>NW_026991711.1:36740224-38042724 GCF_029215605.1 Mirounga angustirostris
CTATAAATCACTTCAATTTATAGGCATCCTTTGACATTATAAAGCAAAAATATCTGCTGACAGCAGACCAGAACTACTTTATTCTGAGTTGTAAAATTAACATGCAGACCAGTAAATGGAATTTTTAGTTACAATTCATTAATATGTTGTTAAGCAATTTTTTCTAAGAACTATCCATGTACAAGACAGTCAGCACCAGCTCCTGACAGCTGTCCCCTATATGCTTTCTGTAAACAGAAAATGAAGCAACATCTTAGTCATTCTCTCTGGAAAGACAGCTTTCAGAGCTTTATGCAAATAACATGACCCTCTAGCTGTGGCACATTCTTCAAAAAGACACCTACCTTCAAAAGTGACAGCAAATAATAATGTGACAAACGAGCATGCAGCCTGCACATGAGCCACATATTTCACCTAAAATCCTTGGATGTGATAAAATTAACGTGACCTCTATCGCCAAGGACATTATAATCAATGGAACAGAGCCATAGGAGAAGCAGAAATGGTGGGGGCCGTGTCCTCATGCAGTAGGCTTTAGTTAAAGCTTTCTAAAATCAATTATCCTTTTTATTTTATTTTTTTAGCCAGTGATACATTCACTTATAGAAATTCTATTGTCTTCATTACAAGGAGGAAGTATATTCACTGATCATCAAGAAGAAAAAGAGAGGTCACATATGAAATACTCAAATAATTAGATGGTAGGTAGGCAACATAAGACATTAATGAATATTGAGATTGAGATTAAACAGCTTGGTTTATTATTAGTATAGCCTGCTCTACAGTTTGCTTTGTTTTACGATCAGTTTTTTTTTTCCCTTTAAAAAGTAAAGACAGATGATGCCTCTTTTCCTTTTTTATTGATGAGAGAATTAGGCAAAGAAGTTTAATAAAATATTTCCAACTGACTTTGCAAAATAGGCAATCTATAAATGAACTGTTTTCAGTGTACCCCCATACATGCATGCAGTAAGCACACCATGAAAGCTTTATTGTAACTTAATTGTAGCAATCAAATTTAAGAAAAAAACAATAGGACGCTTTTTCAATCTGCCTTGACAGACTTTGGCAAAAAGTAAAAAGTCCTCAACAAAAATAATCTTTGTGGCATCAAGCTGGGTTCTAGGCCACCAACTGGTATAGACATCAAAATGCAGCACAGGTAGATTTAGACATTTGCTTATAATTATTTTGAAGCTACTGAAGAGAATCATATCTTTATAAATTTATATTCAGAGTCATAATTACTAAAGATATATGGAAAAAGAACTAACAAACTTTATGATTACATTTCTACTAATGGGATTGTGAAAGAAAATAAATTGAGTTCATCATAAAATAAAAATTCACTCAAAATGCAAAAAAAATATTGTTCTATCCCAGGTTCAAAATAGTGTTAACCACTCTTTTCTTCTATTTGTTGAATATATATGTAGTAATTAACAGAAAAAAGCTTGGGTTTTAACTATTATTCACACATGACATCACATGTTGGAAAAGGTTATCTTATACACTCCAAGGAAACAAAAACAAGTTAGTAGATTAGGAATGAAATTCAAATATTACTTCTAAAAGGCCTTTGAAATTACACATTTGAAAAAAGGAAAGGTAATGCTTTCCTCTATTTTATAAGGAAGCCCATCTGTTAATGTATTTCTAATTACACATAAAAAGGAGTGGGTACAATAAGGAGATTTGCTCACCTTATAAAATATTATAAAGGTATCTTTTTAAAAGTACGATATATTTTAAACATTCAGAAGAATACAAAATTATAGCTGTTTTCTCACTATTAAATTTGACAGATACCGAATCTGGTAGTTTTATTTACTGATCTCTTCATTTTTATCAAAATTATGCATGCTTGCAAAATTGTTAAAGACAAATGTTTCTTTCAGCCATGTTTTCTGCAAGCACTTTTGATTATTTTAGCTGTTAAATTTGGTTTTGACCTTCAGGTCTCTAAATCCTGTGTTTATATTGCCATTTCTTTACCTTTTGGTTTTAGGCAATTTCTTATTATTTGCAATTAGGGGATAAAGTTTTAAATATCCTTCTCACATCAACCCTGAACATATGCGTACAGCTCTGCCCTCTTGTGCCAATAAAATTGCATTATAAATTTTGTGGGATCGATATTTAGACTTTACATTATGATAGCTATATAGACACTATTCCCAAGTGATTCATTATATATGATTAACTATGACTCATTATGTAAATATTATTCTACAGTTTAATCTTATTTTAGCATATGTGTTTATATTCAATGTTAGTATAATTTTTATTTTAATGCTTATTTAGCTTTCTGTGTACTCATTTTTAATGATGTAGCCATTTTAGCCATTTTAATCATAGTATTCCTTCTTGTTACAAATATTCTCATTTAATTGTATTCCTTTTGGGCTTTATTATTTTACATTTCCTCTGGCAAATACCAGTTTCCCATTCAGAAAAGACAAACTTTTTGACTTCTGAGTTAGTTTTATTTATTTTGATTTCTATTTCCTTTTATTCTATAAATAATGTTGTTCTGTATTTAATGTTTAAGTTTATGGATTGTGAATATGTATGAAATTAGCTTTTTAAAAATAAATTTCTATAATAGTCAAATTTTTTACTCATGTGGTTTTGATGTTAGTGCATATATTAAAGAGCAGCTTATACCTAAAATCTTCTACATCTAAGATTTCCTTTCATCCTTATTTTTGAGGTAAGGTAGATGGAGATAATGCTGTTGTATTCATAATTTCATTGGCGAATTTTATTTTTTTAATTAATTTATTTTTAAAGTAGGCTCCACGCCCAATGTGGGGCTCAAGCTCAAGCTCCCAAGATCAAGAGTTGTATGCTCTACTGGCTGAGCTGGCTGGGCACCCCATATAGACAAATTTTAAATCAAATTTATTGAGATAGAAATCACAAACTATAAAATTCATCCATGTAAAATGTACAATGCAATATTTTCAGTAAAAGCGTGGATTTGTGCAACCACTGCCATGATCTCCCCTTAGAACATTTTCATCTCTCCAAAGAAAAATTTTATTCCCTTAACCATCCCTCTCATTCACCTTTTTCTCGAGCCCCCAGAAACCACTAATCTAATGTCTGTCTCTACAGATTGGCTTATGCTGGACATTTCATACAAATGATGCCACATAATAAATTTCTTTGGTGACTGACATTTTAAATAGCTTAATGCTTTCAAGGTTCATCCACATTGAAAAATGTATCAATCTCAATTCCTTTATATTGCTGAATAATATTCTGTTTAATAGATACACTATATATAATGATCTATCCATCCATTGATGGACATTTGGATTATTTCCACTTTTTGGCTATTACGGATAACACTGCTATGAACTTTTCTGTACAAATTTTTGTATGAATGTTTATGGTTCTCTGGGTGTATACACAGCAGAATAATTGCTGGGTCATGTGGTAATTGTGTTTAATATTGTGAGGAACTGCCAAATTGTTTTCGAAAGTGGCTGCATCTGGGGCGCCTGGGTGGCTCAGTAACTTGAGCGACTGGTTCTTGATTTCTGCTGAGGTCATGATCTCATGGGCCATGGATGAAGCCAGCTTGGGGAATCCACACTCAGTGGGGAGTCTGTTTGAAGAGTCTCTCCCTCTGCCCCTCCCCCTACTTGCATACACCCCGCCAAATGAATAAATCTTAAAAAAATTGGCTGCACCATTTCACATTCCCACCTGCCATGCAGGAGGATTTCAATTTCTTTCCATTCTCATCAACACCTGTTATCATCAGTCTTTTTATTTTAGCCATTTTAATGTGTGTGAAGTGATATCTCAGTATATTCATAAATATGAACATATTTTCTTGGGCTTATTAGACATTTGTATTTCTTCTTTAGAGAAATACCTCTTCAAATCCTTTTCTTATTTTAAAATTGGGTTAGTCTTTTTATTATTTTATAAGTTGCGGGATTTTCTCTGCTAGTACTTTTTTGAGGACTTTTTGTCTATTTTTTAAGATGGGTAGGTCATTAGTTTTCTATCTTTTTGGGTACCTGTGTCTAGTTTTAGTGTCCGGCTCATTCTGGCCTCTTAGAATCACTTGGGAAGTATTTGCTCCTCTTCTATTTTTTTGGAAGAGTTTTGAAGGATTGTTGTTAATTCTGACCTAAATTTTTTTGGTAGAATTTGCCAGTGAAGACATCTGAGACTGTTTTCTTTTTTTTGTTTTGTTTCTTTTTTGTTTGATTTGGTGGGAAGTTTTAAAATTACTAATTCAACATTTTCAGTTACAAAAGATTCATTCAGATTTTCTATTTCTTTATCAGTCAGTTTTGGTATAATGTTTCTTTCTAGGAATTTATCCATTTCACTTTAGTATCTTAGATATCTAATTTGTTGGCGTTCAGTTGTTTATAGGATTCTCTAATATACCTTTGTATTTCTTTTTTTTTTTTTTTTTACCTTTGTATTTCTTTATGGCAGGTATTGATGTCTCTTCTTTCATCCTGATATTCGTGAATGCTAACATCTCTGAGCTTTTGTTTGTTTGCTCTGTTTGGTTTTATGGTTGTTTTTTTTTTTTTCCTTTGGTTGTTTGTTTGTTTTGGTTTTGATTTTTTTTCTTTAGTTACTCTAGCTAAGGATTAATTATTTACATAACTCTCTACAAAAAAACAGCTTTTTGTTGATTTTCTCTATGGTTTTTCTGTTTTCTATTACATCAATTTTTGCTCTAATATTTCTTCCAGTTTTCTCCTGGATTTGGTTTTAATTTGTTCCTATCTCCTAGGTCATTAGGGAAAAAAGGTAAATTGATTTGAATTTTTTTTTCTTTTGAGCTATAGGTTTTGACATCTATAAAATTTCCCTCTAAGCACTGCTTTAACTATATCCCATAAGTTTTGGTGTGTTGTGTTTTCTTTCATATATCTCAAATTATTTTATAATTCCTCATACGGATATCCTCTTGATCCATTGGTTATAGAGATGTGTATTGTTTGGTATTTACTTCTTTGTGAATTTCCCATATTTTATTTGGTTATTGATTTCTAATTCAGTCTGGTTTCAGAACATATTTTTGTATGATGCCAATCCTTTAAAATTTATCCAGGCTTGCTTTATGGCCTAGTATATGATCTTTCATGGATTATTTTCTATGTGTGCTTGAGAAGAATGCATATTCTGCTATTATTGACTTTAGTGTTCTGTAGATGTCTATTAGGTCTAGCTGTTTTATAATGTTCAAGGATTCTATTTCCTTGGTGATCTCCTATTAAATACTCCTATTAAAAATAGAGTATGGAAGTCCCCAACTATTATTGTTGAGTTGTTTATTTCTACCTTAAATTATTTTCAGTTATTTCTTCATGTAATTTGGGATAATATTGTTATGAGCATGTATGATTATAATTACCATATCTTTAGAGTGAATTATACTATTTTATCATTATAAAATATCCTTCTTCATCTCTAGTAAATTTTTTTTTGTCTGAAAGTCAATTTTGTCTGATAGTAATGTAGTCATTTAGCTTGCTATTGGTTACAGTTTGCATAATACATATCTTCCCATCTTTTTACTTTCAACCCATTTCTATCTTTGATTTGTAAGTATGTGTCTTATAGACAACAATGGTTGGATCATGTTTTTGTATCCGTCCAACTATCTCTGCTTTTTAGAGCATTTAACCTATTTGCGTTTATTATAATTATTGATTTGATAAGATTTATGTCTACCATTTTGCTATTTGATTTCTATTTGCTGTTTGTCTTATGTATTTGCTCACCTTTTTCTCTCTTATTGACTTCTTTCATGTTCAAATAGATATTTTCAGTGTGCCTTTCTAATTCTATTGTGTTTTTTCTTTTTGTTTTAATAACATTTTTGAGATTTGTGTGTGTGAAAGGGGGCTACTAAGGGTATTACATCATAAGTTAAAAGAATAGAGATCAGATTAATATTAATTTGATTCAAAAGCATACAGGAAAAATGCTCTTTTGCAAACTATTTCTTCAACCCTAATTTGAGTTATTTTATTAAAATAATAACATCTTTATACGTCATTATCCCATCAACATGGTTTTATAATTATTAGTTTATAAAGTGTTACAATATTAAGGAAAAAGAAAATAGTTATAAAAATACTTTTAGGGTGGGGTGCCTGGGTGGCTCAGTTGGTTAAGTGACTGCCTTCGGCTCAGGTCATGATCCTGCAATCCCGGGATCGAGTCCTGCATTGGGCTCCCTGCTCAGTGGGGGGTCTGCTTCTCCCTCTGACCTTCCCCCCTCTCATGCTCTCTCTCTATCTCATTCTCTCTCTCAAATAAATAAATAAAATCTTTAAAAAATACTTTTAGGGTGTCCTTTATACTTACTTCTATAGTTAACTCTGAAAGTGTTCTTTATTTCATGGTGCTGATTTCAGTTGAATTATTCTTTCATCAGCCTAAACAGTTTTCTTTAGTAGTTCTCGAAGAGTAGATCTGCCAACCACATGTCTCTGTCTCTCTCTGTCTCTCTATCTCTCTCTTTTTGTTATGATTATTTTGAGGTCTCTTAATTTCTCCTTCATTTTCAAAGTATGCTGTCTGGATAAAGATTTCTTTGTTGATAGTCTTTTCCCCTCCACCACTTCAAATATGGTGTCCTTATTGCCTTTTGGCCTCCATGGTTTCTTGTATATGATGATATCCTTTTTTCTTATTGGCTTTCATATTTTGCTTGTGAAAGGCTTTAAGATTGACCAAAGTGAAGTTTGGGTCCTTCGTAGGTCTTTCCTTGGCATGCATACAGCCCTGCACCTGAGTGTGACTTTCCAGATTCCCCGGAAAATATTATAGCTTTTCAAAGCTCTCTTTGAGAACATCTCATTTCCCAGCTCTTCCTTTTAAGTTTTGTCCATGCCCTTGATTATACTACCAGGTATCATAATCTCAGTCATCTGCAGTGTTAAACAAACCACTGATTGTTCCCAATAACTGCTGTAGGGGTAAGGCATTTCTCAAATGAAGCTCTCTCTAGTCAAGACAAATAACAACAATGCCCAGGGAATGGAGTTGCAAGGCAGGTTAAGAAGTGGCCGTGCTCTGGAAATGGGAACTTTTAGTAACTCCATACATTATCTGTTTCCTTTCGTAGTTTCAAGGCTGCTGTTTTCACATCCACAGTATTTGCAAAGTGGTGGGTGGGTGCTGGGAGGAGACTGATTTATAACACTACAAACCTTGTTGTTCTTACTGAGATTTAGCAAGTGTTCTTGAATAAACAGTTCTTAGATTTTTTTTAAAAGCGTTTGTTTAATTTTCAGAGTTTTGAAAATGTTGATTTTGATCATTTTTGACATGGTTTTCCTTGCCTTCATGGAGGAATGGGTCATGGAGGTCTTCATTCCACCATTTTAGCAGTCCCACCAATATTATTTTATTTTAAATCATGAATCTTACCCTATTAACAATCACTTACCCCTCCCTTACACCAGGAAATAAACAGGCATATTTTATTTTTTGATATCTAAGCCACTATGCAGATTTTTTTTTTCTAGTCTTCTTTTCCTTACATTCTATCTACTTCAGACTTGGTTTTATGAAAGGGGTGTAGGTTTGATAATAACGATAAGGGACTAGTTTAATTTGGGTTCAGTGTATACATGTGCAGGTTTTTTTTTTTTACCTGGGCTAAAGGCAAGGCTCTCCCCTGGACTCATGGATGGTGGTTATTTTGATCTTTTGCACAGAGGCTCAGCTTTAAGGAGGAAGGAATCTCATATTAAACCTCTCACCGTATGTGGGTCAAATGCCATTACTGCTATGTTCAGATGGCTATTAAATTTCGGATCATAGCCTATAGACCTTAAACTTTTCTTGAAACCCATTGAGCCACTTCCTTAAATTTTGGCACCCTTGTTGTAGCTTTCTTTGATCTCAGAAACACAATGACATTATTATTGATATCTTTGCTTCCTTTTAGTATTTGAGCATACGGCACTAGGACAAATGTGTAGCCTTACCCTGTAATCCTCCACGTTCCAGACTTCTCCTTTTGGTGGAAATATAATTTTTATTTTCCTGCCCAAATTCACTTTAGTAACTGCACATATTTAATGTATATTTAGCTATGTTTGCCTGTGGGAGAATTTATCAGTGACATGACCCCTGACAACCTCTTCAACTTTATTTCCTAGAAATCACCCTTTTTCATATGTACTTTTCAATACTGTTGTACGGGTTTGGCTATACACTTGTCATTCCCTTTGAAATGTAAAAAACATTTCTTTTTTTTTTCCAATTTTTCTTTATCCTTCTAAACTACTCCCTTATGAAGGTTTTTGCAAGCTAGATATAATGGCATTTTTCCCCCAAATAATATATTCTTATCTCTTATTGAGTATAGGAATTGTGCTTAGTTTGTATTCCAGTACACATCCTCATTTCTAACTTATTTTACACACTGAAAATATATATTTGCTGAATAAACATACCAATGTATCATATAGTATATGAACAGAAAACTAAATAATGATAACATAAAGGAAGATAAAATAGCACAAATTATTCTTCACCTGTAGTTCTATATTAGTCACAGAATAAATTAATTAGCTTTATTGAAATTTATTGATTTATTTTTGTTTGGACAAATTCAATTGTTTAAGTAGCTACTCATTTGAAATATATTCAGATTTGAAGTGATCAAAATATTCTGTACAGAATGTGACTTAATTTAAGAAATCTGACTTTCTAGGATAAAATAAGTGACTATGTGCATTACAAAATCAACTTTAACATTATTAGTAAATTGTTAGGAAAACAATGATCACTTGATTCAGAGAGGATAAATATTTTCACATGAAGTATGTCATTTGCGAGAACAAATAACTTTCAGTTCAATTAAGAGCCAGGTAGATGTTTTGTGAAAGGATTAGATTTAGAATTATAGTTTACCTGGGCAGAAAAACATATATCTATTTTGTTTTATTATTTTTTCCACCATTTAAGTGTAACACATATACTATCAAACATTTTTATAACAAAATAAATATTCTGTAAAATATTTATTTCCAACATCATGCCTTATAATTGCTATTATTATTATGGTATACATTTATCCAGGTTGTAAAATGCAGTATGTGTATCTACATGTATCTACGTCTTAATCAAATGGCACTACTACTAATACTGTAATTTTTCCATTATGTGCACTAAAATTTGTTCAAAAGATTTCAATTATTCTACAGCATTACTTTTGTTATTTTTTAATTATTCTCATTTATGTATGTATCAAACTGTACTTAATTTATCCCTATAATTGGGTAATTGGGTTATAGCAATTTATGGGAGCAAGTTAATATACATAACTGCTCTGATAAATGTTCATTTATGCATATGATTCATATGTCATATTCATATCTGTGTATTGTAATTTTGTATATTTCCCCCAGAAATTTCAAATTTATTAGAACACTTAATACATGGACTGTATTTCATAATGTTGTGATATGTTTAACCTATTCATATTTATAACACATTTTCTTATTAACGTATTTATTTCCTTAGTAAATAATCTTTCTATAGATTTGTCAGTTTCATTTCATGTTTCAAAAAGAACTAGTCTATGTTTATCGAATCTACTATTTTATTTTCTTATATATATCCTTGATTCTTATATTGTGAAATTTTCTTTTCAAGCAACTAATTCATAACTTTTTTTTTGTGGGGCAGAGAAGAGTGACTATTGACATTCATGTGATTAAGTTATTCCACCGTGAACATTTAAGATATGTCAGCTGGAATGACTTGCCATTGTATTTTGTCTTTTATTAAATAATATGGATTTATTGATCCTTATGCCTATACAATTCAATTTTATTTGTAATTAAGGCCATGTTTTCACAGTAATCAGTAATTAGATGATCAATAAGTCATTTGAAAATTAGAATATATATCAGATGTTAAATAAGTGGTTATTGTATTTAAAATATTGCATTTTATATACTATCAAGTTAAAAAGTTAATTTAGAGCTCTATAAACTTTTGATGTAATTATTTTTATTTAGTGTCTGTAATTGTTTTCCATGTGTTTAAAAATGCAGATTTAATTTAACAAAGATGTCATTTTTACAGACATATTTAAATTAATTATATGCCTTTTTTAGGAATTAACACTGTATACAAATGTATCAAAGCAGTCTATTATATTTAAAGCAAGATATTTATATTTAGTATGTCATTTCACAAAAAGACACATATAATATGAAAAAATCTATAGTTATAATTTTTCTAATTACTTTTTTTAAGTTGTTTAAGAACTTATATCTAATTACTTTTGGAATAACTAATACTCCTCCCTCATTAAACACAAGCAATTACACACACAGTGAAGGGAAGAAAGGAAAACTAAAGAAAGAAAATATTACTGTCCATTAGGAACACAATTTTCCACTCCAGAGATAATCATTCTAACAGGGGTCTAATATTTCCTTCTGAATTTCCCAGAGATCATCTGTGCAGTTGTGTAAGGATAGCGTTTGCATGGATATGTAACTGGTAGTGTGCTAAATACTATATTCCCTGTTTCCCTCTTGCTTTACTTGACGGCTATTTTTTTTTTTTGAAATTGGTTATGATTCATTGACAGGCAGATATGATAGAGCTCCATATTACTCATAGATCATTATAACACTAACTGGAAGCAATTTAATATACCTAACTTATCTTACATGTAACTTTTATGGGAGCATGTTAATATACATAACTAGTCTTATTGTACATTTTAAACTATTTTATCAGATAATGCTATGATAAATAATATTTTTAATATTTTTTAATATTTGCAAGTTTATAGGTAAAATACAATTTTAGACAGTACAAAACAATATTTTTTTCAGTAGATATGGCCACATTTTTCTCCAAAGATTTTTAGTACTTTTTATTGCTACCTGGAATTCATGATAAGGTCTATTTTTTCATATGGTCACCAATCCTGTGTTCTTAACTCCTTTATACTTTTCTTCCCAAATAAGTAAAATCTAGGTTTTTCATAATTTTAATTATATTTTTTTAATTATGAATGAATTTGAGAATCTTTTCAAGTGACTAAGGGAGTAAAAGCTTTTTTATTTACTTTTCCAAATATATATGTATGAAAAGTTATTTGTTTACATATATTGTAAACAATGTGAAATATTATATTGGCAATTAATTTCATCATTTGAAGATTTCTGAATAGATCTATTAGTTACAATGAATTCCCCAGGTAATTTTATCAAAAATTATAGATGCTTTATCCACAAATTTGACACCTCTTTTTAAGACCTATTCTTTGAGGTATGTTTGAATCACTTTTGTAACTTTCAAGAGTTTACAGTAATTTATTTGTAACATTTAATATTAAATCCAGAATACATAAGTGACTGACAGTGAGTTTTGTTTAATGACAATTTACAATATAAAGTCATTTTCCTCAGTCATGGATTGCTTGTACCGAGCTTTTGGCACTCTATCTTATTTTATTTTATATATATCATGTCAGTTCATCTGGGTTTTGGAGATGAATAACGTATTTTACCCTCAGTGGGGGACTTTTCACAGCTTAATTTACCTGCATGATGCTACCCTATAGTGAGTGCTGCTAACCACCTATGTGTGACTACATAATTTGAAAAGTTACTGGCTCCCTTGGGAAGTTTCATTGCATATTTGCTCTTTTATTGCATGGTAGTCCACTTAGAAAATAAGCTATTCTTATTCTGCCTGGTATAGATTTTACTCAGTTAAAAATAATCTTTGTGACAGTTTAATGCTACTACAATTCATGACAAAATGAATATGACACATTTACTATAACTCAGATTCTCAGGAATTTTACTAATGGTCCATTTAATATTCCACGGAGGTGACCATTTATACTGCAGGGAAAGTGGCAGCAGCAATTAACAGTGCAAGTTGTCAGAGTTGACAGGAGCAGCTTTATTTCAGGAAGGCATTTTAGCAGATTCCTCCCATTTATAAACTGGACGCACAAATTCCACGAAATAATATAGCTACACACAACTAAGGATAAAATTGCCTATTACAATGTATATGGTAAGACTAATGTCATTCCTGAAGTTTTAATGATACAGTTTGATAGAAGGGCTCGAAGTCGAGGGGGAAAGGGATAAACGTGTAGTGCTGTCATTACTTTCAGCAAGGATTTTGATTAAAAATGGCATTTTGTTTTCTGTCCCCCCCCCCCCCCCCGCCAAATTAGCTATTTCTTCCTCATCATTTAGTGGTAAAAACATTTGTTTGCCTGTAAAGCTCAGGAAGTAATAAAACCGAGAACGGACACTGGGGCTATAAAATAATTGCCTCAGTGAGCTACTTCTTCATTCCACCTTTGATGTCAGAATTTAACATTTTTGAGGTGGTTTTTTTTTTTCCTTAAAACACATGTTGAAGGATGTAGAACAACTGGAACTCTATAATAAATTATGATGCAAATGTAGAATGACACAGAAAATTGGGGGGAAGTTGTGCTATTTCATTATATAGTTAACATATACCAACCCTATGACCTGCCAATTTCACCATTATATTGTTACCCAAAAGAAGCAAATTTTATTATTATTATTATTATTATTATTATTATTATTATTATTATGTGTGTGTATACATACACACCAAGGCTTGTATAATAATCATAGTTATTTTATTTTAATAGTCAAAATCTAGAAACAATCTAGATGTCTATCAATTTTGTTTAGAATGTTTGCACAAACTATGACATATTCTTAAAATACTCAATCATAGAAAGGAACACTGTCATGCACACAACAACATGGATAAATCTGGAAAACATAACACTGAGTTATAAAAGACTTGCACTAAAGAACAGATAGCACATGGTACTTAGAATTGGCAAAGTTAATCTGTGGTAAAAAAATATAATTGCTAGCTGTGGCTTCTGAAGTTTGAGGAATAGAGATTGATTAAAGAGGCATGAGGGACCTTTCAGGGGTGCTGATAATGTTCTAGATCTTGATAAAAGTTGAGCTACAAACGTGTATGCATTTGTCAATCTTCACTGAATTGGTGCTCTTAAGACTTGTACATTTCATTGTATGTAAATTTTACATCAAAGAAAAAAAAAAAAGAAGGAGAAGAACTATAACCATGTATTGAATTCTTGGTATTGATATGCATGCTGAAGCATTTGGGCAGAAATGAACAGATATCTACAACTTACTTTGAAAATAAGTTGGACTGATGGATTGATAGAGGGATAGATGAGATAGATCGATAAATAGATAGATGATAGATGTGTAATAAGGTAATCAGCACAATTCTACTTGTAGAATTTATATGGAGAGTATAAGGATGTTCACTGTAAAATTGTTTCAGCTATTTTATGATAGATTTTATTTTAATAATTTTTATTTTAATAATTTTTATTTTAATAATAAAATGTTTTTAATAATGAAAAGAAAATATATGGATTCCTTGTGCTACCAGGATATCAGTATTACCTTTATTTTAAATTTGAAACCTAAGAGTGTGATAATAAAATCATGAAACCTTTTTTAATCTTTATTTGTAAAATGAAGAATTTTTCTTGTGTTTCTAATTTTCCCTACATTCTTAGATGTTATTTGTAGATTTTCTAGATTTTTTTTCTTTTTTTAACTTTCTTTTAGCTCATTTTGAAATACTAAGCCATGCTTTGTTTCTGTTTATTGGTGTGTTTTCCAGCATACTTTCATTTTCTGAGATACTATTCTAGTTCCCATTCTTTATTTTATTGTTTATGCTGGAAAACATGTTCATTAAAAAATGAGCTAAAAAAGTTATTTGTATTTGATCTTATAACAGTCCTTTTCTATTACTCATTTTGATGTGATTTTAGTTTTTCTGGTTTTTTGGAAGAAAAAATGAGTTTCAAAACCCTTTAGGGAGTCATGGCATTAGAATTTCTCCTTTGGCTATTTTTATAAGATTTCAGAATTTGTGGTCCCTTCCTTTCTCAGACCTCCTAGCTCTCTTCATGTTCCCCACCCTCCCCATGGCTCTTTTTTCACCGCTTTTTGTAACTTCATGGATCATATTTGGTTCTATCCCCAGCAATTTCTTCATAGTGGAATGGAATATGGGATGTGTTCTGGAAATTAGCTGCTGCTGATTTGTTTTGACAGTTCAGAGTACCTGGACTTTTCAGCACATTCAAATGTTACCATGGACCTTTGCACTCATGTGTAATTGGAGGTAACCCACTGTTAGCTTTATAAGTTTGCCTGCTGCACTTTCCTGAGAGTCCATATTGGCTAATCTGAGGTTCCTCTCTTATCAGGTTTGTTTAGCACTCTTGCATCTTCTCTCCCCTCCACACAAATGTTGATACCATGCCAGTCTTGCTCTATTCTGGTTGGATCCCCATATTTTAATATCCATAGGGAGAGCTTTTCATATACTTTTGTTGTAGATATTGTCCTTGAGTTTTTGATTTTGCTATTCATGTTGCTCTGACATCTTCCTTTTATTGAGGGATTCAGGAATATTTACCCCTACATTGCAACAGCTTCCACCACCAGTTTTCTGGCATTGCATCACACTTGACTAAAAAAAAGTACTTTTCACTTTCTTATCTAAAAATTAATCTTTTCATAATTTTATATTTGTGTTTAATTCTATTATTTTTTTTAAAGATTTTATTTATTTATTTGACAGAGAGATAGAGAGCACAAGTAGGCAGAGAGGCAGGCAGAGGGAGAGGGAGAAGCAGGCTCTCTGCTGAGCAGGGAGCCTGATGCAGGGCTTGATCCCAGGACCCTGGGATCTTGACCTGAGCCAAAGGCAGATGCTTAACAACTGAGCCACCCGGGCACCCCTAATTCTATTATTTTTAACATTATGTTAGTTTGGACTGATATTAATATTTATGTACTTATATTTATTTAATTGATTTAAATTTTTATTTATCTTTATATGGAATTTATTACTGTAAAACATTTCTTTACTTGTAAAATTATACATAACTGAACAATAAAATAATTAAAGGTATGCTGCAGCTATAACACCACACATAGAATACAGAAGATATAATACCCCAGGATGTTTACTAATAATTTCTATATTTTTATTATCTTAGCACCAAGTAGACAAAATATGGTTCCTGGAAAGATTGGTCATGTACCCTGATCAACAGGGAAAATAAAAAACAAAAATATTGCCAAGCTTCCATTTAACTTTATGGCTTATAAATTATGCATAGATTAGTCTCAATTTATGAGTGATATATTCTATTTCATTTTACCATGACTAATTAATATTTAGTTTTAGTGGTTGACATAAGTTTATTTATTCATTTATTTAATAAACATTTACTGAGAACCAACTTTTTTAAAATTGTGTGTATGTATGTGTTTGTGCTTACTTTTTGTTTTGATTTTTGTACTGCCTATAAAATCTATCCCTTAATAAATAAGAAGCAGCATGTGCAATACTTCTCAGCAACTCATAAGAACTTAAGAACATAGAAAGTCCATATCTATTTAATGTTTATTAATATTAGGATTAATTCACAAAGTAAAATATAGGAAGTGTTGTGTAGTGCAGTAGGGCATGATGCAATGTGTTCTTTGTCAAAAGCACAGCTTTTTTTTCTAGTCACTGAAAAACAAAAACTTTGTAGGATGTTACTACATCATATTATATTTTATTTTATATTATATTTTTAGACTCCACCAAAAAAGCTGTTAGAACTAATGAACAAATAAATTTAGCAAGTTGAGAATACAAAACCAATATACCAAGAAACCAGTTGTGTTTCTATATACTAATAACAAACTACTACCTGAAAAAGAAAATAAGAAAATAATGTCATTAACAAGTGCATCAAAAAGCATAAAATACCAGGAATAAATTTAATCAAGGAGATGAAAGATTTGTACACCGAAAACCATTAAGACATTGATGAAAGAAATTAAAGAAGACACAAATAAATGGAAAGATATTAGGTGTTCATGGATTAGAAAAATTAATATTATTAAAATTTCTATACTACTCACTGCAATTTATAGATTTAATGCAATCCCTATCAAAATTCCCATGGTATTTTCACAGTGTTTTTTTTTTTTTAAAGCTGCTTTGTTTTTCAAAATCTAAATTTCTTCATTAAAATGGGAACATATATTCAAAAAATAATGTGAAATTAAAATAATGATATCAGTCAAGCACACTTTAGTGTGATCTAACCTATGTGACAGCCCTCCAAAGAAACTATCACTCTTATCCTACCTTAATAGAAAATACCATTTCCTAACTATAGGAAATATTCCCTTGTATTCTGTGCTGATTAGATCTTTTGGTGAACACTACATTCAACATTGGATTCATTTATTCATGCATTCATTCATCTTTTACCTATTTATTGGGTTCAATCTGTGTCAGATACCATTCTCTCTTCTAGGGATACATAATTTGTGTGTGTGTGTGTGTGTGTGTGTGTGTGTGTGTGTGTGTGAATGCATATATTTTCATCTAGCCCATTGACAGTGTAATGAGTAGAGAGTAGATCAGGCTAAGGACTGTAGTAGTAGCAAATATATAAAGGTGCAAACAACAGAAAACAACATATGGCAAGAATTCGGATACCATGGCTTTTTAAGAATCATGAATTTAGCCAGGGAAGAAAAAGGATGGTTTTAAAAGTGGTTAAAACCATATCATAAAAGGTGAGTGTCAGTTCTAATTTACTCCCATCTTTAGATTTGAAAGCCAGAAATACAAGCTACAGCAATAGAGATTATAGGTCAAATGTCTTTTTAGTACATTCTTCTAAAGTCCCAAGGCCAGCTTATCCTCTTGGGTTAAAAAACAAGAACTGCTCTTACCAGCATGTTCACCTCTTGGCAAATAAAGAAAGCATCAATGTTTTGTCCAGAAATCTAGAACTCAATCTATTAACAAATTCACCAGTATTTTTTTTTTAAGATTTTATTTATTTATTTATTTAAGACAGCACAGGAGCGGGGTGGGGGTTGGAGAGAGGCAGAGGGAGAGGGAGAATCAAACTTCCCACTGAGCAGAGACCCGGACTTGGGCTCGATCCCAGGACCCTGGGATCATGACCTGAGCTGAAGGCAAACACTTAACTGACTGAGCCACCCAGGAATCCCCAAATTCACTAGTATTTTTGAGTGCATCTGTCTGTTTGGGGTCAAAGAGTTGATTTAAAATTTTATATTGGGAACTTCAGAGCTACTTCACAGCTACTTCCATACAGCCTAACCATTACTATTTCTTTTTCTTTTTTTTTTTTTTAAGATTTTATTTATTTATTTGAGAGAGAGAGAGGGAGAGTACAGGGGGAGAGTGAGAGGGAGAAGCATACTCCCTGCTGAGCAGAGAGCCCAATGCGGGGCTCGATGCGGGCTCGATCCCAGGACCCTGAGATCATGACCTGAGCTGAAGGCAGATACTTAATCAACTGAGCCACCCAGGCTCCCCACAATCAGTTTCTAACAGTGGTTCATACTTCCAACTGTAAGAGAATCCCTTAAGCCATTCTTTAAAACTCAGTCCTTGAGTTCTAATTCATACATTTTGAAACAGGGGTAGATCTGAAGAATCTTTTAATAAGCACCCTCTTTTAATTTTTTATGCATTCAAAATATTGAACCTAACTCACGTTTTAAAGACTAAAATAAAACTCTGTCTTTCTACACACGCACACACACACACATGCACCCCTTTGATTTTATTAGACTTATTGAAAATAAAGCCAGTGTTGAACGATTCTGGAGAATCATCAAGACCATAGAGAAGATGTGCTAAACTCAGGATCCAGTTATGGTGTCGAATGCTACTATACTTTCCACACTGGATCCTTACTCAATTTATACATCTGCCTTATAAATCTCCTGTATAGCAAGCTGGAAAGATGGTTTGAAAGTTGGTAAATTACTAGGTATGTAGGAGGAGCTCTCAGACCATGACAGCTATTCTTTCTCTCTGACCATCTAAATTCTTTAATAAAGTCACTGTGTATTAGCAACCACTGAAACAATGACCTTGCAGGTAGATTTCTTGTCCTAGGATTGTCCTTCACTATCTTCCACACAAAATATTTGTTTATTCACTAGCGGAAGTTTTTATCCATCCATCCATTCAATCATATATACATCCATCTACTCCTATATTATATTTAATGCCTAATTAATGGCCAATGCCAATCCAATTTCAATGATACACATTTTTTTTCTTCCAGGCTTCTAGCATACATAAATACTCAAATTCAATATATTGCAATAAATATTATATGCATACCTATATAGCCAGTTATAAAAAAAGATCAAGATAGATACAATTTTATGGAATGAATTTCCTTTTAGGAAGAGGATTACATTCATTGAATGATAATCGAATTTAGTGCTATCCTCATCCTTTAGCTTTCCGTTTCAAGTGCACTTCCTAATTCATGTATACACACGTTTCCTTGGGCAAAGTGTATTCTTAATAATATAGCATATTTCTCTGAACACTACTATATGAAAGAAGGTAAAAGGGAAATAAATTAAGTGTAGTCAAAATACTATATATTTTTTTCTCCTAGGAGTCCAAAATGTAAACTAAAGTGTCAAAAATATTTTATCAACATTCAAAATTTCTTATTTACTGAGTGATTACTATTTGGGGAGAAATTAATTAGCTTCCCTCATCCTTTTATCTTAACATTGCAAGTCCACTGTGTGTCTGTGGTATTTATGTTGAGAGTGTTATGCTATTGTAAAATCTTTGGGGGAAAACTTTGGAACATGAAAATACAGAAATAATATATTTTACAAATTTTCTAACTTCATGAAGATACACTTTACTTTTGTACTTTGATATAATTTAGTAATACTTGAACTTAGTAATACTCACAAGTATGGGCATATCCTTAGAAGATCCAATCAATTAAAATTAGTAAACAATAAACACATTTTTTATTTTGTAAATTTATAACCACTTAATCAAAATTAGGTATGAAAAGACTCTCTTTCAGTATTCTAATTGATTTGAGCACAGGGATACAAAGAAAAAATAGTGGAGGAGATAAGAAAGGCACAAAAGTTGTATGAGAAAGGACTGGAAACAAAACTAAACACAACATTGATTTGACCATACTATGTTGACAATACAAGCTGAACTACGTTTTTTAGCTCTTTACTTTTATTAGTGAACAGTCACAAAAATTTTGCTACAAAAGTATTGAGAAAAAAGTGTATATATCTAAGTATAATATATAGTACATTATATATAATATATATATATTTAAAAGTTAGAAGTGTAATTTGCTAATAAAAGAAACAATTTGACTTTCTAGAAAATAGCACCAAGAGTCATAGTATAGAACTTTAAAATATTTAATAGTTATTACAGAAAGAAAGAAAGTGTAAGTGTATAAGAAATTAGAATAAAAATTAGTCTCAGGGAAAATATTTTATCTCTATTAATATTTAACATTTAGGGGCACCTGGGTGGCTCAGTTGGTTAAGCGACTGCCTTCGGCTCAGGTCATGATCCTAGAGTCCTGGGATCGAGTCCCGCATCGGGCTCCCTGTTGAGCAGGGAGTCTGTTTCTCCCTCTGACCTTCCCCCCTCTCATGCTCTATCTCATTCTCTCTCTCAAATAAATAAATAAAATCTTTAAAAAAAAAAAAAAAAGAAACAATCCTTTAAAAAAAATTAACATTTATATAAGAATGGTTCTGATTTGTTATAGAATAGTGAAGATGAATATAAAATTAATGCAAATTAACAGGATAATTATCTTATTACTGTATTGTTCCTTAAACTTACAAATATTGAATTATGGATAATATTTATATTTGCATATGAATAATAATCTAGCATTTAAACAAACCTTTTTCTTTGTAGTTCTGTGATTTTTCAAGGGCTTAATACATGTTTTCCTTGCCTTTCTTTTGTTTTGTTATGTTTTCCCTTACAAAATTGTACGAAAGTGATACACTAAACAAAAATTGAAAGGAATTTACTCAGCTAGAAGCAGTTATTGTGTGAGTCACCTTGTTAGCTTTACAAAAAGTGAAATGAGTTAAAGTTTAACTTTTGTTTGAAGAGCTAACCAATTCAATCACATAATAAGTAAGAAAATGGAGCTTATCTTAAGAAATAAGACTTCAGTAAATAAAAAACGAATTGGAAAAGAGAATTGTTACTCTGTGTTTACATGAGAGAATATTGGAAAGAGATTATCCCTAATCAGCATGATTAGCTAATCAGGAGGTTTAATTGAAAGCCAAATCCTCAAGTAAATATTTCAGCAACAACAACAAAGAAAGAATAAAAATGATATTAAGAAACCCAAACAAAAATATAAACATAAGGCTTTAGGTGCAGAGTACCTACGGTTGTTGCTGAATGTCAGATCTGTTATATTTAAAAATAATTAAATGTGAGGCAGCATGCATATGTGGGAAGATTTCAGAAGAGAGTTAGGAATTGAAGCTGAAGCCCAGAGAAAGACAAGAAGGAAAAGTGGAGAGTGAGGGAAAAAAAGAATGGAAAAGAACACCTCCACATATTTTTAGCTTTGCAAAAATTTTCATCAGGATGCTATAACTTTGGAAGTAGAAAATGCAGAAATACTATATTTTACAAATTTTCAAAATCTCTTTTTTTTTCACGGATTCATCTCATACTAAACTTGCACCTATCAGCCATCCAAGAAGAATATAGGTATATATGGGTGCAGATACATAGTACCTATGTATGTGACATATAACACAGATAAAACCCTCTACTTAGTTGCACATCATTCACTCTGATTATTGATGAATTACTGAAAGGAAGAAAAATTCTACAAAAAAGAAACCCAAATAACTTGCCCTGTGTTTCTTTCTTTGAGGATTTGCAGTCTTTCTTGATAGGTCGCTTACTTTACAAATTTAAACAAAATGCTCATCCGTTATAGACAAGCTTTAGAAATCATATGTTAAAAGACCTTTATTTTATAAAGCCAAACATATGTCCAATTTTTTTTAGATCAAACAGCATGTCAAATTTACACAGCTAGTTAGGAAGTTGAACTGAGGAGTGCTGATTCCTCTCTCTACATTCAGACCACTGTCCTGGAATGGAAGGAGCAAGAGAGTGGAGAGATGAGGTCAGTTATGCAGACAGTTTTTAGATGGTTTAGGGCCAGGATGGAAAAGAAAGAGGTGTAAATTGTTTCTATGCGTATGGTGAAGGAATGAAAGGATTTTGAATAGGGGTGTATATTTATATTCATGTATCAGAAGTGTCTCCAGCTTCTTAGTGTGAAGGACTATAGTGTGGAAATAAGGAGACTAATTGAAGGCTATTTCAATAGTGCAGATGAAAGATGATTGTGGTTAGAACTAGCAATCAAGTTTTTGAGGATTAACTAGACCAGTTATATTTATTTGGAGGAACAAGCCAAGAGTATTGGTATAAGGAACAGATATCAAATATAAAGAAAGAGAAGAATCAAGTATGAATATTAGGGTTTGAACTAAAAACTGACTGATGGTTCCATTTACTCAGTGAGGGTGAAATTATGGATTAGAAAGGAAATGAGAATGTATCAAGAGCTCATTTTAAGGTGTTTATCATTCTTTGTTGTTTAACATTTTATTTCAACTTTTCCATGTTTGAAGATGTTCATAAGAAAGACATAGGGAAAATTCTGTTTTGAAAATATATTGAATATCATCAAAATGCCATAAATGTGTCCAAAATCTCAATTACATAAAGTATAGGCTTAATGCAGTGTATCTGGTTTAAGCCTGCTGCAGAAGGTGGGATTCAATAGTGTTGTGTCTGGATTCGCTTTTTTTTTTTTTAAAGATTTTATTTATTTATTTGAGAGAGAGCACATGAAAGGGGGGAGGGTCAGAGGGAGAAGCAGACTCCCTGCCGAGCAGGGAGCCCGATGCAGGACTTGATCCAGGGACTCCAGGATCATGACCTGAGCCGAAGGCAGTCGCCCAACCAACTGAGCCACCCGGGCGCTCTGGATTCACTTTTAATTGGGACCTGTAATTGAAAATTGACATTCAGCAATAGATTAAGGCACATTTGGGGCATCTAAGTCAAGCTGTGGAGTAAAGGGGTGAATACGTAAATCTGGAATGCTGGAGTGAAGGGGAGAAATCAAAATCTAGCAAAAGAAATGCAAGAGATACAGAGAATGAAATAGAGATACAGAGATAGTGATACAGATAGAAAGAGTGAGATGGTGGCAAACAGGGATGGAGAGCTATGGCATTCCTTTTGTCAAGGCCTTGATAAATACACTGGTGATGAAAGCCTAGCATCAGTGGAAAGTGCTGTGGTGATTGTCTTCTCTAAGTCAGAAGTGAAGGTAAAAGACCCTGCCATTAAGATAGACTGCTTGATTTCAACAAGAATGGTGTGATCTTGGGGTGATAGGCCAAGTCATTGCTTTTAGATTCCAGAGGGAGTGTTGCCATAGTAATTATAATAGGCAGAAAACTAGAATAGTAATCAGAACAGCCTGATCTATAGAAATCTTTGATGAGAGCATATGCATAATCAAACACTCAGAATCGAATAGGTGGCAGTCCTGAAGTTCATACCTGATCTGTGTAATCATAAAAAAGTGACACATCTGGTAAACTAACACTTGATTTGGCTTACCACAATAGCGTCAGGAGCTTTTGCTCAGTTCTGAGACCCCACTTCACTGAGACCCTGGTACACTTGAGGGAGGACTCTCCAATAACAGCACAAGTCTATACGGGATTTTCCTTCTAGCCTTTGGAACAGGGAAAGTGGTAACCGTGTGCTTGGAAACAGAAACTATTCAGCCTGTTAGGAATTATTGAACGCTGGCTCTGAACTAATCCCTGGGAATATAAAATTTAACTGTAGTTTAACAGAGTGAGGGCTTGTGGAATTTACGTGGGAAGTGGCATTTTTAGTTGATCCTACCTCACAATAGGTATAGCGGGATAACAAATTCATACTCATGTCATTTCCCAAATTCTTAAGCTGTAATTAAGATACACATGCCTACCTATTGTATCGTCATATTGGTTCCCTGAATCAAAGTATAAGGATCATTAGGGGAGAAAGAGAAAATGGAAGTTTCTGTATTTCCCACATTTCCATCAGTTGTGTAAACCCAAACTAAACACACGTCTGTGGTGGAGACAAAGATAGTAGAAAAGTGATGAATTTACGAAAGGTACAGGAGTAGTAGAATATAGTTGGATTTTCTCAGTGGTTTCCTTGGGAATGGGGTATTCTGCTCCACATATGACTTGCTCTGGCAAACAAGATGCTAACAAATGTGATGCCATCTAAGCCTGGAAAAGCAATTGTATAGTAGGGCTTGCTTTTTAGCCCATTTTGTTCTTCTAATTAACCATCAAAACATGTCCTGGTAGCCTGCAGGAGGACCAAGTGTGAGGGGCTGGTGGAGAGCTGAGTTATTCCATCTGAGGCCACCGATACCATCTTACCCTTTGATCTCAAACGTGTAATTGAGATTAGCAGACAACCGTCAAGCCTGGGCCAGGTCAGCAAAACCACCCAGTGCAACTTGTCATTTCTCTTTCATGAGAAGTAATAGGACTGCTGTTTTAAGCCAATAAAATATTGCATATCTTGATATGTAGGATTATTGAATAAATGGCTAAATGTCACAGGTGGTTACTATCCCATCTCCTTTATTTCACTTATTAACCGAGAGCTCAAGAGAGAGTGATCTTGTAATATGAAAGTGGATTATTTTTAAGTTTAAGCAGGGAGTAACTTCAATTTCAGCTGTTCATCCAGATGTCGTCTCCTTACTTGAGGAAATTAAACACAAATCAAATTCCAAGCACTGGTTTTACAACTAGTTATAAAACAAGTTTTTTTTTTTTATTGCTATTGATCTGGAAATTCAATCTCCCTCTCTCTCCTCATCACCTCTCTCTCAAATACTCCGAAGTAGTTTGCTTCCACATGGCAAGAGAATAGATCTTCTCCATCCTGCTTCTAAATTTAGAACACATTTTAATTTGCAGGGATATTGATCACTATACTGTCCCAGAGAACATCACAACTATCCACCAAATAATGAATTTATTTTGATAAGAAATCCAGAAAGCAGCATTTCGTTCCATGAAATTCTATGATTCCATAAAAAATAAATGGCTTCTTAGTGAATATTTTTGGAGGTCCAGTGACTGGGATACATTCAAATATTCCCTCAAAAGTAAAGATAAGTTGATATATCTTGGACCTCTTATTCAGAAAAAAAAATAGAACAATGCAAACAAAGTCACTTTTGATTTTAGAAACAATATGTGGATTTAAAAAAAAAAAAAAATGGATGTGTTGTGCTGACCATTTTCTGCGTTACTAAGATGCTTCCATTTTTACCCCAGGAGAGGTTTGTCCGATAGCTCCAAATGGGAAGTAAGGCAATTCTGCCACCCAACCTTCAGAAGCAATGGCTTCTATGATAATGAAAATGTTTGTGGCAAATCAGGTTACAACAAGGACCCTGTGGTGAGCCCAGCACAGAGAGTAAAAAGGGAGATCCTTAGGTTTTGACAGCAAAGACATAACAGAAAAACTACACTTTTGACAAACAACATTCTTTACTATACAGTAGGTTCCGATAGAGACTAAATGCCTAACCCAGGACTCCAAGTGACCCCATGCCCATAATTATCCAATTCACTATCTATCCATAGACCAAACCATTGTCCCAAAAAGTAAGTACTATATTCAGAACAATTTCTGAAGGCAGAACTAAGCTGCATGAGCAGAGAGCTCACACTGCAACTCAAGGAATCCAGTGAGGTAACCTAACACGTTTTAACAGCGATAACATTTGTTAACTAACAAATGTCATTAACACTTGTTAATTACATAAACTAAGTGCTTCAAATCTCCCAGAGGAAGTTTTGGACCGCACCAGAAGGTAGAAAACCTATCGGTATTGGCTTACAAAGCTGAGTAGTTATGTAGGAGGGAAATCATAAATGCCAAATGTGTCTCGAGACCATTTAGAGAAATCAGTACTGAAATATCTCCTCCAATAACCTTGCTTGATATATTTTAGGAGATACTGCAGTATACATATATAAATATTATATACATAAAAATAGGTGAATGATATAAGTATGTTTTAAAGTCATTTTTCCTTTAAAAAATATATTTGGTATGTTTGTGGTAGTTAACTTTAAAATTTAGCCCATAAATTAAAAAAAAAAAAAAAAAACATGATGGTACCATGAAAAAAATTTAAAGAGAAGGAATGGACATGATCCACAGAGGGTGTATTTAGATTTACATGTAGTAACTGCTAAAGTTTTCAAATATCCCCTCCTAAACCTTTAAAGGTTGTCAAGAATCAACTATGTATGTATAGGTTCATTCCTGGAATCTACTCTCTTCCATCGATCAATACCACACTGACTTGATTATGTATTTTGAACTTTTAAATGGCTGAAATGTTTTTAAGGAATTTCTTAAGAGATAAAATTATTAAACATGTTAATAAAAACACAATTTAGATTATTGAATTCTGAAGTATATCATGAAATATATAAGAAAAATCCTCAGTAATGCCATTTTTACCACATAATTAATTTTAAGATATTTCTCTACATAGCTAATTTTCCTAGAGATGAACATATTTATTAAAATGACAATAATAATGATTTTTTTATCACTGATTTTAGAATTTGATGACATTCCATCTGAGGTTCTAGTGGCTATATTTCATGGTTCAGGCCCACAGATATACTAGAATGGTTTCACCATACATTTGTTTATTCTAGGGTTTGAACTGACAGAGAAGCCCATATTCAGAAAAATCCCTTTTTTACAATATAATGACAGAAAAATACAAAAGCATGCAATGCAAGCAAATTTTAAGCTTTAGGTTTAAGCTTTAAGGTTTAACACGAATGCTCATTGGTCAAAGCAAGTTACATATTAACATGAATGAGCCCAAAGACAAATTTTAGGAAGTATATCCTCCTATAGAAATGAAGTAGAGGGAGTAAATATTTTTGAATAATATTCAAAGGATCATGATATGTCTACTTGTTCAAGTCTCTCTGACATGCAAAATATAAGATCTCCAAAGGTTTTGTCAAAATCATGGCATCGAGTTTGAAGTCCAGGCTCTTGAAGTCTCTGAGAAATCTTTTTTTTTAAAGATTATTTATTTATTTATTTATTTATTCAGAGTGTGAGTGGGGGAGGGGCAGAAGGAGAGGGGGAGAGAATCTCAGGCAGCTCTGCGCTGAGTGCGGAGCTGGGAGAGGGGTCCCACAACCCTGAGATCATGACCTGAGCTGAAATTAAGAGTCAGACACTTAACCCACTCAGCCACCCAGGTGTCCCAAAATCTCTGTGAAATCTTAATGTAACTCCTTTTTATCTAAAGTCCTCTGAACCAAAAGCCAACTTATTACCTTCCCTCACACTAATCATTAATGCATGGAACAGATTGCCATTAGCCTCCCAAGGCAAATATAGGTCTTTGGTCCTTAACAATTCTGTACAGGTATTACCAGGTGTCCCTGCTCTGAGGGAAAGAGATATTTCTTCATCAGGTCCAGGTTTTGTTACCACATCTCTTGGCTCTGCCCTCTGGAAGTTCTTTCTCTTTGCGTCATTGCATCTTTCTCTTTGCATCGTAACCAAAAATTGGTTAAGGATAAAATAATTAAGAGAATTAAATAATTTGCCCATTGGGAAGTCTAAGCTCTCTCAACCTGATCCCTGTCTTTGAAAGTTTGGGGACCAAAAGATTTCTTATAACTTAAATAATTTGTTTCTTGTGATCTGGCTGGCAGCACTTTTGACAATATGGTTTCCACGTGTTTTAGTTTATAAGTCTTAAATTTCAGTCTACTCTATATGCCAAGAACCACACTGTCAATTATTTTCAAGACATTATCTCTCTAGACTAAATTATAGTTCCTTTGAGCAAATAAGGTTTCTGTGAGACCACATTCTTCTTTTGGATCCTTTCATCCAGCTTAAAGGGTCTATTTGATACCAATCAATTCCTTTCAGATATGGTAACTAAAGGTATTTGAGCAACATACCTAATTTGGGCTTTTGCTTATCATATACAATAACATATTGTATTTGGTAAAAGGATGTTTAATTTTCAAAGCCTGTAAGGTTATGAGCTTCCTATCTTAGCTCAAAATTATGTTTGCAAACTGGCACATACTTTTGTGAGCTTACCTCTACCTTTTAGTAAATTATGAAATATGGCTAGTAGCAACCAACTCATTTTTTCAACATTTTTGCCTCAAGATCTCCAGGTATTTCATTGAAAATACATTAGGAACAGTTTCTGTGTTTTAGAATATCATAAGCAAAATTTCTCCAAATATTTTGGCACTAAAGAAAATAAATCTCCATTTTTCCTACCTCTGGTATCAGTTTTCTCACTGTAAGCACTTGTTCCAAAATCCACAGCTATGTATTCTAGGTTCTTTTTACAAACACCAGTTCTGTTTCTGTTGACAATTTTTATATCCACTTTTACTACATAAGCAAAGAGAAGTGCCAAAAAAAAAAAAAAAAAGCTTCTAGCTTCTAGCAATAGATATTTATTTTTCTCATGGCTCTGCTGTTTAGCTTAGGAGTATATGCTCCGAAGTATTCCTTCCGGGGTCAAGGCTGAAGGGCAAGAACTACTGAGTCACAGCTCTTCTAGAGATGACAGATGTGCAAGATGACATGCCCAAGCTCATAAACACGTTAAAAGCACTGTTGATGTCACATCTGCTAACATCCCATTAGACAAAGGAGTAACAGGGATGAACCTAAAGGCAACTGGTAGTGAATGCACTCCAGTCATAGAGTTCAGGGAAAGGGAGTTACCATTTTTCAATATTAATGTCTTAGTCCATTCAGACTGTTATAGCAGAAAACCATAGACCAGAGGACTTAGAAACAACATAACTTTATTTCTCATGGTTCTGGAGGCTAGGAAGTTCAGATCAAGGCACCAACAGATTTGGTGTCTAGTGAGAGCTCACTTTCTAGTTCACAGACAGCCATCTTTTTGCTGTATTCTCATGTGACAGATGGGACAAGAGCAGGTAGGAATTATCCATCTCTATTGGCATGGTATTCTCATAACAAATACTACTCATAAGCAAATCATTAAGGAGTTTCTGTTGGTTTATTGTTAATATTTTCTCTTTAGCTCCACTTGTAATAACATGAAAGAATTTCATATTTGACTATAACATAATTAAGCTTTTAAAAACATTATTTTTATGCACTCTTCTTGTCCAACAAAATAACAAGATAAAAGAAGAGAAAGATCTAGTGAACTGGACAGAAGTAAGACAAAATGTACGTTTAGAATCATGATGAAGGAAAGCTTCAGATTACACCTGTAAAATCCACTCACTCAAATAATCCTGAAGGGAGGAGGCAGACAGAATGCATTAAAGGTGTACCTCTAAGGAAAAAAAAATAGTATTATAGAGTATTTAATGTGTTCATTTTGAGACAAGTTACTAGTTCATTCAGCTATTTCAGAGTCTCTAAAAAATGTTTTCTCTACATGTAGAAATCTTGACTAGTTGTCTATTTATTCTTTAATTATAGGAGTTTTACCAAGGGATATGTGAATATGATCCTTTTTTGTATTAACCATGTTGTAATACACCCTTCCAATCTGGGGACTCAGTTTTACCTATAGATCAGGTGAGTAATCTTTAAATAGGATTTTTTTTTTCATTTCATTCTGTACTGTTTTCTTCTTTTAGAATGTCTATTATCCTCACTTCAAGATACCTAGATCTACCTAGCATCGAACTTGCTTTTCTCTCAATTATTATCAAACAGGATTTTAGATCAGAAGTTTATAGTAAGACACCGAAATAAAATAGACATAATATTTGAAAGTTCTTTGCCAAATAACCATATGCTTATTTTCAAACAATTTTGACTATAAACAGTTTCTTTGATCTCAAACACCTTCCTATTCTCTGAGAATGCAAAAGTTTTGAGAGAATAAGTGAGATCATTTTGTGAGGATGGTATTTTAGGAGAAATCTTTGCTGTGTTCCCTTCACCTTCCACCAAGGGGACCTGAAAAACAAGGCTCCAACAGGGACCTAAGAATGCCACATGGGTAACAAACACTGACTGGGTTCACGTTGGTCTACAATCTGACTTCAGCCTGAGAAGCCATGAGGACAAGGATTTCTCTGGCAGCCTTGATCCCAGAGCCCGGAGTGTCATTACTGTGGGATTTGCTGACATTTTCATAGTTTATTGGTCAGGGGCTATGTATGCATTTCCACAAGTTGAGATGTGGTCCCCATGAGAAAGAGAAATAAAATGGCCTACAGGGCTACACAGATGGGTATAAAAAACTCGGTAATGAAAAACTTGAAGTGAGTGAGCTGGGACTGAGGATGGAGGACCAACTGACCCCCTCGAATATAAGAATCTGCAACAGTGAAGGAAAATGCTTTGGACCAGCCTGGCAAAAAATGTCTGAACATCCTTAAAATTGTGTCCCAGGAGACAAAGAGTCATCTTTAAACAACCATGAGGCCCATAGAGAATGAAGTAAGTTTGTGATAATACTAATGAAAGTACAAACTGCCATACTCCTGGGCCTTGTCCTTCCAAAGAGATCAATGGAACAGTCGGCAAGAGGTAAGAGTAAGAAGAGAAACAGCCAGTAGGGATTATAGGAGCCAATAGTGCTTTTCTCAGCCTGCAGGTGCCCAGCCTGAAGCTGCCTGAGCTGTGAGAATGGTATAAACTTTTCACTGCTTCACTTCAGAATTTTGATTAATATCTACAATTGAATTGAGTTTCTGAAATTTACAGCAGTCTGCCACATAAGAGTAAGCAGACAACCTATAGAAATTCCCAGAATTCTGATCTAGATAAGACTTGCTTTATTTCTTTTTTAAATGTGGGCCAAGGGAACATTATTTCATTCAATAAACTTAGGGGATGGTGAGGTAGCAATATAGTAAGATTTAAATGCATTGTGAGTCCAGCTTCTTCAAGGTATTTTTTCATCTTTGTTATAATTTATTCTGGGTTGTCTAATATTCCTCTCATTTTTTCAACCTGTTTATCTGTTTGTCTATTCATCTATCTAACTAAAATTACCATAGAATTCACACAATATTATAGAAGCATAGAAAATTAAGATTTGAAAAGACCTAAGGTCTTTTCAACCATTCATCTTCATTTTTTACGTGCTTTCTCCAATTGATCTCTTTGCATATTTTTCCATTTTACTTCTTTTACCAAATGCTATAGGTTTTCCTCTGGAACAGTTTATAAAAAAGTATTTAACATGAAAAAACTGAAATTAACTGAACTCAGCTATCATATCCTCATAACCACATTTTTTGCAAATCTCTGAATCTTGAATTTTTCATAAATCATGGTTTCCCACACCATAGGACATGCTTCTGACTGTAATCTATGTCCATCTTCAATTATGGCAAATACAAATGATCTAATACTCCAGAGAGAACTTTGGATAATTTATTCAAACATATATGTCTATTAATCTGAACTAATTTCACTTTTATTCTATCAATCAGCAGGACTCAGAGCTCACATTGAGTTCATCAACTCCTAGAACATTAGGTATTATTCAAATAAGCTATTAATTTGAGTTCATGCCATGTTACACCATATAAATTAATGTAGTGTTTTTAAAGTTTCATTTTTAAGAAATGCTATTAATTCGGCTTACTACATGTAGACCATCAATCTAATATCGTGAAGCAGTTTTAAATCCCAGTTATTTTATTTAACTCATTATACATTCTGTAAATTTTTCTGTATCCAGAGTTTTGAAAACAATATCTCATATTTTAATTTGATTAATTTATAAATGACATGAGGCTATCCATATAATGAAATACCTGAGACCTCATTTAACTTCCATCTTGATAGTTTTTATATAAATGATTATATTCTACTATAGTTCATATTTTGAACATTTTCACAAGGATATCGAAGGATAGTTTTATAGGTTTGCTAAAATAAATATATCATATCCACAACTGACATCGACTTTGTTCTGTTTATTGCCAAATTCAATGGACATTTTTACTTATTATATTCCTTGACTTCACAACAGAATTGGATACTATTTGATTAGTTAATCTCTTTTGGTTGCAATAGATAAAAACCTAATTCATAGTGGTTTAGGACAACAGAGGAATTTATTGAATCTTTGAATGAATACATATAGTGTATTATTAGTTTCAGAAGTAGAATTAGTGATTCATCAGTTGCATATAATACCCAGTGCTCCTTCCATCAACTGCCCTCCTTAATGTCCATCACCCAATTACCCCATCCCACCACCCCCTTCCCCTCCAGCAACCCTTAGTTTATTTCCTATAGTTAAGAGTCTCTTACGGTTTGTCACCCTCTCTGATTTCATCTTATTTTTTTTCCCTTCCTTCCCCTGTTATCCTGTTTTGTTTCTTAAAGTCCGCATATCAGTGAGATCATATGATACTTGTCTTCCTCTAATTGACTTATTTCGCTTAGCATAATATCCTCTAGTTCTATCCACGTCGTTGCAAATGGCAAGATTTCGTGTTTTTGGATGGCTGCATAATATTCCATTGTATATATATACCACATCTTCTTTATCCATTCATCTGGTGATGGACATTTGGGCTCTTTCCATAGTCTGGCTATTGTGGATATTACTGCTATCCACATTGGGGTGCAGGTGCCCTGCCTCTGTATGTGTTTATGTTCTCTCTTTCCTTGGAAAGTAGACTGCTGCTCTGCCTTTCTTCTAGTATTTTCTTTCTCAGTTCCTACTCTTAGGTGGGTTTTCATACGTCATATATAGTGTTGTTTTTCATTCTCTTCGTTGATTTTATCAGGTTCTTTTGCTTTCAAGATCTGGAATCATTACCAAAGACAGTCATGAAAAAGGAAGCTGGGGTGGGGAGGGCAAGGCACAAGAAGAGGCAAGAGATAAGAGGTTGGACCTCAGTAAAACCCACAGGCCACAAAGCAAAAGTTGCAGATGCACAGTAAATATCTAATTGGGTTTAGTTTTTAATTTAAGTTACCATTATTGCCAATTTATGCTAATGCTTAGTTTTGGAGATTTTATACACAATATTTTTGTCATATATGATGACTTTGCAACCCCTGCTGTGAAAAACAGAATGAGTTTTCTTAAAGTGAGCTTAATTTCTGAACTCTTGACATATATATATATATATATATATATATATATATATATACACACACACACATAGATTTTCTGATCTCATTTCATATTTGTGCCATACGAGAATGCTTTGTATAAATGAATGCCTTTTTATTTTCATTTATGGCATCCCGGTCCCATTATAGGCCTGTTAACCTCATAAATTTATCATTGGTCTTTGAAGAAAAAAATATATAAATATGTATGTATGACATGAGAATTTGTCTTTAAAGCAGGGTTTAATTTTTTTTGGAAAAGTTTGACAAAGTATAGCATGTCAATTCAGTTTTCCCTCAATGCCCAGAATTATGTTTAGATAGGAAAAAAGAAACTCATTTTGATCTCAAGTAGAAAAATAGATTGCTTTGAGTTTTATATAGGTTTAAACTTTTAAAAAGCTAGAATTTATTCAGTTTAAATAAAAGTAATTTGGAAAGTTTAATAAAAAAATCTAAGGCTTTTTGTATGTGTATGGTGCATTGATTTGAGTTCCTAAGTAATTTTTTTAAGATTATTTATTTATTTATTTGAGAGAGAGAATGAGATAGAGAGAGAGAGCACGAGCAGGGGGAGGGTCAGAGGGAGAAGCAGACTCCCCGCTGAGCAGGGAGCCTGATGCGGGACTCGATCCTGGGACTCCAGGATCATGACCTGAGCCGAAGGCAGTCGCTTAACCAACTGAGCCACCCAGGTGCCCCGAGTTCCTAAGTAATTTTAAAATAAATTATCAAAATTTATTATTTTTATTGAAAATAAATAAAACACATCCATATAGCACCATCTTCTTTTATAATTCCATATTATTTATGTGAGATTAACAACTTAAGATATTTACAAATAAATCAACATGCATACCACTTCTAGGCTTAGGGGTTTTGGTTTTGTTTTGATTTTTTGTTTTCTTTTTATAATTTTCCATCTCTTTGATATTAATAACATTCAGTATATTTTTTGCTGTCAACTTGACATAGTATTCCTAACTGACCCTACTTACTTTTGATAAAAGCCCCCTTCCTTTCAATAGTTATAGTCCATCTTTTTACTGATTACTACTCAAAGTAGTCAATAGAAAATGATTAAAACTAGTACAAAACTCTTTTAAGAATGATTATATTTTACTTTTGGTAAACACATTGGGGTAAATGCACTGAATCAAAGAATGTATTACTTTGATTGTATTCCATGTTTTTATATTTGAATTCATCACAGAGATTACATTTATTTGTTGCTATGAGCCATACATTTATAATCTTGTCTTATATTACTTTGCAGATAACAAATACTATCCATAATAGATTCATTTTATTTAAGCGATGAATGCAAATTAGTTCCAAATTCTGGAAGTTATCCCAATGTGCTAGTTTCATTGAGAAATACTGTGTTCTTAGATTACATATCTGAAATATTTACAGTGTTACAAAGATTCATTGTGTCTCTCTTCCTACCTTAATCTTTGTACTTACAAAAGCATGTCATACATATTTCCAAATGTTTCATTAAAAGAATTACTTAAAATGAGATTTTCTTTCTGATGTTCTTTTATGAAGAGTACACTCAGTTTCTTAAGAGAAAGGTTCTTGTAGACTTGTCATTGTAATATTATTAATAAGAGTTTTGTCCTCGCTCCTTAAACTTCACACTTTACCTACATTTGCTCTTTAAATAAACCACTGCGTGGGAAAACTGGTGAATATATATTTTGCTATTATCAGTGTTTCTGATTATTGTGGTTGTTCCTTAATCATATTGATCTTAGTCCTGAGTCATACTTACTGGGTAGAAATCAATATTAATCTATTAAAACTGTCACCAGTGAAAATAGCAGACTGGTTTTCTGCTTGGAGTTAATTTTCTGAATGGATCTATATTTCTGGTGGATCTATTGTTTTTATTATTTTTACTGATACATGTAATAGTGATTATATAACCATGTAGGACAGTCTAAAAGTCACACATGCTATATGTCAGGAAAGAAATTCACAATCAGTGAGGTAAAATATTTTTTAGAAAGAAACTGTTATCCCACAAAGGAAAAATATCATTTTATGAATAAAAGGGTTATCTGAGAAAGGAGAGTTTTGTGTTAGGGTTTCTTCAAATCTCATATTCTGCAACTGAAGCCACAAAGTAAAAGGTTGCCACATTAATACAAGCATACATAAATTGAACAGATTTACCATCCAGAAATAAAGGCCAGATATACTCAGGAACCTAATATATATTTACAAGTCTCCAAGTAAGAGATGCTTTAGTTTGCAAATGAAATTGGCATGTATAACTTTCTATTGGAAGAAAAGCAAACATAAATCCACACTTTACATCATATGCCAAATTGATCCTTAATGAATTAAAGATATTCATTGAAAATAAAACATTAATATGTTAATAAAAATTGAAGATAATACTTAAATATGTGTAAAATCTTACAGTGGGGAAGATATTTCTAAATAAAACCTTCTCTTGTGCCTCCTCCCAGAATATTCAAAAGCAAACTGGAATCATAGCAGCTCTTAAATTACCCATGTCCTGAAACTCACTTTTAAATAAATTTACTGGGTATTAGGGAAAATTCAGTTTATGGCTGTAAATGCTTAGTCTGGTTTACTATATATATATATTATACTGGTGATTTACTACACCAGTTATATATATATTATACATATATATAGTAGTAAATCACCAATAAACAAATTATTGGGAGACTTGTAAAAATTAGCAAATTATTAAGAGAAATAAAAATGCTTAGTCAAATTTTAAAGTGAGTTTAAGTAGTTGGATATAAAGCACTGAAGGAAAATATTATATATGTCATGACTCTAATCAGCGTTTTTGCTCTTTGAATAATCAACACTATATTAATCACTCCTACTGGTAATTCTCAAAAAAGGAGGGAAAACAAATTCAGCTAATTAATTATATCCCCAATAAGTCTTAGAATCTATAATGGAAAAGATGGAACTATGTGAAATTTTAAAGTTTACATAACAAAATATATCATTAAAAGATAAATTGAAAATGCGAGACTGAAGAAGAAAAAACATATGTTATATGAAAAGGGTTTTTTCCTAAGTAGAGTATTTATAAAACACTTTTTTAAAGGGATAGAAAAGATTGTATGCTGACAATATTCAGAAAATAAAGTTAAAATAGGCAAAAAAAAGGCAAGTGTTCTACTAGATACTAAGTCTAGGAATCTACTAGCAAACAGAAACATGAAAATTAAAGCAACAATTAGATAATGTCTGTAAAATCAAACCACAAAGTTGGTTGCAATACAGGATCATTTTTAAGTTTGGGATAACACTGTGTGCAATAAAGTATCCCAATTAGAGGTAATTATAAAATAATATTTGATAAGGTTTTAATCAAAGCTACAAATCATATCCTCATGCAGAGAACTTTTCTTCTCTAAATTTCTTTTAGATTTTTTTCCCTAAAATATTGTTGTTTTGTTTGTTTGTTTTTTTATATAAAACAGATAGAAGTTGCTATTCTCACTAGGGAGCCAAGAGATTCAGATTGCTTCAATGTGACTTGCTCACTCATTGGTCAAATATTGAATATTATGAGTCTGATCAGCCACTCATATATCCTCTGATCATATGACATTGTTAAATATTCAAAAAAATCTTTCAAATAGATAAACTGATAGCACGAATTCATTAGTAGGTTCATGTGTGGCTCCTGTTGAAAGTGAAAATATATGTTATATTATCTGTTATCAAAAACTTTGAATATTTTATTCATAATCTAACTATAAATTCTAATAAATCTGATACTTGGAGTTTGTTTTACTTATAAGTGATGACAATAATCTCTACTTTATGTAAAAAAGTTAAAAAAAAAAACATTAAGGATAATATAGCATTAAGAGCCAATCTAACCAAAGTAGTTAAATGTTTTAAAAATTAAACAAATAAGGACGCCTGGGTGGCTCAGTAGGTTAAGTGTCTGCCTTCGGCTCAGGTCATGATCCCAGGATCCTGGGATCGAGTTCCGCATCAGGCTCCCTGCTCCGTGGGGAGCCTGCTTCTCCCTCTGCCTCTGTCTCTCTCTCTCTCTGTCTCTCATGAATAAATAAATAAAATCTTTGAAAAAAAATTAAACAAATAAATTCCTTGCTAATAATCATTATATTTTCTGCTACAACTACAGCTGGAAATTTAACTTATATTAATAATACTTTTATCAGATCAGATGTGGTTCCTAAGTAACAACTGATACATGTGTTTTCATTCCTCTAAAATTAAAGGAAAAACACTGAAAGAGACTTGTTTTCCTCCTTCACTGAAGGTATGTGAACATCATCAAAAAGTGTTACTCAGTCTTTAATTCATGATTTCCTTTAATTTTGTATCTTTTTACATGGTTGTTCTTTTTTTTTTTTTAAGATTTTATTTATTTATTTGACAGAGACAACAGTGAGAGAAGGAACACAAGCAGGGGGAGTGGGAGAGGGAGAAGCAGGCTTCCCACTGATCAGAGAGCCCGATGCGGGGCTCGATCCCAGGACCCTGGGATCATGACCTGAGCCGAAGGCAGACGCTTAACGACTGAGCCACCCAGGCACCCCTACGTGGTTCTTGACATAGCACTGAGTCTTCCTGTTGTGGAATTCCTTTTTTAGGGGCGCCTGGGTGGCTCAGTCAATTAAGCGTCTGCCTTTGGCTCAGGTCATGATCCCAGGGTCCTAGGATCGAGCCAGGGTCCTGGGGTCGAGCCTGAGTCAGGCTTCCCACTCAGCGGGGAGTCTGCTTGTCCTCCCTCCATCACTCCCCACTGTTCCTGTTCTCTCTCTCTCTCTCTCAGTCTGTCTCAAATAAATAAATAAATTCTTTAAAAAAAAAGAATTCCTTTTTTATACTGCAGGAAGATGATCTAATTGCCCTTATTACATGACTGCTTTGTCATTACTAAAAAAAATTCTTACTGCTTTGTCATTACTAAAAAAAATTCTTACTGAAAATGTTTTTGGTCTGTGCCTTTGAAAGCATCATATATTTACATTTCTTCCAGGTGTATAATGTCCTTTTTCTCTCTCTCTTTTTAAAAAAGATTTTATTTATTAATTTGAGAGAGAGCGTGCTCAAGTGCGGGAGCAGAAGGAGAGGCAGGGGGAGAGGCAGAAGCAGACTCCCCGCTGAGCAGGGAGTGGGACACGGGGCTGGATCTCAGGACCAGGAGATCATGACCTGAGCAGAACACAGACACTTAACCATCTGAGCCACCTAGGCGCCCCTATAAATGTCCTTTCCACAACTCCCTCCCCACACCAAAATATTGAAGAACAAAAGATATATATATATATATTTATATACTCACATAAGGAAATAGTTATCTAGTGTAATCCTAACATGCGTATGGCAATATATTCTATATTGCCACTGAAAATATTTTGAAGCAATATGCTTTAAAACTTAGGTCTGCCTTAGTAAAGTAAAAAGCAAGAATGTTTCTTTATAAAAATTAAGTGTTTCTTAGTGCTGTTCATTTCATATCACCTTCCCATAGCTTTGTCCTGAAGAGGCAGAAACAAATTTATATACTAGTTTAGTATACTTTTGTTATGGATTATTTTTTAAAGAAGCACAGTGAGCATGAACAATGAATAGAATGCATAATGTATGGGAAGATGAACAGCGAATAATAAATTTTTAACTTAAACAAGAACCTATTTCTCTCGAGGCTCAATAGTTTGATCAACACACTGTGGTTTAAAATGCAGCTTATAACCTACCATACTGAAATAGATAGGAGAATGTATTTCAGATAAAATGTGAATTAAGAAATCTCATCCTTTGGTTACATGTCTCAGGGAGTTGGACTTTTCCCTTTAATAAATATTTCAATCTAAAGAGAGACGCCTCAGTAAAATGAAAACAAATGACAGCGCTATCTCCAAAGAGACAGTGTATTATTTTAAAATGGATGAAATGGCCCATGCTCTGCCCTATGACAGCTAAATGCTCAGAATGAGATAGTCAAAAATACAGTTAACTCATTCCCACAGACATGAAATTGAGTCTCCATTTTTGTTGTAATTTGAGGTGAAGAAAAGAGAAGGGAAAAAAGCACCAAACCTAAAGAATATTCTTACAAAGGTCTTATGTTAAAAATAACTAGGGACATAGCACCATCTTAAATAATATCATCACAACTTAGAGCCAACCTTATTGATGAACACCCCTAATATTCTTCGTTATAAGTATTCAGAAAGTGGAAAACAATCATTAAGTAGTTATTAATGGATAATTAATTTTTAACGGAACTATGAGTTGCCAGGTCTTGAGATTTGAGTTTGAAAATTTTATTAGGCGATAAACTGGCAATGGAATGTGAAACAAATATAATCACATGGATTCAAATACACTCCTGATATCACACAGTTTTGTTGTCTGATCCATATCAGGGATGCTAATGGCATGAAGTCAGATTTATTTTGTTCTAAGCAAAATTTAAAACTTCATAAAATCTTGGGACAAAATGCCCCTCAATTTCCACATTTGCCACAATATAGTAGAAGAAACTTTGTGAGGGAATATATAAATATTTGTACATATTTGGTGATAGGATTTCCCCTCATTTTTTTTTCTCACCTCATCTTTTTGGCAAAGAGTATTTTTTACATATTAAAATGCAGCCAAGTTAGGCTATAGAAGTGATTCCTATTAGCAAGATAAATTTTGTTTTGAAAAATATGCAACTTAAGTAGAACAAATTTCATCCTTGCCCCCAAGGAGTTTATGATCTAGTGGAGTTAACATAGAAGTGATGTCATGGTGACAAGCTTACAGCACATTGAGGTTGGTTCTGTCTTGGTAGAAGTACAAAAGGCTATGAAAGTTACTTAATATAGAAAATCAAGCCAGACTCCAGAATCACAGAGTGTTTCTGGACGAGTATTAATGATTCAAACAAAGGGAAATGGAGAACTAAAATTGTCCAAGCACAAGGGACAAGAAAAAAGACCTGGCAGGGAAAAGAAGGATTGTGTTTCAACTGAGTGGAATTCAGTTAGCCTGGGAGAGGAACACATCATCCAGGAATTGAAGAACATTTATGGCCTGTGAAAGGATTTGGATTTTCATTCTGAAGCCAAGGGAGATTTGCCAGCCGATCTATGGAGCTGCAGTGGGAACCAGAGATTTGAATGAGTCCGTGGAGATGAGGAGAGGATGCCTAAACCAGAGGCAGGGAGACATTTTACAAGATGGCACTGTGTAATCTTCTTGTTAAAAAAAAAAAAAAAATCACTTATTTTCTTTATACCAGTGGTCTTCAAGTGTCACCCTCAGATCCCCGGGTTTTCTGAGATAAGTTCATAGATGGGGTCCATAGATGAATGCTATTTTTGTAATAATGCTAAAACATTATGTTTCCTCTTCACTGAATTAACATTTGCACAATGCATTCTCAGGGGGAAAGTCCAGTTTCATTTAGAAATGTCATTGCTAAAGCAATAAAAATTTTAAAAATATATTAAGTGTCTACCCTTCAGTCAGGTCTTACTTATATTCTGTGTTACAGAATGGGAAGTTTGCATAAAGCACTTCAGTTGCATACAGAAGTACCAGGTTATTTTGAGGGATATCACTTATACAATTGTGTGAGTTGTGAGCTGAACCAGCAGCTTTTGTTTTCATGGAACATTGTATTTACTTAACACAATGACTGAGACAGAGTATGGTTTTGCAGGCTTATTTATTTCTAGACATTTTCTCAAAATGAACAAAAAAACATAATAAGCCTGCAACTTCAAAGAAAACGATTAATAGTACTTGTTAATTTAGAATATAATGTGTTCAAAACATCTTTACTTCCCCATTCCCAGTTCTGCTCAGGATCAGAGAACTCAGGTAATTTAACCCCAATTTATGCTGCTGGCACATATTTGTTCTAATTTAATCTCTATTATTTTTCATTAAAATTCCCGATATTAGAAGAGATAATTGGCATACTATTGCTCTTATGCTTTCTAGAATTGTATGGGTGTCAGCATTCAGGTATCAGATGTCAAAGTGATGAAATAAACTAATACCATTATTTTCCTTGAAAATACAAATATCTGGGTCCACATTAGAATATTCTGAATTAGTCATTGTGAGTATTTTTGTTTTGTTCTATTTTTGTAAATACTTAAGGTGATTGTAATGTTTGGTCAAGATTGAAAAACACAGACCTAGACTGTGTTTTCCCTGGAAGTTAATTATGCTATGTAAGGTAGCAATAATAAAAACTTTGTCAAATGTGATTAAACCTGCAGGCATCTCAGATCCCTGTACACTACACATTTTTCCTTAATTTGTCATTGAAAGAATTTAATGTCCTTGAAAATATATGATGAGTGATAGTGATGAGCTAATTATTACTTCTATGATTACTTCTATTACTTCTATGATTATTACTTCTATGATTCTTTGAAGGTAGCTAATTTCCCAATTTCCCAAGTATGAATCCTACAGTACTTCCAAAGGAGGTCCAGATGTGATTAAAAATGTCCAGTTGGAAGCCACCAGTCCCAATTATATAACTGATCAACTTTTGAATTCCTACTGCAAACTGTAAATTGCAGCCAAACATTCCACTTAGATTGACTGGAATATCTAAGAGTTATAATTGCCTTAGCAAAAGCAAATTTGTGGCTTAGCGTAGAATCTTCATTCTCTTAGGCAAAGATGCTGACCAAATTATCTCCCTGCTGACAAAAAAGAAATGAAGTGAAATATTTCAAGTTTTGATTAGCCATTTAACTTTTTGAAATGCATAGATAATACTTATATTCTGCACAAATCTAACACTAAATGCTTACAGCTCTGGCATAGGATATACATAATGTATATTCATGTATTAGTTGTGTAATACTTAAATGTGTCAATAAGTAACAGTTTTGCATTATACAACATACAAAAACATTCATTTACCAATAGTTTGTTGATCAATTTGCAATTCTTCTGCTGTTTATTTAGACCTAATTTCCATATTCTTCCTGATATGTAAACATGCTACCCTATTAATTTAACTTTAGGATTCCAGTTCACTACACAGCTTAATGCCCTTATTACACAATTGCTCTTGTTCTTTGTACTAAAACTGTAATTTTATGAAATCTTGTAGTAAGTATGAATATAGATTTACTAATGAAGTAAAGCTATTAATATTTGAATGCATTCAGCTCCTCAGAGTGCATACTTAATGGAACATACACTCAACTAATATACTAGAAAAACTTTTGAGAATGAGTAACTATCTGTGTGTGACTTAAGCTTTTACTGAGGAATATACATTTCTATCAAATTAGCTGACCCTATTCTTTTAAAAAAGGGTACACAAATTTAAATTTCAAAACTAGGAATTTTTAGAAGGAGACACAGATTTTAATCATACTAAAGTAAAATGAGGTATTTCTGATGTTACATTTAATCTTACTTTGTAAAAGTGAACATTTGAGACTGTTGTTTACTGAGTATAGAGAATATGTGACAGAATCTGTGGGCGTGTATCATCCTGGTGGTTAAATAGCAGGCATGAAAAATAACTATACAAATTGAGGACTGCACCAGTTTAATGTAAGAAAATTCATTGAGAATCTCCCAAAAGAAAAATTTAACTTAAGAATCACAGATGAGGGGCGCCTGGGTGGCTCAGTTGGTTAAGCGACTGCCTTCGGCTCAGGTCATGATCCTGGAGTCCCTGGATCAAGTCCCGCATCGGGCTCCCTGCTCGGCAGGGAGTCTGCTTCTCCCTCTGACCCTCCTCCCTCTCATGCTCTCTGTCTCTCATTCTCTCTCTCTCAAATAAATAAATAAAATCTTTAAAAAAAAATCACAGATGAAAGTTAAGCAAGTTCACAGTTCTTGTTCAAGAATTATTTCTAGTGGGGTGCCTGGGTGGCTCAGTTGGTTAAGTGACTACCTTCGGCTCAGGTCATGATCCCAGGGTACTGGAATCGAGTCACACATCAGGCTCTCCTTGCTCTGCGGGGAGCCTGCTTCTCCCTCTGCCTCTGCCTGCCACTCCCCCTGCTTGTGCTCTCTCTCTCTCTGTCAAATAAATAAATAAAATCTTAAAAAAATTATTTCTAGTGATTTTTAGTTATATTATCAATTTACCTTCTTGGGGCAAAACTATCACTGAGATTTTATATATCTACTTGTAAATCCATGACAGCATAATGTTCACCTTAACTTGTACACACATTTATAAACTAGGATCCTTTTAAATTTTCTGTAGTACTAAAGTGTAAAATACAACTAAATAATGCCTAAAACATTGTGTCTAAAAGATTGGAAAAGTGACTTTTTCAGAAGAAAAGAACTTTCCCAGTGCTGTGATATCTAAGCCAGCACAGGAAAACATCGATTTCCAAAGTCCCTGGCTATTACCAAACACTGTGGCAAATCAACCAAGGGAAAATCTTTCAGAGTGATGATGACATTGTATTAATTACAGGATGAACTCTTAGTTCTACCATAGATTATAAGAATCTATTGTGGTTTGGTTTTGCTTTTTCTGTATTTAGTATGAAGTGGTTAGATAAGGTTATCAAAATATTTTGTATAAAGAATTTCAGGGGCGCCAGGAAGGCTCAGTTAGGTAAGCATCTGCCTTTGGCTCAGGTCATGATCCCAGGATCCTAGGATCAAGGTGCCCATCAGGCTCCCTGTCAGTGGGGAGTCTGCTTCTCCCTCTCCCTCTGTCCTTCTCCTCCCCTCTCCTCCGGCTCTCTCTCACGTGTGTTGTTTCTCTCTCTCTCAAATAAATAAATAAAACCTTAAAAAAAAAAAAGAACCAATTTCAGAATCCAAAAAATGCATGTTTGATAAATACGTTATTTCTTCTCCTTTCAAACGCTGGAATGATTCCTCAACAACCGTTTGAGTAGCTACATTCTCCATTTCAATACAGCTTAGTAAGTGTATAAATTATACTATTAATGTTTTTATCTGAGGCACTGTATATTAGGTATCAGGTGACCCATTGAGCAATTTAACTTAAAAAACCCATAAGTCTGCCTTCAGCTCAGGTCATGATCCCGGAGTCCTGGGATTGAGCCTGCTTAGCGGGGACTCTGTTTCTCCCTCTCCTTCTGCCACTCCCCCTGCTTGTGCTCTCTCTCTTTGTCAAATAAATAAATAAAGTCTTTAAAAAATAAAAAAAATAAAGAAACCCATAATTTTGGTCAGTTACTGTTTTCTAATCTAATAGCTTCTTTTGAGTTATGGACAAGGAGATCCTATCTCATTGCTCCTATTAAACAGCGTGCTGGAAATCATGGTTAGTGCAATAAGACAAGTAAAAGAAATAAGAGGTATGCAGCTTGGAAAAGGGAGAAAATAAAACTGGGTTTATTCACAGATGTCATGATTTATTATGTAGAAAATGCTGAAGAATCTATAAAAAATGTCTGGTACTAATAAGTGAATACAACAAGATGGCAGTATATAGCCTCAATATACAAAACTCAGCTGCTTTCTACATAGTAACAATGAATAATTGGAGTTAAAATTTAAAAAAACTACCACTTCTATTCATACTAAATATTGAAATAATTTGGAAAATATATAGCAAATGATGTGAAGAATCTGTGTTGCAAAGAAATGGAAGAAATAAAAAATATATAAATGAATGCAAAGCTATTCCATGTTGATGAATTAGGAGACTCCATATTTTTAAGATGTCAATATCCCCACCCCGATTTGATTGATAGATACAATACCAATTGAAATTTCAGCAAACTAGTTTGTAAATATTGGCAAAATTAATTATAAAGAATACATGGTAAGGCACAAAGCTTGGTACAACCAAAACAATACCAAAGAAGATGACCAAAGTTAGAGAAGCCACACTATTCTTTCAATAATTCCTGTGAAGTTTAGTAATAAAGATAGTGTGGTATTGACAAAGTAGTGGACACACAGATCAATACAAGATAATGAGAGATCCAAGAAAATGGACCCACACAAAAATGGCCAACATACATGATTTTTTATAAAGACACAGGGCAAATCAATAGAGAAAAAAGTCATTTCAACAAATGGTACTGGAACAATTATAAGTCATATGCAAAAACAAAACAAAACAACTTAGATACAAACCTTATACCTTTCAAAAAAGTTAGCTCACGATTTATCAGAGACGTAAATGTGAAAAGCCAAACTAAAATTTCTAGAAGGAAACAAGAGGGAACTCTACATGATCTTTGAGGTTTTAGAGACAACACCAAGAGCATGATACATGAAAAAAAAAGATAAATTGGACTATATTAGAATTAAAGTTTCTGTTCTATGAAAGAGATAGTTAAGATAATGAAAAAAAAAAAGCATGCTGCCAACTGAAACAAGATATAAGTAAAACACATATCTGATAAAAGACATTGTGATGGTTAATTTCATGTGTCAATTTAACTGGCCAGGGCATACCCAGATTAAACATTGTATCTGGGCATGTCTGTGAGGGTGTTTCCAGATGAGATTAGCATTTCAGCAGGTGGACTCAGTAAAGTAGATCGCCTTCCCCAGTGTGGCATTATCCAACCTGACTGAGGGCCTGGATAGAACAAATGGTGGTAGAAGGAAGAATTCATCCTTTTTTTTGTGCTCACTGTTTAAGCGGGGACATCTCATTTTATCTTCACTGGCCCTTGGAGTGAGATTTATACCGTTGGCTCCCCTGGTTCACAGACCTTTAGACACAGCTGAATTATACTACCGGCTTTCCTGGCTCTCCAGCTTACAGATGGCATATCGTGGTACGTCAAAGCCTCCATGACTGTGTAAGGCCAATTCCTCATAATAAATCTCCTTTATATCTATCTATCTGTCTATCTATCTATCTATCTATCTATCTATCTATCTATCTATCTATCTATTATCTATCTATCTATCATCTATCATCTATCTATCTATCTATCATCTATCTATCTATCTATCATCTATCTGTCTATCTATCTATCTATCTATCTATCTATCTATCTATTTATCTATCATCTATTTACCTGTCTCCTATAGTCTACTCATCTGTTTCTCTGGAGAACCCTAATATGGATATCTACTCAAAATATAAGAATAGTTCTCTTAAGAATTTAAAAATTTAGGGCACCTGTGTGGCTCAGTCGTTAAGCGTCTGCCTTAGGCTCAAGTCATGATCCCAGGGTCCTGGGATCGAGTCCCACATCGAGCTCCCTGCTCCGCGGGGAGCCTGCTTCTCCCTCTCCTGCTCCCCCTGCTTGTGTTCCTGTTCTCGCTGTCTCTCTCTGTCATATAAATAAATAAAATCTTTAAAAAAAAAGAATTTAAAAAAACAATAAAAATGGTAAAATATCTGGAAAGATATCTCACCAAAGAAGATATACAGATGGCAAAAAAGCATATGAAAAGATGGTTAGTATCATTTGTCCAGGAATTGCCCATTAAAACAACAATTAGATACAATATAGACCAATGCAATTGATAAATTCCTAAAATCTGACAATATCAGTTTCTGACAAGGATATGAAGTAGCATGAACTTTCATTCATTGATAGTTGGGAAAAAAATGGTATATACACTTTGGAAAACCATTTAGCAGTTTCTTAGAAGGCTAAATTTTGTCTTAACATTTAATCCAGAAATCATGCTTGTAGATATTTACCCAGCTGATTTGAAAGTGTATGTCCACATAAAATCCTGCGTGTGAAAATTAATAGCAACTTAAATCATATTTGTCACTAATTGGAAACAACCAATTTACCCTTCAATAGGTGAATGATGAAAACAAAAACATAACAGTACATATATACAGTGAAGTATTACTCAATAATTAAAAAAAGATTAAACTATCAAGCCACATAAGGATATGGGTTAATCTTAAATGTATATTGCTATGTGAAAGAAGCCAATTTAAACAGGCTTCATACTGTATGATTCCATTTCTATGACTTTTGGGAAGACAAAAAGTACTAAGACAGTAAACACATCAGTGGTTGCTAAGAGTTGGAAGATATATATTGAATAGATGAAGCAAAGAGGAATTTTATTGTTGGGAGAGTGAAATTACATGATACTGTAATAGGGTATACCTGGTCCTTTCCAAATGTCAAAATCGATAGAACTTTAAAGCACAAAGAATGAATCTTTACATGTTTAAATTAAACAAACAAACAAACAAACAAGGAAGTCAGAGGATCCCAGGATGGAATGCAAAATGTGATTTAAAAAACGTAACTGCCTTATGTATTTATGAAACAATCTCACTGAATGGAGTAGAAAAAAGGAGCCAAACTAATCAACTTTGGAATGGAGTGGCATATGAAAAGACTAAAACCGAAAGGAACCCTACACCAGGACTGCAGTCTGGTTGAGAAAGGTGTCTCCCATCTCCGTACAGGTAACTTGAAATACTGTAAGACGCTCTGTGCTCTTTAGTCATGGCACGTGTTTAAGAATAACTTTGCCCTGTGGGTTCTTTTGCGGGTTCTTCAAAGACTGACCCCACCAGCCCTTTCCAATTGTGTGGGCCATGCTTATACTTCTACTGCAGCTTATTTCTTAGGAACTCTCTTACTGCTGGGGTTCTTTGCTGTGATGCCAGGCTTCCCTCTTGGGCAGGCTCCCTTCCAAAATGAAGCCAGGCTGATACTCCTGCAGAATTCATACAGAGTGACTGGGATTCACTCACTTATTAACTATTCCCACAAGGGAGAACTGTTATTTTGCAGATGCAGCCCTTTAACCTGCCACCCCACAGGTCACTTCATCTTTCCTAAGCAAAGGTCAGGAAATAGTCCTTCATGTCGCCAATTGCCAGAGCAATATCACATGCTCTGAGGTGTTCTGTTGAAACGCTTTTCACTGTAGTTGGGGTTAGAAATAGCATCCTTTCATCCTTATCTCCTGTCTTTATTCTGGAGAGAGCCACACAGACCTCTCTCCTAATGAAATCCTCTTTGGAAATACCCCTCTTTTTTTTTTTTTTCCACATTGTCTGTCTCAAGAGTTCTTAGCCTTTATTGTGTTTATGCTTCAGCAGAAGCTGAGGTAGTGAGAGCCCATTTTAACATCATGTTACAGTGCTCTGGGCTTCTGGAGTAGAATTGCTTTTTTGGTCTTATTTCCTTTTATTCAAATCCCTCATCCTAGAAAATAAAGACACTTAAGGAAATGTAAAAAGGAAAAAAAAGATTTCTTTTAAGATGATAATTTGCCATTTTTTTATTTGCTATTTTTATAATTTAAAACATTACAGGTACATCTTTTTTTTATTTTTTTTTAAGATTTTATTTACTTATTTGAGAGAGGGAGAATGAGAGACAGAGAGCAGGAGAGGGAGGAGGGTCAAAGGGAGAAGCAGACTCCCTGCCGAGCAGGGAGCCCGATGCGGGACTCGATCCCGGGACTCCAGGATCATGACCTGAGCCGAAGGCAGTCGCCCAACCAACTGAGGCACCCAGGCGCCCACATTACAGGTACATCTTACTTTAATGTCCATTAAATTAGAGACTACAAACTTCCATTTATAACTGATATGCAAAATTGTGAAAGGCTCCACATAATAAACACTTAAGCATAACTTACTTAATGTTTATATGACCCGTATGATACATTATAGGTAGTGCAACTCCAGAAGAAGTAAAAGACATAATCCCATAAAATTTCTTAATGGTACTATACTAGATTGAATAGAGAGCCCTAGAAGATATGTCCACATCCTAATGCCTGGAACCTCTGAATGACCTTATTTGGAAAAAGCATCTTTTGCAAACATAATTATATTAAGGATCTTGAGATGAGATTAATCAGGATTATCTGAATGGATCCTAAATCCAATGATAAGAGTCCTTTTAGGAGACAGAGGTGAAAGAGAGGGAGAAGAAAGAAGGCCATGTTCCAGAGGGAGACAGAATTGGGGTGAGGCAGCCATAAGGCCTGGTGACCAGCAGAAGCCAGAGGAGGTGGGGAAGCAATCGTTCCTAGAGCCTCCAGAGGAAAGGTAGCCCTGCCAAAGCTGATTTTGGACTTCTAGTCTGCACAAGTGTGAGAGAAAAAATCTCAGTTGTTTTAAGCCACCCAGTTTGTAGTAACTTGTTACAATAGCCTCAGGAAGTTAAAACAGTATGTTCTTAGGGAACTCATTAGGTTAGCTTAAACTACCTTGAAAAATAACCATGTGTGGCACAAACACCAGTAATTTTTACTTATGATTAATTTAACCATCCAGGGAAGGTGATCAGGGTGGCAAAGAGCTCTTCCCACTAGAATCAGGTCCTTTCTTCTTTTGTCCTCTTTATTCTTCAGCCTTGCCATACTATGCATTCATTCAGGAGAGGAGGGAAAGAGAGGGTGAAGTCAAATACACTCTGTAAAAGATACCACTCATCACTTCTGCTGCCTTTCTGTTAGAAGAGAACTTGGCCACAATGCTGCATCTAAATGCATGAGGATATTCTCTATCATGTGCATTGCTATAATCCTAGGAAAGAGATGTTCTGGTGAAATGCTAGCAGGATCTGCCAAACTGAGTGTTTGCCAAAATTAGAATTTTCCAAAATTAAAGTCAAATTAATATTTTCAAATCATTAGTAACATCTATGAAATTTTAAGTATATATTCAAATATGCAGCTTTATTTGTCCTTCACATGATGTTCTGTAATTTTCAGAATGTGCACAGACACATTGTCTACATCATTCTTTTAAGACAAAATAATTACAATAAAGTAATTTTGCTGGAAATGATTCACACATTCTACTTGGAGATTAAAAAAGCAGAAATCCAATTAGCAAATTTTCTAATTTAAAGATTCTAAAAGTGTTGAATAGTAATTTCTTGAACCAAATTGCTTCTTAAATCTAACCATTACTTACTGCATTAAGGGCATTAAACAATCACAATATGTAACTATTCTTTCATTAAAACATTCACAAGGCAAAAGTTATAGATGTACCTTAAATATCTTAAAAGATGTCAGATGAAGATCAGGGAAACACATAAAATATTGAGAAATCTCTTGTATTGTTAGTAACAACAAAATCTACTCCTTTCTAAAACAAAACAAAAAAAGAGTGACTTCTGTCAGACAAACGGTAAATATGAAACTTGCTTTTCACCATAGTAGCTAATTAAATATCTTGATCTATGCATTTTGAAGATTGTGCTTAGTTTCTTCTGTATAAAATGGCATATATTATGTTTTAAGAAACTCTTAAATGCCTTACTTAGTTAAAAAGCTAATTTACATCTTCCAGTATCATCACACATTATTTCAATCATTAATTTCTAACTTTAAATAAGCTAATGAGTGTCAGAGTAGAAGAGCAACATAGAAAGCAATTCACAAAAGATGGTGTGATGGTTGATTTTGTGTATCGACATGGCTAGGCCCTCCTATCTAATTATTTAAGCAAACACTAATCTAAATGTTTCTGTGAAGATATTTTGTAGATAGGACTAACATTTGAAGTCAGTTGAATAAGCAAAGATTACCCTCAAAAATGTAGGTGGGCCTTATTTAATAAGTTGAATGCCATAAAAACAAAAACAAGTTTCCTAGAAAATAAATTTTGCCCAAGACTATAGCATCAACTCCTGCTGGAATTTCTAGCCTGCCTGCCCTACAGACTGCATACTTGCTAGCCCAATCACATGAGCCAATTCCTTACAATAAATCTCTTTTTATTATTTATTTATTTATTTTAAAGATTTTATTTTTATTTATTTGACAGAGAGAGAGATAGCGAGAGAGGGAACACAAGCCAGGGGAGTGGGGGAGGAAGAAGCAGGCTTCCCGCTGAGCAGGGAGCCCGATGCAGGACTCAATCCCAGGACCCTGGGATCATGACCCGAGCTGAAGGCAGACGCTTAACCAACTGAGCCACCCAGGTGCCCCTCTTTTTATTTTTATATAAAATTTATATACAACAAATCTTTCTCTCTCCCTTTCTCTCTCCACCTCCTTCCTCCCTCCCTCCCTCTTTTCCCTCACACCCCCATCTCTCTCTGGATATATATATATTTCCCCCTATTTGTTCTGTTCTCTGGAGAATCCTGACTGAGACAGGTGTATTTTATGAAAACACACAACCATTATTCTCTTCTGCTTTTATTTCACTTATTGGATATGTATAGCCTAAGTGGATGATAATGACTTATTTTAAGCTGGCTTACCTGCTAAATTTTATAGAATTTGTTCTAATATATCAAGTATCAGGGACTCAAGAAGGATATTTTACCTCCAATAAAGACAAGGTCTAGATGCTAGCATTAATAAAAGGTACATTTTAACATCAAATTCCTGGTGGAGGAAATAATACAGTCCTATTAAAGCCCCGTGAAATCTAGAATAACAGCAATCTCTACAACTAAAGTTTGGCCAAAATGGAGCCAACCATCAGGACAGAGGCATCTGAAATAACAAATAATGTTTTTCTAAGATTGGATATGATAGGAGTGAAAAAGAATGTGGGATAAGACGTGGAGTCAGAAGAGATGACACATGGTGCCTACTTTATATTTATGAATTTAGATGCCAGGAAACTCAAACTATACAGGTTCTGTTGATGCATCTTTAAATTGAGAAATAATGTTTTTATTATTTGCCATATAAATTATTTTAAGAATGAAGAAAGTACTAACTTATGCAAGAGGGTGTGGAGTTCGAAAATGATACTGACTTACAGAATTTTTTTGCAATTCTTGTTAAGTTCCTAAAGTTAAATCTAATAGAGATTACTGTACATCTCTTGCTTTTCACTAGTAGCAAGTTCTTTTTCCCATGAGTTATCCATGGAGACCGTACACTCTAAAATAGAGAGAGTCTAGCAAGCTGAAAACCTGGCGAGATCTAGTTCTGCTTTCTGTTAAGACTTAGCTAATATCTACACAGACCTCATAATACATTCCCTCTGATCTACTTTGAGTTTTATAGCTACATAACCATAAAAGATTAATGCAAGCAAATAGAGTTAAAATAGAGAAATGATGGTGATGCTATAAGTAGTTACTGTCTGGGTAAGACTGGCCATTAGGACTATTGCTTATGAGTATCTGTGCGTGTAATGGGGAACGATATGTGGCTTATGATCTATGAAAAGTAACAATTATAGGTGATATTTACTTTGATTGGAGGTAAGATGATTTAAAATATAATAGTATCCAAATCCTAACATTTACTGAAAACTAAAATGATGCTGCTACTATCAAGAGAGGCAGAAAAGCAATGCAAAAGAACACCAAAGCAGTCTTCCTCTTCTAGCTGTGTAGACAATTGGATATTTCAAAATGTAATCTGCATAAGGATAGTCTAAGTTATGATGTTGTAACAAACATTCCCAAAACCTCTATGCCTTAAAACAACAAGAAATTATTTCTTTTCTAAATATTACATTTATTCTAGGACCCAAGCTAATGGGTACCACACCACATACAATAAAGCTGACCATGGTGACAGGAGAGGGACGAACTTTTACAGGACCCAACCTCTGTACCATTAACAAGAAGAGCCTAAGAAATAAAGCTTTGCTGTTTCATGCTACCGGGATTTTGAGGTTGATTTTGTTACAGAATAAACAATTCTCTCCTGACTGATACAGATATTAACACCTAAAGCAGGTGATCAATGGGAATGGCTCATCAGTTTACATGGAAGATATGCATATCAGAATCTGGAAAACAAATCTGCATAAAGGCTATGCAGTGGCAAACAAACAAACAAACAAACAAAAGAAAACAGCTGTGCCTGACAATACACTAAAGGTGCTCTTTAGATTACTCCTCTCATCACTCCGACAAAAGATTTTGAACAACAAAAATCTATTAAAATTAATAATGTGGAAAAAGGTGTGTTAGTCTATATTAAAATCACTTAGCAATTACGCTAAACCTCTCCATTTATGAGAGAAATTCAGCCAATTTGGGGCAATATTTTAAGTACAAAAGATTAACAAAACTGAATCTCACAATATTGCACACTGAAAAAATTGTGGAAAGAAAGTCTTATGATTGTTTGGTGGTAATGCGAATTGACAAAACCTGTCTGGAAAATATGTTGTAGTTATAGATTTGAGTAGGTGCCCATTTCCATACCAAGACATAAACCTCTGGGAACTCGTCTATATGTAAAATTGAGACAGCTATGGAATTATTCAGAGAAACAATGTTTATAATGCTACAAAAATAGAAATAATCCAAATGTCACAATAGGAAATGGACATATGGATTATGGTAAATTATACAAAAGGATACTATCTACAGATGGAACAAAAAGGTGCAAAGAAAAGAGAGAGAGACAAACCAAGAAATAGACTCTCAACTATAGAAAACAAACTAATGGTTACCAGAGGGGAGGTGGGGGGGATGGGTGAAATATGTGATGGGGATTAAGGAGGGCACTTGTTGTGAGGAGCACTGGGTGATGTATAGAAGTGTTGAATCACTAAATTCTACACATGAAACTAATATAACACTGTATGTTAACTCTACCAGAATTTAAAGTTAAAAAGATAAAAGTGCAGCTATAAATGTAAAGCAGGGATAAGACCCAAACATATAACATTGAGAAAAAAAGTTACAAAACACTACATGTAGTAAAATATACTTCTTAATAATGTATAAAATACATATTCCGATTATTTAAAATTTTAATTTAACAAAATATTATTTGGGAATCCATACAAATTGAAGAAAGCTATAATACAAAATAGATAAAAGTGACAACTTGCCCAGTGCAAGCCAATTCATATAATTAGGGAAAGGCATATGAAAAAAATAAAAATGTATAAAACTTAATTTGTATATTTAAGAACTGACAGACTACGAAATGAGCTAAAAAAAATCCAAATAACTGCAATAAAAAGTAGATTTTGCAGGTTCCAAAATAGGTGATGTGGGAATTAAGAGAAATTATTTTTTCTTCATTAGAAGGTTTCTAGAAGTTGAAATGTGTACAGATCTCTAAAGATATGTGGGATTTAGAGAGAATGACAAAGTAACCAGGCATTTGCCTTGACCTCACATCTCTGATTTGTGAAATGATTGGATTATACCAAAGCACCTCCAGGCCCTATCCTGTTTAACATTCTAGAATTCAGGGGTTTTATAGGGGGATTCAGTGTCTTGTGTTGGGGGGTGGGGTTGATTGGGGCGTGAGGTACAACAGGATTGACGGTTTGCAAGGTTTTGTGCTGTACTTACAAGAAAACAAGGACTACAGCTATAAAACTGAAGGACAAGATTTTAAGGAACCTTTTAGTCACACTTCGTTTCACAATACATAATTCGCAGATTTTTTATTTTCAAGAAAACACAGTGGTTTTGTTTTGTATTGCCTACTAAAACAAGAATAAGAGTTTGTTCAGCTAATGTAAATAATTATTTGAATGCCAAACCTGCCAAATTCAATTTTTCCATTCCTCACCTCACATCTTAATTTCTTTCTAAATGAAATTATTCCCATTACTGGCATAACTTTCTCTCTCTCTGTCTCTTTCTCTCTCTTGCTCTCTGTCTCTCTATGAATTGAATAAATATATATCTACATACATAAAAATGTGTCTGTGCCTTATTAAGCTTCATCTTCTATAATCTACATCAAGCATCTACTCCAAATTATCTTTCTTGCAAAAAATCATTTTCAGTATTCTTCAGTATATATTTATAAATATATAGATTAATAAATTTTTACTTATGGATACCTTTCATTTTCAGTATAATAATACTTATTTTTCCAAATGGTGATTTATGGATACTTTATAATTAGAAATTATTTTGAGTCACCAAGTTGATTTTAAAATTAAATATATTCTACATACTCTAAATCTTTGAAGATCAGTAACATCTGACTTGCATATTTTAGTTTTATGCCCTCAAGTTGAAAAGCTATAGTATTTTTCTAATCCAATTCTAAGCCTGGCAAAGTTTACTATAATTTATACTGATTTACTTTACTCAGTTTCTTATTATTAAAGTTTGTACAGAATTCAGTTGCTTTTCCCCCTATTGAATTGTTATGTTCCACATCTGATGACATAGTACAACATTAAAATGAAAGAGTTTTAAAATTTTTGTTAATTTTTCCATGATTTGTATGTAAATTCTTAACATACTGGGTAAAATGTTTGTTGTTTGCTAAATTATTTCAAAACCAAAAAAATATTAAATGTAATATACTCTTTGACCTTAAAAATTTTAAATGATATTTCATGGTATTTTTCCTAACAAAAAGGCGTTCTGTTTTTTATTACCCGTTATTAAATATTACATCAATCCTCCCTTCTTCCTAAAGGACGACACCTTTAATCAGGTAACTTCATAGATTAAGCTGCAATGCTCTCATTTCCCTTCTTTTCTTGATGTGGCTTCCTAGCTAGAATCTTCCTTATCTTGCCTCCCTAAAGGCAATGTTAAAACAGATTCTGGCAGAAATTCAGTAATTGCTGAGATGCTTGATTCCCTCCTGCTGATTGTCACTGAAAACAATTGAACATCATTTCCTTGAATATGTTAGTGCTACAAACTAGCTCTTTACTTTTGACAACACTCAGTTCCAAATGAGTGACTTTTTCAATTATTCTTATTCCTTCAATTTTTAATTCTTTTCTGCTTGAGAGAATTGCTGTTGGTGTCTCAGTTGGTGCTTAGCATTTCTTTAATGTAGGTGAGTTTATTTTTAAGAGTATTTTAGAGAAAACTCTCTCCTTGACTATGTATGGCTTCATTGCCGTGCTAAATTTTTATACTTGATTAAAAAAAAAAAAGTTTGCATATTCTCTCTAAAAGAGGATGAATGACAAATACTGGCTATAGTAACTTAAAAATGTACAATGCAGAGTCACATAGTCAAATGTCTAAGAAATAGAAATCTGTTTAACTTTGTTTAACAAAGCATTTCACATATTTATTCATTACCAGCTACTCGTATTCAACAAAATTGATTGTTCAAAACACGAGGTAAATAGAGGTTTAAAACTGTTTTGGGGGCCGCCTGCATGGCTCAGTCAGTTGAGCATCCAGCTCTATGGTTTCAACTCAGGTCATGATCTCAGGTGGTGAGATCCAGTCCCACAGCAGGCTCCACACTCACCGAGGGTCTGCTTAAGATTCTCTTCCTCTTCCTCTCCCTCTTCCTCTTCCCCCACCCCATGTGCGCTCTCTCTCTCAAATAAATAAATAAAATCTTAAAAAAAATAAAATAATAAAACTGTTTTGGGTAGGACATCTCACTTCAGTTGAGGCGGAATTTATAATGTTGTAACTACTTCTAAGAACTATGGTTTCATCTGTTTTGGGGTAGGCTATCATATTACACAAGAAGACATAGCTGTGAAATTCTAATAACAGAAAACTGAAGAAGAATATGAAGAAGTAGGAAAAGAAACCAGTAACCTCCTTCTTTTTTTTTTATTCTTATGTTAATCCCCATACGTTACATCATTAGTTTTAGATGTAGTGTTCCATGATTCATTGTTTGTGACCAGTAACCTCCTTCTAAGAAAGAAGCCCTTACTAGAGAAACAATCATTTGCTATTAGTTTAGATGGGAAAAGTACGGTAGGGAAGCAGAAGAATTTTTTTAGAAGACTAAAGTTTGTTGTTGTTTTTTTTTGTTTTGTTTTTTTTAAAGATTTTATTTATTTTTTAGAGAGCCAGCGAGAGAGAAACAGCATGAGAGGGGAGAGGGTCAGAGGGAGAAGCAGGCTCCCCGCTGAGCCGGGAGCCCGATGTGGGACTCGATCCCAGGACCCCGGGATCATGACCTGAGCCGAAGGCAGACGCTTAACCATCTGAGCCACCCAGGCGCCCCCGAAGACTAAAGTTTTAATGTGAAACAGAATGTAACTACAAGTGAAAATATGTGCCTAGTTCTTCCTATGAAAGAAAATGTGTATAGTATGTAATGCAAAAAAACCAAAAACAAAAACAAAAAACCAAAGTATCACTGTGTGTAAGCCATGTGTTTTAATAAATCTGAAATTAACAAGGGGGCCCTGGTTAGCTCAGTTGGTGGAGTGTGTGACTCTTCATCTCAGGGTTGTGAATTCTAGCCCTACATTGGGTGTAGAGATTACTTAAAATAAAATCTTTAAAAAAAAGAAAAAGAAAAAAGAAATGAATAAGAAATAGTTCATGATGAGGGAATTTTCTGTTAGAAAATACCAAATGTCAGAGCCATGACTAAAATAAATAAAGGCTAAGCACTCCCTAGATTTAAGTTGCATATCTCAAAATAGATAAAATCTTTCTGAGGAATTCTAGAGAGGGTTGCCAACATAGGTAGGTTGCCATTTATTAAATAAGCTCGATGCCTAAAACTGTGCTTATTAAGAACAAAGTGTCTGTTGTGTTTTATTTTCTTAGTGTTTAAAAAACACCGCCACTGCAACATTTGAGCGATTGTATGTAATTTTTTATCCTACAAAATCAATTCAATGAGATTAAAAAAAATATATTCTCTTCATCCAGTTTGTTGGACTTATGGGTGTTGGGGAATGAATAATAATAAAGCAGCTTATAACCCTGCAAATTATTCCCTTCACAATTTCGATATTTAATTCAGTTAATTTAATATCCTGCTACACATGCAGATTGGCATCAAAGAAGTAGTCATCACTGTCTCAAAAGGAATTTCCAGAAAATATCAACCCCTAATACCGTTGAATGTAGAGAGTATATTTTATAGAAAAGCACAGAAACTGACTCTGAAAAGTGATGCATGAGAGTCAAAATCAGAAAGCAAAGAAGTTGATTTTGCTTATTATTTTCACATATACATCAGAGAAACCCTGAGGTAAATATTTATGATCATAATTCTATGCCTAAAATCTGTTTCCTTAAGTGTAAAAGAGCTTACTAATTAAGCAAAATATAAATATTCTACATGTCAAAATCATTTTGTTAGTTTTCCAGCGTTTTTTTTTCTTTTTTAGTTAAACACCCATATAAGGATGCATTTTAAAATTCAGTAAAAAAGAGTAAATGCTCAATAGATATTTAACGAATTGAATTCAAATCAGGCACATCTTTGATGTTTCTCCCAGTTGTATATCAAGTTCTTTGGATTATGCGTATTGAAGAAAAGATTTAGGAGTAAAAGACGTGAAATAAAATTCTTTATTTCACTTTATTTAAAATTAATCTGACTCTCAAATGTGAATTTTTATTTTGATTCATTTAAATTTAAGGTGGCTCTAAGGTGTAGATTTTTATAGAAAAATATCAATAATTTTATAATAACCCAGAAAGTGTAAGAAATAGAAATATAGGAAATAAGCCTCAAAGGTTACTGCTGATTGAATAAAGAATTCTTTATGAAAGAAAATTTGTAAATATTTTACTTCTCAAATTAAAAATGAAAGAAAGAATAGCCACAAATTTTTAGCTTAATAAACTTTAGCATAATTGGTAAATGCAGCAAATCGTGTGCTCCTAAGTTATTAGGAATACCACTTCCCCTTTTGTCTACTTCTTTTTCTCCTTTTGTCTACATGCTTTTTTTGTTTTATAAATCTCTTAGATTCTGAATAAACTACCATTTTTAAACTTTTTGCTTAACTGTCCATTTTAGGAATGATATTTAAAATGGAGAATAAATACCAAAAAAGACTGATCAGCAAACACCCACTATCAGTTACATCAGTAAATGTCATTGGCAACAAGGGGCACAACTAACCTTCCAGGGATGATTTTAGGGGCAAAACAATATACTTAATTGCTTTCCAGCCCTGCACTGATGAGGTTGTTTAAGACTTTCTTAATTTTTAATGTGATTTTAATTTTGAAGGAACAATGCCAAGGCTTAATTATACTTCTTCGCCCTTATGGGCAGTTTTCATCCATGGATATAACAGTACTACAAGTGTTGTTCCTTTTTTATACACAGGAAGGAAATTAAGCCTAGAGAAGTGCTAAGTGACTAGCTAGAGGTCATAGAACTCATCAATAGAATAGCTGTACAAGTAATAGAACCACAGATGTCTCTTCTAATCCTATCTACAAACTAAAGAAAATTTCCATTCTTTCACTGCCTAGTTTTCCTATAAAAAATGTGAAGGAGCACTGACAACTTCCTGACTGATGATGGGTTAGACAGAAAACTTATAAACTTGGAGATTTTGTCTTAATAATTTCGCTTTTTAGCAAGCTCATTCTTATGAAAAATATAAAAATAAGCTCTGATATATTTAGAATTCTATCAGTTCAAAGTAGTATAATACCTGGACATTCAGTATTGATTCTTTTTAGACTGAATTGTACAGACATTGCCCTATCATATGTCCTTGAATCAGTATTGCAGAAATCCAATTGCCCTATCCTTAACCTTTTCACGAAGGCTGATTTTAGTTATTGTGTGTATGAGGCCTGTAAAATAGCAATGTTCCCTTGGGAGTCATGATAATGGAAATTAAACAAACAGGTACTGAAGCAAGCTTAACAATTCAATGTCACAAGCAGGAAAATATATGCAGCTCTAAATTTTATCACAATTAGCTCCTGTCAGTTTGTTATACACTTCAACTTTCAATGTGAAAATTGAAATTATCTATTTACCTTCAAAAATTGTTAATGATGTATTATTATCTACTTGCCATGAAAACTATATAATATTGATTGCAGTCTCTTGACGGAGAAAGCATGTAAGCTAATATGTCAGCAAAGCATCCCAAAAGCAACTGATGCTTTTTCTATTGATTTCTCAACCTTGGAAAAAGACAATGAGTTCCCAAACATGCTCTAAGAAATACTCCTTAGAGAGAGGACTATATCTGTGTGCATATTATTTCAAAATAATATTATAGTGCTTTTGAGCTCTAGATTGACATGAAGTTCATTTCAAACTCTGTATAGAGGAAAATGTTAGTCTTTCTCAGAAAAAAACTTACATAGATTTGAGTTTACATATTGATACTTTAGAATATGATTAAGGCCTTATGTAAAACAGGGACTCTGTTGCTACTTTTTTCCATCCCAGTATGTAATCTGTTATTTGTTTTTTTCCCCAAATTTAAAATTCTTCCTTATCATCTGCTATCTTTGACTTTTGTTCCATATATAATGGAGTTGCTTTTAAGAGTTTAAGGCCAGAAAAAAAAAAAATGGGAGAAAAAATCTGTATGACACTGAGCCAACATTGAGCAGGTCCCAGACAAAGGAGGATATTAACAAAGGTGAGGCCATCTTGACTCTTGTCATCTATTCTGCTTTTCTTCTCAAAGCATTTGCTGAGAACTCAGGCAGTGGGATGCTGCTAAGAGTCAGAAAAGCTGACAGAGATTTAGGCTTCCTCACAGGACAGAGGAGACCAAAAAAAAAAAAAAAAGGGGGGGGGTTGGAAATACAGAGAAGTGAGCTGAAACATCAGTTTGTCCCCTGAGGCACTTGCACATTATTCTGGCTAAGCCAGGAGGGTAAAGTGTCAAGTTGAAAGTGGCTGAAAGAAAGCTTAGCAGAGCTCTCAGTAATGTCATGATACTAAGGAGCCTAAAGTTGGAGTTCAGGAAGGAACAAGGAAGATCTTGGGAAGCAATGACCCCTGGAGCTCAATGACACCTATGAGCACGGCTTTTCAAGATAGACTGAGGCTTGGGGGACTAAAACCAGCCCTAGTCCCTGGACTGAAGGAACTTACTCTCCCCTAGACCCTCACACAGGATAATGTGTGTCTTCTTGGGAGGGAGGTAACATCACTGTAGAGATGCTGTCAGTTCCTTATGATCTCCCTGGACCTTTACTATACTATTCTTTACTATACTGTTTACCAGTCCCATTTCCAAATCCTAGAACCTCCATCTCCTTGCTGAGGGCTTTCTGTGGCTTCCAGAGCCCAGTGGTCCAGCATTAATATGGCTGGCCAGCAATGGTGGGGAGTTACTCACTCTCTACTCATTATAAGCAGACCTTACCTAATGACAGGTGCTTTAGCTCCCGTGCCCTTTGCATGAGGCATCTCTGAAGTGCATGCTCTCAACTATATCTGAGACTTCCTCAGTGGGAATGGGCTTCCTTTTCCCATAGTGGTGATGAGTTTGATAATAGATATTTTATTGGCTCCTTTTCCTGCCCCTCCCTGACTTCCTCACTCCCCTACCGGCATTTCCTGGACCTCTCAAATAAACTGCTTGCATTCAAATTCTTGTCCTTGATTGTGCTTTTGGAGGAACCCAAACTAATACAAGTAGTCAATACTTCTATACTTTATATACCTGATTTTCAATAGAAAATAATTAGGCACACTAAAAAAACAGAACAAAGAAGGGGAAAAGTTGAAACAGACCCTCAAATAACAATAGATGCTGATTTCAAAATACAATCTTTAAAATAACTGGTCTTTAATCAATCTTCATAATTCTATAACATATATTCACAATTGAAGGAAACAGGAATATGTCACCCCAAAATATGCCTTTCAACATACACATGGTTTTGAGTTAAAGGCACTTAAAAAAATAGCAGGTATAAGAGGGTGTTCCTTTTTCTTCTTGAAAGCAGGAAATAAAACCCCCATATGGAAAATGTCCTCCCAATAACAGGAGGAAAGAAATATTCCTGTCATCAAGAACAGGAAACTGAAACCAAAAGAATTCTGTACAAACAGACCTTGTTGAAGTAATTCTTATCTTCCTCTAAATAATTTAGTTATTTTTCCATTTTTTTCTTTGTTCAACTTAATATAAAAACATTTAGGTTTTGCCACTTATTTGGGTCTTTATTCTTTATGAAGCCTTCTGTATCATGAAAAACCTGTATTAATTTTTATGCTTTGCTCATGTTAATCTGTCTTGTGCCAATTTAAATTCTGAGGCCCAGCCAAAAACCCTGAGAGGTTAAAAATAAACTTTTGCCTCTCCTACACAAGGAAGAGTTTTAAGAGTGCTCAATCTATTACATATACATGTAAAGGTTCCTGTTTCATATTGGCAAGTTTTCATGCCCAAACCCACTGGTTTTCTTAGTCTTGAGTTTGGCCACTGCTTAATTTTCTTGTTGTCTTATCTATATTTACACTTTTATTCAACTTTCTAAAATTAGAATGGACAGTGCACAGTCTACCCACTTCTTCCTAGGATGAAAATTTGCTTTGGGCTTTTATCCTCCCGCTTCTCTTCTCACTATAGGATCCTCTATTTTCCAGAGTTGTAAAGCAATCATGCCTGCAACTGAAGCCTGTCCAATTTATACTTAATGGATATTGTTTAATTTGTGAATTTCCTATTTTGAGAATTCTCAAAGTCTCTACTCTCATCTTACTGTGCTGAGTACTTTGTAAGCATTTGATAAATCTTTTATCGCATCACTTTACAATGATGGTTAGGAATCTATTTGCTGTATTTTGATTCTCACTATATTTTTCTCTCATAAAATAAATAAGCCTTTGATAAAACACACAGATTCCAAAAGGGTAGATATGAAGGGGTAAGAGGACAGGCTAGTTTAAACAATTTTAATGCTGAGTGATTGATATTATAGGTTTTCTCATTTCCTTGTTTGCTTTGAATGCATGCAGTTTTTTCCTCTCACACTATAATGCAAAGAGAAAATACTTACAAGTATATATTTTTTTCTGAATCTAACCCCTACTAAAGTTAAATTTGAGCACAGTGATTTTGAGTACATGCCTCCAACAGTTATTGAAAATATAATTTTGTTAAGCTATTTCTACCAAATACTTGGTAGATTTTTTCAAATTTAAATTGCATTAACCAATAATTAAAAAAAAAACATAGTCTGTCAAAATCAAACTAATTTGACTTGTGGATAATGATTTACTTTGCAAAACAGGCTGTGTAAGGAAAACCTCATAATCCATTCTCCTTCCATTATATCTTACATTTCTTTCTATCTTGATTTAGAGTATATTAAAATGGTTAAATACACTTAAGGTTTTATGAATTTGTTTTCAAGGAGTAAGAAAGAGAAGCACATTATATGAGCCTTATTTTGTCCACTACCAAGTCTCTTAATTTCTTTAGAAACAATGAACTGAACAAAGTCACTTAGTCACTTGGACTGAGAACAGATTGAATTAGCAAGTAATTCAGTCATTCCAGTTTTGCATTTGTTGCAGATCCTAAAAATTACCCACCCCTACAGACAAGGGGAAAAATTACGACTACATTAAAACCTTGAGGAGAAGAAAGAGGAGATATTATAACTTGCTTTGGCATTGTCTAAAACATCCATTTGTGCATGTAGCTGGTTTTGGGTTTTTTTTGTTCTTGTTCTTGTTTTTTTCCTTTGCCATGTGCCCTGTGACTATTTCAGATTTGTAACCTGATGGGATTTGGGAACACATCTCTTTGACTCCTTATCTTCTTCTTTACTTCATAGTACCTTGCCCTGTACACAGTGTGGACTCTAATAAATATTTGATGGAGAAAGATCTAGTAGCAAGAAAACAAGCTGGCAAGAAGTAGAGAGTCAAATCTATGGAATAGTAATTAGGGAGAAACTCCTTGTCCATGTGCACCCTGGTAAAACCCTGAGGAAAAAGCTTCAAAGTGATTTGAAGTGAACTCTCTCAGATAATCAACAGTGACCTAGTTAAAACTGTAAAGACTGATATAAAATTGGCTCTGTAGAGTGTATTGTTCCATCTACCAAAAATGTCATGTGTAACCAATAAGAGCATGTGAAAAATTATGAAGTAAAATGAGTTTCTATTTTGCCCAACTCTTTCCCTCCGTGTATTTTTCTTTTTATCCATCAATGAGTTATCCTTTTCTCCCTATTAATATTAGTATCCACTCACACCTATCCCCATGTCTCTTACCCATGTTTAGAAAACATGCTCTGCCCAGACATATCCCTCTTTCTTTCCTGCATCATGATTGACCTCACATGTCTCATTCCATCAAGTCACGGTCAAGTGGGTACATTTTTCTATCTCTAATAAACTACTTCTTTCCATATTAGTTAGATGAGGGACTCTAGTTACATACTCTTCATATTCCTTTCCATGTGCAGAGAGCTCATGATTATCTTCATTTTGTCCCCTCACTTAACCCCATCCTTGGGAAAATAGAGTGAATAACCTGAAAAGTTGAGTTTTGAGAAGAAACTGGGCATATGTACACCAGATTCTTCCTCTTCTCCTTCTTGGGAATAATGTTGCCCCTTGAAGCTCCTATTTTTCTCCATTTCTCCATGCCAGAACTTTCTGTCTGTATTTAAATCGGTTTAATTCAGGGTGTAAGGATTAGGAGAATACTTGCCCACATATATGATCTGATCCTCCAACTTAGCCTGTATCAAAAAGGAAATGATATTTTGGCCTCCATATGTTGCTATCTTTGTTTCTCAGTAGGTTAAGAATTGATGTGGCAAAGAAGGCTGCTAATTATTTTGTGTCCCCTTAAGTCAAATCTAGTTAGCAGTCCTTCCTGGTAGATAACAACCTTGTCTAACACTAAACATTGGAGCTTTTGTCTAAAGAAAAGGGACCTGGGAAGAAAACAGTTTTCCCTACTGACATGAAGATGTTGCCTGAGTCAAAGTTCATATTTTATTCACAGACATACACTGATCATTTCTGAATTTTTTTTCTGATGTTGTTATACAAACTGGAATGATTTTTACTTTAAGAACAGACAAATAGAAAATAAGTAAAGGAGATAATACAAAAACAAAAATCTAACAAAACTACTGGAAGCGGTACAGCTTGTCCCAATATCCTCTCCTAAGCAAATGGTCATGAGTCAATTCCAAATAGGATTTAAAAAAAAGTTTTGACCCCAACATTGGTTCTGTAGCAAAAAATCTAGAACAACAAAGAGTCATACTTATATTTACCTCAAATAACTATGGCCTCACCCTGGCGCCATGCTTTGGCGGGCATGCTATGGCAACCCTCCTGCCACCCACATTTCCATAGAGTTAGGGGGTCAGTAAGGTCAATGGATGTTTAAAGTCAGAATTCATACTCAAGCTCCCCTTGAAGGCCTACTTTGGACACACACGACTGACCTCAGAAATCCCTGGATGTGCTATATGCTTGCCTTGAGTTTTACGAGTTAGGAGCAGGTCTATAAGGGTCTTCCATAAAATAAACCAGAGGAAGAAGTGTAAGAGATCCCCTGAGGAATTGGCAATTCATAGAAAAAGAACATTTAATAGGATACCTGTGTCTTGTCTTGGACCAAATGAAAGCCTCTTTGGTATTCAGTTGGTCCGTTATTATTTATGATAAATCAATAAAACTGTATTTAGAGATTAAGCCATGTTAGGTTGCATGTATCTTCTCAGTAACCTTGAAATGATAATTAATATTAATAATGACAGCTTTGATAGTAAGAGAAGTTGATGTTTCTTCTCTTTTTCTGTCTCTAAATATCAATATTCCTCATTTCTCTTTTACTCAATTTTTTTCTTTTTTTTCTATGCTGCCTGCTTTGGCTTCAGCCAAAATATTTAGTTCTATGAACATGACTCTTAACCATTCCCTCTAATATCAGTATTCATATTACATATTTCTCTTTTTAATGGCTTTATTGAGATACAATTTGCCTATAATCAAATTGACCATTTTTAAGTATACAATGCATTGATTTTTAGTAAATTTACAAATTTATATAACCATTACAACAATCCACTTTTAGAATATTTCCAGCATCCCAAAAAGATCCCTCATGGACATTATCAGTTATTCCCTGTTCTCATATCCAGCCCCAAGAAAGCATTAATTTGTCTCTATAGATTTGTTTTTTTTAATAGACTTTAGTAATTAAAACAGTTTTAGCTTTATAGAAAGTACAGAGAGTTCTCATATATCCCAAACACATTTTCCCAAGTTATTCACACCTTTTGGTACTATGGTATATTTGTCACAATTAATGAACCAATACTGATAAATTTTTATTAACTGTAGAGTTGAAATCAATGTCAGTCCTCCAATTTTGTTCTTCTTCAGTATTGTGTTGACTGTTCTGTGCTTATTGCTTTCTATATAAACTTCAGAATCATTTTCTTTCTAAATCTACAAAATTGCTTGCTGGTATTCTCATCAGGATTTCATTGAACCTGTAGATCAACTTGGGAAAAGTAGACAGTTGAAGAATGTTGGGACTTCCCATCCACGAACACACAATATCTTTTTATTTATTTATATCTCGTTTGATTTCTCTCATGAGGTAGCTATGGTTCTCTACATATGTTTTGAACATATTTTGTTAAGACCTAAATGTTTCATATTTTGGTGCTATTATAACTGGTATCATGTTTTTATTTTCAAATTCCGATTGCTTATTATTGGTATATAGGAAAATAATTGACATTTGTATATTAACTTTGCATCTTGGGACCTTACTCTACTCATGTATTAGTTACAGAATTCTTATAATTTTTTTTGTGATTCTTTGGGATTTTCTAGATAGACTATCATGTTATCTTTGAATAAAGAGATTTATTTCTTCCTTTCCTATTTACATAAATTTTGTTTTCCATTTTTTAAAATCTTATTGCACTAGCTCAGTCTTACAGTATGCTTGTTGAATAAGAGTGAAAGGAAAGGACTAGAAGAGAGGAAATCCTTATCATGTTCCCAATCCCGGGGGGGGTGGGGAGTATAATTTCTCAAGATTAAATATGATGTTAATTATACATTTTTTGTAGGTGTTTGTCATTTTGAAGAAAGTTTATTTCTAGTGTGCTAAGAGTTTTTATCAATAACAGGTTTGGAGGGCACCTGGGTGGCTCAGTCAGTTGAGCATCTGCCTTCGGCTCAGGTCATGACCCCAGAGTCCTGGGATCGAGCCCCAAGCCCCACAGTGGACTCCCTTCTCATCAGGGAGCCTGCTTCTCTCTTTCCCTCTGCCTGCTGCTTCCCCTGCTTGTGCTCGTGCACACTCTCTCTCTCTGTCAAATAAATAAATAAAATACTTTTAAAAATAAAATAAAATAGTGGGTTTGGGAGTTTATCAGTTTTTGTTTTGCATCATTAACATGATCATATGATTTTTATTCTTTAGCCTGTTAATATAATGGATTATATTGATTGATTTTCAAATAGGATACCAACCTTGAACACCTGGCCATTGCATATAATTCCTTTTTTTGATACATTGTTGGATTTGACTTACTACTATATGTTAAAGACTTTTGCACTTACATTCATCAATGATTAGTCTATTGTTTTCTTATATAGCTTTATCTGTTGGGAATTTAGGTAACGGTGGTCTCATAGAATGAGTTATGGAATAGATTGTGGATAGTTGGTATCTTTTTTCCCCTTAAATATTTGTTAGAATTCACAAGTGAAAAACTCTGGACCTGGCCCTTCATTATTTGAAAGGTTATTAATTATCGATTCAACTTATTCAATAGATAGGGGTGTATTCTGATTATCTCTTTTTTCCTCATGTAAATTTTGATAGTTTATGCATTTAAGGAAATTTGTTCATTTCATCTCAGTTACCAAATTTGTGGCCCAGAATTGTTCATAATATCCCTTTATTATACTTTTAATTGTTATGGCAAGATAGGGATTATCCCTATTTCATTTCTGATATTGAGAACTTGTATATTCTCTTTTTTCTTAGTCAACCTGGCTAGGGCTTACTGATTTGAATGATCTTTTCAAAGAGCCCTTTTGGTTTCCTTGATTTTCTCAATGCTTTTGTGTTTTCAATTTCATTGATTTCCAGAATTTTTTTTTCTTGTGCACCTTAAGCTTAAATTGTTTTTCTGTCTCTGGTTTCCTAAAGTTGCCACTTAAATTATTGATTTTAGACATTTCTTTATTTCCAATATCTGCATTTAATGCTGTAAGTTTCCCTCTCACTATTGCTTTTACCACATCCCACAAACTTAATAAATTCCATTTTCATTTTCACTTAGTTCCACTTGAGAAATGTATTTGACTCATGTGTTATTTAGAAATGTATTGTTGTTCTCCAAATATTTTGGTATTTTTCCAGCTATCTTTCTGTTATTGATTTCTAGTTTAATTGCATTGTGGTCTGAGAACACACTTTGTATTATTTCTATTCTAGCAAGTTTATTACAGTGTGTTTATGGCTCAGAATGCAGTCTGTCTTGATGATTGTTCCATGTGAGCATTAGAAGAATAGGCATTTTGCTGTTGTTGGATGGAGTATTTTTAAAAATCAATTAGATCAAGTTGACAGATAGTGCTGTTCTGGTCAGTTGTATTCAGCTGTATTAAGTTATTGCCATAAGTGAGAAATGCTAAGATACATCAAAAGACCATATTGTGGAGGATGGAAAAATTGGAAAGGAGCATAAAAGATCTTCCATGAATATGCTGTGTGCTTGAATTTCTTCCCCCCTATGGATTAAGATAAAGATTACTCTTTTTCATTTTAGGATTAATTTTAATTTCTTTATATTTTAAAATTTATATGTTATATATATTACATAAAATAAGATGTGTGTGTAATTTAATGAACTATTCATAGATTCCAAGGAAAATCCATTTTAAGTTGTCATTTGGAATATAATATATCTGTTACATTCAGAAAAAATAATAAAATCTCAAAAAAAATCTTAGAAAACATTTGAGCCAAGGAAGTTTTTTCTTTTCAACTACAAATGTATATATATTTTTGCCACAAGCACTTTTGGATTTCTCATGACTATACTTGTTCCCATTTACCAGTACAATTTGAAGTGTTATACGTTCATATAGGAGAGTGAGAGAGAGAGAGAAAGGGAGGAAGGATGTGTGTCTGTGTTTCTATGAGTATGTGTGTGTAATTGCTATTAGAAACTAATACAGCTATTTATAGATGACAAGACCATCACTAACAGACACTTTTTAAGGGTGGAGAGTGAGAAGACAAGCATGGTCATATCTGTGCCAGCAAGAGAATTTGCATTAGTTCCCTGTGACTGCTTTAACAAATTGCCACAGAATTGTGGGCTTTGAACAGCATAGATTTATTCTCTCATAGTTCTAGAGGCCCGAAGTCTGAAATGAAGGTGTTGTCAGGGATGTACTTCCTCCAAAGGCTCTAAGGAAGAATTTACTTCTGGCCTCATCCAGCTTCTGGTGGCTGTTGGCATTCCTTGGCACTCTTGCTATTCCTTGAGCTTTTAGTGATATCACTGAAATCTCTTCCTGTCTTTACATGGCCTCCCCCTCTGTGGGTGTGTATCTTCTCCTCTGAGTTTCTATCAAATCTTACTCTGCCTTACTCTTACAAGGATTTGTCATTGGATTCATGGTTTACCTGGGTAATCCAGAATAAGCTTCTCCTCTCAAAATCTTTAACTTAATTACATTTAAAAATACATATATCTAGGGGAACCTGGGTGGCTCAGTCAGTTGAGCATCTGCCTTTGGCTCAGGTCATGATCTTGGGGTCCTGGGATCGAGCCCTGCATCAGGCTCCCTGAGTGGGGAGTCTGCTTCTCCTTCTGCCCCTCCCCCTCACTCATGCTCTCTCAACAAAATAAATAAAATTCTTTTAAAAATACATATATTTAAAAAAAATACATATATTTATATATATCTGTATGTATATAGATATACATGGTGATATGGATATTCTTTTTTTTTTTTTACTATAGAAGGTAAGATTTATAGTTTCCAGGGATTAGAATATGGACATATCTTTTTGACATCACCATTAAGACCACCAAAGTCTGCCCTTTAGCACACAAGCATTTGTGTTTGCCCCACATACAAAAGTTATTTACCCCATTTTGATATCTCTACAAGTCTTGTCCTATTATAGCATCAACTCTAAGGCAAATATTTCATGTAAATGTTATCAATCCAACAGCCACAAATCTCATTTTTAAAGTCCTTTGAATCAAATATAGATCAATACTATCTCTGGGTCAATACCCAGAAAGTCTCTCCAAGACCAGACTCTAGCCAGGCTCCTCGGAGACTTCTCAACGAGGCCTCAACCTTAGGTCTATGAAACTTGAAAAAACATTAGCAGTTTCTAAGAGCTCAAGGCTGCATACTGAAGATAACTCTAGCCTCTCTTAACCTGTCTATCTGAAAAAAGAAATAATAAGACTTCAAAAAAAATTTACTGTTTATTCTTTATCTGAGGATAGGGCCTCTGTCTTCTAGTCTCTGTGGGTAAGTAGAATCCCAACTTTGATAATTTCCAGTCAGCAAACACAAATGGCCTAATCACATTTACACTGACTAACCTTTTGTACTTTTTGTTTTTACTTCCCTGACTTCGTTGAGCCCTCACTTGCCCCAGTCCCTACCCCCTAATCTGCATTAATCTCTGCACAAATTAAATTCAGTTCCGTTTGTGCTGGACTCTTTTTTTTCTATTGCAATCATTTCAACTGATCAAATCTGTCCTTAACACTTGAAGTAGCGTATGGTTTTATCTTTGACAATATGATCTATTCTAGGAAAAATTTATCTTCATTGGTGGACCTGTGAAACTAGAAAACAGGTTATCTGCTTTCAAAATACAATGGTGGCACAGATAGGCAAGAGCTAACCGTTACAGACATTCCCTTTCCGAAAGAGGAAAAAATGGGAGGAATAAAGGAGTCATGGGCCCCAAGCAAGTTTAAAATCAAGCAGCATTATTCAAATAGCTTTTAAGGCTTGAGAATAATTTGCTGTGGTTCAGTGTTCCATTCTATAGGTCTGTGGTGTTGCCCTGTGGACACCTGGATGCACCAGCCCCTGTCTCTTCACCTATGACTCTACTCTTTGGGTTCAAGAATCTGCCCTCAGAGTTTTATTTTGTTTTGTTTGTTTTCCTTTTTCTTGAAAGGAAGCACATGTTTGCTGTTAATAGTAGCTCTATCAGATGTTTCTACCTATAGAATTTTGGAATTCTGACATTGTTTTCTCAATTCATGCTTCTGTCTCTTTCCATCCAAACTAGAAGCATTTCTAGTGATATAAAATTCTCAAAAACCTTGTGGGTCTCCTCTGTATGTCATAGAAGTCAATATTATTAGATAGGAGGCTCCTCTTCAGATCTTTCCTGGATAATCCCATCTTTGTGTTTTGCTTCACGGAGGTGCTTGAGTGAGTGGGTCCGTGTGTCACATACCTAATTTCTTTAGCAAATGGTTTCCAGCCATATCCTTGGGCTTTTCTCCAGAGCATGCATTTAGAACAGGGAATCTCCTAATATTAGCATGTTTTGTTATCTGTATACATTGAGACTTTCTAAATCATGAAGTCTGTATACATTATTATATGTGAAACTACCTCAAATTCCTTGGTATCCCTGGCTAAAAGAATTCACCTGTCAGAAGTAAAAAGTGAGAAATTATTTTTATTGGAAGAGTTTAAATGATTTATGAATTTTGATATCAGCATTTTGCATCTGATTATTTCAATTTTATATTCGGAAAACAGATTTTAAATATAAGATCTATTATTCCTCTAAGTACATTTTTTTTGCCTAACCCTTCCCAGGTGACAAGAGAATTATATTATTCAATGACATCACATAGATATTTTTCAAGGAGTATTCATTATTTTTCAAAGAAATGGGGTAAGTAAAGAGTCGCGTAGATGTTTGCAATGTCATATACATTTTGAATTTTAATTGAAATACAAATAAAAATCTGGAAGTAATCATAGGCACTAGGATGAAAAAAATAATTCATTTAATACTCAAATCTTGGAGCTGCTAATAGGAGGCTCTGCAAAAAAAAAACAAAACAAACAGGTAAAAATCAGAGTATATTTTAAGATCCTAAAGGAAGTTACTACAATCTTTTTGCAGATGTAAGTCAATCCTTGATGCATGAAGATTCTCTTGTTGAAACTGGATGTTTGCTCTTCAAGAATATAAAACTCTTCCTGAAGAGGAATTCCTTTATATTGTGCAGAAGATTCACCATATTGCGTATCTATCCAGAAGAGATTGAAAACATCCCAGCTAATGCTCCAAAGCAACTGTAAGGTATTTTCTTCTAAGAATTACACTAAAGGTTCATGATTGGACTAGGAAAAAATACATTCTTGTCAGCAAAACTGAAGACTTAGCTCCTTAAAAGCAGATTTTTTACTTCACTCATAAAGGGTAAGTAACTTTTACTGTGTCTTTAACTCTGGCTTTACACATGTCAACTTACTGAATCCCCAGGAACTTTAACTTAATCCACTTTTAGAAATAAGATACTATGTCACGGAAGCAGTGTAATAGAAGCTCCAGCTGAGGTCTGCAATGCAGCGCAATTCATGGTCTTTCTGAAGCAGTTACCCGCGTCCCCCTTACTTGAGTAATATCTCTTAGCCGACCAGTGCATTAAAGCTACTGTTTGCAAAGCTTGGTTTTGGTGAACCTGCCCTCCTGTATGCTTCTCATCCAACATCTTCACTAAAATGTTGTTTTCTAGCCTGTAATAAGCTTACACTGTAAAGCCAAGCCCTACTTAGACCAACTTGTATGGAGGAAATCTACCCTGTGTTTAGTCCAAATCTCTAAAATAAATCATCTCATAGTATATCATTAACAGGACATTTGCCTTTATCATATTAGTTGCATGGGGACAGTCAAATATAAGGTACATTAGGCATTAATTTATGCAGTAGCATTGTTATGGCTAAAGAAAAATCACCATCTACTGATTTTTGGTGAACAAGACATTTTGCTTATGTTCAATCAATATAAAATTATCATTTTGTCCTGAAGCTTGAATTCATTGCCAGTTTCTGAATGTATAGGCATACTTTATTTTTTCTGGCTGAATAAGGATGTATACATTACTGTGAAATAAACATTTTCCCTGTGAACCTAAAGAAGTCAAGGATATCTCAAGAAAACTAATAAATGGTAAAGAAGTGTGTTAAACCCCAGGTCACATTCCCCATAATTTCTAATTTCTTCAGCCTCAGAGAGCAAACATTTCTGCATCTGTGTATTCAGAATCCTGTTCAGTGAAGTGAATTAACCCAACCCATGAGCATGGTAAATATAATATGCCATGAGGTATATTTGACATGTTTTTTTTTCTTTCCTTTTAGCATACAACCCAGTGATTCCAATCTTAATGCTACCAAAAATGCTAAGTCCCTACCTTATAGTACCTTGACCATCGATAGAGTCCAACTCCAAAGACATAGATTATGAAAAGTTTTAAAAATAAATTTTAATTATATATATTCACTTCCCTCAATAGTTATTTAGGTTTTGATGTTATTTTGGCTTGTGGACTCCCCTGAGAATCAGAATCTATCTCACTCCTGAAAGACAGATGATTTATTTATACTTTTTGTTATTTTTTTACAAAAATTCAGATAATAGTCAAATGTCTGGGAAACTTTCATGTATATGAGTTTTAGAAAGCAAAATCTATAGCATGGTTAGAAGATACTAAAAATATAGCATTACTGATTAAAGTAATTTCAAGCAGATGTGTCCTGGCAAAATATGAAACTCTATCTCTTAAAAATAAATAGTATATTTTTAAGTACTGTATCCTTTTTTTTAAGAATAGTACCTATGCAAAAGAAAGAGATTTCACTCAGAGCTGTGACAATTTTATATTCTTATATGAAAGCTCAGATGTTTAGATATTAATTCCCCTCAATAGAAAAAAATTCCCATTAATAAAAGCCACTATTATAATACTGCAGATTATGGGAGATCAAAGAAGAAAAATAGATTAAGGAAATCAAATGGAATTTGACTGTGAACAATTAGAAATCCCAAGTGCTTCCACTGAAATACACATATTTGATCTGTAATAATAACAGCTGGTGAATTACTCATTCAAATTTTAATTCCACAGAGGTTGTTCTACTTTTTAGTCTTTAATTTAATGGCATGTGTCTGTTCTAATCTATATAATATTTCTTATCAAGTAAGTTCCCTGAATGTAATTTTTGGTAAAATAACCAAAAAGAAATTTGTTTAAATAAAATATAATTAGTACTAAAAATAATGGGAATGTGATCGTCATAAATAGAGTGACCTAATTTTAATACCAGATATTTTTCGTATAATTTAGAAGTCATTTTTCAAACTCATGGAGGAAGAGTTGAAGTATTATAAAAATAAAATTCCCGCCAGTGTCTCATCTAATGTTATGCCATTGGAAAATGACATGAACATATAACCTATTTATCTGAAACATGTTTATTGTCTTTTCCCTTTATCATTATCACTTTAACTTTTTAAAATGTATTCATATTTTTTTAAAGATTTTATTTATTTATTTGACAGAGAGAGATACAGCGAGAGAGCGAACACAAGCAGGGGGAGTGGGAGAGGGAGAAGCAGGCTTCCCGCTGAGCAGGGAGCCTGATACGGGCTCGATCCCAGGGCCCTGGGATCCTGACCTGAGCTGAAGGCAGAGGCTTAATGACTGAGCCACCCAGGCACCCCGTATTCACATTTTAAAATCATTTCATTTACTGGCCTAATAAAGTCTATGTAGCTTTTACCTGCTGTTTTAAGCAGAACTTTTGAAAAATATATGTTTAGAATAAATTATCCTTTAAGTATAGTTTCTCTTAAAATTCCGAACATATTTATAATAGATGTTTGTGAACCTTTGTGTAATAAGGGCAACTTCTAGGCCCACTCAGAGTTCATTTCAATTCACTGATTATGGGTCACATATTCTCTTTTACTCTAAACTCCTGGACTGTTTCCCAGTTTGTGCATGCCCACTGATGTTTCTGCTTGATGTTTATATTCTCCCTTTAATTATTTACCTGATTTCCAAGCATTCATTCTTGTATCTATGTAGTTAAGTGTTTAGTCAACAATTTGGGCAGTGAGTACTCCAACACCTCAAGCTTGTAAGACTTACACTCTCTGCTGATTTGTCCCTGGTAGACTGGGAAGCACGTTCAAAGGTCAGCCACTTAGCAAGTCTTCAAGGCCTTTACTTCCCACCAGGTCCTCTTGGATGTCTCCCAGGCATGTGTGCAGTTTCTCAATAACAGGGTTTGTGTGGAGAACATATGGCTCTTTCGTTTCAGGGTCTCCTGGTTAAATTGCTGGCTTGTCTGCCCTTACCCCAACTGAAACCACAACTTCAGACTATAAAAGGTTTGGGTTTTACTCATTTGTAAAAGTTCAACACTATTAGAGGACAAAGCTATGGGGTTTTGCCTGGCCCCAGATCCATTTTGTTCACTCTGGGGGCAAGGCTGATTACTTAGGGGACCGGCCACATCCTTGTAAAACCGTATGTTATATCAACTATGGAGGAATAGAAGAGACCTTTGGTGAGAAAGCCACAGACTAGTGCAATTCTTTCATGAAGATCTATTATTTTTCCAGGAATAAATATTTCTGAATTTGCTGTCTGCCTATGGTCTATTTCTAGAGCCTGAAAATAATAGTTTTGGTCAATATTTTTTTACAGTTTTTTTTTTTTTTTTACAGAAAGGATTTCATGAACCTATTCATATCACCATAGTTGAAGTTCCTTGTATATGACTATTGAATATGACCTTGACTATGACTACTGCATTTGTAGTAGACCTATTTCCCTACTCCTCAGTGCCCTTTATGTCACATCACAGAGCCTGAGGACCATGGAGACAATGGAACATGACCCAGAGCTTGACAGCAAATTAGGTGGTTGGTCTGTGTGAATCTTTGACCTGAGGTGATGATTCCTGAGACTTCTAGGTTGAGTCTCATCTGTAAGTGCACAGGTGTAAACTGCAATCATCTTTAATGACATTGTAACTATTGCTAGGAAGGAAGGAAGGAAGGAAAAAGTAAAGACTTTCCCAATGACTTTATACTTCTTCCAGTGTTGTATTTATTCATTGTTTCTGGTTTTGTAGAAGAACAATATTGTTTATTGACTTTAAATTATAATCTGCTGAATTCAAGCTTTGTAAATTAACAATTTGCATGTATGCAAGGGCAAAATCTAGACTCTGGAGTCTGAATACATTTTTCCTAGTGAGGGATTCTAGACAGAATTTACATTGGTGTTTATAAGGAAGATCAGAGAAATCACTTTCTAACTGAAAGTGGCACAATCAATTTTCCATAACAAACCAATTTTAAGAATGTACACTTACATATCTAATAGCCCATTATCATTACCTGTACAATTTTTGTTTCTTAATTAATATCAGCACATATATAGAGATAATTTTATCTTGATAATTACCTAGTTTTAAAATTTTGGTACTTCTGAGGTCATCAAAATACAATTTTCCTCTAATTTTGTTCTATTTTATTTTATTGAGACAGCTAATTTTAACATAATGGTTACATTTCACAAAGCCTATGATTATGTAAAATAATGCAACTAATATTTTTTGTATAACTAAGGTCTGTCCAAGTAATCAATACTGAATTTTCTGATTTCCACATTTTCATTTGATGCTGTGTGTTACCATTTTTCCAGTATTTGTTATATTGCCTCAATAGTATGGTACAAACTAATTCACTATATAACTGTGCATTATTATCACATATAAATGAGTAATTATTTTAAATATTATATTACTTTAATAATATTTAGTTTGGCCAGTAATATATTTTAACACTGCAAGGAACCCAAGTTCTAATTTTTGGTCTGGTGTGATCTTGCAATCTATTTTAAGAATAATTTACTAAGTTCTGGATCATTTTATTTATGTGGAGTGAGTATTCTTTGCTAATGAGGATATAATACCTTTTGTTCAAACACTCAATTTAAGAAGCAAATGATTTTGTAAAACCATAGTTCTAATAGTGACAATCTCTGTAGTTATTTTATCCAAACAAGGTAGGTGTAGGTCATTGATTTGTTTATATAACAATTGGGACACATTCAAGTGAATTTAACCCATAGCATTCCTCTTAGCTATCATGTTATTTTGGGCAAATATACCAAGTACATGGGGACACCTTTTTGAAAATATGGAAACTAGGAGTGTAGATCTGGCATTTAACTATACATAATGGGCCTTTTACTATACATGTTATTATATTAATAACTCACAGTATGCAGAAAGCCCATCATTCATATTCACTTTGACTTGTTCTATATTAGTCAATCCTCTGTACTCTGGAACAGCAACACCTTTCTAATGTAAAATGAAAATCTTTTGTCAGACCATACTGGAGTATCCCAGAGAACCACAGTAGCAATCCATACTCAGTGACCATAGTAGTGACCCATGTCAGAATTTTTTTTTTTTTTATGTGAAATAATTACTTTTGAGGCTGTGTCTAAGTTTGCTAGGGAGATAAGATGATGTTTCTTTACATTTTATAAAAGAAGACATTGATTGTTAAGTGTAAGCGGTTAAATTCTTTTCTGATAAAAGGGAGGTAATGAGAAGAGAAGTAACAATACATACTGGGAAGTGGTGGGACCTGGGGGATGCTGAGGGGTGATTGCCAAAGACTAACTCAACTACTAAATGCTTTAACCTATGCTTTCAATTTGCTTATCTGAAGATGTTTTTCTTTTTTGTGAGATATTCTTAAATTAGTATTGAAAAATCCAAGATTTTTTCATTTTGAATATTTGAAAAGTACTTTGAATAGTGCAAACTTTTGTACATTAAATGTGATCAAAGAAAAACCTCATTTAGCTAACTCGGTTGGATGAAAATGGTTAGCAGAGAGAGAGAGCAAGGCCTTTGACTGATATCACCATCCCATGTATTGAGGAGAGGGAAGGAGGAAATAAAGAGCTCAAATCAACAAAATTCTCGATCAATTAAAAAAATAAATAAAACTTTAGTTTGACTTAGCAGACTGAAAAAGAAAAATGAAACAATTTGCTGAAATTGAGATTGAGCAAGAGGACATCAGTGTTGATCTTACAACATTAAATGATAACAGGGATATATTATTTAGAATCTTTATGATAATAAATTTGGAACTTTAGATAGAAAATAAACAACTTCCTTGAAAGTCACATATTGCCAAAATGGGCTTAAAAATAAAAAGAAAAGATCAAAAAACATATCTAATTAAAATGAACTTGTAATTATAAACCTTGAAATGAAGAAAACACTGGACCCAGAAAATTTTAGTAGTGAACTACATGAAGTCTTAATGAAAAAAATACTTTCAGTTCTATGCAAACAATATCGGCATACAGAAAATCAAAAAATGCCTTCTTAATTATATAATGATGCCAAAATCTAAACTCAAAAAGAAAACTCAAAAACTAAAATCAAAACTCTGATAGTAGATCTAAAACATTAGAAGAAAGAAATCTATAGTGTTATATCCTTTTGGAATATAGACTCAAAAGTGCTGAGCAAATTATTAGCAACAAATGACATCAAACAAAAAAGAAAATACAATCAACTGGGGTTTGGTAGTAATGTGAATTGGTTAACACTTAAAAATCAACTGATATAATTTTCAATGTTAATAAAATATAAAATAAAGTAAGAAAGCATATCCTCTCAACACTGCAGAAAAAACATTTAACCAATTTCAGCATCATAAGTAATTGAAATTCTCAGAAATTGAGGAGGAGAAGGAAATTTTCTCAATCATATAAAAACCATATATTAAAAATAAAAGAACAATATCATACTTCATGATTATAGAATGGGTTCCTCTAAAGGAAGAAAAAAAAAAGACTATCTGCTCTTATCACTTCTAGTCAGCATTGCACTGTGAGTCTTAGCTAGTATAATAAGGCAAGAGAAAAGAAATAAAGAATACAGGAAACAGGTAGAATAAAATTCTCTTAATTTTTAGATAACATGTTTGCATATATAAAAATTACTAAGACATCTAATGGAAAAACAATAAAAAAGCTTCCAAAATCTTGAGAGTAGTTAAGATTATATAATATAGGCCAATATTTTTTTTGAAAAGCAGTTATATTTAAAAATAATCAAAGACAATTTGGAATTTGAAGTTGGAAAATACATTCTCAGTAGTATCATAAAGCAAATCATGTCTGGGCATCAATTTAATAAAATACTTGCAAGAGTAATATGCCAACAGCTACAAAATATTACTGAAAAACAATCAAAGAAGATAGAAATAACTGGAGAGATATACCATGTTCTTGTGTTGGACTTTTAAGCTATCAATTATCCCCAAATTGATTGTTGTATTTAATGCAAACCAAAAGATAATCCAGCAAACTCCTTTTTTTTTAAGGAATTGACAATTTCTTTGAGTCTCAGAGAGCTAATTAGTACATTTTTATTTGATTTATAATAGCTACTATAAATTGGTTTGAAGGCATTTTTGGAAGTACAGAAAATGTTAATGTGGATCCTGGGAACTTAAAGGTTTGAATGTGATGGATATATGAAGAGCAGCTCCTAACAACATAGAATGAGAATTGCATAAAACCAGAAACTTAGATTTGAAGAGAGATAAAATCATAAAATGCCAAAAATGTATATTAGTACAATTTTATAGAGGGCAATTCTAGATAGGTCAAATTACTTGAAGTGTACATACTCTTTAATATAATGATTATTCTAGAGTTTAATATAAAGGTGTATCCAAATAAGTTTTTATTTTATATTTGCATAATAGAAGTATTTAAAATAGTGAAAAATTGAAACATCTTAATATGTAACATGGAGACGATTCAGTAATAATAGAATGCTGAACATTTTCAATTTTAAAATGGAATATATACAAATATTTGTGTTTCAGTAATATCTCTTATATATTATTATAGAAGCTTCCTATAGGAAAGTATGTATATTATACATGAAAATATATTCTTGAATAAGAAATATTTTATAATGTAATCTATAGAATAAAACACTGGTTATAAAAATTTTAAGGGATTTCAGAAAGGTTGTTAGCTTGCAGTTTTTTGTTTTCCTTTTGAGTAATCTGTACTTTATGAAGTTTCTACAAATACCATGCTACCTTTGATAAGGAAAATCTGTGTCCTAAGATGGCCCACCGAGCCAGCGAGAGAGTCCCAGTCCTTGCCCTGGGGCTCTTCCGGGTCCTTCTCCCTGCCCCGCTTCGCACATGCACCAGAAGTGCCAAGTATGCAGAAGTAGAAGTGTATAAATTGCCCCCTTTGTTTGTCCTCGGGGCTCAGACCTTTGGAGACCACTCTCCTCTGAGCCTGCCAGCATTAAATAAACCTCGTATCCTCCAAGATCTCCGAGTGCCGCTTGGTTCCTCTGTCAGGCAATCCAGTCCAGGTTCTGCAACACCTTTAGTAGTAAAAATACAAGATAGTAGATCAGTGAAGCTTAGTTTGGGCTTTTCCAAAAAATTTAGTTATCATGCTTCTTCAACTTTAAAAGACTAACTTAATGAAAATTAATAAAGGAACAATTCACAAGATGCAATGTTTTATGTTGTTAAAAATGTAAAAAATATCTTTTATTTAAAAGTTATTGAAATATTGGTTGTATTTCGCGTTTATCATATGCATTTTCAAAATTAAAAAAAATTATTTTATTTTGAAAAAGTGAAGTTTTCTTGTCCCAGAACCCAGGATTGCTTTCCAACTTCGAAAATCTGGATTTTTTCTTTCCTGTAAAATCTTTATTTTACTTTATTTTTATTTATTTGAGAGAGAGTGAGAGAGAGAGAGAGAGAGCATGAGCGGGTGAGGGGCAGAGGGGGAAGCAGACTCCCCACTGCGCAGGGAGCCCAACATGGGGCTCAATCTTGGGACTCCTGGATCATGACCTAAGCCGAAGGCAGATGCTTAACTGATTGAGCCACCCAGGGGCCCCTGTGAAATCTTGTAGATAATTGAATCTTGTATTTTTCTGAAGGAAAAACTTGAGTGTTTCAAATCTTATTTGTGAGCCTTCTTTAGCAAGTATTTAGTATTTCATGATGTGCATTTTGATTACTAACCTTAGTCTTCTATCATCTCTCTTATTTTTTTTGTTTTGTTTTGCTTTTTCTTATTTAAGCATATTTTAACTGGCTATATTTCATGAATTTTAATATTAACCATTTAAAATACAGAATAATGCAACAATAGAACCTTGTATCAAGTATTCAGATTAGATTAGATTAAACCATTAGTTCATATTATGCAATTATCTCTCAGATAATTTTTTTTTAAAAGATTTTATTTATTTATTCATGAGAGACAGAGAGAAACAGAGGGAGAAGCAGGCTCCCAAGGAGCGGGAAGCCCGATGCGGGACTCGATCCCAGGACCCTGGGATCATGACCTGAGCCGAAGGCAGACACTTAACCATCTGAGCCACCCAGGCGCCCTCTCAGATAATTTTTTTAAAAGCAATAATATAAAGGTGCCTGGGTGGCTCAGTTGGTTAAGCATCCGACTCTTTTTTTAAGATTTTATTTATTTATTTGACAGAGAGACACAGTGAGAGAGGGAACACAAGCAGAGGAAGTGGGAGAGGGAGAAGCAGGCTTCCGGCTGAGCAGGGAGCCCTATACCAGGCTTGATCTCAGGGCCATGAGTTTAAGCCCTGTGTCAGGTTCCCTGCTGGGCATCGAGCCTACTTTAAAAAAAAAAAAAAAGCAATAACATAGTATGTAGAGTTGAAGCACCTTTGCTCTCTCTTGCCTGTTCTCGATACTGCTTTCTGAATATTTGTATGCATCTTTGCCATCTCTTATTTCATGATCCATGCATCATAAATACTTCGATAAATATGCCTTTGTAAACAATGTGTAGTATATATATGTTTCAAACTGCACACACATCATGTATTTTTTTCTGCGAACTGATCACATCTGAGCAAAGTATTTTTGAGATGTAACCATGTCTATAAAAGGTTAATACAGTTAACTCATTTTAACTGACATATAATAGTTGATAATATCATTGAGGCCTGACACAAATAAATAAAACAAAACTGAACATTTATTATTGTTAATTTCATATTGCTTGGGCTCCTGAATAAGAAACTGACATATTTATTGTCCTTTATATTCTCACATCAACTTGCTCATTATTATTTAAAGTAATATGAGGTACCAAGTGCTATGCCAATGTTCTTCACATTTAAATGTGCATATTCTGTAAATGATGAAACTGCAAAGCACTCTGAGAGCCCCACCTTGCAATTATGACAGTCACTCAAGAAGCATGATGAAGATTTTCGTGCTTATCAATATGGTCATTTTCTACACATGCTCTTTGTTTGCTTATTTGCTTTAGCTGCTTTTTGTTTGTTGGTTTGTTTTCTCCAGGAGAATTTTACAGAAGTGTAATATATCAAGCGGTGTTAGATGTCCTAGTTATATTACTTTTCTCAAGCAGGTCCATTTAAAAAATACATTTTTAATAGGAAATAGGGAGAAGCAGGCTCCCCACGGAGCAGGCAGGGAGCCTGATGCGAGACTCAGTCCCAGGACCCTGGGATCATGACCTGAGCTGAAGGTAGACGCTTAACCATCTGAGCCACCCGGGTGCCCAGAAAAAAAAAAAAAAAATGAATATGGTGTTATTTTCCTTCATAACAGGCAGAGTGTTATAAAAGCTTTTCTTGCAAAAACTATGGCACAATTTTATGAACAATTGTTTGAAATTGTAATAATTACCACGGGCTTGTAAATACTGTTATGTTTTAGTCATCTGATCTATTTTAGGTTTTTTCAAAATTCAATGTCATAATTAATCTTTAGGTATCCTTCCATGTCTCAATTTATGAACCTGAGCTGTCTCAGCATCTCCTCTGAGCAGAGTGGGTATCTAGTCCCTGAACACCTGGGCACTTGATTTATGGTGCCATAAAAATTATGCATTTGTTTGAACTGACATTTTTTGGAATTTGTTTGAATCTATTTGAACCAATGCTTTTTTTATTCTCAAAAAATCTAGAGTTTTGGAGTAGTATATGTTAAGTAAAGACTACTTTTCTGAAACTCCAGTGGGAACTCATATTAAAACTGTCATTTAAAAAACTGCTCACTAGGATTACAAATTCCCCACTAGCTCTTCTCTAACTCTCCATGAAATATTTGTCTCTTGAAAAATCATACTTTAATCTCAATTTTCATTATTTTTCTTGTTACTAGGGATCCATAAGACAGTTGAAACATTGAATAGGTCAGGAAAACTCACTTTATATGACAAAGTACTGCCGGTAATAAGCTGCCATTGCTACTCCTAGTACTTTTATTTTATTTATTTTTTTAAAGATTTTATTCATTCATTTGACAGAGAGAAAGATAGAGCAGGAACACAAGCAGGGAGAGTGGGAGAGGGAGAGGCAGACTTCCCGCCAAGCCGGGAGCCCTACGTGGGGCTCAATCCCAGGACTCCAGGATCATGACCTGAGCTGAAGGCAGATGCTTAACCAACTGAGCCACCCACATGCCCTGATTTTTAAAAATATGATGTAAATTGTAAGTTAGAAAAATTTCATAAAAAGAAAATTCTTAAGATGTCCGGTTTAACTTTAACCGGAATATTGGGGCCTATTTCAATAAAAAGGGGCAAAATGGAAGATGTGCAAATAATGTATGATTGCACTTTCCAGGCAAGAACAGAAGACATTCTATGAGAAGAAGCCAAGGAGTTCACTTGAAGAAACAGGTGTTCTCTTGCAAATCATTATGGTTCCTAAAATTGGTTAGTTGATACAAGACTGAAAAAAAAATTCCCCAACTATCTTGTAGTAAGTATTATTGGGGGAAGTAGCTATGAATTTCAAATAATTGAGACAAATAACTAATTTGAGAGAAGTAAAAACATCACCGTAGGCATGGACAGGAGCACAGACTGCTGTGGGATGCACACAGAAAGAGACAGAGAAAAAATAATTTGAAGTCTCCATCTGTAACTCAGAGAACAGGCAAGAGTCTGAGGTAAAGTTATGAAATCCTGAGATTTAAATAAATATTAAAGACACAGATTGGGAGTAGGCAGAATGAGAAATCAGCCCAAAATGAAATCTCTAGTAACAGAAATATTTGTAGGGTAGGCAGAGGACAAGGACTGATAAGAACAAAGAGAAAGAATAATTATAGAGAAAAAGAATAATTATAGAAAGGTATAAGGATAATACAGGAACAAATGGTGTCACTCAAGTAAAAAGATGTGGGAAATGTAGTGAAAACAAGACATGTTGAAAAAGTCAAAGTAAGAAATTGTTCTTTGCATATAGAACTGATTAGGTCACTGGTGACCTACGCAAGAATAGTCTTTGGGTAAAAAAGAAGTGAAGATTTCAATGGACCTAGGAAAGAAAAGAAGTTCAGTGCTTGCAGAGAGCAAGGGTTTTTGTTTGTTTGTTTGTTTTTTAAATGTTTTTATTTTAAGAGAAATGAGAGGCATAAAAGCAGTCACCAAATTATTGTTATTTTTTTTTATTTACTAAGAATGAGATTTATCAATGTTTAAAGAATACAGGCTCAGAGTAAAGGGAGAAGTAAATGTTATGGGAATGGAAGAGATTATCGGTCCTTTATAGATTAGAGGCATATTCTCTGAGACACTGGGGAGACATGATGGTTGAAAGTGCTGGCTGAAGAGTTAGATGCCCAAGGTCGAATCCTGGTTCATCCCTTACTAGCTGTGTGATTGAGGTAACTTACTAAATATAGGCCTCAATTTACCAATCGCTTTTTTTTTTTGATGTGCTAATTTTTATACTGGAGCCAAAAATAGCACCCACCTTCTACAGTTGCTGTGAATATGAAAGTGATTATTAACATAAGCTGCTGGAATCAAGGCCTGATAAAGAGGAAACATTCACTAAATGTAGACTTTAGTGGATGTGAAAGTTGGAATGGCTGGCCTGAAAAACTGTGGAGTAAGTTGACCTCAAATGAATGGAAGGAGGTAGTTTGACTATAAGAGCTTCACTAGCATTTCAAAAAAAAATGAGTATGTTGTCATACTATTAATAATAAAATATTATTATTATTTTCTTTTTAAAGGTTTTATTTATTTGACAGAGAGAAAGACAGCCAGAGAGGGAACACAAGCAGGGGGAGTGGGAGAGGGAGAAGCAGGCTTCCTGCGGAGCAGGGAGCCTGATGCGGGGCTCGATCCCAAGACCCTGGGATCATGACCTGAGCTGAAGGCAGATGCTTAACGACTGAGCCACCCAGGTGCCCCAATAATAAAATACTATTAATAGCAAATATTTATAGGGAGCTTCCTGTGTGCTTATCACCAATCAAAGGGTTTTACATATACTAACTCATTTAAAGTCTACAACAACAACAATAAAATAACATAAAATACAATCTACCACAATACTTTAAAGTTGGTGATAGTAATCTTTTATGCAGAGCAAGAAATTTATGTGCAGAATAGATACATAACCTTCCTATGCTCACCCATAAAGCAGGTATCTTAGCCAGGATTCAGCCTTGGGTTGCAGAAATCCAGTCTGTGCCCTTAAACACATTATTTTTTTAAAGATTTATTTATTTAAATGACAGAGAGAGACACAGTGAGAGAGTCAACACAAGCAGGGGGAGTGGAGAGGGAGAAGCAGGCTTCCCACTGAGCAGAAAGCCAGATGTGACTTGAGCCATAGGCAGACGCTTAATGAAAAAGCCACCCAGGGGCCCCTAAACACATTATTATGCTGCTTTATCCAGAGATTCCAAGACATAGCCCTCATTACTCATATGCCTTAAATTCACTTTGGGAAGTGTTGACAAATATTGATAAGACCTAAGGAACAAAACCCTGTGCCTTAAGTCATAAATAGGTGAGGAGGAACATACAGGGAAATCAGGTTGGAAAGCATCACAACAGTTAAGAAAAGTATGAGAAAGGTAAGGCTGGTAGAGACAAAGTTATCATAAGGACAAACAATGAAAGGATATAGTATAACAGAAATCTTTTTTAGTGGAATTCTATTCAATTTTACCTAGTTCAGAGTCAGTCACCGAGAGTTTCATATTTTCACCTTTCCCCCCTCTGTATATAAAATGTTATCTCAGTTATCTTGATTTGAAAAATTAGTGCCCTTTTTAAGTACCTAATTATCATGAGCTAATTTAGTCCCTCAAAATAATATGACTTCTGTAAGAAATAAGATGCTTCCTCATAAGGTAGAAATCCACATTTTATAGTACATTCCTTTGATTAAAACAATTGTGTACTAGCCATTTGCTCTAAAACATGCAGCGTATAGGATGTTTTAATTTGAATTAAATAACTATCTCTTTCTCCACATGAAATGTTGTAAAACTCACTTCTTTAGATAAAGTGGTCATTTAATAAGCATTTAATGAACGCTGACTCTTTGTAAAGTACTAGATTTTATATTTATCAGAAGCTATCTCCTCAGACCAAAGATATTTTGCAAATGGCAATATTATTTTCCATAGTCTGACTACTGTGAAACTTATAGCAGTGACTTTTATCCAAGAGACAAGAATATGTAGAAAACCTTTTCTTCTCCTGAAACAAATATTTCAAGTTCTCCCCTCAAGCCCATCGAATATAGTAATTTAGGAATGTTTACAGTGTCAGAATATTTTCAGGTGAGCTATACACTCTCTTGTGTCCATTAGGAGCCACTGCCATGGACATGTACCATACAAGATTCAGTGGACTTCTTTGTAACCCAGAAATCTTGCCTAACCTCCAGCCTGATTCAATAATACTACTGTAATATTTTTGTCCAACTCAGTGTACGGCAGAAATTCAACACTCGACGGATGTTAATGTTGAGTTAATAGAAGAATGAAGGAATGGAAGTATCTTAGTCTGCTCAGACTGCTCTCACGAAATACCACACACCGGCTGTCTTAACAGCAAACACTGATTTTTCATAGTTCTGGAGATTGGTAAGTCCAAGGTGGCGCACATTCAGTATCTGGCGAGAGCCTGCTTCCTTGTTTGCAGATGGCCATCTTTTCCTTCTATTCTCCCATGGCAAAGAACAGAGAGTTAGAGCAAGCTTCCCTGTCTCATAAAGGCACAAATCCTATGCAGGCCTCCAATCTCATGACTGAATTACCACCCAAAGGCCCTGCCCACAAATAATATCACATTAGGATTTGGGATTTCAAGATACGCATTTTGAGGGAACACAAGCATTTAGTCCACAACAAAAAACATTCTTAATTTTGAGAACATTTTTTTCAACATCTGAAGATAGTACTCCCCATCCCTATCTCCAACTTTTAAAGAAATGTTTTCATTTTCTTTAGCCACATTTTTAAAACAAATGCACAGAACCCACTTGAATGTGTTAGATTTTATGGAGTTTCTTTGTAACTTGTGGTGCTTAGAGCTGATCTTGCTATATCCAGTGTTATCTGAGTAGGGCTGACAGCTAGGAATGGTTCCCTACTTTAATATGGACACTGCAGTTGTATTAGTTCTCTCTAAGTCAAATTGCCTTTCTGACAGCCCTGTCATGCCATTGACTTATATTCCACTTGTAGTCAACTTAAATTCCAGGTCTTTTTCACTTAAACTGTGGAAATTCACAACTCACCTGTCCTGTACTTCTGCATTTGGTTTCTGATTTTAAGTACCACAATAAATTAGGAAATGAATTATTCAGTATTGTCAGTGGCTAATATTGCTGTTCTTGTTTTCTACTCTAAAGGCATCCAGAGATACTTGTTGGTGAATTTTGAATACATTTCCTTCATATTTTTTTCTATTGCCACAATCATAAAAGATACGTAGGAAGTATGCTGAGCTACCAAATACTTAACTTCTGCTTTTGCTTTAGCAGGGACTGGAAATATGGACCCTGACCTTGTAAAGTGTTCAATTATCTGGTGACTCTTCTGTTTTCTTTAAGAAATTCATGTGACATAGATTGAAGCTTATAATAGGTTCTGTATCTCTGACTGCCTTTCATCTGAGGAAAACTCAACATTGTGAATTCTGAAACTGCTCTTCTTCCAACTTATATAAGATTTTTTTACTTTCCATTTTTATTAAAGAGCTTTCTTTATTCCTAAAATAATCCTTATTAGGACTTGAGTTATCAAAATAAACATTTTCATCTTGTTATAAAAATGTATCAGTGCTAGATGTCATAGCAATATAATATAACAGTCTATATTAGCTGAAAAGGAAAAATATGTACATATACATATATATGTACATATATATGTATATATTATATATGTCAATTATTATATATCTCACAGGTCCTGCAAACTTTAAAAATAGATATTTCAGGAATGTCCAAATATGTGAGAGTAATATCATTAGATTTCTGTTGTAACTTATTAGTTAAAGCCCTTTGAATGAAATTTAAAACAAAACAAAACAGGCCAGTGGATAAAAGTTACGATTCTTGCTCTAGCTCATTAATGATATAGGGAAAAAATAATAAAAGCTTAATTTCTTCCAAGGATTATTTGTTTTAATGTAAAATGGGTAAGATATTTGTTGATATAGCTAGGGATTTTTTTTTCATTGAGATTTTCATTTCAATTTAATGTCTTTACTACTTTCTCTCTCTTTATGTATATACTTTATGTCTATAATTATATCTATGTTCATGTCTCTGAAGAGCAGAGTAAATTTTCAGCTGATTATGAAAGAATATATGTATCACAGTTGCTAAATGAGCATTTGACTTAAATGTAATTGACAAAAAGAAGGGAAAATCTGCAGTTTCAATGATTCAGTGAGATGTACAAATGGACTACATAATCTTAGGGGTCATCAATCAACCAGGATGATTGTGACTTATAAATATTCTGGAAATAAACCTTCTTTATAATGAAATCATGTCTCTTATTTTGTTTGTCTTATTTTGTTATGTCTCTACTAATTGTGTAGGCTTCCTGATGACTTAGAAAAAAGAGGAAAGAATCAGAAGAAAGAATACATAACAGTACTGAAATCGATTTTTTTGTTGTTGTTTTTGCTATTTTCTTAGTCAAAAGCGAATTTTCAAGTATCTATATCTATTTGTATCCATATGTTAACTGCAATGAAAATACAAAAAACAAAACCAAAGCAAAAATTGCACTGGACAAACGTAAATAGGCAAGGAAGACTTTTTCTGAGGCTACTGAAGTAGAGGAGAGAGGTCATAACTCTGTTTGAGCTCAAAACCACTAAAATAAAAGGCTGGAGAGTTTTTAAGAGCAGGAGTTGGGGGATTGTAGGCCATCTGTGTCTCCTAATTGGCTTTACAAAAATGAAAAGTGAACTTTCTCATACCTTCATGTCAGGAGGCAGTTTTATAATTTGGAGTTAGCCTGCCAAAGTTAGGCTCCTGGAGAAAGACATTCCTATTTTGTAAACTAGCAAGAAGCTTTGAAAAAGATTTATATTCAAAGGAGCAGAGAAAGGATTTACAACTATAGGTTTTCTAAAGCAAAGACTCTAAGAAAAGAATGTCAGGGGCCCAGAGTCAGGAAGAATCCTGTCTAAAGTTTTGTCAAGTTGCAGGGAACATTAAGCCAGTCTTGGTCAAGGAAGGTTCAAAATCTCTTTAGCTCCGTGACATTTTATCTAATCATTCCAACCCACAGTTATTTCCCACTTCTGTTAATTCTTTGAACTAAATCACACACTGGCATTCCACTTGCTAAATCAGCCTACAAGCATTTTTGATTGGGATACACTGTTTAAAATATTTTAATTTGAATACCTTTCAACAGGAATGGAGTCTTAATTTCACCATCATACCCACCACTATTTAATGTTTTATAGCCACCTGATTTTCTAATTTCAGTCATCTGCTAGGTCCCTAAAGTCATTTGAATTTAAAACCGCTGCAATTCAACTTTGGCTTTAATACATTTAGCATTGTTAGTTACTATATTAGACAGGATTCTCCAGAGAAACAGAACCAATAGTATGTATATACATAAAGAGATTTAGTTTAAGGAATTTGCTCACACAGTTGCGGGGGTCCCAAGACCAAAATTTGCAGAGCTGGCTGGCAGGCTGGAAATCCAGAGAGAAGTTGATATTGTGGTCTTGAGTCCAAAGGCAGTATAGAGGAGAATTTTTTTTTTTTTTCTGGAGACCTGTCTTTTCTCTTAAAACCTTCAACTGATTAGATAAAACCACCCCCATTATGGAACATATCCTGTTTTACTGGGGGATCATCAATAAAGGCAATTACCTAATATTATCCTCAACAATTACATGTGATATATATGTATAATTATACCTAGATTTTTGGACATCTAAGAGTGGAGTTTATTAAAATAATAGTTTTCAATACAATTATTTTAAAAGGGGACTCAGTAATTCAAATTGAGAAAAGATTTTAGTCGACTTTCAAAAGCAAAGTGTGTAAAATATTACTAGCCTCCTCTTTAATGTCATATTTTACTTTTTTCTTGTCTGTATATTTTTTCTTTAAAATATTTTAAACATCATAGTACTATATCTAATAGTAAAAATCCTGATAAATCCCAAAACATGTCTCCCCAATGTTTTCCAGTTAGTACATAATTTTAGCAGATGATTTGCTCCAAGAAATGAGCAGCTAAGCCAATACATATCTATATTGTAAACTACGCTGGAGTATATATGCTGTTCTATACTTTATTTTAGTAGCTGATTAGTATCTTCTTGTTAAAAGGTGTATATCTACCTAAACCTTTTGATAGGTACATAAGGCTTTCTATAGAATTAAATTGCATTTAAACAATTTTTTTATTATCGAACATTTTAGTCATTTACATATTTCTATGCAAACAGTACTGCAAATAACATCCTTATGCATATATCTGCAGGCAACATCCTTTTACATATGCATTTTACAATTGTGCTAGTTATTTCATTATACACGCTTAGTATGGAAAAGAAAAAAATCATCACAAATAGAAGTACCTGGAGAGGCCATGCTTTCCTACTTGAAGGTTTGAATTAACTTTGACATATTTATTGTCAAAAGGTTTATCGTTTCTTACTTTGTTTCTGGTATTATAATTTTAAAACAGTTACATAAAATTCCACTAATTCTTGTTTTCCAATTTAGCTGTCTGTTCATTTCATTCATAAATTCTTTTTTCAGAGTACCACCATAAAACCTCTTCACCTTCTGATTAAATCTCCTTAGCTAATTCCTATACTATTACAATCCAAGCAGTTTAATATAAACCTTTTTGAAATCCTGTACACTTAAACATACTTTTTCCCCTCTGATCTTTCAGAAAGGAGAATTGAGGTGGGAAAAAAAAAAAAGTTAGTTTGATCTTGATCATCTTGAGTTAGAATTTATAACTTATTTAAAATGGATTTACATATATGTAACATTGTCAATATATTTATGATTTTAAGAAATAGAAAAGCCAACAGTTACTAATTGCATATTCTAAAAAAAGAACTTCATTATCTGTTATAATTTTATACTTCATTAAAGCTTTTTTTGTGTGTATATCATACTCTTTCTCATCATCAAAGAGTATCTGAAGCTCATTAACTATCTTGAAAAGACAAATTACTTTCTCTCTTTAACTATAAGTTTCTTTCCTTTTTATCTGTAAGCATTTTCCTTTCAAGATTACATTTAATCTTTTTTACCCTTTAAATGATTTACTTCTTAACTTACATGAACAACTTTATAATTAAATGTTTTGACAGAAAAAAAAAAAGCTTATCTGTTTTGCTGAAGAGCATGGATATAGATTGGCCCACTATAGAAAAAGTCTTTATCACAAACAGTATGGGAATGGGAATGCAAGGGAGATTATGAATACCAAAATAATCTCTGAGCCTGATTAATAAAAATGCTTTTAAATTTAAAATTTTATTGGACCTGAGATTTTTATATTTATTTTATTATGGGTAAGTCACATAGTAGAACTCTTTTCCACTGGTAACTATGAAGAATATTGTCATGACTTAATCCTTTTAACATATGGAAAAGAGTTCTGCCATGTTGTCAGTAAATGTTAACAGAAAATAAACAGAAATTATAACAGAAATGTTTATAATTTTTTGTCCTGTTGACTTTCAAGGCTGAATTTTGTCTGGATCTCAGTAGCAATATAAACAACTAAATATACCAGATTCCACAGAGCAGTTCCAACACATGGGATGGTTGCCAAGTTAGAACAATCCAAGTTCCAACCAGATAACAAGCTCGGATATAGAACAGCCACTGATGAGCAAGCCAATCTCTTTTGTACTTGAAAATGGATAGAAGGTCACAGATATAAATCATGGCAGTGAGAAACTATACATTGCATTTAACATTATGGGGTTTTACTTTTACAAACTTCCTTTAAAAAAAAAAGATTTTGTGTATTTATTTATTTGAGAGAGAAAGACAGAAATAGTGAGGGAGAGCAAGAGCAGGGAGGAGAGGGAGAAGAAGGCTCCCTGCTGAGCAGGGAGCCAGTTTGAGGCTGGATCCCAGAACTCCAGGATCATGACCTGAGTGGAAGGCAGACACTTAACCGACTGAGCCACCCAAACTTGCTTTTATCCTTTTTCACGTCAGTCTTTATCTTACTGCTTGTCAAGAATGCTAATTTAGATTTTACCAGGTGACATACGAATAATAAGTAGTTCAGATACCATCTCAGGAATATTTAAATGAAATTTTAAGATGTGTTTTCTAATGTTCAAAATTGTGTGCCTGTTTGGTGATGCATTATATAATTTAAGACATTAGCTCGTTATTTTATACACACACACACACACACACACACAATACTACCAAGGTATAATAAAGAAGAGTTGACTTTTTTCTTTCAGATAATGTACTCTTTATCAGTGTATATGATATTAAAACTATACTTGTTTTGATCTAATGTTAATCAAACAATTTTTGGACTTTATATTTTAGTTCATTTTATAGAAATATTATAAAATTAATGCAAGGCAAGGTATGATATATCAACAAATTCAGAAAACAAAATTTTGACAGCATTTGGTTTTACAATCCTCTGAGCATTTCTTAATAATTGAGACCTTACATTCTATCCATCATCAATCTGTCTATTATCTACCGATCTATCTATCATGAAGTCAGTGCTTCCAAAATGAATTTTCTAAGAATCAATGAAAAATTTAGAGATGGTTAAAACAAGCTTTTCCCTGAATTTTAGATGTTAACTTTAAGTAGGTGTTTGGGGATTAAAATAATAAAACAAGGGAAAATAAAACACACTTGAATAGGTCTTTAGTGGGGTATAACAAAGAAATCATGAGCAATAAATGTCTGAAATTTCCTAGCAACAACACCCTGATGACCTCAGAATAAGTTAAGCATGGGAAACAGAAGCCAGCGTTCTATAGTTACAAGTGATCTCCACTTTTTCTTTTTATACTGGGTATTTTGGGTTTTGTAATTTGTAGCTTCTTTTCTCCTTAGAGTCAATAACCGTTAAGTGACGAAACTTTCTGTTCAAACTTTACATGTTTATTTAAATGAGGTGAGCCTATCAAATGAAAATAGCTAATATTCCTTTGCACCATTTTCATTTATTTAAGTGATAATTTAAGGATTTGCACATAAACAGTGGGGTTAGCGACAACTGTCAGGTTTTCTGTCATCCAGAAAAAAATTTGTGTTTCCCTTCTATCACACAGACAATGCTGTTTAAGTAGTACTTGTATATGTGACAACACATTAACACTCCATGGGTCGCAGTAGTAAGAATTATTAATTCAGGGTCACCTGGGTGGCTCAGTCGTTAAGCGTCTGCCTTTGGCTCACTTAACGACTGGGATCGAGCCCCCCACATCAAGCCCCACATCGGGCTCCCTGCTCGGAGGGAAGCCTGCTTCTCCCTCTCCCACTCTCCCTGCTTGGGTTCCTTCTCTCGCTGTGTCTCTCTCTATCAAATAAATAAATAAAATCTTTTTTTAAAAAAGAACTATTAATTCAGTAAATGGAATAAGCTTTGTTGTTGATGGAGAGATCCCAACTTAAAAAAAAAAAAAAAATCTGGCCCCAGGCGAACAGAATTTGATTAATTATAATCTTTATTTGAAGACACGAGGACAACTTAACGTGTCAGGAACTCTGTGTTTGTGTTTATGGATGTCTGTGTTTTGGCTATATTATGAGCAACCATGAAATCAATATAAACCTAAAAGTTAGAAATGTAATAATATCTACTTCTATCTACTCTTTTTATCTACTTTTGATCCTTTCTTATTCATATACTCAGAGGTAACCCATATCTTGAATTTTATTTTCCTTTTTCCTTGCATTTTTAAAAAACAGAGTTATTACATATATGTCTATGTGTCTATAACTTCTATTTCAATTTTGTATATGTTCTTGAATAGTCATGTAGGTATGTGAGGAGAGCCCTATTCCAGAACTTGATTATTCCATTCTCCATCATAATTAGATTGGTACTAATTTACATACACATTAATGTATGAAGCTATGGTCCATTCATAGTTATATGTAATATTCCATTATATAGGGGCGCCTGGGTGGCTCAGTCGTTAAGCGTGTGCCTTCAGCCCAGGTCATGATCCCAGGGTCCTGGGATCGAGGCCCGCATCAGGCTCCCTGTTCAGCGGGAAGCCTGCTTCTCCCTCTCCCACTCCCCCTGCTTGTGTTCCCTCTCTGGCTGTCTTTCTCTCCGTCAAATAAATAAAATCTTTAAAAAAAAAATTCCATTATATAAATGAATCACAGTGTATTTTTTTTGTTTCCTAATTTTTGGCTGTTAAATACAGTGATGGAATTAACTTCTTTTTTTTTTTTTTTCCTTTTAGTCTCAATTATTCTGTGACCCTAGGTTTAGCCCTTGGTAAACCAGCATATAGCTAGATTTTTAAAAATCCAAGGTGATCATCTCTTTCTCTGAGCAAGCATGTTTATTGTATTGTATGTATATATGTATTGTTACATACATATGTGCGTACATATGTGTGTATGTATGTATTCCCCCTTATTGCAAAGAATAAATGATTTCAACTTTGTTCAACTACAGATTTGTTCCTGGTGGTCTTTGGCTAAAAAGGCAAGGAAATTACCATAAATGAAGTTAAAATAAAGTAGCTTACTCTCTCAAAACACCTTAACTCTTCCTAAACGCCTATTAATCACAAGTTTTTCTTACAATCAAAGAGATCGTCTAATAGAGAAAATACAGCTTTCTAGTTTTTTGTTATAACCTGCCGCAATATATTCTTGGTTTGGCCTCGATCATTTTAAAATATCTTTTTAATATATTCATCCTCTTTAGTATAATTGTTCTTTCCTGGACTGCAACATTCTCATGGATCCAAAAATTTCTTGGTTTTTGTAGGCTTCAAACCAGTTTATATCCAAATTCAAATGTCAATATTTGACAATCTTCTGAAACCATTTTTTTTCAGTAAAAATGAATGCATTCTAGATTTCATTAAGGTGAAATTTATATTTCAGAATATGGAATTTCATGAAGGTTCAAACTTGAGGCCCAGGACAGGAACAGACTGTATCTTGTATGTTTTAAAATCTATGTCTTCAGTTTAGGTTTGTGAGATTTCAGTTCTCCATTTTAGAATGTATACCAGCTTGTGTTTAGGCAAGGTCAACTAATTTCTTCCCTCTCCCCATATGTAGTGCAAACTTTTGCTCAGGGTCTATATAATTCACTTCATTACATAAGGGGATTATAGGTTATAAACATCTAGGTAACAGACTAAAAACAAAATCTTTGTATGTTTCACATGTTACTTTTAAATACACCATTTATTCTGTTTCCAGTAACAAAAGCAGTACTAAATTACCTAGCAAAAAAACATTTAAAATGTTTTTAAGTAAATAAAACCATATACCATCATCTGACTGATTATAATAATAATAAGATCAATTACTGAACATTTACATTGTGATTTTTTCATGCTATGCTTTTTTTTTTTTTAAGATTTTTATTTATTTGTCAGAGAGAGAGAGAGAGCACAAGCAGGGGGAGCAGCAGAGGGAGAGGGAGAAGCAGAGGGAGAGGGAGAAGCAGGCTCCTCACTGAGCAAGGAGCCCAATGTGGGACTCGATCCCAAGACCCTGAGATCATGACCTGAGCCGAAGGCAGACGCTTAACGACTGAGCCACCCAGGCGTCCCTCATGCTATGCTTTTAAATGTGCTTTTATACAATCCTCCCAGCTTCCTTGTGGTCTTCATGTTAATATCCACCCTGTTTGTTATGGGGAAAACTTAGACTTCAATAAGTAATATGTTTAAAATCATATGTGAATAACCATTTTTTTTAAAGATGTGGTCTAAAATAATATCGAGATTTAATTCCTGACCTTGTTGGAATCTTCTTGCATGTTCTTCTCGCCTTAAGTGTGATATCTGACCACTTCATTCCCCAGACCAGCGGTGTGTTTGTATGCGTGTGCGTGCATGCGTGTGTGGCAGAAGGGGGAGGTGTTGGTGGGCTGCTTTGCTTCTTGTTCCTACCCCATCTCTTGTTCTGCCCCCTCTGTCTCCTCTGATCTCAGGGCAGGGAATGGGTAACAAGGAACATTGGAAATACTGAACTAATGAAGCAAACCTGTATTAGAAATGTTCTTATCTCTGTCTTATCTGTTGGTCTTACCTCTTTTGGCAAGGTAAAATAGCTGTCATTAGCCACATTAACATAAAGATCTTGTGGCTTTCTCAGATCTGTTGGAAAGTAATTCTCCACAGTGTTTCTGGACATCTTGCATCACCTTCTGTTCTGGAGCATCTTTTCAAGAATGTTTGCTTGGCAATCAGCTTCTAACATACAGTGTCCCCTGCCAGATCAAAGGACAGATTTGTTTAATATCAAGGGTAATAAAGGTAATGTCTCCCTTCAAGGCAAAGTTTGGGCAAGCTTGCCAGCAGCGCCCTTTAAAATATTGGAGTTTCTTAAACTTAGGGTTCCTCAGCCGTGACACAAAACCACCGTTGTGTCCTCCATATACTTGATCCTGCTTCTACCTTGCTTCCACAGGGAGGTAGGGCCAAGGGGCACTAATGTGAACATTAACTTCTTTCTGTCCTATTGCTTGCTCTAATAAATAAATGTCTTTATTGCTGACCCAGGAATCTCTTTTATCTGCCCACATCTATGAAAACCATGGCAGGCTAACTTGTTGACTTGCAAGAAGAGTACAATTTCATCCTTTTACAATTTTTGACAAGGTCCTTCCCCAGTGATAACATTTCTGGAAGGAAACACTCTTGGGCAGGTTCTATCAGGAAAATATAAGGCCTGTTACTCTCCCCTAGTCATTAGGCCCAAAGGAGAAGTCAGCCCAACAAAACAACAAAACATTGCTGCTTCTCCTTTTACCCGGCATTGGGTATCCCACCTTCAGATCCTTCTGGATAAATTTGGCAGTGGGTTCTGTGACCCTGGATCTCCATGGGACTATGTCAAGTTTCTCCCAAGGACTCCTCTATGCTCTGTTCCTATTGCAGTGCTGGGATAGGATCCAGCTGTTGAGGGAGGTGTGGGCATTTGCTTTTGCATTGAGACCTAATCTATGTAATAGATCTACTTAAAGTAACCAGTTAACTTGTTTGCTACAATTTCACGGAATAAGGAATTTGTAACAAACCAGAAATGCACTGTTTCTGTCATTGGAAATATTTTGTTGTGGAAAATAAGATGTGAGCTGAATTAAACAGCATACATGATGATGTAGTTCCTTTATATTCTGGTACAAACTCCTCATCCCATTGTGGACCAGAGGATTAGTGCTAATGTTGCATTTTCTTTATGAACTGACTATAGTCTCCAAGCAGAGGATGGTAGGAGGTATGTGCAAGCTAAGACACATGGCAATAGGACTAACAGAGAGAAGGTAAAAATTATTAGTGACTAATTCTCCTAAAAGTTGGTGGAAGAAAAGCCTAGAGATAAAATGAAAAAAAAAAAAATTGGTTGAAGGAATTTTCAGTAAGTAGAGATCTCTGAAGTGTATTTCCATTTCCCAAGAAGGAAAGAGGATGACCTTCGGCTCAGGTCATGATCCCAGGGTCCTGGAATCGAGCCCCACATCAGGCTCCATCAGAGGGAAGTCTGCTTCTCCCTCTTCCACCTCCCCCACTTGTGTTCCCTCTCTTGCTGTGTCTCTTTCTGTCAAATAAATAAATAAAATCTTTAAAAATAAATAAATAAAATAAAAATACAACACAAATTAATTATCTGAAAAATTTTAAAAGTTTTTCTTTAATTATTTGACAGAGAGAGAGGGGTCACAGCAGAGGAGTGGAAGAGGGAGAAGCAAGCTTTCCACTGAGCAGGGAGCCCGATGCGGGGCTTGATCCCAGGATCCTGGCATCGTGACCTGAGCTGAAGGCAGACGCTTAACCGACTGAGCCACCCAGGCATCCCCAATTTAAAAAAAAAAATACAAAGTAAAATTCAACGTTTTATCATTAGAGTCAACAGACATAAAATGACTCTGGCAAATTGTTTACAAAATGTTCTCAATGTTTGGCATCAATTTCTATGCTAACTCATGGATAGTCATAACCAGCGTAGGAAGTGAAAGAGTCTGTGGACTATAATTTGAGTACTGCTGTGCCAAAGTATTTGCAGGTATTAATATTATATGCAAGGCCCCACATTATCTCTTATTATGTAGAATATCCAAATGGCAAAGTTTGTGTCTAAGTCACATTAGCTCTTTTTTTTCTTTTCTTTTTTAAAGACTTTATTTTTTTATTTATTCATGAGAGACAGAGAGAGAGAGAAGCAAAGGGAGAAGCAGGCTCCCAAGGAGCAGGGAGCCTGATGCAGGACTCGATCCCAGCACCCTGAGATCATGACTTGAGCCGAAGGCAGACGCTTAACCATCTGAGCCACCCAGGCGCCCTTTTTTTTCTTTTATTTAGATGACACCACTACATTTTGGACCTTATTTAATATGTTATCTTTCCAATAACAGTGGTATCTTCATAAAGGTTATTTTAATAATTATTGGTATAATATTGTTACTTCATGTGATTTGTTACTGAAACATTATTATTTCCCTTATACGTGAGCTGAAGTTTAATTTCTGTATCTATTGCTGCTAACTATTGCTATCTTTTCAAATACCTATGTTAAACCCTTACTTTTGAGAAAAATAACTTCCTTTAAAAAAACTCTATTAAGTTATAAATACAATGCTATATATCTGGAATCCAGAGCACATTTTATGTTTTTAGTAGTTAATTTACAAAGATATACTCCAACTTAAAAAGTAGAGATTTGTGGCTGTTCTTCATGTTCTGTAATAAAATTTCCTTTTCCATTAGTCAACATCTTTTGGGAATTTGCATGATCTCCAGTGTTAACATAACTGGTTGGCACTAATGATTGCCAGTTATTTGATTCTGTGCAAAAGACCCTAGATTTAGACACAGTACTATCAGAATTTTTAAAATGCAACTGATCTTTATTTAATAGTATTAATGAGTATTTAAAATCATGTTGCTCTTTTCTACTATTCTTTCCACACTACCATCAAGGGTTTTTTGGGCATGATTTTTTTGCTTCACTCTCAGGTTCTGCAGCTAAGGAACATTACATTTCATTTCTGTCGCATTTCAAATAATGAGAATATATCAGTAGCGGTAAAGAAGTTTTTCCTAGATATGATTAAATCCTTGCAGTTCCTAGCTTTCTTTTATATTTGTAGCTACTGTCTCTGCCCACTTAATTCTCCTATACCATCTAATTTCAAAATGTGATTGTCATATCTTTTAGTTTCTCATTCCTAAAGTACTAAAACATTTTCAATCATTAAACTGATATGCAAAAATGATGATCTCTTTGTAATCCATGAGGCATATGATTTAAGTAATAACTAATAGCGATAATTAAAATTTCTTTCTATTAGCGAGATATACTCTAAAGGACAAAATCTCCTGGTTGATGAAATATTGTTTCGTTCATGTTTTTGTGGCATGTCCCAATAACATGTCTTAAATTTTACTGTTCAGTCATTCTAAAAATATCTTTACCATTCAACAAATACAGACAGAATGCTAGCTACTTCTTAATACAAGTGAAAATCCTATTAAATTAGGTTTAAAACTGAAAACTTATATTTAAAATTGAAAATTTGAGGGGCGCCTGGGTGGCTCAGTCATTAAGCGTCTGCCTTCAGCTCAGGTCATGATCCCAGGGTCCTGGAATCGAGCCCTACATTAGGCTCCCTGCTCCACGGGAAGCCTGCTTCTCCCTCTCCCACTCCCCCTGCATGTGTTCCCTCTCTCGCTGTGTCTCTGTCAAATAAATCTTTAAAGAATAAATAAATAAATAAAATTGAAAATTTGACTATAAATTGGAATCATTTATAATTATTTGTCCAGTTATTCATTTATTAGTTCAATCAACATGCAGATTAAATTTTTGGAATACCTCTTGTCAGTCTGAAGGAATAACATGGGCATACTAGCTAACTTTAGAGGCTATATGATAAAACCGTGGGTGTGTCTGTCATTTTAAATCTAAACTTCCGAAAGCCTTTTATTTATTTATTCAGTACCCTGTTGTATGAATCTGAGTCCAGTGCACTGCCCCATAATACAATAATGCAATATTGCAATAATGAAAGTAGGAAGGAGCCAGAAGTTTGCATTCTTCCTGCTAAGAATTAGAACCTGGCTATGGAAACTGAGTTTTCTCAAGCAGATGCTTTAATAGGACTTTGGGTCTCAAGTGAATAAAATAAAAATAATGGCACTTTAAACAATGAAAAAACATCTCCCTCAGAGGTCTTGGGGTAAACAATACATTAACGGATCGGTGGCTGTGTCCTAGTAAGTCCTCGGAAGTCCGCGTACCTCTCAATCTTTTGTTTATCATCTCAAGCATTTATCCCTGGTCTCCCTGATCCACGTGGGAGTAATTAATTTACTTATTATGTCTTCTACTAGGATGTAAACTCAGTAAGCGAAAAGACCTAATGTTTCCTTAGTGTTTAGTCCTTAGTGCTTAGGTCATTGGCACACAGTGAGCAGTCAATTAAATATTTATGGAATAAACAAATGACTTCCATTTCTGTGTAGGTTTTCTTGGGTTGAAAATAAGTCAAAGAATTTCCCATACTTAATTTGCTACCATCCAGGCTTTCAGAGTTCTGCTCTCTTTTACTCAATCGAAACTTAATCTATTGGGTGCCTGGGTGGCTCAGTTGGTTAAGCGACTGCCTTCGGCTCAGGTTATGATCCTGGAGTCCCAGGATCGAGTCCTGCATCGGGCTCCCTGCTCAGCAGGGAGTCTGCTTCTCCCTCTGACCCTCCCCCCTTTCATGTACTCTCTCTCTCTCTCAAATAAATAAATAAAATCTTAAAAAAAAAAAAAGAAAGAAACTCAATCTACTTATGTAATCGCTTTAGACTAGATAGCTATCAGATTAGCTGATGTTGATTACAGCACCTAATTGCATCCTAAACTCCCAGTAACTGTTAATTATCAATAATAGCAAAACATTCAACCAGAATTGGCCTCTAGCTCTTTGGAAATGTTATTCACGGAGACTTCAATTCAAGGTTGAGGTTCTGAAGGGGATACAAGTACAAGAGGATACTGCAATAATTATTTTTATCTTTTTATGTAACATCTGTGGTTTACTTACAGTATTGTTGCTTTCAGTATGTTGGATAACATTTAGCCTTTTCAAGAATACATTTCATTGGGGCGCCTGGGTGGCTCAGTTGATTGGGCGACTGCCTTCGGCTCAGGTCATGATCTTGGAGTCCCGGGATCGAGTCCCGCATCGGGCTCCCTGCTCAGCGGGGAGTCTGCTTCTCCCTCTGACCCTCCTCCCTCTCATGCTGTCTCATTCTCTCAAATAAATAAAAATTTAAAAAAAAAAAAGAATACATTTCATTTTCCTTCCGAGTCATGGACATGGATTTTAGGGAGGAATGTCATTATTTTGAATGTTATTTTTTAGAATTGAAGTTTTCCTATCTTCTCATTATGGTGAATTTCAGTCTCTTTGTATTTGTCCTGGAATTCATGGCCAAGGTATAGCAAATAAGATAAACAGAAAATGTAAGTACAAAAATAATTTTAAAAAACCCAAAAACCTAGATAGGAGAAACATCCTGACTAATGTTGTTGTTGGTTTTTTTTTTTTAATTTTTTAAATTTTTTTTTAATTTTTTTTTAAAGATTTTATTTATTTATTTGAAAGAGAGAATGAGAGAGAGAGCATGAGAGGGGGAGGGTCAGAGGGAGAAGCAGACTCCCTGCCAAGCAGAGAGCCTGACGCGGGACTCGATCCTGAGACTCCAGGATCATGACCTGAGCCAAAGGCAGTCGCTTAACCAACTGAGCCACCCAGGCGCCCTGTTGTTGTTGGTTTTAAGTAAGAATAATGTCTATGTATAGTGATCCACTGTCTTTGTATCAAGCTTAAAACTGAACAATTTTGACAATGTCATCAAACTAGTGTTGCCACAGAAAATGAAAACCATGCTTAAGATAGATAGTTACCATAAAGGAGAACTTTCATAGGATGAAAAACTGAATGGGGGCTAAAATTGGGCAAAATAGGTTAATTTTAAAAATTATTTCTTGTGTTCTTGTTTTGGATGTTCCTCTGTTTAGAGCCTAATTACATCTTTCACATTCAACGTATATTAAAATCTCAAAAGATAAAACAAAATCTTCTCTGTGACTGGCTCAATATTTTTCTTAAGTAATCATTACTTTGCCAAGTACTACATAATGTAGGAGATAGCAGTAATGTGAATATGAGAGCATCCCTTTTTACTACCTTTGTTCATTAGGCCACTATAATTTAATGAGAACATTACTGTGAACAAGATTATTTCTTTGTGTTTTATGTAATTCACAATGCAGGCAATGCTTTATAATTTATCATAGATTATTTGAGTTTGTGAAAAGCTATATAAACCATATGTAAAATTTAAAATCGTTATTTTTGCTGCTTTATCTCCTAAAGTGATTTTTTAAAAAAATATATTTTTAGTCAAGTTCATTACCAAGCTCTTCTGTAAGCCCAGGAAGTTTTAAATAACTGCCTATAACATAGAAACAGGGATATTCTAACTGCTTTGAGTGATTTTGAAATTTAAAGCAAAGATGTTTTGCAAATAAGTCCCGTGTTGAGAAAAGTTGAACATGTCAGTTCCTTGAATATCATTTTGATTAATGCATTGAACTAGTCATTGAGATCTCCTTTACATCACCAAGGAAACCTTTTAATACTTATAAAAATTGTCACTATTTTGACAGTAAGCCTAACATGCAACTGTTCAATAAAGTTGGATTTTCTTCAAGAGCGTAGAAAGTATTTCTTCATATCTATTTTAATCAGAGCAAGATCACTAATACATCACAAAGACACATTTTGGTGTTTTTTTAGTAATCCTCACTATCTCTACTTCCAGGGAAATGTTTCAAAACTTTGCATTCTTTTCAAGTTTATTAGGCCAATCATATCTGCTCTCACAATCCTCACAGACCCCCGAGAACCACACACACACACACACACACACACACACACCCCACCACAACCACCAATACCAATACCACCACCAACAGCAACATATACTCAGGAAATTTCCAACTGAGTGATCCAAAGGCTACACGCCCAACTTCCTTTATGCTAACATCCTGCAAGCCATGTCCATACAACGCTGATACAGACTGGATGTTTGTGCTCCGCCCCACTCATATGTTGAAACCTAATGCTCAGTGTGGTGTTAGGGGCTTTCAGGAGGTGATTAGGTCTTGAGAGAGGAGCCCTTGTTAATGGTATTAGTGCCCTTATAAAAAAGATGCTCAGAGAGCTCCCCCCTCTCCTCTGCCTTGTGAGGACACAGTTGGAAGACAGCTGTCTTGAATCAGCGAGCAGCCTCGCCACAGACAGAATCTGTCAGCACCTAGATCTTAGACTTCCCAGCCCCCCAGAACTGTGAGAAATAAGCTTCTGTTGGGTAAGCCACCCATTTATGGTAATTTGTTATAGCAGCCTGAACAGACAAAGGCACACACTTATTTTGTCCCTTCATTTTCCCCCTAAGGAATATACGGTGGAAGTTAATACCTCCACTAGCAGTCCATATCTCATTTTCTCACAATTTTTACAGGATTTTTGGCATCATTTATTTGATCTCTCCCTTGAATCTTTACCTTCAATTTCTCTAATGGATCTTTCTCCTTAGGCATAAAATGACAGTCTCTCACATTTTATAATAGTTCTCCCTTAATTCTAAATTTCTGAATTCATCTTCAGCCATTTTTCTACCTTTTTCCTTCATTTCACTGCCTTCAAAAATACTCTGTTCTCTCTGCTGGGTAATGTATTTGGTATTTTCCTTTATTTTGGTCCATATGTGAGCTACTTGTTCACTTCACCATGGACCGAAGTCATCTCCATACTGTATTTTATTTTATTTTTTTAAGATTTATTTATTTATTTATTTGACACAGAGAGAGAGACAGCGAGAGAGGGAACACAAGCAGGGGGAGTGGGAGAGGGAGAAGCAGGCTTCCCGCTGAGCAGGGTCCCAGGACCCTGGGATCAGGACCTGAGCCGAGGGCAGATGCTTAAGGACTGAGCCACCCAGGCGTCCCTCCCTACTGTATTTTAATGAGCAGCTTGAGTCTTTAAGTTCCAAGCTTGATCACGGCTCATAGATCGAACCATCCAGAAACGATGTAGAATTAGATGACAATGACTGTGTGTGTGCGCACACACGCGTGTGCTTGTGTGTCTGCAGGGCTGCCAGCCATAGCTTATTAACAAGCAAACCACATAAATTGAAGTTTATTCTACTTCCTCCATGGCTCTCCATAAAGAGGATCCTAATCTGAGACTACTGTAATAGTGCAGTCTGCCATTTCTCATGATAACATAGTCTAAAACATTTCTTTATAAATTAAATTAATACTTTATATGAGGGCAGAAATTGAAAGTGAGATTGTCCATGTCACATTCATTCTATTTATTCACTGAGTGCCTATTAAATGACCAGATATCATTTCATGTACTTTGCACACTCCAGTGATTAATAAGAACAAAATAAAACAACAAAAGTCCTTCTCTTAAAGAGCAAATACTTTAAAAACCTACAATAATCTACAATAAAAAGTAGATTGTAAAGTATTTCAGGAGGTTACAAATGCTAAGATGGAGAAAGAAGACAAAATAGAGCAGGATAAAAGTGATCAGTAGTGTTGGTTGTTCAGTAAGCCTTGCGTGGGTGACATTTGAGAAAACTTCTGTAGGAAGTTCAGGGGATTTCATGTCAGTATCTAGGAAAGACCATTCCAGGCAAAGGGAATACCAGCACAAAGGCCCTGAGGTCTGATCATAACTATTTAGTCAGAGGAACAGAAAGATTATTGGTCTGGATCAAGTGGAATGAGGAACAATCATAGACGTTGAGGTCAAAGAGACATGAGAGCTTGTAGGGTGTAATTGGGAATTTGTCATCTCCCCGGGCTCAGCAGTCACTTGAGAAATAAAGATGTATTATCACTCTGGTTTCCCTAAGAAAACCTCAGACTTCAGAATACATAGAAATCAGTTCATGGTCATATTCATGCTTTTTGTATTTATTTGAATTTCCAGACAATACTTTTGGACCCTAAATTTAAGCCCTCTTACAGTTAAACTGCAGTCAAACACTGCAGGCCACATGGTTCACACACATAGGGGACACACGTGGTTGCTCTACGAGGCAACCTTGATCTCTGGGTCCTATACCCTGGTCCCCATGTGCTGATACTTTGGTGATACCCATTGGCTCTTGGACCTGGGGCTGTGCAAGGTGGGCAGAGACTCCAGGCTCCCTCTGCTCTTCTCCCAGTGGAGAGTACACAGAAAGAGCTGATATACAAACAGAAACCCACAAAATATCACATGTGTTAATAAACAGAAAAGCACCAATATTCTACAACACATCTGGTCTACATACAGTAAAAGATAAATTAAAGAACATGATCATGTGGTGAGGTCAGCTAACTTGACTGTTATCCAAGCACTGGTGAAAAATAGTTAAAATGGCACACTCCATACACATCTCAAGTATATATATATATATATATATATATTTTAAATAGTGGCTTTGTAATTGTGGGCTTATTACATGGAGAACAACAACAAAAAAAATCTCAGTTCTGGATAAAAAGATGTCATGCAATTTATGAGACATTATCTATGACAGATTTAAGCTGACTGATACATAAAGTTGACTCTTTAAATATTGGGCTCTCCTCTGTAGTTTCTGTGGGTAGCGTTCAGAAATATTAAACATTCTTTGGACGCTGGGTGGCTCATTCGGTTAAACCTTCGACTCAGGTCATGATCCCAGGATCCTGGGATCAAGTCCCACATTGGGTTCCTTGCTCAGCAGGGAGCCTGCTTCTACCTCTGCCTGCCACTCTCCGTGCCTGTGCTCTCTCTCTGGCAAATAAATAAATAAAACCTTAAAAAAAAAAAAGAAATATTAAACATTCCTTACCAGCACAAAACGGGTAGAAAGGTTGACAGAAATTTCCTTTCCCATGGGATTCAATGGAAAATTGGGATAAGGAACATATATACATACTTGCTTCTTATTGCAATTAATTTATTCAGAAACTTATTTTGCTACTTGATAAAAGTACTGTGCTTAGGTACTGGATATCTGACTGGATGAAAGTAGGTAAATGAGAAAATATTGGCAAAATTCTGATAAAGAAATGTGTGCTTTGTGGGGTTATTTATAATAGAAGACTGCCAGATAAAAGAAGTATAGAAGAAGTAGCCATATTGGAATTTTCCACTACTGAAGTGAGGAGAGTGGTAAAGGTAAAGGACAGTTGTCTTTTGGGTTCGATGGACTGATTCCATCCTAGTAAAAGTTAACCTGAAGGAGCCATCAATGAATCAGGCCCCAGTGCAGTCCAGGAGGTCTCCGTAGCTGTGCCCTTATTGGGCCAGTGGCTCCTGCCCTGATACTCCTGGGGGTGGGAGGAGCACTACTGAGACCTTCTCATGGGGTTGCCAAACTCAGCAGGCCTGGAATTTGCTTGCTCTAGTTTGTATCATTTTCACTTCACTTGAGGGGATTCTTGAGCTGCCCTCATCCAGCAGCTTTGGAGTTCTGGTTGGACAGAATGATTGTGATTTCTGGTCATAAGAGTACTTTACTGCAATGGGGCATGTGCTGAGTATCTTCCAAGGTTCAGTAGTTGCTCAGCAATCACCTTTCAAAGGGTGTGTACTTTCAACTGACTCTGGGAGCTTACACAAGTCAAATGGGGGCCTCTGACCCATGGCAGTGTTCTTGTGTCACAGGTTCTAATTAACAAACTAGGGGGTAGCTGAGACCTGATGAGTGGGGCTCTGAGAGTGAAGAAACCTTAAAGACTGGTTAGGTTGGGTCCATGAGAGGGTGGTAATCTTATTAAATTTAGTGAGAAAGGATGGCACCTTGTGGGGCACATTATTATAGAAGTCCTCCTTTAGAGTGCATGGACAGTGGCCACATTGCCTAAGGAAAAAGAGAAAGGAAGGCATGAAAAGGGCATCTGAGTACTCCTCTCTCCTCAATTGGGTACTATTTGGGCTCTAGAAGGTTTGAATCATTAGTGAGGACTTCTCTGTTACTAAAACACATGCTTAGAATATGTCAATTTATAAAGAAGTATCTTAATCTGAGAAGACAATGATACCCACTACCTGCAACATCCAGTTAATCCTAGAAATCCTTTTAATTTGCTTTGTAAAGGATCTAGGAGAAGTTTAGGTAGTCTTTAGTCTATCGGAAGAGAGGGTTTTTCTCTCCTGAGATAGCATGGGCTACATAAGTGCATTTTGGCAAAATTATCATTTACCTTTTGAAACTTTATGTCCCTTCGCTATGAAGGCCGGAAACAAGTAAAAGAAATCCTTTTTACAAACTTCTTTATGTTACAAAGTGGGAGATCTCCTACATATTGTATCAAAACTGAAACACAAGAGAGATTTAGATCATTTAGTCTTGATTGATGGCATGGAGTGAACCGTGTTGGGAGGGGCAGGCTTCAGTAAATACTTGTGACACGAACACCTATGCATGTCATTGTCTTTCTTGGGTGAAGGCGAAGAGGTACTGACTATTCTGGTCTAGAGCCACACTGAAAAGTGCGGTGCAAAGGTAAACTACAGTGAAGCAAATGGCTTCAGGTGTAGTTGATGACAAAATAGTATTTTGGTTATGAATCCCCAGGCAGTGAAGGAAAACAATTCTGTTGATGACCCTGAGGTCTTGAACAAATCAGTATTATTGTCTATTTGGTTTTCTGACTGGCAGGACAGAAGTGTTGCAAAGACTAATGCAGGAGATATGAGAACACTTTCAAATATAAGCCTCCAAATATAGTTTTATTCTTCCTTTGCTTTTGGCTTCAAAGGATACTGGGGAAGTTTGGATAGTGGCTCTCTCTGTTAATAGGCTCTGCTCCAATTATTTTTCCAAAGTCAGTGGAATTTTTAGTCTATAGAATGCTAGGTATGGCATGAAGGTTTTTATCTGGTATGTGATCCAAATAGGAGGGATCAGGCACAACTTGAATATGAATGGACAAATTCTCTGGAATTTTAAGAATTAAGTCACTTGTATATGCATTTAATATTATAATTCCATTTGCAAAGTATATCTGTCCCTATTAAACTTACATTGGTAGTATCATAGAGGAGGAATGGATTGTTTTCAGTCCAGGGCCTAAGACTTACAGTTAAGACCTAGAAGACAGGGAATATCTGTGGGTTATTTTAAATACCTACCAAGTGTGTGATATGCTTATTTGGGAGAAGAGGTTGAGTAAAGATGGAAGGGTTTAATGTATAAAGAGTGGCATCTGTATCTACCAGATATTGATTAGTCTGGCCATCTATATTTATAATTAATTTGCCTTAAGTATTTTAGCATAAGCAGGATATGGGGTGCTTTTTTTTCTTCTTCAGAGTGCCCTTATTGATAGCAACCGATACATTTTTTCCTTCAACATAAAAGATATTATAAAAGACAATGCCTTTTTGTTTTCAAAATCACATTTTCCAAAAAAGAAAGAGAGAGAGGAAGAAAGAAAGAAAGAAAGAAAGAAAGAAAGGAAGGAAGGAAGGAAGGAAGGAAGGAAGGAAGGAAGGAAGGAAGGAAGGAAGGAAGAAAAAGAAAAGAAAGAAAGAAAAAAGAGGAGAGGAAAAGAGGGAAGAAGAAAGGGAAGAGGGAGGAAGGAGGGGAAGGAGGGAGGAAGGAGTGAGGGTTATTTTAGATTAAGAGACTAAAGAACTACAGAATCAGATAAAATTGTTTAAGTTTGACAGGATTCTGAACCAAAACAAAGAAATAAACTGATACCTATAGAAGATGTTTTAGGGGCATTTGTAGACTAGATATAAAATTATATTAGGGAATTTATGTTAATTTTGTTATGGATAATGATATTTTTATAATTATGATAATGTAGGAGACTTTACTTATTTTTTTAAAAACATGCTGAATTATTCAGGGAAGAATGTGAGGATATCCAAACTTTACTTTAAAATGGTTATATAAACAGTATTCCAGAATGTGGATAAATCTTAGATCTAGATGGGGACATCATTCTATTTTTTTCTTTTCTTTGCAGGTATAAGTTATATGTTTTATTATTTTATTCCATGTTTTATTATTTTGTGTATTTATTTGATCAAAAGAGCTTTTGTTTGTTGTTTTGTAGCTTAGCTGCTTTGCCTCACACCTCACATACATTTCTGTAACACCTTTTTAATTCACTATTATTTTTAAAGTATTCCCTGCTATATACCTAAAAGTTAGGTTTTGTCTGTAAAATACAAACTGAAATTTTTTTTTAAGTAAAATCAAATCATTTAAAAGGAGAGATGATTTTCGGGGCTCTGACTTGATTTTGGCTCGAGTCATGATCTCAGGTCGTGAATAGATCGAGGCCGAGTCAGCTCTGCGCTAGGCATGGAGTCTGCTTAAGATTCTCTCTCCCTCTCCTTCTGCCCCTCCCCCGCCCTCCCTCCCGCTTTCTCTACCAAAAAAAAAAAAAAAAGAGGGATAGTTTTCACCTCATATATCCTTTGTGTATTTTACATTAATGCTGCTATTTAGCAAACTACTCTGAAACTCAGTGACTAAAACAGTCCTTCGTGGGTGTTTGGGTCAGCTGGACTGTGTTTTTCATGCCTCTGCAGTCAGCTGTGGGAGAGTCAGTTCTGCTGATCTTGATTGTGTTCTCTTACATGTTTGTAGGTCGGATTGCTGTTGGTGGGTCAACACAGTCTTTCATCCTCTACCAGGGTAGCCTGGACTTGTTCACACTGTAGTAGCAGGGTTCCCAAGGCATGTCCTCCTGTGCTCTAAGCCCACACTTCCTCCCCAAGCAGGGAGCCCGATGCGGGACTCCATCCAGGGACTCCAGGATCATGACCTGAGCCGAAGGCAGTTGCTCAACCAACTGAGCCACCCAGGCGCCCCTACTTTTATTTTTATATTAAACTTCATCATTAATTTTTTTTAAAGATTTTATTTATTTATTTGAGAGAGAGAGTGAGAGAGAGAAAGAGCACAAGAAGGGGGAGTGGGAGAGGGAGAAGCAGACTCCCTGCTGAGCAGGGAGCCCGATGTGGGGCTCGATCCCGGGACCCCAGGATCATGACCTGAGCCGAAGGCAGTCGCTGAACCAACTGAGCCACGCAGGCGCCCTAAACCCACACTTCCTATTACTCTGTTTTCACCACATTCTATTGGCCAAATTAAATAAGAGGATGGCGAAATAGACTCTTATCTCGGATATAGGTGCGGCGTCACCTTACAAAGGGCATTTATGCAGAAAGGTTGCAAAGGACATAGATGCAAGGGGAGGTGAAGTATTGGGGCCATTTTTTAAAAGTTTACTACTGTTGTAAAATTGTCATAAAATTTTATGTTTTCTGATTTATAAAATCTATCAAATTAAAAAAGCAGGATATCACAGGGAAGGAAATCAGCTAACTCATTCCAGCTCCCACATGCTGCAAAAATTTACAATTCTTACATGTTGTGCCATTTCAACATTATCAGGACATACATATTTATAGCAGGTTTTAATTCCTTAATTTTCACATTTGTTTTGTTCTTAATTCACCTTCTAAATATAGTCAATTTTATCACCAAACTTTTACTATTTGTGGAATCTTATACTGACTCCAAATAATACTGTAGTCAATATTCATAAAGAAATAAAAGCATGAATGGCATACTTGATATAAATGTCATTCTGAAATTAGTTCGCCTTGTTTCTCTCTTGTGTTTATTCTAATTTTAACTATCTGAGCTTGGGTTCCACACACCCTCTTCCCCTGCTAGCCTTTGTTAGAGGAAAGTGTTCTTATCTTTGTTTTGACTTTTCTATTACAAACTTATTTTTTGTCTGTTTTTTTTTTGCTCTATTCTTGTGTCCATCAATTTGATCACCTTTGCATTTTACTCTCAAGAATTCCTACACATTTCTTGTCATCTAAGGGCATATTTTAGGTTTCTTCATTTATATGTAAGTATGTGTATAAATGAATGGATTTTTATACAGGAAAGGAGATACTTGGGTGTGCTCCCATCAATACCCGGACCCAAGTTTTAGAATCTTTGTAATGATCCCTCCCTTTTGTTAAGCGTAATCAAAGAAGGCAATCTTTAAAACCAGATGCAATAAAATATGTGTATCACTTAATATCTGCTTTGGTTCTTTTAAAAATTCTGCCCCCATATTTTAAATTAAAAGAGGAAATGTACATATAAATTTGCATTTCTGGTTTAGAAATCCAGCAGTCTGTTGATAACATGAGGAGTGAATCAGCATCATGGGAAACTCACACAAGGAAATTTGGTTTCTCTGTGTTTCTTCTCTCTGATTGAGAAGGAACATTACCACTAACAAAATTTGCAGCTTTAAAAAATCAGCCTTTGTCCTGGATTCCTTTCCAGTTGTCTATGAGTTTTGTCCCCTGTTTATGATTCATCTTGAGAAATGCCTGACAGTGTAGAAGCTCATTAAACACATGTTAAATGAATAAGTGAATGAATTAAAAAAAAAAAAAAAAGGGTGGCTCTGCATTTCTCCTTGCCAGCAAAATTGTCCTCTGTCAGTAAAAAGCTCTTTTTTTTTTTTTTTTAATCAGTGAGATGTTGACCCACTGGGGAGCTTTTTGTTTGATTAATTCTTACTCATTCTTGAGTCTCAGGGCTCAGCACCTTTCAACCACCTCTGAACCGCACAGGGTTGAAAGAGATTTCATCCAGCACTCCCTTTCCCCTCCACATTCCCACCTCCACCCTGTCTACCTACACCTTCTCAAAGATCTCCTTTAATTACTTCCCATGGCAACGGACTGCATCTCTAGGTAGATTGTTAGTGATTTTTCAGTGCCTTTTCCTCAATTTATTTTTTCCCTGTATCTTAAAGAAATGTATAAGATATGCTTGCATGTAGAAGATAATCTTCAGCTCTGTGACAGGTTTATAGGATTTCATTTATTTTGTCAAATACACACACACGGGTTTGCTTAAATAGGCAGTCTATTATTTAGAATAGTATTTAAAAACCACAAATGAGTAGAATGTGCATCAGGTCACAGTGTAACAACTTTGGTATCTTATCTGATAAGCAGTGTTCCATGTCTTCGAGTTGCATGCCATGACAGTATTTGTTTTCCTTCTACTATTGAAGAAAAATAATTCTGAGTTCATTCTTTTACTCTTCTTATCATTTTTCAGCATTTTTATTCCAAAGGTGGCATTTTGTTCTCTTTCTGTATTAAAGTCCCTTAGTTACAGGTTACAAATATGTAACATGCACCAAGCAAATAACTAAGCCACTATCAATGGAGTAGTTTTTTATAATAATTTTGGATAATGTTTTGCCAACTCCATCTCTCTATTTATGGCCTTTTGTTTAAAGATTAATTACAAATGTTAAAATTTATTAATAATTTATGAAAGTGTCTATGTTTGTAATGTGCTTATTTTGGACGTTTAGTTTGTAAATGTTCTCACAAAGCATTTATTTTACAAATCATATAATCTGTATGTTAATGTTAAAATATGATTAGATTTTTTTAGTTTTATAGTCCATGTTACACTTGGAATTTTATTAGAGATACCAGCAAAAATAGCTAAGGATAGCTAGGTGAATAATTTTGTAAATATTATGTTATATTGGAAGTACATTTATTATGTATTTCTATATATATTGGAAGTATATATATTTTTATATATATATTTTATATATATATATTTTATAAGTATATATATTTTATATATATTTATATATATAAATTTCTATATATATTGGAAGTATATATATTTTTATATATATATTTTATATATATATTTTTTATAAGTATATATATTTTATATTATATATATTTATATATATAGGAAGCACATTTATTATGTATTTATATATAAATTATATACATATTTATATATATTTATATATATAAATCTACCATAAGTAATTTTTTACAGGAAACCCCATTATATAAAAGAATGTAGGAGAAGCTGATTTCTGACTGAGTGGGGCTGGACAGAGGAGGAGAGGTCTTGTTTACTTGGCTTCCCTTTTTCAATGGCTCCATGTACTACAGCTTGAAAACCACTGCTCTAAAAGTGCTTTTACTATTATAATTTTAGATTGATAATGCTGTAAGAGAAATGAGTGCTAAAGGCTCTCAGTCTTCTTGAGGTATCAAGGGACTTGTCACTAAGCTGGTTCATGGCAGATTCAAGGCTGGTCACCAGACGCAGTGACTCATTTACTCCGCTTTTCACTTACTTTGCTGTAACAAGTACTATAATACTAAAATGAACTCATGCCCTGAAGAGCAGAATCAAAACACATTTCACAGGAACGTAGAAAAATAAGTATTCAATTTGAATAGCATAAAATACATTATTTTTTAAGTTTTTTTCATTTTTCAAGCTTTTCAATTAGAATATTTTAGTCATCTTCCTTCTCAGTAAATTAATTAATATTTATAAGATTGCAAATACCAACTAGTTATTTATAGATTTCTCTTACTGGAAATTTTTGATGGGGCTCTTTTTAATCCAATAGAAAGAATCCCACGCCAGTGTTCCTTTTACTACCATATGTTTAATCAGAAAACAAAATATATAGTTTATAATAAAAAACAAATTTTTATTTTGTGTTCTCCCTCTTCTGTTGTAGCATTATCTAGGTAATTAAATCAAAAGTTGTTTGTGTTTTTTTTTTTTTTTTTTTTTGTCTCTTGTTAGTATGTTGACTGAGATTTTTTTTTCTCTTTGTAACAAATTTTGGTGCACAGCAGTTTTCTGCAGTAATGGAAAAACCAACAGATAAATGAAGGATGAGATTGTATTGACTTACGTATTTTTCATTCTCCTCTAGTTTGATATGATTGTGTCTTACTATGGCAACTAGGTTTTAACTAATTTTCCTCCTATTTTTTCAATTCACTTGGATAATAGAGGCTGTAAGAGTACCATTCACCTTTAATGTAAATAAAACTGATTCAAATGAAACAAGATATGCTCACAAAAATACTGAGAGGTTTAATGTAATATTGTGCACAATTTAATAAGAACCTTTGTTTTAAATTATTGAATAACAACGTCTTTTGTTAAATCTTCATTGCTCTTGGGCGCCTGGGTGGCTCAGTTGGTTAAGCGACTGCCTTCGGCTCGGGTCATGATCCTGGAGTCCCGGGATCGAGTCCCGCATCGGGCTCCCTGCTCAGCAGGGGGTCTGCTTCTCCCTCTGCCCTCTTCCCTCTCGTGCTCTCTGTCTCTCATTCTCTCTCTCTCAAATAAATAAATAAAATCTTTAAAAAAAAAATCTTCATTGCTCTTTTGTAATCATTACATTAGATCATTGTAACGGCCAACATAATTATCTTAGGTAATATTAGTCAAATTTTGCAAGAACAAATTCATATTTCTCTATAAAACAGTAAGACTTCCTTAAAGATACTACTATCCCAAGAAGTGGCAATGAATCTAACACTAGCTAAAAAAAAAAAAAAAGATAAAATATTCTTTTGCAAAAAATGTTCAAGTTATGACCATATTTATAAAACTCAAAAAATAAAATTTGAATTAATACTAGCATAAAATTATAGTTAATATGCTTCTCCAAAAATAATATTGTAAAGGGGATTTTGACATATATAGGATAATGTTTTTGAAATGTTTTCATGATGTAAATTTTATTACAAGAAAAATATAAGTAACCACTTGTCATATATTTGAAATTTTGTTAAATAAATCAATTTCTGAGCTTTCTGAAATAAGGGTTTGATTTTAATACAAAGGAAATAGATTTTTTCATCAATTATGTACATTATGAAAAACAGTTTTAAATGCAGTATTATCAATATCTTCAGCATATTCTGGAATTAACTAATATGAACAACACAAGTTATGCATACTCATTAGACTGGCAACCTCTTTGCCACCAAAATAATTAACTTCTATTTAAAATGTTCATTGAGGGGCACCTGGGTGGCTCAGTTGTTAAGTGTCTGCCTTCGGCTCAGGTCATGGTCCCAGGGTCCTGGGATCGAGCCCCACATCGGGCTCCCTGCTTGGCTGGAAGCCTGCTTCTCCTTCTCCCACTTCCCCAGCTTGTGTTCCCTCTCTCGCTGTGTCTCTCTCTGTCAAATAAATAAAATCTTTAAAAAATAAAATAAATAAATAAAATAAAATGTTCATTGACATTGTATTCATTTAAATATGGCAGTGGCAATGATGAAGCTGGTACTATGCTCCAGCAATTCCTATCCTATGAGGTAGATAAGTTTATTTTACAAATTTTCAAATTTTCAATATATTTTTCTTTGATTTCCTTACTGATAGCCAATATTTATTTATTTGTTTGTTATTTATTATTTTTTATTCAAATATAGTTGACACACAGTGTTACATTAGTTTCAGGTGTACAACATATTGATTTGACAAGTTTATATATTATGCTATATTCACAAGTGTAGCTACCATCTGTCTCCATAAATTGCTATTACTGTATCTTAGACTATATTCCTTAATGCTGTGTCTTTTTTTTCCATGACTTACTCATTCCATAATCGGAAGCCTGTACCTCCCACCCCATAAGTAAACAATATTTAAACTAATGTTATACAAGATATAAGTATTTCCTTTAATGGAAAGGTGTTCATTATGGCTACTCCAAACACCAAGGCAAATTTAAGGGTAAGTAATTTAAACCTTTCATGTCCTCTTTTCTTACACTATTACTTTTAATCTTCTGCTAATATGTTGACATTTACAAATGTTTTAATATTCAGTCATAAACAATTTCTTGAGGAAGTGTTATGCCTCTCCAATCAACTAATTAACAAATAAATAATTAGACGTTGCAATGAAATGACTGGTTTAAAAATAAATACATTTAGGGGCGCCTGGGTGGCTCAGTTGGCTAGGCATCCAACTCTTGATTTCAGCTCAGGTCATGATCTCAGGGTTGTGAGATCAAGCCCCATGTCAGGCTCTGCACTGGGCGTGGAGCCTGCTTAAGATTCTCTGTGTTCCTCTCCCTCTGCCCCTCCCCCTCTCTAAAAGTAAATCAATTAAAAAAAATACATTTGTAAATGGTAATACATTTCCTATGATTCTAAGAGAGAATGAAGACCTCTGGAATGATAATGCTAGTTAACAATTTAATTATTCTACAGTTTTTTCCTTGTTAGTATTTAGTCCCTGCATGTGTGTGTGTGTGTGTGTGTGTGTGAACATACAAAGACATACACCAAGGCAGTTGTTGGGCCAGTATTATTTTGTTTCATATATCGATGACTTGTATATTTTTCGTAGTGCCAACTTTCTATAATGATGGTATTTTTAATTCATTCTATTTATTTTCCTTTGAGGGAAGGATAAATTTGACAGCATGGTTAATTCTCTTGTTAAAGTAATTGATTAAGCTGTCTAACACTGATGTCAGTAAGATGGCAGAATAGGGGTTCCTCCGCTTGTATTCCCCTTTAGCAACAATAATTTGGCAGCCATCCACAGATAAAAGGGCCTTTGTGGGAGCTTTGGGATATAGGTAAAACACTGTGAAAACCCAGCGGAGTCGAAGACCTAGGAGCCCCATTTTGAGAAGGCAGACCTGCACCCAGGTGGCTGACTCACCCAAAGTGGTCCTGGCTGCAGACCCAGAAACTGCTCCATCCCCCTGTGGACAGGGCTATAGTCTGTTTGGCTTTGGTCTTGCTACTGGTGTCAGACTCCAATGGGCTTAGAAGGAGTCACATCCTCCCATGTGTCAAGTTATAGGTCCACAGACCTCAGTCCTGGCAATGGACCCTGAAGTGACCCATGACTCAGCTCTAGTCCTTCTGGACCACACAGTTTGGGTGTCCTTGGAGGCAAGTCTTCCAAACTCAGTCCCACATTAGATTCTGAAATGGCCCTGTAACTGGTTCCAACCCAGCTTAAAACTGTGTTTTGGGAGGTAACCTCATCAGCTCACGGAACTGAGAGGAAAAAGTATTTACCTGCTGAAAACAGTCTATAAAAACTGGAAGAGGTGTTTGCTCCTCCAAATGCACAAACACTAACACAAGGCTAAAAGGATCACAAAGAATCAGGTAAATATGACACCACCAAAGGAAGCTAATAAATCTCCAATATCTGACCCCAAAGAAATGGAGATCTATCAATTGCCTGACAAAGAATTCAAAATATTTATCTTAAGCACAATGAATGCAACAAAATACAGATACATAACTCAATGAAATCAGGAAAACAATGCATGGACAAAACAAGAACTTTGATTAATAAATAAAAACCATAAAAAAAGAACCAAATAGAAATTCTGGAGAGGAAGCATAAATTACAGAACTGAAAAATTGAAGAGAAAATTTCCACAGCAGATGCAGTCATGCAGAAAAAAGAATCAGCATACTCAAACACAGGTTATTTGCAATTGGCTAGTTGGGGGCGGGGAGAATAAAAAAGAGTGAGGAAAGCCTCCATGAATTATGGGATACCATCAAGCGAATAAACATCTGAGTCACAAGAGATCCAAAGGAGAAAAGAGAGAGAAAGGGGCAGAAAGTCTATTTAAACAAATAATAGCTGAAAACTACTACATTCAGGAGGCATGTGGACATCCAGATTTATAAAGCTCAAATTATCTCAAGCAAAATCGACCCAAAGAAGATTAACACAAGACACATTATAATCAAATTGTTAAAGTCAAAGACAAAGAGAATCTTGAGGGCAGAAAGAGAAAACAAAAACAAAAACACCCCTCACACAAGGGAGCTACCTTAAGATTATCAGTGGATTTCTCAGCAGAAAACCTGCATTCCAGGAGGTACTGCAATGATATATTCAGAGTGCTGAGAGGGAAAAACCTGTCAACCAAGAATATTACCTGACAAAACAGTCCTTCAGAAATGAAAGAGATATAAAAGCATTCCCAAACAAACAAAAGGTAAGAGACTTTATCACTACTAGCCTTGCCTTACCAGAAATGTTTTAAGGGTGTTCTTAAAGTTAAAAGAGAAGGATACTATGTGACATGAAAATATCTGAAAACAAATTTAAAAAAAAAAGATAAATAAATGCGAAGATATTCTGAGTGCATTGATTAGAAGAATTAATACTGTGAGAATGTCCATACTATCCAAAGCCTTCTACAAATTTAATGCTATCCCTATAAAAAAAAAAATTACAATGGCATTTTTCACAGAAATAGAAACACCAGTCTTAAAATTAGTATGGAACCACAAAAGGTTCTGCATAGCTAAAGCAATCTTGAAGAAGAACAAACCGAAGGCATTCTACTTCCTAATTCTAAATTACATTACAAAGCTATAGTAATCAAAACAATATATGGTACTGGCAAAAAACAGACACGTAGACCAAAGCAACATAATAAAGAGCCCAGAAATAAGTTGAAACATATGTGACCAACTAGTCTATGCAAGGGTACCAAGAATAATCAATGGAGAAAGGATAGTCTCTTTAATAAACAGTGATGGGAAAATTGGATATTCACGTGTAAAAGAATTAATTGGGTCCTTATCTTGCACTATATACAAAAGTCAACTCAAATGGATTAAACACTTAAAAGTCAGACCTTAAATCACAAAACTCCTAGAGGAAAACACTGGAAAAATTGGACTATAGGCTTTACAATGATTTTTGGTATGATACCAAAGGCACAAGCAAAAAATATAAAAGTTAAGTGGGACTACATTAAATTCAAAAGCTTCTGTACGATAAAGGACACCATAAACAAAATGAAAAGGGAACTTATGGAACAGGAGAAATATTTGCAAACTGCATATCCAATAAAGGGTTAATAATCAAAATATATAAAGAACTCACAAATCAATGGCAAACAACAGCAAATAATAATAATAATTCCATTAAAAACCAGTCATAAGACTGAATAGACATTTTTCCAAAGAAGACATACAGATGGCAAACAGACACATGAAAAGATGCTCGATGTCACTAACCATCAGGGAAATGCAAATCAAATCCACAAGACATCACCTCACACCTGTTGTGATGTCTTTTATCAGAAAGACAAAAGATAGCATGTATTGATGAGACTTTGGAGAAACTGGAACCCTGGTTCACTTTTGTATTTTGTATTCATGTGCATAAATAAGTATAGATATTATGGAAAATAGTGTTGAGTCTTCTCAAAAAATTAAAAATTAGAACTATCATATGATTCAGTAATCTCACTACTCAGTATATTTGAAAACACACTGTTGAGTATTTTTTATTTTATTTTATTTATTTATTTATTTATTTATTTGACAGAGAAAGACATAGAGCAGGAACACAAGCAGGGGGAGTGGGAGAGGGAGAAGCAGGCTTCCCGCGGAGCAGAGAGCCTGATGTGGGACTCAATCCCAGGACCCTGGGATCATGACCTGAGTCGAAGGCAGATGCTTAACGACTGAGCCACCCAGGCACCCCACTGTTGAGTATTTCTTTCAACTTAGTTATTGTCCATGATCAATAGTGTTATATATAAATCTCATCCATTTTTCTCTATATTCTTCATAATAATGATCTTAAGGTAACAACCATTTAGAGGCAATTTCATGAAATAATACAGTATATCATGATTGTATATTTTTAATCATATTCCTGATTACTAAGCATATATTTCATGAATAATGAAATTGTACCATATTGTCTTTCTCATTTGTTAATTGTGCATGCAAATCTTAAATAAAGCAGAGATTTATTTTGTCTATTAGTATTAGAAAATAATCAGTGGTTGCTCTTATTTCATATGTACAACTAATTGCTCCACGACCATTCATTGGATCATTTTCTTCACTTATTTGTTCTGTTACTTGTATCATATAGCAAGGTCCCTTATGTACATATATATGTTTTGTCAAAGAAAAATTGCCATGGACAAGTTAAACAGGTAAAGATATCATTGTTCAAGATTATTGTAATAGTGGAGAAAAACTGAATTCAACTCTGCTGAAACAAAAGACAAGAGAACTTTTCAGTGCTGGGATAAGCTGGTGGAAAAGTACTGGATAAAGTTGGGAGACGGGGGAATTGGTCAATGGGTTAGATCATCTGTTAACTGGAGCTATGGAAGTTAGATTCATACACTTTCACGGAGATTAGGAGATAAGGGTGATGTTTCTTGGTGATTACACATCCAAGAAATGACTTTCAGATCCTTGAGACATTCCTGAATTATAAAACTGGCAAGGGGCTGGAAGATTTACAGCCCAAAGGAGCAGAGAAAGCATTTACAATTGCAAGCTTTCTAAAGTAAATTCTCTTAAGAAAAAGAGAGTCGGGGCCTAGGTTAAGAACTTTGTCTAAAGATTAGGCAGACTAAAGGGAATGTTACAGCTGTCTCGGTCAGTTTCTCTGTTCTACATTCTGTGCATTGATTCATTTAGTTTATTTTGATCACAGTAGTTTTATAAAAGCCTTGAAATCTGAAAAGATGAGTTTCTATATTAAGTTAAATCATAATTCTGCTGAACATATAGGTTAACAAAATGCATATTTTATATTAGTCTTCTCATCACTGAAAATTATATATATTTCTATTTAGGTTTCTTTTATACTCTTTTATAAGATATTTTACTTTTCTTCACAAAGTTCTTGAATATTTTTTTACATATATAACAATGAATTTTTTGTTACTGTTTTTGTTTAAAATTGGCTTGTGTGGTGTTATTAGAGCAATGCTATTTCTTTAAAACCAGTAAACTTATTGAATTCTTACCAGTTATAACATAACCAAAAACTTGGCTTTTTGTCTATAAGCAAAATGTTGCTTCTCAAAAACCAATTTTATTTTGTTTCTCTATTGTTTCTACTAATTAGAAATTGTTTCGTATTTATTTTCAACTCCCAAGGGTCTTCTTGTTTTAAAACAATTTTAATGCTTCTAAGAATGGGAGTGTGTGTGTGTGTGTGTGTGTGTGTGTAAAGTCGTTACTGCTAAAAGTGAAAGTATACTATAAATCATTATTATTTGAGACAGAACAATACTAGCTCAGCCATTCTTTATGTATGTCTATATATGTGCTTACACATACACGGATACACACACTACCATCAAAAAAGAATGGAAAAACTGCATAAAAATGATATAGTTTACAAATTGGTATTGTCATGTAATTCTTGAATCCTTTTTGAGATGTCAAAATGAAACATGGCATACTGTTTGAGGGCAAACACTTTTTTTTAAAAAGATTTATTTATTTATTTATTTGAGAGAGAGAGAATGAGAGAGCAAGCACATGAGAGGGGGGAGGGTCAGAAAGAGAAGCAGACTCCCTGCCGAGCAGGGAGCCCGATGCGGGACTTGATCCTGGGACTCCAGGATCATGACCTGAGCCAAAGGCAGTCACTTAACCAACTGAGCCACCCAGGCGCCCTGAGGGCAAACACTTTTAATTCTCACTCCACCAAATAGCAATTTCAGTGTAGGAATATTCAAATGAATTTGGACTATAATGTAAAAACAAATACCTTACCCAGAATTTTCAAGCACTTAAGTACTTAGTACCCGATAGTATTATCATTGTCATTATAGTTAATGTAATTATTGCTTTTTATTAGGCATTGACTTTCCACTTTTAAAATTAGTTTATATTCTGTTAATCCTACAAAAAAAAAAAAAAAACCTAGAGAAGCAAAAATATCTCCTTTGCCTCTAGAGGACAAGTTGCATCTTTAAGAAAATCAAGACTTTTCTGAATGAAATTTACCAAAATTCAGCTCTGCTCCTGAAATGAACTCTCCTCACAAACTTGAACACTTAGGCCAAGAAGAAAAAGTTAAATGAATTATGTGGATCTCTCATTTATGAAATACAGAGTAATTATGGGGACTCAGAAAGTCTAGATGGCACTTTCAACCCAAAGAGAGTAGGCTTCTTCACTACCATTAATTGCAAGATGAGGAATTTAAAAATTTTGATATAAAATCCCTAAAGTAGTCAGTTGCCAAAATGACCAAAAAACAAACATTTAAATCCTTTCACTGTTGCCTAAATTACAGGGCTGCTCTGGACAACTAGACTGGTAATATTATTCACCTCAAGAGCAGTAATTTGATTTTAAACATCGTTAACAGTCATGACAGACAATTTTTCATAATGTTAATTAAATTTAGACCAATCTTATTTAGATCACATACATGTAGTTGGAAATTTGGACATGGATTAGGAAATTTGAGTAATGTTGAAAAATGTTTTAAGATTGTTTTTTCTTTATGCCTATTTTACTTTACTATTCATAATTGTTTTACAAATGATTTTTAAATGATCTAATCCATGATTTTAGCATGTCATATTAAAATATATTTATCATCTTTTCCAAAATATAGTCCATATATGTGTATGTATATGCATTTATTTTATTATTTTAGATTTTGCTCGCCAACTTATATTTAATGCTAATGGGGTGCTTGTTTCCTCTCAAACTTAAGAAAGTACTTATGTAGGCTTCATTCAATACGTATCTCATGATTTTAAATAGATGCATTTGAGAGCAAAGACAAAAAGTCTCAATTTCTAGATTATTAAAAGTTCTTAGATTTAGATGTTTGTTTTATTCTTAAGTGTTGAAAATGTAGCTGAGGCACTTTGGATATAAATACTTAAAACACCAACAAAATCAATCATGTATAGAACTGAGTAAACAAAATATGACCTATTTGGGGGTAGTTATTATATATATATATATATATATAATATTCATATTTCACAAATACCTTTAAAAAGTATAGTAGCATGACATACCCTATGACTTATGAGGTGGGACAAAATACTTTTTTTGTAGCAATTTCCCTTATTTCTTTATCTATAGAAAATATCTCAGTGGCACATTTAACAGAGAAGACAGTTTAATGGGTGAATTCTATAACTCCTAAACAGTTTTTTTTTTTATTATTCTCCACATTATAGAGGCATGGTTTATGTGAAGGCCATTGTAATTTCTATTGTTAGAGTAGCAATTTGTTTCGGTGCAGAATGACTAGCAACTCTCATGCAGTCTGTGAGCTATGGCAGCAATAATAGGGAAACATTCACATGGTCCATTTACAAGATGAGGTTGCATAAAGTCCATCTGATTACATATAAGTGGGTATTAGAATAGGTCTTCAAACAAGAGTCATGGGAGAGCTATAAATTCTCAGCCATCTATTTTCAAGTCATTTTATGAGAATTGTAGTTTCATGCATATTGGACACTTCATTGTCATTGGCTTCAGAGCAAGAATAAATGGCACATTCACAGGCCAAGTACAGACTTCTTGGTTCAAGTGTCTTTGCAGCCTGTACTATTCACAGAGAAATATTAAAAAGGGAAAAATATCTATTGATAACACTCACTTTGACTCTGCAAAATAGGAATGTTAATTTCACTACTTGTATCAGAAGCTATTATGAAGTTCTAAAGACAGACGTGTTTTGTTGTAAGAAAAGCATTCTGTAATTTATCAGCATGAAGCCTCAAAGCTGCATAAGAAAATTGCAAACATGCACATACAAAACCAATCAGAGTATTCACGTAGAGAGATAAATTTAAAAGAAAGTTGCTTTTGCCATGCCAAGACACGAAGGCCTAGGTTTCTTAGAGTGTGTTTGTTCATTCATTCATTCTGTTTCAAGACCTCTCACCCCCACGGTGATCCAAAGGCAAAGTGAACTCACAGAGAATAAGTCGTGGAACAGTGAGAATGCCTGTGGTTTGAGAGAGGCTTCCGGGTGGCCTGTGAAAGGCACTACTGACAATTATCTGTGAATAGAAGCTGAAGAATCAACTGGAAGCTTTCAAAATTCAGTTGTAAAAAGTACTCTTATGTTTCCATATATTTTAATTTCATTTGGGTATTAACTTTAATCAAAAGTTTCCATGAAATGTATAAAATTAGGTCATTGTGGTTTAAAAATGCATAAACATATATGAAGGTGAAGTTACTTCAACAAAACAAAAAGGTGATATAAGAGAATAGTTGGCCACTTGTTCTATAAAACCGTCTTTTATTACTCATATTGGAAATCTTAATATTAGATGTCTATTAAAGGAGACAGCCTTATATTTGATATATTTATGGCTTGAATAATTAACAGCAAAAGTACATTTATTGAACTAAAACTTCACATCTTTAATACAGAAAGGAAGAAGAAAGTTAATTTTTTTAAATAGCTTGTAAATAGACTTCCAGAGCAGTCAGAATAAATAAGAGTGAAGACATTCAATACAGAGAGTAAAATTCTTTTTAGGAGGTTCAGTGGTATTTCAAAGACCAAACGAAGTTTGATGAGAAGATACCAAGAAGTTAAACTAAATTAAAATCCTAGAAGCCAATGTCTTAGAGAAAAATAAAAAGCGAATATTCTGCTGTTTATGCTGCTGCTGGGGAAAAAAAAAATAAGAAATTTCAGTTAAAAATGAGCTAAACTCAAAAACATTTTTTAATCTGTGAAAGTTATTATAAATCTATATTTGTGTGGGACGCCTGGGTGGTTCAGTTGGTTAAGCGACTGCCTTCGGCTCAGGTCATGATCCTGGAGTCCCGGGATCGAGTCCCGCATCGGGCTCCCTGCTTGGCAGGGAGTCTGCTTCTCCCTCTGACCCTCCCCCCTCTCATGCTCTCTCTCTCTCATTCTCTCTCTCAAATAAATAAATAAAATCTTAAAAAAAAATCTATATTTGTGTGAAATCTATTCAATAAAGGGTGCAATCTTCATATGATAAGCATGATATGCCAATTGTTACTGTGACTAATAAATTAATCAAAACAATGTCTAGGGGCGCCTGGGTGGCTCAGTCATTAAGCAGCTGCCTTCAGCTCAGATCATGATCCCGGAATCCTGGGATCGAGCCTCACGTCAGGCTCCCTGCTCAGCAGGGAGCCTGTTTCTCCCTCTCCCTCTGCCTGCCGCTCTGTCTGCTTGTGCTTTTTCTCTCTGTCTCTCTGTCAAATAAATAAATAAAATCTTTAAAAAATGTCTAATACATTAATAAAACCACTCTGAAAATATATTTTGTATGAAGAACATAACGTAAGATCAGCTTACCTAGTTGACTCCCTTGAAATTAATTCTATAACGGAGAAACTAAATAAGGCACAAATCAAAGATGGTCTTGTTTTCAAAACTTCTGACTTAAAATGGGAGGTATTTGTTAACCTTACCTCTCCTTTTTAATATATTTAATATTAAGCAATATTTTGTTTTTATCAGTGCATTAATCAACATAGCAGATTTTTAAAAATATTAATATGAATTTGTAAATAGATCATTTATGTACCACTAGAAAACTTAGCATAGACTAAGGTGCAAGACAATATGTTATCTCTTTATCTTAATTGTTTTTAATTCGTTTGTAATCATCCCAAACTAGAAGCATCCAACTGTGTTTCAGGAAGTGAATGGATAAACAAACTGTATTACATCTATATAAAATAACATTATTCAGCAATGAAAAAGGGGTTAATCAAATAACAAAAAGACATGGATGAGCCTAAAGTGAGTATTAAAATAAGAGTCAATCTAAGAAAAGACAACCTATGATTCCAGTTATATAGCATTCTGCAGAAAAGGTAAATTTAAAAGACAGTAAAAATGTCAGTGATATAAAATAAATAGGAGACCATGCTGTTATAAAGAAATGACCAAATAAAAACAGTTAATGGAGGAGAAGACAGATATTTCTTGTGTAGAATAATTCCAAATAATGTAGATACTCTTGCCCTGATTGAAGGGGTGCATAAACTTGCAGCCCTTCAGTGTATGCTGTGCATCGTGATTCCAAAGAGTATAGTACAGAAAGAGGAAAAACTAACTTTATAGTGGAGAAAAATGACAAACACTAACTCAGCCTTGCAATCAAGGTCAACATCAATAGGATGGATGAAAATGGCACTTTACCTCTGTGGTCTTTCCCCCACAAACCCATAACCCCACTCTAATCTGAGAAAAATAATAGATAAATTCCCATAGAAGAGTGTACTTACAAAATACCACTCCTCATAACTCTCAAGGTCATTAAAAACACAGAAAGTCTAAGAAACATTCACAACCAAGAAGAGCCTAAAGAAACATGATAACTAAATGTAATATTTTATCCTAAATATGATCTTATAACAGATAAGGGACATTAATTACAAATTAAGACAATTGAAATAAACTTTGGACTTTAATAAGGTATCAATATTGGTTCAGCTTTTGTGACAAAATGCACTATTCTAACAAATGATCCTAATAACAGAAAAAACTAGGGACAAGATATATAGGAACTCTTTACTATGCTTTTAGTGTTTTTTTTTTAATAAATTTAAAACTTAAAAAAATTAAAAAACAAAGTTTGTTAAAAAACACATCCGCGGTGCCTGGGTGACTTAGTTGGTGAAGCATCTGCCTTCAGCTCAGGTCGTGATCCCGAGGTCCTGGGTCGAGCCCTGGGTCAGGCTCCCTACTAAGCAGGGACAGCAGGGAGTCTGCTTCTCCCTCTCCCTTTGCCCCTCTCCCCCCTTCATGTTCTCTCTCTCATAAATAAATAAATAAATAAATAAATAAACAAACAAACAAACAAACCAAAAAAAAAACCCACATCCAATATCTTCATGAAATGCTTTTCAGAGACTTGAACAAGTGTCCACATATCTAATAAATACATGTAGGCTTATAAAGGTGAATAAATTATAGTTAAAACCGAATATTTATTTAAAGGAATGCAACAATTTTTTAGTTTTTAACGCTGTTTCTATAACAAAATGTTGGCTTATTTTTTTATTGTCCTCATCCTCTGGTATATATGTGTGCTCACATACATTCTTCTATTCGGGATCACAAAGCTACAGACATTTCTAAACTTCTAAAGGCCTAAAATAAAAAGAAATGTACATGGCACTTGGAGATGTCAGCAGAAACCTCATACACTATGTTAGTAAATGTCAGATGCTGTTGAAATTCTTTTGCCAAGATATATAAATGAATAAACTTCAATAAGGACTAGGCAAAGAGTTGCCTTTGGGTTGAACTTTGTGTGTTTATGTATTGGGTTGTTTTCTTTGCTTACACATTTTCAGCCCCAAAGCAAAAAATGACAGTCCTTTTGTAGAAACTTGCTGTTCTTTCTTCAGTAGAAAATCCCTGTCTGATAATTCTAAAGCTGTCTTATTCCTCTTCACTGTCAGAGGATGGGGTGGAAAATGGAAAGGAAACACTATGTCCAATCTTGTTACTATTTAGAAATTGACAGTATTTTTTCATTCTGAAAGTAACTAATACTACTGTAGCTTTTGTCATCAGGTGATGGATATAAATTTATTGCTGGGATTGAATGATGAAAGTGATTTTTTTCTTAAAATCTACACTATGCAATATTTATTCTTAAAAAAGAAGCAACCCATAAATCTTTGTGGATAAATTCCAATGCCCAATGTTCTCATTTCCACTAGCCCTTTGATAAAACCCAAGTTGATTAGTTTCCTATTAGAGCTAGCTGTAGCAGTGAAAGATTTTGGTTATTATTACAGGAAAAACAGCAACAATAACAACAGTGTATCAGTCTTCTTTCAAGAAAAATTTAATAAAACTTATTTTATTTTATATCTTTATTATGTACTTACAAGTATCAAACTAGTGAGAATGTCAGTTGTAACAAAGATAGCAAGTGTAGCTTTGGCATATCTTGACTTTCTGGTCTACTTCTAAAGTACTTACATTGAATTTGCTCTTTCCAGTTCAACTTTATTCCATAATCCAAAATTTTACTCAATCTTTTCTTTTGAATTTATACCAAATATTTTGTCTTCTTTATTTTATAATATTCCTTACATAATCACGTCTGTGATGTACAGAAATGTTAATAATCCAGAAATCAAGACAAAAAATTATTTTCTAATTCTGAAGGTATATGAGAAAAGAGACAAGATTTGAATACAATTTAATATGTGTATATATATCTATATGTGAAATATGTAGTATATCACATAAATAGCTATATGTGATGAGTTAATGTTTCTGTAAACTACATTTATGCAAGAATGAAATGGGATGTATGCAATAACTCAGAAGTTTACCTTGAGTTACACTATCTGCTGGTTCAAGTCAGAGGAAACGAGTCAATTTAAAATTAAGTTCTGGCACAAAAGTGCAAAGGGAAATTTTCCCTTTATCTCACATTTATTTATTTGTTTTTGTTTGTTTGTTTCAGGATGAACTTCTTTGTCTGTCTGAGAAAGTTCTAGTTTGATGCCTGATGTTCTGACAAAATACCCCCTTTCACTCAGAAATGTCTTCTTTTAGAAGGTGTATTATATGGTATTACAATAGAAGGCATCTCATCCATCATCAGTACCATCTCTTTTTCTATCTTCTTGAAGGTGAAGACTCTCCCCTTTAATAAGTCTGTGTATGAAAAATAAGAAATAGGGTTTTCCCTCTACAGTAATCCACATTACTATTCACACTTAAAACTTTGGTGCAAGCATATCTGGCTGGATCAGTAGGTGGAACGTGCAACTCTTGATCCCAGGGTCATGAGTTCAAGCCCCACATTGAGGGTAGAGTTTACTTAAAAAATAAAAATTAAAAAAAATAAGACTTTGGTGCAAGTTCTGATGCCCCATTAATATTAGAAATCATCCTCTAATTATAAATAGTGAAGATTTTCACTAAGGATAAATCTGAAATTAAAACACCACTTGTCTATTTATACTGAAGGAAAAAATAGCAAATAGAATTTAATTCAATGGAGAAAATCAAAGTAGATGATTAAATTTTATTATGAAAGTAATTTTTTTGCAAATTTCAATGAACATTCTTAGATTATTAAGTATGTTAAAGTGTAAACTAGGTGTAGGTCACCTCAAAGACAAGCACAAGCACATATATATTTTTAAACTATATTTTATTATTTGGAAATAACTTTTCTTAAAGTGCACTTTTTGAAATAGTTTTTTAAAATTTGTTTTAAAAGAATTTCTGATTTATAGAAGAAGAAATACAGTACAGTTTTCTGTACTCTTTACCCAGCTTCCTATGATGTTAACATCTAATATAACTAAAGTACATTTATTAAACAACAAACATTATAGAGATTTACCCACATTTTCCATTTTCTACTATTGTTCCCATTATGGATCAATCTAGGACATTGCACTGCATTTATTTCTCATGCCACCATAGTCTTCAATCTGTGACAGTTCTTCATTCTTTTCTTGTTTTTGTGCCCTTGACATTTTTGAAAATTAGTGTTCAATATTTTGTAGATTGCCTCTTAATTTCAGTTTAGGTAATGATTTATCATGAGTAGATTGGGGTTATGGGTTTGAGGAAGAACAACACAGGTGACCTCATAGCATCATATCAGGGAATATCTGCTATCCACATCTTAACGTTGGTGACATTAACCTTGATTACTTGATTAATTGTCTGCCATAACAAAGTTAACTTTTTTCCATTGCCATACTCTATTTGTTGGAAGCAAGTCACTAGGTCAGTTCACACTCAAGGGAAGGGAATTAACCTCCACCTCCTGAAGGGAGGGTTAGCCTATAACTTGTAGGCCTGTGATAAAACCACCACAGTAATTAGAATTATTTTGGGTGGGATACTTTGAGGCTATGCATGTATTCTGTTTCTTAAATCTTTACCTTCTATTTCACTAAATCACTGGATCTTGGCTATAGCAACTATTATTGTGCTGTTCTGATGATGAGTTTTTCCTTCATTGCTTACACATTTATTATTTGGAATTCTTCAGAAAGAAAATGTTTCCCTTATCTAATATTTATTTAATAATTTGTTTATGTCAGGATGAACCTAAAGATATTTCTTTTATTCTTTTTGTCATAATTCACAGGGTCCTTGTTTAATTTTTTTGTTCTAATTTTTCTAGCTTTAGCTTCTGGAAGTTCTTTCAGGTTGGCGCTTGTGTCTTGGTCTTTTTTTTTTTTTTAATCTTCCTTATTTTATGGCTTATGATATATGTGCCCTTCCTCCTATAATCAAACATTAATTCAAATAGTCCTTGATCCTTTTACTTAGAAACAAAGAACTAGGTGCAAAGATCGCTCATTTCTCTTGTGGTGTCACTGCTTATAGGCTGTCTCAGTAGACAGAACTAGAAAATGTATGTATGTTTTCCTATCTGTGTATGTACACATATTTATAATTACTTCTATACCTCTCTCTCTCTCTCTCTCTCTCACACACACACACACACACACACACACGTTCATACCATTATCTTCTACTCTGATCCAACAACAGAGGTTTCATTTATACCCTCAATTTTGACATCACCTGGAATTTTGCTCTCTCAGATTTTGCAAACTTGCCACTTTGTAAGTAAAATCTTCTATTGTTCTGTGGTTTTGCTTACATACTTCTCCTAAAATGATTTTTTTTCACCAGATTTCTAGATATTCACCTCTCTGTTTTTCAGGAGCATAATTCTGTCATCTCCCTTTCTCTGTTTTTTTTTTTTTTTCTCTCTCTTTCCAGAAAACAGTTCATAATTCAGCATGCTTAAATGCCCTTTAATATAAATTTTATCAGCTTACACTCAGTCCTCCAATTAGTCTACCCAACTTCAGTCTTGCACCCAAAACAATTTCTACCCCATGATGACTAAATAAATATCTAAAATAGATCCTGCTTCTCTTCAATGCTTTTCTGATTCTTTTTTCCCAGATAAAATCCAATTCTCTTAACATAATGCAAAACTCACCATGATATAGCCCATATGCTTCTTTAGACTCACATCTAGCCTGCCCAATTCAGGATTAATTTAAATACATTCCTCCCAAATACCAAGTTATTTCTTCTCTCCTCTCTTGTCCCCGTTTAAATGATTGAATTACACACCACTCTTAAAAATGCACAAAACTGTAATGTAAGGTCAATGATCTACCAAAATATTTTTTATGTAATCACCACACAATCAAGAAACAGAACATTGCCAGCATCCTAGAACCACTGCTCCACCTTTTAATGATATTTTCCTTATTCACTGATTCCTCCTTCTCTTTCTTCCAATTGTTTGACTACTGGCATTATGTGTCATTTTAAATTTGCCTAAATTGAATCCTAACGTTTGAATTTTGCATGTGACTGCATTATGTTTTTCAACCATTTTGTTGCATGAAGTTAAAGTATGTTTATTTATTGTATTTCTTTAAAAGAGTATACAAAAAAATATCTATCATATTGTTGATGGGCATTTGGATTTTCTCAAGTCTTGGCAACTAAAAACATGATTTCTGCAGAAATGCATAATTAAGGAGATATATATATATATATATATATATACACACACACACACACATCTGACTTTGGAATTGTTGTGTCATATACACAAATTTCATTTTTTCTTAGATAATGACACAATGTTTTTCAAATTCATTGTAACATTTTAGACTTCTACTGGAGATATATAGAGTTTCTTATTGAACCACATCTTCATCACACTTATAACACTTAGTTATAACTATCTTCAGATTTTAGATACATAGTATCTGTGTGTAGTCATTAATATTTCATGGTGGTTTTATTTTGCATTTATCTGGTTACTATTTAGGTACTACATTTTAAGGTGTTTATTAACCATTTGAATATCCTCTGTTTGGAAATGCCTAATTATGTGTTTTGATTCACTAAAGATCCTTATACATTGCGATGTCATTCCTTCATTGGTTATACATGCTGTGAATATCTGTTCCACTTGTTATTTAACATTTATTAGTATTTTATTTAATGAAATATTTAAAAAATAATTAAAAATAGACTAATCTGATTAGTATTGATACCTGATGAGCTGATGACATGTCGATTAGGAAACTACAATCTTAATTGTTCCTTCAAGTGTTCATTTAAAATTTGAATTTGGGAAATTGGCTAAAAATGAAATAATTCACTAATGAAATAAGTATTTAACTTAAGCCATTAAAATAGCTTTTTCTTTTAGTAAATTTAGGTAAATACTTCCATTTTATATGAGAATGGCAGGATTGCATTTTGGATTGTGAGGAACATTTAGATTTCCTAATTGAAATCTCTAGGTTACAAAAGCATACTGTGACTTGTTCCCTATTACTTAAACTGGAAAAATATATTGGAAAATGATGGTATGTGAATAAAAAATTCAGTGTTGAAAAATTATAAACAACCACTTTTAATTTTGTGTGTGTATGAAGAAACTAATACAATGGGAAGACTACATATGATATATTGTGTTTTTCTTGTGTTAGATGCTAAATTAATATCCTACTAGATTATTTAGAATTTCGGTTCATTATTTAACATGTTACATTTTACATATATAAGCTGAACAGATAAAGTTAACTGAGCATAGCATTGATTTTCTATAAATTAGATGTTTTGCTTAAAAAATTAAAGTATTTCACAGAATGAGTTTGTCCATTTAATTTGTATTACCATAGAATTGCCATAACTTTGATTACTTTTTCCTACTTTTATATGTTCTCACTAAATACATGAAATGTGTTTTTTAGGAGGACATGCACTTACTTGGCACCTTTTCCATGGAACTAAATTAAATCCGATGACATGGTCTCCCACTTCACTAGAGTGGTAATTTCCCTTAATAGGGACACTTGCTGATAATGAGGTGAGGCTCCAATGGGACTTAAGGGTCCACAAGAAGCTCAAAGGTTGTGGATTCCTTTTTTACTTCCAGGACTTCTGTCACCAATTATCTACTCACCACAGAAGTTTCATCACTCTGTAGGAGACATTTAAAACTACTTCTTAAACTGAACTTATTTCAGAATTTTTGGTTACACCTGTTAGGATCTGTAAGAAAGTGCCACTTCTGCCTTCCTTCCCATTTATCACTTCAACAGCTCTCCTACCTGTGTGACATAGACTAGTGATGTGGGAGCTAGTTTCTGCCTCCAGAAACAACGTAAAATATCCTGTTCTCTGGCAAAGGTTGCATTTTCCATTCTCTCATATAGTATATGTTCATCATTTTTAAATCTTTTTGATCACCTAATTGCCCACTGAGACTATCAGTCATTACTATGTTGCTTTATAGTAGCTGGGGAATTTTTTTACTCCTATTTTAATGAATCATTATTGACTTATTCACCATAGGAAAGAAAAATTCCTTCTTTCTTGGGAAAGCTATTTTTACTCTAATATAATCTATATTCAAATACATGATAAAGAGATCTCTGAAGAAAATGATGCTCTAGCTTATCCTTATAGGCACTTTTGTTTACAGGGGTGAAAAAAAAGTTAGTTTATATTTGTTTGACAATAATAAAATTAATACCTACTAAAATGTGTATCAGGAAATAATCTAACAGAACTTTCTGGAAGGTTTTATAATATAAATGGCAACATTTATTTTATAGGCATCAACTGAAAGGTGCATTTGCAGTATAATTCTGCAAATTATTGACTGAAAAATAAAATACATCTTGATATAAATTATAAAAGAAACATAAATATATAAGGTATAGGAAAAACAGAGAATGATGGTATAGAGAACCTGAAAGACGAAATAATTTCCACTGTGACTCCTTAAGTGATTGGAGCCCCAAATATTCCTCCTCAGCTATCCTGCTGAACTCAAACTGCCTAAACACTAGTAGCTAAGCCACAACCCCAGTTTGCTGCCTCTACAACTTGCTGCATGATTTATGTTAGTTAAATTGCCCAGTATTTTCTTAAGAGTTTAATTGTTCAGAAAAAAAAAAAAAATGACCTCTGATTAACCTTCCCAAATGTGTTTTATAATATTCTAAGTCCCCCAGTCCTCTCAGGACACTCGTCTTAACTCATCATCTATCTATTCTCATGATGCGTTGTTTTTATGAATGCTGTAAATGCCAGACCTACCAGTTTGGAGTTGTTTCCTTCCTGACACAGAGGAAGCTTCAGCACAGTGGCTAAGAGCTTTGCAAGGTTCATAAGCAAAGGCTGGACTCAGGTATTAAAGAGTCGTTTCATTTTGGCCGAGTTATTTTTTCCTTTCCCCTCCTGCAAAAATCAGATCACATTTTATTAATTGATTAACAAAAATATGTATTGTGTTCCTATTCTTTACCAGTAAGTCTATTAGATGTTAGGTACATAATATTCATTCAAGCAGATGTAAACCTTGACCACATGGGTGGTAAACAACAATGAGAAGAACATGAGAGTTTTCCATGTGAATCCTACACAAAAAGTTCAGATGTGAGAACAAAAAGCCACGTTTCTTTATTGACCTGAAATCATATTAAAACTGACTTTGAAGTCCTATCCTACAATGAGGGCAGGGAATTGAATCTAATGTAGTCCTCGGACCGCGCTCCTTTCTCTAGGGCTTCACAACAATACAATTCAACTGTGGTGATAGAAAGGGAGGTTGGGCGCCTGGGTGGCTCAGTTGGTTAAGCGACTGCCTTCGGCTCAGGTCATGACCCTGGAGTCCCGGGATCGAGTCCCGCATCGGGCTCCCTGCTCGGCAGGGAGTCTGCTTCTCCCTCTGACCCTCCTCCCTCTCATGCTCTCTGTCTCTCATTCTCTCTGTCTCAAATAAATAAATAAAATCTTTAAAAAAAAAAGAAAAAAGAAAGGGAGGTTAATTGCCGTATCTTTATTCCATCTTGGATATCTTTGATGTGCTCACTATCAATGCTCAGTAATACCTTGAGGTTGCAATATGCTAATGTGCAACCTCACATTCACCAGTCTTTTCCAGAACATTTCAAACCACACCATGAGATCATCTGTCTGGAGTTGAAACCACTGCCTCAGGTCTCTGCAAGGTAGTGGTGTATGGGTATTACTCTCATGGGAACACCTAGAATAAATCACCATCGATTCTCCTATTCAATCTTTTCTCTCCTCAGAGGCACTCATCTGTCTCTGTTCTCTATTTGCAAAATTCTTAAGGAACTTAGGTTTCCAGAGAACAAATAAGAGATCCTGTTTTCTGTAAGGGTCTTTTTGTTTTCTTCTCTACAATTCACACCTTAACATCATTCACAAGAAGCACATCTGAGTGAGAGAGGGGCGCAAACGTCTGGCTGGTCTGCTTCAAAATAGAGAAAAAAATCATAGAAACAAAACAGTTAATATCTAACATAACATAGTTATCAAATATTAATAATAGCTTAATATATAGTTAATATTTAATAATACTTCAAGCAATAAGGAATGTCTTTATAATAGAGAGTAACATGATGTTATGGGAAGAGCTGTGTATTATATGGAATGGTCACAGAAATAATCTTTGTAGAGATGACATTTATAGAAAAAGATGAAGTATTTTTTTAATTTTATTTTTTAATTTTTTAATGCTATGTGTAAGGCTGAAGGGAGAACAACTCAAAGCCTTGGAACCTCCATGGTGGAATTCTCTAAGCTGAGAAAGAATTGAAAATGACCAGTGTGATGAGTGTATATTGAACAAAAGGAAAGAATGGTTGAAAGGCCACTGTGAAGATAAATAGGGCTCAGGCCATATAAGATCCTGTAGAATATGTAGAAATAATTTTGATTCTAAGTGCTGAGAGAAGGTAATGATATACTATAGTGGACAAGTCATATTATTTTATTTTAATTTTAAAAAAGATCACTTTGGCAACCACAGAGATGTTTGAAATAGAGTAAGAGAGAAAGCTGGAAGATGTGTTAGGAAGTTCCTGCAAGTGTCCAGGCCAGAGATGAATGTGCTGGGGAGAAAAGATAGGAGATCATATTTGCAGTGCACCTTTTGGTTACAAATACAGTTACCACTTAGGAAACAATCAATGTGGGGCACCCCCTCCTGGTCGGGATGGGCTTTTATGTGAGGCAACAGAGATGCTGCTCACACCCAAGGAGCGGATGAACTGTGCTGATAGGGGGCCACTTCACAGGAGCTGCTAAAATGGGCATGAGGATCAAACTGCAAAGCAACCACCACCCCAACAACCTGCTGAAGGAACTCAGTAAGTGCCAGCTCTGGGAAACCATGTGTGATGTCGCCATTGTGTTGGGGAGCGTCTCCTTCCTGGCCCACAAAGCTGTGAGGGCTTGTATGGCCGGATGCTTCCAGAAACTTTTCCTGAATGTTGGGCTTGATGCTACCAGGACCTATGTGGTGGACTTTATCACCCCTGCCAACGCTGAGAAGACTCTGAGCTTTGGCTACACATCAGAGGCCTTGACAGACCCGATCAATGTTGGGGTCATCTAAGAGGTAACTGAGTGTCTGGGTGTGGAGGATCTCTTCGAGGCCTGTCCCTCCACCTTCCCTGGCCTGGAGAGCACTGCTGTGGCCACGTTCTGGACCAGCACCAGTGCTACCCAGAGTTGTAACTCAGCAGAACCCACTCGTCCCCTTGAAGAACGCCGGGATGGTGGGGAGCCCATTGGCCCTGATTGGAACTATGTGTTACCTAGTGATGCTGGAGGAAGCTATAAAGAGGAAGAGAGAAATGTTACCAATGACACTAACCATAGCTTTTGTCTGCTGCAATAGCCGCCGCCACCGGAGACAGAAGACCATGATGCCCCTCCTCCTTCCATGCCTGTTAGTAGGATGATGACCCAGCTCCCGCCCGCCATACAAAGTTTAGAGCAGTGCAGACTTCAGTAAAAGTAGTTTCTTTCCTCCTGACAGCGCAAATAGACATCAGCAGGGGAACCAGTTCCCGTGGGAGCAATAGCAACCTCTCCAAAGATCCTGGCTTTGAGAAGATGGATGAGCTCCAGCTGGACAACCCGGGGGATGATGACTTGCCATTTGAAGACCCCACTCAGGAGACAGGCATAGCTGAGGAGGTGAATGAGTTGAGAGATACCAGTGAAGACGACCTGACTTTTGGAGAGAATGATAACTGCGAGAATAAGGCCATGCCCTGCCAGGTGTGCAAGAAAGTTCTAGAACACAGCATTCACTGGATCTGACAGCATGCTCAGGACCCCATGGACCCGCTGACAGACAACCACAAGTTCTGTGAGACCCACTGCTAGCAGCGAAACTCCCACATGACCCATGTTCTATCCCACATTGGTATTTTCCTCTTCTCTTATGACACATGTGAAACTAAGTTCATTATCAAGTGGCAGCTGACCCTCCACTGACGGGATGGAACATTTGAGAACAACATCACTGTCCACCCCAATGATCCCGTGACTGGGAATTCTGGGTTTGTTTTCAGGTGCAGCCTCCACGGAGTTGAAATGCGCTGTCTGTGGGAAGGCACAGGCCAAACATCTCCACATGGTCCAGAGCCACGTCCTTGACCATCTAAACTTGGCAGGTGCCAGGCCTGCGGTATCTGTGACCAGCACCACTTCACCTCTGCAGCCCCAGATGGCACATGCTCTTCACCTCGGCACTTCAGTCCTCTCCTGCTCCGTCTGTGTGAATGGCTTTGTGGCCTGGCACCCCCTAGAGAAGCAAATGGCCTTGCACCACAGCCTGGAAGAATGGAAGTCCCCAGCCACTTGTGTGGCCGGAGCTTCAAGTCAGAGCCTGCCAGTCGCTACCGTGTCAGCAGCACAAATACAACGGTGGCCTTGAGGCAAGGCCGGTTTGGGGCTATTGCACCGAGCAGTCCAGAAGTGGAAGCTTCCAGCCAAGGAGTTCCTGAGTGAGGATCCGGCTCTGCAGGGCTGGCCCGGGAACAGCAAGTACAGCCGTAAAGTCTGTGGCAAAAGGTTTGGCCACACAAGCGAGTTCAACTACCTCTGGTGGATCCCCAGGTGGGAAGCTGTGGGTGTAAGGGGTGCCACAAGTTCTTCCAAGGTCATGCAGCCATCCAGTGCTGCCTGGAGACGCACTTGGGGGCACTGAGGTACCGCTGCATAGTCTGCGGCCCCCACAGCTCCACCAGCAAGCACGTGGGCGTGCACGGACCTGCTCGACTTCACCGTTAAGCAGACGTTCTTGTACCGTTACCATTGCAAAGAGGCAGCAAAGAGCCTGGACGGCTGACTGGATCCCAGCAGAGCCAGGAGAGCTCCCAGGCGGCAGCCAGGATGTTGATTTTCTGATGGCTGTCGTTCCCTCTTTAGCCAAAGTTTCAAATTTTGCCTTGCTAGGAATCCCGTTCTGTCTTGTGTTTAGGGAAGAAAGAAGAAGAAAGAGCACATGAGCTGTTACTGTTCTTGAGAAGCCGCAGTCTTACCATGTTTACCTCCTTACCTGTTCTTGCCCACCAAGGACTGTGTTTTTTATTCTTTCGAGGCTGGTTTAGGGATCTTGTCAGGCAATTGGTGTCGACTAGATCGCCTTCCCCAACCTCTCCAGTTTTAGGTTACTGATAGGTTTTAGGCTGCTAAGAACCCAACCAACAGCCTCACTGAACAGAGGAGGTGGCGAGAGGTTATCACTGTGGGTATTATTGCCAGATTTCCACCTGGGACAGCAGCTATGAGGGAGATTTTGGGAATGTGGTCGCTCAGAAAAGACGAGTCGGCAGGACAGCTGGAGGGCTGGAGGGGCCTGCTTGTTCCAAGACTCTAATCTGCTGATTGGACAGGAAAATCTTTTGGCAGCTAGATCCGAACTGGGGTCAGCAAGCTTTGGGGTGAATCCTTGTCAGCCAGAAGAGTAATTGTGTGGTGCCAGCCGAAGTGGCAGCCTGGATGGGCAGAAAGGGAGGTTTCTCTTCTCTCCTCAATTCCAAAGAAACATGATTTTATGGCGTGACAGCCCAGCATGTCAGGCCTTCCCTGTGGGGTAAAGAGGACAGGGAGCCACTGTGATATAGTCACTTGTCATCTGGCTACCTCCATTGACCTTAATGGTCCTGGTGGAGAGGTGGGGTGTCTCTGAAAGCCCAGCCTTGCCTTAATTTACATCCAGTCTCCCACCTAGAAGTGTGTTTGGCCTGTAGTACGGATGAGAAGACCCTGAGGTGGGAGAGTAGTGGACTGTGAGCCCTTCATGATTAAAGAGGCCCAAGGAACTGGTGGTGTGTAGAGGTTATGTGCGTTCTGTTTGTCCCAGTCAGGTAGCCAGTTGTTTATTTTGTGCTAACTGGGCAGGAGCTTTGGCAGTTCACCTTTGACCTGCGGGAATTTATCCTGATCTGTCGTTATGTCCCCACCAGAGGGCGCTAATGGACAGCAGCTGGCTCAGGCCCTACCTAGGTGACTGGGCGAAGCATCTATGCAGTCTTTGGGGCTGGTTGTCTCTGTTCTTCATTGACTTTTGAGGGGGTCTTGCCCAAAGAAGACTTGAGGGTGAGGGCCTTCGGATCCCACATATTCACAGGGTGGCACCTCAGGAACACCCTACCTCACTCTGCTTGGCTGAGCTCTGGGAGTCCCTGGCCTTGGGCTTGATACTGACCTTGGTAGGACTTGGCAGGATCCCGGGGCCGTTTCACAAGTAAGTGGTTTTAATGAACTCACAAAGCCTTTTTGTGCATTACTATTTATTTTTGCCCTTTTTTTTTTTTTTTTTGAAGATTCTATTTGTTTATTTGAGAGAATGAGAGAGAGAGAGCATGAGAGGAGAGAGGGTCAGAGGGAGATGCCAGACTCGATCCTGGGACTCCAGGATCATGACCTGAGCCAAAGGCAGTGGCTTAAGCAGGCGCTCCGATTTTTGATTTTGTATACATATCGCCCAGCATCTGTTTTGGATAAGTGACTTCAGGAAAATGAGTTTCTCCCCAGCAAGTAGCCATATTCTGGGGATAATTCTGACCAGAGATTTGGGAAGCAGGGGCTAGAACTAGGGGGGAAGTATCAAGTCTTTAAACAAGAAACAAGAAAATTCTTTACTTTCTCTCCAGATAGTCTCTTGCAGGATAAACCCAGAGCACCTGTTAGGTAATGCATATGAGTTCTAGAAAGTTGGGGCTTGTTGAATTCCTGATCTTTTATCACCCAGAGTAGACTGGGGACTGGGTTGAAGGAATCAAGTCACGTGAAGGACCTTTTTGCACATTTTCTCATCCTTCCTAAATTTGGAAAGCTATACTAAGACATACAGGTGAACCAAATCTCTGTCCTTGTTGGACCTGCTGCCTCTCCCCTGGCTCGACATTGATAAAACCTCCAAAGTTGAGGTGCATGGGTCTCTGGTGGGGTGAACGCTACTGGAAAGGATTTGTGTAAGTGGCCACTTTCCACCATCTACATTCGCCTTGTTACATGTTCCCTCAGGACGGTCTTGTTAGAAAGCAGTGCTGAGGCTTTTTATCCCTGATGGGCTTCTCCCTTTCTTCACCACTCTGACCATTAGAGATTCAAGAAGGAAAATGTGTAAAAGATGACAGTCCCATTATCTGCTACCTTTTTAAGCCTGAGTGGTCCCTCCCGGACTGTTAGTGAGGACTAACTTTTGAGTAGTCAGATTTGAGAGAGGTGGTACCTCCCAGAATACAGCCAGGTAGCTGAGAATGGATCCATGTGCTGGAGAAACCCTTTTTCTTAACAGAGGGCATCGTGGATGCTGGATTGTCTCTATACCGAACCTGAAACTGTGAATTTTCCCTTTTTGCCAGTAAACCAAAAATCAAATCCTTGAAACTTTGCCCCTGAGACACTAAATAAAAACTGCACCCCTTGATCCTCCTGAGGCCAGCTGGTTGAGCAGGGTGGTCCAGTTGGTTGTTGTCAGATAGGTAGCAGGGTCAGCAGCTCCTGAGGCCCATTGACCAAACCCTGTTCCTCTGCATGTCCCTATATTCACACTTGACCTCTCCCTCTGTTTAGAGTCCTGTTTGCTGCCTCTGCATCAAGACCACCTTTCTCTGAATTGTTTCACTCGAAACACTATATTGTGGCAAAGGGATTTGGGGATAACTGGTGGAATGTATTCCATTTGTTTTGTTTTGTTTTGTTTCAACCTTTCCTTTATTGAAGTTTGTTGCCCCTCTGCCCTGGAGCCCAGTTAAGCACTGTCTCCTGCCCTATTATTCCAAGGTTCTCTTTGATCCTTGAATGTCTTTTTTTTCTCCCTTTCCCCGCATTTTCTTGTACTGTACTCAGGAGCAGCTGCAGAGCCCTTTGTTCAAAAATTAAGAATTTTGAGAAGGCAACCATAGAGCATGCGACCATTCCCCGTCTGTTCCTTAAGGGAAAAAAGTAACCTTTGCATGGCACACTCGTGAAAACAGCAGAGGTTGCTTATGGCCAGAAGAGGGCATCTGTGTCCTGTGTCCCCTGTGACTGACTGACGGCTCACGGAGGGTACTGCGCCACTGGAAATCTCTGCTGTACCCTGGAATTTGGTCCTACCTTTTTTTTTTTTTTTTTTTAAAGATTATATTTATTTATTTGAGACAGAGAGAATGAGAGAGACAGAGAGCACATGAGAGGGGGGAGGGTCAGAGGGAGAAGCAGGCTCCCCACCGAGCAGGGAGCCCGATGCGGGACTCGATCCAGGGACTCGATCCAGGGACTCGATCCAGGGACTCGATCCAGGGACTCCAGGATCATGACCTGAGCCGAAGGCAGTCGCTTAACCGACTGAGCCACCCAGGCGCCCTGGTACTACCTTTTAAGACTCCATGGAGTCTCTACAGGTTATAGCTAGTTGGTAAAAAAGAAGGTGGGGTGGAGCACCTGGGTGGCTCAGTTGGTTAAGCCACTGCCTTCGGCTCGGGTCATGATCCTGGAGCCCGGGGATCGAGTCCCGCATCGGGCTCCCTGCTTGGCGGGGAGTCTGCTTCTCCCTCTGACCTCTCCCCTCTCATGCTCTCTCTCATTCTCTCTCTCTCTCAAATAAATAAATAAAATTAAAAAAAAAAAAAAAAGAAGGTGGGGGTGCTTGGGCCCAGGTGACACCTAAGAACCAGGACATTGGTTAAAATTTCTTTTGACTTTCTTCTCTTCTGATCTATCAGTGCTCTTTTATCTCCAACAAGCCTTCTCCCCAGTCAGGTTTTGCTACTGATCAGTTTCCTTCCTCTTCTGGCCTCCTGCTGTGCCCTATTCCTCGGACTCCTCGACTTTGGAAGTACATTTAAATCACTGTATAGATGAACACTGATTTTGTTGGAATGGGAGTGGGTTGTGCCGAGAAGGCTGTGCCCATCTAGGGAATCCTTATCCCTACATCCTGCATTGATTACATCATGAAGTGGAGGGCACAAAGCATTTGTTTCATTGTGATCACTCACCATAAACTTAACATCAGAATGAAAATGAAACGGTCTTGATTCCGATGTTTCTTTAACACCCTTCCCCTGTCCTGTCCACCCTCCCCTCTCATCTCTACTGGCGAAAGTCTCTTGTGAAAACCAAGAAGAGTTGTTAATGTCTAACTCCTTCCATTACATTAAAAAGCACTGACTTCCTAATATTTAAGTATTTACTATCTATTGCTCTAAGGTTTTGTATATTTTGTAAGCTAGCCCCCAATAACAGATGTCTAAAATTGCTGTAAAAAATAATCAATATAATTTCTATCAACATCACAATGATTATTTTTAGAGAATATTTTATTATCAGAATTAGAAGCTAATGAATCTTATGTAGAAAAGAAGGAATTATTATTATGGCCAGGAGGTTATCTAAAATCCCTTGATTGTTTCTTCTGGATTTTATGTTATTTGCCAACTTTTTACAATTTGTAAATTGTTTTTTTTTCCACATATATATTCAACATTGTATTTAATTTCATTTAACACAGTAAAAACATTTATTAAAGAAATTTCCATTACTGTAAAATCTTCATGTCCTTTAAACACAAATCAGCAGTCCTCTATGTCATTTGTGATTTGGAGTCTACACTATATGAAAGCAACAAAAGTAAAGAATTTTTGTTTCAATTGAAATTCTATTATTCTTAAGAAGATTGCTTGAAATAACCGCACTATCAACTAATAACTTGAAATATGTTAGTAATGTTTTGAAAACATATGAGAATCAATTCATTCAAGGATTATAATATTTATTTTGAAAGGATTACTATGTAGCAAATATAAGCATATTTCTATGTTTATATTTGGTGTAAATGTATAACACAATTTGGCATGTAATTAGCAATAAGGGATTCCTTATACTAAAAATCAAAGACTAAGAACCTGTGGAATAAATAAATAATGTTTTATGAGGAGTATATGAACGTTTACATTGTAACATAATGAGCTATTTCCCAGACTAGAGCATTAGCATCAAGGCAAAAATGGAGGTTATCATGATCTGTGGTCTATAACCTAAGAAACTGAAACACTTGTCTCATTTAGAGGTACTAAAAACAACTTTGTTTTTCAAATTTGGGTAAAATGTTGGTACCAGTGGATGGATATAAGTCATGTACGAATATTGTAAAAACCAGACCAACCACTACAAAAGTATAAAAACTGATACTTTCAAAACACTATAGATAAAACAAGACTGAGTCTTAAAAAATATTCAAGAAAACTTCAGAAAGGTAAGAAAAGAGAAACAGAGAAACAAGAAACCCAAGAAAAAATTTTAAACACATAATAAAATAGCAGACCTAGGTGTCACCAATCAATAATTACCTTAAATGTAATTGATCTATGCATCCAATCAAAAGACAGAGCTTGGCAGAGTGGTAAGACAAAAATACCACCGTACAACATGCTGCTTTCACCACTTTAGTTAATTCTTAAATATTTTGTTCTTTTTGAAGTTATTATAAATGGAAATGTTTTCTTAATTTTCTTCTTACATTGTTCATGGTTTGTGTATAAAAAATTAAACTGATTTTTCTGTGTTCACTCTGTATCCTCCTACTTTGCTGAATTTGCTTATTACTTCTAACAGTTATTTTGTGGAACTTTTAGGGTTTTCCACATACAAGATCACAACACTTGTAAACAGAGGTAATTTTGTTTCTTCCTTTTCCATTTGGGTGGAACATGTAAGTTAAGTCTGCACCACATAAGATGGGCGGGACTTCCCTCAAATAATTTGAGATTTTATTTTGGTGATATTGGAGAAATCACGAAGATTTATCTTAAAAAATTGATTATAGGGTTGCGTTTGTTTTTAGATAATTTGAGGTAATTCCTTAGACAATTTAAGATTAAGTGCAAGAGGTATGAGGAATATTTTCTAACTAGACTAATGTGTTATGCCAGGCAAGAAATTATAAGCAACCAAGTCAAGACAGCAGCATGAGAATAAAAAAAGTTATTTCTTGGGAAAATTAAAGGTACATTTATATTAAAATTGTTATTATTTTATCTACAAGTGATAATGTTAGTGATGCACCCATTGAGAAATGAGTAAGTCAATCCATACATATATAATGCTGTGGATACCTACACGGAAAAAAAGATATTGAGGTAAAGTCTTCAAAAATAAAATAGACTGTGATTTCTATTATAGTGGTATATTTGAAAAAAATTATTAATAACAATATTATGAAGTCAGAGTGACATAAAATCTCTCTTAGAAGAGTTAGAAAAGCCACAGACACCGTTGTTCTCTGCTTTATTGCTTAGCATATTAAGCTGCAGGACGGGAGTACTACGTGCTGTCAGCCTGTAGGTTACCTGTCACAAGACAAGCAGCCTTTGTGCTCTGATATTTTGTTTACTCACACAGCAATGTCTAGACACGTTATATTGTATGTATGTTTTTAAATCCTGAATTCACTTACCCTATCTCACATTGTTGCATAAAAAAAAAAAAAAAAAGAAGGAACCAGACCATGGAAAATGCTGGTACTTTTTCCTTGCTCATGCTTCGAAAGATTTTTAAAAATTATAAAATGAATACAGGAGAGACTACAGAACACCACAGCTGGAAAAAGCTCTAGATGACCATCAGTGAAAAACAATATCAACCTATTGAAAATGAATGGGACTTAATTCCATGGAGACAAGCCTGACAAATGTAGTGAAAGGGACTCAAGGAGAAATAAATATCAGGGAAAATGGACCTGTCTCACTAAGTCATGTTCAGACTGTTCAACAGCCTTGTATAAAAGTGAGTGGATCCTTCTTCATTTTTAATATTCAGACCTTGACCAGCTTCAAAAACCCATGTGTATATTGGTGCAATTATGAACATAGTGAAAATTCAAGAGCGTCTTATTAACCACCTGATTTTAACCAACACATTTAAGTTTGCCTAAGAAGTAGAAAGAAATATTAATGAAGAGTGGCATTAATAGTAATCCTTGCCCTGAATTCACAAAAAACTGGCAAATATTTGGAGTTACTGATAAGTAGGAAGCATATTGTAAACACTCAAGACCACATCTGAAACATGAAATCCATAAGACACTATTAAGCAGAATGTCTCATTCTTGATATCAATCCAATTTGTTTATCATTTCCTGAATGCTTAAATTTTAAAACCTTAGTTTTCATGTTACTGTAATATATCAGCAGGTTAGTTCTATAATCAACCTAATAACCATAATTCAAAAACTTCTAAATTATGTGTAAAACTTAGAGACAAAATGATTTAATTTGTACTAATTAATAACTTTCTCTCATTTTGTCAGTAGAGTGACTAATTGAAGTACCTTGGTTACAACGCCGCTGATCTGTCTTGTGATCGTTTCAAACCCTTTTATAAATTTTTAAAACCCATCAAACTATTTAATTTTAAATTATCAGCTAACTAAAATGCTAGTTTTCTCTCCATGTTAGTTACTTAGGGCTAGTGTGACAAATTATCAAAAATTTGGCACTTAAAATAATAGCAATTTTTTTCTCCCAATCCGGAGGCTAGTGCCACACTCTTCCAGGGATTTTAGAAGTAGTTCATTGACTCTCTCAGCTTCTGGAGTCAGCATTCCTTGTTTTGTGGTTGCATTTTTGCAGTCTCTGCCATTGTCCTCATGTTGCCTTCTTTCTGTACCTGTCTCATCTCCCTGTCTTACTTTTTTAAGGATACTTGTCACTGGATTTAGGGCCCACCTGGATAATCCTAGGACAAACTCCCTTCTCTCAAAATCCTTAATTCAATCCCATATTTTACCACAGAAAGCAATGTTCACAGATCCCAAGGGATACGAAATCTGTCTTTTGGGGGACACAATTTAACCTGTTACATCCTGTCATTTCAATTACAAGTAAGGTTCGATCAATTTATGTTCTCTCAAAACATCATTTTTAACTATAATTTGTGATTAAAAATGAGTTTGTCAAAAAGGAAGATAGTACAATTTAGTTGACAATAGAACAAAGATTTTATACGACCTGAACACAGTGTTTTTAAACTTTTTCCTTTAACAGTTGCTGAAGAAATCATTTTCTATGACTTACCTCATGACCTAGCAGCATGTGTTTCAAAACATCTGTATTATCAATTTATGTTTTAAACAATGTAGCCCCAAAATGAGGCAGGAAGCAAAGCGCAGGCATATTTTTTTTTTTAAGATTTTATTTATTTATTTGACAGAGAGAGACACAGAGCAGGAACACAAGCAGGGGGAGTGGGAGAGGGAGAAGCAGGCTTCCCGCCGAGCAGGGAGCCCGATGCGGGGCTCGATCCCAGGACCCTGGGATCATGACCTGAGCCGAAGGCAGACGCATAACGACTGAGCCACCCAGGCGCCCCGCAGGCATAATTTTTTTAAAACCAGGTACATTTGGTGATAGGCTAAACCTAACTTTTAACTTTTAAGGAATTTTCATTAAAAAAATTATAAAACTATTGAGGATATTATTCAGAGACCTTTCATAGCTATTTTATTGAATTTTTTTTTAAAGATTTTATTTATTTATTTGAGAGAGAGAGAATGAGAGACAGAGAGCATGAGAGGGGGGAGGGTCAGAGGGAGAAGCAGACTCCCTGCCGAGCAGGGAGCCCGATGCGGGACTCGATCCCGGGACTCCAGGATCATGACCTGAGCCGAAGGCAGTCGCTTAACCAACTGAGCCACCCAGGCGCCCCTATTTTATTGAATTTAAATGAAGTTCCAGTTTTGAATGTTTTACAGTAATGTGCTTGATATGATTATAATTTCTTAGTTTTTATCCATTTATACATTATCTCACTGTAAACAAAATTTTGTGAAAACACTATGATTAAAATATTTCTTTTGTCAAATGTAATACTTCAGTTTTCTTGCTTTACAAGTAGAAAATTTCTTTCTGATTATATTATAGTTAGACACTTCTTTTCTAAACATTATTAAATATATATGCCTATTTTTTTCTCAATACACTTAATAATTTAAGTAACTGGTCACCATTCAATTACTCTCTTTAGATTTTATCTTTTAAAATTAAATAACAAATGAGTACACAAAACTAATGTTTTTCATCTCATTTGTTTACTTCATGTGTGATGAATTAATTTATATTAAAAGCATAGTTGTGACTTATAGGTTATTAATAAATAGTTCTCACAAATCCTGTAAAAGTCTATGGTAACTGCATATAACCATCAAAATTTTCACACCTACATTTGAGTTTGGAACAATGGTTACTTCGAAAAATATAAAACCATTTCTTTGAAGAAAATGAGAAAATCTTCAAGTTTGAAGTTTGAATTGGAGCTGTATTTAAATTACATATTTATATTCACATGTAAATATATATATATTTTAGACAACATTAGTTTGTTTTTCTATTTCTAAGAAGTCTACAGATATTAATGTTTAGAAGGCAGGAAGACTAAGTCAAGAAATGAGATTGCAGGGGCACCTGGGTGGCTCAGTCGTTAAGCGTCTGCCTTCAGCCCAGGTCATGATCCCAGAGTCCTGGGATCGAGCCCCACATTGGGCTCCCTGCTCCGCAGGAAGGCTGCTTCTCCCTCTCCCACTCCCCCTGCTTGTGTTCCCTCTGTCTGTCTCTCTCTCTCTCTGTCAAATAAATAAATAAAATCTTAAAAAAAAAAAAAAAAAGAAATGAGATTGCAACTTATTTTGGATTGATGCATTAGAAAAATTGTATTGTAAATAGTTCATAATTTTGCCTAGACACAGATACCACCACCGTCTCCCATGGTTAGTAATTGCAACCTGAGTAGGACGGAATGAAAATTGTTGAAAACCCCCAAACCAGTAAAAAATTAGTATCAGATTGGGGTGCCTGGGTAGCTCAGTGAGTTAAGCATCTAACTCTTGATTTCAGCTCAGGTCATGATCTCATGGGGGTGGGCTCAAGCCCCACGTGGGGCTCTGCGCTCTGTGGAGAGTCTGCTTGAGATTCTCTCCTCTCCCTCTGCCCCTCCCACCCACTCGCATGTGCTCTCTCTCTCAAATAAATAAATCTAAAAAAAAACTTAAAAAAGAAAAAAGTACAAATGATATTTTCATATGTATAATACAAGATACACTTTCGTGTTCTTTGCCATTATTTTTGAAATACCCTTAAAGCCATCCCTCCATGTGTTCAATTGATTTTCTAGAGTAGGCTCGCAGAACTCAGGGAAACACTTACTTACGTTTACCAGTTTATTAAAGGATAGGATAAAGGATACAGATGAACAGCCAGATGAAGAGAGAAATAAGGCAAGGTCTGGAAGGATGCTAAATGGGCCTTTTTGATCCCTTATGTTAGTACAATATTTCTATATGGGTGAAGTCACATGAAGATGCACAAGGACTGTTTGAAATATAAAAATGCCACATTTTTTTCAAGTTTTTATTTAAATTCCATTTAGTTAACACACAGTGTAATATTACTTTTAGGAGTAGAATTTAGTGATTCATCACTTACATATAACACCCAGTGCTCGTCACAAGTGCCCTCCTTATACCTATCATCCATTTAGCCCATCCCACAGCCCACCTCCCCTCCAGCAACCCTCAATTTGTTCTCTATAGTTAAAAGTCTCTTTTATGGTTTGCCTTTCTCTTCCCTCCCACTATGCTCATCTGCTTTGTTTCTTAAATTCCACATATGAGTGAAATCATATACATGTCTTTTTCTGACTGACTTACTTCACTTAGCATAGTACTCTCTAGCTCCATCCACATCATTGCAAATGGCAAGATTTCATTCTTATTTATGGCTGAGTAATATTCCATTGTATATATATATGCCACCTCTTCTTTATTCATTCATCAGTTGATGGACATTTGGCTCTTCCCATAATTTGGCTATTGTTGATAGTGCCGCTCTAAACCTCAGGGAGCATGTGTCCCTTCAAATCAGTATTTTTGTGTTCTTTGGGTAAATACCTAGTAGTGCAATTGCTAGGTCACAGGGTAGTTCTGTTTTTAACTTTTTGAGGAATCTCCATACTGTTTTCCAGAGTGGTTGCACCACCTTGCATTCCCACCAACAGTGTAGGAGGGTTCCCCTTTCTCCACATTCTCACCGACACCTGTTGTTTCCTGGGTTGTTAATTTTAGCCATTCTGACAGGTGTGAGGTGATATCTCATTGTAGTTTAGATTTGTATTTCCCTGATGATGAATGATGCTGAGCATCTTTTCATGTGTCTATTAGCTATCTGGATATCTTTAGAAAAATGTTTGTTCATGTCTTCTGCCCATTTCTTAACTGGGTTATTTGAGTTTGGGGTGTTGAGTTTGATAAGTTCTTTATAGATTTTGAATAGTAACCCTTTATCAGATATGTCATTTGCAAATATCTTCATTCGGAAGGTTTCCTTTTAGTTTTGTTGCTTGTTTCCTTTGCTGTACAAAAGCTTTTCATCTTGATTAAGTCCCAAGAGTTCATTTTCACTTTTGTTTTCCTTGCCTCAGGAGACATACCTAGTAAGAAGTTGCTATCGCCGAGGTCAGAGAGGTTGCTGCCTGTGTTCTCCTCTAGGATTTTGATGGATTCCTGTCTCATATTTGGGTCTTTTACCCATTTTGAATTTATGTTTGTGTATGGTGTAAGAAAGTGGTTCAGTTTCATTCTTTTGCTATCCAATTTTCCCAACACCGTTTATTGACCAGACTGTCTTTTTTCCAAAAGATATTCTTTCCTGCTTTGTTGAAGATTAGCAGACCGTATAGTTGTGGTCCATTTCTGGGTTTTCTATTCTGTTCCATTGATCTTTGTGGGTGTTTGTTTGTGCCAGGACCATATTGTCTTGACCGCTACAGCTTTGTAATATAACTTGCAGTCTGGAATTGTGATGCCTCCAGTTTTGTTCGATTTCTTTGGCTATTCAGGGTCTTTTGTGGTTCCATACAAATGTTAGGATTGTTTGTTCTAGCTCTGTGAAAAATGCCGGTCGTATTTTGATAGGGATTGCATTAAATGTGTAGATTGCAGGGAGCCTGGGTGGCTCAGTTGGTTAAGTGTCTGCCTTTGGCTCAGGTCATGGTCTCGGAGTCCTGGGATGGAGCCCTGAGTCAGGCTCCCTGCTCAGCCAGGAGTCTGCTTCTCCTTCTGCCCACCCCCCCTCCGCCCATGTTTTCTCTCTAGCGCTCTTTCAAATAAATAAATAATATTTTTTTAAAATTTGTAGATTGTTATGGTGGTATAAACATTTTAACAATATTTCTTCTTTAAGATGCCTCATTTTAAACCACATAAAGATTGATAAACAGTCTTGATATGATAAACTTAAACAGCAAATATTTACACAATTTTAATTCATCAGCAAAAGCTGATATAGATATAGATGCTCAATTCTCAGTGAATTTGGATGGTTGGGCGGATGGATGAATGCGTGGACAGATGGATGATTGGTTGTTGAAGAAGATATCATAAGGCACTTTCCTAGTATTCTAACAGGACCTTGTGAAAGTATAGAGTAAAGTGATATTCTTTCTTCCTGTGTGCTCTCTCCTAGTTTTGACAAAACTGTTATTCCCCTAGTTTCCCAAGACAGAACTTTGTATATAATCCTTATTTTTTCTCTATCTCTGTCTAATCCATTTCAATCACTTAATTAAATCAGTATAACATACCAATAAAACAAGGAGTAAAACAAATATGAGGGAAATAAGTATTTTCTAACATTAATTTATTTAACATGAGTGCATTTTATGTAATAATAATTATGTAAAAAATCTTAAGGTATTTATTATTATTATTATTATTAATTCTAGTATTGGATAATGGAATTTGGTATAAGCAAAGACTTCTGGAAATTTAGTCCTAATGAAAATTCACTACAGTTTACAGTATATATAATGACCATGATAAGAATTGTGCTGAATATCTTGAACCTAAAACATCTGTGTTTACAAACACATATACTTTTAGTTCTCTAGTAGTTGTAAACTCTTATACAACTTATTATTATTGCAACTGAAATTGCTACTTAGTAGCTTATTATTATTATTGCTGTTATATAGAAATTAACCATGAAATTAATTTTATTTTTGCTGTATACCATGCCACCAGTCCATATTGTCCTAATATGGATCCCCTTAACTATGTCAGAAAATATATACTGTACTCTCATTTCTGTCAATAACTATATCAAATTAAGAAAGTTATTTAACCTCTTGAGTAATCTCTTTCTGCAAAATTAGGTGATTAGACTAGATATAGGGAATCATTATAGATGTTTTGGGCTTTAATATTGTTTACTAAAAACAGACATCAGAAAAATACTTTCATACATCATGCTAATGAATTCCAGAAATAAGATTTTCAATAAACTACTTTTTAGAGTCCCTGTTATAGAATCTCAAATTGCTTTTATTCCTGCCCATTTTATAATCTTCTAGTTCTTTCCCTTGTATATTCACATTTTAGCTGAAATGATCTTTTGCACCTATATGTTCCAACAATGGTACTGTAAAACCATTAGCTATTTTAAAATTGCACTTCAATTTTTATACTTCTTTCTTTGCCCATTTTTCAAAGATAGATTCTATATTCAAAACAATACAAACAGCAGTTTTGTGAAAGACAAATACAAGGCTCTCTATTTTTTTTTCTTCTATTTTACACATCAATGAAAATCTGAAAAGAGCTGCAGAGCAAAGGAATGCTAAAAAGCACATGACCTTGCCTTGAATCCCATGGTCTGCTTCAGGGGAAGAGATGGCATAACTCTTACCATCAGCACTCATTCCACTGAGAGTCATTTAATAACAGAATTGTTTATAAATTGAAGATATAGAAAAGGAATGCAGGTGAAAATATGTTAAGCATTGTGTGTGAGTGCATGTGCTTAGGTGTGTTTGCTAGAGATCTGTGCATTTCAAAGTTTTGTTCTCCTGTTCTTACCATTTTCTCCTAGAGCTCAGAGATAAGTAATGGCACTACTTTAAATTGTGCCTAAAACATTAGCAGTTGCTCATCTCACCCACAACTCCCCTGGTCAGCAGGAACATGTGGTCGTACAATTTCAGCGTCTTTGCTGTTAAATATTTTCTATAATGGAAAAAAAGAATATGTTAAATGAGGGAGTTGGGATACGTAGGTAGAAAGAAAGAAAAGGGAAGTTTCTGGTATTTTTAAAGCAGCTACTTGTATATTTTTTGCTAGATAATAATACCTCCAGTTTGCCCTATTACTAGTTTTACAGTGTTTGAGGTTATGCCTTTTTTTAGGTCCAAGAAACGTGTTCACTTACAGTTATAGAGCTATAATACAACTGGATAGCCCCACGTATGCCCTCCACGTGTCCAATTTTTGAAAATCTAGAGTTGTTCATTATTTCAACTTAGTTATGTAACACATAATCATATTTTTTTTCCTTAGAGAGAGAATCGGATTCATTAAGTATCAAAAGAGAAAATGAAATAAAAGAAGCATATAAATGATATTAACTTTTAAACTCCATGCCAATGATTACTTTGGAAAATAATTCCTGAGTGCAGGAATGAGAAACCGGAGAAACTAATGAAAAAAGGAAAGGCAATCCACGAAGCAGTGAAGGTGACCACTGCTAAGGATAACTGGTCAATATGCTCACTGACTCTTTTTTTTTTTTTTTTAAGATTTATTGATTTATTTGAGAGAGAGAGTGTGTGTGAGAGACAGCATGAGAGGGAGAAAGAGTGCACACAAGGGTGGGGGAGGGGTCGACGGAGAAACAGACTCCCAGCGGAGCAGGGATCTGGATGCTAGACTTGATCCCAGGACCCCGGGATCATGGCCTGAGCGGAGGGCAGAGGCTTAACCTACTGAGCCACCCAGGCGCCCCTCAATGACTCCTTCTGATGAGCTAGAGAGTTCATTCTGTGGTTCTGTGCATAAAAGATTAAAGAAAATTGCTTATATTTTTCAGAAGTCTCAGCTTCAAGGCAGTTCTTAAGCCTCCCTTTAAATCTGTAAAGGTTTTTAAACCTCCAAATAAAATACATTCATTGGTCTTTCATCAAGTAGTAGAATGTTAAGGGTTTTGCCATTGGCTTTAAGACAAACCTCGGGAAGTGAAATAGGGCAACAGTGATGGTAATTGCCACAATGGTTTCTTCTAACCATGGATGAAGAGAGAAAGGATGTTTGACTTTATGTCATCATAGTCTGCCTTCCTGAAAGTCGTATTCTAAATTCTTGAGATTTAAACTCCCCTCAGAGGTGTTAAAAAAAAATGGTAGAATTACAAAATACCCTTAGAGGCACAAATCATGAACAAATCAGTAGTGGGGGAGGCTGGGCCGTGAGTCATGGCAGTGGTTTTCCATTAGGTAATGTGTACCTGCCACCCATACAAACCTGGACAGACACCACAAACTGGAAGTTAAGGTCTGTCGAGATCACAGGGCATGCCAGGGGGGGATGTTTGATCAGAGAGCATCGAGGGAAACTCCATGGCTTCCCACTGACTGGAAACCTGAGAGGACACCATCTGGACATGGAGCTATTTTTGCACTCAGAAGAAAAAAAAAAATCCCCTGCCTCCAATTCTCTGTTCTCTGATAAAAATGGGAAGCATTTAAGCACAAGCTGCCATCTTCAAAGGGTCAAATTGGCCCGGTAGTACTAACTCTCACTCTTTCTAGATATGCGTGATTGCCACCTGGTTTATCATAGACGGCATCTTCCATGGCATCCGAGAACTTCCTAAAAAAAGAAGTGAGAGGTGTATGGCAAGATTTTGGTCAGGAGGCTACCCAGTTGTACTTGAACAAAACTAATCAGAGTACACTTGTTACTGGTTGCTGATTGAACAGCTCAAGACAGAGCTGGGACCAAAAAAATGTATCATGGCACACAAATTACAGCTCACAGAACTTCTTATCCTGGAGTGCTTCTCCATGTCAGTGTTAACTAAAGTAGAACTAACTACTGTGGGTTATTTTGGCACACACACACACAAAAGTACAATGTTTATATCCATATTACTCAGGTGAAATCTACTAGAACTAAAAATAAAATATAAAATCATCTTTATTTGTTTACATCATGACTCAACCATTTTAGAGTTTATAATTTGTTTTAAGGGAAAGAAGAACCATGTTAACTGAGTATGCAAAAAGAAAAGAAAACGTGGCAAGGGAAATTGGGGAAAAGCATTTCTGTCTTCAGATTGAATATACAGCCATCAGGAAAGTAACACAACCTAGGAGATATGTTAGAAATAAAACTGGGCTCCCTGATTTTATTTGTGGTAATGAAGCAGATACTTCTGTGGGAAAAAGTATAAAGACACAGAAGATTGCTTTCTGACCAAAAATTTGGTTTACTGATAGTCTAGATGTTCTAATATCAAAATCAAATTGTCTATGAAATGACTGAGCTTTAATATAATATTTGTTAGTTGAGGGGACTAGTTTGCTTTTCTGAAAAATTCACACAATTTACAGACTTCTCAGGGCTGTTGTTTTTTTGTACAACAATGCACACCTGTTAGCTGTTTATGGTTGAATTAACTATTAGGACTTGTATTAAAAACAAAAACGAAAACAAAAAAACAAAAAAGAGTAAATGTTAATTAACCTAACAAATGAACACAGAAGAAATAGGATGCATCTACAGGTGGTAAAGCATTTCAACTGTGAGGGAAATGGGAATGCAAAAGTGATAGCCAGCTGTTCAAAGCAGTGCAAATTGTACACAGCAAACCTGAACTTGAAACCCAAGCTAAAGCTTAATGAAATTATTTCAAAGCAGCAGATGCTTACGGGGGAAAAAAAATGAGGGGACAATTTGTTGTAGAAAATTACATTGATATTATGATCTGTGATCCAGACATCAAACTGAAGATCTCTCATAGTTAATAGTCCAATATTAGAAACATAATTTGGTTGCACTGGCACAGAAAATGAAGATTCTGTGTTAAAATGTCTAGTAGAACCATCTGGAATGAGACCCTGTTAGTACGCTGTTCACCCTCAGGCAGATGCTTGACAAACTCTGTCAAGAATAACTACACTAGGCGTATTAAAAAAAAAAAAAAAGAAATAATCACAGACCTTTTTCAGAATAAACCGCTTTCCAGTGTATTTTGGAGAATATAAAGAGAAAATAAAGATTTTAAATATATTTAATAACAGATAAAGGTATCAATGAATCCACAGGAAAATATAGAAGTAATTTTAGCGTTAGTAAACATACAGATGAACCATGGTAAACGACAAACACCCACCATATCAAAGCCATCAGGAGCATGAACGTGCCCTAGAGCAGGTGCTAGAATTATTGAAACTACTATGAGTTATTCTGGGGTATGGCTATAACATTGAGTATGATGCAATTCAGCAAATTAAACACCATGTTTGGTCTTTTATTTACAACGTTTTCCTTCCTCCTTTTTCAAATTATTTTTATTCCTTTTTAATAAGACGTTCCACTTTAATTAGTGCTTCACACATATTTAAGTATCAATGGAAATGCCAAAAAAAAAAAAAAAAAGTCTCCACTAGTATCATCTCCAAAAGAGAAACATATATTCGTGTATTCCCTTCTTAGGTTTTCTCATAATTTTAAGAGTTATGATGTGATTTAACTTGATTTTTGAACTTCCTGGTTCTACATGAATGGGAGAAACTCCGAGAAAAATACATTTTTTAATCTCATTTGTCTATTTTTTTAAGGGTTCCAGTATAAATACTGAATACTAGACAGCTTAGAGTTACTATTTTACCCCCTTCCTAAAATAAGGGAACGTTCAACTGTATAAGTTCCTGATGGGTTAGTTCTAATATACATTACATCTCTGGATATGATAAACTGCAGAATACAATGTTACAATTTTGTTTATTTCAGTCATACTAGTATTTCCAATGGGTTTGTTTCTCTTTTTTTGTATTTTGTGTCAGGTCAGAATTTTACTTTAGCATTTCTTGTATTGCATGTCCTTCGGTGGAAAAAAAAAAACAAAACCAAAAACTTTTAGTTCCCTTTCATCTCACATCTGTATTTAGCTTTCGTTCTTCCAGTATACTTTTGACAGTTTTAGAATGCGAGGTTAACTTTTTCTTTCCCCCCAGCAATTTAAAACTATTTTCTTACTTCTTCCGTTCTACCTATTTTCTGAATATTCAACCGAGTTCCATTATTTGCAATTTGCCATTTTTCTCTGGCTTCTTTCTAATTGTTTGCTTTATTTTTGTTCTGTAGTTGTTGGGCTGTGATGTATGTAAGTGGTTTATTTGTTTTTATTACTCCACTTTGATATTCTCTGAGCTTTTAAATTTCTAAATTTACGTAAATGTATGCTTTTTTCCCAAACAGCCATTATATCCTCATTTTTATTTTCTGAACCACACCTTTCTACTGGGACTATAATTACACATATGTTTCACCTTTGATACCATCCCCCAGGTCCCTGAGACACTTTCTTTCCACAATGATCATTTTTTTTCCTGATCAATCTTCAAGCTTACCGTCTGTTTCCTTTGTCATTTCCACTTTGCTCATGAGCCTGTTTAGTGAATATTTTATGTTATATTCTGCATTGTCACATTGAGAATTTCAGTTTAGTTTGTTTTGTGCTGAGAATTCTTCTCTTTTTTTATCACCATTATATTTTCTCTACATCCTTGAGCATAGATGTATTAACTACTTTAAGACTCATTTCTGATAATTATAAATTCAGGGTTATTTCATGTTTATTCTCTGGTGATCTTTTCTCTTGCAAATGGGTCATGTTTTTTTCTTTCTTTGAAATTGTGAGTAGTATGAGATATTGTAGAGATTATGAATTCTGCCACATTCCTCTGAAGAATATTATTTTAAGGGGTCAATTAATCTGGCTGAGTCCGTACTATAAATTTTCTCCAGCAACAGGTGCAGCCCAAATTTCAGTTCAATTTCTTTAAGTTCAGTTTGCCTGCATGAAATATGGATCATACACATGTAGTTCAGAAAGCAGCTATGGAATGAATAGAGCTTATAACCAGAAATTAAGGCTAATATTTAAGCCATACATCATTATAGTCATTTAGGTTACTTCCTGTTGACTGCTCTCTTGAGTTTTAGGTCCCTGTACCTGATTGTTCTAATATCATTGAATATAGAAGCAAACTTAGGAACAATATTAGGGGACCCTTTACAAAACATAACTAATTAATATATTATAAATTGGCTTTACTCCAGGAATTCAAGATGAATTTTAAGAAAATCCACTAATATAATTTACCACAATAAATTATTTTTATTTATTTATTTATTTTTTAATTTTATTATGTTATGTTAGTCACCATACAATACATCATTAGTTTTTGATGTGGTGATCCACGATCCATTGTTTTCTTATAACACCCAGTGCTCCATGCAGTATGTGTCCTCCTTAAATACCCATCACCGGGCTAACCAATTCCCCTTTCCCCCTCCCCTCTAAAACCCTGTTTGTTTCTCAGAGTCCATAGTCTCTCATGGTTCATCTCTCCCTCCAAATTCCGCCCCCCTTCATTTTTCCCTTCCTTCTCCTTATGTCCTCCATGCTATAATACCACAATTAATTATTAATGGAGAATTTCTATGTGATCATATGAATAGTTGCAGTCTATATCCTGCATCAGACAATATCCACTCAACAAGGAAAGGAAGCTATAGATCTTCAGTACCCTTCTGAGAAATTCCCCCTTTCCTAGAATGTTCTACTTCTATTTTTGTTGTTGGAAGTTGCATCTTACTGTCTTCCGACTATGCAGATATGTAATATGTACAGTTAATTGAGGCACAAAGAGTTCATTGGAACCAATTTTCTTCTAATGGGGATTTAAAAAAAAATTATTTAAGGTATTTGACTTCATTTTAATGATCTTGCGTTACAGTATTAGCACCTTATTTGACATTTCACCTGAGATCCTTTATCAGTATCAGTTTGAGCATCATATAAGAGAAACTTCAAAATAATTTTGGCATGAACACACAATGGTTTATTTTGTATTCTGAATGTAGGCAGCCAAGAGCTGGTATCATTCCAAATTCTAACTTTCTGGTCAATATTTTGACATTTGGCATCAATCATTAAAGTTGCTTCAGGGGACAAAGATAGCTACTGGAGTTTCCAGAATCACAGGCACATTACCGGATAGCAGGAAAGAGAAACTATGAAGAGCAAAAGGGACAGTGCCATGTATCTCTTCCTTTCAAATGAGTTCTATATGAAGTCCGGCCTGAAAATATCTGCTTACATTTCATTTGCCATACCTCGTCACATTGCCCTACTCACCTGCAGGGAGGCTGGACAGTGGATTCTTTTATCTGGACCCATTGCTGCCTCATATAAAATCAGAGTTCTGTTACCAAGGAGGACTAGGATGCAGATGGAAATTCCTGCCAAAACTGTTTCTCTGCAGTTTCAATCTCATTGTAGTGAATGTGAAGTCATTATCTCCTTTCTGGGTAAAAGTGTTTATGCTTATTTTTTTAATATTCACTATACATTCTGAAAGTTATTTCCTCTATCAGCTACTCTCTCTCTCTCTATATATATTTTTTTTTCTAAAATACATTCCTATGTGTGTGAGTCTATCTATCTATCTATCTATCTATCTATCTATCTATCTATCTATCTATCTATCATCTATCTATCTATGTGTGTGTATTCCTAAAACACCATAAGTATATTTTGCATTAAAAATAATAAACTTCTATTGCCTTTAGTCCTGAAAATATTAAATATAAATTATATAATGTAAATTCAAAGCTATTTACAGTAGATTTTTATTCTTCTATCCCAATTTACCTTTGGTTCCTACATGCAAGATCTACCTAAATTGAGGCAGCTTGATCATTTTACTGTGTATATCATAGAATTAGTAAATATTTGCCTATTCTTACTAGCTGCTCAAGTTCTCTCCAATATACTCATACTTTTAAGACCCTGCTTTAAAACCATCTGCTGTAGAATATATTCCAATCTCCACTAGTCCTGACTGATTTCTTCCACCTTTTAGTTTCTGCAGAAATTAACAACTAGGGGTGCCTAGGTGGCTCCGTGGGTTAAGCAACCGACTCTTGTTTTCAGCTCAAGTTGTGATCTCAAGGTCATGGGATTGAGCCCCAAATCGGGCTCCGTGTTCAGTAGGGAGTCTGCTTGAGATTCTTTCTTTCCCCTCTTCCTCTGCCCCTCTCTTTCTCTCTCTCTCAAATAAATAAATAAATCTTAAGAAAATAATTTAACAACTGAATCATCCATTTACACTTAATGTATAATTCTTTATGTATATTGTAAATATAGATGTATTGTAAGCACTATTGATTGCAAAGTCTGTGGTTTATACTATTTTGCAACACAGAGTTCTACCACAACTCCCTGAACATAGTAGGTGCTCAAAGTTGTAGAAATAATTAAAATAAATTGTGAACATATTCATGGAAAATCAAAGAAGACACATAGATTAAAGGAGAAACCAAATCTCCAGTTCCATATTGCCATTCTAGAATTGTTTCCTTCATACTTTTATGCCATGAATTGATAAATTTCATACTTTAATGGCCATAGCTCCTTTTATTTAAGATATAAATCACCTTTTCCTTGACAATATGTTAAACATGTTAATGGGTCAGCTAAATGCTAGAATGTTAATTTGTCTAACAAAATATTGCATGAAGAATTTTTTGACCAGAGGACCAGAGGATCTGAAAACTCCTTTATATTTCAAGCAGTCCTATGTTATAGAAAATGACCTAAAAGAGAGTTAGGATGTAATGAATTATAATATTTTGCTTTCTTATCTCCTTGACATTTTGAAGATTAAATATTCAACTACTTAAGAAAACAGTAGAGGTAGAAAATAATTTTATTTAATGCTTTAATGCATTTTATTTTTAATTCTCATAGCTTAGGGATAAGACCATCTGTGCTATATTAGCTGGGCGAAAGATTTTTTAAAAAGCAAGAATTTCCTTAAGCCTGAATATACAGGTGCTATGACTCATGCACTGGGAGTGTAGTTAACAAAGCATTAGTTTAACTGCATAATCTAACTCTCACAGAGAAGCAAAGATTGTCTACTGCAAGAATTGGGTTTTATGTTCATGACTGTTGAGATTGTTGTATCAAGTGAAAGAAAAGGCTTCACTGGTGGCACACATCTGCTAGTTGCTGATAAGATGCCTTCTTGGTTGCATCATTTTTATTTATTTATTTATTTATTTTTTTGGCCATCTGTCTTTAGTAGACTTATTTTCTTTTTCTTTCTTTCTTACTTTTTTTTTTTCCTGACCACTTAGTATTTAATAACTATTTGCTGGTATCTTGATGCAAGAACATTTATAGGAATGCAAAAACCAAATAATTTGCCAGGGAAAATTATTGTGTTTTAGAGTTATATACTCATTTTATATTTAATCAATATCATGAATTTCTACCAATAGATAAAAGTCACAACGCTCTTGAAAATCCTTCAATTTTTAATGAATAAAACATATTGTAGTAAAATCAGACACATGTTTAATTTTACCTTTAGTTTTCCATTTCTAAATTATTGTTAACATTTTCCACTAGTGATTTTAATAAATATTTTAGGATTAAACACCTTTGAAAATCATCAAGCCTTTCAGAATATCTTCCACAATATCAATCCACGAAGATGTCTTCGTGTAACACAGATTAAGTTTTTTTTTCTTCTTCTTAACATAGATTAAATTTTGGGGTGCTTGCGTGGCTCAGTCAGTTAAGTGTCTGCCTTCAGCTCAGGTCATGATCCTGGGGTTCTGGGATTGAGCCCCCCGTAGGGTTCCCTGGTCAGCCAGGAGACTGCTTCTTCCTCTCTCTCTGACCCTCCACTCTGCTCGCACATGCTCTCTCTCTCTCTCAGATGAATAAATAAAAAATCTTAAAAAAAAAACATAGATTAAGTTTTTACAACATAGCACAAATTTATTCTGAAGAATGAGGCTAAGGTGGGTAACAGAAACTTGTTTATAATTATTCAATTGAGATGATTACAAACTGTTGGAAATAAAATTAAAAATAAGATTTAAATGCATAACCCAAATATCCTATAAACAAACCCATATTTTCTCAGGGTATATGGAACATATGCAGATTAAAGTAATGTGTTCACTTGTATGAGAAAGTAAATAAACTACAGCTTCACACAACATGGTCTCTGTAGAATCCCGAGCACGCAATCTTAACACAACAGAAATATGTGGGATTTCTGCCTCCAAGAATTGTCAAGGACCCTTTGTCCTCAGATTTATATTCAGCATCTCATAGGACAACTGCTTATACATGTTGAATTAAGTGTACAAATTAATTATCAGGGAAAGTCAATAACTATTCTGTTCAGCGGTTACCATGATTACTGTGCATTGAATTCAGAGATGGCTAAGACCATCGTACCCTCCAGGTGTTCATAGTCTTTGGGGAGATGTAGAATTATAGCAGCTGTTTCTATAAGATATAGTAAGATGTAAAATGCAAAGTCCTATAAGAACCCAGCGGAGGAAACGCTGCAGTGTTTATAACAATTGGAAATACAAAAGAAACCACGAGTCACAAATGCGCAGTATATTGCCTGAAGACATTGCAGGCACCCCGATGAGGCAGAGGTTACGCTGGGTGAAAATATTAGCAATCTTTTATCAAATTTATTGCATACTCAATTGCTTGTCTCCAGCAGGTTTTTGAATATGCAGTCATTGCTTTAAAACTTCAGTATTCTGTTTGGGTTTACAACAGTAAGCAGATTGCACACTCAAATTAAGAAAATTCAAGTTGGGTTTAGGGTACAAGTAGGATGTGGGGAAAGAGAAAGCTAATAATATTTTGAGTTCTACTCTCCAAGGCATGCAGAGTAGGTGGGGAGAACTTGAACTGGATGGAGAGCTTTGCTTGCAGAGGTCTGCCCTGAGAGAAATGCAGCAGAAAGCTGGGTAGCAAGAGTCTACTATTTGAGTCTGTCTGATTCTGCTTTCTGGAAAAAAAGGCAGCAGTGTAAAAAAGGGCATCTAAAAGTGTAGAAACAAGGATATCTAGAAAAATTAGTAAAAACTATATTTCATCAAGGAAAAAGTTTTGCTGCCACCATTTATTGAAGAGACTGTCCTTTCTCCATTGTATATTCTTGGCTCCTTTGTCATATATTAATTGACCAAACATGCGTGGATTTATTTCTGGCCTCTCTGCTCTCTTTTAGTTGGCATGTTTTTTGAATTTCTGATTTGTATGGAGATAGTGCGGGCAATATTTTAGAGTGTTAAAACTATTGTAGGATATTTAAAAAAATTGACAATGAAGGCTAGTAAATCTATGTAACTAATGATGCCGCCTGTGTATATGTCATGACTTGGAAATGTTTTGGCTGCTAGAAATAAAAAATTAAACAAAGTAGTGGTTTATTTCTCTCTTTGAAAGAGATTCAAGGTAAGCACACCATAGCAATCTCCTGTTTGATGTCAACACCCTTAAAAGTAGCTTCAGTCTTCAGTGCCACCTCATGATTTACAATGGTCAGTCCTGTTTCAAGAAAATTTTTCTAAAAACTCAACTATCAAACTCTGCTTATATTTTCTTGGATAGAATTTAATGTCATGGTGACACCTATCTTAAGGGAGAATAAGGCAAGCATATTTTATTTTGGCTCATTGTTACCTTGCATAAAATCAAGGTATTTACTATAGGAAGGGAGGAGAATTGATATTTGACAGGCAACTAATCACCTTTGACAGGATGCTAATCTATAAAATGAAGGGGTTTGCATAATTTAAATATTCCTTGATTTTGATACTGAAAGGCAATTTACTTTCTATTCATATATCTAATATATTTATGAAACAATTTTCTAAGATTTTTTTACCACACTAATCCTTTATTTTTCCCTCTGAATTTTTTATTCTTTTCTAGAATAAGTGAAATTGTATTGTTTTATTTTTTATTATTTTTAGGAGATTTTATTTATTTATTTGACAGAAAGATAGAGTGAGCACAAGCAAGGGGAGGGACAGAGGGATAAGCAGACTCCCCTTGAGCAGGGATCCTGATGGGGAGCTCAATTCCAGGACCCCAAGATCATGACCTGAGCCAAAGTCAGACGCTCTATGGACTGAGCCACCCAGGTGCCCCTGAAGTTGTTTGTTTTAGATGAATTCAGTAAAATGAGTTTTTTATTCAATTTCACTGATGCATTCTTGCAATACTATGCTCAATTCAGAAATACAACTAAATTAGAGTTTCAAAATTGTAAAATAAAGTTTTTTTTAATTTTACCAAAAGTTTAAATATATTGACTTAAAAAAGAAATAAAATAAATTGACTTATAATTTCACTGATGCCAAAAAATAATAATAAATGATTTCACTAATGCCTTGAAATTGTGAAAAAAAATTGCCCAGAACATTATATGCCATAAAAGCTACATTATCATTGGTGAAGTGCTTAAATGCAGCTTTTAGAAAATCAATTCTCCATTTTTAAGGAAACAAAATTTTATTTTGTTTTATCATTTTTTGAAACATAAAATTTTAAAATGTATTGGCCACGATGCATAAATGTAGGAGACATGAACTTGGTATTTGATTAGTATTGCTTAATAAGGAAAATTAGATGAAGGAAATGACTATGTTTTTTTGCAAGGAAAAATGTAGAGTCAGGTTTACCACTCTAGCTCTGAAAATACTGACAATTTGGGGTTACAATACAGTTGATGTCACACTAAATTTCAAATTCTACCATTACATTATTTTACCAATAATGTAAGTTCTGTTTTAAATAATATGGTATTCTACTTGATATTTACACATAGATGCTTTGGCCTTCACTACATAGAGTCAGAACTTTTTTTTTTTTTTTTAAGATTTTATTTATTTATTTCTTTGACAGAGAGAGACACAGCGAGAGAGGGAACACAAGCAGGGGGAGTGGGAGAGGGAGAAGCAGGCTTCCCGCAGAGCAGAGAGCCCGATGTGGGGCTCGATCCCAGAACCCTGGGATCATGACCTGAGCTATAGGCAGACGCTTAACGACTAAGACACCCGGGCGCCCCTAGAGTCAGCACTTTAAAAAAAAACGAGTTAAAATATCACTGTAGGGGCACCTGAGTGGCTCTGTCAGTTAAACATCTGCTTTCAGCTTGGGTCATGATCCCAGGGTCCTGGAATCCAGCCCTGTGTTGGGATCCCTGCTTAGCAGGGAAGTCTGCTTTTCCCTCTCCCACTGCCCCTGTTTGTGTTGTCTCACTCACTCACGTCTCTCTCAAACAAATAGGTAAATCTTAAAAAAAAAAAAATCACTGTAGCCACATGCATGCTAAATTGTTTGTAATACTACAAAAGGCTTTTCTGCACATATTTAGCAAACTCCCATAAGGTTGTTAATATGCATCAGATTTAATTGCATCCAGTGCACTGATATTCCATATGTGTTTTTCATATTGAATAAACTTGCTGTTAGTCCTTTAATTCACTGAGGTGATAAATTCATTTAAAAATTACAGATCAAAGGGCACCTGGGTGGCTCAGTTGGTTAAGCATCTGCCTTCGCCTTGGGTCATGATCCCGGGGTCCTGGGATGGAGTCTGCTTCTCCCTCTCCCTCTGCTCATGTTCTCTCTCTCTCTCAAATAAATAAAATCTTGAAAAAAATTACAGATCAATGATGACTGACTTTACCCACTTAACTAGAACAATTTTTTTTGGTGCCATTTGTTTGACCACCGTGCGGTGGTACATCCATCACTGTGAGTCCTGCTTGGCCTCCACTATGCAGAGGAGCTAGACATGGAGGTGTCCTTTACTTCTGCCTCTTCAACACCGGGAACATATCCACTGGTTTCTTCACTGAATTCAGGGTTAGTAAAAAGTAAAGAGGAAATCATGAGGCTGTTTCAGGGGCAGTGGTGGTGACCCACAGTCGGCTTCTGATTGCAGAATTATAAGTGGCAGTGAGCATCATCTAGTGCCCATTGGAGGCAGCAGCTTTCCTTCTCAGACCGGATCTCTGTTTTTGTTGTTGTTGTCGTTGTTGTTAAGAGCAGTTGCAGAAGCGTAGGCTCAGACCTAGTCCTCTGGCGCTCCCAACACTTCCAAAACTACCCTTTTGTGCCTTTTTTGCTTTATTTGCCAAAATAAGCTTCTGATGAACACACCAAAGAACTTTTCTTATTTAAAACACTTGCATTTTTGGTAAATCACAGAATATCACCTAAAACACCAAAAAAAGGGGACACCTGGGTGGTTCAGCTGGTTAAGCATCTGACTCTTCAGTTTGGCTCAGGTCATGATCTTGGGGTTGTGGGAGCCCCTTTTGGGGCTCCCTGCTCAGTGGGGAGTCTGCTTGAGATTCCCCCTGCCTCCCTCTACCCATCCTTCTGCATGCTCTCTCTCTCTCTTTCTCTCAAGTAAATAAATAAATCTTTTTAAAAATGGGGTTTAGGTTGGACACTGAGAACTCAGTACATACGCAAAACTGCAGTTTTTATTCTCTAGCAGCTATGTAGAATTAATTGTTCTCCTGCCTGTAGCTTCTTGTCTACCATATTTCCTCAGCCATTCTCCCAGAGGACAGACTTTCTCCTGGTACACGTAAATCACACACCTTTATAAAGCATTACAGTCCTTTGGTGCTGATCTTGGGACCTGGTATTTGACAAGACATTAAGATTTATAGACAATCTCGACATTTAATGTTGTAGGAAATCCTCATCTTTTTCCACATCTCTTTACATGAACTAGCTATAATGTTATTTCCTCTTTTTCTTGTAGGTCTATATCCCAAATTAGTTATGTAGGGACCTTATGGGAGAACAAAAATGTGGGCCACTTCAATGAGTTCTCCTGGACCTAAATTAACTAGATGCTTTTTTAAAACTACCTCATTCAGGAAAGTAAATTTCTATGGCAATGAGGGTTGTGGGTTAGGTTGCAGGAACAAAAGAAAGAAACACACACACACAGATGAATTTTTTAGACTATAATAGAGTTTCGATCTTCAAAATTTAAGCTTATAAAGTGAGAGATGGAGATATAATTAGATGGAACAAAGCCTATCTGGGATTTATTCCTAAAAGGCTTTTGGATTAAATAACTCACCATTCCAATCCTCGCTCAGTAAACAGCTCAAACTTGTACACGTCCTCTCTTAAAGTTGGTATGTTTTACTTACATAACCTGCAAAGGAGAAACAAAAAATCTGCCTATCAGGGTTGCATGAGAACCAAGTGACTCTACAAGTATGAATTGTCTAGTAAATTGGACCTTCCCTTGAAGGATTAGGATAGGGTGTATTATTTTTTCAGTAAGTATTCATTATGTCTTCTTTTTTTAAAAAGAGCTATTTATTTTAGAGAGAGAGAAAGAGCACGAGTGGGAGGGGCAGAGTGAGAGGGAGAGAGATTCCCAAACAGACTCCATGCTGATCATGGAGCCTTATGCGGGACTTGATCTCACGACCTTGAGATCACAACCTGACCCAAAACCAAGAGTCCGACATTTAAATGACTGAACCATGGGCGCCCCTTCACTATATCTTCTATTGTTAATGAAAAGTCTACATTTTGTTGGACCACTGATACTCACTTTTGACCGTGAGTATTTTAGCAAATGGATGTATCAGTGACAATTTTTGAATAGCGGCTTTAGATGTGTTTGAAAAGTTTGGATTACACTCTTACATGCCTGCCTTCCATCATGAGAAGAACATGCCCAAGTACTCACTCACTGCTTTTTCAATCTGGGTCCTAGAATGAGAGACTGGTAGAACAGACCTGAAGCAGATCTCTGATTGGCATTTAGCCCAGCTGAGCCCAGCAGAGCCACAGATAACCTGCAGATCTAAGAAAGAGAATTACATATTTGCTGTAAGTTGCTAAGATTTTATTTTATTTATTATTTTATTTTATTTATTTTATTATTATACAAAGTTGACTAATATAAGGGCCAATAAACATTACATTTTTCTTATCCAAGTTTCAGAGATTTCCTGAAGACCAACCCCAGCAAAAGGAGTCTTCACCTACTTAAACTAAACCTTTAGAGTGCAGTTTTATTGTTTTATTACAGAACAGTGAATTCAACTTTGTCTCCTTAAAAGCTCTGGAACGAGTGACTTATAACAAGCTTAATAATGAAAAGGTAGCATTTGCTGCAGCTTGACTACATAAAATAAGGCCTGATGAAAATGAAATATTAATATGCAGGTTATGTTAGATGTTGCTTCAGAGTTTCAGAAAAATGAACAGTAATCAGATGAGGGTGTCACACAATACACAGCAAGCAGAGAGCCAATTATGTAAATGAATGCCCAAGGTTAGCATGATACAATGCTTTTTAATTTGACTAATATTAAAATCAACTTGTTTTTAATGTAATAGATGGCTGTGACAACAGTTAAAGAGCACCAAATGTTTTTGTAATCCCCTGTCAAATTAGAAATGCTGTTGTGAGTGATCTGCTTTCCTCGGTACCATACTTGAAAGGCTCAAAATGCGCAATATTTCCTTGGTTTCAGAAACATTAGGCTAAAACGATTCTGAGATGAAAGTCGTAATGACCAGTGTACATCTTCCTCCTTCAACTGAAAATATGTAACAGTGAACTCCTGTTGCCAGAGTCCATTTCCAAAATAAAAGCTTCTCTCATTTAGCTGAATTCACTTGAACTTAACTGGTAAACTGAAGATACATTTTTAAATTATATAAATTTTATTTCTGACTCAATACGAAAAAATCTTCAGCAGGATCTGTGGTCATCTTTCATTTTCCTCCTTGTTAATCTTCTTACCCAGCTAGTGCACTTTAAAAAACAAAACAAGACAAAACAAAAAAACACCATTACTCACTACATAAAGAGACCATGGATTTAATTCTCTATATAAAGTAAATGCACATGTACACATATATTTGTAAATCTGAAAATGAAAACACATAGACATGCAAAAAAATACAGCTATACAGTTTTCAACATTAAAAGAAGGCATTATCTGCACACCACTGGAACATTTAACGTATTTTATTTTTTAAAGCCAAATTTAGTAATGATAATGTATCATTTGGGGAAGTTGATATCTTTATAGTGTTTAGTTGTATGTATAGGAAATTGATTTTTCCTATAGAATGACAAATGTACAATTCTCATAAGCTATTGATTATCTTCTAAGAAGAAATGACAAAATCATTTTCACCTTGACGGTGTTCTGTGTCAGAGTGTTTTTGTGCTAGCCTGAAATTTTCACCAAAAGGAAAAAGAAAATTAAAAAAAAAAAAACACAGGATGAAGAAAAGGGGAGGTTTAGGGAAGGAGGCAATAAACTCACCTCTATATTTAGACATTTATCTCTAGTGATCAAGATCTGCAATTAGACAAAAGTAATGTGATTGTTGTTTTAAATTAAACACATTGATCGCATATCTTTGAATTTGATGATGGAAACTGATAGTGGATATTTCACACATCCCTGTTCTCAATTCTTAAAAAAAATAAGTGAGCTATTAATTAATTATTCCTCAGTTTCTGTACTAGGGTTTCTGGACCTAATGATTATAATATCTGTGTATCCTATTTAAGAAAATAAATATACAAGTTAAAATACAAAATTCCGTACACAGCCTAGAAGTGGCTCATGCAATAAAAGGCCCTGGAGTTTATACTTCATGAGTTTCTAGAAACCCATTCTTGTATATAAATAATCATTGACAAAGGTTCTATCCACATTATTAAATACTCTCCTTTCAAAGAAAAAATAGTGCTTTGAAGTATTAATGTGTTGAGACCTACAAAATAAAGTTAAATATAAAAAAACCTTCACAAGAAATATATTGATTCACTATTTTAAAATACTCTTATACTCCATTGAATTTTAGTCTTAAAAATGTTTCAGGTATAATTATTTGTGTCACTCAGAAGGTTAGGGGAAATAGGTCAATGTCGACATGATTTCACTATTTTTTTTTAAGAACTTGCTTTTTTTTTTTTTAAAGATTTTATTTATTTATGTATTACAGAGAGAGAGCGTGTGTGCATATGAGCTGGGGGAAGAACAGAGGAAGAAGGAGAGAGAGAATCCCAAGCAGATTCCGCACTGAGCATGGAGCCTGATGTGGGTCTCGATCCTATGACCCTGAGATCATGACCTGAGCCAAAATCAACAGTCAGACGCTCAACCAACTAAGCCACCCAGGCTCACCTCACCATTTTTTTTTTATCTCTGTTTGCATTTTAATATATATGAGATAAAAATATTTATTTTTGTAAGAGCAAAATCTATTGAATGTCTCAATTAATGATGCTCAAGGTGTAGTAATGAGCACTCAAAGATGTGCCCATATATACACTTCCTTTTGAAAAATCACAAATTACCTTATGTAAATCAAATACATAAGTTTTATTTTTAAAATCATTATCAAATAATATTTAAGCCTATTGGAGGACTTGAGATATTTAGAAGAAACAATGTTTCTCATTGTTATAATAGTTATATAAATGATAATGCATTTTTAAAAACAATGCATAAATTTTTACTTTGGCTATTGCTATGTGAAATAACTAAACTTTAGAAATAGTAATGATTTGAATTGTACTTCTATGATCACCTGTTCATTACTTAAATACAAAGTAATAGCTAGTCAATAAAATATCCAAATTACCTGTATTATTTTGTGTTGTGGCTTTAAATAGAGTATTAATAAAAGCTATAGAGTTCTACTATCAAAGAAGGTAGCCATTAGCCACATGTGGCTAAGTTTAAACATCAATTAATAAAATTGAATTAAATAAAATATTCAGTTCCTGAGTTGTCCTAGCCATATTACATAGCCACGTGGTTACTATATTTGGTAGCATATAAAACGTTTATATCATTACAGAATTTACACTATGTAGTGCTATTACAGAGGCAGAACTGTCTCAGAAATCATCCCTAAATCAACTGACTGAGAACTCCACTAATGATTTCAAGATCTCCCAGACACTACCACCACATTGCTTTGTTTTTTCAGCTTTGTCTTTATCTGATATATGCTCTTGGTTTTCACTTATTTTAAAAGTAGTTTTGCTATTAGAAAAAACTGTGGTGCTTAATAACTTTGTACAATAACAAAATCAAACATGTTTCAGAGGTAAAGTCTTCCTTTTTGCTAAAATATTTTATTACAACATATTTTAAATATACGGAAACATCGAAAGAATAGCACAGTAGAAGCCCATATAAACCCTGCCAATGCTTGAACTCTCCTTCCTCAGTAACTGAGGAAACCATAAACAGGAAATATTAAAGACGTTAAATATTTGGATAATACTGGATCAAATCCAGTAATTGATATCTATCGAACACACCTAACAATTCAAGAATACACATTATTAATTTCAATTATTTCAAGAGCACAAAGAACATTTACCAAACTAAAACACAAATTCTGGGCCATAAAACACCCATGGTAAATTTCAGAAGGTTAAAAATATACTAAATACATTCTCTTATTACAATTACATTAAAGTGTCAATGAAGAAAAAGCATACATCTAGAAAATTATCAAATATTTGAAAATTAAAATAATACTTCTAAATAGCCCATAAGTCAAAAAAGGACTTAAAAAGTTATAAGATATTTCAAACTGAATATTAATAAAACCACAACATATCAACATGTGTGGGATGAAGATAATGCAGTGCTCAGATGGAAATTTATAGCTTTAAATGCCTATCTTAGAAATAGGAACAGTATAACATCATTTGTCTAAGGCTTAAAATTATACACTAGGAGAAAAAAGCATATTAAAGCCCCAGAAAGTTAAAAGAAGGGAATGATAAGAGAAAAAAGCAATCATATAGAAAAAGGACAACTATTTCATAAGTTAACAAAGCCAAAAGTTTGTTCTTCAAAAATATTAATAAAATTGGGGCGCCTGGGTGGCTCAGTCATTAAGCTTCTGCCTTCAGCTCGGGTCCTGGGATCGAGCCCCACATCAGGCTCCCTGCTCCCTGGGAAGCCTGCTTCTCCCTCTCCCACTCCCCCTGCTTGTGTTCCCTCTCTCGCTGTGCCTCTCTCTGTCAAATAAATAAAATCTTTAAAAAAATATATTAATAAAATTGATAAACTAACCCCAAGTAACACTAACTCAGGAAACACAGGAGAAAGAGAAATCAATACCAGAGTTCCTAACGACATGAACTTTATGTGAAAAAAAATGACAGACTACATGGAAACAATTACAAAATAATTTGCCTTACCAAAACAGAAAGTGGGAGAAATGAAAATCTAAACAGCACTCTTAAAAAAAAAAAAAAAAAGAAAACACAAAACTTTGGATTACAAAACTCTTCCACAAATAAATATTGAGACGCATGATTACACTGGAAAAAAAAATCTATCAACCTTTTAAATAATAATTACACCACTGTAACATCCACACATACTTTCAGAAAATAGCTGAGGCAGGTGTTCTTAACAACTTATTACAAGAAAGCAGAGTTAGCCACATATAAAAATCTGATACTAACCTCACACACACACACACACACACACACACACACACATCCTTCTTGAACATAGACCCAAAAAGTCATAATAAATGTTGACTGGATAAAATCCAGGCATATAAGAAGGGTGATATGCCCATGATCAACTGCAATTTATCTGAATAGCCAAGTAAGTAAATTTAATAAGCACATCAACATCTTGTCACCAGGAAAGCCAGGCCCAGCTCTTTTGGGAACACGCATCCATTGTTCATTCACCAGCCCCCAAGCTGTTGAGTACAACTTGGTTAGCAGCAATGCAAGCTTTGTCCTCATTCAGCTTTCCAAGATGACATCACAACTTCGGGTCAGGAAGAGGAGAGTGAGATGGCTATTGTTTTTTTTTTTGCTTGTTTTTTGTTTTATTTTTATTTTTTAAAGATTTTATTTATTTATTTGAGAGAGAGAATGAGAGAGAGCATGAGAGGGAGGAGGGTCAGAGGGAGAAGCAGACTCCCCGCCGAGCAGGGAGCCGGATGCCGGACTCGATCCCGGGACTCCAGGATCATGACCTGAGCCGAAGGCAGTCGCCCAACCAACTGAGCCACCCAGGCGCCCCAAGATGACTATTGTTGAACGTGTTATTTCATTAGTGCCTTCAGAGCTCATTGCTTCCCTGCTGGTTCCATTCTGCATTGCTCTTACTTTATTCCTGAAAGCTTAGCAGGAGTCTGTTCCTCAGCCCTTCCAGAGGTTTGGAGCCATTGAATTATCTGTACAAATGTCCTTCTTGGTTTAAACTCTGTAGAGTGATTTCTGTTTCCTCAACCAAACTCTGTCTGATAGACCCATATTGCTATTCATATGTGAAAGCCAGATACTTCATACTTGCTTAAAAGCAATACAGATAATTTAATATATACCTTGGCAGTTTTTGTTGGGACTATCGTTTTAATGATTTAATAATTACATTCTGCATATCTGCCATGTTATAATGCACATATTCCATAAGAACATGAAACTTGTGGGAATTTCTAGGAATGTTAGAATATTTTTGTATATATTTAGTATTTTTCATTTCAGTGTATCTAGATTTAAAATTTACAAGACATTCAGCACTATTGCCATTATATTCTTTTGGTGATCTTTGCATTCATAGACTGAAAGATCTTCAAGTTTGCTCAAGTTTCCTCATCCTTAATCAAACACATGGATTTACCTCTTTAAAATCTGAAGGGAAAATGAAAATAAACACCTTGTGGGTGGGGGTGTAGCATAATGAGAAAGGAAGTCCAGTGAATACAGGAATTTAAATAAGCATAATTTCTATGCTTCTCATTTGAGCTTGATGATTTCTGTTTCTGTGCCACGGCATGCCCTATCCACATGACATGAATGTCATTATCTTTTTGTTTTTGTGTTTTACATTCTTTCTGCTACCACTTAACTTTTCTGCCCCCTATCCTTTTGCTTCTGGGCTCTGCCTCATTTTTATTCATGTAACTTTGTATCTGTACAGTCAACCCAAGACCTTAAATAGTCTAGAAGGAAATTTTCTGCTTTAAAACCAATGGAATTTAAATAATGATCTATATGTGGGCTTTTGATTTGACTTGGTCAATCTTGGTCTATATTTACGATCCTAGCATATTTATTCAAGGTGATTCATTATATTCTTTAGAGTGCTCTGAGTTTCAGTGATAAATTTGAGGGTGTCCCCACTTATAATATTTTGCATGATCTAGAACCCACTCACCTCCTCAAGCTCTACTTCTTCATGCATTTGCTCATATATATTGTTCAATTTATCCATACTGACCTATCTTTATTTTCTCCAGAACACCAAGATCATTTCTGCCAATGTATTTTCTTTTTCTTTTTTTTTTTTTTTGAAAGAGAGAGAGAGAGAATGCCAGCATGAGTCGGTGAAGGCACAGTGGGAGAGGGAGAAGGCGAGAATCTCAAGGAGGCTCCACTCATGGAACCTAATGTGGGGGGTCGATCCTCAGGACCCTGAGATCATGATCTGAGCTGAAATCAAGAGTCCAACGCTTAACTGACTGAGCCATCCAGGTGCCCCTTGTCAATGTATTTTGAAACATTCTGTATTCTGTGCCTGCATTATACATATTTCAAATCTTGTCTTACTATTAGGCTCATCCTTTAGGTCTTAGCTTATATATGAATTCCATAGAAAGGCCTTCTTGAATAGTGAATCATAATTTGATCATTCTGTTTCTTTTTTTATGACTGTGTATCTTTCCAACTAATAATTGTATATTTATTCTTCATTAATTTATTTTCTCTGTTACTTTGTGAACTTGAGATTGTCAAAAGAAATCATAACTATTTCATATACAACTGTTTACATTGTGCCCGGAAGAGCTCCTGGAACATATAGGTATTTGCTATTTAAATAAACAAAAGGTAACCCTACTGCAAAAATGATCATCCAGATAATCTACTCCTCCAGATGGTTTCACCCACAAATATTATGTGTTTAAAATAAATTCATAAAAGTCTGATTATATAAGCCAATTATTAAAAATTACTTCATAGGAATAGTGCAAATGGTGATAATTCCTTAAGAAATTATAGTCTTCGGTTTTATATATTCTTAAGGCTTTGTGTGAGGAGATAACTGGAGGGAAGACAATGATGCAATCATATTTATGCTAACTTCCAAACTTTTATATTTATGATTATTATTGCCTTGATTTTTATATAGTGGAGTGTCATTACTCTTTATTTGCCATCATACTGCAGGATATCTGTCTATGAAATTGTGAGACTTTAAAAAATAAACTGAATCTTCCAAAGTAGTTTTACATTTTTTCATTAGTGAGGGTAATCATTTTCTACTGACATGGCAATTTCAGTGGTGTTCGTGTGTAATCTGATTGATAGAGGGTTTACATACGAAATTAATAAGAGAAATTGTTCATGACAAGTATAAACGACTCTATTGATTCCCAAAGTTGTTTTTGGTTCTCCAGGTCATTCCACTCCAGTGCCCACACACTATTGCCCTTGCTTTGGACTTCGGCCACCCTGTGGTCATATCTCTAAGGACCTGTTTTCTGCTCTGTTCAACAATTGAATACTAGTAATGCCATAACTACTAAGGGTTAACTCTGCAAAGTTTGTCAGGAATTCCATATGAAATTTCGAGGAAACACTTGAACATAATACTGTGACACAAAGTTGTGATTCAGATTTTCATTATTTTTCAGTTACCTAACACATGGTGAGGTGATAACTCAGGAAGCTTCCATATGCTGGTGCATTGGTTCTAGTTATTTCCTTATTGCATCAACATGCATATGAAGCTTAACTTTCTAGTTTAAACTGCTTGAAAACACACACAGGTGTATATAAAGTATGCGCACATACAAACACGTAACATAGTGTAGGGCAAGCATCACTAAATTTAAGGCAGGGTATCTGGACTTTAGTTCTGGTTTCACCACCCTCTAAATATGTGTCCTTGGGTTTGCCCCAGAATAAACTTTTGTATCAAAAATGAAAGTGTCACCGATACTAAAAATGATTATTGTGGACATCAGATAAGAGAATACTAGTGAAAACAATTGCGAGGTTAGAGCATATTAATGCATTATATATATATATTTCTCATTAATAATTTAATAAATTATTAACAATATAACAATAAAAATAACAAATAGGTTAATGTGGATGTTACATAGATCATTTATCACCTAATGGTGCATATTATAAAATTGAAACAAAACTTTTAGAGTTTTCTCACTGAGAAAATGCGTACTACCATGTGATAGCCTTTACATAGTTTTCAAAACGCATATTTTCCTTTTTAGCGTATAATTATTTAAAATGCATAATATACTCTCAAATGTTTCCTATGTAAAAAAATTTATATAAGAATGCATATACTCTTCTCCACATTCAAATGGTGGTTACTGGGGGCTCGAGGACAGGGGAATGGGAAACAAGTGCTTACTGGGTGTAGGGTTTTTTTGGGGTGATAAAAATGTTTTGGAACTAGGTAGAGATGGTAGTTACACACCATTTCGAATGTATTAAATGCCACTGAATTGTTTCTGTTAAAATGGTTAGTTAGTTTATGAACGTGAAGCTTTACCTCAATTTTAAAAACTGCGAAATAAGTCAATCAGAGAAAGACTTGTATTATGATCTCACTGTTATGAGGAATTCTTAATCTCAGGAAACAAACTGAGGGTTGCTGGAGTGGTGGGGGTGGGAGGGATAGGGTGGCTGGGTGGTAGACATTGGGGAGGGTATGTGCTATGGTGAGCGCTGTGAATTGTACAAGACTGTTGAGTCACAGACCTGTACCTCTGAAACAAATAATACATTATATGTTAAAAAAAAAAAAAAAAGAAGAAGAAGATAGTAGGAAGGGAAAAATGAAGGGGGGGGGGAATCGGAGGGGGAGACGGACCATGAGAGACTATGGGCTCCGAGAAACAAACTGAGAGTTCTAGAGGGGAGGGGGCTGGAGGGATGGGTTAGCCTGGTGATGGGTGTTAAAGAGCACACATACTGAATGGAGCACTGGGTGTTATACGCAAACAATGAATCATGGAACACTACATCAAAAACTAACGATGTAATGTATGGTGATTAACATAACATAATAAAATAAAATAAAAAATAAAAAAGGCAAACAAAAGGAAAAAACTGTGAAAAGAAATTAAGAATATAATTTATAAATATTTCTTAAATCTAAGGGAATCCTTCCTTCCACAATCACTAGGTAAAAAATCATATAGTTGTCTTCCCTATATTTTATAAGACAGTAGTTTACCCATGTCTTGGTTGGACAATAAATTATTATAATACTATTGTTTCATACTAAGAAGAGTTTAGTATATTCAGAAGACTTGGAGGACTCCTAACTGATAGAAATATTTAGCTTGAAGCTGATATTTTATATCATCATATTAAAATTCTATGGATCTAAATACTGTCTCCAGTGTTATGTGCAACCTTCCAATCTCCATCCTTTTGTTAATCTGATTTTTATATCGAATCTTAAAAAGAATTTGTATAATAAAAGTAACTAATAATCCTTCCTTTGTGTATGGCAGCAGTATGTTTTCCTTATTAATTCATATAGATTTTAACTTTGGCAGTGTTGACAATTATTTCTTATTTGGTTGGGTAATGACAATAATTGCAAATACTTAGCTGAATATTGGTAGCTTAGTTTTACAAGAGAGCTTCTTCCTGCCCCTTGATGATATGCCCCACAGGCCATCAGTGCATAATTGCTATTTTACAAAACATTCTGTTTTAAAATTCAACAGACTCTTTTGTTACATTTTTAGTATTTTAAAGGTCTGTGAGACAGCACTAAAGATATGTTGCATAATGGATGTTTATATCTTTCAGTAAAATGTTTTACTTTTTAATTAGCCTACTATTAATAAAGTGGGGGACATTTACAATTTCAACGACCTGATTCTTTACCAAATTAATAGCTTCAGAAAATAAGAGAGATTATTAGAAACTGAAGGTGATTTAAGACATATATCATCTAATTTTAATATGTAGACCTTTTCTTGTATCCTAATTCAAACAGACGTGCATTTCTTAATACAATGGGAGCTGTGGTTACGAACTGGATATAGATGATGCTAACAAATTATTTTAGTAATTGTGTGAATGATAGTAGCACATAGCACAGAGTGTACATTAAAAGTTCTTGCTTTTCAGAGACTTACTCTTAGCCAATTGAATATTATAATGCTGATATTTTCTTTAAAATACTCCAATAAGGGGCGCCTGGGTGGCTCAGTCGTTAGGCGTCTGCCTTCGGCTCAGGTCATGATCCCAGGGTCCTGGGATTGAGTCCCACATCGGGCTCCCTGCTCGGCGGGAAGCCTGCTTCTCCCTCTCCCACTCCCCCTGCTTGTGTTCCCTGTCTCGCTGTGTCTCTCTCTGTCAAATAAATAAATAAAATCTTTAAAAAAAATAAAAAAATAAAATACCCCAATAAAAAATAGTTAAGCTAATCAAATGAAGTAGCTAAATGAAATAGGTAAATGAATGAATGATATGCTATCTAACTAAATATTTAAGAATGAATGTGTGGATGAATAAAAATGAAAAAAATGTCAAATTGTTGGTAATTGCTAAAGTGGTTGATGTGTAGCTGGGATTTACTGTATTTTTCTCTCTGGCAAGACTTCCAATAGAATTGAAAAAATGTCACACATTCCTTTTGTTCCTCCCTATCTTTTTTGTTAAATCCAAATTACTATCCAAACAACCAAAAGCTACAAAATTAAATGAACAATTCCTTTATTTTCTAAAACTCTTGTTTGATGGCCTGTTCTCAAAACTAGTTGAAATTTGGCTGACCCCTCTTGCGATAATTATACTGTTGTTCCCCAAAGTAGAATTCTCCTTTGGAATCGTTCTCATATTACGTCATTCTGAATAAAAGCCAATACTTAAAAGTGATCTTACTGATTTTTCTCACTTATTCTATTGTTGTTTGACAATAAAATCTGTGATAAAAAAGCTAAAAAGGCAAAATTATCTTTAAATTTATAATCAAATGGATTTGATATCTATTCAAATGATGGCGATTTTTTTCCACTTAAGTGATTAATATCTTCCATTACATTAAGAGGTATAAAGTTATTAAGCATATTAGCAACCCTGAAAAAAAACTTTACTTGTATATGAGTCCAGTATTTCTAAACTTCATGTTATATTTTATCAATATTCTCTCCATACTAGACACATATATTTTTAAAAATCACATAGTAGGAAAATTTGTTTCAGCATTTAATGAGCTCGGGGTAAAACCATGTTTGGGAAATTGAGGGTTTGACTAACTCTAAAAATGTCTATATCTATTTTATTTTTTATAAATATTTAAAAAGAATAAAAATGGTAAGCTCATACACACATAACATAGAGGTCACCCATTATAATGTACATTTCAAAGAATTCAGTTAATTTACACAGGATGCAATCTTCACTACAATCTAGCCTAAGAATATTTTCATCATGACAAAATATTCCCCCCATATCAGTTTAACTAAATGACTGAAGTATTAGCTCTTACTTTTCTTTTTGAAATTATATGTCAAAAGATAATATCCTGGATGATTTTAATGCTTTGAAACTTGTTGAGACTTGTTTATGGTCAATTTGGTCAGATATCATACTGTGAATAATTTTAACATTGTACAATTTGTTGAAACTTGCTTTATGGCCTAGCAAATATAATCACTTTTGGTAAATGGTCTATGTTCACTTGAAATAAATAGTCTTGAAAACTAGTTGTCAATCATGTCACAGCTCCTTTGACAGTAATGTATACATATTTTTTCTGGGTAGTTTGAGGATAGTGTTTTTGATGTCTGGTTGTCTTACTATGAGACATCTTAATATGTTTGTAATTATTTGGTTTATGACTTACAGACCATCTTCATCCCATGGATTGATGACCACGCCACCCATTATGCCCTATAGTAGTAGATTCAGCTTTGCTGTGTAGTTCATAACAATAGCTTCACCTGACACCACATTTACTGAGCTTTAAGAAAAGATACAGGAGAGAAAAAAGCAAAGAACGTTCAGTAACAGCATCGCAATGATCTCCTGACTCCCATGCATCTGATGTTCTAGTCATTCCATATTGGCTGTGGATGTTCACAAGACTAGAGGCTGAGTGTTCACAGACAATCTCGGCTCCAGAAAGCCATGCACCATGAGATTTCTTTGGCTTGATCACATACCCTACTTAGGGAAATGTGACTCAATTCCATTCCCCAGGCAAACTGCAACTTATCCTTCTCAGTTACTCAACACTAAATGAACAATCTCAACAAAGAATTACAGGTGCTTGGTCTGGCATATAGTCTTTATTCAGATTCTCCTTTGTCTTGGATAAAATAGATACAGGGCAGCCCTGAGTGGTTCCATGAGTAAAGGTTATACAAGTATTCAAACATAGGCAAAAGTTTCATGCATCTGGAGGCTATAATAAAAATCTTAGAACTTCTTTTAACCTGTTTCTTCAATTTTACTCCCACCCTAAACCACCCATTAAGTATTACCTTGATATCCATGCTACAGCTTATCCAGAAATGAAAAACAAAATAAAACCCCAAAAACTTCTTAAGGGGAAAAAATTACAGAATTAGAATTCTCTTGTTAAACACATTAAACATGACCATAACCCTAATAAGCTTTCTGATAGCCCTTTACCAACTGGACTATTTTTCATATAACTTTATCTATTATTACTTGCAAATTTCTACAGATGTTGATAGAAGTATTTAACTTTATGTGTAGCTTTACCAAAGCTAAATTTATTTCTTCCTTCTTCTGTTATTAGGCTCCATGTATATTATATCAGTTTGAACTTTAAGTCAGCTATACAAAATGTATGTTTTTCTGGAGATCATTTTCTATACTTTCATTCCTATTTAACTATACATTTCAACCAAAAAAACATTTTTTATCTTTTACCCTATAGAGTTGTTGAAGTATTAGTGTAATGATTAACACACCACACCTTGGTTAATAATAATGTCAGTGTTTCATTTCTTCTTGGAAAACAAACAAACAAAAATGCTCTTTCCCATGTACTGTACATCTCCTGAGAGTCCTTAGAGCCCACTACTCTGTAATCTCTAAGTTCCATCTTATCTGAGGGTATAACCATAACTAACCTGCAAAAAAAACCATGTTTTTCTTTGACACACATTTCCAAATATCACTAAGGAAGGTCACTCATTCTTACATGGAGTCAACACAATGTTGATCATTAATCTGGCTATTTTAACCAACTGTACTAGGAACTATAAGTTCCTTTTAAATTGGGGCACAGTGGTAAAGAGGGTGCAGCAGAAAATAGTACAACTGACAGCGGTGATTTTGTATTGTATCGGCAGACTATGGGATTCCACCAAACTGACCTCGTTATCCCGGGATTCCAGCGATGCCCTTTAAATACATCAGAGTACATCATAATTAACACATTAACAATATTTTCTTTAGTGAAGGTATACACCCTCTGCAGGATTTTCAGTGAGATTAATGCAGTGCTAATTTTGAAATAGTCGTATTTAGCTTTGTCAGCTTTTTAGGTTGACTACCAAACATGTCCAATTTCCTAGAAGTGAATGACAGTAGGGTCTCCGTCTAGGACTTACCTTGTCACCATCATTGTGCCCAAACCTTTAGATAATAAATTTCCCTTTGGATCCACACAGCCAGTCTAGTTCCCGAGATTCCCAACGCCCTGTGAATTGGGGCCAGTGTCGATTAAGTTACTACAAATGCTATGTCTATTGAATACTGTGGCTTTGAAGCAATTTAAGTTAATGTATTTGCCTGTTAGAATTGTGTCCCCCAGGAAATGTGTTGTCCTTCATACCTAGGAAATTGCCTGAACAGAATGTCATTCTGATTCACAACAACACATGCATCAGATGTCGTAGGCCAGTCAGAGTAAATCTAGTCAAGCTCAGAGGGAAGATTTGTCTCTGGGCTGAATGGGAACCAATATTATAAAAATAATAATAAAAAAATATAACCCAAATGAAAATTTCCACACTGCTGTATGCAAGTGAAATATCAGAGGACACAGATTGATGTCTTTCCTTCAAATCATCAAAGTATACTTGTCAGGTAAATTTCATAGCTTGAATTTATTTAATTCTTCTCAGAGGATAACAAATCAGGAATGTCTTTGGAAATTGGCCATGGATTGGCACCACAACTAAGAGAAACAAGTGTGAATATTTTTTTATTCTGATAGGAGTTCTTTGAAGAGAGTGATGGTATCCTTTCTCAGCATCATTTTCCATTTAGGGGTTCATTACTTTCTGTGACAATTACCCCGCCTTTTCCATTTATTACCTATTATTATGTAGACTTGACATTCTGAATGGGAGTCTTTGACTGAGACATCCATACTGGCTACCCACAGGGTAAGTTTCAGGAGTAGACTTACCAGAGTTTCCTTTTCGGTTTGGCCTCTAGAAGGATTTGTGTTGGAAAAATAAAATACTAATGCAATTGTCTTTATCTCTGGGAGTTTGGGTGCACATATCATTAAGTCTAGTTTGGGCTCCAAAGGGAAGTCAGTCTTCAACCTACTCTTGTGTTATTCTGAGGAATTAAAATACTGTCCTGAGCAGAAACCTCCCTCTGCCAGGATAGTAAGTGCAGTCTGATGCCTGGTGTAATTGTATCTGGCAAGAGAATGGCAAATTTTTGTGATGTAGGAGAGACAGAGAATTTTATGATCCCCTGATTTCCCCAACATATGCCCCCATTCTCACCAACATGTACGAAACCTTTCCAAAGAATTGCCCATTTACTATTCTTCATATTTAGATAAAGCACACATTTGGCCAGTCCAGGCAGCCAGTCCTTCATTCCCTTATCATCCCCTTTTATAGTTTTAATGGCAGCGTAGCAAATTATTTCAAAGCTTTCCTTAAAACTGTGAACAAATCACCTCAGCAAAAAAAAAAAAAAAAAAAAAAAATCTATTGGGGCACCTGGGTAGCTCAGTTGATTAAGCGTCTGCCTTGGGCTCAGGTCATGATCCCAGGGTCCTGAGACTGAGCCCTGAATCAGGCTCCCTGCTCAGTGGGAAGTCCGCTTCTCCCTCTCTCTCTACCCCACAACCCCACCTTGTGCTCTCTCTCTCGCTCACTCACTCTCTCACTCAAATAAGTAAATAAAATCTTTAAAAAATCTATTATGTTCTTGGATATTACTGGAAGACTCCTAGCATAAAGGCATTTGAAGGTTCACTAATTTACATGTCTGAAGGAAGATGCTGACTGACAGTGAGAAGGACCTTATTTACTTACTATCTGGGTGAATCCATGTAGACTCTCCATGTTGACATCCTCACAGGAAGGTGATTGGGTTCCAAGGGCAACTACCTTTAGAGTGAGGAAGGTAGAAGCTAATCTTTTTATGACTTATATTCAAAAGCCATATAGTATGCTTTTAGCTTAGACTCTAAGGGTCTTAGCAGTCCATAAGGCCAACCTCGGATTCAATGGGAGGGAATATAGACCTTGCCTCCCAATGAAAGCAATGCCAATAACAGCAAAAGTAGAACATATGAGATGGAGGAAAGGGCAAAAGACTAAAGAATTGTGAAAATCAATGAAAGCCTAAAAATGGGTAATTGGAATCCAAGAATACAAGGAGAGAGGATACAAAAAGCCAATATTTGAAATGGTAAAGGATATGCATTTCCAAAATCCAATGGATGATACAAAAAAGAAAGGGTAGATGCCTAGCTTGGTGGTCTTCCCTGTAACCTCAGGGATACCTGATAATTTTATTCTTTATTAAATTTGCCTTGCAACATTCACTCAAGGAACTATTAGGAATTTGATTATATTGGATCAATGATAACTGAGAATCCAGCCCAGGGCTATGTACTGAACTAAGCATCTGTATCTCATTGTCAGCATTGTTTATCAAGTAATGAATAACTGGATACGATGGGATGCAGCTGCACTAGAAAATGGACATTATTATGTATCCCTTGAGAATTTTATAGCTAGCTAGTCACATAGCCTTAAGGGAATAACATGACCAGCTAGGGTAATTACTGAAGGGAAACCACGGCTCTTTTGAGCTGACCTCTTCCTCAATTATGTTCATCTCTTATAATTACACACATCTTGAATGCAGAATATCTGGGTCTTTGGAAATAGAGACTACTAGTAATAGACTTTAGCTATGCTGTTTTTGGTTCCTTTATGCTCAGAAAAAGAGAATATCCTCTCTTGGCTTTTAGGGAAATAAACTTGATATGGAAAGAAGCCTATTTTTTCTCGTGAATCTGGTTGTCAGTCCAAACCCATGACCATTGCTGCATAAAAGGCAGAATGGACATTGCAGAGTAGATTACAAAGGGAGGGGGAGAAGCATAGAAAGTAGGAAGTGGCTATGAAATATCATTTTCTGGTTGCCATCCATCCCTAAGTGTAGTACTTCCACTGATATAAGAGGCAAAGTAAACAAAATCAAAGTAGTCGAAACATATTTGAAACTGTGGCAAGAAAAATAAAACCCCCCTCCAACATGCTGTCTTAATCCCCAAAATCTGTGTATATGCTACTTTGTATGGCAAAAGAATCCACAGATATAATTAAGTTAAGGACCTTGAGATTTTCCTGAATTATCTGAGTGGGCACAATGTAATCACAGGAGTGCTTACAAGAGGAAAGCAGGAGGTTCAGGGTCAGAGAAGGAAAGACGGTAGAAGCAGAAGTTGGTTGGAGTGAAGTGACCAGGAGCCAAGAAATGCAGGCAGCCTCCGGAGACTGAGAGGGCAGTAAATGGATTCTTCTCTAGAGCCCCTTGAAGGAATATAGCTCTGCTGACATCTTAATTTTAGCCCCATACAACCCATTTTTTGTCATTTGGCTTCTAAGAATACAAGATAATAAAATTAAATTGTTTTAAGCTGCTAAATTTGTGGCAACTAGTCATAGTTGTTAAAAAACAGTTAAAGGTACCAGTGACACATAAGATGGAATATACAGTGACGAGTAAAGAGGCAAGTCAAATGATATGCGCATGATCTAACCGATGGTAGAAGCGAAGATACAGGTTGCCATCATCCCATGCAAGAACCTTGATTCAACTCTCCTTTTAAGAGCACAAGAGACCATACTGGAAAGTGGGCGAACCTGCCACTATGCAAGTAAGGTCTTTAATGGTATTAACAAAGTTTGAATCATTCAAAAGAAGGAGGATGGCTGACATAAAAATAATAATAATAGAAATAAGAAAGTAAGATTGAATCAATTATGGGGTCATTAAAAAAGAGAAGACTGATGTGGTTGCTGCAAAAAGCGAGTGGCACATCGTTGCCAGCTGAGTGGAGGAAAACCAACCTCTGGCCAGGTGCCACAGCAGCTAAAGGAACCTGTCAGATATGGACCCTCCATCTTGTTGGATGCACTTAATTCCAATAATGTTAAAGGAGATTAAAACAAACAAACAAAAAAATGCCAAGATATTAGACCAGGGTACTGAATAAACTCAATCCTTCTGTGCTAATGCTGTTAGTGGTAGAAGATGAATGATTTGAGGAAGAATATCATTGCACAAATCTCCAGCAGGGGTTCCAAGGCTGAATGCTATAGTTAAAGTTAAATAGCCCGGGGTAGAAAACACAAATTTTGGGAGAAACAGATTTTGATGCACTATATACTGGAAAAATATACTAAAATGGAACCTGGAAGGTAAATTCACACTATGGCAGCGGTGTTATGGTGAAACTATAGATTAACCTGTATGATTGAATTGTACAAGATGCATAATTGGAATGAAAGAGACCATAAATGGGAGCAACTATCATTGATGGCTTATAGTTGGATGTTGGGCAAGTCTGGACTTTGTTTTATTGTTATGCTAAATAGAAACTTTAGGAACTTTAGAAAGCAGAAATTTTATATTCGATGAAAGGATGGCAGAAATAGGCGTACTAGACCCAAAATATCTCCACTTGCAAGAGTCCCCACTGGCCTCTAAGAAAACTAAATAGTTCCTGAAAGTAAATGTTCACTCTGATGGCATGAATTACGTACTTTCTCTAATAGCATCTGCTGTCAGGTATGATGACAGGCTAAAGTATAAAATTGACTGTTAGGCTGTCATAGAGTTGGCTAAGGTTTCCTTTTATGTTCTATCTCAATTTTGAAGAAAGCTAAGCACATACTCTTCTTTTTTTCTTTCCTTTCCTTTCCTTTCCTCCTCCCACCCCTACCTTTTGGTTGAGTTCATTCACTATTCGTTCCTTAGAGTGTCTGAATTTTCCAGTGTACTGTTACAGCTTGATGATATGAGAATATAGACTGAATTCATTACATTGATTATATCATAGCATTATCTTTTGCAGAAGAGATAGCCAAGAAATTTTGAAAATGGAATAGCATATATGACTGAATGTTACAGCGTATATACACTATATATTGGGATACATAAGTAATACCATCTAAAGTACAGGACCTAAATGATTCCGCCACATTATTAGAATAGCTTGAGCATGGCCCACAAAAGACATTCCACAGACAATACGATATACAGATGTACTGCTGCATCCTTCTAACAATAAAGTACTACAACACTATATGAAACTTGTCAGATTTTGGTGGACACATATACATCACGTATCCTGTTAACATCTATACAAAAAGTTACCAGAAATGAATCTGAATTTGGGGCTCAGAACAAAAAAAGTTGTTTGAAAGAGTTGTACTACCAGAGGTGCCATTAAGGAGATATGATGCTAATGCAGGAATGTGTCATCAATGATTGTAGGTGGCCATTATCTTATCTGTGAGCTGTTTGTACCCTCCCTCTTGAAACCAATAGAACCGCAAAAGAATTTCACCATCTTGTTTGCAGACTGGACCAAAACTTCCAAGTTTCTCAAAAAAAAAAAAAAAAAAGAAAGAAAGAAAAAGCAAGCTAGTTTACCAATGGAATCTTCCAAATCTCATTTCCAGATTTCAGCTGGAAATTTATTGCCATTTTGCCTTCAGAAGTTAAAAAGTGAGACTTGAAAATAGGCAGAATTGCGGGAAGCATATATGGTTGTACAAGGACACCTAGAAAATAGTCCCCAGGGGTGATATTTGGGTATTTAAAATCAAATGACATTGGGGCGTCTGGGTGGCTCAGTTGGTTAAGCGACTGCCTTCGGCTCAGGTCATGATCCTGGAGTTCCTGGATCGAGTCCCGCATCGGGCTCCCTGCTCGGCGGGGAGTCTGCTTCTCCCTCTGACCCTCCTCCCTCTCGTGCTCTCTGTCTCTCATTCTCTCTCTCTCAAATAAATAAATAAAATCTTTAAAAAAAAATAAAAAATAAAAATAAAATAAAATGACATGACCGAAGATCCTTTCTTATTGCCAAGCAAATGGACCCTCCTTAATTGGATAAATTAAAGCAGTTCTCCAAGGGGAACACAATCATAGACATTTCTGTGGAGAATATGAGGGGAGAATTACATTTGGCTATGTAGCTTCCTCCAACTCCAGAAAAGAAAAGAAAAGGAAAAAAAAAAAAAAACGCAGTTGCTGATTCAGATGGGATTTAGAATTCAAAAGGAGATTGCCTTCTAATTCTTGGAGGTTGCTATTTGGATATATGAAATGATAAGCCATAGAGGTGCTTGGGCTGTATCATATCAATAGAACAATACATTCCTTAGTCACAAACTAAAGCTGCTAATGCAGTAAAATGCTGTTCAAAAATAATAAAGAAATGGGGTGCCTGGGTGTCTCAGGCACATAAGCATCAAACTCTTGATCTCAGCTCAGGTCTTGATCTCAGGGTTGTGAGTTCAGGCCTCCATGATAGGTGTAGAGCTTACTAGAGGAAGATGAAGAAGAAAGAAAGAAAAGAAAGAAAGAAAGAAAGAAAGAAAGAAAGAAAGAAAGAAAGAAAGAAAAGAAAGAAAAAGAAAGAAAGAAAAAAAGAAAGAAAGAAAGAAAGAAAGAAAGAAAGAAAGAAAGAAAGAAAGAAAGAAAGAAAGAAAGAAAGAAAGAAAGAAAGAAAGAAAGAAAGAAATTATTTAAAGATAACTTCGGAAAAGAGTCTTGGAGGAAAAGTTTCAGGAAATAGTTGGCAGTAGCCCCAAGTGACTTCAAATGGGTCCTAGAAGACATAGCTCTACCTCAGGTGCTGCTTATAGAAAAATAAGCACCTGAGAAAGAAGGACCTGAGACCAAAATAGCACCTGAGAAAGAAGTAAGCATTTGGAACAAAGGATTGTGCCTCTATGTGTTTCATTGGGTTATATGTCTTTATATCAATATAAATATTTCATTGAAGGCCATGTGTAAAAAACGCACAAAAAGGAAAATTTTGTACAGTCGGATTAGATCCTTCATAACCACCAAGTATCAGTTAAATTGAGAGTTGGAATGAGGAACTAAAACACCTGTTAACAAAAATGCAGCTGAAGAGTAACATTTATTTTGCAAAAACAATGTCTGTCCTCTCTCCTTTCTATGCCTATGCTTCCATTTGGATACTTTCAAGTGGCCTATCTCCCAGTTCACATTTTTTTGGGGGGGGGCTCTATACAACCTGTTACATTACTGTTAGAGTTCCTAATTCGATATGTCCTAGAACATATAGATTTTTAAAAATCATTTTGTCAGATTCCAATTCACTGTTAAATCTTCCATGCATTTTTTTCTATTTTCTAATAATTTTCTGTATATTATAGAAACTACTAATTGTGATTAGTTTACTCTTTATTAGGTAGCCTCAATACATGGATCACCTATGGGTATAATTCTATTTTTTTTTCTTTGATTTCGAGTCAAGTGGTACATTTTGTGTTAGTGTTTATATGTGTGTATATTTGTGAGTCTAGTAAAGTTTGACAATACTAGACATTTTGAAAATAGAAAAAATTTATAATCTTCAGACAATGTTATCCTCCTTTGGAAATAATTAATCTTTCCTTCTTTTAGGATGGCTATTCTCATTAATTATGGACTGTCTTCAGTTGAGGCTGTATTGAAATCCCTATAAATTTAGGTTTACTTTGGATTTGCCCTTGGGTTTCCAGAGTTTTCAACTATAATCCTCTTTTATTTTGTGGGCCCATTACTCTAATGGTTTTTGAACTCTAATATTTGCCTAATAAAGCTTCCAAAAATGTTCTGTTTGCTTATCAGAGACCTTTTGCTGATGATTTTAGTCATGAATCTCAGGCAACTCCAGTATTCAGCAAATGTTTTAAGATGGAAACCAGCTATGCCTTTGAAGTCTCCCCCAGAAATTCATCTAGCATCTTTGTTTAGTCACAGTGCTACTCCCTGGGCTATCATCTGGATCTTCAATCTCCTGCTCTAATCAGCATTAGAGAATTCTCTTAGAGTAGAAGTAGCTATAGGAGGTAAGTGACTGTGCCAAGATTTCTCCTGCTCTGTGCCTTTTGCCCCTCTAATTCTGATTGGCACAGTTAGCTCTTTGCTACCTTCAAACAGATCATATCTATGTTTCGACAGCTTTTCTAGTTATTTTAGGTAGAAGCATGATAGGCTGTAGGAATTTTCTATTCTACAAAAAGAGGAAATATATCAAAGCACAGTTTATTAGACTTTTTTCATGTGAGGGGAATTAGAAGTCATTATTAGACTGCTTTGTTAGAGCTCAATGGCATATTTATGTATAAATTAAATATATAATAGCATATCAAACTGTAGAGGTTTTTATGTATATCTATACATCTTAAATTTAAAAAAATACATAGGAAAGAAAGTGCACTCAGAGATCTTATTTTCCCATCCACACATTCTTGTAAAAAAAAAAAAAGTGTGTTTTGTTGACCTTACAAACTCCTATGTATTGATAGTACATGCTTTAATTTTTGACCAGCCAGGCTACCTGCGCCCAGCCTTACATAGTTATTAATGATGCCATTCATGATGCATGATGGGAGTATATAACTGCAGTGAATTTTTGAGTGTGTGTTTTTTTCCTTCTTTTTTATTGTTGTATAATTAGCATACTGTGGTATATTAATTTCAGGTGTACAAACATAATGAGTCAACAATTCTATAAATTACTCAGTGCTCACTAAGATAGATATAGTCACCATGAGTGTTTTTTGTTTTGTTTTGTTTTTGTCTTTAGTTTTTTTTGTTTTTTGGTTTTTTTTGTCTTTTTCTGATGAAATATGTCAAAGCAAAGTGTTTATATTAGAACACTGAATTGTTGCTATTTAAAGAATGGCAAAAAAAAGGTTTTATCTCATTTGGTTGTAAAATAACTATTTTCTAATAATAATATGTATTATATACATTACTTCAATCAAGAAACATTATTCATAGTCATATTTTACCTAGAAGTCTTATTAAATAAGAGCGAGTTTCTTTTCTTCTTAGTTCTAGCATTTGGTTCCTAATAAAAAATAATGTCACATCTTAATTTTTTTTCTTATACCGTAGTATACATTGTCTCTAATGCATTTTATATTTAGCCTTTTATTGTGTAAATCATAAGCACGATATTGAAAAAATATTGTATTTGTTCTAGTATAGCCAATACTGAATTTTTATTACTCTTATTATTGCTAATGTTATTGTTACTAACTTCTGACCACCAAGAAAGGAAGCTAAATCAAATGGTGAGTAAAATGCCTTCCCAGCTTGACCCAGTCTAATCAACCCCAGGACCAATGTCCACATTTTCTTTGAAGTAAACTGTATTGAGTTAGAATTGACTCACAGTACTGTCTTGTAACACTGTGGCCCTTGATTAAATTCACAGCATCTTCCTTGCAACAGGAAAAGTTTAGTCATATGTTCTGTCTGAAAGTGGGGCAAAAAAAGTCCCAGTGTGGGCTATTATCCAATCTATTATGATGGCAGGTCTTTTGTTAAAAGTTGATTTGTATGTTAATTTGGAAATTGTTAGAATGGATTATTTCTGCATGTTATCCAAAAGCGGCCTCGGGCTATTGGAAATTATGGTAGCATAATTATTATCACAGGGAGCTATATTTTGTTTGCCTGAATTCTGTTTCTGGCTGTTTTGTGGATATTCAAATTAGTGTCATTTCTGCTATCAAATAACACATGTGGATATTTTTGTGTCAATAAAAAGGCAAAACAATGATTATCAAATGACCAAGTTATTTGATCAATTGGCATTCATATTATTGGGACCATAGAAATCGTAATATGATAATACACTTTGATTTTTCTGGTTTAAATAAATGCCCTTAATGACTTTCATAATTTCAATCACTATATCTATCTGTTCCATTAGTAAATGTAGGTGCAGGAAACTCCCAGTACACATTACTCTGTAGTATCCCATCCCCTTAGTACCTACTCATGGGTTTTTTGTTTGTTTTGGTAATAGCAGATACTGCAATAAACATATAAAAATGATGTATTTATAATATAGTTAGCGGACAGAAATTTTGAATAAAAAGTATCAGTTTAATGTCTTCCCACTTAACCTATTATTCCAAAGAAAAATTTCTAGACCCCAAAGATCATAACCAGTTATGAACAAGAGAACAATGTTTTATATTAATTATCTCTCAAGTACTATTTCTAAGATGTATAGCATAGCCTCTGCATATGAAATCGATAAACTTAAAAGAATAATCTTCCTTTCTCATTGACTACCTTCATGTGCTTTTTGACTTCTATTTTTTTAGATTGGAGTAATTACTCCCAGATTTTTATGAAGTTGTACTAATTATATACAAAAGTTCATTATAATTATCATCAATTAATGATCTGTCTTGGCCCCTTCAAATCCACTACTGTTACACGTTGTCGAGACTGACAGCCTTCTCTATACAAGATGAGTGTAGAGAGAGGAGGGATATGGTTTTTTTCATTCTGAAAGGTGTGGTTATTTTATATAAAGGTACAAAGAAAGAATGAAAAACAGATCATTTTTATTGTGTAAGGTTTTTCTCCTACACTAAACTGAAACAAAGAAAACCAAAATGTGGTGATTTCTCTAACACATGGAGTGTCCAAAATATAACATAATTCAGCACCCCAATTGAGGCATAAAGAGTATTCATTTCACTAGATTAAACAGTAATATGTTGAACTGTCACAAGAAAACCTCCTTGACTGAATTAAAAAGAAAGACATAAACACAAAAATTTGAGATTAGTTAAATTAAGTCGCTTCTAGTTGCAAGGAACAGAAAAACTGAAAAAGTAATGTGAAAAGGGGGATTTATTGCCTGGAACAAAACAATGAGAAGAAAGAGACACTTTTTTTTTTTTTAAATTACAATAACAAAAACCACTTCTTGTGATTTCTTTAAGACCTACTGGTATGGTTAGTTACACCCTGAAGGACATTCACAATAATCAACACTATCTGCACTCCTTGGGAAAGGCTCCAACAGCTCAAGTCCAAAAACTACTGGGATTGGGGGAATCAGAGGCCAAGAGAGATTCTGAGATCCAGGAGGCCACAACCAAGCAGGAAAAGGCTCAGTACCTGAGTGGCATGAAGATGGCCAGGGTGCAGAGGGACTACTAGTGAAGAAGGCCACGTTTGACATTGAGGTCAATATGAGCCTGGCACAGGCTAAGCCGCCTATCAGCTTCAGGTGGCCAAGGCTAAGGAGATCAAGGAGTAGCAGGTACAAGAGTGGGTAGTGGAGCAGGCCCACCAGGTGGCAGTGCAGAAGCAGGAAATAACCCCAGAAAAAGAGCTGGAGGAAGCCCCCAGAAGCCTAGCACTATAAGCTGGAGCCCTCGCCAAAGCAGAGAAGTCCCAGCTGATTATGCAGCCAGAGGTGGAAGATGAGTGTGCGAATATGCAAGAAATCCAAAGCCTTTGCTATAGAAGCAGGAGACCCCGGGGGCGCCTGGGTGCCTGAGTTGGTTAAGGGTCCTACTCTTGATTCTGGCTTGGGGTCATGATCTCAGGTTTGTAAGATCGAGCCAAGTATTGAGCCCGCTTCGGACTCTGTGCTGGGCATGGAGCCTGCTTAAGATTGTCTCTGCCCCCGCCCCCCTCTCTAAAATAAGTAAATAAATAAGAAGCAGGAGAGCTGGGTGGAGGCTGACCAGACAGCCAAGAAGGCAAAAGCATTCCAGTTGTACCAGGAAGCTGCTCAGCTGGACATGCAACTAGAGGAGCTTCCCCAGGTGGCACAGGAGATCAGTAGTCCCTTGACCTTAGCCAATAAGATCACACTGGTGTCCAGTGGAAGCAGGGGCTGTAGGGATTGGCCAAAATGCCCCAGGAAGCAGCAGACATCCTAAGTTGCCTCCTTGAGAACATGCAGAGATGCACAGACCTAAAGCATCCCAGGTGAACCACAAGCTTCTGCCAACAGCCTGAACCCTCGACCTTCCCCAATGCTTAGCTCCATGGTTCAAGTGGCCTGAATCATCCCCATGTTGCATAGACTTCAGTGGCCTTCCTGAGCATGTTCTTTGACAGTGGGGATCCAACCATCATGTCTCCTTGCCAAATAATCGGTACCTTGCCTTGGAAAGGAAGGGTGGTTCTCCTTCCCACCCTTATATGGCAACGGTGGCCAGTCCCCCTGGGGTCCCATGCCAGTCTTCTGATTATCCGATTCCACCCCCAACTTACTTTACTTCCTAATTAAATTCGGCTGTCTGAGCCTGTTGTCTAGAATTCTTTCCTGACCATGACTGAGGGATGGCCTGGAGGTTCTCAACTTCTCTTGTCAAATAAATTGCTGTTGATAAGTTTTAAAAAATCTGGTAAATTATTTGTAACTGATGTAATCTCCATTGAGTAACATAAAAGAAAAACAAAACATTTAAGGCTGTTCAACATGATGCAAATATACTATTTTGGAGGGGAACCCTCCCCCCTCCCTAATTTTGCAAGTCTTGGTGTGAGATAGGGCCTATTTTTCCACTAAAGAATTGAATGAACATAAAAATCCCTTATTCTCATACTGATGTTAAGGTCACAGATAAATGAAGCTCCTAAGTAAGAGTTTAAGTCTCGAGGAAATAACTCAAAAACAAAAGGTCAGTTTAAAATTCATCTACAGAGCCGTCTTTGAAAGCTGCAGAAACAGTGACCAGTGGTAGCAGCAATCTTCTATGTAGCAGCAACTGCAAACCATGAGAAAAATGAGACTTTTTTTTTTTTTTGGTAGTGTTGATGGTGGGGTGTCCGTATGTTTGTGTTGCTTATCTAAATGTGGTTACCAGGTAAAATACAGGATGCATGGTTAAATTTGAATTTCAGGTGAACAATAAACACTATTTTTAATCAGTATACCCCACAAATATTGCATGGAACAGTCACTACTTTTGTTGTTGTTGTTGTTGTTGTTGCTGTTATTGAACAGATTTTCCACTTTAACTGGGCACCTTGGTTTTTTTTTTTTTTTTGGTTCCCTTTGTGATCTATCCAGTAGCCTTCTATTAAATACATTTTTATCTTGTGTTAGCAGATTCTTTGCTACCAAAAACTTTGATTTTATAAGACTCCGTACCATGAAGGGGGAGCTTCAGCTAATAGGTACTAGTTTGTTCATTTTAATTAGAGATAGTGAGAAGATTAGAAAGGTATCTAATATATGCTGGGTTCAAAGGATGGCAACACTTGCTAACTAAGCATTGTGAAACACTTAATAAACTGGAACATTGTTTACTGTTGGAATCAAAGGATTTGGCCTTTAGGAACTGAGCAAGAAATCTGCAGTGTTGAAGTGCATTGGTTACTTTGAATCTTGAGTATAAGGAAGTCTGCACATGTGCCAAGTATGGTACAAAGAGAACTTATCTGAATAAAAGAAAAGAGAACAATATGGCATTGCTGGGAAAAGCCCGTTTTCCTTGCAGTTAGATATTAAATTTGACTGCTAAGCAAATAACCTAGAACCTGGCAGATTTAGAAAGTTGATTTCTCTATAACAAGGTAGTGTTCATAGGAGCAGACAGATGAAGACCAGAGACTCAAAAGAATTATATGGAGCACAAGATAATCCTGAATATGAGAAGAATCAAATATCTTCTCTCTCTCATCCTTTAAGTGATTTTACCTGACAAAAGATGCGGTAAGTCAACATGTGAGGATGCAGCCACATGGAACCTAAAAGCAAAGTGCAGATTAAGCACATGATGTCATTGTGATCTCTTCTGAGGCAGGTCTAGATAGAAGGTAAAGGACATATTAGGAACACACAAGCTGCAAAAGCAGAGTATGGAACTAGATGGTTCAGAATTAAATCCTAGTTTCCCAATCTTCTGGTCATGTGATACAAATTATCTTCACTAATGTTATTATGGAGTCACTTTCCTAAATGTTAAAATGTCAACAATAAAAAAATGTTAGCAACAGGAGCGCCTGGGTGGCTTAGTTGGTTAAGCGTCTGCCTTGGGCTCAGGTCATCATGCCAGGGTCCTGGGATCGAGTCCCGTGTCAGGCTCCCTGCTAAGCTCCCTGCTTCTCCCTCTCCCTCTACCCCTCCCCCTGCTTGTGCTCTCTCTCTCTGTCAAATAAATAAAAATAAATCTTTAAAAAAATGTTAATAACAATTTTGGGTGACCCATAATAGTCTAGGACAATTAAATGCATTTTTATATCAAAACTATTTCTATATTAAGAATCAGTTATTGTTATTTGCTTCAAACACATATGTCAAAAGATAATATTCTGCATAATGTCAATGTTTTTGAATTTTTTTGAAACCTGCTTTAAGGACACCAGACATAACAAGAAGATATGAAATTGGCCAATGAATATATGAAAATATTTTCACACTGCTTAATAAACCAGAAAATAAAATTCAAATTAAACCAGAAAATAAAATTCAAATTATAACAAAATCACTTCTTGCATCTTACTCTAGATGAGATATGAGAGAGAGAGACCGAGAGACCATCTTGATAAAATGAAGAGAATGTGAATTCTTTTTTTTTTTAAGATTTTTATTTTTCTAAGTAATCTCTACACCCAATGTGGAGCTCAAACTTACAACCCCGACATAAGAGTCGCGTGTTCCACTGACTGAGCCAGCCAGTTGCCTTTGAGAATGTGGACTCAAGCATTGCTGGTAGGAGTGTATATTCCAAACACTCTCGAAGACCATTTGAATTAACTAAGTTAAACATAGCCATCGCCAGTGCTCCAAAAATTCAAATCTCATGCACATATTCCTCAAAAGTATTTGCACCTGTGCAGTGCGAGAAATGTACAGCATTGTTCATTAACAGCATTTTTAATAATAGTCCCCTTCAGACAATGAATATATCATCCAAAATAGAATGCATAAAATTTTGCTGTATATGCATATAATAGAGTAGTGCACATTATGCATCATGTGAAAACAGTCTATAAACAAACTCCAATTACACACAAAAACATGAAGCTGGGGCACCTAGGGGGCTCAGTCAGTTAATCGTCTGCCTTTGGCTCAGATCATGATACCAGGGTCCTGGGATCGAGCCCAAGTAGGGCTCCCGGCTCAGCGGGGAGTCTGATTCTCCATCTCCCTTTACCCCTCTCCCCTCTCTCTCATTCTCTCGCTCTCTCTCTCAAATAAAGTTTTTAAAAAAATGTAGGTGAAGCTGACAAAGAATGTTGTGCTAAAGAAACAAGCACAGAAGAATATATGCAATGTGATTCCACTTACTCAATTTTAAGAGTGGGGGGAAATCAGAGAAAAGTATACAATAGGTTTCAATCTGTGACTATACCAAGGGCAAGATGATTATTTTCATAAATGCCCACTTTTCAATGTATGTTATATTTATATATATGTTAATGCAACTACATGCAACACAAAATATGTATAAATATAACTCTGTGTGTGTGTCTGTGTGTGCATGTGTGTGTGTGTGTGCATCGAATCCATCCTTCTAAATCTCATATATCAAATATGGCACTAATTTCTTTCTTTTTGTTATCCGTGCTAGAATATAAGTAATCATATTCTGCTCTCAGTGATCACATTGAAAAAAAAAATCACCAAATCTTGTCTTCTTGGACAAGAATTGTATTTGTATTTCCCACCACTCTCATCTTTCACGCTTCAGGTCCTCAAAGAATTTTTTTTAAACCTAATTTTGTAAAAAGAGCCTCCTAGTTGATCTTAATACTTCCTTTTTTGGATAGTAATTGAATAGCAGTGTCTCTCATAGCAAAATCACAGGATCAGCATGAGAATTTGGTCTTGTTTGGTATATGAGTCTGGATAAACTAGTTATGCTGAAGTTATAAAGTGCTCCACTACCAACCTTTAGTGATGCATCACGACATGTTTTATTTTCCCATGCTACATTACCACCTCAAACCTGGAGGGGCTGCTTGTTTTCCTAAGCCAGGGATTCAGACAGAGAATGTTTATCTTGACAGGTCCTTGCACAAACTGTATCATGGAAGGGGCAGGTGGAGGGATTAGGCCATGGCCCTCAGAGGCTTCTAAACTGTGCTGTGGGTTACTTCCCTCACTCTCCAATGGCCGGGCTATTTAGCCACATCTAACTTTAAGGTGTGGAGGGGAGTTCAATCTTGTATACTTATAAGTGGGAACCCCAATTTATTTGTAGGAGTCCTCATCATTACAGTATGGAGGCTTCTTAAATTTAGATTTGTGAATAATAGGTGTTAGGTCTTAGAGTTCCCTAAAATGTACACACCATATTCTTTTTGAGCATGTTTTAAAGAGCAAGCACAAAAATATATTGTTAAAGAATGTTTTACCTCACATATATTTTTTGAAGGTGTCTTCTAAGGGCTAACAACCATGAGAAACAATTTGTCTTTTGTCTGTCTGTGTACAGTTATATTTTATCTAGTAGTGTACCACTGACATGGAGTCTTAAAATTTTATTTTGAATTTGTCTGGTTGGATTATTATCATATTAAAGGAATAGAGATGTTGAGGATGCTGTGTTATAAAATTACTTGATGGAACCACTTGAATTGCTATAGCAATATATTCAGTAATTAAGATGGTAACCTCCAGAACCATTTGCAATAGTAAAATACTGTCTTATATGAAGGCTTCTTATCCTCTTTTCTCTCCTAGATAATTAAAAAGTCATTATGTTAGATTGCCCAACTTGAAAAAAGTCATTGTCATGATTTTTCTACATTACCCTATTTCGTGAATACAGTGTATATACATGTATGTTTGTATGTTTTGTGTGTGTGTTGTATTATGTTAATGCAGAATAGCTGATTAATATCTTTTTAAAATACTCTATGATATTTAAATCCCAGATTCCCCACTTGAATTACAAGTCCCCTTTAATATCCTGTATGGGAATCAGAGAGGATAGGCACAAAAGAAAACACATGTATAGTTCCCTGGGGTCCATTGATTTTTTCCAGGGTTGGCTATGTTGATAAAAAGCTTTTAGCTCTCTTTCCTCAGTCTCCTTATTCCTAGTCCCAGGTGTCAGATAGACTTTTATTTTGTTTCTCATTTTATATTTGCCTCAAGTTCTTTTCTGTCTGTAGCCTCTTGCTTGTTTGCTTTGGATTCTGCTAGCCTAACATTATAATCCTTTCAGACTGGATGGGGATTGGGTCCTAAAAAAGGTTTTGAGACTGAGGCTTTTTTTTTTTTTTTTTTACCTGTATGTCACCAGCTCAGAGGGAAAGTGTTATCTGAACCTATTCTCATTATTATATCCTGGTACCTAATTGTGGTGTAGCCTCCATCTGATTTTATTTGGGAAATCTATTTCAGTTTGCTTTTCTTTCACACTCACGAACTGCTAATCTGTATCATTATTGTCTTGGAAAGTGGGCTATAGCTTAATCATGATTCAGAACGATCAACATTATATTACAAGAATTTTTCTTCATTGCACTTTAAGACTTGTAAATGAAAAACAATTCACCTACATTCAAAGGTAAGAGCTAATAAAAAGCTTCTTTTCAAAAGAAAGTAAAAATACCTGTAATTTTATCACTCATAGAAACATAAACAAAACAACGTTGTAAGAAAATATTAAATAACAGTTCATAAAAGTCATTTAATTTCTGATTTATATAACGCTTTTGCAAAATTTGATTATGGTCAAAGATTTTATGATGAAAAGTTGCATTGACTATGAGTAGAAAATATATTTTTTAATATATTTAAACAATAAGAACCAAATAAAGCTTTAACCCCCATATATATAGTAACTTTATAAAAGAAAAAAAATATGACTTTCCATGATGACAACAATATAACTTGCCATCTAGCTTCAAGTGAATTATAGACAGGTATCCTTCTATCAGAAAGCTTACAGTCTGGTGTGATAAAGGCATATATAATTACAAGTAATTTATTTTGAGAAACTTTATGAAAAAAAAACAACAGAATAATGTGTTTCAGAGTAATCCAAGTTACAAGGGGCAGTCAGGTAACAATAGTCATCTAATGCCCTCTGAGGAAATTACATTGAAAATCATTGTCATTTTTGAAAAATAGGAACATGGGCCAATGTTATCTGCATAATAATAAAGAAGGAGAGGAGGGGAGGAAGCAGATAGGTAAGCAAGGTCTTGTTCTTTTATGACTTTATAGAAAGTAGTAATGAGTAATGAGCTCACTTACTCTTCTAAATGAAATGGAAAATTGCTCTAAAATTTAAGGAAAGGGATTACGTGAACTGAGTTGTAATTTTTAAGGCGATCTGGCTGGCAGATTAGGTTTGACTGTGATATGGCCATAGTGAAAAAAGAAAGGCCACATAGGAGGCAATTTTAATAATCCTTGTGAGAGGTAATTAATACCATAACAATGACCACAGCCACCTTATTTCTAATTCTAATAAATTTCCCACAGTATACCTTTTCAAATGCCAGTGTAGACAGTCTGCAAGAAGAGCCCACTTGAAGAGAGACCAGCCAGCCAGCATCAAAGCTGAGACCATTGTAGACCCTCTGGACTCACCTGAGATATCAGGGACTGGACCCAGGGAGGAATTCGTGTGATTTTTCAGGCCTGAGAGTAGTCAGCTGCAAAGGCTTTACCTGCAGGCCTCACAGAAGAAAGCTGTCCTCTTCACACCGGACCTAGTTCATAGACAATGCTTTGCAGAGTCTGAAAGAGATGCTGTCAAGAACTCAGCATTACATTTGATTCTTAGGAATGAAAACATTTAAGATCCATTAAGCTTGTAGGTTCTAAGACATGTTTGCATTCACCTAGGATTATCTACTTAATTATTTTCTAGGTCAGAAGAAGTTATTAGTATAACTATTTTTATAACCAGGACACAGAGGTACTCTGAGGCTAAATAATTGCCCAAACCCAAAAGTAAAACAATTTGATTAACATTATTTTCCAGGGCGCCTGGGTGGCTCAGTTGGTTAAGCGACTGCCTTCGGCTCAGGTCATGATCCTGGAGTCCCGGGATCGAGTCCCGCATCGGGCTCCTTGCTCAGCGAGGAGTCTGCTTCTTCCTCGGACCCTCCCCACCTCATGCTTTCTCTCTCTCTCAAATAAATAAATAAAATCTTTAAAAAAAAACCAAACAAACAAACATTATTTTCCAAACATGCTTGTTTGCTAGAGGAGAAATCATGTAGAATTTGTATTTATTGAAGTATTTTACCCTACAGTAAAATTCACCAATTGTAAGTGTAATATTTGATGAGTTTTGACATATGTATATAACCATGCAATGACCACCAAGATATAGAATGGTTCCATCACTTCCAAAATACCGCCTGAGTTTTTAAATCAATCTCATCCCCGTCCCAGTTCCTTGAACACCATGGCTCATTTTCTCTTATTACGTCTATTTATTTATTTTCAATTTAGTGAATGCAATATAAATGCAATCATTCAGCATGTAGTCTTTCGTGTCTGGCTTGAATGCACTTAGCTTAATATGCTTGAAATTCAGTCATGTTGCATGTTTAAGTATGTAGTTCTTTCCTATTTATTTTTCAATAGTATGCAAAGGTACTGACAGCCCATAATTTACCCATTCACCAGCTTATGGGTATTTGGGTTGCTTCCACCTTTAGGTTATTATGAAACATACCCACACATGTTTTTGTGGAAGGTATGTATGTATGTATGAATTTTTGTGTTTCTTTTAGGTAAATATCCAGGAGTAGAATTATAAGTGCATGTTTAGATTTGTAAGATAAGGCCAGATTGTTTTCCAAATGTTTTTACAGTTTTACCTTTTCACTAGCAAAGTATTATAGTTCCAGCCAAATAATTCCCTCACCAACAATTGGTATTGTCAATTGTTTCAGTTTAGGCATTCTAAAATGTGCACAGTAGTATCTCATTTTTTTTTTTTTTTAAGATTTTATTTATTTATTTGACAGAGAGAGGGACAGCGAGAAAGGGACCACAAGCAGGGGGAGTGGGAGAGGGAGAAGCAGGCTTCCTGCTGAGCAGGGAGCCTGATGCAGGGCTTGATCCCAGGACCCTGGGATCATGACCTGAGCCCAAGGCAGACGTTTAATGACTGAGCCACCCAGGCGCCCCTCTCATTTTGGTTTTAATTGAATTCTCTTCATGATTAATGTTTGGCATTAAAGGAAAGGGGAAAATTGGACTAATTTCCTCAATAGACACAAGGGCCATTTGAAGGATGTATATTATTATTATTTTTTTAAAGATTTTATTTATTTTATTTGAGAGAGAGAGAATGAGAGAGAACACATGAGAGGGGATAGGGTCAGAGGGCAAAGCAGACTCCCTGCCGAGCAGGGAGCCCGATGCGGGACTCGATCCAGGGACTCCAGGATCATGACCTGAGCCAAAGGCAGTCGCTTAACCAACTGAGCCACCCAGGCGCCCTGAAGGATGTATATTATTGATTAGATTCAAATTTGTTCATATTTTGGAAGCCAGAGAATGAAAGAAAACACTACTATTTTAGCTACGGAGAAGAGAAAATTAAACGTTGATTGCATTTTTACCATCATAAGTAATTTTGATTAAACTCATACTAGCTACCAGCTAAGGATCAAGCACTCATGTTAAGTGAACTCCCACCTCAATATTTTTATTACTTTTTAAGTGTGTTTTAGGTAAATATTCAATATCTTGATGCTTTTAATTTCCATTGAATACAACATTTATGCAATCTAGATAAACATCTTTAAATAAAACTAGAAATGGTGAGAAGCAATAATACTTGAAAAGAATTTTGCTTCAAAACCATTTTCAGGTGTGGCTATTCCAATTATCCCCACCCCACCCCTGACTGTCATAAATAATATGGAGCATGGAATATAGTTTAGTGGGGAAATTATAGGTAGCATTGGTGTCGTAAAAATTTGGTTTCAAATTTCCACCCCTCCTCTTCCTTGTTAGCTGTGTGATCTTGAAAAGGCAAAGTAACTTCTCTGATTCTCAGCCTCTGGTGTGTGACATATTGAATGAGCTTTGACTGGGTGGTCCTGAGACTTAAAAGTGAAAATGGGTAGAAAGTTCCTCTAGACTGTTGCTGCACAGTGAGGCATTATAAATACATAGACATGTGCACACATGTTCACACATTTACACACACACACACACACACAATTTAGCTTCATTTCTCTTCAGTTGCTCTCTCAAATGGATTATTTCTATCTGCTCCCCAGAAAAGAAAAGAAATAGGTTGGGTGCCTGGGTGGCTCAGATGGTTGAGCGTCTGCCTTCGGCTCAGGTCATGATCCCAGGGTCCTGGATCAAGTCCCGCATCGGGCTCCCTGCTCGGCGGGGAGCCTGCTTCTCCCTCTGCCTCTCCTCTCTTTCTCTCTGTCTCTTATGAACAAATAAATAAAATCTTAAAAAAAAAAAAAAGAAAAGAAATAGGTTGATCAATAACAGCAACAACAAAACTAGATATATTCCTTTAGGCTTTTTACTGACCAATATCTTAAGCATTTTGCATATCTTTGCTTATATTTAAGTAAGTTTCCTATGTTCATTAACAAACTTAATTAGGGAGATGATACATATACAAGTTAAATTATTCTTTAACTGAAATGTTATATTAAAAATATTCTGTATATCTTGAGTCACATTGCAGTATTTTTATTGTTTGCCAAAATTTTATACTTTCTTATAGCATCATATAAGGCAGCATTTTCTAATGTCAAATTATACCATAGATGAGAGTACAATGATCTTTTACAAAACCCAGTATAAAGATAAAAATGTATATGATTTCTGTTGATGTCTGATTGTCTAATTATCTCAGAAAATTATGATAAAAAGTTCTGCCTCAGCCTTATTTTAGTGTACACGATAGGGTAATTGGAAGAATTTCTTCATACTTTTATGGAGAAAGAGAAGCATATAAAATTTGATAACAGTTGCTAAGATGTCTATCTTTGAAACAAAAGAGAAAGAGACATTGACTTTCAAAATAAATAAACCACAGGGAAACTACCCCTTATAAACTGTTTATAAAAAAAATCTCCACAAAGCAGTTCTCAAGCGATGTATCCATACTAAATTATTAAACTATCTGACATCTTCCTTAGTTCACTCAGTTCACCCTCTTCTCACTCACTGAATTTCCCTCTCTGTCTCTCTTTTTTCCAGTGCTCATCATTTCTATCACACTATTTTTAAAACTTCTTTAAAATTTTTTTAGATTCTGTGAACACTGGTATTTTATTACTATATTAAATCTCAATTCTAGGCTTATAGTAATCTTTCTTAGCATATTAATTTGACTGGTACTTTTTCTCAAGTATTTTTTTTTTCTTGCTGTTGTTCAGTAAAAGTGAAATGGTGAACAACAATAGGTAAGCAGTGGGAGTTTCTGCATACTTAGGTGCCTTAAGAAGGACAACACTGATTTCTAGAACACCGAGAGATGCAAGGCAGAGAGTGATTTTCCACACACCTAAATACTTGTTACATTTGTGTTTTGAAATGCTGTTACCATAGGGAGAGTGGGAAACATATTAGTGCAACATCTTTATGTAATGTGGATACAAACTCGATCTGTAAAAGATTTAACAGCCTGCTAGTCAATCAGGGACACCCACCTGTACAGAGCATAGCTTTTCGGTATCCATAATATGTCTATTCTTTGTATTCCCCCTTCTTTGTGTAGGAATTGCTGTGAATACATTTCAAATTGAAAACAACTCTTTGTGGTGTGGGATATAAAGAGGATTCCCTACTCATTTTACCTGCACATCTTGAAAATAAATTATTATTTAGCATTTTATAATTTTCAAAGTGATATGATTGATAGTAGCCTCAGAGATATTGAAATACAATTATATCATAATGAATTTGGACAGACAATTCCTAGCTTTGACACTAATAAATGGTAGGGTCTCTAAAAAGTTCAACATAAGAATGGTACTATTTCACAATATTGCTAATATTGAAAATAAATACTAAAGTAAAGGTGGTCTATAAATTGAAAATGCAATAAGTACGTGGAAGATTTTCTACATAGATATAGATATATCACATTTTAGTGAATTTTCGTCATTATTCCTGAGCAGAGTTAAAATTTAAAATACCTTCCATATTTCCATTCTATGTTCCCTTATCAGAGCTTTATGATTTCATTTGAAATTTCTAGGTCTTCCCGACACTACTCATCCTCCAAATGAAAATATATTTATATATATATATATATATTTAAAGATTTTATTTATTTATTTGACAGAGACAGAGACAGTGAGAGCAGGAACACAAGCAGGGGGAGTGGGAGAGGGAGAAGCAGGCTTCCCACAGAGCAGGGAGCCTGATGCGGGGCTCGATCCCAGGACCCCGGGATCATGACCTGAGCCGAAGGCAGTCGCTTAACCAACTGAGCCACCCAGGCGCCCTATATTTATATTTTAATGTACCTAATGGGTTTAAAAGAGATAATTCTTATATTTATAAGCATAAATATTTGCTTAAAGATGCTTTATATTTCTCATGTTCTTCTAATATCAAATACACTTTTGAAATGATACTCAGAAATTGATTTTTGTTTAAGGTAAGACAGTATAATTTCTTATTCAGGTGTTCTTGGAAGCATAAATATTTGAACTATATACATACAGGAAACTGTTCATGAGAAATGCTGATAGGTTCTTTTTTTTTAACTTCAACTTTTTCATTTTTTCCCAATAAATTGTATTTGACATTGTCTGTATGTTCCCTGAACAGTTCACATAATGACAAAAGCATTTTGCACATTTTATCTCATTTTTTTGCCAAAACAACTCTTTAAGCTAGATATTATTAGGATCATTTTCCAAGAAAGGAAATTGAGGTGTGAAGCGTTTTAAGCAATGTTACCAGACAAGTCATACATGATTAGATTGTCATTTGAATTGAAATCTTTGTGACATCAAATAGTGTGTTTTATGGACATATATATATATATTTTTTATTAGTTGTATCAGAGGTTAATTAGAAACAAAACTACCAGGAGTTCAGGCAGGTGGGAAAAAAAGAAAAAATGAAAGCAATGTGGGAAAAGAAATGGCAGACAAACCTGTGAACATGTGTGGGATCCACGAAGACAGACAGGAATCAGAATTTTCTTCCACTCTGAAATCTTCAACTTCGTTTATGGGATGATCTGCAGGAGAGGTTGGACATTGCACCATGGGTTTGATACCCAATGTGGCTGAGACGTCAATGAAGCTGAAGGAGAAGATTCGTCAGGAGCTGGACTTGCAGCAGATCTGCTTGCTCTCCTAAGAAGAAAAAGACAAGAAAGGAAAAAAAAAAAAAAAGGCATCCAGTAGATAATTGGCAACCTCTGTCAGCTAAAAGAGTTATCTTGTGCCTTGGCCCAAGCTGGAGGTGTAAAAAGAATATGGCTGGGACACCTGGGTGGCTCAGTTGGTTAAGTGTCTGCCTTCCTCCTGGGTCATGATCCCAGGGTTCTGGGATCAAGTCCCACATCGGGCTCCTTGCTCGGCAGGGAGCCTGCTTCTCCTTCTCTTTCCCTCTGCTTGTGCTCTCTCTGTCAAATAAATAAAATCTTAAAAAAAATAAAATAAGGGGCACCTGGGTGGCTCAGTCCTTAAGCGTCTGCCTTTGGCTCAGGTCATGAGCCCCACATTGGGCTCCCTGCTCCGCGGAAGCCTGCTTCTCCCTCTCCCACTCCCCCTGCTTGTGTTCCCTCTCTCGCTGTGTCTCTCTCTGTCAAATAAATAAAATCTTTAAAAAATAAAAATAAAAAATAAAATAAAATAAAAAGAATATGGCTATTTCACTTCTACAAAAAGCATCCCTTGTAACTGCATATATTTGGAAATAGAGAGCAAAGGGAATATTGGAAAAATATAGTTCCAGCTTAGCTATGTTGACACACTACAAACCTACCACAGTCCAAATTTTGTCAACTGGTCCTCCACATATACCACTTTTAAACATGTTTAACTTTTAAGTAAAGGCATAAAGAAAATCATGATTATATCCAATGTAATTCAACTTTTCTTCATATAATCAAAAACATGCATGATTTGAAAGATGCTTCAACAGTTTCCTCCCAGACCTCTGTAACTATCTTGGGGTTTTGCTTTTTCCTGTGGTTAAGTCCTATGCCCCTTTGATATTCTTTTTTTTTTTTTTAATATTTTATTTATTTATTTGAGAGAGAGAATGAGAGACAGAGAGCATGAGAGGGAGGAGGGTCAGAGGGAGAAGCAGACTCCCCGCCGAGCAGGGAGCCCGATGCGGGACTCGATCCCGGGACTCCAGGATCATGACCTGAGCCGAAGGCAGTCGCTTAACCAACTGAGCCACCCAGGCGCCCACCCCTTTGATATTCTTAAACTTAAAATCTTGAGATTCAACATTAACCAGTAAAGACAATACTTATGTTACACAATAGGGGAATGGAAGAGGGTAAGAAAAAATGATCACTACATATACTTAATATAACCATTTGTAATTTAAAAAAAAGGAATGTTTATAATTATTGGAACAAGGTGCATATTAGACATTTACACTAAAACCTCGCAAAAATGTGTGGGATTTTAGGTTTATTATTTAAGGTATTTGGGTTTGTCATATTTAACCCTAAGGTGAATAAAAATCTGAGAATGTATTTATTCATATGAATTGTTACTTTCACAATTATTTTATTTTCATTTAAGTCTGCTTTTATATTTAAATTTATTTTGTTTGCTAACTTAAGGATATAAAATTTATTTTATGTTTTACTCTAATCTTCTGGTAATAAGACCAGCTTCACTGCATTTTTTTTTTTTAAGAAAATAATTCACCTTTTCACAATTCCACAGTAGTAAGCAAGTAAAGGGTGATAACATTGATTTGGAAGAAATGATGACTTACGAGTTCCTTTCTAGTTTCACTCAGAATAATTGTGTATACATTGTTTGATTTGATAGTTGTGATTGATGGTAAAGTCCTAAAGGCACAGTTCAACATTTATAAATACATAAAGACTAATGAAACAGTAAGGCCATTAAAATGTAAGCAACATTTATTTAACAAAACCCAGAAAAAAAAATCAAATCCAAGAATCCTATGAAATAAAGAGTATTGGACTAAGACACTGACAGAAGCAGATGTTCAGGATTTCACAAGTAAACATGAGTGTTTTGTGGGCTTATAAAATAACATTCTCGGGCACTAGGATACACTAGGTGATGATTAAACAGACAGATGATTAGATAGATAGATAGATAGATAGATTCATAGATGCTTAGAGAAATACATAAAAACATATCCAATTGGGGCGCCTGGGTGGCTCAGTTGGTTGAGCGACTGCCTTCGGCTCAGGTCATGATCCTGGAGTCCCGGGATCGAGTCCCGCATCGGGCTCCCTGCTTGGCGGGGAGTCTGCTTCTCCCTCTGACCCTCCTCCCTCTCATGCTCTCTGTCTCTCATTCTCTCTCTCTCAAATAAATAAATAAAATCTTTAAAAAAAAAAAGAAATAAAAAAAACATATCCAATTGCTGAAATATCACAGGAAGACTATACTAAATGTATTTGTTTAAAAAAGCTGGGTGAGTGGTTGGCGGGGAGGGATGGGGCGGCGGAGTGATAGACATTGGGGAGGGTATGTGCTATGGTGAGTGCTGTGAATTGTGCAAGACTGTTGAATCACAGACCTGTACCTCTGAAACAAATAATACATTATATGTTAAAAAAAAACAACAAGAAGAAGAAGATAGCAGGAGGAGAAGAATGAAGGGGGAGAAATCGGAGGGGGAGATGAACCATGAGAGACTATGGACTCTGAGAAACAAACTGAGAGTTCTAGAGGGGAGGGGGGTGGGAGGATGGGTTAGCCTGGTGATGGGTATTAAGGAGGGCACATACTGAATGGAGCACTGGGTGTTATACGCAAACAATGAATCATGGAACACTACATCAAAAACTAATGATGTAATGTATGGTGATTAACATAACATAATAATTAAAAATAAATAAATAAAATGCTGGGTGATTCTGCAACAAAGATGCAAAAAAACACCTTCGAAAACCCAATTCACTTCACATCTTCAAAAACTGGCTATAATATCGAGTAATTCAGAAAAAAAGGAAGGTGGCAAAGTATTTTTATTTGAAATTTAATTAATTTGCTTATTATTAACATGGTAAATTGTCGTATATGTATAATTTGAAGAAATGCTGCCTTCAATTTCAAGACTCACAAATTCAACTTGTTCTGATGTGAATACAACATGAAGCATTTCATTGTCAAATATCTGGACTAAAGTTTAAGTTTTGTATGGAAATATGTTCTGATTGTTCCCCAAACATAAGAAGATATTCTGATATAAAAAGTCAGTAATTGAATGATTTACTTAATAATATAAAAATACGAAACTCACAAAATCTAATGCATTACATTTAAATGTTATTCTTATTACAGAAGCTTGTATAAACACTACTGCATATTGAGATATTATTATTATTAAAGAGAAAATGTCTCTTGAGAATGTGAATGAACTCTGTATTTCTGTAAGATATCAATTTGGTCTCAACTTAAAAAATGGAGAGTCATACTTGCTTATTCAATATTTTCAGTATTTTAACAGCTGCAAGGAGGAAGTGCAACATGTTTATCGATGTCAGATAAATTTAAAGGGCAAAAAAGTATGAGGTTGGAGACAACTAAGATTCTGCAAATCTTATGACATGTTCAATAAGTCACCAGTAATTATCCATGAGTTTGTGATGACCTTTATATAGCATTTCTGTAATCAGTTATAACCAAACACGTTACAACTTTAATAAAATGTTTTATGTTTTATTTTTCAATAAAAGAAGATAAATGGGGCACCTGGGTGGCTCAGTTGGTTAAGCGACTGCCTTCGGCTCAGGTTATGATCCTGGAGTCCCGGGATCGAGTCCCGCATCGGGCTCCCTGCTCGGCAGGGAGTCTGCTTCTCCCTCTGACCCTCCTCCCTCTCATGCTCTCTGTCTCTCATTCTCTCTGTCTCAAATAAATAAATAAAATCTTTAAAAAAAAAAAAAGAAGATAAATGAATAGGATACTCTACACATAGATTTTTGTAACATTATTATTTAAGCTTAGCAATAATTATATAGGGTACCTTATTGGAACTGGTTACAGAGAGACTGATAATACATATTTTAACATTTTGAGAATATAGCAGTACCTCTTTTGTTTTGACGAGAAAGGTTTGGAATGACTTTCTTGAGATTGCTAAAACTAATTTAAATATTTAGTTCACATGTTATCTTTTATACCTCTCTGAAACTTTATTATGATTATTATTAAAACAAAAGACAGAGACAATTTAGTTGTATTGTATCTCTTGCAGATAGTGCTGACATGAATCCAACATACATTAGGTAGGTTAATAAACATGAAGCAAGCTCATTTGTCACATTAGAAACATTTAAATATTTGTACACAAAGCAGTTATATAAGAGGACATATATAGGATTAATATAAGTAATCATTCTTTCATAATATTTTGTTCGCTTCAATAACAGAAAACAAACAATGTGAGTATAACAGAAATGTAGCATTCTAACTATCTTATGCACACAATTGCAGTGATCAGGGACTAATGTACCATTTTTGTAATTTTGCCCATATTATATTTGTCATAATTATATTTACTGAAATATAATTTTATGTGTATGGAATTAAATAATTTGTTTTACTTATATTTTATGTCATTTTTATGTCACCTTCTAAATCATTCTGTTGTTATTGGATTTTATAAAAAGTACTGGTATAGATTTGAATATAGTGGTGATGATTGAAAGGGAGAGCTGGTTTCCACACAGATAATTTGACACTAACTTAAGTTTACAGATGAAGATGGTCTTGAGTTGTGTCTGTGAGCTTTGAAAAAAATGAATAAATTAAAGAAATCTTCCTAAAGTGTAACTGACTGGGGCTTGTGATTCATAGATTATGGGAACAAAAAAAGTTAGTGAATGTCCACAATGCCTCATGTTTTGGACAACAGCAACCGGTGATGTGCTGATAAATATTTAACAACCATTTCTCGGAATAGGAGGGAAACAAGCTGATTCAGGATCTTTGCTGATTTCCATGGTATAAATACATGAACCATGGCTGATTTCAAGCCACTGAACACAGTATCACTAAATGTGGAGTTGGGAATACATGCACACCATTGGCTACATGAGCCAATGCTAACCACCTGCAGCAGATCACTGATTGTTACCGTGTCATTTACAGAAATATGCAAACCTAGCAGATTAATGGACTTGTACAAAACAACTATAAATTTTATTTTGGATCATTATATGTGTGCAGTATCATTATATGATTCAAGATTCTAGCACTCAGAAGAGATTTCTATATGGAAATTCTCTTTGAAGTCACTGCAATATTTAAGGTCATGAAGGAAGAGCTTGTAAAATGATGAGATGCAAAAGCAGAAAAAAACAATTAATAAAAGGAGTTAAAGAAAGGGCCACAACTGACAATAAAAAGAAACATCTAGAAAGTTAATAAGCAAATCAGTAGAGTGAATATTCACAAACTTCAAGTGAACACAGTATTTCAATCAGGAGGCAATGGATGGTCTATGGTGGCAAATGATGAGAAAAGACTGTAATAACAGGTATAAGTCAGTTGCCAATAAGCATTTCATCCTATGTGCTCTTGGTATAGAAATCAGATTATAATGTTTATAGGAATAAGTAAAATATTACATAATGAAGATGGAAAGGGGGAGTGGTTACATACTATTTTGTATGTATGTTTGCCTGAAGTGGGAAAGAGAATGAGTCAGAATAAGGAGCTTAGACAATTCTGTTTTTTTTTTTTTTAAGATTTTATTTATTTATTTGAGAGAGAGAATGAGATAGAGAGAGCATGAGAGGGAGGAGGGTCAGAGGGAGAAGCAGACTCCCTGCTGAGCAGGGAGCCCGATGCGGGACTCGATCCCGGGACTCCAGGATCATGACCTGAGCCGAAGGCAGTCGCTTAACCAACTGAGACACCCAGGCGCCCGACAATTCTATTTTGATGGTTATTAGTATTTGATAAGGGAAGAATGTTGAGAGGGAAATATTAAGATGGGGTAGTCAAGAACCATGAGAGACGATGGACTCTGAAAAACAAACTGAGGGTTCTAGAGGGGAGGGGGGTGGGAGGATGGGTTAGCCTGGTGGTGGGTATTGAGGAGGGCACATTCTGCATGGAGCACTGGGTGTTATGCACAAACAATGAATCATGGAACACTTCATCTAAAACTAATGATGTAATGTATGGGGATTAACATAAGAATAAAAAAATAAAAATAATGTCAGAGAATAGTAATCATTTAAAGATAGAATACAACCAAGTTTCTGGGGCGCCTGGGTGGCTCAGTCGGTTAAGTGTCTGACTCTTGATTTGGACTCAGGTCATGGTCTCAGGGTCCTGGGATCGAGGCCTTCCTTGGGCTCCATACTCAGCGGGGAGTCTGCTTTAGGATTCTGTCTCTCCCTCTGCCCCTCCACCCACTCTCTCTCTCTTTTCAAATAAATAAATAAATCTTTAAAAGAAAGAAAATAACCAGTTTCATAATAAAACATGGACCTTAAACGGTAGCATAGCAGACACTAAGCAATAAATTATTTTGTGAAAACAAGCAAAGGTTAAGAAATATTAATCTATTAACCTTTCATTACACATGAAAACATACTAAATTCCTTACAAATCTGTGTATGCCTGAAGGTATATTTAAGTTTACTTTTCCTCTCTGTTTCTTGCCAGTTTAATTAATTTGTAAGTGAACTCTGTGTGCGTGTGTGCATGCATTAGAAGCTGTTTGTGTTCAAGCATGATGGTGAGGTGGGATTATGTAATTTCATCCAGAAGCTTGTAGATCTCATACACCTCTAATGTTCTTGGAATCCAAGAAGGCTCTGCAGTTATTTGGGCTGCTAGGTGACTTCCATGAAGTCTTGTTTATGGTGCTGGAAGGACACACCATAATTCTGAGAGCAGACTGCCATCTTTCAGTCAGATCCTAGGGTAAGAACCTGGAGAGATCTACCCACTGTGTTGAAAGGATTCTTGCTTTTCTACTGCTAGCTCTTCATTGGTATGAGGGAGTCCACTAACTGATATTAAACCCCTTAATGAGCTCTTTTATTTTTGGACTTTGCCAGCCAAGCAACACAGCGGTGATTACTAATGGTCACATTCTCCTATCAGTTGTGTTAAAATGACCAAAATTTGATTATTTCAAATGTGTAAATTGAAGAAGGGGAACTAGGTTCAACAAGTTTAATAGATACTATTGAGGCAAAATCAATGGAAAAACCAGAAAATATATTTAATGTTAATGAGATATTCTGAGACATATTATATTTTAAAAGTCATCAAATGGATGAGATATTTTTGGTGAAAATAAAAGATAATGTCCAGTTTATAAAGTTCAATATATAATCACATGAATGTTTGTATCAGTTTTATTCATAACTATAAAAAATTGGAGACAAAATATCCTTCAATAAATAAGTGGATAAACAAACCAGGAAATTAATATCAAAATTGTAAAAAAGTATATTCTTCCTTAAAAAGAATAAAACATTAAACAATATTAATGAAAATACCAATATAACACAGCTAAAGTTGAACACGAAGTAAAAATAAACCATAATCTGAATTTTCAATATCACTAAAAAATGAAAGTATTAAGCACATGGGAATACTAGAGATCAATGCCATAAAGTGAATAAATAAGATAAATTAATAAAAATAAAATCAAGACATTAATGTAATAGAAAAAAATAAAGCATTTTAACTAACCCAAATAAGTCAATATATGATAGTTCCTTATAAATTCAATAAAGTTTATAAAGCTTTATCTAAGCTAATAAGGAAACAAGGAGAAATCACAAATAGATATGATTGATATTATTAACCACAAAGAAATAATTAATACATACAGTTTATAAAATGACTCTGAACAGTTTTGTACCTTTTTACACTACTTTTCTCAACTCTATTTATGTAAATAAAACACACATGAAATAAAAATGTAATAGAAATATTTAATTTATCAAAACTGATCCAGAAAGAGATAATCCAGACAAACTGACAAACGGATCAGGGGTGGGGAAATGAAGAGAACTGAAAAAGAGTTATTCTTCTCCAAAGACATGAGTCCATGAAGGATAGAATTTACATTTCAAAGGGCAGAAAACTTCATACTATTAAAATGTTCCATATATTTAAGGGGCACCTGGGTGGCTCAGTCGGTTAAGCAGCTGCCTTCGGCTCAGGTCATGATCCCGGAGTCCTGGGATTGAGCCCCGCATCGGGCTCCCTGCTCAGTGGAGAGTCTGCTTCCCCTTCTCCCTCTGCCTGCCTCTCTGCCTACTTGTGCTGTCTATCTCTCTGTCAAATAAATAAATAAAATATTTAAAAAATAAAATGTTCCATATATTTAAACCAGAAGAAAAATTTCCAAATTTTTTATGAGTAAGGTTATATGAATACCCACTCCTGGGATATATAGAATTAAAAAAAGAAAATAATAAGCTCAACCAATATTGATTTAAAAATCATTAAAAAAAATTCATGATCCAGCAATACATTAACAGCATAGAATAGGTAGAGTTACTCAACCCTAGAACTCCAAGAACGTAATTCTGGTTCATTATTATGACATCTATTAATTTAAATGAGCCTTCTGATTGACAGATTTAAGAGAAAGCATTATACGAACAAATCATTTGATGCTAGAAAGCATTTCAAAATTTCAGCACACAATTTTGATAAAGTGACTCAATAAAATAAAATTAATAGTTACTTGTTAACAGAACAAAGTATACAAATCTGTGTTGATCCAATACCATTATCTAACCTAATAGGGACATAATGGAAGTAGTCCCACCATAGTAAGAAAAGTTAACAATCAATAATCTTCTGGAGGGAATTATAGCTAAAATAATTAATTAATATCACTATTTACAGATGTAATGTGATGTAATTGTATGCCTGGGAAACAAAAATAATCAAATCAAAATTGGTGAAATCAATGAAAGAATTTTTAAAAATACTGAGAAATGAAATCAATATATAAAACAATGGAATCCATTTAAATACAAAATAACAGTTAAAAATGTAATGTAAGAGAAGACTTCTTTGAAAGTAGCACTAACACTTATAAGATGTCTTATAATAACCGAAAGATAAATGTAGACAAGTATATAAGTATTTTTTAAAAGACTTTTGAAAAACAAAACAAAACAAAAAACCCTTGAAGATGTAGAACTCAGAAAAGAGTTGAAATGTGATAACACCAAAAAAATAATAATAGTTAGCAAAAGAAATGAACTGAGAGTTCACAGAAAAACAAAACAAATGATTCTTAAGCATGTGAAAATGCGTTCAATCCCACCAAGGAAAAGATAAATGCTAATTAAAGGCATATTGGCATCATTCCTAACTTTTCCAACTAATAAATATTCAAAGTACTGACAACACTCCGTAGTGAAATAGATGTCAGCATATACTTGTGATGGGATTGCAAAATGGAAAAAATATTGGGGGGGAATAATTTGGAAGTTTAACCTTTGACTCAGCAATACCACTTCTGGAACTAAATTCTGCATAAATAGTATGCTTTTAAACTAAAGGATGTAGAAAGTTTGTAATTTGGAGCATTGTTTATGATAGCAAAATACTGGAAACAATATAAAAGTCCATCTACAGGTGGCTCATTAAAAAAAAAATTGTATACCCACAAAATATATGTGCAGCTACAGAAAATACTGAGAAATTGTCATGTAGTAGAGTCTACCAGTTTGGGATGATTTCATTAATATGTCTGTTAAGTGAAAAGTTTAAGATGCAGGAAGTAAATCAGAAAGTTTGAGAAGTGATAATATATTCATATCTATTACTCTGAAGAAACAAACAAAAAATAAAGGCAATGCCCGATGTGTGGATGCTTTGATGAGGATAATTTGGTAACATACCTTTTTATACAATTTTAATTTTTGAGCATAGTCAGTACATCATATAGTCAAGAAAACAATTTTCATTAAAAGGCATTTAAAGCCTAAATAAGTATTAAAAAAAATCAATAGATAAACTGAAAAATTGAGCGTACAGTGCTGAAAACTATGCCTTCCAGAAACTGTATCAAATGAAAATACTATCCTTCAATACAAAATAATATAACAAATAAATTTAAAAAATGATTTTAGGAGTGCCTGGGTGGTTCAGTCAGTTGAGCTTCTGACTTTTGGTTTCAGCTCAGGTCATGATCTCATGAGTCATGGGATCAAACCCCCGACCTTGTCTGCTTGAAGATTCTCTCCCTCTGTCCTTCCCCCCACTCACATCCTCTCTCTCTCTCTTTCTAAAATAAATAAATGTCTTAAAAGAATGACATTAAAGGTGACTTTTTTTGGATATCTAATATATCAATAATAGCATAAAATAATACTACAAATTATTCAGAAATATTATCCTTGTGTTTGAGTTGAGAGTAGCAAAAATGATCTCAGTTATTAAAATTAGTTATTAAAATTTTATGTAGTGAAAATGATGGTTTAACTAAATACTTGTGATAATAATTACAAGTGGATATAAGGATCCAACAGGAGTTAAAAAATGTAGAATCATAATTTTTAGCATTGATAAAGAATATAAATTAGTTATAGATGTTAATGTATCAAAATATATGAACCAATAAATAAATTAATTTCTACAAAAGAACACATCATTAAATGTTGCTTAGTCTAATAATTGAGAGGTCAATGACTCCTATATTAAAAACCAAAAGCTAACATTAATAATTTTAATGACATTTACTATTTCTGTTTGGCATATAATACCATAAAATAAAAACTAAAAAATATGCTAGCAATGTAAATAACAAAGAAGTATAAATATATAATGTATATGTATCAATTCATAAGGAGTTATTGAAATTGATTTGCTACACAAAACAGTAGATAAAAGGAAAGAAGAGATTCATCAAAGTGTTTGTGGTGGAGAATTCCCCTCCACTCCAGTAAGGCCTTCAGGATAATCACTTGCTATATATGAAAAAAGGAGAATAATATTTCAACCACCTATCAAATTTTGATTAAGCAGTGCAGTGGACTTAATGAGTCGCATCACATGGCCCAGGTCTACATGAATAAAGGGGAAGAAAATTGGAGAATTGTCATGGTGGATGGTGGTGGTGGGGTTTTTCTTGACAGTAAAGTGTCCTACAATCTTACCAACTGGCATGCCAAAGATAGGTCTTCCCCAATGCAAAGTGCCTGATCTCCAGCAGTATTGGTAATTCAAGAGTGGGACCCCCAGGAAGAGGGGATACCATCAGAAAGAGATTCTAGGAAAAAACTTCTTGTGGCAGAATCTGAGGTAGAGGAAAATGTTATTGATGACAGATAGCCAACATTAACTAATTATGATACTTGAAAGCCCTACAGGTTCCTTAATAACAAATACGTGAACCCCACCCGAGAACCAATACCTATAGTTGTCTGATATCCAGAGTGAACAGATGGCCAAGCTAAGTCAGAATATCAGGAATAACCAACCAAGAATGTCTACAGCCTTGGAAAGTTTATGAAATCAATGTTTGCCCTGTTTTTTGCTTTTTTTTTTTCTTTTCCAAGATTCTCAGGAGAATAGTAAAAGCTTGAAAAAGAAAAGAGGAGTCATTTCTGATTCAAAATATACCATTTATCTCCACATCAAAGGGCCAGAGTAAGCAAGAGAAAGAGTAAAAATGGAAGTCAGACACCTTTCTCACTTCAAGTCCCTGGAGATAATATCTTTCTATTGTATGAAGAATGAGAAGAAAATATGTAATGCGATGATAAAAGATGGGCTTTTAATTTAAAACATGTAAACTGAAAGTTATAAAATTTACTGCAATTTTAAGGAAGTAAGAAGATTTTATACAGCATAAGTTTAACATTGATTAGGGAAAAAGAAAATCATCTTATTTGCACTCTTTGATGAACCTATACTTAGACTTTGTCTATTGATGAATGTAACCAAAGACTCTCCTAAACTCTACAGCCTCAGATTCACATCTCCTCCCACCTTATAATAAGGCACCAAATATAGTAGGAGAGTTAGCTGTCCTGAATTTGAACAGGGACTAAACTTTGCTTGCTTCCAAGATACTTACTATATCTATATGGCTGATAGCAATCCCCCAAAATAAAAACTGAATTATCTTTGTATCAATAAACACAACTGTATCAATAAATATGGAAAACAACTGACAGTTTTAAGAATCATGATTTACAAAGTCTTTGTCTCTAAAATTGTAAGCAAGCAGAAATACGTTTTTCAGTCTGAATTTTACAAGAAAGGCTTTTTTTTTTTTTTGGTCAGATGAAGCATCTCAAGTTTTTTTTCATCTGAAGACCTGGCATTCAGTTGTAATATGTTTTTAATCTATGTAATCATACAATCTGTTCATATTCTCTAAATCCTCAACTTGTCCAGTTCTGAAACAAGGGTAATATATCAGAAGTTTCTAAAGTACTTTTATCTCTTTAACTCATTGCAATTTTTAGTAATATGAAGAAGAGATCACTTATGGCATTTTGACAAATTTAAATCACTTTTTATAATTTTATTGTACTCTACTTATATTTCAGCGTTAAGATTTACAAAATAGGAGACACATCATGTATTTGCTTGGGTTTTTGCAAAGTACCAAATTATAGAATACTCACAAAAGAGCTTAGTCACAATTTCATCCTATCTGTGACCCAGAATATTACAGCTTGTGCAGCATAAAAGGGCAAGAAAGGATAAACATCCTTTGCAATTATATAACAATAAATGAACCATAGCTGATCAAGCATTATGATGGGATGTGTCTTGAGAGAATTTATTTAGTCAGTCAGTCAGTCATTTAGGAGAATTTGCACAGGGTAAATTCATTGGGCATATGGGCAGCATGTCTTCAAGGACTCCCTGCAGCATTGGGATGACACATTATTATAAAATATAGTATACTATCTCTGTTATTATGGTGATTCTTATGAGAAAAATAAATCTATGTTTTTTATATACACAAATTCCCTGGGAATAAAATAGCATAACAAAAAAGGTGATGCGGAAAGTACCTAAAGATGTTTTTTTAACTGTGAAAAGGAGTGAATTAGAATGAAATTTGATTGAGAATGGCATATACTATATAAAGATTTTTTTAAAATTTAATTTACCAGATGCCTCATGGTTTTTTTGTTTTGTTTTGTTTTGTTTTTGTTTTTTGTGTCATTTATTTTCTTTATTTCAAACCTAAAGTTCTTACTGACAGTTGAAATTAGGTGTTTCCTTTTTTATACTGGAAATTCAGAACAAATATTCAGGATTAAGTGTTAAAATATTTAACTCATTCTTTCAAGAATATTCACTGAGTAATATTGAGAAGCCTTGTGTGGGGTCCTGGTACACTTACATGTTTCTTTTCTAAGATTACGTTTTCCTTTCTTAACGCACAGATAGTTAACTACTACAATAAATCCACAACAATCCGTTAAATAAATTGATATTTTGTCTTCAAAAGAAATGGTTCCGGAAGAATTACCAAAATTCCCAATGTACTTTTTTACTGACCAAGAACCGTGGAAGTAAGAAAGACCACACATGCTCATATCATCTTAGGGAAATCTTATGTTTGAAAAAATATAGACAGACAAGCATGCTAATAAAAGGAGATTTGTGAAACCAGATGTATTTTCATTCTATGTCACACAATCACTTGTTGGGTAATAAAGAAAGATCAGGCAGTGATATTAGGTATTGGTATACAAATAATACTCTGAAGACGCCAAATCATACCAGCTGTCTAGATCCAGTTGTTAAACATAGCCATGATTAAATCTATTTTATACTGATTAAATTATGTTAAAAACAAAGATAATAAAAACTTGAAACTCATTACTTTCTAATTCTCCTAATACATTCTACTATTGTCCCTTGTCTTGAGGTTATGTCAATTCTAGCTGTGTAGTGAAAATACTAAGTATCTGCTACTTTGCATTTCTTTCTTAACTCCCAGTGGTGTTAAGTTGGTAGCTTGAAAAAGGCTCGCACAAGAGTGTTTGCACCAAGAACATGGACAAGAGCTACAAATCAGGGTTCAATTCATTGTTTTGTTGATTTGTTAGATGCACAAAAGTGATTGAAAATGTTGTGTATGTCATGTCTGTAGCTATTTTATTATCATTAAGACATAAATTTGGAGTAATGTTCTACTATTGTAAAACTATCATCTATTTCAGCAAATAAGGCACACACATCACTGACAAACTTTTGAATTTCTAATATAAGTAATAATTGCTTTGTCCTAATCATTAATTTAAATAAAAATATCAATCAAATTTCATGTCAAAACTACTCTCATCAGTCAGTTACATCCGTGGACACAAATGTTTGGCAAAACATTTTAAAAGCCTTCTTGAGAACTGATTGTCTCTAAGAATTTAGAATAAAGAGAATTGTCGATGTTTGTATATGTGCACTACATTTCATATATGTCAGATAGTAGAATTTGTAATAAACTTATGTATGCATGCATGCACACATTTTTCAGGGAGCTGTTAAAATGCACCATTACCTACTGTATAAACAAAAATGAGGTAACTAAGACAAGTGACACTGTAAAGAAAGGGAAAATTAGAAAATAAAGAAAAAGAAATAAGATATAGAGATTTCTCAGGCAATTCTTACTCTATGGTTAATGAAAGTGAAACACTCAGTTTCCAAAAAAGGCAAATGATTCAAATAGACATTTCTCTAAAGAAGGTTTATGAATAACCAATAAGCACATGAAAAGATGTTTCATATCATTGGTCATTAGGGAAATGCAAATCAAAACCAGGAAATAATCACTTTACACAGACTAGGATCGCTATAATTAAAAAGAAAAAAATGGAAACTAACAAGTGTTGTCAAGGATATGAAAAAATCACAACCCTTATATATTACTTAGGGAATGTTAAGTGGAACAGGTTTCTCAAAAGGTTAAATGTGTGAATACCATATAGACAACAAATCCATCTTACGTATATCCAGAAGTAAAAGCAATGACTCAAACAGGTATTTGTACACCTATGTTCATTTGTTATAAAATTTAGATGAATTCTTACAACTTATTGTCTACTTGCATGGTTTCTACCTCTCTTCCTCCTCTTCTCTGCCTCTGTAGGTTAATGTGCACATCCCATCTTTCCTTGAAATTCATCCATATTTTGGGCTAAATCCAGCCTCTGTGTATGTTCCACTGTAGTACAAGTCACGAAGAGATGAGCTACTTCTACATACCCCTGTCTCCAAACATTCCAATGAATGCATGGTGGATAGCCATGTGAAGGAGTACAAACTCCACTGTGTCTGCAGCTCCCAAGGTCTCTATACACACAGCTAGCATATTCTCAGCTTTTAGCCACTTGTTAAAAAATGTAGACGAGGGGCGCCTGGGTGGCTCAGTCAGTTGGGTGTCTGCCTTCAGCTCAGGTCATGATCCCATAGTCCTGAGATTGAGCCCCACGTCAGGCTTCTCCCTCTGCTCCCTGCTAGTGATCTCTCTCTCTCTCTCTCAAATAAGTACATAAAATCTTAAAAAAAGGTAGACGAGTTCTTATAACTTATTACATACTTGTATGGTATCCATGTCTCTTCCTCCTCTGCCACTGTAGGTCAGTGCTCACATCCCATGGGAAATGAAGCCTTATTTTCTTAGATACCAAGCTACTTGTTTGTGCAATAACCTCCATTCTCTGATGGATTCAAGAAAACTTGTGATTTTGTAATTGATTTAGCTTTTTCTTATTGTTAGAATGGTATTCATACTCTTTCCAGCTTTACACATCACAGGAAGAATCTGAAAAAATATTTTTTAAAAACACCTGTAAACCTTTTATTTTTAGATAAATATACTGAGTTCTCTATGTGAAAAGAGTTGGAGAATGGGCACAAGTAATTTAGCATAACTCACTCATAAAAAGAAAAGCTCTAAGGGGGCCTGGGTGACTCAGTTGGTTAAGTGTCTGACTTTAGCTCAGGTCATGATCCAGGGTCCTGGGATCAAGCCCTGCATCGGGCTCCCTGCCCAGCAAGGAGTCTGCTTCTCCTCTGCCCCTCCCCCTACTCATGCTCTCTCTCACTCTCTCTCTCAAATAAATAAATAAAATGAAAAAAAAGAAAAGAAAAAAGCTCTAGAGTTAAGCAAAACATGATTCTTGGGAACCAATTTGGAACTCCTGGAGATAACACTTTTTTCACATATCCATATAAAAAATTACTCATCAAATTCCAATAAATGTTCTTGTAAACAATTTTCTACTTCTAGTTTATCATTTCCAGTGATGTTTTAATTCCTTTTTAAGTCAATGTCTGGCTTGCTGTTTTAAGTCAATGTCTGGCCACTAAAACAGAATGCTGTACACTGGGTGGCTCATAAGCAATAGAAATATATTTTTTATAGTTTTAGAGCCTAGAAGTTTAAAATCAGGGTGCCAGAATAGTTGAGTTCCAGTGAGGATCCTTTTCCAGGTTGCAGACGGTAGACTTGTATCCTCACATGTTAGAGAGCAGAAAAAGGAAGCAAGCTCTTTCATGACTCTTATAATGGCACAAACACTATATATGGGTTTTTATATAACTCAGGGGTTAAGTCACTGAGATTTTAAAATTTATATGAAAGGACTGGTGTAGCCTTATTAATAGGGAAACTGATAACAAATATTGCAGAACGTCCTTGGTAGATTAGTGCTACTGGTTTAGTGTTCTGAAGGGAGAGGACAAAGAAATAGATCTTTCTGGATGGAAGGGTGGAGATGTTTCTTAATGTAAGCAAACATTGGTAAACTGTCTCCTGTGATGATTTCCAAGGCAAATGAAATATACTGAGGCTGTATCTCTAAGAGAAATGGTTGGAAGGATTAGTGTGTTAATGTGTTTGGCTATTATCGGATACTTTAGGCAAAGTATTATAATAAATAGCTCAAGAAAGAATATTGTTTTTTTAAGTGCAGAGAGGAATAGAGTTTAAAAATCAAAAGTATTTCAGGTTGAAAGTCTGTCGGGTTCCAGACCCCAAAGAGGAAATTATAATAATAACTGCTACAGCAACAACATTGAAAAAGAAAAGAAAAGAAAAGGCTTGGAAAGTGAAAACTTTGTAAAATATCTCAGTTGGATAAAGTAAAGCAGCCTTGTGTCAGACTTCAGATTAAGAATGTGGCCTTCCAGAGGGTTTCAAAAAATGTCATTAAATTGAGGAAAATAGCACAGTGGAAAAGAAACAAAGGAGAACAGAAAGACTGAAACTTATGCTCAGATGAAACCTTTGTGTTTGGTTGGCTGGTACACAGAACTGACAGCAATCAGGAATATTAGGAGCCTACCACATTTTTCAAGCAATTAGATAGCCAAAGAAATCAAAATCCTAGTCATTCTGTCCAAAATGTAGAGAATTAATAAAAACCTGAACACTCATGACCAGTCTTTAAGAGAAAGAAAACTCCATCTTTTTCAGGACAGGCTATAAAGAATAATATAGAGAGAAGAAGAAAGAATAGCTTTGAGTGTGAAGCCAAGGCACATGAAGGAAATTGTCCAAGAAGATTCCCCTCGGAGAGAACCTTCAAGAAACTTTCACCAGCTACCTCAACAACTATATTTTCCTAATTTAAAAATAGTTTTGTGCTAAAGTCTGTGGTGGGACTCCACTTCTTCTCCTGCAGGAATAAGTGCTTTTTCTTTTTCTGCTTATTTTGTCTTTAATTAGCCAAAATTACCATTGTTTTACCAGTCATTGAAAATTAAGACAAGTATTTCCGTCTTATTTTCAACAATTACCAAATCTTCACAGGAGCCATCCTTGACCACCCTTCTTCTTCTTCTTTTTTTTTTTTTTAAGATTTTATTTATTTATTTGAGAGACAGAGAGCATGAAAGGGAGGAGGGTCAGAGGGAGAAGCAGACTCCCTGCTGAGCAGGGAGCCCAATGCGGGACTCGATCCCGGGGCTCCAGGATCATGACCTGAGCCGAAGGCAGTCGCTTAACCAACTGAGCCACCCAGGCGCCCCCTTGACCACCCTTCTAACATCATGTCCCCCACAACTCCACCTGCATAGGTGTGGAACCTCACCCTGCCTCTGTATGTCATTTTGTATATCCTCATTCTGATTTATTATTTTATGGCACCTTTTGCAATATGGAATATATTAAGTATATTCATGTGTTTATTGTCTGAATCTTTCTCTACAAATTAAGCTTCTTGAGAGAAGGAACTATAGATCTCCTTTCTACCACTGTACACCCAACAACTATGTAAGTATATAAAACATAGTAAGGGCTGACTAAGCAAATAAATAGTAGATACTCATAAAATATGCGTATTTTTTCCATATGCATTTGTGAGATGACTGTCTTGGTATTAACTAAAGGAGTTGTATGTATTTTGTTTCCTGGAGACAATTCACAATGGGGTTTCTGATTCTAATAATAATAAATATCCATGAGTTAATATGGAATTACAGATACAATAATTTGCACTAATATTTTTTCCTAAATATATTCCTAGTGCAAAAATAAATATGCAGATTGTAAAGTATCCAAGGGAAATAATACCTTTATATATGTTTTATAATATTTCACTTTTTATTTCTAGGCTAGAATTCCTAATTACATATGTATCAGTTGAGGTTAAATTACCTATGTAATAATTCCACCTGCCTGATGTTTCACTTAGAAAGTTACTTTATTTTTCTTTGATAATAAGTAATGAATGTTTATTGTGTAAAAATCAGAAAATGGCATGTAAATGTTATACATGTATAACTACTACTATTACTTTGCAGCATTTTCCAACCAGTTTTATTACTTATGTTTTTGAAGATTTTATTTATTTGAGAGAGAGAGTGAATGAGACAGAGCATGGGTGGGGGGGTGGGGAGAGGCAGAGGGACAGAAGAACCAGGCTCCCGGTTGAGCAGGGAGCCCAACGTGGGGTGGGGGCCTGGGAGTGGGAACTTGATCCCAGGATACTGGGATTATGACCTTAGTCAAAGGCAGATGCTTAACCAACTGAGCCACCCAAGTGCCCCCAGTTTTATTACTTAATTGTATATTATGAGCATAGTTCTGTGATGTTATATATTCCTTGCTGAGCAAGGAACCTGAGGCGGGACTCGATCCCAGGACCCTAGGATCATGACCTGAGCCGAAGGCAGATGCTTAACCGACTGAGCCACCCAGGCATCCCAATGTTATATATTCTTCAAAACTATCATTTTTGAAAGCTTAGTATAATCTATTATATAATTTTACCATAATTAATAAAATTATACTTTCTTTACATTATAATTTTTTCTTTACATAGAATGCTATTTTGGCCATATATTTGGTTATATTATTATAGAATACATGCTCAAAAAATTCTATATTATATATATACATGTATCACATATATGTATGTATGAATGCATCACATATCACATATGTATCATATATAAATCAAAGAGGTATCGTAATCTTTGATATCATATATATTATAACATATCATTGCTTAATTATTTTACCACATTTATAATTTACTGTATTTTTACTGTATACAATTCCTGAATAGCCTGGAAATGTCTCATTTTCTACTATCTAATACAGCAGTCTTCTTAAATTATTTCTAGTTTTTAAGGTGAAAACTTGAGTATCATTTTTTCCCTTTCATTTTCACTTCACTGCTAAGCAGTGAGTCTGGATTTGTGTTCATATATGTTGGCTTTCTTGAAATCTTCTTTTGCAAATTTACATTTCACACTCTTTCATAATCATCCAAATATTTTGAAAAGAAAATGTGAGCTGAACTAAACATATACTGATAAGATCCTTGAAAATAAAGACTGACTATACAGAATTAATCAGGTATAGCCTAGAGATATCAAATCAACAACAAAATGAAATATTTTAAATGTGAATAATAAACTTTATTTATATATTTTGGTTATTTTTTTCATTACAGCTTTGATGCTCAATCACTGGTCTAGTTTTTTGTTTTTTTTTTTTTGTTGTTGTTGTTGTTTTTTTGTTGTTTTTGTTTTTTTTTGGTATTTTAGGATGCTGATAGGCCTGACAGTTAAAGTATTGAGATGAGGTGCATATGGAAGTGTATATACATTCATTAGAGACAGTAGGTGTAGAAGATAATTCAGGTTAATAAATCTGAAGGTTTTGACACGTAGACATCATGATTCAGAAAATGATAGATGTTTTATGGGGCGCCTGGGTGGCTCAGTTGTTAAGCATCTGCCTTCGGCTCAGGTCATGATCCCAGGGTCCTGGGATCAAGCCCCACATCGGGCTCCCTGCTCAGCAGGAAGCCTGTTTCCCCCTCTCTCACTCCCCCTGCTTGTGTTCCCTCTCTCACTGTGTCTCTTTCTGTCAAATAAATAAAATCTTTTAAAAAAAAGGAAAATGATAGATGTTTTAACTATTAAAACTGAAATATTAGTTGAAGAATATACAGAATAAATAGTTCCAGAGAATTTATATTTTAAATCCAAATTACATTGCTCTCTCCTTTAGATTCCTGTCTGTTTTCCAAATTTTAGACATTCTGTCATGTCAGAAGATGATGTACAATCCATGTGCAAATTTTTCTTTTTTTATTAATGAAATAGTTATCTAATTCATGGATTTTTTCTTTTGTTAGTCCTAGAATTGAGAGTTCAATGCTAAGCTTTGTTTAAAGAACACATTTAAAAAATATTATCTTTCAAAATACTATTTCTTTATGAATTTGATTAAGGAAAGTTATATTTAGGAGATCATTTGCTAATTCACATTTACCAAAAATTTTATAATTACATGATATAGAGAGGAAGTATTAATTCAAATTTCATATATTCAAGGCTGATCTCATTTACTAACTCTGTATGAGCCAGCTTAACTTCAACATACAGCTGGCAGATAAAATACACAACATCAGTTATTTATGGGATTCAAAGTTTTCCAAGAAGTGCAAATACCACATAGCTTTCTGTAACTCCAGTTGAATCACAGGAAAGTTTATCTTAGATGAAATTATAGAAATTATAGAGGTAGATGTGCAAAGGGCAGATTATTTTTTTAATTTTTTATTTAAATTCAATTTAGTTAACATATACTGTATTATTAGTTTCAGAGTTAGAATTTAGTGATTCATCAGTTCAATGTAACACCCAGTGCTCATTACTTCCAGTGCCCTCCTTAATGTCCACCACCCAATTACTCCATCCTCCCAACCACCTCCCCTCCAGCAACCCTCAGTTTGTTTTCTATAGTTAAGAGTCTCCTATAGTTTGCCTCTCTCCTGTTTTCATTTTATTTTATTTTTCCTTCCCTTCCCCTATGTTCATCTGTTTTTTCTTTCTTAAATTCCACATATGAGTGAAATCATATGGTATTTGTCTTTCTTTGACTGACTTATTTTGCTTAGCATGATACCCTCTAATTCCATCCACATCATTGCAAATGGCAAGGTTTCATTCTTTTTCATGACTGAGTAATATTCCATCATATATATATATATATATATATATATATATATATATATATACCACATACATATACACATATTTACCACATCTTTTTCTTTCTTTCTTTCTTTCTTTCTTTCTTTCTTTCTTTCTTTCTTTCTTTCTTTCTTTCTTTTTTAAAGATTTTATTTATTTATTTGAGAGAGAGAGAATGAGAGAGAGAGAGAAAGCACACAAGATGGGGGAGGGTCAGAGGGAGAAGCAGACTCCCTGACAAGCAGGGAGCCTGATGCAGGACTCGATCCAGGGACTCCAAGATCATGACCTGAGCCGAAGACAGTCGCTTAACCAACTGAGCCACCCAGGCGCCCCTATTTACCACATCTTCTTTACCCATTCATCTGTTGATGGACATCTGGGCTCTTTCCATATTTTGGCTATTGTGGACATTGCTGCTATAAACATTGGGGTGCATGTGCCCCTTCAAATCACTACGTTTGCATCAAAGGGCAGATTATTAAGTCACTAATAATAAAAGTATTTCTTAAAATAAATTTACTAATAAGCCATTGAAAGTTCTAAATAATACTAATTGTTTTTAGGAATTGCCTGATAAAGGCTAAGAGTAAAAAAGATAAAAGCCAGCCTAGTATTGTAGAGGAAGGGATAGACTAGAGATTCAGAAGTAGATCTACAGGAAATAAAAAATAAAATGGGATTATGCTTAATTATAATAATTGATAGAATAGATTTTAAGCAGAAAAGTGAAAGACGATAATGCTCCCCACCCCTGTATTGACAAGAAAACTTAAATCATAATGGCTGTCCCTTAGCAGTTATAAACTGTCAAGTTAGTACAATAAACAAATGTCAAAATACTAGAGAGTAAACAACAGTAGACAGTTTTGAATAGTAATCAAGTTGGAAGAATGTAATAACCAAACTTGAGTTTCTACTTTTCATAGCTTTTTCACCAGAAGGCCAAGTCCTAGCAGTATGGCATATGATAATTAGAAATCTAGAGAGAATCTTCTCTTGTTCTGTATTCAAGAACCAAACAAGAGATTCTGGGTCACCCATAATTGCTGGAGAGTGAGGAGGGAGCCATAGAAAGCAGAGAGCCAGAGACGGGGATCTCAAATTTTCATGTATTATTCTACAAAAATTGATGATTTATACCTGAATCACTCAAGTATAGGACAAACTCACCAGACTTGAATTGAAGCTCAAGAGACAGATGTCGTTTTTTTGTCCAAAGAAGTCAATTGTTTCTTTAAAAAATAAAAGCAACTTGGGAAGCCTGAGTGGCTCAGTCAGTTAAGCACCCGACTCTTGATTTTGATTCAGGTCATGATCTCAAAGTCGTGGGATTGAGCCCCATGTCAGGCTCCATACTCAGCGGGGAGTCTTATTGGGGATTCTTTCTCTCCCTCTCCCTCTCCCTCTGCCCTTCCCCTTGCTCTCTCTCTTTCTCAAATAAATAAATACATCTTAAAAAAAAAAGAGTTACTAAAAAATAAAATCAACTTTCTTCTAAAGAACATAAAAGATTCCAGCATGTCTTATAACATTGATAATGCTCAAGATACAATGAAAATTATTTGGCACTGAAAGAAACAAGATTTTCTGTATTCCAAAGAAAAAAAGAGAGTCAATGAGGCAGACTCTGAGATGATTCTTATATTGAATTAGCACTTAAGAATTCTAAATTATGTAACCATGCTGAATGACACAGAAGCAAAAATGTTCCTAATTATTGAAAAAAACAGAAGTCTCATCAGAAAAAATAGAAAATACAAAAAAGGACCAACAGGAAAAAATTGAACTGAAAAATAAAAGCATTTGACATTTAAGATACACTGAATTGGCTTCATCACAGAATAAAGATGATTGAGCAGAAAGTCAGTAAACTGGAGGGTACAACAATAGATCAGGACTCAATCTGAAGAAAAAAATTTACCTAGAGTTTGCAATATACGTTTACAACTAATCCAAATTTTCTTTCAAATTGCACCATACCACTTTACAAGCAGTGTGAGTAGTTTATGACAAAGTCATCCCAATTCCCCCCTTCCATCCTTTGTGTTAGCAGCAGGTCCCTCCCTGCCTCTGCACAGACCTCAGTTCTTGCGTTGGCTTAGAAAGAATTCAGAGTCAAACTCTCAAGCAAGCAAGAATTTATTAGAAAGTTTAAAAAAGTTTTAAGTACACTCTTAAGATGGGAGAGGGGACAGGCCCAGATGGGATCGGTTGTCTTTTCTTTTATGTTTGAATAGGTTATAGGTCCTGAGGTTTTTGAGAGAGGAGGTTTTTGACCCTATGGTCCTTGTTAGAGCTGTCATGGCAGCCGCCCATCACAAGGGGGGCAGGGGCTCCAAATCACAGTGTCGATGTATTATAATGAAGCTCTAGATTACTACGGGGCAGTGGTCATAGGGGAGAGTGCATACATGTTCCCAGGCATCTCTCCCAGCTGTTTGAAACGGGGTTTCTGTCCTTCCTAACATTAGAAACACCTGTTCCTAGTGTTCGCTGTATCTAGTGAACTGCCAATTCCATCATTCGTATCTATCATTTGTATCATTGCTGTCATTCATTTTACTGATCTATAAGCTTACCTAAGTGAATACATTATTGCTATCATTATTCTGAACAAATTGTTATCGGATAGATCAAGTAAGAGTAAGAAAAATAAAAGTTTTTGTTTTATCTTCAAAAACTTATCTTTTTATTCCTTCTTCGATGCACTTCCTTTCTTTAAGTAGATCTTAGTTTCTCACGTATCATTTTCCTTCTCCCTGAAGAACTTCTTTTAATATTTCTTGCAAGGCAGGTCTACTACCAACAAATTACCTCAATTTTCGTTTTTTTGAGAAAGTATTTCTCTTTCACCTTTGAAGGATAATTTCTCATGAAGCAAAATTCTAGGTTGGTGGGTTTTTTTTTCTGTCAACACTTTGTTTCACTCCACTTTCTTCTTGCTTACATGCTTGCATGTTTTTTGAGGAGAGGTCTGATGTAATGCTTATCATTTTTCCTCTGTAGGTAAAGTGTTTGTTTGTTTGTTTGTTTGTTTGTTTCCCTTCTGGCTTCTTCCAGCATTTTTTCTTTATGTTTGCTTTTCTGTAGTTTGAAAATGATATGCCTAGGTGCAGGGTTTTGTTGTTGTTGTTGTTGTTGTTGTTGTTTCTGTTGTTTTTTGTTTTTGCATTTATCCTTCTTGGTGTTCTCTGAGCTTCCTGGATCTGTGGTTTGGTCTGACATTAATTTGGGGAAATTCTCTACTTTTTTCAGTGTTTGTTCTCTTTTCAGTTTTGGAGGTTTCTATCAATACACTCTCAAGCTCAGAAGTTCTTTCCTCAGCTGTATCAGTCTACTAATAGGACCACCAAAGATATTATTCATTTTGGTTACAGTTTGTTTTTTTTTTTTATCTCTAGCATTTTTAAAAATTCTTTTAGGACTTCCATGTCTTTGCTTATATTGCCCATCTGTTGTTGCATGCTGCTTTTTCCATTAGAGCCCTCAGTATATTAATCATAGTTGTTTTAAATTCCTGGTTGGATAATTCCAAAATCCTGGCCATATCTTGTTCTGATGCTTGCTCTATTTCTTCATATTGTGTTTTCTGCCTTTTGGCCTGCATTTTAATTTTTTCTTGATAGGTAGACTTGAGGTACTGAGCCTAAGGAAATAGGTCTGTAATAATGTGGTGCTGAGATGTGGGGAGCGGAGGTGTTTTATAAACCTATGATTAGGTCTGAGTCTTTTCAGTGAGTCTCTGAAAACTTTACAAATGTTTCTCAGTTGTTTTTTATCCCCTTTCCCCACTTAGGTGGGACAGGATGGCTAGAGTGGGATAGAGTTGGATACTTTCCTTCCCTGGGTTACTTAGGCTCTGTTACCCCAGCAAATAAGGCTCTTGTTAGCTAGTTTATCCTGAAGGCAGGAATGTACTCTAGTGCATTTAAAGGTAGTTCCTTAGCCCTTGAACCCCTTGAAACATGAAGGGATCTTTCTCTTATATTTACTGTGAGAATCTGGGGGCCTCTAGATGTAAAACTCATTAAAGTGTGGGGGATTCCCCTATGACTGTGGCCCCCTGGATTTTTAACTCTCAGAGTTGTTCACACTGAGCCTCCAGCAATTTGTCAATTTTCTTGATTCAGGTTTTCCTACCCCAGCACTACTTCCCGTGGAGGTTCTGCTCGTGAGTATCTGCTGAAATAAGCAGACTCCCTGCATTTGCCTGTCTTTCTTCTTAAGCCTGGGGGCAGGGTTTTCTCCAAGTCTTCACCTCTCTTATCCAAGAAGAGTTTTTGATTTTTCAATCTGTTTAGTTTTTTTACTTTTTGTTAGGATGGGACTTCTACTCTCCTTACATGCAGAACCAGAAATTGCCCAGCTAATTTTTCAAAGATTTTATATGCTCTTTGTTTTACTTAATTCTCTAGCCCAATGAATAACAGCTTAAATGCATATATTCAACCAAGCTTGTATGAAATGGTATTGTACTAATCATGTATTATATTTGTTGTGTTATATTTATTCACCAAAATGCATCTTTAGCCAGTCTAAATTGGCTTTCTATGAAATTTGAGAATATGCTTCCATAGGATATTTACAAAGCAGAAAATTGTCCTTTGGCAGTGGTTCAAATCATATCTAGCTCTGAGGTAATTGTCACAGCCTGAAAATTCTATTTTATGAAACTGTATAAAGAAAAAAAAAAAAGGAATGGACTACTGTTATGTTGAATAGGGGTGCTAAATTCATACAAAACACTATAGAGTCCAAACAAAGTCTTATTCCTGAGATTATGATATCTTTCATATAGACTAGACTAAAATGTATTCAAGTATAGAGTTCTTGCCCAAAGGCAGTCATGAAAATGTCTTACTTACCACTTCTAGCAGAGGATCCTTAAAACCAAAAGTCCCTCAGTCAGTAACTGATAGACTGATAAGATACAAATTGACTGAGATTGATCCTAAAATGGATGCCAAGTTTAAATCGAACATCAAAGAATCCATTGTGACAAAAAATCATGGCAAGAAATAAAAGATAAGGAATAAGTTTTCTTTAAAGGACAAATTAAAAATAATTAACTCAAGGCCACATGTTGAGTAAGTTACATAACTAAAAATGAATTCCAGACCTTTTTATTGGTTCTCCACTTTAAGCACTAAGCTGGAATCTTTTTTTAAAAAAAATCTAATTTGTATTTCTGGAGTCTAGATTATTTCTGCTACTTGCTAATCCTCAACAGTAAAAATAGATGGCTTACTTTTTGTTTCCTGTTAATACATTTTGAGTTTATTTGATGTTCTCTTTTCCATTTCTTTTCCTAAATTTGTTGTTCTAAAATTTCCTGAATGATGGAAAATCACTTTTACTAATCTGTTTGAATATTTTCCTTTATTACTTCCTGGAGTTTCTTGAACATCATTTAAAAAAGTATTTATATTCATTTTAAAAACAATATCTAAATAACAGTCTAAGATTCTTGATGGTATTCCTTCGACATAATCAGTCAAGTTGAAATGATACAGATTAATTCACTAAAATGACAGGGACTGTGATTTACTAGATTTTGTAGATTAGTAAGCAAGCAAATCCATGCACAATAAAAAATTAAGGGTAGTGCAGCATAAATTGATTTTTTTCATTTATCTTGACAACTCTAGTTTAAATTATTTATGACATGCTTCACAGTATGCTAATGAATAGCCTCTAGTATCCTACAAAATAGAATTTTGAAGTTTAGACAACTAACTAAAATCCTGTGCTAATAAATCTTGCCTGAGAGTATGTTAAGATGCTAGGGCTTTGTGAGAAATTAGTTTAAAAAAAAGTAAAGGAAAGAAAGAAAAAGAACAGAAAACTGCTATATAGGTTGGCTTCCTTAAATAGAATTTATTTTCAAGTGTGATGTGTCCCTCTGGCATATCTGATTTCTTTAACATTTCTGAGTCCCAGAAAAGTCTAGTAAGTTTTCTGAACTGCTATTTGATTTTCTTTGCTATATTCTTCTGACAACTTTACATGATAGAGATATAAAATGTTATCTTAAAAGTTATCAGAGGACCTGCAATTTAAAATTAAAGAATTGATATTATCTCTTTTAAATTCATTTTGTAAAAAGAGACATTTAGAAATGAATTGTTATTTAAAATTATAATCTTAAGACTTCCACATTATTTTAAGCAATTAGTTAGAATCATACCAGTGGTATGACCCTTCATTTACTGGTTTTACTAGAAAATCTAAGATGTCAAGATGTATTCTCATTTTTCAGTTGTAAACACATATATACTTCAAAACAGAGAGAGTGCAAGGCCTTGATGTCTCACTAAAGTGAAAATTTAATGAAATAATAAACAATCTGACCAATTTTTGAATTAGAGGCAGAAGACATATAAACTATTAATTATTTATTTCATTTTTCTTTGTTTATGTCTATTAGAAGATTGATTTTTGGCATTTATTCCATGTTACACACTGAGAATGATAGGATTTGTTAATATTTAAGACATTGTATTTTAGGTGCAAATACACACTTATATTTTATTTGGCATTAAAATGTTCCTTACCCAAAGTCATTTTTCTCCTTCCTCAACACCCAGACATGTGCAAACATACTCACTCTAAAAGACACACACACAAATAGAAAAAAAAAACACAAATATTTTAAGAATACAAAATATTTTTTTCAATAACTATATCTGAAATTAATTCCATTTAAATATGAATTCAAGCTTTAGTTTTGTTTGTTTGTTTCTGTAACCCATATAAAAAATACAATTAGAACATCTATCATGTTGAGGACTGAAGTAGATTGGGTAAGTGTTTTTGTTTCCTAGGGCTGCCATAACAGTACCACAGACTAGGTGGCTTAAACAACAGGAATTCATTTCTCAAAATTCTGGAGGTTGGAAGTCCAAGGTCAAGATGTTGGCAGGGTTAGGATAGGACACATCAGTATATACTGGATTAGAGGCCACCTTAAAGAACTCATTTTAAAAAACTTAATCACCCCTTTAAAGACCTTATCTTGAATGGAAGTGCTGTTTCTTCTTTTCTGCTTAGGCTCGAATGGCTGGTTTCAAGATGGGCAAGTTCATGAAACCGGGGAAGTTGGTGCTGGTCCTGGCCTGACCCTAGACTCTGGATGCAAAGCAGTCATTGTGAAGAACATTGTGAAGAACATTGCAAGGCACCTCAGACCATCCCTACAGCCATGCTCTGGCGGCTGGAATTGACTGCTATCCCCACAAAGGGACAGCTGCCATGGGCAAGAAGAAAATTACCAAGAGGTCAAAGATCAAGTCTTTTGTGAAAGTTTATAACTACAATCACCTCATGCCCACAAGGCTACTCTGTAGATATCTCTTTGGACAAGTTTTGTCAACAAGGATGTCTTCAGAGACACAACTCTTAAATGTAAGGCCCGATGAGAGGCCAGGGTCAAGCTGGAGGAGAGGTATAAGACCGACAAGAACAAATAGTTTTTCTAGAAGCTGTGGTTTTAGATTTGTTTTGTTTCAATAATTAAAAATACCCTCCTCCCCCCAAAAAAGACCTTATCTCCAAATATGATTACATTTTAAGGTATTGGAGGTTAGGACTTCAATATGTAAACTTCGAAAGGACACAATTCAACCCATAACACTAAATCTGGATAATCCTTGGTTAATCTTATGTAAGAACTTGTAAAATGAAAAGTATTGGAGAAATGCATTTTTTTTCTCCTCCAATTTAGGAGTTAAGTTTTAGTGAATGCCCAAGCTCACAGAGGGCAATTACTCCCTCATGTCCTTTGATACTTAACAACCTGGACACATTTAAGTTTCCTTCCTTCCTTCCTTCCTTCCTTCCTTCCTTCCTTCCTTCCTTCCTTCCTTCCTTCCTTCCTTCCTTCCTTCTTTCCTTCTTCTCTCTCTACATTTCCCTCCTTCTCTTTCTCTCTCTTTCTCTCTTTCTTTCATTTTTGTCTCTGTTTCTGTCTCTGTCTCTATAAGTGTGGGCTTCCTGACCAACTTCAGTGAACCAGGTCTGTGTTAGATGCTAAAAATAAAAATGTGAAGCCATGAAATACATCCACAGCCTTCATGGAGCTTACACTCTAGGAGTTGTGATAGATAATGTGTAATTATACAAATGAAAGACATTATTAAAACACTGCCAAATGCTAATAAGGAAGTATAGGTACTAGTTAAGTGCCAAAGTGGAAGTTCTCACCTAGTTGAGGTCCCAGGGCAATTATACTTGGAGAAGTTGTGATCTGAAGGATAAATATAAAGAAATGCCATTTCCAAAGTTTCTTAAATGGAATGTTTGGAGAACTGAATAAAGAATAGCTGGAGTTAAGTGTGGTAGATATGGGTCAATAAATCCATGGTTGAATAAACAGCATAAAATATAATTAGGAAGCATAACTTCCAGCATTCTTTACTTTGTGAAATAAGATATTTTATCAATATCATTGCTGCAGTCAAAGGGATTTTACAGCATTGCATCTCCATGTCTATGATTTTAGCTGGACATGCAATTGAAAATTTTATCAAAATAATTGGAAGCAAAGGTTTCCAAACATAAAGTGCTATGTATAAAGCATAATAGAAATGTGATGCTAATATTTAAATAAAACATGATAAGAAAATAACACCTGTGATTAAATTCAGTCATTTTTCAGATGATACTTATAGTATTATATATACATATTTCCTAACTTCTCAGTGTATTAAAATTTATATATTAAAATATATTCTTTTTAGTACCTATTTAGAAATAAGAGTAGATATCATTGAGTATCATTTGAAGGCCCAAGGAAATGCTATATATGCAATTCAACAATTTTAGAACTTCATTGTAAATTTATCTGAAGACTGTACCTGCTGCTTGTCAACGTTTATTCTGGAATCTCTTTCTAGCTATTGTGGAGGATTTGTCCAGCATTAAAACAGAGTAAAGATAAATAAACATTGCTTTGTAAGTTGATTCCAACCTAAATTAAAATGGAATACAATGGGGTGTGCATTATTAAGTGGCTTCTTTTAGTATAAAAACTGAGAAGGAAGGAAATAAAGTAGCTGGTCTGTGATCCATTTATCTGCAGTTACATGATCAGGCACTCACAGAGGAAAGGAAATACAAATAGTCCAATCTAATATCATTGTAAGCAAGATAACCAAACCTTAAGGTAAACAGTATTTGGTAGGGGAGAGTCTTTTATCTTTGAAATGCTCTTAGTAGTATATTACTAGTGTATGATTGTTTTGTGTAAATATACCTGCAATCTATGGTTTCTGATGCCTAACTCCACAGCAAATGTCACGTAAGTAGTCAACTCTCTGTGTTAAAGAGATGGAGATGTTTCATAACATGAATGCTCCCTGCTGTGTAAGGTGATGTAGGACCTCATTCAGGGCCTCATTCACTTATTGTTCTTTACCAGGGAACGTGTGTCCAGTGTAGAAAGGAAGGGGCCATCTATAATGTGCCAGACATCTCTGCTTTGCCTGTGTCTACTTACTGTTTGAAACTGAAATTATTACTAAAATTTAATTTGGGTAGGATTGCTGATTCCTGTAGGTATGATTTTGCAAACCAGTCTTTTACCTAGTTTTAGCTCAACACACAAACACAAATACATATTGCAAATTCCATATCCATTTAGTTTAAATGGATATGAAATCTTCAATTTGCCTTTGGATTTGTTTCATATTTAATAACAAATCCGACTGAAGTTTGATTTACGTATATAAAATGATGAGATTTTAAATGCACAGTTTGAAAAGTTTTGACAAATGTGTACAAATTTAGAGCAAAATATAGAAAGTTCATTTTTGAGTCAAAGATTATCCTTTCTTCAACCAATGGCAATTGCTGTTCTTACATTAATCACCATGTATCAGTTTTGCCTCTTCTTACACAAAGAAATGCTGAGTTTTGTTTGACAGATAAATTACCAGAGAATTATCTTGATCTTGCGGAGGCCTGGCTTTTGGTTTTGTAAAGGAAGTTTGTAGGTATCTGTCCCACAGAAAAACCTTTAGTCCAAAGCTTACTTTAAGATATGCCATTTTGCATTTAACTGAAATGCCAGATTTTTTTTTTTTTAAACAAACCACTCTCTCTATGAAGTTTTAGCTTCAAGGTTTTTGTTTGTTTTGTTTTTTCTTTTCCCCAGCAGAGGTTGTAGCTAAAAATATTACTTCTAAGCTACTAATTTTTTCTGGATGCCTTGGCTTTTTGTAATTTTTGTTTTGTAATTTTCATGGACAGTTAAAGAGTACAACATAGATTTGAAGAAAACTTTATGTAGATTTTGGCAATCCTAAATTCCCTTATTGACAAATTTTCCCTTTAATTCCTAGTACCTCTGATAGCTTCAAACTTTGACCATTATTCTTGCATCTCAGTAAGATAGTATTTATTTTCCTTTTTACTCCATTGATGGGCCCTATGACCTGGGAAGTATTCTTAAGGAAAAATAGCTAAATGTAACACATATCTAGTTTATTTATCTTCTTTCAAGGATAGTGTTACTGTAGTTTCTACTTATGTTGAGTTATTCTTAAATAATTGTTTTTTTTATATTTTATCTATAGTTTATAATCATTAGCTCAAGTTATAGCCAGTACAATTTATTCTGCTATAACCAGAACCAGAACTCCAAATTATGTTTCTTAGAGGTCAAATAAAATGTTTATTTAAAATATAAAACAATATACATTTTTAGGATGTATCTGCCACACAGCTCTTTTAGATTTATAAACTTTAGAATAACATTATTAGGTTACTCATTTTCTTCTATGAATTTCCAAAAACTGGTAGCTATGTATCCTGTGCCCAAAGACTTTATAGTTTGCTTACAATGTAAGATATGTACACACACCAGTGAGGAAGAACTAAATAACAACAACAGCAACATCAGCAATAATAATAACAATAATAGTAATAGTAGTAGTTGTAATAGTAATAATAATGATAACAATAATAAATTTGTGACTACATTGAAACATGAAAATTATTCCATAAATTTTAGAAGTGACACTCTTACTTAAAGTGTCAAGATATAAAATGTTATGTGAGAATCGTGTTTTAAGAAATATAACTCGGGGCGCCTGGGTGGCTCAGTCGTTAAGCGTCTGCCTTCCGCTCGGGTCATGATCCCAGGGTCCTGGGATCGAGCCCCGCATCGGGCTCCCTGCTCTGTGGGAAGCCTGCTTCTCCCTCTCCCACTCACCCTGCTTGTGTTCCCTCTTTCGCTGTGTCTCTGTCAAATAAATAAATAAAAATCTTAAAAAAAAAAAAAAAAGAAATATAACTCTAGTCTTCCTATAAATATGAATTTCTGCTCAATTCAGTATGTTTATAGTATTTTTCAGCTTCTCATATTTGTCATTTTATTTTTGCCTTTACTTTCTCAGAGTTGGTTATATTATTGCAAGAACTAAGAATATCTATAGATAAGCATTTCATTTTCATAACAATAATATGTGTAATTTTAATTTCCTTTACCTATTCCAGAAGCACATGTATATTTGCAGGGACATTAAAATATCTAGTACTCGGCAAGGTAAAATTGACAATGTATGGCATACTACCCCAAATTACCAGGCTTGCAATAAAGAAGGAAAAAATAAAATGAAATGAATCAGGAAAAAGAAAAAGTCAATGAATGGAAATTGAACCAGAAATGAAACAGATAATAGAGTAAGTGAATAGAATAAGTGACCAAGAACATTAAAAGAGTTATTATGTCAATGTTCTTTTTTTTAAGATTTTATTTATTTGAAAGAGAAAGAGAAAGAGTGTGTGTGCACAAGCAGTGGGGGAGGACGTAGGAAGAAGCAGACTCCTTGCTGAGCAGGGAGCCCTACATGGGGCTCGATCCCAGGACCCTGAGATCAGGACCTGAGCCGAAGGCAGATGCTTAACTGACTGAGCCACCCAGGCGTCCCATGTCAATGTTCTTTATAGGCAAGAAGCTTGAGTAAAGCTTGAACAAGTTAAGAGAGTCATGAAAAACATAAAGAACATCTGGATATATATTCTACAAAAGTAAAATACAAGGCCAGTGAGCAAAAAGCATTATTAGAAATTAATAAAAGATTAGATATTATAAAAGTAGGGATTAGTAACTGAAAATATAGCAATAAAACATATATATGATGTTTATGGTATATGTTATATATAATATTTATGATATATAAATATCATATATATACAGTATTTATGATATAGGGTATATATATGGCATATATATTTATGATCTATATGAATATATATAATAATATGTATATATGATATTTCCTCTTATATGTAAGATGGTTATACATTAATGTCTTAGGAATCATTCATGATTTTGAATATTTGCAAAATTTTTGCAGATATAATCATGGATATCTTTCAAGAATGTTGTTATACAAGGTTTTTGTAAGTTCTGTGCCTAGCCAAAGGTTCTGAATTGTGATATCTTACAAGTACATGCATCTTATAATGCACAATGATAAATTTTATAAATTAACATTAGTTTACTAAAATTTATAGCTCAGGCGTTAAGTCTTCCAGAAAACAATGTCAGACTAATGCAACAAAAAGTTTCCCAGAGTTGGAGGAATCTTTCTGATAAGAAATAATCAGCCCTCCCTGCTCAGCAGGGAGTCTGCTTCTCCCTCTGACCCTCTGCCCTCTCATGTGCTCTCTCTCTCTCAAATAAATAAATAAAATCTTAAAAAAAAAAAAGAAATAATCAGCCCTAACAGAGACACCTTACCTCGGTTTTAATTTTAAATGGGGTATTTTGGATATTCATAGAGAATTATATTTAGTTCTCATTAAGATTAAATAGTGAAGATATTTTGCCATTGACCATTTTTCTATAGACATATAGGTTTGTCAGCAAGTACCAGTTGAACTACTTTTTTGGCTTTCTTACTCTAACAATATTTTTTTCTGCTTTCAATGTTTTATAAGAGATACCATAATAAAATAAATTCCCAATTATAAATTTAAAAAACATAAACAACACAGATCCCCAGAGTATATTCTGGATCCATTAGAGTTTCTGGCAATTTCATATGATTGTTTACATCTATAGAGCAGTCTGGTGAACAGTGAGTTTAAAATAATAGGTCCAATTGTTACCAGATATACAATATCAGAGAAAAGTGAAATATTATTTGTTGTAATTTCATTTTAGGGTAAGATTTAGAGTATTGTATTTCAGAAATGTTGTAAGTAAATGTATCATAAAGTGGGAATTTTGATTAATTGGATGGCAATAGTTCATAATCAACATCAGTAAATGTGTATCACACATTTGTATTATATGAATACCTTATTCCTGGTTTGATATCTACAATCATAAAATGTTAGATTTCTTAAGGAGTTCAAGAAGATTTAGTGAAATGTTAAATAATAATTGTGTTTATTATGAAATGTCCCTGCTGAATGTTTTCTTTTTTTTAAAAAAAAGATTTTATTTATTTATTTGACAGAGAGAGACACAGCGAGAGAGGGAACACAAGCAGGGGGAGTGGGAGAGGGAGAAGCAGGCTTCCCGCAGAGCAGGGAGCCCGACGTGGGGCTCGATCCCAGGACCCTGGGATCATGACCTGAGCTGAAGGCAGGCGCTTAACTGACTGAGCCACCCAGGTGCCCCATCCCTACTGAATGTTTTCCTAAGAACAGTGGCAATCAAAAAGATGTCAGTGGCATTCAACATGGACATTTCATATGTACACACACACACATATATGTATACATGTGTATACAGATATCCATACACACCCACTTACTTATTGTCGGTCTTGCTAGATGTTCTTCAATTTTTTCTTGATTTTGTTTTTGAGGAAACAGCTATGTTTCATTAAGTTTTGTCCATCTTTTCTTATTTTCTTTTTTTTTAATTTTTATTTATTTATTTGAGAGAGCGGGAGAGAGAGAGGGAGAGAGCACAAGCAGAGGGCACAGCAGGCAAAAGAGGGAGAAGCAGGCTCCCAGCTGAGCAGGGAGCCTGATGCCGGGCTACATCCCAGGACCCTGGGATCATGCCCTGAGCCAAAGGCAGATGCTTAACTGACTAAGCCACCCAGGCGCCCCTCTTTTATTATTTTCAATTTAAATGTGCGTGTGTGTGTGTGTGTGTTTCTTTCTCTTGTCCTCATTATTTGCTTCTCTCTGCTGGCTTTGGATTTATTTTGCTGTTGTTTTTTCTAATTTCTTGACATGAGAGCTTAAATTATTGATTGAAAAATTTTCCTCTTTTCTAAGGTAAACAGTATTGGTATATATTTTTATCTCAGCACTGCTTCAGCATGGCGCTACAAATTTTAATATGTTGTATTTTCATTTCATTTAATTCTATATATTTTTGCCTTTAAAACATAACTTTTGTACACATTATTAAAATATTAAATACAAGGATAAAATAGCATATCCTTGGCTAAGTTTTTTCCATTCTAAACCTTACTTTTATGAAGATTTCATTTCTCTCATGTGCTCAAAAAATACTTTGTACAACTCTCAGTGACAGTACTTTTCCCATTTAAATTTATGAAAATTACAAATCTTAGATCCAGAAAGCAAACAGCATGTCTTTAATCTTTGAACTACCATAACTATGCAAAATTCCTCCTGTATGGTAGGATATTGACCAGTCTAATTCAACCAGGTTATTAGAATAGGAGTCACTTCTGTTTGTATGACTTTGGAAAGGTTACTTAATTTTTCTGAATTGAGTTTCCTCATTTATACATCAATTATGTTAAAATTATAAATGTTTTTAAAATTTTCAAGTTTTAATTTAAATTCTAGTTAGTTAACATACAGTGTAATATTAGCTTCAGGTGTACAATATAGTGATTCAACACTTCCATACATTACCTCATGCTCTTCACAAGTGCCCTCCTTAACCCCCATCACATATCTAACACTCCACCCACCCACCTCCCCTCTGGTAACCATCAGCTTGTTCCCTACAATTAAGAGTCCGTTTCTTTTTTAACTCTTGAATGCTCTGCCTTTGCCAAGCTAATGTAAGAAACATGGTTATATTGTGAAAAACACAACAGCAGAGCTTATTTAAGAAGCTTACCTGAGAATAGTTAAAAATAAACTTGACACCATACGAATACTCATTTTTGTATGTCCTGCATGGTGTTGTATTGTGTGTAACTATTTTTTAGGTTATTTCCATTAAATTATACAGATCTGCCTCCCCTTACGATGAGGTCACATCCCAATAAACCCCTTTGCAAACTGAAAATAACGTAAGTCAAATGCATTTAATACACCTGACTTACTGAACATGATAGTTTAGCCTAAATGTGCTGAGAATACACAGTTGGGCAAAATCACCTAACACAAGCCCTATTTTATAATAAAATGTTGAATGTCTCTTATAATTTATTGGATACTCTACTGAAAGTGAAAAATAGAATAGTTGTATGAGTGCAGAACAGTCGTGAGTGTATTGGTTGTTTACCCTCGTGACAGCGGGGCGGACTGGGAGCGGCAACTGGCTAAGTGCGGCTGCGCAGCGACACCCGGGAGCTTCCCATGACGTAGAGCTCGCCTGGGAAAAGGTCCCCGTTCCAAACGCGGAGTTGTGTTTCTACTGAACGTGCATTGCCTTTGTGCCGTCGTAAAGTCAAAAAATCTTAAGTCGAACCACGGCAAGTCAGGGACTGTCTGTGCAAGCAGAATTCTGTGACAAAACAGGTTTGTGAATAATCAAGAGCCACAGTGATTACCAGAAAGATATGGAAGGAAGAATTTCGCTCCATTACAGGAATCAAATACATTGAAGGACTGCAGGAATGAAAGAAAAAAAAATGCAGTAAATGATTTAAAGAATATTTTATTCATCTTCTGTCTTTTGCTATCCATATGTAAGGTGGTAAAGATTAATGAACATGAAGTATCGTATGCTTGTTTAGGGACATAATTTTCACTTTTATTTATTAACATAGGGACTGGAAATCATGGTCATTTTGGACCATAGTAATTAGAAAAGGAATGGGAAATTTCAAAATAAAAGATATAGGATGTTTATGTTAAATTTTATGATGGACAAACTGTAGAATGGGTCAGGTGTAAGAAAAAATTATATGATAAAAATCTGATTTGATTAAAGTTCTAACAATATGGAAATTTTGAAAAATAGGAAAATACTGACTTTATATCAGGTAAAACTAATTTCAGTGTTTTAGGAAACGGTTTTCATGAGGCCACTAAGAGAAACATTGCTAAAATGAGATTTTGTTGTGTTTTTCTTTCTTTCCTTTTTTTTTTGTATTTCAGCAGAATTGAATCATCAGATCATTTTTCTTCAAAGTTGTTGTATTTTTAAAATGGGGAAACAGGGGGAGCCTGGGTGACTCACTCAGTCAGTTGAGTGTCTGACTCTTGATTTTGGCTCAGGTCATGATCTCACGATCCTGAGATTGAGGCCTACTTTGGGTTCCACGCTCAGTGAGGGGTCTGCTTGTCATCCTTACCCACTGCCCCTCCCCCTGCTCATGCTCTCTCTCTCTAAAATAAATAAATCTTTAAAAAAATAAAAATAAATAAAGTGGGGAAACAGAATACAATATAGGAGAAAGTGGAAATGAAAACAAAATACATGAAAAAATATGGAAAATTGCAGTTTTAGAAGGACACATAGATTAAAAGTAACAAAGCATCATGGAGTCAAAACAAGGCTTCTATATTGTTGTGAGAACTATTCACATTTTTGTGCTGAATAAAAGTGTGTTTTGCTTGGTACTATTATTTGTATGTGCCAATATTAATTATGTTTTAAATAAAGTTGACCAGCAATAGCTGAATTCTCTATTCATTCTTACTGTACACTACATAGGGTACATTGCTACATTATTGCCTTGCAAAAACTGACTGTTGAAAGTTCACTAATCTTTTAAGTCAGTTGACATCACACTGGTAGCTTAGCATCAGCAATGGTGATTGGCTTGATAACTGGCAAATGTTGCAAATTGTTTGGTTCCTTCTCTAAGAGCCGTTTGTTATTTACTATTATTTACTAGCTCACAGCTGATTATATGTAATTTAAAATAATTTTCCCTCACACACACACACCCAATCTACATTTGCGTATATGCATGTAGATAGGCATGTACATATGTGTATATACACACATCTACTATATATATGTATATACACATATATAAATTATATATATATTTCAAAGCAAACTTCCATAAAAATAGGGATGTTAATATCAATTTTCATATATATATGAATGTATATATGTAAATAAGTTGAAAAATACGCTCAGGTGTGGGTCAATTTCTAACATACTGTACAATTATTTGCTTTCAAATCTGCATACATATTTTACTCTGTAAAATACATAGATACCATAAAAATTCATGGGTTGCTTTTTACTAAAGGTATTCTGCTTTCATATTCCTATTTTAAATGTTAAAGACATGATTTATTCATTATTTCTCTTTTAAATAATGAGGAGTTACACTCTTTTCTATCTTTGTACAAATAGTCACTGAGATTTATGCAAAGATAAAGTCCTGTAAAAGAGTAAACTCCCAATTAGTTACTTAAGAATTTATCTTAATTATTAAAAAACTTTAAATATTTTTCTAAAATATATTTAGTGTTCTTGGTTCCTAGAAATAGTAGCTAACACCATATAGTTTTTGAAAAGTGTATACATAAAATAGTGTGATCTTCTATGACCAAGTGGTTGAATATATAGAAGTTTCATTCGATAATAGTCATGTGGTTAATATTTGAAACACCGTAATCACAAAATCTCTTTATCAATCATCAGAAACTAATTTATCAAAAATGAGTACTTATTTTTCTGCTGTTTAAATCATAAATGAAACTTAAGTGTCTTTTTTTCCTCAGCAAGTATGTACCGTGTTTTCATTTTGTTCTTCCGAATTAGAAGTTGCATCCAAAGATAAACTCAAAGATATTTTGATTATTCTTGATCCATTGCACTTAATAAAATAAACCCCAAATGAATATATGTTATGATTTTTTAAGTATTGTGTTTTTGCATCAACAAATTATTTTAGCTAGAAAATAAAATATTTACATTTTTCCCAATGTTTAAATAAAAGTCCACATACATGGGCTATAACACAGCATGATGAAAAGAGAAGGAAAAAAATCCTGCCTGGTAGACCATCTGCTCATAAATTTTATTTCTGTGTGTTGTGTTTATATTTTAATTTCCCATGGAAAGAAAAGTGGAATAAATATGTCTACTTTCTTGTCCATAAGTCAATTTTTGATATGTAAAAATGTATGGAACCAAATATAGTTGGCAGAATTTCTGACCCTGGGAAAAGCACATTTCATTTCTCAAACTCTTACCAATTTTATAGATGTGAGTTCAATGTCCTCTAATATGTTTACCAACTGGTCCGAGATTCACAGGTGTTCAGTTCCATCTTTAAAATATTTCTCCCTTGCAATTCATTCCAATTTTCTTTGGCCCTAATGGTCTCAGTTTCACAGATTTCAGAAATCCACTTTAAACTTCCAGCTTTTAAATGATGTGCTTGCCAGCATTTAATAGCCAAGTCCATCACTCCCCTGACTTCTTAATTGACGCTTTTAGCAGGGAAGGACTCATTTTGCCCAGATGATTTCCTGTTTAACACAACTATTAATTGCCACCAGATTCCAAAAGAGCAATAAATGTTACTCACAAGCATCATAAGGAATTTTATTTTTCTGGAAAAGAGTGAAAATGGACTTTACAGGGTAGATTTTCCATTCAGAATGTCTCAGTACCCATTGCGCTGTAGTCAAGTTTTCTCTTAGAGGATGTTGTATAATTAGGAAAATGAAAATTAAAAAAAAAGAATGCTCAATATTTATAATCTCTATGTAACAAATAGGCTACTGTCCTATAAGGAATCTGTTTTTACTTAAAAATAAAACAAACTACTACTACAAATTTTATATAAAGACCCATTTTTATGAATTCATTTGGCTTCTAAAGTTGATGAAACTCACCTCTGATCTAGTGCTTTGCCTCCCTGATCATCACAGTGCTAGTTACTAGTGCAGCCCAGGAGGGGCAAAGGACAAAATCCAGAAGCAGCTGCTGTGTTTGGGGCTATTCAAATCTAAAAAACAAACCTCCGGGCGCCTGGGTGGCTCAGTCGTTAAGCATCTGCCTTTGGCTCAGGTCATGATCCCAGGGTCCTGGGATCGAGCCCCGCATGGGGCTCCCTGCTCAGCAGGAAGCTTCTTCCTCTCCCACTCCCCCTGTTTGTGTTCCTGCTCTCCCTATCTCTCTTTCTCTGTCAAATAAATAAATAAAATCTTAAACAAACAAACAAAAACCTCATATATTCTACTGTACAATTAGAGGTTGTTAAATAGAATTTAGTAAGTTGATGATATGCAGACAGATGTTTAAGGAAGCATGGCATATACACTGAAACCTTTCCAAGTCACAGAAAACATTTTATTATTAGCAATCTTAGATTCATATGATTAAACAAGTATATTGGATAGATATTATATTAGAGAAGAATAATCATACAACTGCCCTGATTAATTATTTTAAAAATTACTAAAATGAATGTCTTGCGGATAAACTGATGCTTTAGGGAATTTTTATTAATCTTGTATTTCTGATTTCAGTTACAATAGACAAAAAGCACAATTATATTAGAATCAACACATACTTGGTGCATGGAAAGATTTAATATTCTTAACTGTTACAAGTTATTTGTAGAAATCATTGTTTTCTGAATATAGTAAATTTGTTTTCTCAAAAGTCAGAGCATATGCACGGGACAGTGGTATTAGGAATGACTGTATAGAGAAAGAATGGTCGTTTGGCAAAATATCCCTGCAGAGCAGATATGCCAGCATTTACAGCTGAATCCAAATGTTCAACAGATGGCAAGCTGAATAAGGTGCAGCTGGAGGTAAAATATATTTTTTAGAGGAAAAAGTATATGTTGAATAGAGGTGATAATGCAAAAGAGGAATATTAACAAGATATCTTGAAACAATAGTAAAATAAGGTCAGTTGAAGTCATATTATTAAAGTTTCATGCTGAGAAAAAATAATGGGACCCTGCTGGACTAATTTCAGCTTTAATTTATGACATGACCTTTGGGCCAAAGTATGACATTATAACAAAGATATGTCTTCACTCTAAGCTAGATTTAGTTCTGTAGTAACAGTAATTTGTTTCATCATAAATCTGTATGAATATTTTACTTTAATGCATGCATTCTTATAAGGCCAAGCCATCAAGACACACATTTCCATTCACTTATTCTGTGATCCTGCTTCATGCAAAATTAGATTCCTATTATTTTTTTGAAAATTGATTTGCTACACACTTTAAATACTGCAGCAACTTACAAATATTATCAGAGCTTATATAAATTATTTGCTGAAGATTAGCACTCTGTTCCCATATTTGTGTTATGACTTTCATTCCTTGGATGGGATTCTTTTTTTTTTTTTTTTTTTAAGATTTTATTTATTTGACAGAGAGAGACACAGCGAGAGAGGGAACACAAGCAGGGGGAGTGGGAGAGGGAGAAGCAGGCTTCCCTCAGAGCAGGGAGCCCAATGCGGGACTCGATCCCAGGACCCTGGGATCATGACCTGAGCCGAAGGCAGACGCTTAACGACTGAGCCACCCAGGCGCTCCTTGGATGGGATTCTTGAGAATGATTTTACATTCCTATTCTTCCAGTGTTCATATATCGACCTTTTTTGTTGTTGACATTTTCCAGTTAATAAATTTGTCTCCACTTTTCCAAAAGAATAGGCAACCTCTTTAATATAACCATTACTGTAGCAAGTCAAACTTGAAGCCCAATTATGATGGGCAACATGATTATGAGTGAAATGGTAAATTGTGTGAACTAGTCTCTGAATATTACCAATCTGTTAGGACTTCTTTTCCCTACATTTATTCTGAATTGCCCATAAACATATGCACACTAACACTAATTTTTAGAATTATGCCCTCAAGTTTAGCAAAAAGGTAATTTAGCAATTTATAGTTAATGGACCATATTAAAAGAAAACAACACAAAAATAGATTTATTCATTTTTAGAATTCATTTTGCTGTAGTTTCACAGATATGTGTGTTGTGAAGTTAAACGTCTGTGGAGTTGCAATGACCAAGGCAAAAGATTTTAACAATTGTGATGTTAAGTTTCAGTTAAATAAATTATTGAAGTCACTCTTTCTATTATATTCAGCATTGTAAAAACTATTAATGGCTTTGTTTTTAAGTTGATATCATGGTGGTTTAGAGCTCAGTTTCTGGTGGAGGAAAGATTCTCAGACAGACCCTCCCTTTACTGCACAGGCTTCTGGGAATTCAAACTGAAGGAGGTACCTCAGTTTCTTTCTGTGGGACATACCATCATTTCTATTGTATTCTGGCACAATGTAAAGGGGAACAGAGAACCGGAGCAGGTGAAAATCAGGAAGCAGTTCTCACTGTGGGATATCGGAGAGGATGGCTACAACAGTCTCTTTCTGAAAAGAGCTCCTGTTGGGTTTTTGTTATCAAGGGGTATAGTCTCAGAATTTCTCCTTACCTTCCTGATGATTGCTATGCAATTTATCTTAAATTGTTATTACTATTTTGTAGTGTATTCTCTAGTATAATCACCTGGCAATAGGAAGACCTTCTCATTTTGCTACCTCATTAAACATATGATAGTATCAGCTTTCAATAACATGAGATATTTTTTTAAATTATTTATTTATTTGAGAGAGAGAGACAGAGAACGAGTGGGGGGAGGGACAGAGGGAGAAGCGGACTCCTCGCTGAGTGCAGAGCCTGATCCCAGGACCCTGAGATCATGACCCGAGTAGATGTCAGACACTTAACCGACTGAGCCACCCAGGCTCCCCTCAATAACGTGAAGTGTTTTATATTTAGCATTCCTTGCTACAAAAAGTAAAACGCTAACTTCAACTTCCATGATGTGACATTTCCATGTTTGTTTGCTGTTTCCCATTTTAAGTCCTATTATACTGCTGATATCATAATTCAGTCCACTTTGATACCCACTTTCATTGTATTTTGGATTTCTCTCAATCTTTCTCTTTTCTTTCTTGGAAGCAGTCAAGGAAGTTACATTAAGTGACATTACAAAGATATGGTTCTGACTGACTTATCAGCTTTTCTGCATCAAGGTGGTAGCTTTTCTCCGTTTATTTGACAAGATGTAGGATACCAAGAAAAGAATAAAATTGTTTCAACTGAATTCTGAAATTGTGCCTCAGAGTTTCATCTATGTTTTAAATCTGGGGTCGGCAAACTTCCTCTGTAAAAGGCCGGGTAGTAAATATTTAGGACTTTGCAGGATATGTCATCTGTCATAACCACTCAGCCGTGCCTTGAAACGAAAAACAGCCACAGATAATTAAAAAAAAAAACAAAAAAAAAACCCATGAGTGTGGCTCTGTTCCAATGCAACTTAATTAAAAAAAAAAAAAAAAAAAGTAGTGAGCAGGATTTGGTGCAGGGGTCCAGTTGCTGACTCCTGCTTTAGATTCTAACACTTCCACTGACAACTTATTAGATAATTGGCCAAAATCCTGCTGCAAAATATGTTTTAAGGTTTCCATTTCATTTTGTTTTGCTTCCATGAATATAGCAAAGTAATACTGGGGAGAACAAAATCACGCATCCATTTATTTATTTCTTCAAATATTTATAGAGAACCTAAAGTGAACTAGGCATTGCTTTCAGTAGTAGGGATTCAACAATTAAAACATTATCTGTTCTCAAGTAGCATACATTCTAACTTGCTCATTCCAAATTGGTGAAAAATGAAGAGGGGCATTATCATAGACAACTAGTCAAAAGTTTGAGGTAAAAATAAATGTTAACTTTAATTACATTGTAATTTAGCAGAAAGCGGTATAGTTTGGTTGCTGAAAATATATACTCTCACCCTGACCTCCTATATTAAAATCTCAGTTCTGACATTTGCTAGCTTGTAACCTTGGGTAAGTTACATAATGTCCTGTGCTTTCATTTTTTTTTTTTTTTTAATTTCTAAAGACAAAGATTAATAGTACCGGCCACACAGTATTGCTCAATGGATTAAATATGTTAATATATATAAATTATTTATCTCAGTTTCAGAAACTTTGTAAGCACTAAATAACATAGCTATGATACTCTTAGAAATCTATGACCATTCAATGCTTTATTTTTTTCCAAGAATGGAATATATATAGTTATAAAACATTTTACTATGTAAATTAATTTAACTTTTGGTTTTAATAAATATACCTTGAAATATTGTTATTGAAGTCTGAATAGAAATAGGTACACTTATTTTGAATCAGACACCAAAAGAATTCACAATAAGATATAGTTCATTTATAGTTTAAAAAATACAACAGAAATAAACCTATATACACAATTTGGGTATCTTTTACTAACTCTCACCAAACTTCAAGTACAGATTATGTTATTTTACGTATTAAATGTCTAAAGATATCCTCATATAATAATATTGCACAGAATTTTTAATTAGATTAAAATGTATGAGATTCTACTTAGATTAAAAACAAAGAGTGATTGATGAGCTACCTATAAAATAGGTGTCAGAATCCCACACATATTATGCATACATGTGCACAAACAAAAGAAAAGTACCTGCAGATGGGCAATATAAACTTTCTTTTACTTCAAAAATAGAAAACAGTGATGCTGTTTTAAGAAACAGATTATTTGAGCAAGCCATTTTGCACTCTATAAAATACTTTATTTCCTAATGTGAATCTTAAAACACTGAGTGTTTTGTGACCTGAATAGTTGTGCCATATTTTCTTTTTATATTTTTTCATGATACCCTAGGTTGCATTTGCACAAAGTTTTAAAACTCAAAAAAATTTTTTTTAAGATTTTATTTATTTGAGAGAGAGAGAGCATGAGGGGGGGAGGGTCAGAGGGAGAAGCAGACTCCCCGCCAAGCAGGGAGCCTGATGTGGGACTTGATCCCGGGACTCCAGGATCATGACCTGAGCTGAAGGCAGTCGCCCAACCAACTGAGCCACCCAGGCGCCCAAAACTCAAAAGATTTTTTAATTTAAGTAAGTGAATCAACCAGGTAGAGGTCTGGATCAATTAGCAGAATTTTTTTGCATCTCCTGGTAAAATGCAAATTGTATGAGTCACAAATTTTAATTATTTGGTATTGAACATGCTTTAAACTTAAAGTCTGCAATATATAGCTGAACAGTAAGAGTTTGATTTTCCACTATCCCACTATTTCTTTATGTAGAATTTGGGCCTGATAGGGATTAATCTGGAACAAGAAATAGAAAGGGGACATAAAGCTCTGAATTGTGTTAGGAGAGTGGATTGAAGGAAGCTTAGGTGAGACCTTGATAGTGGATGATTAAGCCATAGAAATACCTACATTTTGATAGTTGCTCCAAATGCTTTTCTCTTAAAAGCAAACAACAATAACATGTGGATTTTCCCTAAAATATAAGATCCTGTATAGGTTGAATTGTGTCCCCAAAAACATATGTTGAGTCCTAACCCCTAGTACCTGTAAATATGATCTTATTTGGAAATAGGTTCTTTGCAGGTATAGTTAAGTTATAACAAGATCATGCTGGGTTAGTATGGTCCCTGATCCAGTATGACTGGTGTCCTTATAAGAAGAGGAGAAGAGACACAGACAAAAAGAGAATGTCATGTGATGGCAGAGACAGAGATTGGAGTCATGCTGCCATGAGTCAAATCATGCCAAGGACTTTCATCAACCATCAGAAAGTCATTAGACTGATTCTCCCTCTGAGCCTCCAGGAAAAAAATCAACTCTACTTGATACCTCAATTTCAGATTTCTGGCTCCAGAATTATGAATAAATAAATATCTGTAATTTTAAGCCATCCAGTTTGTGGTAGTTTGTTATAGCAGCCTTAGGAAACAAATACAGATTTTGGTATCAATAGAAATGGGGTGCTGCTGGAACAAACACCAGAAACTGTGAAGGTGGCTTTGGAATTGGGTAATGGGTAAAGGCTGGAAAAATCTTGAGGAACATGATAGAATAACTCTAGATTGCTCTGAAGCGATGGTTGGTAGAAAGATGATGTTAAATGCAATTCTGGTGAGAGATCAGAACTAAGTGAAGAAAATGGCAAAGTTTCCATCTTCTTAGAAAGTACATATATATATATATATATATATATATATATATATATTTTTTTTTTTTTAGAAAGTACATATATTATCATGAATAGAATCTTAATAGAAATAGGAATGTCAAAGATGCTTTTGGTGAGGTCTCAAATGAAAATAAGAACATGTTACTGGAAACTGGAAGAGGATGATCCTTGTTATAAAGTTTTAATTTATTTATTTGAGAGAAAGAGTAAGAAAGTGAGCACAACCAGGCACAGGGGTAGAGGGAGAAGGAGAGAGAGAAATAGACTCACCACTGAGCAGGGAGCCCAATGCAGGGCTCGGTCCCAGGACCCTGGGATCATTACCTGAGCCAAACGCAGAGGCTTAACTGACTGAGCCACCCAGGAGCCCCTGATCCATGTTAAAAAGTGGCACAAAACTTTGCTGAATTGTGTTCTACTGTTGGGTGAAAAGTAAACCTTGCACGCAATGTATATGGATTGTTAGCTAAGGATATTTCTAAGCAGAGATTTGAAGATGTTGCCTGGTTTTCCCTTACTGCTTATAGTAATATGGGAGAGAAAATAGAAAAGTTGAGGAAGGAACTTTTAAACAAAAGGAACCAGGACATGATGATTTGGAAAATTCTCAGCCTATCCAAATTGGAGGTGGGGGGTAGGGGGGTGGGGAAGGACAAAAGAAGTAAAGCTTGCTCTAGAGAGAACATCAGTGTGTGGATGGAGAGATTAAGTATGTGATTTAAGGACCCAATCAACTGTCTTGGCAGAAATATTGCTAGATTGGACTAAAAGGGGAAGAAATAGGACAAAACAGAGGAAAGCTGTCAGACTTCTGGGATTCTACAAGTTCAAAGTGGTCCAATAGAAGGAAACAGCTTGTGAACATGTGCTGTCCTTCAAGAAAAGGAGAGAATGACTTGGAGGGTGGTTCAGAGACCATCAGGGTTGCTCCTATTGCCATAGGTGCAGAAGGCAAGCTCACCACTGCGGGCTGAGAAGGTGGGACTGCTGCTCACTCAGCCCAGAGGACAGAACACTGAGCCACAGAGCTTATTTTCAGAGGAAGAATCTCAGCTTTAGATCTAGTGGAATTTACCCTGGTGGATTTCAAGTTGCTTTGGACCTGTATCCCCCTTTTGCCTTTGAATTCCTCCATTTTAAATTGGGAATGCCTAACGTATGCTTTTGGGGAGGTCTCACCCATACTTGATTTAGATGATTTGGAAGATGAGATCTGGGACTTTTTGAGTTGATTATATGAGACTTTGGACTTAGAGTGGATACTGTAATGGGTTAAGACTTTTGGGGAAACTGAGATGGGTAAATGTATTTTGCATGTGGTAAAGTCATGGATTTTGGAGAGCCACAGGGTAGATGAATATGGATTGAATTGTTTCCCCCCCAAACACCTTGAAGTTATACACTCCAGTATGTAAGAATGTGATCTTATTTGAAAATAGGGTCTTCTGGGGCGCCTGGGTGGCTCAGTTGGTTAAGCGACTGCCTTCGGCTCAGGTCATGATCCTGGAGTCCCTGGATCGAGTCCCGCATCAGGCTCCCTGCTCGGCAGGGAGTCTGCTTCTCCCTCTGACCCTAACCCCTCTCATGTGCTCTCTCTCATTCTCTCTCTCTCAAATAAATAAATAAAATCTTAAAAAAAAAAAAAAAGAAAATAGGGTCTTCTGAAGATGTAATCATGTTATGAGGAAGTCATCCTAGGTTAGGGTAGAACCTAATCCAATATACTGGTGTCCGTATGAGAAAAGAAGAGACCTCTGTAAAGAGGGATTATACCATGGGACAACAAAGGAAGGATTGGAGTTACTGGCCACTAGCCAAAGAACACCAAGGATTGTCAGCAATTACCAGAGGCTAAGAGGGAGGTAATAGAACAGATTCTCCCTCTGAGACTCTAAGAAGGCACCAACCCTGCCAACATCTTGATTTCGCACTTCTGGACTCCAGAATAGTGAGACAATATATTTCTGCTGTTTTAAGCCACCCAGTCTGTGGTACTTTTTAAGGCAGTTTTAGAAAATTAACACAAATGCACAGAACCTGTTGTTAGTGAATATAAGCTCACGGGGTGATTGCCCATCAAGAGCTCAATTACGATAAACATAAAATCACAATTAGCCCCCAAAAGGGAGAATCCCCCAACAGAGCTTTAAGTTCTTATATGTTAGACTCCAGATAACTAGCACACACTGACTGGTATAATGTAAGGAGGACAAAACTAAACACTTTCCATTTACTTTCAGCTTGTCTACTTTTTTTTTTTTTTTTAGTCAGATGGCTAAGTGATGGATGTGATCCATTTGTGGAGGACTGCTCCCTTTTATTTTATAGAAATTGACTAATTCTCCTACAGAAATTGACAAAATATTTTATATTTACATGTATAACATAGCAATCAATGAAAAAGATATATTGTTAGACTTTTAGATTTAATTTCTTTTGTGTAAAACTTCTGCAGAAGGTTAGGATCCATAGGATTTTTCAACCCAAAACACATTCCTAAAAATGAGCAACAGTATCTTTCTCCTCTTTTCAAATGTAACTTTTTCATTTAATACAGCGATGGTGCAGTCACATCTTGATTTTTAAAACAAAGTGCATTCACTATCACCTAGCAAGCAATATGGGTTAAAAAATAGTTAAATGTGAAAAAAAATGAAGTTGTTCTAATCCTAAAATAATAGCATGCCATGAATAGGATCTACTGAAGGGAAACCCCACAAATATGTTTCAGTTTATACTCCAACATATACAGAAATTTGCACAGACTTTTGGTGAAACATAAACTAAGTAACCATGTATAAGAGCCTGAGTATATAATGGCTGGCTCAAACCCTGGCTTGATCATTTGCAAACATTATGTCAAGGTTCATAAGCACTCTGTCCCCAAGTTTTTCCATCTTAAAATGTGAAAATGATAGGCCGATGTTATGGGATTGATATGAACAGTAAATTAGTTATGTATGTAAAACACTTAGGACAAGGACTGATACTTTAGTATAAAAATAATTCCAAAATTTATTAATCCCAAATATTTTTAACTTCCAGTATTATTAAAAATCACAATTTTAGCAAAGATATTAAATATTATGAAAAATTATAAATAAAAACAGCATATAAATAACCACTTAAATAATAATAAAATTTTCAGCTGTGGTTTTCTTTCCCAAATATTTCAATCTATTTTTGATGCTGTTAATGATAGCAAAGTAAAGCTAAGTTGTTTTTTTTTTTTTTTTTAACATTCAGAAAGTGCAAAAGGTATTGTATTCAGGTATAAAATGAAGTATTTGAACTTAATAACTTATAATCATATTATTAGCAATATAGTTAAATTCCATTCCTAGTCTTTATTACAAATTAAGAATAACAGATACTCTTTTTTTTTTTTTTTCATTTTTACACTGGTCTACTTTTAAGGACAATCTAGTAACCTCTTGATTGTTCTCCCTGTTATCCCATTTTCTATTCATACTGTATGAGCCGGAGTTCTCCAGAGAAATAAAACCCATAGGCAATAGAATATATATCTGCTCCTGTTCCTTATAAAATGGAAGTTAGGAACAAAGGGCCAGTATTTTTCAAATTCCACATGATAATCCTTATTAAAATTGATTTGTCTTTTTTCCCTAGGAAGTCATTGCTTTTATGCAATAAGAGATTATGAATAAAAGTTTAACAATATAAAGCAGCATACTGAGATGCACGTGTAAGGAGTACCAAGGAGTTCAGTGTGATGGAATTTATATTGTCCTTTGTTCTGATGGGAGAGGGGAGAGGAAAGGAGCCAAGAGATAAGACCTCCTATTACTTAGGAAAAGTTAACAAATAACAATGTCTAAACTTGTGGTTTAGCATAATATCTATTCTTTGTTCACCCCCTGGTTTTAATTCTGTCTCTGGGTTGGTCATAGATTTCTACTGTCAATGAAAATGTAAAAATATTAGATAGGAGAATATAAGGTGCTAAATTTGGCAGTATAAGTGGGGATGGGAGAATAAACAGTATTCACAAGTGTGGTGACTTTGTTATATTAACATTTGTTAAGTAGAGCCCTGAGATGTTCAATGGGGAGCCATTGTTCAACAAAAGACTTCAAGGCAGAGTGAAATAGAGTTTATTGCTCACAGGTCCTGGAGGTGGTATAAGACAAGCCTCCAGGAGCCCTGTAGAGAGATCAAAGCGGGATGCTGGCAGAGTGCTTTGGGGTTCCTGGGCTAAGGCTGGACTGATCAATTCAAACCAAAAATAGTAGAGTTTTGCTCAGCTCTGCAGGGGTCTTACCTAAGAGGCACACAAACAAAAGGCCCTGGGTGGCCGAGGAGAGTGCTTATCAGGAGGGCTGTTGGAGTCCTGTTAGGACCTTACGTTTACTTGTGACCCTAACCTAGGGCACGTGTTCCTGGCAGAAGTGCTAGTGTCAGTTCAAGTCCCCTGCAGGCTGCTTAGCCACCTAAAATGGATGCCGAGGCAGGAATACTATGGACTAGCTTTGCTAAACTCTCAAAGACGAGTTACTTAAAATGTAGATTTAGCTAAGGTTTCTCAAGAGATGTAGAGGAAGATAGAGGAAAGGCTCAAAGGTGATGTCACAGAAGTGAATGCTGGTTGGTGGAAAGATCAGGACAGAATTAGGCCATCAGTCTAGGATTTGATAAAAACTGATTTGGATGTACTTGTGCCTATCCTGAAATACGGATACATACAATTAAATGGATGTTAATGTGTCCTCTTTAATTAATTAGGAGCTCCTATAATTTAGGGACTATGATTTTTGCATCATAATTACCTGAGGGAATAAACACAGGGTCTAATTTTCAGTGAGGAAAGAAGTAATAAGAAAATTGGATTGTATAACATCGTAGGGTAACTCAAAAGTGGTGCAAAAAAGAAAGGGGTGTCTACGCCTTCAAGTACTGTACTTTAGTTGATAAGGGTACAGTCTGCAATACAAAGGATCTGGCTCGACTACTATCTCTACTGTTTACTTTCCATGAGAATTTATTAAAATTCCCAAGGCATAGTTTATCACCCAAAAAATGGATATTATGATAAAAGCTGCTTTCACCTTTATCTCAAGGACTGAAATATATATGACAATGTATAAAGATGCTCAGTGGCAAAACATAAATGTTCAGCAAATGGATACTAAGGTTTTATGCTGGTTTTCCTTTACACCTGAACTTTATGAGATTTTAAACAATTAACCTACATTTTATAACTTATTTTATATGATATAATAAATGATTTTTATTTATCTTATTATATCTGTTTCAAAATTGTAATCCATCAACACTACAAGGAATAAGAAACTATGGCATATTCACTCAATTTCATACCGTATGACAATTAGATAGGGGACGAAAACTACAAGCAAATGAGCACGTTATGTTCAGTGAAAAAAACTAGACATAAGGGGCACCTGGGTGGCTCAAGTGGCTTAGTGTCTGCCTTTGGCTCAGGTCATGATCCCAGGGTCCTGGGATTGAGCTCTGCATCAGGCTCCCTGCTCAGCTGGGAGCCTGCATCTCCCTCTCCCTCTGCTCCCCCTGCTTGTGCGTGCTCTCTCTATCAAATAAATAAATAAAATCTTAAAAAAAAAGACATAAGTGAGTATATAGTGAATAATCCCATTAATATAAACTATTTTAATATAATATAAAGGTCAAAACAAAAGCAAAATTAATCTATTCTATAGAAGTTAGGATAAAAGTTGTTATTGTGAGCAGTAAAGGGCTTTCGGGGTTCTGCTATTTTTTTGTTTCTAGATCTGGATGCTATTCAGACAGGTCTGATCACTTTGTGAAAACTAACTGAACTGCATACTTAAGATTTGTACATATGGCTATAGGTATGTAATGCGTTAATAAAAAGTTGACATGAAACATGAACTTTATAAAATCATAGTATTGTTAAAAAAAAAAAAAAACCTGCGTAAAGAAATAAGGATTCTATAAGAGGATGAGTTAAGTGCATTCAAAAACAAGTTAATTGAATTGTATTCAATATGCTTAAGTATAAATGAGCCCACACATTTTAGAATGACCATGTCTTTATCAGCATATTAACTTACATAATGGCATATTTGTCCATTTGTCCTTCTGATTTTTTGTCAAAAGATTACTGAAAGTCAGAGATTCCCACTATTGAATGATGAGACAATGTGAGTGTCAAAATAAGAATGAATCCAGCTGATTGAAACACATTCAAATATATAGATATATATTAATTCATATTCTATTTAAATATATCTACTGAACATCATTAAGTCTGCCATTATTGCATAAACTGTATTTGTGGTTAACTGAATAGTTTGAGGGAAAGTTCTTGATAGTACATTCAAATGGAATGACAGACTTAGAAAATAACCATTTAAAAACTCTGAATAAAGTAATTTAAGCAATAATCAGTAATTGATAATAAAATCACTACTTAAAACATTTATTAGGCCATTTGTAATAAAAAGATCAGGTTGTTAATAACTGAACACAATGATGAATTTTAACATCCTTAATAGTGGGTTTACCATATATCTGTGCCTTTTGTTGTGGTTCCCAAAAACAGGCTTGCCAGAGTGATCCTAAATCTTTTAGAACTTCTATATTTCTCATTTTTTAAGATATAGTGAAAAAGGTGGGAACAACTAGCTACAACCAGAATGTGGGATTTTCTATAGGAAACATGTTTTTTCAACAACAAACATTGCCTTAAAAAAAAAAAAAGTTTTTTGTGTGTATAGTGGTGGGGATGATTATAAATTAGACTAAAAACGCATGACAAATGCTTGACAGTTTCAAGACATTTAGGGAAATTTTATTATGAACATAGATGATGTTAGGGAATTGCTGTTACATTTATTAGCAGTTTTCATGACATTGCAGTTATGTAAAAAAGTATTTTTAAAATTTTGTAACATTACATACTGAAGTATTTATGGGTGAATGAAATGATAAGTTGGATTTGCTTTAAATTACTTGGGCAAAGCAATGAAGAACTAAATAAACCCATAGAAGCATACCTACCTACCTACCAACATGCATACTAAATACTTAACTGTATGGGTGAAATGATTGGATTACAGGTATATTATGTGCTTTCTACTTTTGTACTTTTGTGTTATTTGGTAAATTCAACAAATAACTGCATTTACCTTTGTTCAATCTTGAATAACCCAACGCCTGGAAAAGTGACTGGCACATTAACAGTCACTCAGTAAATATCTATGAATGGGTATTCATGTAATAAAGTACAGGCTTGCAGTTAGACAACACCGAGTTTGATATTCAGCATCACCAGGTACTATCTAATCTTGAAAAAGTAGTTCCTCACTTAGGAGACTAGTTTTCTTTAAGTATCAAAAGCAATAGCAATGCTTAACTTTAAGGGTTGCTAGGGAATTTAAATGAAATAATGCTTAGCAATGTACTTGGCATATAGGTTTGTTCATTCCTCCTTTCATATTCATTATTACTAACAACATCATTATCTTCCAAATTTTACAGATAAAATTTATCTTCCAAATTTTAAATTTAATTTTATCATAAGGAGTAAACTATTTGTGTGTGTGACAATTAATAACCAATGAATGAATATTATTTTCAATTTAGTTATAATTCACACTATGGCTTGCTAAGACATTCCTTGTGTGAATGATTCAGCAACTTGAAATTAAGTAATTCTTACCACACTTACTTCATGGAAACTATAACACAAACATAATACAAATATTTACCAGAATTATATTTATGTTTGGTATTTTTCCAAGTGGAGACAGTCGCTATAAGATTTAATTTTATTCATCAGATAAATTACTTTTAGGTACTCTGGTGGCATTTTAAGCCAATGTGCAAGAAAGACTGTTGTTCTAAGTCTCCCAAACAGAATATTATAATTTTGGTTTATCTGAAGTATTTTTTTTTAAGATTTTATTTATTTATTCGACACACATACACACAGAGCACAAGACAAGCAGGGGTTGCTGCAGGCAGAGGGAGAGGGAGAAGCGGGGCTCAATCCCAGGACCCCAGGATCATGACCCGAGCTGAAGGTAGATGCTTAACCGACTGAGCCACCCAGGCACCCCAATCTGAAGTATTTTTGAAAAATATAGAAGAAAGTAATAATAGGCTGAAAGATGGAAAGAATGTACATTGGGTCCATGTTTAATATAACAATTTCTTCTAGAAATTTCAAAGAGACAAGAGGAAGGGAATTTGATATTCTGAGGATGAAAATGATTGTTCCATTTACTGTTTAAAATGAATTTAAGTCTAAATTGTTGGGGAACTTTCACAAAATATATTTTTAATCAGTGTGAGGCACATGACCCGCTATTTCTGTTAAGAATAAAACACAAAGGATGTGAAATTCTATCATCATTGTGATAGTTTGAGTTTTTGCATACCACCACTAAAAAGATGTAATTTCACTATATTAGTTTGTTTGGGCTACTACAACAAAGTACCACAGACTTGCTGGATTAAACAGCAGACATTTATTTCTTTGCAGTTCTGGAGGCTAGAAGTCCAAGATGATAATGCCATCAAGGTTCATTTCTTGTGAGACCTTTCTCCATGGCTTGTAAAGGGCTGTCTTCACCCTTCCCCTCTCCCACAGTCTTAATCTCGCTTATAAGGACATCCATTTTACAGAACTGGGGCCACCTGAATTACCTCATTTAACTTTAACCATCATTTAAAGGCCCTATCTCCAAATACAGTTTACATTTTGAGGCACTGAGAGGACTTCAAAATAGGCATTGTAAAGGGACACAATGTAGCTCATGACAATCACTATTTTCTTGCCACTATATCTTTCTTTCACCTTTATTTTTTTATGATTTATCTTTAATGTGAAAATGCTGATGTATGGTGATATTGTCATTCATTAATTTGGGGAATTTTACTATAAAGAATAGTATCTGCGGGGCACCTGGGTGACTCAGATGGTTAAGCATCTGCCTTCGGCTCAGGTCATGATCCCAGGGTCCTGGGATCGAGCCCCACATCAGGCTCCCTGCTCTGCGGGGAGCCTGCTTCTTCCTCTCCATCTGCCTCTCTCCCTGCTCATGCTCTCTCTCCCTTTCTGTATCTCTGTGTCTCAAATGAATAAATAAAATTAAAAAAAAAAAAGAACAGTATCTGCATTAATAAACTCACTTTAGGCAAAGCAATCAGTTGTTATATTTGGTTATTAGTTTCAAAATATCAAAACCACATGATCTCCATATTTGCATGATCTTTGTTGATAATTTCAGAGGGATTATTTATTAGTGAATATATTTTGTGTTAAAAAATAATTTATTTTTGATTCAGTATTCTAATTTTTCTTGTTCTCTTTCCTGAATTTAATTAAAATAAAAGTGAATTAAATATATTTTCAAATAGTATGCATAATATAACCTTGTTTACTATTCCTAGCTACATGTATTCAATTGTTCATTGAAAATTTAAATCAGTCATCAAATTTCTCACTCTTTAATGATGGTTTTGGTTTATTTTGAATTATTTTGTTTATTTTTTATGATTTCTTTTGAAACATATGTCATTTATAAAATGAACTGTAGGCCCATCATTTCTAAAATGAAAAAGAAACAGATAGGAATTCTAATGATTCAATAATTCCTTTCATGAAAAAAATTGTAATTATTGTGCTTTGGACTCCCACTTAAAAAAATCTTCAGGTGACTTCCTTGAGAATAGTGGTGTATTTTTTTTCTTAGCTTATTATACTTGCCAAGACTCCAGGAATTATCCTTTATAAAGTACAGTATGATCTTTTATAAAACATTTCTAACACCATTACAAATATACCCAAATTTTTCCAGAGTATAGGAGCCCATGAATATAGGTAGAATCACAATACTGGTAGAAAAATAAATATCTTGATAACTTTACTGCTTCTCATACTGCACGGGCTCCACCTTTCTTAAAATTTCCTAAACAATTTTTAGTGTTCTCAGGAATTGCTCTTGTGTGCTTGTGAACTTATCTTAGCTCATTTAAGGAGATCCTCAATTTTATTCTTTGCAAAATGCAGTCTTTTGAGATGACTCATCTTAACCAACAATTCTGTGCTGAAATATCTAATCTTGCCAAAATATGCTAGTCACTCATTAGCTACTGGGATGTTGCCATAAAACCACTAAAGCATGATGCCCTTCGATGCTTTTTTCTGCTTCAGTTGTAGGCTGATTTACTCTATGCTCATTAAATGCATAATGTTCCTAATGCAGTGTCCTCACTCCCAGAGCAGTTCTAAAAGGAAATATACCTTTCTTCCTTACTTGCTTCTACTGCACAGTTTAAAAATAAGTGTATATTATGTCCACAATATTCTATCGAGATTAAATAAGCAACCCTTTGGTATCACTTGCTTTTCATTGTAATTCCTATTCTCTGAAGTCACATGAAATCATTAGCTGGGCGGGTTCTTCTAATAGGCTCCATATCCTATCAGTTACTCCAGGCTAGAAGCACTGGTCATATTACTATTGGATAAAATGTGTGTATTAACACTTTCTTCCTTTTTAAAAAAAGATTTATTTATTTATTTGAGAGAGAGAGAGGGAGCACATAAGCGATGGGAGGGGCAGAGGGAGAGAGAAAATCTTAAGCAGGCACCACGCCCAGCAAGGAGCCTGTTGGCGGAGCTTGATCTCATGACTCTGAGATCATGATCAGACCCAAATTAAGAATTGGAAGCCCAACTGACTGAGCCACCCAGGCGCCCCTCTTTTTTCCTTTTTAGTGAGTTCTCTCTCTGGTACCTTGGGTCATACCATTTACAGAATCAATATTTTTTTCAATGTTGATAAACTGAATTAATTATTATCTCGATTATCTTCTCAGACTACTCATTTGTTTGCTTTATTATCTCCTTCTATCTTTAATTTTGGGGGCACCTTTATTATCTATTTTCATATGTGGTAGGTTAGAAATTTATCCTTTTATATAGTCTTCTGGATCAAAATCTTAATCACATCATTACATAATCTATATATCAGCAACTTATTTAAAGTGTCTATCTCTCAGAAATGGAAGATAAGGGGTGCCTGGGTGGCTGAGTCTTTTAAGCATCTGCCTTTGGCTCAGGTCATGATCCCAGGGTCCTGGAATCCAGCCTCACCTCGGGCTCCCTGCTCAGTAGAGAGCTTGATTCTCCCTCTTTCTCTACCTGCTGCTCTGCCTACCTGTGCTCTCTATCTCTCTGTCAAATAAATAAATAAAGTCTTAAAAAAAAAAAAAGAAATGGAAGATAAAGTAGTGCTGGATTCATTATAGTAAGTGTGATTATAATTTTGATAGTACTAGCAAATTTCTTAAGGCAATGATTAGTATAATAAATACTCAATAAATATTACATAGTATTAGTTTCTTTTTTTTTAAAGATTTTATTTATTTATCTGAGAGAGAGAATGAGAGACAGAGAGCATGAGAGGGAGGAGGGTCAGAGGGAGAAGCAGACTCCCTGCTGAGCAGGGAGCCTGATGCAGGACTCGATCCTGGGACTCCAGGATCATGACCTGAGCCGAAGGCAGTCGCTTAACCAACTGAGACACCCAGGTGCCCCATAGTATTAGTTTCTTATTTGATTAGCCAATTTGGATTCCCTTCTATGGATAATTTACCTCCTCCCTTAATTCAGCAATAACTATTACCATTACCCTTGGCTTTATTGTGCTTTTCAAAACAGAAGCTTAGACATGTATGTGGAAAGTACTGAAAATCAAGCCATCCACAGGAGTTGAGTTTAAGTCTCCACTGCCACCAGAGTGGTATTTGATACAATTTTTTGGATATATATTAAATCAGTTGAGGAAAGTGATAAGAAGTCTCCCTTTCCAGATCCTTCATCCACCTTCTTTGCATGTCTTTGCATCATGGGAATATCATAGCTTGGCAGTCTTTCCTGAGTCTCTGCTTTTATGCTTCATTCTTACCATTCTTATATGGTTTTTGCTTCCCAATGAAGCTCTAAATTATTAGCTGAACGTTCTTTGTCAGTGCAATGTTCTTAAAATTAATGTTCAAGTCGCATAAGAGGGGAAAAGTTTTAAAAAATACTTTTTTTTCAGTAGAAAGAAAAATATATGCAACAATGCCAGGGCAAAATAGGTTCTCAACTTGTATATGAAATTTTTTTCTATAGTAAAATGATGAGAATATAAGCCATAAAACTTCTAATTTCTGGTTCTTGGTATATGTACCATATGTTTACATTTTCTTTTCTCTATGACTCGATTTCCCTTACTCTATCTAGATGGCTTATTTATGTCAATACTAATATATGACAAATTTGTGTATTATCACAATTAAGTTTTCACCCTTAGAGACTTTAGACAAAAACTAGGGAGTTTCCAACTCACAATAAATATCTTTGCCAAAGAATATATTTACTTTTTTGAGGTTTATGCCCTATCCCTATTACCCAGAATCTCTCTCATCTGTATACCAAAGAGAAGCAAATTGGGTTGACATCCCTTTATTCATGATCTCATTTGACTAAATATCTAGAGTGCACTTTCCAATAATTTGTTGTTGAAAATACATTAAATATGGCTAAAATCAAGAACAAGAAACAGCATGTTTTGATGAGGATGTGGAGAAAAAGAACCCTCATACACTGTTGGTGGGTATCCAAAGTGGTGCAGCCAGTGTGAAAACAGTATGGAGGTTCCTCAAAAAGTTGAAAATAGAGCTACCCTATGATCCAGCAATTGCACTACTGGGTATTTACCCCAAAGATACAAAAGTAGGGATCCGAAGGGGTACGTGCACCCCGATGTTTATAGCAGCAATGTCCACAATAGCCAAACTGTGGAAAGAGCCAAGATGTCCATCGACAGATGAATGGATAAAGAAGATGTGGTATATATATACAATGGAATATTATGCAGCCATCAAAAGGAATGAGATCTTGCCATTTGCAACGATGTGGATGGAACTGGAGGGTATTATGTTGAGTGAAATAAGTCAAAAAGAGAAAGACATGTATCATATGATCTCACTGATATGAGGAATTCTTAATCGCAGGAATCAAACTGAGGGTTGTTGGAGTGGGGGGTGGGGTGGGAGGGATGGGGTGACTGGGTGATAGACACTGGGGAGGGTATGTGCTCTGGTAAGCGCTGTGAATTGTGCAAGACTGTTGAATCTCAGATCTGTACCTCCGAAACAAATAATGCAATATATGTTGAGAAAAAAAAAAAAAAGAAGAAGAAGAAGAAGAAGAAGGTAGCGGGAGGGGAAGAATGAAGCGGGGGAAATCGGAGGGGGAGATGAACCATGAGAGACGATGGACTCTGAAAAACAAACAGGGTTCTAGAGGGGAGGGGGGTGGGAGGATGGGTTAGCCTGGTGGTGGGTATTGAGGAGGGCACATTCTGCATGGAGCACTGGGTGTTATGCACAATGAATCATGGAACACTTCATCTAAAACTAATGATGTAATGTATGGGGATTAACATAAGAATAAAAAATTAAAAAAAAAAAAGAAGTTAAAAATAGAACTATCCTAAGATCTGGTAATCACATGACTGGGTATTTGCTTCAAAAATACAAATCACAAATTCAAAGGAATACATGCTCCCCTATGTTAATTGCAGCATTATTTACAATAGCCAAACTATGGAAGTAGCCCAAGTGCCCATTGACAGATAAATGGATAAAGATGTGGCATGTATGTATGTGTGTATATATATAAAGAATGAAATATAAATACATATATATATATATGAATGAAATCTTGCCATTTGCAATAACATGGATAGAACTAGATAAGTCCGTCAGAGAAAGACAAATACCATATGATTTCACTCACATGTGGAATTTAAGAAACAAACAAATGAGCAAAGGAAAAAAAAGAGAGAGAGAGAGAGAGAGACAAACCAAGAAACAGACTCTTAACTATAGAGAACAAACTGATGGTTACCAGAGGGGAAGTGGGTGGGGGCTGGGGGAAATAGGGAATGGGGATTAAAGAGTACACTTACCATGGTAAAAAACAACAATGACCACAAATGGCAATACTAAAAAAAAAAAAAAAAGAAAAGAAAAGAAAAGAAAAAAGAAAACATATTAAATATATTATCCATATGTTGAGTGTTATTTAACCCTTAATTTTAAAATAAAATTCCTTTCCAATATAATTTTTTTTAATTTTGGAATAACTTCAGATTTAGAGAGGTTGCAAAGATGGTACAGAGAGTTCGTGTACACTTAACACCCAGTTTCTCCTAATCCTTAACATCTTGCTTACCATGGTACATTTAAAACATTAAGGAATCAATACCAGTATATTACTATTTTTTTTAAAGATTTTATTTATTTATTTGACAGAGAGAGAGAGAAAACACAAGTAAGCAGAGAGGCAGGCAGAGGGAGAGGCAGAAGCAGGCTCTCCACTGAGCAGGGAGCCCGATGTGGGGCTCGATCCCAGGACTCTGGGATCATGACCCGAGCCGAAGGCAGCCGCTCAACCGACTGAGCCACCCAGGCGCCCCACCAGTATATTACTATTAACTAAGTTTCAGACTTAATTCACATTCCACCTATTTTTCTGCTAGTGTTCTCCCCTACCCTTGTTTTCTCTTCCAGGATCCAATCCAAGTAACATTGTACTTAGCCAACTTTTTCAAAGAACCCATTTTTCTTCATTTACCTTCCTTAGCGTCTTATAAACTTTATAAAAATGTAATAATCTGATTATATTAACTAACTTAATGCAAATGTACAGCAGGTATAAAGAGCATTCTTTTAACTCAGGGAAATGTGCCCCTGTCAGCAAAATAAATAACATGGAGGACAATCCTGCACTGTTAAAACAAAATGTTTAGCGATTCAGTTTCATAGAATCCCTTTTTTATATTGCCTAGATAGTTGCAATGACTATGAACATTTTATAATACCGATTCCAAAAACATATGAAAATAATGCTCCTCAGTGGGAATAATATCCAAATCATGGTGTCTATGCTGGATTAATGCAAAATGTCCAGAGACATGCTATAAAATAGAAAAAAAGCCTGCTGTCAAACTATGTCAATAAGACATAAACGGCAAAGTAATTTTTGCAAGCCTACTGAAATGATAGCTATTTCTTAGTAATAATAGTATTTATATTATATTTTAATATTTAATTGCATGAACTTCATTGGAAAGAGGTACATCTAAATTCACATACCTTACTTTCATTCATGATACTGTTTATCTTAATTTGTCATTGCTGTTTACTGATATGCCTCAGTTATAAGAGAAGGTCAAACAGTCCTCCTCAGGGCATTTCAATCTCTGGCAACAATGTTTATTTGCTGATCATAAATGTGCTTTAGATTTCTGCATTGTTATTCTATGTAAGAGTGTCAAGGGCAAACATTCTGAAGCATGTCTAATAACATTGAGATCCATTTTCTTTCCACTACAATTCAGCACCTCATTAAATTTAAAGACAACTGAACAATTCTTTAGCTTGGTAGGGGGTATTAGATTTTCTTCAAAAGATTTTGTTTTTGTTTTCTAATTGTCCTCATTCTTAGTTTGGAGAATATCTGTGCCTAGAATAACATGAAGTATAAGGGAAGAGTCTGGTGAAAGAAAAAATTCTACTATATTTTGTATGCTATCATTATTCTTAATCCTACCGAAGCAATAAGGAAGCATAATGATTCTGAATGTAAATGATGCATGAATTAAATGAGAAAAATTGTAATAATTTAGAATAGGTAACCTGTTAAAAACAAGACAACAGACACAAAATGGAGTCATTTATGCTAAACCCCATGACACCAAATTGAGACTTAATTACAGTTTTGGCTCTCCTCAAAATGGAATCTTACACTAGTCAATCAGGAATTGCCTGATCATCATCATCAGTTAGGTAATCTGCCTGAAGGACCCTGCCATCCCCTAAAGGAAAATAACCTTGTAATAACCAACCCACTTTTTTTGCCTACTAAAACTTCCTTCTGCTATAAAAGTGTTTCATTTTGTATAGCTCTTCTGAGCTCCCTTCTATCTGCTAGATTGGTTCGTGAATTGTTGAATAAAGCCAATAAGATCTTTAAGATTTATCTGGTTGATTTTGTTTTTTTATACAAAACTATATGCTATATTCTTGTTAAAAACATTTCCTTATGGTGTACACAATTTTTTAGAGGTCACTTAGAAAATGTACAATAAAGGGCTCCTGAGTGGCTTAGTCAGTTAAGCTTCCAACTCCTGGCTTCGGCTCAGGTCATGATCTCAGGGTCATGAGATTGAGCCCCACTTCTGGGTATGCACTCAGCACAAAGTCTGCTTGTGCCTCTCCCACTACTCCTCCCCCAACTTGTGCACTCTCTCTCTCTCTCAAAAAAAAAAAGCCTTAAAAAAAAGAAAATGTACAATAAATCCCTAAGAGCTGTTCATTTGTACTTAAGCCAAATGCATTCTCTACTGTTTTTTTGTAACAGATCAATAGACCTTGTATTCTCATGATAAAACCTGTGCTTTTACTTGCATCCACATAGCAGTCCTTCAAAATGTTTTTTTTTTTTTTTAAGATTTTATTTATTCATTTGAGACACAGAGATACAGAGAGAGAGAGAGAGACCATGAGCAGGGGGAGAGGCAGAGGGAGAGAGAGAAGCGGGCTCCCCGCCGAGCCAGGAGCCCAATGTGGGGCTCAATCCCAGGACCCTGGGATCATGACCCAAGCCAAAGGTAGACACATAACCATCTGAGCCACCCCGGCTCCCCAAAAGGTATTTTCTGAACAAATAATTTAATTAAAACTCCAATATAGAATCCTTTGGGGGAAATATTTCAATTTTTGTGTGTGTGTTTTATTCTATTTTGAAATATTTTTTAAAACATATAGTGGATATTAACCATTTTCCCTCATTCTTATTGAAAATACTTTCTTCCTTCCTAAAATTATCTTATTATTTTTTGTGGTATTTATTTTGCCATATAAATTTGCTAAATTTTAACACATTAAACATTTTAGTCTTATCTTATGGATTGACATTTCCCCATAGTCAACTTATAAAAATTAAAAATTTTTAATGAATTTTCAAGTATTATTGTTTTATGTACAGTCTGAAGTCAGACTTTGGTGTCAGATTTCCTCCAATTACTACTTACTAGTCATACAATCTATTCCTCTGTGTCCTTATCTTCTCATACTTATATTTTTATTATTTGGATACTTGTGTACAATTTAAGAGCTCTAAAGTTATGTTTATATTTTAAAAGACTTTCAATTCCCTTAACATATTTGTTTGAATTATTCATCATTCTACCAAAGATTTAAAAGTTCTCTTTTATCAAAACTGAAATTCCATCTATAAATTGGGGTTTATTTCTGCATTATATATTTTATTCCATTGATCTGTTTATAGATGTCATTTATGTATAGTTTTAACTACTTTAAGCTAGGAATCTTGATGCCTAGATGTTCAAGTCATTCAACATTCCCAAATATCTCCTTCTTCTGCTTTCTCTCTCCCTCTCTCCTTCCATTACTAAAATTAGATTAGTTTATTAACAGTTATCTTCTAGATAAAATTTAAAAATAACTTACCAAAAATATTGGAACTTCAACAAAATATGATGGAGTTTATAGGCTAATTTAGAAAGATATGTCAACTCTACTATATTGATTAATTCAAAACCCAAAGCATGACCCAAAGTCACGTATTTATTGATTCATGTTTTCTTTTGCATATTCTAGTAAAAATGTCATTGTTTTTTTAATATATAGTCTGGTTCATTTAAGAATAAATTTATACTTTTAGTTGCTATTTTAATGGGATATATTAAGATGTTAAGTGAATTTCAATAAACTGATCCTTAAAATAAAAGTGAACTTGATGTCTCCATTGACCATCACCCAAAATTCATGCCACCTTCATAGATATAAACACTATCCTCATTGCGGTACACACATGCTCTACACTTGGTATTTTTCAAGTGTGTGTGATATTATCATGCCACCATCATCTACAGCTTACTTTTTTACTCAACTATCAGACTCATTTATCAGTCTTTGTATAATGTGGATGAGCTGCTCTTTATTTAACTAATTATTAAGAAAATTGATCCTGTTCTGAGTAAATTTGCCTACATTTTCTCTTGGCAACTATCCTTCAAATCAAAGTTGGCGTGCTTTACATCTAGTTATCTCAGCTAGATCTAGAAGTAGGCATATTACTTCAGTCTAGCCATTCAGAGTGTCGTACAATGTTGATCACAAATGTTCAGAACCAATGATGTGCAACAAAGTCTGCTTGTGCCTCTCAGGGCACAGGGAGGAGCATTTGTCCTTTCCCTTCTGTAATTCAATCCGAGAGGAAGTAGGTAGGAGTTATTAGCAGTCCTTTTCCTACCAATCACTTGATATTTGACAACACATACCATAGAAAGGAAAGACCTGAGACATGGATAAAGACAAAAGCTATAGTACTTTTAAAATTTTATGCTTATGAGAAGACAAGAACATCCTATTTGTTTACAACACTTTAACCAACCTGTATAAAAATATGAGGACACTGATGCAAGCATGACCAACATAAAGGACAATGTTTTTTGGTTTTTCATGTGCATTTTGAGGTATCTAATATTTCAGGAATCTTAAAGGAGAAAATCAACATGATGCTATTGTTAATAAAAGCAAATTTTTGGCCTTAATCTTATTAGGGAGGAAGATCTAATGGGAAAAAGCAGAAACGACTGAATTTGGGATCCATATGTTTTAGTAGATGGTTTTTTAATCTGTATTTTTTTGCACCTAATTCTTTTCTTTAAGCCATATAATCACACACATTTGATAAATGAAATCACTTCTAGACTCTGTCTCTAAAGTAAATATAAATTTTCCCTAAATATGCAGATTTATTAAGGTAATGAGATGTACTGACATTTAAAAATTATTATCAAGGGGCACCTGGGTGGCTCAGTCAGTTAGGCATCTGCCTTCAGCTCAGGTCATGATCTCAGGGTCCTGGGATTAAGTCCCGAGTTGGGCTCTCTGTTCAGCAGGGAGCCTGCTTCTCCCTCTCACTCTCCCTCCTTCCCTCTCTCTCTCAAAACAAACAAACAAAAATGTATTGTCAAGGCTAAAACATAATCCTAGGTTCCTAATTCCTACTCTAGTATGATGAAAATACAATTTAATTTCATAAATTAAAGCTCAATTGTTAAAACATTATTTTCATTATGGTTTTTGTTATTATTAGTCATAATTCAGGCAATGTCTTAGGTGATTTTGCTGGAATACAAGGAAAAGTAATGAAAGACCACCAGAGGTAATACATGCACTACTGAAAAATTTTTGTTGTTTCTACTTTTCGTATTCAAGGCAAACAGTATGTGTGTGTGTGTGTGTATATATATGTGTGTGTGTGTGTATATATATATATATTTAAGTTAACTGAAATGAAAATATGAAAACAATGTTAAAGGAAAAATTTCTGTGGACAAATTTAAATAGACAAAAAAAAACTTTATTCAAGGTTTTTCTTTGGAACAAAGGGTTGAAAAGCTGATGTAGGGAGGTTGTAGGACATTTCTGTTTGCCAATTGGCTTTGCACAAAGAAAAAGTAAGCTTTGTCATATCTCTATGACAGGAGTTACTTTTAAAACTGGAGCAAGCCAGAAGTTAGGCTTCAGCCTTCCTACAAAAACTAGGACAGAAAGACATCATCTTCCTTAATGATTACTTTTCAGGGCGCCTGGGTGGCTCAGTCGTTAAGCGTCTGCCTTCAGCTCAGGTCATGATCCCAGGGTCCTGGGATCGAGCCCTGCATCGGGCTCCCTGCTCGGCGGGAGGCCTGCTTCTCCCTCTCCCACTCCCCCCTGCTGTGTTCCCTCTCTCACTATGTCTCTCTCTGTCAAATAAATAAATAAAATCTTAAAAAAAAAAAAAAAAATGAGGGCGCCTGGGTGGCTCAGTTGGTTAAGCGACTGCCTTCGGCTCGGGTCATGATCCTGGAGTCCTGGGATCGAGTCCCACATCAGGCTCCCTGCTTAGCAGGGAGTCTGCTTCTCTCTCTGACCCTCCTCCCTCTCATGCTCTCTGCCTCTCATTCTCTCTCTCTCAAATAAATAAATAAATAAATAAATAAATAAAAATATTTTAAAAAATAAATAAAAAAATATGATTACTTTTCAAAAGGGTGGTTCCCAGGACCCATAAAAGGCAGGTGTTCAGGGGTTGTAAACAGGCAACACCTGTTACTCTGGACAAAATTTCTTCTGTTTCTAAATATACCAGTTTAGGGAGACTTGCAGGAGAACAGGACTAACTTTTTTTATTAGAGGAGGTTTTATAAATTTATCAGCAAGTACACTAGGCAATTATTACCGTTAAGAGTTCTCACTAATCCTGTTTTGAATTTTAATTCTATCACTTCTCGCTATGCAAGCTTAGGGAAATTTATAGCACGTATCTAGACCTTAGTTTCCTTTTTAGTAAAATTGCCTAATTTTTAGGGGTCAGGCAAGAATTTAAATAGACAATTTGAGCAGTGATTAGTTTATTATGTAGCATACAGTACATTTTAACTATTGATATTTTTATTTCAAAGACCACTTATGATTCTTTCCGAAATTTGGGGGCTGATAAGAGTGAATAATCTATAATATCTATGAAAAAAAATCACATACTTCAAGTTCTAACTGTTTCTAACATCAGAAACAAAAGTGACTTCTCTATATGTATCTGGTGAAAATAACTGCACATTCAGTTTTTCACAACTGAAAGTCCAAATAGTGCCATGGATGAAACTCACCACAGACTGGTTAGCTTCTTCAAAAAGCTCATTGCCAACAGATTTTTTTCTCAGAACTTAAAAAGTCCATATGTACAATAAAATAAATTTGTTGTTATAGCCTCAGGTCTATGTTTTGGTGCCCACCTGGATAAATAAAACATCCCCGCTCACAATAAGCTCTCAGTCTACTGGTTTAATTCATAACCATAGGCACCTATTACAATGACTTGAAAAGTAACTCCCACATCAGAAATTATCAAATCAGAATCTTATAAGAAGGGACGCTTGGGTGGCTCAGTTGGTTAAGTGTCTGCCTTTGGTTCAGGTCATGATCCCAGGGTCCTGGGATAGACCCCTCATTGGGCTCTTTGCTCAGAGGGGAGCCTGCTTCTCCCTCTGCCTGCCACTCCCCTTGCTTGTGCTCTCTCTCTCTGACAAATAAATAATAAAATCTTTTTTTTTTTTTTTTTAAAAAAAGAATCTCATAGGAAAGTGTATGGCATCAGTATTTTGGTATTGTTTAAAAAGATCCTGAGGAAATTTTATTTATTGAGGCTGGGACTAGATGGATGATTTCAGAGACTAGTTTTTTTTTTTTTTAAAGGGGGGGTCTGCTGCATTTACATCAGAAAAAAAATTATTATTCAAAATATCAGGACTAGCTAAAGTACATATTTACAAAACTGGGATTTCTCTTAAAATGTATCTTGTAAAAGAAAGAAACCAAGTAAGTAATATTTAGCATTCAAAAAGAGTTGCCGGATTCATTTGAGATTTATAAGGAATGATACTTTAGAAAATTCTATTTCAAATTTAGGCATGCTATATATTTTGAGAATTGGGAGAGGAAGTAAATCTGCCTTGTCCTGCTATTTGATAAAATGCCAAAAAAGACATACAATGATGTCTTTACTAATTGAAGCTTTAATGATCTAATGAGTTGCCTATCCATGGACCATTTGAGAATTATTCTTCACATTCTTCCATTTAAATTTTTACCCAAACTGCTTAGTTTGATAGATTTTTCCTTAGTTCTAACAATTGCTAGGATGTGTACTCCTAGGATGTAGTAGTACATCATAGCTACTGATAATAAGATCTGGAATCATAACTGAAAGAATGACTGTTTTATCATAAACAGAAAAAAGTATATAAGCACCTATTGATCATTTTAAATTGGCATCTCAGTGATGAGACATCAATGTCAATCATAAATTGTGACCATTTTTTAAATTAATCATTCATCTGCTTGTACTCCAGATATTTCCCAGAAATTAATATCTTAAGTAAGTTGATTTAGTAAAAATGTAATGAATACTTGATCCCTTATTCCCGAAACACCTATATTACTGAACATTTCAGAACTGAGACTTAATAGAAGTAGTCAATAGATTACATAGTTTTAATCTAAATTAATTTTGTCCATTCTACAAATATATTTAAAGGATAATGTTTTTGAAATTATATCTTTGATTTCAGTGAAGTTACTTAGCAAAGTCAGAGGCCATCATGATGTAAGTTCTTTGTGTCTCTCTTTGAATAATAATATTGTATAACCAAATAAAGTCAGTGAAATGTATACAATTATATTATCTAATGCTGTTTGTGATGCTTTAACACATGCTTCCTGGGAGCTAAAGAAAAATGTGTCCTCATCGTAGGAGTAATAAACACTGGCAATTATGCATAATTATGGAGATTAAGTTTCAATTAAGGCTCAATTTCAATAATATCCCTAACCACAAATCTTTTCAAGTTTCTAGTGACATGAAAGAAGATCAAGGTAACTCAAGATACTAATCTCTATTATGGTTAAAGATAAAATAAGTTTGATTAGAGAGTTCTGCATGTATTCCCGTATTCTAGCAGCATGGCTGGTTCAAGAGCCTATCTCCACTTGTATTAGTGTTTGCACAGTTAGTTATAGTAGAATTTCAGAGCCCCAAACTACATTTTTTTATATCCCCAAACTACATTTACCACTTGCAAACATGCAAAAGAATCAGTTGTCCATCTGGTTTACCTGTAAAAGTATGTCAGTTGCAATGTTGCCCAAAAGGCTTAAGAACATTTTCAGCTTAAACCTAATATTATCCTTTCAGAACACCAATGAAAGTCTTTGTATTTTATATTGGTAATAAAAATAACATGATGACAAAACAACATAAGAAAATGTATGGTACATCATTCCATTAAGGAGAAAGGAAAATAAAGTTATTTCCTTATTTGCTTCAAAAAACAACAGGAAACCTAAATATGATTGCTATTTTCATGTAAATCCGTTGCTGGAAATATCAAAATTATACAATGATTTACACATACTGATCTAAATTATTTTGTAAGTATTGGCTATCTATTGTACTACACCTTATTTATATAAACACTATTATGATATTATAGACATTATATTTTAATAAATTAACTTTTGTATACTTACTATGTTTTAGGCACTGTGCTAAATTGTTCTGCATATCTCCCTATTAAGTAACTGCTACTATTATCATTTTTTACAGGTGAGGAAACCATGGCATATGGAGTTTAAATAACTTGACCAATACAACACAGCTAGTGAGTGGTATAGCTGGGTTTTAAACCCATGTAATGGTCTTGCTTGCTTAACAAACTGCCTTATTCAGAGTAAGCAACCATATTGATTTAAATGTAAACATCTATTTAACTTGCTGTTACAATATTCTTTAAGCAGAGAGTGAATAGAAAGGGCTACACTATATGTTCCATAGACATGCCCAAACTTCACTCAGTATTTAGGACTTGTCTAAGGAGAGAATAAATTAATTATAATGAATTGTCTACCTGGGATTCTATGATCAGAACCACCTTTATAGCAAAAGGTATTTCTCGGTCTGCTTCTAACACCCTTTCTACTCCACTTTCTTACTGTGTTTTTTTTTTTTTTTAAGATTTTATTTATTTATTTGACAGAGAGAGAAAAAGAGCACACACAGGGGAGTGGCAGGCAGAGGGAGAGGGAGAAGCAGACTCCCCACTGAGCAGGGAGACCGATGTGGGACTCAATCCCAGGACCCTGGGATCATGACCTGAAATGAAGGCAGATGCTTAACCAACTGAGCCACCAGGCGCCCCTCTACTTTCTTATTGTTTCCTTACACAGATTACTCCCCTTTGCCTATCACATGTACATACACATATCCACATAACACGTTATCAACAAAAACATGGTTGGAAGCACAGGATAAATACAAAAGAAAATGAAAATATTTAAATAAGAGAGTTGGAAGGATTCACAATTCTCTTTTCACATACCCACATTAAGAGAATTACCGTCTGCCATAGTCTGACATTTATTTAATACAAAAAAGTAAGGTATATTGTTCCTTTTATTAAAACAATTATGCTTTCTCCTTAATGGGAACATACTGGAAAATAGCAAAGGAAATAAAAATTATATCTTCTTTATTTTTCCTGATGAATTTTTAAACTGTGAAGACATGTAAGTATATGCCACTCACAGCATATAGCAGTCAAGAAAATTGAATGTTTACATGGTAAAAAATTAATTAATGAACAAATGTTATAACCTAGAAACTGACACTTCCTAAACAACATAAAGCCAATTATTCTACAATAGCAGGCATTTTGAAGTGCCTTTCAGGAATAAATTAAATCTAGAACATAGTAGGATACCAAACAATCAATTATCTAGTAGCAATTGAAGTTAACGGATATGTGGAACAAATAGGGTTCGTGCTTGATGGTCATCATTTTGTTTCAGTGCATTTTCTAATAACCCAATGAAAATAAAGGAGGGGTGTGTTATGGACTCAATGCTTGTGTCCCCCTCCAATTCATATGTTGATGCCCAAACCCCCAATATGAAGATATTCAGAGATGAGACCTTTAGAAGATAATTAAGGTTGGATTAGTTCATGAAGGTGAGGACCTCATGATGAAATTAGTGGTCTTATAAAAAGAGACCAGATGAAAGGCCATGTGAGAATGCAGCAAGGAGGTGGCCACCTACAATCCAGAGAACTCTCACCAGGCACTGACCCTGCTCACACATTGATCTTGAACTTCTAAGACCTGTGAGACTTTCCAGAACTGCAAGAAAAAAATTTCCATTGTTTAAGCCAACCAGTCTTACATTATTTTGTTATGGCAAATTGAGCAAACTAAGACAGGGTGGTACAGTAAAGTTCAAGATTTTATAAAAATGCATTAATTTGGCTCTCACATTGAACTGTTAGTAAAGCAGGGTGTAAAATCTTATGTGGGAAAAACATTTCCTTGTGGGAATGTTCCAATGTCTCATAGCTTCCGCTGTCACTGGCATGAAGATCCATGACTTTCTGATTTTTTATTCTTTATGTGAATATTTGTTATGATTATATTTTTCTTACCAGAAGCCTGCAGAAATTTATTTTATTTCATTCTTCTATGCCCAGTGGATGTTCCTTCTTGTAAATCCATTTTAAAAATTGTGCTATTACTCAGTGATGATTTCTTTGAATTTGGAAAATGTAGTACATATTCTATTGAACTTTACTTAATTGCCTATTGGATGACTTATTTTCCTTTTGTTTTCTCTATTCTCTCACTATGGGATAACTCTTTTTAAAATATTGTTACTTCTGAACTGTTTCTATAACTTTATAGCTAATCTTAACAGGTATTAACAAAATTTTTATGAAATGTGAGGACTCAAACTCAAATGTGAGTTTTTAATGGGAATTATACAAAACAAAAGATTCAGAGTCCATATTAGCTTGGGAAATGTGTGGCTGAACGAAATAATCAAATCTCTAACTATAGATACTATCAGAATATTTAGGATACCATGTATTTTTTTGTATGCTATAAAACATATACCTAAACAAACAAAAACATATACCTATGAAAAATGTTTCCTTGAGAGGATATCTCACAAAACTAGTTCTTAATAGTAAAACATGGATCTAATGAGATCACCTTTACTTTTCTATATGCCTTCAGAAAGCTTTCAATATAAAACACCATCAATTTAAAATTAGTTTTAAATATACAAAAAAGGATATACTTTAAAATAGAATTAATAACTTAATTATTCAACTCAAAGGAATAATATATTCTGCTTCAGAAAAAAAGAAAAAGGAAAACAAACTTGACTGAAATAGCACATGGAGAGACTAACAACTCATTTGTTTAGTAAACATTTAGTGGAAAACCAATGGGCTAAGTTATCAGACTCTAGAGAGCAAAGATAGTCCCCCACCTGAAGGAGTTCACAGTATGCTATCAGACAAAGCCCCAGTGATCATCCTAGTTTATACACGGTGTTTGTGGCACAAACATTTTTCTGAGCTCAGAGGCAGACCCCAACTTAGACTCGCTAAGTGACTCTGATTAATAATAGTTTGTTGAGGAGATGATATCTAAATTTTGAACTGCAATTTGACCTTTGTGTGTGAATGAAGAAGATGGGAATGGAGTATGTAGATCTTTTACTCAGAATGAGACCTCTTTACCACATTAAATTTGGTCTGGAGACTTAGCTAAAATTTACTGTTCTTTTTTCTAGTCTACTTTTATAGCAAATACCCTCATCACTAGGGAGAAGAGTTTTTGTTTTTGTTATTTTGTTTGCTTGTTTTGCTTTCCCCCCCCTCAGATAAGTAGTACTCAACATCCTGAAGTAGAACAGAGTTAAATGCAGATGTTCAAGTACTTTACTCGTTCAAAAGCAAACCTACAGCAATTTATGTATGGTGCTATTGAAGCTATTTAGAGTTCATTGGCTAATTGCTTTCATTCTGTACTTGTGGTAATATATTCATTAACTAAAGTTAAAGATTAACAGTTTATTTGCTATATATCAGAAAAAAATAATTAGTACTGTTTTGTTTTAAAAATAGAAAATTCTTCAAAAAGCCCAAATTAAAAGCCTTATTATCTGTTCAAAGATATTGTAAAAATGATAACAATTTACATTCCCCATATTCACTTATGGAACCTTGGAATGTATCTTTTTCAATACAGATTTTCAACAAAAGGTACGATTCTGTCCTAACCTCTGAATATGTTTCACTTCAAAGATGTATCAGGTACAGTCTCTCTGCCAGATCATGTTGCTATACTCAGCAGCCGGTTCTGTCAAAGTGTAGGGAATTATGAAATTTCCATTATTTATCTATTTATTTATTTATTTATTTATTTATTTATTTATTTATTTATTTATTTTTAAAGATTTTATTTATTTATTTGACAGAGAGAGAGCACAAGTAGGCAGAGTGACAGGCAGATGGAGAGGGAGAAACAGGCTCTCCGCTGAGCAGGGAGCCAGATGTAGGGCTTGGTCCCAAGACCCAGGATCATGACCTGAGCCAAAAGCAGCCGCTTAACAGACTGAGCCACCCAGGCGCCCCCAAATTTCCATTTTTTAGTTCCCTTTTCCTGTTCTTTCACCACAGATCAGGGAACATTGGTTTGGAAGTACCAATCAATCACATCAAACACCTTTATTCAATAATTTATTTGTCTTTCCCAACCATGATTTGTTGTTGTTATTTAAATGTCTTCCCTGATCATCACTTTTATGAACTCTACAGATAAACTTTATTTGTAAGAATATGTGAAACATAATAGTCTTATACAAATTAAGAGAAATGATTTTTATGATGTGAAGTGTAGTATTTCTTGGAGGGAGGGGAATATTTGGAGGCATGCTATTGATTTATTGAGGTCATTAGAGTAATGAAATAACCATTGAAGAATCCATTATCTTTATATTTTATGCAGTTACGGGGCTACACAGATTAGCTTTATGACTTGGAAAATGTTTCATAATGCAGCATCAAGAAAATAAACTTATTTAAGACATTTTAATATGTCTTTGATATATCCCTTGCTGTTTAAACCAAGCAAAATTTTGCGTAAGTGAATTACATTTGTAAAGTAAAAAGACCAAATTAAATCTTCATTGGATTAAGATTACTTATTCAGGAAATTACATTTCTCAAGGCATGAAGCATAGCAGGGAGAAAGGTTTTATTTGTTGTAGACTTTCATTACTAGTATCAGAATATCTAATGCTGAAAAATATATTCAGTAAATTCAAATTCATTTACATCCTCTTTATTCTTAAATATTCCAAAGACAGTCATGTGTCTAGACTAAAGAAGATCTAGTAAAAGTCTCGTATAATAATCCTTGAGTCTTTTGCTTTTTCATATTACTATTTACTCCTCATCTTGGAGCTTATTTGAAGTCAGAAGGGCAGAGCAGCATGGTTTCTCAGGCCTATACTTACTTCTTCTCATTCTGACAAATCAATATAAAATGTGAGACTTAAGCCTGATATTATCAACCACATTTTCTCAGTTTCACAGCAGGAAATAAAGTTATTTCAGAATCCAGGGCATCAAATGCATAAGTGTTTATAGTAACATAATTTTGCCAGGCAAAATACTGAACTATTATTTTCTCATAATACTGTGGCTTAAAATAGTTGATTCAATATTTTTGTAAGAATATGCTGTAAAGTATATATCAGCATGAATATGTACTTTTTTGTATACGCACTTGTCGACAATATCTATTATTTGAACATAGGTCAGTCTAGTGTAAACTGTAAAAGAAGTAAAAATATGTTTTCAATAGTTTACCTTTAATGGTATTATTGTTTATTCTATTTTTATTCACATCTTTTCTGACCCTTAGCATCCAGCGCTATTATAGACTCTAGCCTATTTGGTATTATTAAAACTGAACTAAAATCATTTGTATGAATTTTAATAAAATGACCTCGTTTTTGGTACAATTTCATTAAATTAAGGAAATATTTGACATTGAGTGGTTTTCTTTTATCCATAGTATCACACTACAGAGATCATTATTTATAATGTATGTTCTAATTTGTGAAGCTCAATGGATGATTGTTAAAGTTTAAGAACTAGGTATAGTGGTTATGGCAATATTTTAAGCCAAATAAACATCTCTCTAAATCTCTGCTTCTTTGACATTCGGAAAAGAAGCAGGGTGAATAACATCTTGCTGCTCAAATATTACACTGGATTTCAATGTCTTTCCCAGACACATTGTACTGGCGTTTTTCATACTGTGTGAAGGCTTTGGAGTAATCTGAAATCAACCCTGCTTGTGAATCTCAAGATCTCTATGACTACATTGAGCCAGAAATGAAAGTCATTAAGAGAATGAGACATAGTCAAAACAAGAGCGGAAAATACATTTTAAAAATGCTAAATATTTCTCCCAATTCACATTCTCCAGTTGGACTGGAACAGAATGAATCTAGATTTCAAGGTTTGAGAGAAGGCTTGTTTGTTTTGTGAGAGGGTTATTATCACATCATCTAGAGATGAATGCATAATTTTAAATACTATATCCTGTAGCAAGTCCCATTTCCTTTTTCCAAAACAGTCGCTAGGAATTTTAAGATGGAAAAGTTTTAGAATTGTGCTGAATGCTACGAATATTTTAGTGTTAAAAGAATTTCAGTGTCTGTAACTTTGGATTATTGATCACTTATTATTTATTTGTATTTACATTGCGATAGCATGTAAGATCTATAATTTTCCCCCAGCTATCCTGAGGAGTTGCTTCAGTTTATTAATTGGCTAATGTTCATGATATCTTCTTCTTTTAAATGCAAAAAACTTCTCCCTTTTAATTGTATGGGAAAAAGCAGTACCAAATATATATAAAGGAAATAAATCAATTTGTGAAGATTCTAGGTACTTTATCAGGTAGTACAGCTCCAGATGTTTGAAACACCGTTTGTCATTTCTAAGGAGTGAATGAAAACATATTTAATAAAGAAGGAGGTTCAGTGAAGAGGAAGGAGAAACTTGAAATAGTATAATAGGCCCCAAATAAAGCACATGATTACTTCTTAGAAATTGAAACAAAGTTCATCATTCAACTAGCTCTCACCAGTTTAACTATTCAGAAGGATGTTTATGTTGTGTGTCAGATTTGAATACATTGGAATCATTCCTTAGGCAAACCAGATTTTAGCTCAGTAGGCACTGGAGTTGATCCAGGTAGCTGGCACAAGGTCCCGAATAAATACACATTGAAGAGTAGTACACTGAAACAGCGATATTAAATTAAACTTGACATTCTTAACAAAAAGATTCATTATTTGTATACTTTGGGAAAATCTGATTTGTTCCCATAGTTCTCTTCCTTTGGCATTCTCAGCAGCTGGTGTAAAATAAAATCTGTTTCTGCCACCTTAATCTATTACTCATAATTAATACTTATGAAAATACAAATATTTATAAATCACCATAATTTACTAGTGAAATTATTTAGATCATAATTAGAAGCCATAATTTGAAATCACATTATTATGTAGCTATTAGCCATTTGAAAAAAATCCATTAACTTGTATTATATTACATGGTGTTTCCCTAGACCATACCCATCTTTACGTAATAATGATGTCAAAATAGCACTAAAATATTTATTAAACTCACCTCTAGGGGCAATGCTTGCACTTCAGCCTCTTAAATTACTTCTGAATAATGTTTGAGAACCTCTAGAGAGTTATTATTCATGGATTCACATAGTGTTCCTTTTTGATGCTCAGTGGTAAATGTCAATTTCCTCATCTAGCATACTCGGGTGACAATAACTATAGATATCAACAACAAACAACCAGGTATGTGGATGATGATTTAGTTTCAAGGTGTCTGCCTGGACCATTGAGACAAATACTTCCCTCAAGATGAGATGTTTTCTCCCTAGTAAGCTGTACTTCCCATTGCTCTTTTTTCTTAATTTAAAATGTTCTATCGTAATAAGAAAAAGGAAGTGCCTTTTTATCCCTACCAATAGAATTCTCCATTATTTCATACCTACTCCTTATAAGTACACACCATACATCCCTGTATCTACAATGTATATGTGACTGTATATCTCTACCTTAAGTTAATCTATATCATTATTTAAATATTTATATATATATATATATATAAAATGTAACCCAACTTGCTGCTAGACTCATTTTTGATAATTATTTTATAGAATCAACATGATTAAAAATCATATATCTTTAATTACCTAGGAATATTTAATTTTTCATATATATATGAAAAAATATATATGTATATAAAAGAAAAGAGTAAAATCCCAAAAGGGACAGAAAAAATATGTATATATTATGATAAATAATTTGCTTTTATTCAAGAAAACATCCCTTCACATTACTTTTTTTTTTAAAGATTTTATTTATTTATTTGAGAGAGAGACAGAGAGAGAGAGAGCATGAGAGGGGGGAGGGTCAGAGGGAGAAGCAGACTCCCTGCCCAGCAGGGAGCCCGATGCGGGACTCGATCCAGGGACTCCAGGATCATGACCTGAGCCGAAGGCAGTTGCTTAACCGAGCCACCCAGGCGCCTCTCTTCACATTACTTTTTAATGAGTCAGTGTATTTGAAAGAAGAGTTAGACTAAAATATGATGTACATTAATTCAGTTGTACAAGTATTCATTCTTCATATGGAAACTGAAGAATGAAGATAATGAAAGAATATAAATGAGAAATCTATCAAAAGTCTCATAACAGTATTTTATAGCATAAAATGAATTAAGTTGTTTCTATTTTAAGAGATCAATGGCGAAGTTTGAAAGAGATAGCTTTACTTAGCTCACAAGATAATCAACTTGCATAATGGTACAAAGGAAGACATTATTAACAATCAATAAAATTTTAATATTTATTTTTAAAAAGAAAGGAGTACAGTGAAAAGAAATTTTCATAATTTCACACTTGTCATAGAATAATATTTATTTGCTGTTGTATGGGAAATAAGGTTCAATCCCCTCATTTTGAAGATGATATAATTTGGTCCCAATATATTAAGCGATTTATCTAGGTTCAGATACTTAACTAATAATAGGTAATTGCTGGTGTTCTGAGCCATGCTTCAAATGTCTTGACTTTTACTATTAGGACATTTTTATCTATTTTGTTTTACATTAAAATAAACTATGATTTCAATAACTTTTGCTGGCAGTATTAAATTACAGATAGACAAAGTATAACTAAGCTCACAGCTGAGTGCAGGCTTTATACTGCAATGCAACAAAAGGAAAATAATTTTACAAAGAGAATGTTTAATTATAGACCAAATAGTCATAAGAAGAATTCATCCATGATAAAGGCACGGTACCAAAATATAAAGGAGTGATGAACTATTAATAAATGAATAATTAATATAAGTGTCTGAGTTAAGCCATACACAACAGCCCACATAGCTTCTCAAAAAAATGAAAAATAAAAAAAGCGATAAAGCCATCACTAGGAATTGATAGAACTTATGTGACTTTACATTTTCGCTTAATATTAATTAAAATATGTTTTATAAAGTAGTGCAAATAAGTTTTAGAATTAAATAGATGTCAAATCTTTGACAGTTGTTTTTTAAATGGGAACATCTGCTTGCATTCACTTGAGATCATCTTTTTTCAAGCTGCTGAAAAGAAATTGATTTAGAATTGAATTTTAGAGAAAATGTCCAAATAAAACAGTTGTGATACATTTAGGAAAGTCTTTTCAGTCAATAAATACTCCCTAAAATATCAAGCACTTAGGCAAATCAAATGAACACTTTCGTGACTTTAGGGAACCAAGAATTAGTTAATACTTTATTCAGTAGCTGACTTTGAGATTTTTAAAAACTCACTTTCATAATATATTTGATTTTAGCAAACACATTTGTCTTCTAAGAAGACACTTTTTCCTCCTTAGGAAAAAAATGCAGCCAAAAAAAAAGGAAATTAACATATGATATGTAATATAAATCATTAGTCCACATTTCCCTAAGATTTTTTTTTTAAGATTTTATTTATTTATTTGCGAGAGAGAGAATGAGAGACAGAGAGCATGAGAGGGAGGAAGGTCAGAGGGAGAAGCAGACTCCCTACCGAGCAGGGAGCCCGATGCGGGACTCGATCCTGTGACTCCAGGATCATGACCTGAGCCGAAGGCAGTCGCTTAACCAACTGAGCCACCCAGGCGCTCTTCCCTAAGATTTTACAGTAAAAAATGGAAGTGCCAAGTGGGATGAGGCTGTCAATGATAAGGTAGCCTGGTTGGATAAGCTTAATTTTATTTATATTTTTTTATACATTGCAGCAAATAAAGGATTATATTCTAATAAAAGGGATATATGTGAACAAATTTTACTTTGTGTCTTATTTCATGTAATTTATCAATTCTGGGTTCAGTTTAAGATCAGAATGATGCACACATGTGAAGCAGAAAAGCTTACTAACATAGCCATCTTCATTCTGAAAAGTCATGAAATTTTTGTACATGAGACAAAAAATAACAACAAAATAATAATCCCTCTTTTGTGCAGTTTCTTTCACTGTAGGTTTACTTCCTGCGTTCAAGAACAACAGTAAACAAATTGTTCACTGCCTGTCATGAGCAATTACTTTATTATGCCTTAATAAATTTTATTTATGTATCTACTAAAAATGTGATATTATTATTTTCCAAATACTGTGTATAATTCAAGACAAATTATAAGAGAAATTTGTTTTCTCTGATTTTTATTACCCAGTAGGAGTGGTCTAAAAATTCATTAGAATGAACTTTTTAATTATATTGTCCAAATCATCTAAAGGCTATCCTTTTTATCCTTTTGATATCTGAATTTCTAAAATTGTGTGTTGCATTTTCTCATTATGGTCATAGCTTAGATTTGTCAATTTATGGTTAAAATTCTGAATTTTTTAGGCTATACATTGTGAGAAAATATCATTGTGCTGAGTTTGGGGATATTTGTATCTTTTGATAAAGTGTTCCTTTTATCTTTTTGTAATAATTTACTATTGATCTAAAATATTTTTGTCCATGAGTTCATTTTTTACTTATGTAAATTTTTGTTGGTATTTGTAAAAGTCTTTGTACATACTCATATATGTATTTCCTTTTTTTAACCCCTTTATTGAGATTGATATATAATAAGCTGTAATTACTTGATGCAGAGTTGGAATACTTAATGAGCTGGAAAATAAGTATACATATATGAAATCCTTACTATAATCTATGCCATAAACATAGCCATCACCTCCAAACAATCCTCCTGCCCTCTTTATTTATTACTATCACTATTATGATTTTGTGATAGGAACACTTAACATAAGATCTACCCGCCTAGTACTTTTTAAAATATGCAATACAATATTGTTAACTATAGGCTCCATGTTGTAGAATAGATCTCTAGGACTTACTCATCTTGCAAAACTGAAACTTACACTTTGATTGATACCTTGTCACTCTCCCCTCCCCTGGACCCCTTACTCTCTGTTACTATGAGTTTGACTATCTCTGATTTCACATGTAACTGGTATCATGTAATATTTGTCCTTTTGTGTCTGGCTTATTTCACTTAGCATAATATCCTTTATGGTCATCCATGTTGTTACAACTGGTGGGATTCTCTTCCTGTTTTAAGGGTAAGATTAAACTGTATGTATGTGTGTGTGTGTGTGTGTGTGTGTATACCACTACAGACACTACATAAAATTAAAAAACTTCTGTGCAGCAAAGGAAAAATCAACAGAATAAAAAACAAACAGCTAACAAATTATTTCTTTCATGTATCATGCCTTTGGTGTTGCATCCAAAAAGTCATTGCCCTGCTTAAGGTCATCTAGGTTTTCTCCTATATAATCTTCTAGGATTTTATAATTTCACTTTTTACATTTAGGTCTGTGATCTATGTGGGGTTAACTTTTGTAAAGGTGTAAGATCTGTGCCTAGATTATTTTTCTTCTTTGCAAGTGGGTGTACAATTGCTCCAGCACCATTTGTTGAAAAGACAATTTTTGTTCCATCACATTGCCTTTGCTTCTTAGCTGAAGGTTAATTATAGTTCTATGGGCCTATTTCTAGTATCTCTAGTCTGTTTCATGGATATATTTGTCTATTCTTTCATCAGTATCACCCTGTCTTGATTATTGTGGCTATATAGTAAGTCTTGAAGTTGGTCAGGTAATGTCAGTTCTCCAACTTTGTTCTCCATCAATATCACGTTGGCTATTCTGGGTCTTTTGCCAGCTATCTTTATGTTTTTGATTACTAGTTTAATTCCATTTTGGTCTGAGGGCAGGAATTTTATGATTTATATTCTTCTAATTGCTTAAGATGTGTTTTATGGCCCAGAATGTGGTCTTTCTTGGTGAATGTGAGAAAAATGTGTATTCTAATGTTGGTGAATGTAGTAATCTACAGTTATCTTTTATAATTCCTTGATTGCTGATGTTGAGGAATTCAACTATATTCTTACTGATTTTTTGATTGCTGGATCTGCCCATTTCTGAGTTGAAGACTCCAGCTATGATAATGGATTCATCTATTCCTGTCTGTAGTTTTATTGGTTTTGCCTCACATAGTCTGACACTGTGTTGTTAGGAGCATGCACATTAAGGATTGTTATACTTTCTTGGAGAATTTACCCCTATATCATTATATAATGCTGGTCTTTATCCCTGGTAATGTTCCTTGCTTAGAAGTTTGTTCTTTCTGAAAATAATACAGCTACTCTTGTTTTCTTTGATTAGTGTTAGCATGGTATACTTTTCTCCATCCATTTACTTTTTTTTTTTTTTAAAGATTTTATTTATTTATTTGAGAGAGAGAATGAGATAGAGAGAGAGAGCATGAGACGGGGGAGGGTCAGAGGGAGAAGCAGACTCCCTGCCGAGCAGGGAGCCTGATGCGGGACTCGATCCTGGGACTCCAGGATCATGACCTGAGCCGAAGGCAGTCGCTTAACCAACTGAGCCACCCAGGCGCCCTCTCCATCCATTTACTTTTAATCTATATGTGTCCTCATATCTAAAGTGGGTTTCTTGTAAACAAAATGTAGCTGGGTCTTGTTTTTTGATCCACTCTGACAATCTCTTTCAATTGGTACATTTAGGCCATTGATATTCAAAGTGATTATCAGATGTAGTTAGATTATATCTACCATATTTGTTACTCTTTTCTATTGCCCTTGTTTTTTGTTCATATTTGTCTTCCACTCTTTTTATGCTTTTTGTGATTGAATGAAGCATATTTATATGCCTCCCTTTTCTCTTCTTTCTTAGCATATCAGTTATACCTTTTTATCCCCCCAGATTTCTTTAGTGGTTGCCCTAGAGTTTGCAATTACACATTTAGAGCTAATTCAAACCCACTTTCAAATGACACTCTACCACTTCATGGGTAGTATGAGTACTTTATAATAACAAAATAATCCTAATTCCTCCCTCTTGTCCTTTGTATCACTGATGTCCATTGTATATTTGCTTATATATGTATATATATAATATAACATGTAATTATTATATATACATATACCATATATAATATATATATGCATAAATGAATATAATACTTAAACATATATAATTAAATATATTGTTGCTATTATTATTTTGAACTGTTATCTGTAGATCCATAAAGAATAAGAAAAATTAAAGTTTTTATTTTACCTTAATTTATTCCTTCTATTCTCTTTCTTTTTTGTAGATCTGAGTTTCTGACCTAATTTTTTTCTCTCTAAAGATCTTTTAACACTTCTATAAGGCAGGCCTATTGGAAACAAATTCCCTCAATTTTGATTTATCTGAGAAAGTTTTCATTTCCCCTTCATTTTTGAAGGATGATTTCACAGGATACAGAATTCTAGGTTGGTGGGTTTTTGTTTTAGTTTTTGTTTTTCTTGTTTTGTTTTGTCTCAACACTTTAAATATTTTATTTCACTCTCTTCTTGTCTGCATGGTTTCTGAGAAGTCAGAGGTAAATCTTGTCTTTTTTCCATTATAAGTGAAATGATTTGACTTGGTTTTTGTTTTCTCTGACTTCTTTCTAGATTTTTTTCTTTATCTTTAATAGTCTGTAGTTTGAAAATGATGTGCTTATCTGTAGTTTTTTGCAGTTATTCTGCTTGGTGTTCTCTGAGCTTCCTGGATCTGTGGTTTGGTATTGGACATTAATTTGGGGAATTCTCAGTCATTATTATTCCAAATACTTCTTCTATTTCTCTCTTTCTTCTCCTTCTGATATCCCCGTTACACAAATGTTACACCTCTTGTAGTTGCCCCCCTACTCATGGATATTCTATTCTGTTCTTTTTTCAATCTTTGTTCTCTTTGCTTTTCACTTTTAGAAATTTCTACTGAGATATTCTCTAGTTCAGAGACTGCTCAGTCTACTAATAATTTTATCAAAGGCATTCTCCATATCTATTTCTGTGTTTTTGATCTCTAACATCTGTTTTTTGGTTCTTTTGTAGGAATTTCATCTTTCTGCTTACATTGCTCATCTGTTCTTGCATGCTGTATATTTTATACATGAGATCATATGAATTATAGCTGTTTTAAATTCCTGATAATTCCAACATCCCTGACGTATCTGGTTCTGATGCATGCTCTGTCTCTTTGAATTAATTAATTAATTTATTGCTTTTTATATGTATGCTTTATAACTTTTTTCTTGATTGCCAGATATGATGTGCTGGGTAAAAAGAATCACTGTAAACAGAGTTTCAGTAATGTAGTGCTAAGGTGTGGTGGGGAGGAGAAGCAATCTGTAGTCTTGTAATTAGTTCTAAGTCTTTAGGTAAGCCTATGCTTCTGGTCTATTAACTTTACAAGTGTTTCTCAGTATTTCTTTTTCTCCCCCTTCAGATGGGAGAGAATGGCTAGAGTAAGTCAGAGTTGGGTATTTCCCTCTGATAATACAGTAGCAGGTTAAGATCTAGTTATCTAGTTTCTCCCAAGGGCAAACCTTGTTAAGAATAGAGTACCCTGGAATATTTAAAAATGGTTCCTTTAACCCTCTCCCTGTTGAGAGCAAGAGGAAATTTTTCCCTGATATTTACTGTGAGAATCTAATGGAACTCCTTGAGGTAAATTTCACAAAATTATTGATGAACTGCTATGATTAAGTCCTTGTGAAGTTTTTAACTCTCAGAGCTGTCCACACTGAGCTTCCAACAATTCCTCAATTACAGCTCAGGTTTTCCACCTCTGCAGATTATTCTAGGATGGATCACTCATGAGTCTTTGCTCAACTAAGCCATGGCTCCAATCCTTGGTTTATCCTGTGACCTCACTTTTCTTATGGATCTTAGAAGAGTTGTTGATTTTTTAGTTTGTTCAGCTTTTTACTTGTTAGGCTAAACTGAAAACATCCAAGCTCTTTATATGCTGAACTGGAAACCAAAAGCTTTTCCTTGCATTTTGCTCTATTCCTTTTAGACCCTTCCTTTACTACAATATTGAAATTATTAGAGTGGACATCTTAGACTAGTTCCCAGTTTAGGGTAGAAGCATTTAGTCTTCACCATTAAATATGATGTTATCTTTAGATTTTTTCAGAGATGCTCTTTATGTGCCAGGTTTGGTATCAATTATTATCACAAATGGATGTTAAATTGTATCAGAAACAGTTATGGCATATATTTAAAAATATCATATGTTTTTCTTTGTGTTTCTTTTTTAGTCTGATAACATGGAAAATTACACATACTTATTTTCAAATGTTAAATAAACTTTACAGTCCCATGATAAACCCCAATAGAACATGTTATATTGTTAAAACAAAAAAAAAAGAATAAAACTATAAATCTAAAAGCAAAAGATAACAAAACTATTTACAACTAAGCTCAAACATAGAGATAAAAGTAAATGAAAATAAAGCCTGGGTGGCTGTTGTTGGGCGTCTGCCTTCAGCTCAGGTCATGATCCCAGGTTCGTGGGATCGAGCCCCGCATCGCGGTCCCTGCTTGACGGGAAGCCTGCTTCTCCCTCTCCCACTCCCCCTGCTGTGTTCCTTCTCTCACTGTCTCTCTCTCTCTGTCAAATAAATAAAATCTTAAAATAAATAAATAAATAAATAAATCTATTTAAGAAATATATTAATAATAAAGCAAAAATGTATTTTGATGATGGCTAGAAGAGAACGACATAAAATGGAGTTATTCATAAAGATTAAAGTATACATATGAAAAAATGTAAAGGCAAATAGAAATTAAAGTTTGAATCATGGTTTTAATATCACATAAGGTAGATTTTAGACTAAAAATCATTACGAGACAAAAAGAATACTTCATGATGCAAGAGACTGATTACCAAAGTTACAACCATTGTTAACATATCTCTGCATCTATAACATAACAACAATTTCTGTAAATCAGCTAACTCAGGAAAAGAAAAGAGAAATATATAAACATACACCTGTGACAGAAGAATTCTATCACATTTATCTGAAATCTAGAGAAACACGCCTATTTTCAGGTGTTGAAGACAATATTTGGAATCCAGTTGAAATGTTAGCATCATCTACAAGTGAACTGCTACACTAGTTGAGGATGCCCTCAATGTAGAGTGTATGTAAAAGACAGTGAAGAAGAAAGTTCTCCCAAAGTACAAGACCTGAGATATATATATCTGGTGTGCATTTTGCCTAAAGAGGAAATGGTCAAATACGTGGATCTATACCACTTGATATGAAGTGGCTAATAATTTGGCTAAATGATCAGGGAACAAGATCAGAGGATTGTACAAGTATAGGACTTAGAAAATACATGTGACTGGATCTGTCAGAAAAGGCACAGCATATAAAAGAGATTTGTGTTCCATTTGAATGTTCACTCAATACTGATGAGGTACTTAATACTTGGGTGGGAAAGATGACTTATTTTATGAAAGTCACTCAGCCTCGGGATGCCTGGGTGGCTCAGTCGTTAAGCGCCTGCCTTCGGCTCGGGTCATGATCCCAGAGTCCTGGGATCAAGCCCCACGTTGGGCTCCCTGCTCAGCGGAGAGTCTGCTTCTCCATCTCCCCCTGCCCCTCCCCTTGCTTGTGCGTGCACTCTCTCTGTCTCTCTCTCTCTCATATAAATAAATAAAATCTTAAAAAAAAAAAAAAGAAAGTGGGGCGCCTGGGTGGCTCAGTCGGTTAAACGGCTGCCTTCGGCTCAGGTCATGATCCCAGGGTCCTGGGATTGAGCCCCGCATCAGGCTCCCTGTTCAGTGGAGAGCCTGCTTCTCCCTCTCCCTCTGCTTGCCTCTCTGCCTACTTGTGCTCTCTATCTATCTGTCAAATAAATAAATAAAATCTTAAAAAAAAAAAAAAAAAGAAAGTCACTCAGCCTCTGTCTTAGCTATCCTAGCTTATGCTCAATAAACTCATGAACAAAGTATGATGACAAGTATGGAGGTATTGCCTAGGTTCAACTAGATGAATTTTTTCTCTTCAAGGCTGACCTGATGCCAATATCCAAAAGCCGAGATCAACTGAAAGTCCAAAATGATACCATTTCCCAGGGAAGCAGTAGATGGCTTTCATTCCCCCTGAAAAGATACTTCAATTGGACATAAATGTGTATTCTTTGCCAAAATGCTCTGATAGCTATGCCATCTGTTGATTTAGTGAAATCTTTGTTTGTATAGTGACCATAGGAAGGAGGCATGGAACAGATTCTCCCTCACTACTCTCAGAAGGAATGAACCAACCCTGGTGAACCTTCATCTTGGACTTCTGGCCTCCAGGACAGTGAGACAATAAATTTCTGTTGTACAAGTCACACAGTTTGTGGTGCTTTTTATAGGAATCCTAGGAAACTAGTACAATAAACAAAAGCATGCTGCTGTATCATTTTTCTTTTAAGTTTAATTATGAGTAGAAAGGTAATTAGGAATGTTGAGTAGTGGGTTATTACCCATTGATATTAATCACAATTCCTGCCTTTATAAGCTTCTTCCATACTACAGTTGATGGAAACCTTTCTGGCCTGAAAGTTTCCACTTTAAATTTTGCCATTAAAAGACACTTGTGCAAAGATTTGGAAAGTGAAGGAGAAGCCAGGTTTACCCCTGCAGCAGTGCTAACTAAGCACATTGGCTTTGGCAGATAATAGATGTAAGGTTTTGCTGGTAGGTTGTGGGCATCCCCATCAAGTCCCCCGGCTGATTGCTGCAGGCAGCTCATCTTATCTGCAGAGGCTCCTAGTGATATCTGCATTTCCTGATTTCTTACACAGGATTTATGGATTCTTTGACCTTCTCACTTCAACATTTCTGATATTATTTTAGGACTCTAATTCCCTATATTACATCCCTGGCAGTTTGAAATACCTGAAGCTGTCTGTTTTCCTAAACCAAATGCACATTCCCTCAAACTTAATAAAAAAAAATTTAGAAATAGAAATCCTCACATAATCCAAAAATAATGAAAAACTTTATAGAATATTACTATAAAAGCAAAATTGTATGACCTTTAGAATGAAAGACCTATTTTATTTTCCAAAGACAAATGCTAATTGATGTTCTGCTTATTCTAGCTTCACATTGTACTATAAAATTTTGTGAAATGATACATATCATAAAGCATTAATGTGAGTGTCTTGTAAACTACGGGTTGATAGTTCAGAGAACCTCATGGGTTAAGCTCACTGGCAGGTCTCTATGTCTTCAAAGTGATGCTGACTTATAAATGAGAAAAGTTAAAAGAGGTACCTTATTTGGTTAGAAAACATTTTACATGTTAGATTATTTCATGTGAAACAAACTGAAACTGCTGCCAAACTGATTTTATCTTCTAGAAAATTATGCTACATTTTCTATCACAATACAGACATTTATTATAGAAGCAAAGTGAATCTAGTGCATAGTTGTCATAAGATAATAACTACTCTTGGGAATTACAGATACTTGGTTAAGTTTAGTATCTTTTACTGCCTTAGGGATGTGGTTATATTATGACAAACAGCCCTCGTCATTTCTTTTTTTAAAATATATTATTAGTATAGTATTTTAATACTATTAAATTTTAAGTTTTAATTCCCACATTGGAGGATTCTAGCTGTTAAAACAGTTTAGAATGGTTCCTAAACCCTTTAGTCTTGCTATAACTGCTATGCCTTTCATAGACTGAGCAGTACAGGGGAATTCTGTTAGCCTAAATTCTCAGTCCTGGTTGCTATGTTTTCCATGAACTGCATGCTGATAAGGTTAAAATTTGTTTGGGGAGTTATGTTCAAGCTGAATCCCTAAATGGTACATATATTCAGGATTAGAAATAGCTGCTATTAAAAACTCATTTTCCAAATAATTCCAAATTGATGATGCTAGGACATACCTGAGTGAATGACGATGCTGCATTGTTCAGACCTCCATTAAGTCCATATTCCGTCAAAGCAAGTACTCAATTGTCTTCAGGGCTTTGTATTAGGTAGGATAAGTCTATGGGTTTGCATATTTATAATTAAGGCTGATTTGTTTTAATCCCCGCCACAGAAAGTCCCATATCAGATGAGTATGCTTAGTGATGTAAAAATAAAATAATTGGGCAGTTTCCTAGTTCCGGAACCTTGAAAGTCCAGCAAGCGCAGTACACTCTTTCTCTCCCAGTGAATTCAGCTATAAAACCTAAACAGAGCACATGGGGGAAGTAGGTGAGGACTCCAAAAAGTAAACAGTAGCAAACATATTCAGAAGATCAGAGTTTTGGGGCACCTGGGTGGCTCAGTTGGTTAAGCGACTGCCTTCAGCTCAGGTCATGATCCTGGAGTCCCGGGATCGAGTCCCGCATCGGGCTCCCTGCTCAGCGGGGGGTCTGCTTCTCCCTCTCCCGCTCCCCCCTCTTGTGCTCTTTCTCTCTCTCACTCTCTCTCTCAAATAAATAAATAAAATCTTAAAAAAAAAAAAAAAAAAAAAGAAGATCAGAGTTTCAAATGTCATTGAAAAATTATTTTCCTCTGCTTTTTCTCACTCTGGTCTCAAAGCTGATGCCTTGGACATCAGCACAATCACAGAGAATACCAGAAGAAGCTTCTGGTTCAGGCTTAATGTGCAGGAAAGGATTCTTCTGGCAAGGACGGTAGTGACAGCCAGGACTCATAGGGCCTAAAACTCCGTACAAGGGGAAAATCTTCTTCAATTCAAAAAACTGTATTACCAGATATTAGGATAAGCCCCACCAATGTTTCTCTACCTCTGTCTTTCTGCACGTGTTTCAGAATGGACGTGCAGTCAAAAAATTGCACACTGGTGGGGAAAGGGGGTAAACGGAGTCCCGGTTTTCTAGCCAAAAGACCTAAAAGGGGATCTAGCTAGATGACAGGAAGGTGACAGAGAGGGAGGACCCAGGGAAATTACATTCTTGGTTCATCCCTAATGAAGCAAGTATGAATCTAATGCTAAAATAGCATGAAAATATTTTAAATACTAAGCGAAGAGTTAAATTACTGTTCAGTTCCTAAAAATGGGTACTGGCTGGTGCACATATGGAGCAAGTCAGAATAGCACTGCAAATGCTTTGAAAATTGACCTAACATTAAAACCAAAACCCACAGGAGCCTAAAAAGAATGTGTCAGCCAAATGCAGCCATGTTGATTGCCCTCTTAAGAAAAAACGAACAAACAAAACATTTTCTGCAGAAATTAAACAAGATTTAATGTGTCATATCAAAAAATTAAAAAATGTCTGTGGTATAACCAAAACTTATCACCAAAAGAAAAACCAAGAAAATCTCTACAAATATCAGAAAAGAGACTATCAAAAGATGCCAATGACAAGATAATATTAATGGTGAAATACTTTGAAAAATAAAAATATTAAATTAAAATAAATTAAATTAAATTAAATATAGCTATGTATAAAGTGTTCCAACAGCCATTGAGGAAGACTATTGAAATAAACTAGGTTAAAAAATGCCAGCAAAGAAATATATGTATTGAGATAACAAGGCAAGAGTCAATGACATTGAAAATATTAAAAATAATTTAAGTAGATGGGGTGCCTAGGTGGTTCAGTTGGTTAAGTGCCAGACTCTTGATTTTGGCTCAGATCATGATCTCAGGGTCATGGGATCTCGTCCTGTATCAGGTTTGCACTCAGCATGGAGTCTGCTTGAGAGTCTCACTCCCCCCCTCCTTTTGCCCCTCACACCCTCCCTGCTCACACCCACATATGTGTGAGCTCTCTCTCTCCCCCTCCCTCTTAAAATAAATAAATAAATTAATTAATTAATTAAAAGATCTTAAAAAAATAAGAATTATGTCAATATCACATCCTAGGGAGGATGCAGAGCATACAGAACACTACACTTAGTCTACTGAAATGAAAAATTATACAGTCAATCTGGAAATAGTTTGGCAATTTCTTTTATAAAATTACACATACCATATGAATCAGCAAACCTACTTATCAAGATTTAACCAGAGTAGTGAGAAGTTATACTCACATGAAAACAAGTAAACAAATGTTGATAGAAATTCTATTTATAAAATAATAACCTGGAAACAACCCAAATGTACTTCAAATTGTGAATGGAATGGATAAACAAAATGAAGTACATCCATACAATGGAATAATACTGAGTAATCAAAGGGATTATTTATGTTTAGGTACACAAAGTCGCTTGGCTCCCAACAGCAGGTTTTACTGATATGCACAACTTGTATGAATTTTAAAGACTAAGTGAAAGAAACCAGTCTCAAAAGTCACTTAATGTGTGATTCCAACTCATGACTTTCTCACAAAGACAAAACCAAATGGCAGATAACAAATCAATGCCTGCAAGAGATTAACAGTGGGGCAAGTGATTGATTACAGAGGGATAACAAGAGGGATCCTTTGGAGGTGATAGGACTGTTTTGTATCTTGATTATGGTGGTGTTTATATGAATATACACACATGTCTAAAATTCATAAAACTGTACCCAATAATGAAGTAAATTTTACTGCATGTTTTAAAGTAATGTGATATTAATTATATGTGATGTTAACATTTTATTATGAGTAATCTAAAGACTCAATTTCCAAATTAATATTTCAGCTAGGATCTCTTTTCTGAATTTCACTCTTGAGTAGCCAATTATCTGACCTCTCTAAGGGTAATGGGACTGGGGTTCTCCAACATTTATTCAAATAAAATACATGAACTCTGAATTTTCAAACTACACTCCCCATTTATAAATTTCCTCCATTCTTCTTCAATTCTGAAAAGAACAATATCACTACCCAAAGTTACATTATAGAAACAGTAAATCCATCTTGGTTTCTAGGTCTCATCTCACATCAAACACCAGATCTCTCTGGTTCCACCTTCATTTTACGCACACACGTGCACACACCAGCATACACACACATACACACACACTTCTTTTCCATCCCCAGTAGTTATTTTAGTCTTAATGACTTGTAGCTCTTGCCTAGAGCCTTCTAACAGGTTTTTGTATCTTTTTGCTTCATCTCTCATTCTCTTTAAATCTATTTTTTAACCAATAGGCTAATGAATGTTTTAATAGTTTACTTGGACATTAGCTTGCTATAGTTTAAAGTCTTTCAATAAATTTGTACTTGGATTTATAATATAATACACACACACACACACACAAAGTAAGGGAGCTATGGACTCTTTTTCTTTTTTTATTATTTTTTTTATTATGTTAGGTTAACCACCAACATTACATCATTAGTTTTTGATGTAGTGTTCCATGATTCATTGTTTGCATATAACACCCAGTGCTCCATTCAGTACATACCCTCTTTAATACCCGTCACCAGGCTAACCATCCCCTCACCCCCCTCCCCTCTAGAACCCTCAGTTTGTTTCTCAGAGTCCATAGTCTCTCATGGTTCGTCTCCCCCTCCGATTCCCCCCCTTCATTTTCCCCTTCCTACTATCTTCTTCTTTTTTTAACATATAATGTAGTATTTGTTTCAGAGGTACAGGTTTGTGATTCAACAGGCTTACACAATTCACCATAGCACATACCCTCCCCAATGTCTGTCACCCAGACACCCCATCCCTCCCACCCCCCACGACTCCAGGAACCCTCAGTTTGTTTCCTGAGATTAAGAATTCCTCATATCAGTGAGATCATATGATGCATGTCTTTCTCTGATTGACTTATTTTGCTCATTATAATACCCTTCAGTTCCATCCACGTCATTGCAAATGGCAATACTTCATTCCTTTTGATGGCTACATAATATTCCATTGTATATCTATACCACGAGAACTCTTTCTTTTTTTAAGATTTTATTTATTTATTTGAGAGAGCGAGAGCCAGGGCCAGAGCAGGGTGAAGGACAGAGGGAGAAGCAGACTCCCCGCTGAGCAGGGAACCTGATACGGGGCTCAATCCCAGGACTCCAGGATCATGCCTTGAGCTGAAGGCAGACGCTTAACTGACTGAGCCACCTAGGTGCCCCAGGAGCTATGAACTCTTATATGATCTTGTTCATACCAGCTTCTCAGGTCTAGTTTGGTACAACTCTCTTGGTTACTACTAACTAGGCTCTTGAATTTCCTTCTTTTGTTTTCCTGATTAAGAGGAGCTCTTTCTCTCTCTTTGTTAATGTCAAAGCCCTCATTATGTTGGTCCCTTCACCTGTATCACATTCTATACCTCTACTATGTAACTGTTATTCATCACAATTTTGTCTACCAAAATAGTATCTTCTGGAAAGAGCCTTGACTCCTACCTCCCAGAGAATTAATTATGTTCTTTCATGCTTACCAGTTACTTCCTTCAGAGCATTATGTCATTATAGAATTATATACAGTCTTGTGGATTTTTAAAATATCTGAAATATTAGTGGCCAGTAAGTTCCAATAAGACAAGAATCACAAATTCTTGTTTTACCATAGCTCTAGACAAAGTATCTGAAATCATCCGTATTTAATAGGTCTTTAATATTAAAGTTAATTAATAGATGCATTTTAAACATTTGATTACTTTTGTAACAAATTATTAATATTGTGTTTCTTTGGGAAAGACAATAGTATAGTATATTTTGTCATTTATCTAATGTAATTTTGTTAAATATGAGTTGATATTATAAATAGATTAATACATATGTTTAAGTTTGCTAAGACCCTTGCCAATAATGGAACTCCTGAGTGTCCATGCATTTTCAATGAATAAATGCTTCTGCGCTGCAGTTTTCTTTAAATAAAATAATCTAATTTTTATGATATAAAAACACTCATAAAAGTGAACAATTAGGGTAAAATACCTCTTGTGTTTAGTTCTATATATCCATGTTCTTTTTATTTTGTATATAGCATGTCATAATGACTTATGGTATAAAAATGGTCAAAATGTTTTTTAAGTTCAAACTGGAGAATTAAGTTATCATGCCTCAGTCAAGAAGGGCAGTATATTAGTGAGGATTTTGTTTTAAGTAACATAAAACCTAACTCAAAGTACATTAAACAAGTAGAGCATTTAATGGCACATGTTACTAGAACATTTAGAATTAAGACCTTCCCCTGGAAAGGTAACAACTTTCCAGGCTTCTGGAATTGTGCTGAGTGGTTCAATGCTTTCACCTCCCAGGCTGTTTCTTTCTTCACTTTGCCATTGTTAACTTTAGCAAATAACTGGCCTTTATTTTTCTCAAGGTACTAACCAATGCAGTGGCATTACCTCCTTGCTCATCCAAGAGAGAGGGGAAGATAGAGGGAAAGAGAAGAAGAGGGAGAGGGAGAAGTATGGGGAGAGAAAATGATTCTCTCCAATCAATAACAGTAATATTAATAACAATAATAATGATAATAATAATAATAATAATATACTTGGGATTCACTGTGATGGGTCCAAATTAAGACAGGTATCCTTACCTAATCCAATCACATGTTTAAGGGAGAACCTTGGGTTAACTGGGTGACAACTGGTTATGGATTAATATTTAATACCACAGGCTAATGGGGGCCTCTCTTACACCAGAGGGGGGGTGAATTTCATTAAACTGTGTGACTGCTATACAATGTGGGTACCTCAAAGAAAGAAAATCTGAGGGCTGTAGGAGGGAAGAAGTCAATATATAAATGCCAAAAAGCCAGCCTGGGTAGATCAAGCTGTTTATAACAAATCACAAATAATCACTTAAATATTTGATAAATTAGCTAATGAAATACTACATGAAAAACCCTTAATTATATTTAATAAAAATATAATTTTTCAACATGCAGTCATCTATTCTTTTTTAAATAAAGCCTTCATTAGGGTAGCAACTATTCATTCAAGTACATTTAGTTTCAAAAGCCTATGAGTTGGGGCGCCTGGGTGGCTCAGTTGTTAAGTGTCTGCCTTCAGCTCAGGTCATGATCCTGGGGTCCTGGGATCGAGCCCCGCATCAGGCTCCCTGCTCGGCGGGAGGCCTGCTTCTCCCTCTCCCACTCTCCCTGCTTGTGTTCCCTCTCTCTGTCAAATAAATAAATAAAAATAAATAAAAATATTAAAAAAAAAAAGCCTATGAGTTTTGACCCTCAAGATGATTGCTTATTACTTATAAAAGTTGGATTTTCTCTTAAAAATTGCATCAATATAAAAATCATATATTTGCTATATGTTCAAAACTATTATGGATAAGAGTACAAGAAAATAAACATTATATTAGGTAAAAATGGCAATAATATTAATATATTCATCTCCACAAACATATTTCCATTGTACCATTATTATGTTCTATCATGTACAGTTCTATTTCACATAATATGAATTACATCACAGACATTCTTGCCTCAATGAATCCTTAGAAAATGATAAAAAGCAAAAGACACCATATAATAAAAAGTGTAATTTCATTTGCTCTAATCTTGCTAGAGTAGCTTTTTTATAAAAGGATCATTGCTTACACAAATAATCCTATCTACTAAATCTAATTAACTCTATAAGGTTTTATTGTACTCTTTTATGTAGAAGAAAGACTATCCCTAGCAATGATTTGCATGATGCATATAAACAAAGATGATGGTTCTAAGATTCTCTCCAAAACAATGAGAGATCTGTTCAATACACATTAAATAGGACCTTCTGTAGAATTAATCATTCAACACTTTGTTTGGATGGCTGTTCTTTCTTTCATGCTAAAGACTGGGAGCATGGTGTAGCAGCTGTTTGCCTTAAAAGTTTGTAGATGTTGGCCTCACATGCAATTCTGTTTTGTTGCTATAGCAATCGCTACAGGGAAAGAAAAATAAAAGAAAATTAATCTGCCTTACAGTTTAGGTTCCTAGAGTGCACCCACTATGTGGTAAGTGCAATAATTAAATCTTGTTTACTGTTTCTTTAAAAACTTTGGTGTACCTGATGATATCATCACCACCTGATTGATTTTTTAGGTAAGGGAAACAATGAAAATTAATTGCCCTAATCTTCACTCAAGGACAACACATACATTTTGTGCTGAAACAAATTGTGTGTGCGTGTGTGTGTGTTTTTTAGTTCAGTTTTAAACAGCTGGAGATTTTGAATTTCCTTTTCATTTCCTTTTCTGTATTATATGAAACACATTCTCAGGGATGGAAAAATTGTTGTAATCCAGAGGTTGAAATTTTGTATGTGAAGCTTGAAATGGACAGAACAAAGGATTTGCTCTTACATTAACACAATTTCCCTCCTGATACCAAATGACAGCAGGAAAAGAAAATTCTTTTCATCTCAAGAAGCTGTATTTAAAGGAAGATATAGTTTAAGGTAGACCGGATATATTAAATTCTAAGAGGAAATAATTCTAAAAATTGTTTTAATTTTTTTTAATTTTTTAAATTTATGCAAGAGTTAATACATATATTAATGGTCTATAAAGTATTATGCAGGACTATTCCGGAACAACAAAAAGAAAAGTAACTTAAAAATGTATTATTAGTCTTTTTATGACTTTGTTGCTATTGTCAGTTTAACACGGAGATGAACATTTTCACATATCACATCATAGACATGAGTTTCTACTGATTAGTCAGAGAAAAAAGTCTGTTGTTTTTTTTTAAGATTTTATTTTATTTTATTTATTTTATTTTTTTAAAGATTTTATTTATTTATTCATGAGAGACAGAGAGAGCGAGAGAGAGGCAGAGGGAGAAGCAGGCTCCCAAGGAGCAGGGAGCCTGATGTGGGACTTGATCCCAGGACCCTGGGATCATGACCTGAGCCGAAGGCAGACGCTTAACCATCTGAGCCACCCAGGCGCCCTAAAGATTTTATTTATTTATGTGACAGAGAGAGACAACAAGAGAGAGGGAACACAAGCAGGGGGAGTGGGAGAGGGAGAAGCAGACTTCCCGCTGAGCAGGGAGCCCGATGCGGGGCTCGATCCCAGGACCCTGGGATCATGACCTGAGCCGAAGGCAGACGCTTAACGACTGAGCCACCCAGACGCCCCAAAAAGTCTGTTTTTAAGAAAATAATCAACTTTCAGTAGCTAGCCTCGATGCATGCTAACATTTACTATAATTACCTAAAACCAACATAAGATGTTCTTTCAATCCTCCCATTAATTGTTTTACTCATTCTTAATTGCCAATTTCCTTTTATACCCTTGAACAATTATTCCTATTTCTTGCCACTATCCTGTTAAATTTATATCCCTTTCATAAAGAGAGCCTAGCTTCTCATTTTATAAACAAAATGGAGAATATTACTTATGTAATTTCCTATTATTTGCTGTATTGCAATTACACAATTTATGTGTCCTTTCCTCTAGTGCCTGGAAGTTCCTTCTGCTTCAGGGCAATCTTCTCACCTATTATTCTTAACTCTCTCTCTCTCTCTTTTTTTTTTTTTCCAGAAGGCTATAGATAAACGCAAATCTCTTCTATTATCCCCTCTCAATTTTAATCCTAACTACAACCTATATCCTTTGCTTTGTCAAGCATATTTCTATTAAGATAATGTTTGCTTCTAAGTCCCTGAAAAAAACTGCATGCCCCAGATTTTTGTGTTTTCCTTAACAATACTAAGTATACTCCCCGTTAATATAGAGTAATTTCTGGTCATGCCTTAAGCATTATTTGAAAATCTCTGCAACCATTTATGTACCTCTCCTCAGTTTGGCTAGTTATCCAGGTTAATTTAAAGTTTACATAAAATGATTGCTTTTTTCTTTCTTTCTCCTGAACTCATCCTTAACTAGAGGTAATTTTTATTTATTATTTTTATTTAACGCTTGCCTCTCCTTCTATAATCTCCATTCTATGCTCCTTCAATATAAACCCTTCAAATAAGGAGTAAGTTTTTAAAATCTTGTATTGAGAAAGCCCTTCTCCACTAATATACAAAATGGAATCCGATCTCTGAGATATCTGAAAAAAACTACAATAATACATAGATTGGCTTCTGAGGCTAACTTCTATTTTTTTCTTATTAAGAAACTGATGATAACAATTAGAACTTATCTTTCAAACCAGCACACTTTTCAGAGTGACAAATACTCTTAATAATAATGTGAAAGCAACAGATTAACATCAGGAAGTAAGATCATCCTATAATTCTGAGCCTATTTTAATTTCTTTCTGGGTCTAGATGTTCTCACATACATTTTTCTTGTCAGTGAGATTTGTGCTGGGATTCCCAGTGCGAACTCACTGTACTTATTACAATTATTTTTTTCTTGCGTGTTTTTAAAAATTTAACTTTTAAAATATTTTTTAAGTCAGATGTAAAAACAAATTCCAAAAAGCGAAGACACATATATTGTGGTGTTTAATACACAACCTCAATAAGCTTGTTTGGAGTATATCATGGAGAAACCGTGCCCCATAGGGTTAATGAGGTTGAGACTAGCAAAATTTAAAGCTTGTTTTTCAGAGAACTATTTCCCTCTAATCAGCTATTGTGTCTTTTCAGACCCCACTAACAAATGCATTAGCTGTCTCTGCAGAAGCCTGAACTCAAGGTCAACTGATACAGTTCCAGCCTATAAACTAACAAGGCCCTTCATTCCTTACCCAAGATAACAAGCCCAAGACCCTTTTTAGTTTATACCAGCCCTGGGGGCATGCTCATAGCCCCTGATCCTTGTCCTAAAAGAACTTCCTGAGGTCAGGGGCTGAATTTTGTCTTGCTCTGATGTTAAGTCTCTACCCCAAAGTAAACATGGGATATTTGTTACATATATGTTTGTTCAATGAGCATGCTCCATCTTTCCTTATGACTAGTCATAAATTCCCCCACCCTTTTCATCAATATGTATATAATCTCAATCCCGATGATTATAAAAACTTTTTCTCTCCCTCTTTGGGGAGGTGGATTTGAGGCTTTTTCTTTCCTCTCCTCCTGCTTTGGCTGCCTCTCGAATAAACCCTTTCCTAGCTGCATAGCTGATGTCTCAGCAATTAGGTTTTGTTGTGCAGAAGCAGATGGGAGTCACTCTGTCTAACGGTTATTAAAATAACTAAATAAGAAGACCATTAAAATGAAGTGTCTCTGATGCCTTCAAAGCTTAAGTAAGCAAACTGAAACCTTAACCAGAATAAATAACAAAAAATACCTTGAGGTTACGAAATCCAAACCTAAGAGTAACCAATCACAAACAGCCAATTAGGCTTTCCCAAATAGGGCAGTCTCTTAAGCTACCATCAAATGATGGCCTTGATTTGCTTCTGCTTCTTTATAAAAAAGTTTCCCCTAGTTCCTTCAGTGGAGTGGTCCTAACTACTTTTGGTTTGGCGCCACCCTGTTTGAAATCCACGTTTGCTCAAATGAAGTCTTGAGAATGTGTCTCAGTTCATCTTTTAACACAACATGCCTCATATATAAGATCATATAAAATGGGATGTGATGGCTACTTATAATAGTCTGCAATACTCTAAATGGAAGTGAGAAAGAGTACCATTCCAGTGATTTTGCTTTAATTTATTGTTCTCTTTTGGGCACAATTGCCAATTTTTTTTTTCCTTTATTCAAGGGTTTTCAAGCTTTTAGATCCAAAAAAAAAAAAAAAGTTTTCCAATATTTATGTATTGTTTTTATGAGTCTTCTGATTTGCTTCATAGATATAACTAGTTAGCTACACATTTGCAAACAACACACACACTCATATATAAGCATATAGAGATATTATTATGTATCTACTTATATATGTGTAAACTGATATAAAACAGATCCATATATTAACATCTCTGAGTTTATAGGACAATAATTCATTTTTATGTGAGCAAATGTTGCTAAAATAATATTATAAATATTAAATATTAAAATAATATTACAAACAAAATAATTAAATATGCTTGTCCAGTTTCCTAACAAATAAGAGTTAGTTTTTCTTTGTCAAACATACTAATGCTATCATGACAAATCCAAATCTTATATAGAGACAAGCTGTCATGTTTTATTTTTTAATTGGAGAAGAAATAGACGCAATGATATAAAATGTAGTAAATTTATCCTTTAATCTATATAGATGGTCTTTCATGATTTAAAACTTTATAAGATTAATGTAACGATATTATAATCTGTAAGAATTTGTAAATGTATACAGTGCAAATACTAAATGACTTTTTTCTTTTTTTTTTTTTAAGATTTTATTTATTTATTTGAGAGAGAGAGAATGAGAGAGAACACATGAGAGGGGATAGGGTCAGAGGGCGAAGCAGACTCTCTGCCGAGCAGGGAGCCCGATGCGGGACTCGATCCCGGGACTCCAGGATCATGACCTGAGCCGAAGGCAGTCGCTTAAGCAACTGAGCCACCCAGGCGCCCATGACTTTTTTCAAATGTTTATTAGATTAATATTTGTTTATCCAATAAAACTACTTATAAGTGTTCAGATATTTTATTAAGTATGAACAATTTAAAAAAAAAAGTATGAACAATTTTTATATCTCAACTGTAAAACAAAGTAGTATGATGTTCTAAGAAGAACCAATTGATATAAAAATAGAAGAAAATCACATTAATGTTGAAGAAGTATAGTTAATTACAAGTCACACATTTAAATACATGGTAGGTTAATGTCTATGCTTACTACATTAGTCATAAAATGCTATTTGGAAAAATATACTGGAGTTTAATAAATCTTAAATCAAATAATAAAAATATTGTCATCAGAAGAAATACTTGAACTCTAATGGTCAATCACATATTTATGTAATGTCTGAAGTATGCTACCTATTGCATTTAATTTGAAATCAAAGTAAATTTGATAACAAATTCACTGTGTTTTAAAGAAACAATGGAAACAAATATCAGAATTGTGCCTACATGAGCGCAATCTGTGGATTGTGCAGATTGGATGTATCCATGCTGTGGTTAGGGTAATATTAACTAATTCCCTCAAAAATACGTATTCATCAGCATCATGAAAGCACTTATTAATTCCCCACACACCTTACATTAATTCTTAATTAGTAACTAAAAATGTCAAAACCAAGTCGGAAATGCAGTACAAATTAAAAATAAATGAATTATTAGCATTAGTCACCAAAAGAAAACCAGAATTGTTCCTTATTACATGGTATAGGGTACTGCTAACATTCATAATGACTTTAATTATGTTTGGATTAGTAAATTTATAATTTTTCTAATGGTGGATTATAATTATGTATGAGTTGGTGATAAAAATAAGAAAGGTGATTTGTTATATGAAAATAGATCAATCTGAATATCTACATATCCATGTTAATTTTCTAATAAAAGCCTTGGAGATTAAGTAACCTTTTGCATACAGAACACCATTTTGAAAAAGAAATAAATGGAAGAAGCATTTAAGGAGGGACTAAGTCTATGTATTTGAATTCAATGTGCCTAAACATTATAAATGTACACTATAAGATGTATTACATTTGCCCACCTGAATAAATGTAATAATTTAACTATTCTAAAGTATTTTATTAGCAGACACAGAGAGGTGAATTGGCTAAAAGCCAATCAGTAAATTATACTAGGAATGAAAAATGGGGAAAAAACAAACAAGGCAAGAAAACCAACAGCAAAGGAATAAATCTTGAACATCTTAATATATCTGCAGTTTCTAAAAACAGTAAACATTAAATGTGCTAAATACAAGCGTATTAATGCCAGAGAAAAAAGAAATATGTTGTATACACTTTCAATCTTGGGTTAGGAAGGCCTTTTGGTACCTGACATACAAAACAGAATTTTTGAAGACAAATACTAATAAAATGGAATGCAAACGAATACTGAAAATGTATGTGGGTAAAAAAATGTATTTAAAAAGGCAATAATCATTCTGGGGGAAAATGTTGCAATGAATTGCTCACAAGAATTTACATCATTAACATATAGTTAAGTCATATAAAAACATTCGTATATTTGTTCATATATAATTTACTTCAATAAAAATATATATCTACATATATTATATATCTACATATATGCACATACATCTGTCCACATAGAAAAAACAAAATCAGAAGTGCACACAATTAATAAAATAAATATAAAAGCCTAATAAACAAATAAAGATGACAGATTTTCATATATGCACTATTTATTATATTTTATTTAAATGAGTACATCATGTTAATAGAAGAATCAAGCTCTAGAACACCATGGTAAATATTGATAACATAAAAAAATATATTGATAACATATACCAAATTCATTATTATATATGCATGTGCAGCATCAGGTTCTGCAAGCCGTTGACATGGAGTGGCTATTCATTAAAATCTCTTCTAATAAATTTACAGTTTTCAGTGTGCAAGTCTTGTACTACTTTGATTGAATTTACCGCTAAGTATTTTATTATACTGATATTGTTGTAATGGCATTACTTTTAAATTTTTCATTTCATTTGTTACTGGTATATAGAAATATGATTAATTTTTGTATGTTAATCTTGTATCCTGAGACCTTGCTAGTACAAGAGACTTATTAGTTCTAGTAATGAGGCAACTTTACAATTTTAGATATCCAGGGTCATGTTGTTTGTGAATAAAAACAGCTTTATTTCTTTCTTTCTGAATGATTTTTAATTGGTTTCTTCACTTTTTTTTTTTTTTTCCCTCTATTGCATTGGGTAGAACCTCCAATGCAAAGTTGATCAGAAGTGACAGGAGTGAAATCCTTGCCTCATTCCCAATTTCAGAAGAGAAAATCATTCTTTCACCATCTATAGTAATCCTAATTATAGGTTTTCCCATTCCACTTTATCAAAAAAAGACAGTTCCCTTCTATTCTTTGTTGCAAATTTTTATTATGAATAGATTTTAGATTTTGTGAAATGATTTTTGTGCACTGTTGAGATGGTCATGCATTTTGTCATTTGTATTATTAATACAATGTATTACATTAATTAATTTTTTGGAACATTAAAGGTATCCTCATTCCTGAGATAACATCATTTTATCATTTATATACATGGTCATATATCTAAAGAATGTGTATAACCTTTTTTATATATTGTTAGATAAAGTTTGATAATATTTTCTTTTATATTTTTCATTTATATTAATGATGGAAATTGATCTTTAACTTTATCTTTTATATTTCTTTATCTGGTATCAGGGTAATACTGGCTTCTTAGAACAAGTTGAGATGCATTCTCTCCTCGTCTATTTACTGAAATAGTATATGAAGGATTGTATCATTCCTTTTTTAAAATTTGATAGAATTCTCTAATGAAACCTGGCTTTTTTCTTTGTACAAAGGTTTTGTTTTTGTTTTAATGATGCAAACTCTGTTATAGGTCTATTCAGATTTTCTATTTTTTGCCAGTTTTGGTAATTTTTTTCTTTTGTGGAAATTTGGTGATTTCACGTAAGTTGTATAATTTGTTGACACCAAGTTAACAAACTCTGTTCCTTTATAATCCTTTTTATTTTTTTAAGATTATTAGTTACATCTCTACCTATATTTCTCATGTTGGTCATTTTTATCTTCTCTCTTTTTATACATCATCAGACTACCTAATTTGCCAGGTTTTTTTTTACTCTTTCCAAAGATCAGATTTGTATTCACTGTTTTCTCTTTTTATTTTCTGCTGTTTCATTGATTTCTGCTCTAATTTTTATTATTTTCTTGGCTGTGCTTATTTTGTGGTTAGATTACTCTTTTTTGTAGTTTCTAAAATTGGATACTTGGGCTAATGATTTTATTTCTTTTCTAGCACAGACCTTTACAGTTATAAATGTCCCTCTAAATATTGCTTTAGCTACATCCCATAAATTTTGTTGTGTTGTGCTTTTTATTGCATTCATCTCAAAATGCTTTCTAATTCTCTTTGTGACTTCTTCTTTGATACCTTGGTTATTTATGTTTTTTCTTAATTTACAAGTATTTGTAGATACACTTACAAATATAGCCCTTCAGTTGCTGATTTCTAATGCCATAAAGGTCAGACAACATACTGAGTTATTTCAATCTTTTAAAATTTATTGAGACTTGTTTTATGACCCAGTATTATGATTTATCATGGAGAATATTCCCTGTGCCCTGCAGAAAAATGTTCACTGAGCTGTTGATGTGTGCAGTGTTCTCTTCATATCAGATCAAGTTGACTAATTGTGCTGTTCAAGTCTCCTATACTCTTGCTGACTTTCTGTCCTGTTGTTCCATCCATTATTGAGAATGTAATATTGAACTCTCCAACTATCACTGCTAGATGGCCTATTTCTCCCTTCAATTTGGCCAATATTTGCTTCATGTATTCTGTAGTTCTGTTGTTAGTTGACAACGTGTTTGGAATTGCTATAACTTTCTGATAAATTTGTCATTTTATCATTATAAAGTGTCATTCTTTGACTCTGATAGCTTTTCTCTTGAAATCTATTTTGTCTTATAATATTATAACCACTGCCGTTCTCCTATTGTTTGTTGAATACTGTATCTTTTTCCATCCTAAAACCTTCAATCTATTTATGTCTTTGAGTCTACATTGTGTCCCCTGCAAAAGTCAAAGAGTTGGATCTTGTGTCTGTTTTTATTTTATTTTATTTTATTTTATTTTATTTAGTAGGGTTCCCTCTTCCTTGTGGGTAAAGTATTTATTCCACTCAAGGTTTGAATATGACATGCTGTGCCTCTGGTCTTCCTTTTTTTTTTTTTTTTAAGTTAAAAAAAAATAGCTATTAATCATGTGCCGTATCCCTATAATGGCTGTGTCAGTTTTCTCTTGACTTCTTCAAGATTTTATTTTTGGTTTCAGTTTTCAACAGTTTGGTTATGCACTATCTAGATGTGAATTACTTTCTATTTATTACACCCATTTTCTTAAGCTTATTAGGTCTGCAGATTAATGTTTTTCATCAAATTTGGGTAGCTTTTGGTCATTATTTATTCAAATATTTTTATTTTTCCTATCTTTTTTCAATTTTCTCATCTAGAGTATCCTGTTATTCATATGTTGACATACTTGATACTTTCTCTCAATTCTCTAATCTCTTTTCATTCCTTGTTTTATCCTTCTGTTTTTCAGATAAGACAACCTATCCTGATCCATCATTAAGTTCATTGATTATTTCTTCTGCCATCTTTAAATATGTTTTTTAAAAATTTTCATTTATGGTCCTTTTGAAGTAAATAATTTTCATTGGCTCAGTAATTTTTTTTCTTTGAGATTCTCATTTGATTTCTCATTGTCATTGTTTTCTTTAATTTTAACCAGTATATACTGTATTTCCTTGTACATGTTTATAATAGTTGTTTTAAAGTCTTTTCTAAATGGAATATAATGCCTAACCTGCTCCAAGACAAGTTCTGTTAGCTGCTAGTGGCTTTTACCTTGAGGATGTTACAAATCTCTTGTTTCTTTCCATGTCCAATAATTTTTGTTGAAAAGTAGACATTTTAGGTAATATGTATTAAAACTCTGAATTCTGATCCCCAGCAGGGGTGGCTGTGGTTGCTGTTGTTATTTTGTTTAATTGTTAAGCAGTTTGTATGGACTAATTCCATGATGCCTGTTTACCCTGGGATAGATAGCTGTCCATTTCTTTCAGTTTTAATTTTCTATTCTTGTGTGTGTGTGTGTGCGTGGGTGTATGTGTGTGTTTTAAGCCACTTCCTTCCTAAGGGTAATTTCTTTTTTTTTTTTTTTAAGATTTTATTTATTTGACAGAGAGAGACACAGCGAGAGAGGGAACACAAGCAGGGGGAGTGGGAGAGGGAGAAGCAGGTTTCCCGCAGAGCAGGGAGCCCGATGTGGGACTCGATCCCAGGACCCTGGGATCATGACCTGAGCTGAAGGCAGTCGCTTAACCAACTGAGCCACCCAGGTGCCCCCTAAGGGTAATTTCTATGTCAGCTTTTTGCTTTTCCCCAGTTTCTCTTATGCCTCCTTTGCACGTGCATATGACCTCACACTCTGCAAGCATGTGTGGATTCCCAGGGCACTTTCTGTTCCCTTCAAAGTGTGCATGTAGACGGCCAGGATGTTTATGAGTCTCTCAAAATTACTGCAGCTTTTTCATGGTCCTTATTTCCCTCCTAACTTGCTGGTTAGTCTGCCGGTCTATTGCTTGTCCCGACCAGGATCGCAGCCTCAGGTTTGCTGAGGTATCAGTCTCCATATTTCATTCCACACAGAGATTTCAACTGTTTCTGACAAAGCCCAGAGGCATCTGTTGTCCCCCCCCCCCCCACTCCCTGCTCCAAATCAGACAATTCCTTACTGGTGGCAGAGCTGCTTATTTCCACTGCTTGCCCATATCTGCAAGAACTACTAAGCTGGCAGAGCTGGGACAATTGGAGCAACCCTCTGTTCTTATTTTCACCATATCATGCATGTATCTCACTGCTCTTGGTTGCAAATTCAGCTGAATTATTACCAGATTTTAATTTCCTTGAGTGTGACACCGGTGTACTAACATCATTGTGGGTATATAGTAGATATTTTATAACTATTAAAGGGAAATAATTCCAGTCATGATCATATGTATTAGGGTAACATTCTTGGTAAATTTAGCACAAGAAAGATTCAAAATTAAAATAGACAATAAAAAATGGTATTATTCATTTTTTAATAATTTGAAAAATACTTCCAGTAACTTCAAAAATTGTCCATACTCTAATATTTCACTCATTATAGCCATCTTTCTTTAAACAATAACAATTCAAATAAATTTAAATATAGCTTATTGCTAGACTTTATTCACATGAAAACCTTTATAAATATGCATCTTTCATTAACTATCATAACCGATAGTTAAACCTCATCTTACTTACCTTGAAGATTTTAGATACTCTCTGAATCATTAAAGGAATTTTACATTATAACCAGTAAATGTTATTTTTTAGTGCTTTCTTTTACACATTTATTGAAAATGACAAGAGATTTTATGTTAACACCAAATTAATCATAATATCTGACTAACTAGAATATTCAAATTCTTAAACATGCTGGATACTATGGGTAATTTGATTTGACTATTAAACTAATTTCCTACAAAATTTAGAATTTTCTAACTTAAGTCAGAATTTGTGAGCCTAGGTTTTGGTCATTACAATTATAATTTCATACCATACCAAGTGAGTATCTGAATTATTTGGTAAAACACAAGAGGGTAAATCATCTTAGGTATCATATATGAGATTCTCTTCTTGACTAAGAATGAGTTAATAAGTTAGAGTTCAGTTTCATACAATATACACCTTAGAGAATCATGTGTAGAAAAAGACTTCCTTTTTACATTAGGACCTCATTTGATTATAGAATGAGCGCTAGGACATGAGTCAGTAAATGCCTGTATCCATCACTAGAATCGTTGCTACTATTTTTAATCTAACAGTAACAAAATTGACTTTAAGTGGGAAGAATCCTATTTTCCCAGTGCATTAGAGGTTTAACATAGGCAAATTTTGCATATGCCTTGAGAATAACCAAACTGTTTAGCATAATAGACACAGAAGAATTTGTTTTACCCAGGAAGAAGGATAAAGAGTGGATGCTCAACCAGAGTGGAGATACTGGAGAGAATCCAAGGAAGAGTGGGTCTGGGCAGTGAATGAAAAAAAAAAGTAGAAGGTAGTCAAAAGAAACTCTAAAATCAGATACTATGGTCATCAAAATTATGGGAGACAGTTATTTTGCTCTATTTTATTTTGTTTGTTTTGGCTTGTTTGGGTGTTACTTGTGTTACTTTTGCTATGTGCTATGTGATCTTCTCAAATGCCAACCAAAGAATTACTGAGTCAGAATCTTCCTTTAAGTGGCATTTAACATGGTTTCCAGGTTATATTAAAGTAAATGGTATTTCCAAATAATTAGCATATATGATGATAGTTCATGTTTTCTTGAAGTGCATTTCCCTACCTTCCTACTTTTGGAATCATTTGGTCCAAGCCTATCATCTATCTTGGTCTCAAGGTGTCCTAATGTCAATTCCTGGTCAAGGCCTTGAAGGAACATAGGTGTTTATTGGCAAATTGAGAGGGGGATCAGTAATTGTTACTCCATTGCACACACATTACCAAATTATATCTGCGTATGAAATTGATTAACTTATAGGAACTTGGAAATAGAAATAAATTGTCTAGGTGTAGAGTGTTTTTCCTGGCTGTGCTTCCTCTCCCATTTCTTTATTTCTCAACAATGTCCTTGATCCTTGTTAACAGAGCTGATTTAATTGAGCTCCTAATGGATCATATTTTTTTTACTAAGATCTCCTGTGAACAAGGTTGAAACATACCTACGCCTGCTAAAGAGGACAGACATCTTTTATATTTAACAATTGATGAAGACTTTTCTTACCCAGAGAGATTTATTATTAGTTTTCTCAAAAGTTTAACATCTGTTTCACAAAGATTTGGTAGGCTCAGCTGTATTTCATTTCAGGCAAGGTAGTTCTGTCCAATTTGAGCAGCATTATCCAAGAACCAATGAAGAAAGGATCTTAAATTTCACATGACAAACATACATACCTGATTCTGAGAGATTCTGAAACAAGCAAATATATGTCAAAATTTTTTCTGTTTGAAGGTTGAAGCATGGGGCATGGAGTAGCCATGCCATGATAATTTATCTTGTGACTTTAAAACTCATTTGTTAAAAAAAGTTTGAATTTTGGAGAAAAAAATGACCTCACACTTAGGATTATTCGATGAGTTTAGATTTAAATTATATTATGATTAACTTTTTGAGCAAAATTGGCTGTAAGATTACCTCTGATGTATTTCCACTTGCACAAAAAAGCTGAGTTGTAGATTATGACATTAAATATATAACTGTGATCAGGTTATACAGGGAACTCCTCAGATTCCGCCATTTTTTTGTGATGATGTTGGTTAGTACCTGTATTACTGTTCAGAAATTTCTATTTCTCCAACTTTCTGCTAGGGAAAAACATCTACATTGCATGCTCTATACCATATCAAGAAAATTTAACACAATATCTAATGCAGAATATATATATATATTTGCAACACAGAAGCTTCCACACTATGATTCTAAAGGGATACGGACTAACTAGAAATGGTAACAAATTATCTAAAGGTCACCTTTATAAAACTCTTCTGGGATCCACCCAATATTACTGAGTAAGTTTTGGATAGTAACATTTTGGAATCTCTCTTTGCCAAACACAACTGTTGAATCACATGTACACTAAAGTTCAAGAACACCCGACTTAGAATCACTGAAATAAAGGATTCAATCAGGTTCATATCACCTCACTATCAAGGACAATAATACATATCCCTGACTCAACTTTAACATCATAAGTACCTCAAGAAGATACTAAGCTTGGTGCTCTGAGTTAATATAAAGTACTCTAGCAGTACTTCATTAAGTACTAACTGTAATGAATTAGAACATCTTTCTATTATTGGTTCTTTAGAGCACAGGGGAGAAAAAAAAGAACTGTGCAATAAAACTTCCCCCCATCTTCTGAATATGATGAACTTACTTTTAAATTAAAGTAATTAAATTCCCAAGGTTATGTAGTGTCAATAAACATAATTTTATTTCCACAGAAAATGGACACAATATGTCTTTATCTAATGAAGGTATTTTTCAAATATGTAACTTAAATTGTATTTTAGTCTAGCATAGAGGTTCTTTGTCCAGCATAGTTAGAGAGAATGATAAATCTGAAGAAAAAAAAAGCTATTCTAATTTTAATAAAGAAAGATGATATTGAAAAGAAAGGGCATTTATAATTGACTTTTGAATCAATTTCAGTTATATTAAATATATTCAGATATTTAAAACTGAGTGAACAGGTGCTTTTGTATGGTTTCTATTACCACAGTGTACCAATTAAAAATGATTTAAGTGATCAAATCCTTTGCACTGTGTGGAGTTTTCTCACATAACTTACTTGAGGGTTCTAAATGTGACCTACTTTATAACTGAAATTGAATGAACCTATGTTAGAAGCAATTTTTAAAAATTACCATTATAGAATAAAATAATATACATTAACAAATATAACACTACTTTTGTATTATAGAAAAATGCTTTTATATGAAAACATAATTTTCTTATTATTCCTGGTAGTTAATCAAAATTGAACTATTAGAAAGAATGACTGAATGAAGGTTATATCAATGACTGTGTTCTTTTCTATCATTATGAAAGATAAATATACTCTAAGAGTCACTGTGACTGGAAGAATAAAGCTAGACTTTGGATATAATGCAATTCTTGAAGCTTTTCTTGCCTTATAAAATATAATGAAATCCTTCAAACTATTCCTCTTAAAAACAAGATAAAAGAAAAAAGGAAATCTGAGAAAGCTGTTGTAAAATTAAGTTGTGGTCACTAGGAGGGACAGTAATTTCCAGATGACAGAATTTTGCAATAAAACTATTTAGCGGGGGCCATATGTATGTAGTAAAATTTTAGCCTAAATTTGTGCCTTTAGAAAATATGCAAAGTAAGGAATACTCTTAAGCAAAAACAGATAGTATTGAAAGGAGGTGAGACAAATCCATGAATAATTTCCTGGGTTTCAGCACCACTCTCTCATTGTAATTGTTAGAACAAGTGGGCAGAAAATTAGTAAAGATATGAAAGACTTAAATAACTTGAAAATAACTATGAAACAAATTGACTTCATTGATATTTAACATTACATTCCACGCAATAACAGAATTTTTTTTTTTTTTAAGATCTTATTTATTTGTTTGAGAGAGAGAGAGAAAGCACATGCAGGGGGAGGGTCAGAGGGAGAGGGAGAAGCAGACTCCTTGCAGAACAGGGAGCCTGAGGCAGGGCTCAATCCCAGGATCCCGGGATCATGCCTGAGCTGAAGGCAGACACTTAACTGACTGAGCCACCCAAGTGCCCCAATAATAACAGAGCATTTTCAAGGTCACATGTCATATTTACTATCATAGGCCATATGTGGGCCATAAAATATGTCTTAATAAATTTCAAAATACTCAAGTTCATAACAGAAATAAAAGAGATGAGAATAACAAAAAGGGAAACTGGAAAATTCCCAAATATATGGAAAATAAATAACACATACAAATAACTCATAATAATAATAAAGGAAAATTTTAAAGTATCTTAACTGAATAAAAAATGGAAACAACATTAAAAACTATGTGGGATAAAGCTAAAGCAATATTTAGAGAAAAATTTATATCTCTAGATTCCTGTATGAGAATTGAAGGTCACAAGTCAATGACATCAATTTCCAAGTTAATAAACTAAAAAAAAAAAAAAAAAAAAGAGAGAGAGGGATTGAGATATCCAAATGAACAGAAGGGAAATAATAAAGTATCTTCACTTTAAGTGAACAGTAGAAAGAAATTACAGATCTTAACAAAAATCAGTGAAGTAGAAAAATGGAAAACAACAGAGAAAAATTGATGCAACCAAAAAGTGTTTCCTTGAGAAGATAAAAAAAATGAGAATTTTCTTGTCAGATTTATTAGGAATAAATAGAAAACAAAAATGATCAGGAATGGAAATTACATCACTACAGTTTCCACAGATGTTGAAAAAATAATGAGGGAATATCAGGGACACATCACATTTATGATAATACATTTTATAACTTAAAGGAAAAAGATACAAACTACAGAACCATAGCTTAAACTAAAATTAAATAGATAAATGGAACAGCTTTGTAATTCTTAAAAAATAAATTTTTATTTCAAACAATTCTGTCCAAGTTCCATCAAGATATTGGGGAAAAGTGACTTTTACAGCTTTTCCTATGAAGTCAGAATTACACTTATAACAGAAGGAAAGAAACTATTTGCAAGAATAGAAAACCAGAGAATCTCTTGGATGGATGGAGATGTGAACATTTACAACAACAACAACAGTAACAGCAAGCAAATAGAATCTGACAATAAATAAAACAGTGATTTTTCATGACAATTAGAGTTTATCCCAGTAATGCAAGGTTGCTTTAATATTGGAAAATCAATGTAGTTCACCATATTAACAACCTAAAAAGAAATACATGAAAAAAATGTATCTTTCAAAATATAGAGGTAACAGTTGTTAAAAGTCAAGATCCACCAAAGAAATAAACTTTCAGCAAAGTTTGAATAAATGGGTATTTATTTACCTGGTAAAGGGCATCTATGAAACCCTACAGCTGATATTTAACTTAGTTCATAAAAAGGGAATGCTTTCCCTCAAAGACCAAGAACAAAACAAGGATATGCCCTCTCTTCACTTCTAATTAATATTGTACTGAAAGTTCTAGCCCACTCAATACTGCAAGAAAAAGAAATAAATTGGCCTTTGGAGTAGAAATGAAGAAGTTACAAACTCTTTTTCCTGAAGATGGCATGATCTTCTACAAAGAATGCCACAGAATCTACAGAGACCTCTTAAACTAATAAGTGAGTTTAATAAAATTGCAAAGAAGACAAAATCAACATACATAATTACTTGCATATCATATGAGATACCTGAGGATAATTTTTCATCCTGGAAATTTCTGGTCTTGTCTTATAGAGGCTACTGAGATAATGGGCACCTGGCTTCATTTTCCCATTTTTAGTAAATCATTCTGTGATATAATGATTTTATCAGAAATATTTGGTCTTCATCCACAGTTCTTGAAAATGCTTCAGGGATACCTGGGTGGCTCAGTTGGTTAAGTGTCTGCCTTAGGCTCAGGTCATGATCCCAGAGTTCTGGGATCAAGTCCCACATAGGGCTCCTTGCTCAGTGGGGAGCCTGCTTCTCCCTCTGCCTGCTCTGCCTGAAATTCCCCCTGTTTGTGCTCTCTCTCTCTACAAATAATAAATAAAATCTTAAAAAAAAAAAAAAAAAAAGAAAAAGGAAAAGAAAATGCTTCAGAGCCATAAAGGTGTTTTATTATTAATCAAGGTGACTTTTGGAACTAACCCAAGGGTGGGGTCTGGTTGCCAGGAGGACCAACCATGTGATTAAAGTGTTGGGACTTTCAGTCCCACCCTGGACTTGGGGGGGCAGAAGGGGCCTGGAAATTGAATTCAGCCAACTGCCCATGACTTAGTCAATTATGACTATGCAATGAAAACTCTATTAAAAAAGAAAGAACGATGGGATTCAGAGACCTTCAGAGACCTTCCAGGTTGGTGAACACATGGAGACTGCTGGAGAGAGTGGTAAGCCTGAAGAACTCATACCAGCTATTCTACCTTTCCCCATATCTCACCCTATGTATCTCTTCTTCTGGCTATTGATTAATATCATCATATCCTTTAGTAAACTGGTAAACTTAAGTATTTTCCTGAGTTCTGTGAGCCACTCTAGCAAATTAAAAGAACCTAAGGGGGATACTCTTGTAACCTCCAATTTATAGTTGGTCAGAAGCACAGCTGGGGCACCTGGGTGGCTCAGTCAGTTGACTGTCTGACTTGATTTTTGGCTCAGGTCATGATCTCATGGGTCCTGAGATAGAGCTCACCTCAGGCTCTGTGCTCAGTGAGGAGTCTGCTTGAAGATTCTCTCCCTCTGCCCTCATCCCACTCGCATGTGCTCTCTCTCTCCCTAAAATAAATAAACAAATCTAAAAAAAAAAGAAGAAGAAGAAGAAGAAGAAAAAGAAGAAGAAGAAGAAGCAGCAGAGGCAACAGCCTAAGGCTTGTGACTGGCATCTGAAGTGGGGGTTTGGGAACAGTCTTGTAGGACTATCAAACTGTTGTAGGTTCAACTCTCAAACACCTTGCTGGTGCCTGAGAATTACTCAGTAGAGTAATAAAATAGCTTATTAAGAATATCTCCAGCTTGAGGGAAAGACAATAATGAAACTTGCTCCTTAGATACATTATGCACATACACCATTAGACTCTGGAAAATAAATTGCTTCCTTTAGGTTACCAGGTTATTACTTAATAATGCACCTTAAACACTCAAGAGTTTATTCAACACATATTTGTTGAATGCCTGCCATGTGGTAGACAGAGTGTAAATCACTGGATATAAAAAGCCAATCCATACAGACTCAATGCCTACCACCATCCTCAACCCTTCAGTTTGTGGGAATAGGAAAAATGAACATGTTAACACATAATTGCAATTCAATCTGTTAAGTGCCCTATACAATAAATGCAATGGTTATCAGCATAGATGGGGTGGGAAGTGGGAATTTCTGGTCAGAAAAACATTCCTAGAGGAAATTGTTAAACTTAGAAATAAAGGAGTCTGGGGCGCCTGGGTGGCTCAGTTGGTTAAGCGACTGCCTTCAGCTCAGGTCATGATCCTGGAGTCCCGGGATTGAGTCCCACATTGGGCTCCCTGCTCAGCGGGGGGTCTGCTTCCCCCTCTGCCCTCTCCCTCTCGTGCTCTCTGTCTCTCATTCTCTCTCTCAAATAAATAAATAAATAAATCTTTAAAAAAAAAAAAGAAATAAAGGAGTCTGCCTTGTTGGGCAGGATGTGTTGAGCCATTCTTCCTAAAACACAAGAAATAGGTAATATCCATCTTTATATCTTACATTTACACATGGCACAGACAGGTTGAGTAACATGCCCAAGCTCCTAAATGGTAGTCTAGAGTCTGGAGGCTCACCCAGGACAATCTAATTGTGGAGTCCCACTCTTTTTTTAATTTAATTTTTTTATTATGTTCAGTTGCATATAACACCCAGTGCTCATCACAATTAAGCCCTCCTTAACACCCATCACTCCTTAATACCTATACCCCCCTTCCCCTCTGAAACCCTCAGATTGTTTCCTGGAGTCCATAGTCTCTCATGGTTCATCTCCCTCCCTACTTTGTCCTACTACCTGGCAAAACACTAAAAGAGAATAGTGATAGTGTTTTACAGTATAACATAGTTAGACACTCACTGAATTATCATAGGTATGTATATGTGTATATAATGTTATGATTTCACTGACATTAGCACTAATTACCATTCTTATTACAAATATTCATATTCTATCAAATTACTTTTATCCCTTAATTATTTTCAACTGATTACAAATAAGTGGATCAAAAAGTATTCATTGTTTCATTAGTCTTGTCTGTATTCCTGTTCAAAAATTTGCTTACCTATATTTAAATTTCCTTATAGGTATTCATGTTTCTCTTACTTCTCCAATAGGAGATTTAAAGTAAGTATGCCAGGATAGCTTGTTCTTGATTTAACAGAGGGGAGTTTATAAACTAACAATCATGTAAACTAACTAGCCTTGTGTTATTCATTTGACATGACTGCCAGAGCCTCTGTTTCCTGTGGTATTTTGACCTCTGTAAAAAACCTCTGAATCCTGAATTCCATTATCTACCCTGAGAGATTTCCTGTTTAATCTTTTGAAAAGCTTGAACTATAACTTATGGGATATAATTTTTAACTTTATCAATTATTACTATATTTACCCTATCATAATAGTTGAGTATCAGCTATGATTTACTAGAAAATCTAATTTAAATTTGTTCTAGAATCTTTCAGCAGTAGTGCAAATTTATATATATATTTTTGTAAATAGAAGGAGCACCAATGGACTTTTACTCTCTGCTTACCTTCCTAGAATTCAGTGGTAAGTCTCCCTTTCTGACTTTCTGAACTCATTCTTACTTTCCCTACTCTCACAAATTGCTTGCTGTGAAGCACTCTTTTAATTTTTTTTGTTCCAAGTTGAGACATCTTAGCTCAGAGGTTACTGTAATATTGGCCATATACACAGGATGATAAGCCCATACTTATGGGCAAAATTGTGTCTCCACATCACCAAAATTCATATGTTGAAGTTCTGAGCCCCATTACCACAGAATGTGACAGTATTAAGAGATAGGATCTTTAAAAAGCTAATTTGTTTAAAATGAGGTCATTAGGGTAGGCCCTAATGCAGTATGACTATGTACTATAAACAGAGGAGATTAAGTGACAGTTATACACAGAGGGAAGATCATGCAAAAATAGGAGAAAAATGACCAGAAGAAACCAAACATGCCAACACCTTGAACTTGGACTTCTAGCCTCTGGAATTGTAAGAAAATAAATTTCAGTGTATAAACCACCCAGTATTTGGTACTTACGGCAGATTGAGTACACCAGTACATCAGGAGAAGGAGAATACCATGTTCTTTTCAGAGTAATAGCCACTGCTCTGTTCTCTATTAAAATTCCACATTATGAACAATAGCATACATGTTAGTCCTGTAGCCAACATTCATGAATGTAATCAATATCCATGTCAAATTATAAGCCCGGCAGTTCATATTAATGGTTCTTACCAATTTCCTCAAAAAATGAACATGTGAAAAGAGATCAAAGTGGAAATAAAGAAGAATGTGAAATTTTCTCATAATTTTCAAGTGTCAATTTCTTGACTTTATCTCCAACAATTAGTGCTCATCTAAATTAAAGAAAACAATGCTTTTAAAATGCTAGTCCTTTTGCAATGCAGGAAGATAAACTAGTGGCTTAGGTATATTTTCTCCGATGTGACCACACTTGTTGAGCTTTATGATACCTAGAAAACAAACACAAACTCTTTATATGTAGCTCCTTATGTATGTTATGTTTGTGGTGTTCTTTGGCTATTTTTCACAAGTGTCTTGTAAATGTCATAGTCTAGGGGAGGTATGCAGGCAGGAAAAGGGAAACGTAGGAAAGAAAATTAGGCCCACAGGGACACTGGTTCTGATATTTCAAATTGAGTCTACAACTTGAAAAGTTCTATAATTCTTCTACCAATATGGCACTATGTGAGAAAAGTGGCTGTATACACTGAAGTAATGGAGGAAGAGCATAAAGATCTCAACACTTCAATTAAATGTGTGGTAAGTCGAATTCTTAGTTGTTGTTGTTGGTTTTTTTTCTTTCCCCTGGAGATGCCATCTATTATCATGATAAATAACAAGTAAATAGTATTATATATCTTAAACCAGGTCAGTAATCAAATATCTTAGAAAGGGTTCAGGTATTTATGCTAGTCACATTGGTTTTAAAACAAAGAAGGAGAAATAAAACAGAGACAAAAACAGAAATAAAACAAAGACTGATGCAGTGCCACAAATTTAAGCAGAATATTTCATGTGTATAATAAAATATTGAACAATAATGGGCTGCATTAATAGAACACTAATATAAACAGCTGATTTTTAGGACATTTTGTAAACATATTATTTCAGAAAGAAGGACATTTTGTAAATATGCTCTTTACATATTATTGGAAACATGCTTGTATATTTTAGAAAACGTATGGGTTTCAAAGATATAGCTAAGGGATATCTGGCTTTGGTAATTATTTGATGCTAGCATATTTAAAATTTCTAATACTGTCTATATATTAAATTATCTATGTTTTTTAATGAAAACAGACTGGAAATACATAGTTTTATTATTTCATATAATGATCAGGCAAAAGAATATTCTTTTTCTTAAGTTTTTATTTAACTCCAGTTAGTTAACGTAGAGTGTAATATTAGTTTCAGGTGTGCAATTTAGTGGTTCAACACTTCCATACAACCCCCAGGGCTCATCACAAGTGCCCTCCTTAATCCCCATCACCTATTTAACCCATCCCCCAACCCACCTCCCCTCTGAGAGTTTATTCTCTATAGTTAGAGTCTGGTTCTTGGTTTGCCTCTTTTTTCCCCTATGTTTCCCCTATTTTTATCTGTTTAGTTTCTTAAATTCCATATATGAGTGAAATCATAAGGTGTTTATCTTTCTCTGACTGACTTATTTCACTTAGCATAATACTCTCTAGCTCCATCCACGTTGTTGCAAATGGCAAGATTTCTTTCTTTTTGATGGCTGACTAATATTCCATCATATATATAAAGAAGAGGTATATACCTCTTCATTATCCACTCATCAGTTGATGGACTTTTGGGCTTTTTCCATAATTTGGTGATTGTAGATAATGCTGCTATAAACATCAGGGTACATGTATCCCTTTCGATTAGTATCTTTGTATTCTTTGGATAAACACCTAGTAGTACAATTGTTGGATCATAGAGCAGTTCTATTTTTAAGTTTTTGAGGAAACCCCACTGCTTTCCAGAGTGGCTGCACCATTTTGCATTCCCATCAACAGTGTAAGAGGGTTCCACTTTCTTCATATCCTCGCTAACATCAGTTGTTTCCTGTGTTAATTTTAGACATTCTGACAGGTGTGAGGTGGTATCTGATTGTAGTATTGATTTGTATTTCCCTTACGATGAGTGATGTTGAGCATCTTTTCATGTGTCTGTTGACCATTTTGATGTCCTAATAAATAAAACTTGGTTAAAAGAATCCAGAATGTATGTATGTAAACCAAATGTTAATATTACTGATTATAACTAATGTATCTGAAAAGACAAAATTAATAATAATAATAAATATGTACTGGGCGCCTGGGTGGCTCAGTCGTTAAGCATCTGCCTTCGGCTCAGGTCATGATCCCAGGGTCCTGGGATCGAGTCCCACATCGGGCTCCCTGCTCCGCGGGAAGCCTGCTTCTCCCTCTCCCACTCCCCCTGCTTGTGTTCCTGCTCTCACTATGTCTCTCTCTGTCAAATAAATAAATAAAATCTTTAAAAAAAATAATAATAATAAATATGTACTGTAAGTTTTAATTCATAAACAATTCACTAAGTACTTATGGAGATTAACTCAATTACTTCTCAGGACAAACACTGAGGTAAGTTATTATTACCATTAGCATCTTTTTAGATGAGGAAACTGAGGCACAGATAGATGTCATAGCTTGCCCAATAACACAGGGAAAATAACTGAAATAGGAATAAAATATCACACTTTGCCTATTTATCATTTATGCTATATTTCCCCTCTAGTAATAATAATAGTAATATATATACACAAACATACATATATAAAGAACTATATGTGTATATATCTACCTATGTATATTACATACACGTGTATACACATATAGATACATACATATGCAACTTTATATACAGAAAAGTGTGTTATATGTGTTATATACAGATCATATGCAGTTTTTGCTTCTTTGTAAATTAATGGACATTTATATTCATGCCTATGAAATTATGCACATACAGGTATATTCATTTGCATATTAAGGTAATTGGACTGAAATGAAAATATATAAGTGTATTAATAGGGGCATATATGTGAATATACATGTATTTATGCATTTTAACTAATAAAAATCTCTCCAATTGATTTTCTCCTTAAAAAAGGAAATACGTATACACACCTATTACTTTGCTATCACACATTAAATCATTATAGATAATCAGAAATATTTAATTACCAAAAATATCCCCAAATAATCTTTCAGACAGTTTAGAGTCAAAATTTATAGACATTTATAATAACAATTGGTCTAGATATGAGACTGTTTCTTATTTCTGTTCTTAACAATGGAAAATAATTTATATAAAAGGGATTTTTTATTGCTAATACATTCAATATTAAGAGTACAAGCCAATCCTGATATTTGATATTTGTAAAACATATTTTTCTTGTTTTCATACAATTCCTTAGAGCATCTGTTACAGGCAGCAAAGATTTCATTAGTTTTTTTTTTTTTAATTCCACTATTTTTTTCACAGTTTTTGTACTCCAAAAATGATACCTGACAAAATTCTATTCCATCAGCTGATTTCTCCTAAAAATGGACTCATGTCTTCTATAATCTTTTCTGATATCAACTAAATCAGTGGAAGAGTGTCCCTTTGACTAAATATCTTTGTAAATTTTCATCAGACAAAATTAGAGTATATATTTAATGGGGAGACTTTGAATTATTTTATAAAATTTTATTATCTTGTTGGATATCAGAGGCATAAACCTTTAATTAAATATCAGATAAACAATTCCATAATAAATGGATTAATATATATGTTAATAATTTAAGAAGTGTTTATCATAAATCTATGTACTATTTGCTAGTTTTTAATAGTATAATTGTTTTACATTTACCATAATAATAATTATTAAACAATACAGGCCCTGTAAAGTCACATTTTGTGGCAAAATGACAGTCTTTAACTCCTGTTGCTATACTGTGGAGATGGTAAATAATGCCAGATACAAAAATAACCATAGCAAAAATAATAGCTGAGTATTGTAGAGAACATTTTCCATGCAGACCTCTGAATAGAGATCTCTTTTAAAAATGAATCTTTTTTAAAAATAACATTCACTGCATTAAGTTAAGGACAGCAACAGAGTATAAATATTTTGGATAAGACTCACATCTTCCTGATTTTCAACATGCTTTCGTATTGTAGAATATCATAAAGGTTGCAATATTTATTTATTTATTTATTTATTTATTTATTTATTTATTTTTAAAGATTTTATTTATTTATTTGACAGAGAGAGACACAGCGAGAGAGGGAACACAAGCAGGGGGAGGGGGAGAGGGAGAAGCAGGCCTCCCACGGAGCAGGGAGCCCGATGTGGGGCTCTATCCCAGGACCCTGAGATCACGACCTGAGCTGAAGGCAGACGCTTAAAGACTGAGCCACCCAGGCGCCCCAAGGCTGCAATATTTAAATTAACAACATTGCCTTTAGGTTTTTCCTATATATCTTATTTGTACTTTCTTGAAGTGTTGATGTGCAAGATGCTCTGAAAAATTATGGATTGAATAGTTGTTCTTGGTCAGGTCAGCCTCTCTTACTATGGTTAATATCTGTTCAGATATTATTCAGTTATTCTTATACATTTAGCTCTATCAGTATGTGTAACCTTCCGTTGTTTCACTCTATCTCTTTAGTTCTCTGATTACACGTCCCTGTCTGAGATGCATTCAGTTTCCACCTTCCCTCTTGGTGGGTCCCCTCCCTTTCTTCATCACACTACTCTATCTAAATTCTTTGTAGCTTTATGTCAATTGTAATTAGCTTCATTAATTTGTTCACATACTTGATATAAATCCCATAAATACAGGGACATTATTCCATCTTATTATATGTTGCTATGTCAGCCATCTATGTAAACGCTTGAAAAGTATTAGCAGTTCAATTTGATATGTAATTGATTGAATTAATGTGTGTGGTGGTTAAGTTACAATTAATTAAGTAGTATATTAAAAACTCTATACTTTGAGTCTAAACATTGTTCGTTTTTGAGTTCAGATATGAATGGCATGACAGGCACATGGTGGATCATCAGGAGTGTACTTGATAAAGTTTGAGGAGCACTAATGCTTTCATTAATTTTGTAAATATTGAGCAGAAATACATGTCAGGCAAATGAATAAAGCAACTAAGGTTCTGTCTTCATGAAGTTTACAACCCTGTTATTACAGGCAGAAAATAAGCTATATTTATAGCAAATAATAAAGTTATAATTTGCATCAAAGTGATACTAGTAAAAACAAATCAAAACAAAACAAAACAAAACAAAAGAGCATGGTAAGGGGTAACAGGAGTATAAGACAAAAGGTTGAGGAGAATTTGACATAGATTTTGTGATAAAAATCCGCTCTTTTCACTGTGGGTTCAATCACATTCAACTAACGATAGTGAAATAAGTAATGTTACTTAATTATAATATTTTCTTGTTGGGAGAAGAAAGGAAGAAAGTGGCATGTCGAGTAAAAATTAGGTTCAAATATATTATTTAAAGTTGTAGAAGTACCTCATATCAGAAAGATAATCTTTTGGTGTACTTTAAGAAATACTGGTATCTCATATTAAAACATGGGAAATTATTTTTAAAAGAAAAAAACAAAATGAAAATATGGAAGAAAGTAAAACAAATATTTTTTTTTGAAAAACTAAATCCTGTATTTTTAATGAGAGAGAAGGGATTAATGTAAAATTGTCATACGTTATCACATCTATATGTGGAAAATAAATATTAATATAAATAAGTCTTCCCCCATACAGTACACACTTCTATTTTATGAAAAAGAACATATGCCCAACAAGGCAACAGAATTACAAATCATTGTATGCAAACAAAAGAAAGCCTATAGACATACTCTGATATTTATTCCAGATAAACTATGCTTTATGAATACATTTTATTTTTATTAATAATATTATAATGAAATGTGCTAGAAGCCTACAGCTATGCTGATGGTGCTTTTGAAAAAAATTTTTTTTTTCATTTTCAAGGAGCATGAATGCTTTGCTGATAGACAATGATATGAAATTGTTCAAATTCCACAATTTTAATAAATGCTCTTTTAAGCATCAATAATCCTCCATTTTATCAAATTAATTCTGATATTTTCTCTAAAGGTAAATAAAATAGGATAGTTAAGCTATCATCCTAAAAATTGGATTAATAGAAATAAAAGTAAAGAATTCTGCTGCTGATTCTGTAGGGAGAACTTTTCAGAATGGTTTGGAGAGTTTGAATATATTAGGAATATATGTTCTTTTGTGTTTTATGATAAAGAAAAATAAACCAGAATTTTGGTGTAAAGAAAAAGAAATTTATATGTTTAAGAAAGGTGCTATACCTTAGAGATCTGAAAAATCAATCAGTGAACACAGTCACTTGGTCTTTGATCTGTTTCTACCTTCTCCATACTCTCAGCATGACAAGGTGAAAGAGAAGGAACATTTTTTAATGGTAATATTAACATTGGTTTTTCCGTGAAAATCCATTTTGGACATCTCAAAAAAAAAGTAGCAACTGAAATACTGTACTAGACTACTGAACATTTGTAGTTAATATCATATTTAAAATAAAACTAACATAAATCAAATGTTCAAAAGAATTGACATTCCTCGACAAATGGCAAACATGTATGAATTATTATGTACTTTTTACTATTCACTGGCAGATATGACTATTCTAGTCAATAATACCTTTTTACTGTGAGAAATGATTTGTTAATTTCCTTTGATATATTTGTTTCAGGGTACCATTATAAATTCTGAAGATAAAGATCACTGCAACTTTTTATTTTTCTGATGGGTGTATTAATTAACTATGATGATCATTTCACAATGCATGCATATATTAAATCATCAGGTTGTACACTTTAAATTTGTATAATTTTATTTGTCAATTATACTTTAATAAAGCTGGGGAAAAAAGTAAGAAATTTTTTTCTTGTGAAGAGAAGTATATTATCACAAATTTGACCTGATTCTTTAATCTATATAACTATACTATAGCCTCAGGGGCTTTCTACCATGAGATTTATTTTTCTATATTCCATAAGAGGAAATGAACAATAAAATACTATAATACCATGAAACTTAAAAAAATATTTTTGATCCTCTTTAAAAATTCAAAGTGATCATGGAAAAGCAATATGTTATGATCTGTAATGCACTTCTAAATAATATATTCTAATATTCTCTTGTTGCCAAATTAAAAGGTATTGGTCAGTAATATTTGTGCATTTAAAAGATAAATTAAAAAGGAATTTTACTTTGATTTGTACATTCCTGAAATTGAGAATCCCTACCAGTACCACTCTCCTTCATTCTATCTTCATCCTCCATTTGGAGCATTACAAAATCTTCCTAACAGATGTACCCATGTCTTTTAATGCACCAGTCCATTTAATTTTACATGGAGCATAGTGCTTTTACAGAACTATGATCATGTCACTTCCTAGTTTTAACTGAGTTAATTAATTCCCTTTGCTCTTCCATTAAAACCCAAGACCAAACACATTCTATAACGTCATGAATGACTTAGCCCATTGCCTATCAATCTTCACCACCCCCACCTTTGCCTAATTCTTACTGCTCCCATTGGCAGGAGTTATATTAGTTACTGTGTAAGTGGCACCATTTCCCTCACATTTTCGTATTCTGAGAAGACATCCCAATTACTCTTCAGAACCAAAGAAAAATCAGCATGCCTGCCTATTAGTAGATACATTTTCTCTCATCTTTGGAAAGAATATGCGAGCATCTGTGAGATGTATATTTTATAGACCACATAATGACAGCTATTTTTCATGGAACCTTCTAACCTAGCAAGGATATCACTGATTTAAAAGGAAACTATGTGAATAATTCCAATTTTCTCAGGGAAAAACTTTAGAATAGAAAATGAGTTAACATAAAAAATACAAAATATGCTAATCTCAGATTTTTAAAAAATATAAATTTTATATTTGCAGGTTGTATTCATTTTTCAAATATTGTTAGAATTTCCCCATAAGATGAATATGAAGGGAAGCCAAAATATGTTTGAGCTGATCTAGACTTTGTTAAATTTACTGAATACAGAAAAACAAGTTTATAAATTATGAATAATAGGTTTATAATCATCTAAAATTTAAGACATCTAAAACATCTAAATGATTTAATAATATTTTCAGATTGAAAATGCTATTTCTTCACATAAGCAATGCTATGGTCTAAATGTTTGTGTCCCACCCAGATTGATATGTTGAAACTTAATCCTCAGTGTGATGGTATTTGGAAGTGGGGCCTTAGGAAAGTGATCTCTTCACAGCCTTGATGGTTGTTAGTATCATTTTTGGATATTGGCATTTCATCTGCACTTCCAATTTGGTTAATATCGCACTCATATTTAAATTGATTTATCACAAGTGTTATTTTAAAATTCATTTGAGGGGGTGTGGGATGGGCGAAATGGATGAAGGGGAGTGGGAGACACAGGCTTCCGGTTATGGTATGACTAAGTCACAGGAACAAAAGGCACAGCATAGGGAATAAAGTCAGTGATACTGTAATAGTGGTGTATGGTGACAGATGGTAGCTACAATTGTGGTGAGCATAGCATAATATACACATTTGTCAAGTCACTGTGTACACCTAAAACTATTGTAACATTGCGTGCCAACTATACTCAAATAAAATAAAATTTATGTAAATACCACAAAGGAACCTCAAGGAGATGTTTTTACTTTTTTTGGCAGGAATGGTCTGTCTTGTCATAGAGGAATATTTTACCACATTGTTTATTTATTTATTTTTTTAAAAAGATTTTTTTTAAAGATTTTATTTATTTTTTATTTATTTGAGACAGAGAGAATGAGAGAGAGAGCACATGAGAGGGGGAGGGTCAGAGGCAGAAGCAGGCTCCCTGCCGAGCAGGGAGCCCGATGCGGGACTCGATCCAGGACCCTGGGATCATGACCTGAGCCGAAGGCAGACGCTTAACCAACTGAGCCACCCAGGCGCCCGAAAAGATTTTATTTATTTATTTGACAGAGAGAGACACGGCCAGAGAAGGAACACTAGCAGGGGGAGTGGGAGAGGGAGAAGCAGGCTTCCTGCGGAGCAGGGAGCCCAATGTGGGGCTTGATCCCAGGACCCTGGGACCATGACCTGAGCTGAAGGCAGACACTTAACAACTGAGCCACCCAGGCGCCCCTGTCACACTGTTTAAAATTACCAGTACAGGGTGATAACAAAAAGACTCACTCCTAGTCTTTATCATTATTATTATTTATTATTATTATTATTTTAAAGTCTCTCTATATAACACATATAATTATTATTTACACTTGAGGGCAGATTGCTCCTGCCAGCCCAACAATATTACATCCTCCTTACAACTTATTATTTTTTTTTGAAGTGGCTGGAATTCATTCAATATCAATTTAAATCTTGACAATTTTCAGAATTACTAAATTATGAAAATACACATTTCTGAACCTGTAAAATAGGGTGTGTATAATTAGAGACAAAATTAATGTTAAGATATATGCACATATATATGTGTGTATATATATGAGCTATATTAAATGCTCCCATATATGGCCAGTATAACTGGTTGTCACATTTTGGAAATTTGCATAATATAACTTTTATAGTTAAAATATGTTTAAAAATGGTGGATAGGGATGAATTTATAAATAGTATATTGTCCATAACGTTCCAATATTATAAAGCATTTATAATAACATAAAGCATTTAACAATGTGTACTAATGGGAATTAGTAAATTTTGCTGTTGTGTGACACCTATGGTATGCATGAGTCTAAGCAAACATACCAGTCCTTTTGCTCATCATATACTGAATTCTTCCAAAATTGCATATGATTTTCAAAACCATCTAATTATTTTAGGGCAAGATATGTTTGGATTACAATATAAGACTCTGTTCAACAAACCATCTGCTAGTTATAGAAGCCTAGAACCTATTAAATCAAATTTATTTTAATTTTTATTATTTTATTATCTTAATTTTTGTTGCAATTTAAGCAACTCTAAAAAAACTAAATATGAGCTTCCGTAGCCCTCTTTTTATTTTTGCTATTTTAAAAAATGAAAGTATGTTTAAAGACATTTAATTTCCCTACCTCTGATATAACTTAAAATGGATGCATCATATTCAGAAGTGTTTTTTGTCTGTTTTTAAAATTTTCCTCCTGCAATGTTAAATTTAATTATGGCAGTTCTGCCAGAAACACAATTGTAAAATCATGGCTTGAGGTACTTTTCAAATAAAAATCTTTGCTGTAATACCTTTTCAAAACTAACTCTGTGGGTTTTAAAGTTGGAACTTTACTAGAGGAGAAATTTTAAGTAGCTAAAGATGAAGCAAGACAGGTTTAAAGACTATAGTGCCAGAGAAACTTAAGTTATCCTAACTTTCTCTTTCTTTTATTGACCTGAAGAAAGGGGGCAGAGGAAATTGCCTTTAAAAGTAGAGAGCAGCTGAGACTTATCAGGTATAACCTGTATTAAAATGATCTACTATACTGCCAAGAAGCTGGCAGCCTTGAATTGCTGTTCAGATTTGTTGTAGTTAATAATTCTGGGTGTTATAGGGTCATCTTTGAAGCATATTAACTATACTACACTATTAAATGTCTATAGCTAAAATGCACATTATTATGAATGAAGAATATGGGTCTATGAGCATTTAGGGAGTAATTTGGTTTCTTTCGCCATGATTTATGTGTATGCATAGAGATAACTTAATCCACAAGAGATGTGCAAGTAATTTATTTCCAACCATTGAAGTAAAACTGGACAGTAATTTATATGACTTTTAATGAGATGCTGCAGCCAAGGCAAATATGACATTGAACGATACAGTACTCTTGTCACTGTACTGTTTATCTTTGGCCTGGGGCACTTGGACATTTTTGTTACAAAATCCAATTATTCCCTTTCCACACACACACACATACACACACACTGAACACATATTGTCCTGGTTTTAAATAGAAACTAATTAATATTCAGTGTTGGCTGTTTTTACTTAAATTGGATAGCTACCATATTTCAAGGAAAAAATATATTACAACATTATCAGGTACTGAAACAAATATATATCGTTACACCACCTAAACAACAGATTTCACTTCACAAAAGGTATGATTTTTCCTTTCATTCTGAAGCTGTTGTAGAATTTTACTCACAACGTTGTAGAATATTTTTTATGGGAATGATTGTGGATATTTCCACTTTATTTTATTATCATTATTAGTATTTTGAAATATTATAATGAGCAAAAGAAAGCATGGATTTATTATCTAATGAAATATTTTGGGGAAAAAAACAATTCAGTTTTGCACACAATTAGTTATACAAAAACAAATCCAAATAGAATTTTGTCTAAATGTCAGGGAATATTATATTTATTATACTATTGTTTCTTTGTACTTAAGATAATTTCCTGAAATTATAATATATATTCATAATCTAATCTGAAATTATACGAGAAACACAGTTCAGTTTTTTAACCATAGGTAGCATAACTCTTTATTTATCAGCAAACTTGTTTCCTAGAAACCTAGATTGGCCTTCCAATATTGGTTGTGATATTTTTTCCTTTGAATGATACAAGTTTATTTTTATCAATTAAATAATGCAATGTCAGAATTCTAGTGCAGATAAAGATGAGGTAAACCTACTGGAGTCTCATTTCCCCACAGATTACAATTGAAAGCACTGGACAGACTACAAAGAACAACTATATGAGGACTGTGAAAAATAAATAAGTCCAGGCAGATTGAAAATGAAGTCAAAACTTGAAAAGAGTCCTGTACAGCAGTGGGGTTTTTTGGTTTTGTTGCTGTTTTCCTCCAGCTTTGACCCAATGATGGGCCCCAGTCATGGAATTGGTCAGCAAGCATAGATAGCAAAACATCCAGGAGAAATCATCTCTTTTTAGAGCAATGGAAAGATTGACTCTTGTCAGCGAGAACGAGGGAAGAGTTTCTTTTAGTGGTTTGATTGGTGTGTATTTGTTTAGTTTTTGTATGACAGCTCCAGTCAAGGATCTATACTCCTGGGATGTCAGTAACTGAGAAGTTGCCAAAAACACCAAGAGAAGTCTCAGTACTAAGGACACAGGAAAAGAGATGCTACTGGTCCAAAAAGAAGGGAGAAATCACCATTATTCCCTTATTTTATCTCACTGAATTACCACAAGAGAACTATAGCCCAACAGTAAATCATACACTAAAATATAGTCATAGCATAATACATTTACTACAGTATTTCAAGAATGGAGTACACTAATACCAAAAAAGCAATATAGAAAAAATACTAGCTTGTCCCTTTATAGACATTACAATAAAATATGTGAACTTGGATCCACTCCCATTCTCTTCAACACTATTCCTATTATAATTCTCTGTGTAGTAATAATATTATTACTACATAAATATTACCAATTACTTGGCATCTCAGTTCCTTGAACTTTTTTTCTCCTGTGTTATTGTCTCGTACACTATCTCAGTTATTCGTGGCCATGTTTACATCTTAGATGTTAGCAATCTCTCATAATTTTCATTCTGGTTATTCCGATCTCTGAACACTGTATCCTATGACTCAAACTCACTTATCCTGATATATCAACCACTAAAATCTAAAACACCATCAGAAACTTTCATATGACCTTAAGTCTCATGGCCCCTTTACTTCATTTTACTATTTTGAGTAAACCAAAATCCAGTCTCAGACTATTACACACCTTAACGCTATATGTAAATATGGCTGGGGTAAAATTCAAAGCCATAGTAATGAACAAATTTTTTTTAAAGACTTATTTATTTATTTGATAGAGAGAGAAAGAGCATGTTTGATCAGGGGGAGGGGTAGAGGGAGAGAAGCAGACTCTTTGCTGAGTGCTGAGCCAATACATGTGGGGTTCAATGTGGGGCTCAATCCCGTGACCCTCAGGTCATGACCTGAGTCCAAATAAAAGTCAGACACTTAACCAACTGAGCCACCCAGGTGCTCCTAATGAACAAATTTTAAATTCACAATAACTAACTTGAGTCCTAATATTTTACTGGAATTTCCCCAGCCCCTTTACTCTCTTACTTCTCTTTATTATCCCAGTCTGTAGATATTTTTAAGGGATCATCTTCTTTCCTTAGATCTCAGCTAAGTTTTTACTACTAATGACTTTGCCTTTGCCACCTATTTTACATAGGCATGAAACCCTCCGGAGGCATTATGCTAGCCCCATTCGTTACACATATCTATCTGCATCTGAGCCCACAATGACTTCTCTCCTGTTACTACATTTCTCCAAATTAACTGTATTTCTGGAAGAATATTTACCATCATGTGTACATAAAAATTGCATCTCCTTTATGCAATTCCAAGAATTCATGTTGACAATTCTCCAGTTTGTCTCCCCCAACATCGTATTATTCACTTTACTGGCACTTCTCACTATTATTTAATAAAAAGTTGTCTACTTTTAAATTTTTTCCTAGTTTTCCTTGAGGAATGATTGACAAGTAAAAATTGTATATATTTAGGCTGTACAACATGATTTGTTAAGGTATAGAACATGATTTATATACATATACATTGTGAAAATATTATCACAATCAGGATAATTAACACATCACCTCACATAGCTATTTTGTGTGTGTATGGTAAGAATATTTAAGATCTACTCTCCTAGCAAATTTCAAGTACACAATGCATTTAACTATAATCACCATGCTGTACATTAGACCCCAGAACTTAATTTAACTTAAAACTGAGTATTTGTACTTTTTCACCATCTCCCCATTTTCCCCACTCCACAGTACCTGGGCAACCACTATTATATTCTCTGGTTATATGAGTTTGACTTTTTCAGATTCCATGTATAATTGACATCATGCAGTGTTTTTCTTCCTGTGTTTGGCTCATTTCACTTAACATAATGTCCTTCAGTTTCATCCACGTTGTCACAAATGGCAAAATTTCCTTCTTTTTCTTTTTTGTAAGGCCAAATACTATTCCACTGTATATATATCTTAAAATTAAAATCACAACAACCACAAACCACCCCACAACCAATCCTTACCATTCTCTGCACTGCTCTTAGCTCTTTGCAAACCACAAACCTTCTTATAGATGCCACCAAAACTGATGTCTTCTATTTTTCTCTTATTATTCTATTTTCAACCACTGCAAATGAGACTGGCCTCGTCACTGCATTGATACTGCTTAGTTAGGTCTTCAGTGGCATCACTACTCTTAAACCAATAGTCAAGTCTCAGTTCTCACCATTCTTGACCCATCAGCTGTCTTTTAAGACAGCTGAATGTGAGTTTTGAGACCTCTCTGATAAATGACATGAAATAAATTTGTCATCTTATATTTATTCAACCAGTCTTCTTATCAGCTACAATACACAGTCTCTTTATTTTGATGAACATTAATAATATGATTCAACAAGGGAAAAAATCAATATTGCATAAAATATCCTTGAGATAAATGTTAACAGAATTATGTATTGTGAATGCACAGAATATCAATCGGTGTGTTGGTTCCTTGTTAATTTTGTACTCAAGGCACATTGTTGATCACTGAATTATTTTGGCAGGAGAAAAGGTGTTAAAGAATGGCTTTTGGTAATTGGAAAAATATTCAATAGTTATCACTTGGATGTCCTTCACTATTAAGTCAATAAAAAGTAAACAAAAAAATTTTTTTTTTACTATCTTGCTCATGTTCTTGTGTGTATTTAAAGTTCATGTTATTGCGACCTTGAAAACACAAATGTAATATAACATACCTGAATAGTATATATTCTGAGAAAAAATTAACTATTTCAATTTAAATTCAGCATATTCTCTGAGATTATAGTGAGTATATGAGTGCACTACATGTCTTCATAAAATAATATTATTGGAAAGCATCAGTATAGTTTACTTACAGAGCTAATAATCTTTTCTATGGACACTAGATAATAGTTTTATCTGATTGCTTTATAATATCATATTTGTTGGTAAAATAAAAAGCCTCTGGAGTTCAGGATTATAAAATCATGGTTTTCAAATATTTATTTTATGTTGAACATTGTAAAATATAAGATATCTTTATCCCTATCTATCTGTCTTCTGCCACGTGTATAGAACATGTGAAAAATTATGTATACTTCTACAATGGAAATCTCAATATACTGAATGGATATATTACAATACATATTTCCTGATTTTAATGCAAAAGAACTAATAACAAATCATTAATGATTTTAAAATAACCAAGCCACTGGAGAAAACACTACATAAGTCTTATTATCATGGATTGAATGATCTGTCATGTTGCATAAAATAATTATTGGAATACATCACCAGATGCATTCTGAAAAAGGCATAGCCTTAATTTTAGCTTTTCCTTTTTTAATCTAAATGAATGATACTAAAAAATGTGCAAACAATAAAGCCAAAATATGGAGACAGTAAAGTTAATAAGAGAAAATAAGTACATAGGATATTAAAAAGGCATACATGTAGAGAACTTATATATAAATACTCTTTATGGATAACGCACTTAACAATAGACAAAACTGTGTAACATAATAAAAATACAAGTTAATAGGTATAAGAAGATGAATATAATGATAAACAAATAGATCTAAAGATCTAGATATGTACGTCATGCCTTGCCAGGAATAAGCTTTTTTTTTTTTTTTAAGATTTTATTTATTTATTTGACAGAGAGAGACACAGCAAGAGAGGGAACAAAAGCAGGGGGAGTGGGAGAGGGAGAAGCATGCTTCCTGCCCAGCAGGGAGTCCGATCCGTGGCTGGATCCCAGGACCCTGGGATCATGACCTGAGGCAAAGGCAGACACTTAACGATGGAGCCACCCAGGCGCCCCAGGAATAAGCTTTTTAAAACATAAACAGAAAAAGAAGTAAGCAATCCATTTATTAAATTTCCCAACTCTATTAACAAAAAGAGAAATAAATATTCCATATTATAAGTATAATTAGGACACAGTCATAATAAACTAAAAATAATTAGGTATTATACAAAACATAACATATTGAATTAATGGTTTTCAAATATATTTTTGAAAAGATGTCGTATGCAGAAAACACACAGCATATTCCTGGATTTAGACATATGAGTGATACATTATTCTTGGGTGCTATCAGTTTAGAGAAAAATTTGTTGGCGCTGTTATTTGTTATTTCTGTCCTCTCATGTTCAGCTCCACTTTTAGAGCCACTCTTTCTAAGTATCTATCCCTGGAACTACATTGAAATTGCTCTAATCATTGTCACTGAAGGTTTGTAAGATCATCCAGTGGCCATCTCTTTGTTGCATCTCCTTTACTGCTCAGCATAATTATTAGCTTTTCATTAACTTAAAAAAATATTTCCCAAATACACGCTGTATGGAAATAATACTCTAGTATAGTGAAATAAAACAAAAAGTAGGAAAAATAAGTTTCATTAAACATTATCCCAAAGAGAAAAAATATCTTAACAATAAGTAATGCATGTAATACAATCTTAGAAAAACCACTGCAAGTCCTTTATATGTATAAACTCAGTTGACTATCTCTTTCTAAATAGTGAAAATTCTATCATGAACTGATATTAGCATTTCTGGACCTTTACTATTATATACTACTAAATAACTAAAACATTTGTTGATTCAATAATTTGCTTAACAAACATATATCCAGTGTCTCATATGTTTAAATCATTAAAAATAAGAAAAAAATAATAAAACTAAAGAAAAAATATATTCCCCATAATCAAAGGCTTTAGTTTCATAGACCACTAGGCCAAATCTATATTAAGGCTCACATTAATCCTTATATTAATTCATTTCTAGGAAATTGTTCATTACTTTATTATGAAATACATAATTGCAGGCATTAAATATCACATCAACAAGTTACAATTTAATAGCAATATATTCGTGAATCTTTATTAATATACTTTGCTGTTATTTTTAAAGAATGATGTTCTCAGATTCATAAACTGACTTATTTAGGGCACGTATTGCATGGAGCACTGGGTGTTATGCGCAAACAATGAATCATGGAACACTACATCAAAAAGTAATGATGTACTGTATGGCAACTAACATAACATAATAAAAAAATAAAATAAAATAAAAACCTAAATGGAATGCTACTTTCTTTCAGTTTTGTTGATACTGATTTATATAGCAGGGTACATACATTGATGTAAACTAGCAAAAAATGTTGAGTTTCCCTAATAAAAGATTGAAATTCTGAAAACCACTCTAAAAAAAAAAAGAAAGAAAAAGGAAAAGAAAAAGAAAAAAAAAAAACCTGCTCTTGTAAAATTGTATCCAATTTCCATAGCCTCAAATATAGGGATTTGAAGCTAAACCTTTGAACTTTAGTTTATTTAATTTTATAGAACTTGATTTCTTAGCACTTGAAGTTATGCCACTCCATCCATTGTAATCAGCCTGATACATAGTTTTATTTTTCTTTCCAGGATTACTTTCAACTGAAACTCATTTCTTATTTGGTAGTGGATATAACTGACTCATACTTTTAAAAATGTGTCCTGAGATATAGAGTAATAGCCTCAGGTTCTTTGCTCTTTAACATTTTTCCTTTTTTGTTAAAATATCAACTTCTAAAAAGCTTCTCATGTTTTAATTTAAAAAGCAACAATTTTGTATGTACCACAATGTATGTATGTGTGTTAAAGATCTATAGGAATTTTTTAATTTCTTAACTCTCTTTTGCTTGTGTCTCATTATGGAGAAAATTAAAATAATTAATATCCAAGTTTTACATCTTTCTAAGACCAAACTTATGCTAAATATATTAAGAAAAGATAAAAAGCTTGTTTAAATACCAAAAGCTCTTTGATATAGAGAAAGAATGATAAGTCAAAGTCACATTTGAGATGCTAATTCACAGACAACATTTTTTTAATAAATAAAGATCTTTAAATAGTAAACATTAATTTCTCAATATATATCTTTCAGTTCCATTTCCTCATAGGGCCTGTACACTTTTATTAAGTGATTATTATACAGATGAAATTGTGCCTTAGTTTACTTCAACTTTCTTAATATTAGTGCATGTTTAAATTAAAATTAATAAAAGTTTTAATGATAATCTGATTTAAATAGTCAATATAGAAAAAAATATTTCAACATAAACTGTGGATTCGTTTATTCTTTGAAATAAATTATGTGGTTTGAAGTTTAGAAACAGAAAAACAATGATTTATAATTTAACCAGAAGAGTAATTACAGATTTCTAGGCTTTAAAAATTAATGTGTAGGAAAATAGAAGCTTTTCCACTAAGATCTGGAACAAGGCAAAAACTTCCCCTCTCACCACTCCTTTTCAGCATTGCATAGAAGTACTAGCTAATGCAATAAGACAAGAAAACACAAGTATGATAATAGAGATAGAAGAAATAAAATGGTCTTTGTTTAAAATGACCTGATTTTCTCTGTAGAACATCCAAAAGAATCAACAAAATTTTCCTATAACTAATAAGCAGTTATAGCAAAGTTGAAGGATATAAGGTTAACATACAAAATATACAGAAGTCAACCAACTTTCCTATACAAACTTATTCTAAAGTTTATGTGGAGAGGCAAAAGACCCAGAATAGTCAACACCAATTGAAGAAGAACAAAGTTGGGGGACTGACATTACCCAACTTTGAGACTAAATATAAAACTGCAGAGATAGTGTAGCATGTGTGCAGAAATAGTTGTGACAGAATAGACCAGTAGATCACTGGAACAGAATAGTAGTAGAATCATGACCTACTTTTAGGGGTTATTTAATGAGAGAACTAGAAAATCAAAGAAAACTATTTTATGGTAGTATTGAAGGAGACTTAGATTTCTTAGGATTTCAGAGCAGATATTGCTAGAAAATAAACACAAGCACTGATTATAAAGGATACAGTAATTACAGCACCAATAAGACATTCACACTGTGATGAAGATAGAGAAAGAATCTAACTATATGAAAACCAGGCTTCAGCTAAAGTTGAATTGGCAGCATAGGAAGCCTCTCCCACCATAGATAATGTCTGGATAGAGGCTATAAGACTTTGATAGTATCTGGTGAATGTGCTCAAGAACTTTGAAGTCCAAAACTAACTGAACCTTTTGGATATATAAGCATGGCCCCCTCCACCTTGCCAGAGGCCAGAAGCACCAACTTAATGTCTGAAAATTGTTCAGAATCTCAACTAAATCCATGTCTTAAGCCAAAACATTACAGTCTCAGGAAACCACTTCCTATTGTGGCAAAATAAATAAATAAATAAATAAAAATCAATTAACACCAAACTTACATGGCTTGACTTGGAAAGAGTGTGCTTTAATATCCTAGCCCATAATTTTCTAAAAAACTCTTCTTTTTTTCCAAAGTATCTCATAGTTGCCTTCTTGCAGAACCTTAAATGAAGCAGTGACTATATTAATCTTGAAGAACTTAAACATTTTTTGAGACTAATTATGACATTAAATAGGAAAATGTATCAGAATTCAGTTTTCAGGCTTAAAGCTCGAAATATGTCATTTAATCCCAAGACTGAACTTGTCAGATGTAAACCAATAATTCTCAAATCAACTTTATTGTGAAGTCAGCTATTTCCATCCACAAACTCATCATTTCAAGGCATTTGCTTTGATCCCTGGAATGCTCATCTCCCCTACACACACTCACAACTTGTCACTGAGCTGCCTGCTCAGAGGCCTTCTCTGACCTGCCTTCTCTAAAACAGCTATTACTTCAGCCTTTATTCCTTTGAATCACGTATCTAATTTTTCCTTTTAGCACATATATCCTACTACTCTTAGTTCTATTAGTTTGTTCCCCTCACTTTACTATAACCTCCATGAGAACTATTTTGTATGTTTTCTGTATCTCCAACTCCAACATTCAATGGCTAATCAATAAATATTTTTATTTTATAAATCTCTGCTTGAAACTTCATTTGTTCCTCAAAATAGCAATGTTATAAAAAAGATCCAACACCTTTTATGTAAAATGAAAAAAAAATTTTTTTCTGGTGTTCTTCAATTCAGTAAAAAGCAGTTCCTTCAAGTTGACTATGCCAGAAACTAGGGAATTTATCTCAAAATTTCCATCTTTCTAAATTTATACTCATCCACCAGCTTTTAGAAATTTTCTTCCTAAAAAACAAAAACAAAAAAGAAAAGAAAAAAGAATTTTACTTCCTAGTGTCCATCTGTTTGCCCACACTATAGCTAAACAACCTATTAATTTATAATCCACACAGTAACTAAAAGCAATATTGGGATTTTACCCTCCCCAAATAAAATCCTTCAGGTAGAGTCCAAAATCATGACCATATGTGTTACATGATATGGCCACAGTTATCTAAACTCTCTGAGAATCTTCTTTATTCTATGATTCACTCTTTTTAGGTTTCTTTTGGTCTTTGATTTTAATGTTCTCATCCGGTTCTCAACCTCCCCATATGTTGTATGTCTAGAATGCTTACTCCCTCCTATCTCCAAATCTTTGCTCATTCAATCCCGGTCATCCTTCTGGTTTCAGCTTAAAAGACACTTCTTCTTTGCACAGTTGCAAATATATGATTAATTGTATGTAATATTTTCTTTAGTGTCTGTTTTTCCCACTTTAATAAGACAAAGAACATTTCTAACTTGTTCTCTGATCTTTCCTGATTATTAATTATAGTGTATAGGAAATGCTCAATAGTTTTTTATATTGTTACTAATCAAGAGAAAATGTGTGTTGGGAGTCCTGAATTATTCAACTATGGCAACTGCATTTATTAAAATAAAATTTATTGCTCTCTATAGTCACCTCAATTTTGGTATTAAGATTTCTTAAATTTATGTCTTTGTTTTCTAGAATAATGTACTTACAGAGTCATTTGTATTACTTAACATAAAAGTATATTCCAAGGTATAAAATATCTTGAAAATTAAGTATGTGATTTCTTGATATGGGTGATGGGCAATTGAGAGAGCATAAACTATATCTTCTATGCTGCCTGGGGAAACAAATGGAACTTTAACTAGAAATATGAAGCTATCTGAGAAAAAGAAATGTTTACCAGCTGAACAGAGATAATATCAACATTTGTGTATGTAATATAATATGTCCTCAGAGAAAACTGTTTAATATATTTTGGCAGTAATATAAGTATATGAAAGAGTAAGTCTATAAACAAAATTCACACTTAGACATTTGCTCATGGGGATCCTAAAAGAGAGCAGGGTTGAGAGATACTTGAAAAAAATTAACACAAAATGAAGTATTAAATTTTTAGTCATTAAAATTAATATAATTTAGTGATTATGTGACAAGCCAAAAATGTCAACAAATATTGATCATGGTCCTTTACCTGCATAAAGCACAGATATGACATACTGGTTTATTAATATGGGACTGAGACATAAACAGAATGACACTGAAAGGTTATAGGGAAACACCTGTGACTTGTAAGGGATTAATTATTGCCATATTTCAGACAATATCACAACTTCAGTTTAACATAAAAAATGCTGATTGATGAGTAATTTACAGTATTCAGTGATACAATAGCAGTCTTTCCAGACCACTGTAAATCTAAAGTGAAAGATTTTAAGACCTAATGAGGATAACTTGAAACGAATATTTATGGTGTGCTGTCATAATTCCATAACTCAGAAAAGAAATATGATCCTTTCAACAGTCATCTTTTTATTTTATCAAATCACATTATATCTTAATCAGTTATGATTTTAGACCATCTGACGTGTATTGTGATTAGATGTATATATGTTCTCTATAAGTAAATTGTGAGCAACTTAAGGAATTGAACTGTTATCTTACTCATTTTTTTATGTCACAGAGTACTTTTTATATGAAGAGGTTCAATATATTTTGAATATTTAAATATGGAAAGAAATAGTGTAGAATTGAGATTCTAAGGTGCACTTAAGTTTTATAAAAATTCTCTTCATCTTTTTTCTTTTCTTTTTTTTGTTTTGTTTTAACAAACCCTTGTGTTGAGGATTTTCAATAGATTGGAGTGAGAGAGCTATTTTGCTATGTACAATACCCAGAAGAAAATTCTGTGTTTAAAATAATGGCATTAAGATAGCATTATCTCCTTTTCTTTGAATCCAGAGAAACTGAGGTGAACATGAAATCCCAATTCCATCTTAATGGAAAATAGGGCAAGCTCTCATGCTAAATGTAAGAGTAGGAAGAAAAATTCCAAGTTCAATAAAAAAAAAAATGTGTTGCAGAATATGAGATGATGCAGAGTGGATATCTTACACTTTAAAAATAATGAAATGTTGGGGTGCCTGGGTGGCTGAGTCATTAAGCGTCTGCCTTCGGCTCAGATCATGGTCCCAGGGACCTGGGATCAAGCCCCACATTGGGCTCCTTGCTCTGCAGGAAGCCTGCTTCTCCCAATCCCACTCCCCCTGCTTGTGTTCCCTCTCTCACTATCTCTCTCTCTATCAAATAAATAAATAAAATCTTAAAAAAATAAATAAATAAAAATAAAAATAATGAAATGTTGAGTGAGTAGGGAATTTTCCAAAGTAGGTGCACACCTTAAAAAACAAAATGAAACATCCATTACTTGAACAGAGAGAGATCAGAGTGAATGGATCTGACCCATGAAATAGCAGGGAGGAGATGGTGGAAGAAAAAATTGGAGGATTTTCCATTTGACAGGGCAAAGGGATAACTGAATGGTAAACTCTCTTGCTGGTATTTGTTATTACCAGCAAGTAAAGGCTAAATACACACACACACACATCTGGATATAGTTAGATATAGATGTAGATTAGATATAGATACAGATACAGGTATATATAGAGAGAGACACAGAGACAGAGAGAGATGGAGGGATGAAGACAAAGACAGAGACCCAGAAACATACTTTCATTCCTGGAAATCATCTGCATATTTTATAGCATTCTCCTGGCTCCTCTTTGGAATATAAATAATGATTGGCAGTGAAAAAATATGGGAGTTAATAAAAAGATGTAAAATAAAGAAGGAAATTAACTAGAAGCAAATTGACTTAAATAACTACTACCATCTTAAAAAATGACCGTACTTTTGGTAAAAATGTTGCCAAAAGTTTTTCATGAAAGCAAAGGATCTAATAAGTGACTATTGCATTTTTGAATTTAGATGTTAGTTACAATATACAGTAGAAGAAAAAAAGCACAGCATAAGTTGAAAAATCATCCAGCACTGTAAAGGAAAGAAAGGTATAAGAAGAGTAAGGGAATATTGAAAAAAAACAAAAAGGGAGGATAAAAACATCAAAGAATTCAGGCAGAAGTATGTAGACATGCAAAGACATGCAAAGAAATCTTGAAGAATGTGGGCAAAAAGGCATCTGTATGGCTCAGTTGGTTAAGTGTCCGCCTTTGGCTCAGGTCATGATCCCAGGGTCCCGGGATGGAGTCCTGCATTGGGTTCCCTGCTCAGCCCAGAGTATGCTTCTCCCTCTACCCTTGCCACCTGCTCATGATCTTTCTCTCTCTCAAATAAATGAATAAAATATTTTTAAAAAAGAATATGGGTGAAAGTAAATGGAAACAAAGAATTATAAGACCATGTATTCATAATGGACTGGCTTACACTTAGCTCTTCAGAGTCTTGATTTGGGGACTTAAATGAGTTAAGCACTTAAATCATTTTAACAAACTAAAGAATTTAAATAAGTCAGAAAAATGAAAAAAATAAAATTAAACAAACCAGGAGGAAGGTGTTTATAAAAATTACACATACACCCGTATACACACAATGAACTGGAGGAAAAGAAAATCTGCAGATTTCATAAACAATCTTATAGAAGATATTTGAATAATAATTTAAGAGTAAAAACAACTAGATGAACAATTTGTTGCATAACCAGGTTAAAAGAAAATAAAAATAAATCAAGAAATCAAAATGTGTTAATATCAAGATATGCTGGCAGTTAGCCAGTTAGCTCAGTTGGTTAGAGCGTGATGCTAATATCAAGATATGCAATAGAACTTAGAATGTTTTTGCTCAGTTTTTATTTAAAATAGTTGTAACAAGGGGAAAAATCAGGTCATGAATTTTACAATGAACACATAATCCATGTATACAAAATGCTAAATACAAAACAGAAAAATTTGACACATGTACATTTTCAGCTAATTTATTTCAAATCATAAATTCCATAAATATTTATTTTTATATTTTATTACTTATTTTTCTAGTATAACAATCTCATTTTTTGTTTTCTTGGACTTTTTACCTTAAAATTTATTTTATTTGTTTTTATTAGCCATTCTTGATTTTTGTGTGTGTATGTGGAATTGTATTCTAGTTTCTCTCTTTGAATCCTTTTAAATGACTTTAAAAAACTGTACAACTAGGTATAGTCTGAGGAGTATTTTGTACCGAAATTAACCACAGGGCACACTATTTTTATTAAGGTAAAGCCAAGGTGACAAAAAAAATCATGCTGAAACAATTAGACTCCTTATTTATGATTACTCTTGAACATACCAAAATTAAAATTTTAAAGTAATGTGTTCAATTAGTTGTGTTAATTCACCTTCTGAATTACTTTCAGATTTATTACCAAATCTATGAACTAAGAAGGCCATGCTACAGAGTAGAAAGTTAATGGTTGTCCAGTTTAACTGAACTGGCTTTAAATCTTGGATCATTCCCTTTCTTCAAAAAGTTGGAAACAACTTTTAAACTGGCTGTAGTCTCAATATTTTTATCATCCTCATTGGCTATTATGGTAATTAAATGACACAGTGCATGTGAATATTATGCTATAGTGAATAATATAAGATGGCTTTAAAATGTATGATAATTGATTTATTTTTATATTCAGTTTTGAAAAAGTAGCCTTTTCTTTTATTTTTTTTTAAAGATTTTATTTATTTATTTGACAGAGACACAGTGAGAGAGGGAACACAAGCAGGAGGAGTGGGAGAGGGAGAAGCAGGCCTCCCGCCGAGCAGGGAGCCGGATGCGGGGCTCAATCCCAGGACCCTGGGATCATGACCTGAGCCGAAGGCAGACGCTTAACGACTGAGCCACCCAGGTGCCCCGAAAAGTAGCCTTTTCTTCTATAATAATCTATTTTAAAACTATATTGTATTATGGCTCAATACTCCTACAATAAGAAGCAACGGCACAACTCTTTAGCAACTAGTAAAGTCCAGTAACCTATGTAAAAGCTTAGAGTGAGATTTTAGGTTCATTTTGGACCCAGAAGATATTCTTGATATGGCCTATGATTAAATGTGCCTACTGACAAGTCCTCACTTCTGATGAAACAAGGAGAGAGCAGTAGTCCCAGGAGATTAGAGGGTAAAAGTTCTTTGTTCTTCTTGATAGTATTAGCAATCCCACAGGAAAGGTGAAGGTCTATCATCCTCTAAAAATGAATTCACACAAAGGGCATTGGTAGGAAATGTGGTAAGGTTTATTACTGTAGAGTGACCACTCTTCAGAAAAATAGAAGACTTCTATACTAATGTCTTTTAGCTGAATCCTTTCAGAAATATTAAATTTATACAAAATCATCACTTCATTAAGATAAGGTAAACATCTGTTTATGAGGTTCTTGTTCCAAAGCATTATATTTAATTAAAATCAAATTATAAACAAAAGGAATGGGACAATTCATAAGCTCCATTTTAAGCCTCAATTATCTGAAATAAGATTTTCAGCATAAACATACAAAGACAGTATAAAGGAGAAAAACTAAATGTTTACTGAGATTATAGTTTCACCCAAAGAAAGTCAATCTTAGCTGAGTAGTCCTCAATTAATTATAGTTTCATATACCACAAACAACAATATTGTAAGTTTGATATTGTGATTTATAAGAAAAATATATATTTGGTCATTCAGATGATATCTATTTGGCCTTCCTATGCAATACCTGGCTCACAGCTCTAAAATCCCTTGGAATTTCCTAAGTGTGGAGAGTGATAAAAGTATCTTTTATTATTCTTTTTTTAAAGATTTATTTATTTTAGAGAGAGAGAGGTGGGAGGGAGAGGGACGGAGGGAGAGGGAGAGAGAGAATCTCAAGCAGAATCTGTGCTCAGTGTAGAACCCGATGCGGGGCTCAGTCTCCTAACTGTGAGATCATGACCTGAGCTGAAACCAAGAATCAGAGGCTTAACGAATTGAGCCACCCTTTTATTATTCTAATGAGGTAAGTCTGGGAAACCCTAAGGGTGGTGACTGGCTGGCTGCCAGTGGAGCCAACCATGTGATTATGGGTTAGAATTTTCAATTCCATTTCTCAGTCTCCAGGGAGAGGATAAGGGCTTCAGATTGAGTTCAATCACCAATGGCCAATGACTTAATCAATAATCCCTTTGTGATAAAGCCTCCATAAAACCCCAAAAGGACAGGGTTCAAAGAGATTTCTATTTGGTGAACACATGGAGATTTGGGGAAAGTGGCATGCTGGAGAGAGCGTGGAAGCTCTGTGCCCCTTCCCATGTACCTTGACCTTTGCATGTCTTCTCTGTGGATATTTCTAGGTTATACCCTTTGCCCTCCCTTCCCCTATGATCCTTTGTGCTGTTTCTTATATTCCACATATGAGTGAAACCAAATGATAATTGTCTTTCTCTCATTGACTTATTTCACTCAGCATAATACCCTCTAGTTCCATCCTCGTCGATGTAAATAAGTATTCATCCTTTCTGATGACTAATACTCCATTCCATATATATATATATATATATATATATATCACACACACAAACACCACTCTTCTTTATCCATTCATCTGTTGATGGACATATCGGGTTTTTCCATAGTTTGACTATTGTGGACATTGCTGCTATAAACATTGGGGTGCATGTGCCCTTTTGGATCATTAGATTTGTATTTTGGGGGTAAATACCTAGTAGTGCAATTGCTGGGTCATAGTGTAGCTCTATTTTTAACTTCTTGAGGAAACTCCATACTGTTTTTCATAATGGCTGTACCAGCTTTCATTCCCACTAACAGTCTAAGAGGGTTCCCCTTTCTCCACATCCTCGCCAACATTTGTTTTTTCCTGTCTAGTAAATTTTAGCCATTCTGACTGCTGTGAGGTGGTATCTCATTGTGTTTTTGATTTGTATTTCCCTGCTGCAAAGTTATGTAGAGCATTTTTTCATGTCTGTTGGCCATTTGTATGACTTCTTTGGAGAAATGTCCGTTCATGGCTTCTGCCCATTTCTTGGCTGGATTGTTTGATTTTTGGGTGTTGAGTTAGGTAAGTTTTTATAGATCTTGGATACTTCACATATCATTTTAAGAAAATGGCAGGCAAGCCAGACATGGGGGGAGTCGCCAGCTTCAATAAGGCCAAGCTGAAGAAAATGGAGACACAGGAGAAGAACACCCTGCCAACCAAAGAGACCGTTGAGCAGGAGAAGCAGAGTGAAATTTCCTAAGAACCTAGAGGATACCTAAGAACCACCCTGTCATCTTTGACACTCGGTCGTGATGTGGACAAAGAAGAGCCACCTGCAAGATGGACACAAGCAACAAGCTGCACTGTGAACCCAGGCATTCTGTGCTGATGCCACCAGCCTGCAGGTCTCTCAGCTCCCCCCCCACACAACTGGACTGCCAAATTCTCCGGTTTGCCCTGGGATATTATAGCAAATTATCTGTATGATTAATGAAAATAAAACACACATCATGGCAAAAACAAAACAAAACAAAATCACATTTGGTTGTACAATTTTCCCAACGCCATTTGTTGAAGAGACTTTTTTTCCATTAGATATTCTTTCCTGCTTTGTCAAAGATTAGCTGACCATAGGATTAAGGGTCCATTTCTGGATCTCTATTCTGTTCCATTGATCTATGTGTCTGTTTTTCTGCCAGTACCATAATGTCTTGATGATTACAGCTTTGTAATAAAGCTTGAAGTCTGTCATTGTGATGCCACCAGCTTTGGTTTTCTTTTCCAACATTCCTCTGGCTATTCAGGGTCTTTTCTGGTTCCATACAAATTTTAGGATTATTAGTTCCAGCTCTGTGAAAAATGTTGTTGGTATTTTGATAGGAATTGCATTGAATGTGTAGATTGCTCTGAGTAGCATAGACTTTTAACAATATTTATTCTTCCAACCCATGAGCATGGAGCATTTTTCCATTTCTTTGTGTCTTCCTCAATTTCTTTCACAAGTGTTCTGTAATTTTTAGAGTATAGAACCTTTACCTCTTTGCTTAGGTTTATTCCTAGGTATCTTATGGTTTGGGGGGCAATAGTAAATGGGACTGATTCTTTAATTTCTCTTTCTTCTGTCTCATTGTTAGTGTACAGAAATGCAAATGATTTCTGTGCATTGATTTTATAACCTGCCATGTTGCTGAATTCCTGTATGAGTTCTAGCAATTTTGGGGTGGAATCTTTTGGGTTTTCCACATAAAGTATCATGTCATTTGCAAAGAGTGAGAGTTTGACTTCTTTGCCAATTTGAATGCCTTTTATTTCTTTTTGTTGTCTGATTGCTGAGGCTAGAACTTCTAATACTATACTGAACAAGACTGGTAACAGTGGACATCCCTGTCATGTTCTTGACCTCAGGGGAAAAACTTGAGAATGATATTTGCTGTGGGCTCTCTGTAGATGGCTTTTATGATATTGAGGTATGGTCCCTCTAGCCCTACAATGTGGAGAGTTTTAATCAAGAAAGGATCCTGTATTTTGTCAAACGCTTTTTCTGCATCTATTGAGAGGATCATATGGTTCTTGTCCTTTCTTTTATTACTGTGATTGTGATGTGATCACATTGATTGATTTGTGAATGTTGAACAAACCTTGCAGCACAGGAATAAATCCCACTTGGTCATGGTGAATAATCATTTTAATGTACACTTAGATTCTATTGGTTAGTATCTTGGTGAGAATGTTGGCATCCGTGTTCATCAGGGATATTCGACTACAATTCTCCTTTTTGGTGGGGTCCTTGTCTAGGTTTTGGGATCAAGGTAATCCTGGCTTCATAGGAAGGGTTTGGAAGTTTTCCTTCCATTTCTATTTTTTGAAACAGCTTCAGAATAATAGGTATGATTTCCTCTTTAAATGTTTGGCAGAATTCCCCCAGGGAAGCCATCCAACCCTGAACTCATTTGTTGGGAGATTTTTGATGACTGCTTCAATTTCCTTGCTGGTTATGGGTCTGTTCAGGTTTTCTATTTCTTCCTATTTCAGTTTTGGTAGTTTATGAGTTTCCAGGAATGCATCCATTTCTTCCAGATAGCCTATTTGTTGGCATATAGTTGCTCATAATATGTTCTTATAATTGTTTGTATTTTCATGGTGTTGGTCGTGATCTCTCCTCTTTCATTCAAGATTTTATTAATTTGGGTCCTTTCTCTTTCCTTTTTGATAAGTCTGGCTAGGGGTCTATAATCTTACTAATTCTTTCAAAGAACGAGCTTTTTGTTTCGCTGATCTGTTCTGCTGTTCTTTTGGTTTCTGTTTCATTGGTTTCTGCTCTTATCTTTATTATTTCTCTTCTGCTCAGTTTAGGCTTTATTTGCTGTTCTTTCTCCAGCTCCTTTAAGTGTAAGGTTAGCTTGTGTATTTGAGACCTTTCTGGTTTCTTGAGAAAGGTTTCTATTTCTATGTACTTCCCTCTTAGTACCACCTTTGCTGCATCCCAAGGGTTTTGAACAGTTGTGTTTTCATTTTAATTTGTTTCCATGATTTTTTAAAATTCTTTAATTTCTGGATGACCCATTCATTTGTTAGTAGGATGCTCTTTATCCTCCAAATATTTGAGTTCCTTCCAAATTTCCCCTTGTGATTGAGTTGAAGTTTCAAAATATTGTGTTCTGAAAATACACTGGGAATGGGGCGCCTGGGTGGCTCAGTCGGTTGAGCGTCTGCCTTCGGCTTGGGTCATGGTCCCGGGGTCCTGGGATCGAGCCCCGCATCGGGCTCCTTGCTCTGCGGGAAGCCTGCTTCTCCCTCTCCCTCTGCTGTTCCCCCTGCTTGTGTTCCCTCTCTCTCTCTCTGTCAAATAAATAAATAAAATCTTTAAAAAAAACAAAACAAAACACAGGGAATGATCCCTGTCTTTTGGTACCAGTTGAGATCTGATTTGTGACCCAGTATGTGATTTATTCTGGAGAATGTTCCATGTGCACTCGAGAAGAATGTGTATTCTGTTGCTTTAGGATGGAATGCTCTATATATATCTGTGAAGTCCTGGTCCAGTGTGTCATTCAAAGCCCTTGTTTCTTGTTGATCTTCTGCTTAGATGATCTGTCCATTGCTGTGAGTGGGGTGTTGAAGTCCCTTACTATTATTGTATTATTATCAATGTGTTTCCTTAATTTGGTTATTAATTGGTTGATATAATTGGCTGCTCCCAAGTTAGGGGCATAAATATTTATAATTGATAAATCATCTTGTTGGATAGACCTTTTAAGTATGATATAGTGACCCTCCACATCCTTACTACAGTCTTTGGTTTAAAAACTAATTTGTCTGATATGAGGATTGGTACTCCAGTTTTCTTTTGGGGTCCATTAGCATGATAAATGTTTCTCCCCCTCACCTGCAATCTGTCTTTGGTTTTAAATGAGTCTCTTGCAGACAGCATATGGATTGGTCTTGCTTTTTTTTTTTTTTTTTTAAAGATTTTATTTATTTATTTGAGACAGAGAGAATGAGAGACAGAGAGCATGAGAGGGAGGAGGGTCAGAGGGAGAAGCAGACTCCCTGCCGAGCAGGGAGCCCAATGCGGGACTCGATCCTGGGACTCCAGGATCATGACCTGAGCCGAAGGCAGTCGCTTAACCAACTGAGCCACCCAGGCGCCCCGGTCTTGCTTTTTAATACAATCTAATACCCTGTGTCTTTTGATTGGAACATTTAGCCCATTTACATTCAGAGTAACTATTGAAAGATATGAATTTATTGCCATGTATTATCTATAAAGTCCCTGTTTATGTGGATCGTCTCTGTTTCTTTCTGGCTTATGTTACTTTTGGGCTCTCTCTTTGCTTACAGGATCCCCTTTAATATTTCTTTCAGGACTGGTTTAGTGATCACAAATTCTTTTAGTTTCTGTTTGTCCTAGGAGCTCTTTATCTCTCCTTACTTTCTGAATGACAGCCTTGCTGGATAAAGTATTCTTGGCTGCATTTTTTTTTTCATTTAGTACCCTGAATATATCATGCCAGCCCTTTCTGGTCTGACACTTCTGTTGCCAGCCTAATGTTTCTACCCTTGAGGTTAAGGAGCTCTTGCCTTGCCCTGCTTTCAGAATTTTCTCTTTATCTCTGAAATTTTCAAGCTTCACTATTATATGTTGGGGTGTTTATCTATTTTTATTGATTTTGAGGGGGGGTTCTCTGTGCATCCTGGACTTGAATGCCTGTTTCCTTCCCCAGATTATGGAAGTTCTCAGCTAAAATTTGCTCAAATATACCTTCTGTCCCTCTCTTTCTTCTTCTAGGACCCCAATAATTCTAATATTGTTTCACTTTATCATTATCACTGATTTCTCTAAGCCTCCCCTCATGGTCCATTAGTTGTTTTTCTCTCTTTTCCTCAGCTTCCTTCCTTTCCATCAACTTGTCTTCTATGTCACTTATTCTCTCTTCTGCCTCATTTACCCTAGCTGTTACAGCATTCAATTTAGATTGCATCTCAGTTAAAACATTTTTAATTTCGGCCTGATTAGATTTTATTTCTGCACTAAGGGATTCTCTAGTGTCTTTTATGCTTTTTTCAAGCCCAGCTAGTAACTTTATAATCATTATTCTGAATTCTACATCTGACATTTTACTTATATCCATATTGATTAGATCTATGGCAGAGAATATTACCTCTGTTTCTTTTTTGTTGTTGTGAATTTCTCCTTCTAGTCATTTTGTCCAGGGAAGAATAGATGAATGAGAGAACAAAATCAAAAATATCGACCACGACCCCAGCAAAATACACACTAGATAAATCTGAAGAGGTCAGAAACAGCAACAACAACAACAACAAAAGGATAAAAGAGAATATAATCTCACAGGTGGACAAAACAGTGTGATCCACGTGGTCCTGGGTGTATTTTGGTCTGTTTGTTAGAAGACACTAAATCTGAAAATTGTAAAGAAAGAAAAACTTATATACATACAAAAATAAAATTGAATACAATGAAAGGGAGCCAAAAATGAAGACTATCTATAAAATAAAAATGTAAAAATGAAAATTTAAAAAAAGGCTTAAAAACAAAGAGTTGAGGGATACCTCAGTGGCTCAGTCAGTTAAGCATCTGCCTTTGGCTCAGTTCACGATCCCAGTGTCCTGGGATTGAGCCTGTGTTGGGCTGCCTGCTCAGTGGGTGTCTGCTTTTCCCTCCCCCTGATCTTGTGCTCTTGCTCTCTCTCTCTCCTTCTCAAATAAATAAAGTCTTTAAAAAACAAAACGAAAAACAAAGAGGTGGTAAAATAAGAAACTAGTTGACAAGGAATAAAAAGAAAAGAGAAAAAAAATTTAACTGAAAGACTAAAGACTCAGAAAAAAACCCTCAAATTCTTTATACTATTTTCCCCTAGTGTAGTTTTTCGGTTCTGTCTGATCCATAAACTTGGTATTCACCTGACGTTCCTGCTGGTCTTCTTGGGGAGGGGCCTGTTGCACTGATTCTCAGGTGTCTTTGCCTGGGCAGAGTTGCACCACCCCTTGCCAGGGGGCCGGGCTCAGTGTAAGCTGCTTCAGGTTGCTCTGTGTGGCTTTTGTTCCCTGAAGGCTTTTTTACGCAGCTTATAAAAAGTGGTCACTTTCTATTTGTAGAATTGCAGCAATTCTTAGAGCTCAGGTTGAATTCACAGGTGTTCAGAATGATTTGATAGGTATCTAGCTGAATTCAAGGGACCAGATAAAATGTGGGTCCCCTACTCTTCTGCCATCTTCCCTCCTTCCTCCTAATTGCATAATCTTTTAATCACCTTATAGAATCTCAAATCTATGATTTGGTAGTATATTTCAAAGCAACTATATATTTCTTGCATTATTCTTTAAACAAAATACTATATTTTGAAACAAAATACTATTTTATTTTAGATACTGAAATTGGATTCTCACTGTATAATTTAATGTTAAAAATAAAAAGCCTGTTTTTATTTTGTGGTTTTGCCACCCTTATAATAAATTAGTATGCAAAATAGAGTCTATGTCATTATAAGTTTCCTCCACCAATACAAGTAGCAACTGAAACAATGAAAGTAATGGTCAAATAATATTTTTTAATTTTTAAAAAATTATTCTTTGTAATTGTGGTAAAATACTCACAGAATAAAGTTTGTCATCTTAACCATTTTAAGCATGCAATTCAGTGCCATTAAGTGCATACATATTGTTGTGCAAACACCACCACCATCAATCTCTAGAACTTATTTCATCTTGCAGAAATGAAGCTCTGTACCCATTAAATAATAACTCCTTATCCTCTTCTCCTTCTAGCCTGTGGCAACCACCAATCTACCCTCTGTCTCTTTGAACTTGACTACTCTAGGTACCTCATATAAGTGGAATCATACAGTATTTGTCCTTTCATGAATGGCTTATGTCCCTTAGCATAATGTCCTCATGGTTCATCTATGTTGTAGCATGTGTCAGAATTTTTCTTTTTAAAGTAACACTTTTAAAGTAATACTCCATTGTATGTATATACCATTTGTTTATCCATTTATCCATCAATGAACCCTTCATTTGTTTCCACCTTTGGGCTACTTTGACTAATGCTGTCATGAACATGAGTGTGCAAACACTTTTTTAAGACCCTGCTTTCAATTCTTTTGGGAGTATACCCACAGGTGAAATTGTTGAATCATATGTTAACTCTATTATTATTTATTTTAGGAATTGCCTTACTGTTCTCCATAGCAGCTGCACCAGAAAGTATTTCTAAATTAGATTCATAGAATAAAATGGGTTCTGGAAAGTAAAAGGTGATTTCAAAATCTACTGAAAAATATAAGTTAATGTCATGTGAAAGAAAGATGGCAAAACAGATAGAACCCAATGGAGAAATAAGTATTAAAGGACAAGATACATATGAAATATAAAAGAAATGAGAGCAGTAGAAGATAAGAGGTATAAAGCTGATAGAGATAAAAGTCTACTGTATGTTCATTTATACATATTACTAACATATGTGTATTCTATAAGGTGGAGTTGCTTAGAAATACTGTGTGATTTTTATGTAATATAAAGTTATTTCCAACATTTAAAAAAGTTTATTAATAAAAATACTTTGCAAAAATTTCACTCACATTTGTAGATCTTTTTTTTTTTTCATTTTCTCTGGATTCCCCATTATCACGTTCTCCAAATGGAACATATGTTTCTTTTTTATATTCTTGACAAATGCCATACACACTACAACCATTTCTGCCATTAATGCTGTGATTATAACATTGTATACACATTTTATGTAATTATCACAACAACTATTGAGTTAAGGACTATTATCATTTCTATATTTCAGTTATTACCATAGAATGTTAGAGAATGTTGACAACCTATTCAGGAGTACGTAACTAGTACTTAAATGGAATTAAGAATAAAACTCTTTCTTACTCAAACTCCATTTTTCATCTCTATCTCTGCCTAAGAATAAATTTTAGCCAGTGTCAAAATATTTAAAATTAAAAAATTAAAAAAAATATGTTGACTAAAAATGAAATCAATTTATCATATAAACATCAAACTATTAATTCATGCATTCAATTACATACTGAAGTTGTTATATGAATTTGTTAAATTTAATCATATATAAAGAATGTTAAATTTCAATATCCTAAAAGATTTGCACAGTAAGAAAGTCATACTACTTTGTGTTAGAGAGTACTAACAACATTCTTTCCAAAGAAGCACAGTAACATATACATAGGAGCAATACCACTTTTTGGTGTTGAAAAAAAAAAAAAAAAAAAAAGAATGACATCCTGGTAGTTACCATAAACAGCAAAATATATTCAATTACCCATACTAAAAGGGAGTCTTACAATCCTTTTTATGAAATACAGATCAACATGATTTCCAACCGAACAATTATGTATTAAGTTATTAGTTTTTACAGGATACCATTATGGCAGGTGTATATGCAGGAATGCAGGTATGATGATCTCCCTCCAATCCTCCATTGTTGTGTATTTGCCCCTTCACTTACTTGTAGCATCACTTCTACAGAGTAAGTTAAGGAACATTAGAGCTTGAGATTTGTGGGGTTCTAAAGCCAGGAAACGTTAGGTTTTCAATCAATAATCAATCAATTAGGGGTAAAAAAAAGTCTATATTTTTCCCTACACTTCTGATGCCTTCATAATCATGAGAATTTGAATAACAACATAAAAGTATAGGTTATTTGGAGGTTCATCAGGTTTTATAAGCACAGTTGTAATTATTTTATGAGTCTGACTATAAATCATACTATTTATGAGTTCACTATTTGTACTTATCAAGCATTGTTATGACAACCTACCAGAAAGTTGATGAGAAAATAGACAGTTATATCTCATTTAAGAAATACATTGGATTTCTTTATATTATAGGGGGTGTCTTACACATTTTTTTTTTTTTTGAATCACCTACCTCAAGAACAATGCTTAGTACAGATTGCTTAATGTTTACTAGGTAATGAAAAAATATAAAAGAGATTAGTATATTTCTTTGTAGTTAATGCTTGCATGCTACATGTAATAGTCACTGTTGAGCCTCTTAGGTATGCTAATTTTTCTTTAACATAACATTCTTTATTGATTAATAAAGGAAGTGCCCTTTGGGTTCTGTTGGGGAACATAGGCAGATGGTTGGTTTTCTGGTTTTACATAACTAATTCATTCTAACATTCCTACCTATCCCTTAAGCCTCCTATCCCCTTCCTTAATTTCCTGCCAATGGCTTTCTGGCTTCTCCATCTCATTTGCTGTATCCATAAATGTGTCCATGCTTTAAGGAACAATCCCATCAGTGAAGTAAGACCATCCTCACATGTTTTTGAAAAGCCATTAATTCCTGATTAATGACAGAGTGATTCTATGGCCAATAATATCCTGAACTACATAAATTCTGAGACATTCTTGAAAAAGATAACTTGGTGATAAAACATAATCAACAAATTTGTGAATCAATAAAAAAATAAAAATAAAACACAGGTGGTGAATGCTTAATCCACTTAAATGTATAATTATAATTTATCAACTATTAAAATAATGGCTACCAAGGAGTATAAAAATGTTGCACACTTTTAAACACTGATATTGTGATAATATTGTATAAATGGGTTGATTTTATAACCAACAGCTCAAAAGGAAAGGGGGTAGGAAGATGCAAGAAAATATAATCTCTTCTGTTTAAATGTGACTTTCTCTATACTTCACACCAGAAAATTAATTTTAAAAAACACTTAACAAGCTTTAAAAATTGCTACATGGTATAAAATCATATTTTAGGAAATAATTCCTATAATGAAATATTTTTATGAATTTCACAAATTCTTTTAATTCACATAAAGGTATTGGTGGTAGTAGAGTTAAACTCATTATTTCTTGGTTTGGTTCAAATTATTTGGTTCTGTTCTTTTTTTTGGCAGGACTACCTGAGGACATTCAGTCTAATCTGTCCTATCTGTCAACACCACCATCCTGGATGCATTCGTTTGTCCTTTAGAATAAAGGATGATACTAGTGGGAACAGCAGCATCAGGAGTCACCTCTTGCTAGCTCATGGTCGAAATGCCAGACTTGGCAGTCAGCTACAAGCAGCATTTTGGGAAGACTGGGATAGCCATACTGGAGTGTTTCCTTTTTGGAGGAACACTCCAAGGTCAATTCTAAAAGGCAAAGATTTTTTTGTTTTTCCCAGCTTTATAGAAATGTTATTGAAGATAGACATTGGGGAGGGTATGTGCTACGGTGAGCGCTGTTAATTGTGTAAGACTGATGAATCACAGACCTGTACCTCTGAAACAAATAATAAATTATATGTTAAAAAAAAAAAAAAAGAAGAAGAAGATAGCAGTAAGGGAAGAATGAAGGGGGGGAAATCAGAGGGGGAGACGAACCATGAGAGACTATGAACTCTGAGAAACAAACTGAGGGTTCTAGAGAGGAGGGGGGTGGGGGGATGCGTTAGCCCTGTGATGGGTATTAAAGAGGGCACGTACTGAGAGCACTGGGTGTTATACGCGAACAATGAATCATGGAACACTACATCAAAAACTAATGATGCAATGTATGTGATTAACATAACATAATAAGATGAAAAAAAAGAAATATAACATATCTAAGTTTAAGTTGTAAACATGATGATCTCATACATGTAAATTTTGCAAACTGATTACTACAATGAAGTAGTTAACACCTCCTCCTCCTCCCAAAATTACCTTTTTTTTTTTTTTTTTTGGCACGTGTGATGATAACATTTCAGATTTGCTCTCTTAATAACTTTCAGGTATAGTATACAGTATTGTTAATTATAATCACCATGCTATACATTAGATCCCCAAACATATTCATTTATAGCCAGAAGTTTGTAGCCTTTGACCAACAAAGATTGTTAGACTGCTCCCTCCCCCATACTTCCCTGGGCCTAAGGTGATCTCCTCCCCCTGGGTGTCTGGTTGTCGTTCTCCCTCTATATCCACAAAATATGGGCATACCTTTCCAGTAGCTATAATTTCACCTTTTTAAAATGAGATATTTTAGAATGATATTCATTCTCTGCTCATATTCAAACCCTGTCCAGCAATGTCAAGTGTAAAAAAAGACAAAAGCATTTTCACAGTCAGAATTAAATGTGAATCCCCTCAGCACTGTTTGGCTAGGCCCAGTGAGTGTACCAGCAAGGACAGTGTTAACAAATAAATAAATAAATAAATAGCCAACCTACCAACCTTCAAAGCATAGCTGTCATGTAACCAACACAGGTTTCATAGTAAATATGACAGGGAAATAAGGTGGGAGCATCACTGGGAAGGTTTTAAAGGATTTAAGGGTTGGAGAAGATAAAATCCACAACTCAATAGATCGTACTTTTCCCATGAATGTTTACTTCCTCCTAATTCAATAGACCCATGCACAAATTTAAACTCACACGTACTAAAAGAAAGAGATGTATCAATGCCCAAAATACAATACTGATATCATTAAATTTTAGTTTGTATTCTTTTTTTTTTTTTAAAGATTTTATTTATTTATTTGAGACAGAGAGAATGAGAGACAGAGAGCATGAGAGGGAGGAGGGTCAGAGGGAGAAGCAGACTCCCCGCCAAGCAGGGAGCCCGATGCGGGACTCGATCCCGGGACTCCAGGATCATGACCTGAGCCGAAGGCAGTCGCTTAACCAACTGAGCCACCCAGGCGCCCTTTAGTTTGTATTCTTAAAGGCATCTTAGGGGGAGTTATTTTACCCATGGAGCCAAATTAGAGCTAACCACGTTATGTTTCCATTACTAAGTGTCAAGGGCATCACCACAGCATTGCCTTTCCTGTGGTGTCAAGAAGTGTTAAGAAGACTGCTGTTATTGCTGGCCTGATACAAAAACTTTTTGTCTAGAGCTTTAGTAACTGAAACAGGCAATAAATGGAATGAGAGGAGACATTAGTCTTCTGAACTTTGTTCATGGTGGATTGTTACTTGTGTGATTAATATATCTTGTTTCCTTTCACAACAATTCTAAAGTTGAAACCAGCATGTATCAGAGTTTATTTCTTATCCCCATTAGGTTGTTTGTAGACATTAGATTCTCAGTTTTATGTGGTAATCTTCTATCCCATCCCCATGATCAGGCCATAGCTTTATCACATGAGCTGGATGCTAGTGCAATCATCAAAAGCAGCTCCCGTTCTCAAGCACTGAACAGAAATCCTCAGGGCAAAAATTGGTGTTGGTGCTCTCCTGTTGCCAATGATTCATGGTTTCAATTTATTTTTGATATCTGTGACTTCCTTACTTTTATGCAAAATCACCACCAAATTTTAAAGGATTCTTTAAAACACTATCAAACATTTTATTTGTGATGATCGGAGAGGTCATTTAGTGAACCTAATCCACTGTACTGACAGAAATGGAAGACAGAAACTCATTTTTATCTTCTAAGTCACTTAAATACCCTTAATCACCTTTATTAATTTTGTTTGCATGAAATTGTAATCAGTACCATTCAGTAGCTCTATTCCATTAGATGCTTCTAGTTTAAGATGTACTATTTTTCTCTGTGGCTTCTGGACTAGAATGATGGATGAGACATAGTCAGTCTTACAGAAATGCCTGAAATATTTTGGCACATGACTTCTACCTATTACATAAATAGAGCTATTTATTTTAACTTAACTTTTAACTAAGATATTTTAGGTGGGTACTACAATTTAAACATATATAAAGTAACATCAGAATTTTCAGACTTATTTTTTAAACAAAATCATTCTAGTAGTAAAAAAGCTATATAGAGCTAACACAGTGAGAATCTAGAAGAGCTTCAAGATATGAACATCATCATATAAATCAAGGTTCTCAATTAGAGGTGACTCCCCACCACCACCCCTGAGACATTTAGTAATATCTGGAGACAGTTTTGCTTGTCCCTTTGGTTTGGAGGTCCTAACGTCTTCTAACGGGTAAAGATAGAGGATGCTGTTAAATACCTTATAATGCACAAGACAATACTTCCTTTACACTTTCATGCACCCCAGAAAGAATTGTTAAACCCAAAATGTCAATAATGTCAACATTTAGAAAGCCTGGCATAGATTTATATGATTGTACAGACAATGTTAATGATACTGGGAAAAACAGAACAGATAACCAGACAAGACTTAAGCAACATGGGACAAACATAAGCTAGGAGGAGATGAAGATGGGTGAAAAAACTAGTGAAATAGGGAAGAAGCAATCTTAGCAACTCTAAGCAAGGACATTAAGACACAGGCTGCAAAGAGATAGAAAAAATAGAGGGAAATCATTTAATCAGCCCTGAAGGTATAGATATATAACACAAATGGTGGAAAATATGATCCAGAAGGATCAGAAGAGATTTCCTCTCTCACTCTGTCCCTCCCCACTGCACTGTCTCTCTTTCAAAGAAATAAATCCTAAAAAAAAAATTCTTTCAAAAATTGGCTTGAAGTCATATAACAGATTTAGTAAGAATATTTTGGTACCTTGCTTCTTTCTTATAAGCAGCAAATGGTTGGTAGAATTTATAATGATAAGAATAAACTCACCTATAGCTTATCTGTAACTCTAGTCCCCTCTATCTGAGATTAAAAAGTATATTTATAATTCTGTGCTTTGTAAACTGAAGGTTAAATTCCTGTTCAAAAAAACATGTACTTTCCAAGCTATATTTATCAATCAATGACCTTAATTCAGTGTAATTCCAGTCTCAGTGATTTTGTAGAAATTAAATTGCTTTCTACTTTAAACTGCTTATTTCTTATATTTGGCATAAATGTCAAATCATGAAAATAGCCTCCTTCATACACAAGAAAGTATTATAAGGGGTCATCATGATCTAGGGCCAATAGGAAAAGTAAATTCTCCCTGCCATTAATGTTGATGTTACAGTGGTAATTACCACATAACATCTAGTGAAATTATACTGTGAGAGTAATTTTGTACTGAGTTGATTACCACTGGATTCACTGTTTTCTAACTGGTTAAGTAGTAGCAAGCAATAGAAGAAAATAGAAAATATCTTGTATTCATTTAAAGACACACAGATGACTCAGTCCCTAAGAAACAAAAACAGAAATGTACTACCATCCTGAAGTTTTACATCATGAAATATATATGAAATATATATATGCCATATATATGAATATGAAAGTTATAATTTCAGAATGCACATATTAAAAAATGTACAAGTAATCATTTTAGTAAATGAAATATTTCTAATGATGTTAGGAAAAGAAATAATATCATTTTGAAGGATATTTCTGGCTTGAGTAGTTCATTATCTTATAGTACTACTTGAAAAATGTTTGCTTTCTTTGTGGGGGTAGTTTTAATTTTAATTCCAGTTAGTTAATATACAGTGTAATATTAGTTCCAGGTATAGAATTTAGTGATTCGACACATACACCTTGTACTCATCACAACAAGTACACTCCTTAACCCCCATCACCTTATTTAACCCATCCCCACACTCACCTCCCCTCTGGTAACCATCAGTTTGTTCTGTATAGTTAAGAATCTGTTTCTTAGTCTGCCTCTCTCTTTTTTCCCCCTGCTAGTTTGTTGTATTTCTTAAATTCCACACATGAATGAAATTATATGGTATTTTTCTTTCTCTGACTGACTTCACAAAGCATAATGCTCTCTAGCTCCACCCACGTCACTGCAAATGGCAAGCTTTCATTCTTTTTTACGCCTAAGTAGTATTCCATTGTGTGTGTGTGTTTCTGTGTGTGTGTGTGTGTGTGTACACCACCTTTTTATCCATTCATCAATTGATGGACATTTGTGTTCTTTCCATAGTTTGGCTATTGTTGATAATGCTGTTATAAACATTGGAGTGCTTGTATCCCTTCAAATTCGTATTTTTGTATCCTTTGGGTAAATACTTATTAGTCCAGTTGCTGGGTTTTAGGGTAGTTCTGTTTTTAACTTTTTGAGGAACCTCCATACTGTTTTCCAGAGTGGCTGCACCAGTTTGCATTCCCACCAACAGTGAAAGAGGGTTCTCCTTTCTCCGCAGCCTCGTGGAGAAACAACACCTGTTGTTTCCTGTGTTGCTAATTTTAGCCATTCTGACAGGTGGGAGGTGATATCTCATTGTAGTTTTAATTTGCATTTCCCTGATGATAAATGATGTTGAGCATCTCTTCATGTCTGTTAAGCATCTGGACGTTTTCTTTGGAAAAATGTCTATTCATGTCTTCTGCCCATTTCTTAACTGGATTATTTGTTTTTTTGGTGTTGAGTTTTATAAGCTCCTTATAGATTTTGGATAGTAACTCTTTATCAGATATGTCACTTGAAAATTTCTTCTCCCATTCCGAAGGTTGTCTTTTAGTTTTGTTGATTGTTTCCTTCATTGTGAAGAAGCTTTTTATTTTGATGAAGTCCCAATAATTTATTTTTGCTTTTGTTTCCCTTGCCTCAGGAGACATGTCTAGAAGAAAGTTGCTATGGCCTATGTCAAATAAACTACTGTCTGTTTTCTCCTTTACAATTTTTATGGTTTCAGGTCTCATATTAAGGTCTTTAATTCATTTTTTAAAAGATTTTATTTATTCATTTGAGACACAGAGATACAGAGAGAGAGAGAGAGCATGAGCAGGGAGAGAGGCAGAGGGAGAGGGAGAAGCAGGCTCCCCGCTGAGCCAGGAGCCTGATGTGGGGCCTGATCTCAGGACCCTGGGATCATGACCTGAACTGAAGGCAGACGCTTAACCATCTGAACCATCCAGGCGCCCCTCTTTAATTCATTTTGAATTTATTTTTGTGTATGGTGTAAGAAAGTGGTTCAGTTTAATTTTATGTAAGTCTTAATTCATTTTCTATTTTCTTTAAAGACTATTTCAAAATTGTTTAAGAAATAAACGATGTAATATATAAAATGGAAAGATATTTCATTATGCTTATTATAATATTTTATATGTTAAAATACTGGAAAAAACATTGAAACTATTTGTCATCACAGACTTTCAAGAACTACTAATATCGTATTAATTACCATGAACATATTGATCAGGATAGCCCATGCATGTGATTTAAATCTATATCTACACTTTATTGTGCATTTATACTAACACAATATAATTTAAATTACTGATATAACCTTTCCATGCTACCCAATCATGTCTATATATATCATATATCTATCTATCTATTATCTATCTATCTATAGTGGAATTACATATATTAAGTGTGAATCTCACTTTATAAACACTCTATAAAGAACACTATATAGCAACACTTCTTGTAAATGATGTTAAGATACAAGATAAATAACTTTAATATAGGTTATTATGTTTTGTGAGAAGTATTTGGTATGAAATATAATGACTCAGAGGGAAAAGAAATTATTCTAGCATGCTTTTAGCACTTTTTATGTATCATAAATTAAATTAGATAATCTGTATCTACTAGATCTATCATATAGATCTGACTGAGGAAAGATACTTTCATGCATTCAATATGTTTCTTAAATATGTAAATTATCTTAAATGATAATTCAATCATATCCTTGTAGGTAGTTCATAATGGCTTGATATGAAGTAAAAATTTATGCTTTAGTTTTGCATGATATAGTTGAGTCTAGGTAAATTTAGCATGTCTTTCTACATAATATTCATGTATTAAAATATATTAAATCCATTCACATTGTTTTGAGTATTTAAAATTTCAAACATTTGGTAAATAGTATTTTGTTTCACCTTTATAATAAGAAAACATATAGTGTCCAACAATATATTAGGTAAGTTAATAATATGGACAAATATATAAATGATCATAAAATTTTTATATTTTGCCATATTAATCATACACACAGAAGGGTTGTGCAGAGTCAAACTTGGACACCTATGATATCAATAAAACTGTACCGACTTGAAAATAGGTAACAGACACGTCCTTGAATTTAGGTATATCAGTTTCTAGCAGTGTGCCTTTGGGGAAGGAACATAACCACTTTAATCCTTAATTCACCTTCTGTAAAGTGGGCCTTTGCTTAACCATTCTTTTTAGAATGAAAACATGCACATAGAACTTGGAACTTACTAAACTCTAAATAATTAGTAGCAAGTATAATAATAGTAAGAAAGCACAAAACAGAACAAAAACAAATAAACATCTCTGTCTCTATAAGTTAAAAAACATGTTTAGATATGGGCTCATAATTACAAGACTTTTGGGCACTTGGGTGGCTCAGTTGGTTAAGCATCTGCCTTCGGCTCAGGTCATAATCCCAGAGTCCTGGGATTGAGCCCCATGTCGGACTCCTTGCTAGTGGGGAGTCTGGTTCTCCCTCTGCCCCTCACCCTGCTCTCGTGCTCTCTCTTTTTCTCAAATATATAAATAAAATCTTTAAAAAAAATAATTATAAGACTTTTAATTTATTTGAGTACATCATGAGTATCCATGTTTGAATGTGCTGTTTGTGTTAACTTATGTCATTTGTTAAGAAAATTAATACTAACCCATGACTGGTTTTATAATTTTCTTTCACTTCATGCTAAGGAATGATATTAAAATTCTATTTAATTATAACTTTAATTTTTTTTAAGATTCTAAGTGCTAATGCTATAGAGTAGACAACATGGACTTTAGATCATATAATTTTAAACTGGATATGCATTTCTATAGCAGCTTACACACATCTTTAGCAACACTGGTCACATTTTAAATATAATAGTTCCTTGATAATAATATAGACTTGTTTCATAGTTCGAATTTTTGAAATGGAATGCACTTAATGATAAATGTGAAAAATAACTTTCTAATTTCCAGTCAGAGGAGTATGCTGAGATAGAGTTGTCACTGACTGCTCAAAGAATACTCAGCCATACGTGGAAAATTCAGCTTCTTATGTTTTGGTTTTTTGATATAGCATACAATGGAGTTTCAATTTAAGTTGAGTCCTAAATTTTGCTTGGTAGTTTAAAAAAATGATCTTGGCAATGTTTTATTAGAACAATTGATTGGTACATACAATAGAAGGCTGATTGTCAATGTAAGAAAATTTAATTGAGAATAGAATAAAGTGCAAAATATTTTAACATTGTGTGTGCATCATTTACATATTGTGAAAGAATATAATTTGGGTACCAAGGGAGCTTCAACATGTCAGAAATTCTGTTTGTTAAATGCCTTTGTTTAAATATAAGTTCATTAAATAATTATTTAGGGAAGAGCAATAACAATATTTTAAATGCATAAGAATTTAAGATCTATGACAGCCCTCAATATCTTATTGTCAATCTAAAGACTCTAAAGTGATTAAAACTGTGAACTGGATTATAAAAGGCATTTTATAATCCATGTGGATCCTATTTGACTTTGAAAATGTAGTAACATAGAAGGTTAAGAACTCTTCAAATCAAAATATAATCGTGATACTTAAAAAGAACAAAGTACATAATCTTTTGGACAAGTGTATGATGATTTTGATTAAAAACAACAAAATAAATGAAAAGCAATTAAGATGTATTTTATTTTTTCTGGTATTAAATCAATTGTGAATTTTACAATCAGTATTGCTAAATATAAGAAAAAATAGTATTTTTAGTAGGTGTATTTCACTCTATATTGAAAATTACATGAGATAGAGAACATATCAGATTTGATTATTAAAATTAACACTAGTACAATACAGTGTCTGATTATATACATTTTTACTGTAGTTTTTACACTAGCATTAGAAAAAAAAAAAGAGTGTAATGTAGTCTACAAACTCCTTAAACCTGTTCACAACAACTCTTTGGCACAACCCTAAAAATATATTAGAAATTCCAATTTAAGCAGTCAGTCCAACCTGCACTTTCTGGTTTGTCAGTACATACCTGACATTTATGTAAATTATTCTTAGTCCATTTAGTCATGGAGAAAGCACAATCATTACTCACTCCACCATTGGATATTTACATAAATATTTTTATCTAGTTAGGATCATGATAATGTAGTTTTATAGTAAATTTTATGTAATAAGTATACCTTGAGCTTTTGCCCTCATCATTACAAATTTTTCAAAGTATGAACTCAGTAGTCTACTGCATAGCAGTGGCTTTGGGGGTTCTTATTGAGATATAATTAAAATATAACATACTAGTTTCAGATGTAGAACATAATTATTTCATATATATACACATGGTAAGATGATCACCACAACGTCTAGCCAAGATCCATAATTACATTTTTTTCTTGGGGTGAAAACTTTTTTTTTTTTTTAAAGATTTTCTTTATTTATTTGAGAGAGAGAGACTGAGAGAGAGAGCACATGAGAGGGGGGAGGGTTGGGAGGGTCAGAGGGAGAAGCAGACTCCCCGCCGAGCAGGGAGCCCGATGCGGGACTCGATCCCGGGACTCCAGGATCATGACCTGAGCCGAAGGCAGTCGCTTAACCAACTGAGCCACCCAGGCGCCCCGGGGTGAAAACTTTTAAGATCTACTCTTCTGGCAACTTTCAAATATACAATACAGTATTATTAACTACAGTCACCATGCTGTACGTATATTACATCCCCAGACTTATGTATAACTTGAAGTTTGTACCTTTTGACCACCTTCACTCATTTTACTTACCCCCAATGTCTGATGCATATATTGACAATTAAGAATAAGTATAGATTTGTTTTCCTAAGTGAAATAAAATTGTTAAGTATTTTCAGAAGTCAATGCCATTTTAAGGGCACTTTTGATGCTGTGGGAAGAATACTTATGGAGGTGGGGTAACAGAAAAGCAGAGATATCTGGGAAGATGTGCCTTTAAGATTCCAGTAATGTAACATAATTGCCAGAACTAAGGGGATGGAGATAAACATATGAAAAGATGTTGGATTATCCATATATTTTAGGTGAATAATCAATACGAAATACTACTGTATCGAGTATAAGAGGAGAGTGAATGAAAGCAGTAATCAAGAATGATTTTTGTATTTTTTAATTAAAAAGAATTTAAAATCTGTGTGTGTGACCTGACCATTTTATGTGATGGAGATTGGTTAGTAATTTGGAGGATGCAAATTCAGGGAAGAAACAGAATTCCTATTTGGATATGTCAATTTAGATACAATTTGCAAATGAAGATTTACATTTAGGAATTGATAAAGAAAATTTAATATTTGAAGATGAAATTTCAATTTTCCTAATTTAGGGAGAAAGTATAATAATAGAACAAAATGCACGTTACACTTTGAAAAAAAAATATGCAGGGGCGCCTGGGTGGCTCAGTCGGTTGGGTGGCTGCCTTCGGCTCAGGTCATGATCCTGGGGTCCTGGGATTGAGCCCCGCATCTGGCTCCTTGCTCAGCGGAGAGCCTGCTTCTCCCTCTCCCTCTGCCTGCCACTCTGCCTACTTGTGCTCTCTATCTATCTGTCAAATAAATAAATAAAATCTCTTAAAAAAAAGAAAAAAAAATATGCAGTTCAAGTAGAAAAGGAGGTGCTTCAGAAGGATACTGAGAAGAGGTGTCTACCAAGGTGGGATTATTGGTGACTCAGAATTATTAGTGATTCAGAAATTAGGAAATGAGAGTATTTTAACAAAGACAAAGTAATACCTAGTACAAAGTGAGACACAATAAAAAGTATATGTAAATGTTACATACACACACACACACACACACACACACAAGTTTTGGCTCTGAAGGTAATAGGAGAGAGCGAGGTTCTTGGGACGGCAATGTGGACTCACATTGTCCACATTGTGGACTTTGTTTCAATTTGCTAATTTTTAACATTAAGAGATACTAAACCCTTTGATGATGCTGATGATGCTGATGCTGATGTTGATGATGATAAAAATGAGCTAAAAGAAATGGAAAACAGTATCCCATGTATATATAAAATAGATTTGATTAACTTCTGATGGAAAGACACTTATTCTTTTTCCAAATTAGATTGTGGTTACCATTGTAGATTTAATCTAGGTAAAATGACAGAGAGATTGGTAGTACTCCATTCTTGCATAAAACACTGAAAGATAGATACAATACCTTTTTATTTAAGGTACTCAAGATAAACACATATTTATTTAAGCTCAAAAATTTTATATATAAGAACTGAACATGCAGAACTAAAATCTATTCTAGGAAATTGGGTACTGAAGTTGTTAAGTTCAAAGAAAATAGACTAAGAAACACAACACAACAAAACCTCCAATTAAAAAAAAATTAGATTTCAAAATATCTCATTCACAAACCATCATCTGCCCTGACATATGAAGACCAATTTAAAGACAGAGTTGCTGGAGGGGAGATGGGTGGGAGGATGGGTTACATGGGTGATGGATATTAAGGAGGGAACTTGTTGAGATGAGCACTGGGTGTTGTATGTAAGTGATGAATCACTAAATTCTACACCTGAAACTAACATTACAATGTATGTTAACTAACTGGAATTTAAATAAAAACAAACAAACAAAAAAGACAGGAATTGGTAGAATTGATTTAAAAAAATGCCCCAACAATATAATGTCCATAATAAATTAATTTCATATATAGTGATATAAACAGATTGAAATTAGAAGAATGGTAATGTGTATTGTGTAAAATATAATCAAAATAAACAAGCGTGTGGATATATTGATATGAATTACAATAAATAGGTCAACATCCAAAAAGGGAAAGCAAACTCAAATTGTGTGCACCAAACAAGATAACATGTGAAACAAAACTGATAGATCTTATAGGAGAAATCCACAATTTTATGTGCAGGCTTCAGCATCCATCTCTCAGAAACTGCCAGAAAAACTAGGTAAAAATTGGCAAGGTATATAATAACTCATCAAAACCATCAAACAATAGGAACTGACATTTATAGAACATTCCACCCAACAACAGCAGAATACACATTTTTTCAAGTGCCCATGGAACATATATAAAAATAGATGCTGTCCTGATTCATAAAACAAACCTTGAAATTTCTAAGAAATGTAATCATACACAGTATGTTTATCTGCTCATAATGTAATCAAAGTGGAAATTAATAATAGAAAGGCAAAAGGAAAGGTCTCAGTTTAGTGAACATGAAGAAATAGCAGTAAGATTATATAAAATAAAATACAGAAAGAAATAATACAAAATATAAAAGAATAACAATATCAAAAAAGAACAGAGTATCAGTGAGCTATGAGGCAACTCTAAGCTAAATGGCTTTTTTTCTCTCAAATAGAATCTCTAACTTTATAGATCCAAAAAAATGCACTAACACCCAAGCATAAGAAGTGTGGAGGAACTGGAATAACAGCTATAAGTAGGTAATCTTAAAAGCAGCCAGAGCTTTTTGCAACAGTGTATCATAAAATCCAAACCCCTGTGCAGTTGTATGACTGCTTTTCTAGGACAAACTGGTACCAGCCACAGCAAGACCCTCCCCAGTGGATCAGCGTGGGTCCACACTATGCCAGCTCCTTAAAACTTGGAGTTTTGAAACCCAGCTGCTCACCTGAAATAAAACACAGGAGCTGGGTGGGTGCACCATGCCAAAGCAGAGAGTGAAGGCTGGGATCTAACAGAAGCCTGGGACCCAAGAGGGGAGATTGTTTGCTCTTCTGTGAGGGTCTCCTGAATAGTGGCAGGCATGAACTCCCCTTTCCAGGGAAGAGAGAAGGCCAACACCATTTTTCATCCCTCCCATCAATAGATGGACTTCAGTAAGTGAAACGGCACCCACAGTGGAGGCTTGAATCACTTACACCAAGCCCTACCCATCTGGGCTTTATAGGTGCTTTTTAAATTTTAAATTTTTAAAAATTTTTTTAAAGATTTTATTTATTTATTTGAAGCAGAGTGAGTAAGAGAGAGAGCATGAGAGGGTGGAGAGGCAGAGAGAGAAAGAGAAGAGACTCCCCGCTGAGCAGGGAGCCCAATGTGGGGCTTGATCCCAGGACCCTGAGAACATGACCTGAGCCGAAGGCAGATGCTTAACCTACTGAGCCACCCAGGCACCCTTATAGTGCCTTTTATAATAGGTCAAGTGTGATTAAAAGCCAGAACAGCAGCAGGCCCTGCCCCCAGAAGACCAGCACAAACCCCCTGTACGAACCAGGTCTACTGATCGTAGAATGCTCCAAAGCTTTACCTGTAGTAGAAATAGGACCAGACACAGGCTTTCCTAACACACAAAAGACAGATATCTAGACAAAATGCAAAGATGGAGCAATTAATCCTAAAAAGAAAGAACAAGAAGGAGTCACAAACAGGGAGCTAATCAAAATAGATATAAGTAATATGCCTGAACCAGAAATTAAAACAACAATTGTATGGATACTAGCTGGGCTTAAGAAAAACATAGAAAAAACGAGAGAGACCCTTACCACAGAGAAAAAGACCTAAAAATCACTCAGGCCGAAAAAAAAAAAAATGCTATAACTGAGATGCAAAACTGACTGATGGAATGACCACAGGATGGAAGAAGCACAGGAACAAATAAGTGATATAGAAGATACAATTATGGGGGGCGCCTGGGTGGCTCAGTTGGTTAAGCGACTGCCTTCAGCTCAGGTCATGATCCTGGAGTCCCTGGATCGAGTCCCGCATCGGGCTCCCTGCTCGGCGGGGAGTCTGCTTCTCCCTCTGACCCTCCCCCATCTCATGTGCTCTCTCTCTCTCATTCTCTCTGTCTCAGATAAATAAATAAAATCTTAAAAAAAAAAAAAAAAGAGGCCAAATCCTGGTGCAGAGATTTGGTTTAAAAAAAAAAAAAAAAAAGAAGAAGATACAATTATGGAAAATAGTGAAGCTGAAAGAAGAGGGAAAGAAAAATATTAGATCACCAATATAGACTTAGGGAACTCAGTGACTCCATAAAGCATAATAACAGTCATATCATAAGAGTCCCAGAAGAAGAAAAGAAGACGAAGACGACGACGACGAAGAAGAAGAAGAAGAAGAAGAAGAAGCAGCAGCAGCAGCAGCAGTAGCAGCAGCAGAAGGTTTATTTGAGGAAATTAGAGCTGAAAACTTCCCTAATTTGGGGAAAGAAACAGACATCCAAATCCAGGAGGCACAGAAAACTCCCAACAAAACTGACAAAAGCTGGCCAACACCAATATATAAAGTAGTAAATTTTGCAAAATACAGAGATAAGGAAGGGCTCCTGAAAACAGCAAAGGAAAAGACATCTCTAACCTACAAGGAAAGACAAAAGAGGTTAGCAGCAGATCTCTCCACAGAAACCTGGCAGGCCAGAAAATAGTGGCATGATATGTTCATATGATATGTGCTGAAGGGGAAAAATATGCAGGCAAGAATATTTTATCCAGCAAGCCTTCCACTCAGAATAGAAGGAGAGCTAAAGAGTTTCCAAGACAAAACAAAAACAAAACAAAAACCAAAACAAAACACTAAAGGAGTTTGTGACCACTACACCAGCCCTGCAAGAAATATTAAAGAGGACTCTTTCAGTGGGAAAGCAAGACCAAAAGCAGCAAGACTACAAAAGAACAGAGAAAATCTCCAGAAACAACAACTTTACGGGTAACACAAGGGAAGTAAATTCATATCTATCAATAATCACTCTGAATGTAAATGGACTAAATGCTCCAATCAAAAGACACAGGGCATCGGAAAGAATGAAAAACAAGGCACACTATATATATAAAACAAAAGACTCATTTTAGACCTAAATACACCTGTAGATTGAAAGTAAGGGAAGGGAGAACTATTTATCATGCTAATGAACATCAAAAGAAAGCTGGAGTACTCATACTTATATCAGACAAACTAGATTTTAAACCAAAGACTGTAATAAGATATGAAGAAGGGCACTACATTATAATAAGTGGTCTATCCAACAAGAAGTTCTAACAATTGTGAATATTTATGCCCCCCAACTTGGAAGCACCCAAATATATAAAAACAATTAATAACAAACATAAAGGAACTCTTTGATAATAATACAATAACAGTAGGGGACATTAACAACCCACTTATAGCAATGGACAGATCATCTAAACAGAAAATCAACAAGGAAACAATGGCTTTGAATGACACACTGGACCAGATTGACTTAACAAATATATTCAGAATATTTCATCCTAAAGCAGCAGAATACACATTCTTTTCAAGTACATGTGGAACATTCTTCAAAAAAGATCACATACTGGGTCACAAATCAGGCCTCTGTCAGTACAAAAAGATTAAGATCATATCATGCATATTTTCAGTCCACAAGACTATGAAACTTGAAGTCAACCACAAGAAAACATTTGGAAAGACCACAAATACATGGAGGTTAAAGAACATCCTACTTATGATTGCATGGTTCAACCAGGAAATTAAGAAATTAAAAAAAAATACATGGGAATAAATGAAAATGAAAACATATCAGCCCAGAACCTTTGGGATGCAGCAAACACGGTCAGAAGAGGGAAATACATAGCAATACAGGCCTACCTCAAGAAGCAAGAAAAATCTCAAATATATAAGCTAACCTTACACCTAAAGGAGCTAGAAAAGGAACAGCAAATAAAGCCTAAAGCCAGCAGAAGAAGGAAAATAATAAAGATTTGAGCAGAAATAAATCATATAGTAACAAACAAAAAGACAGTAGAACAGATCAAAAGACTAAGAGCTGGTGCTTTGAAAGAATTAATAAAATTCTTAAACCTCTAGCAAGACTTATCAAAAAGAAAAGAGAAAAGACCCAAATAAATAAAATAATGAATGGGAGAGGAGAGATCACAACCCACACCACAGAAATACAAACAGTTATAAGAGAATATTAGCACCACACTCTAACCAACTGAGCTAACCGGCCAGCTACTAGTTATAAGAGAATATTATGCAAAATTATATGCCAACAAATTGGGAAATCTGGAAGAAATGGATAAATTCCTAGAAACATATAAACTACCAAAACCGAAACAGGAAGAAATAGAAAATTTGAATAGACCCATAACCAGCAAAGACATTGAATCAGTAATCAAAAATCTCCCCACAAATGTAAGTCCAGGGCCAGATGGCTTCCCAGGGGAATCCTACCAGACATTTAAAGAAGAGTTAATACCTATTCTTCTCAAACGGTTCCAAAAGATAGAAACGGAAGGAAAACTCCCAAACTCATTCTATGAGGCTGAACATTACCTTGATTCCAAAAACCCCACTAAAAAGGAGAATTACAGACCAATATCCTTGATGAACATGGATGGAACAATTCTCAAAAAACAGTAACAGATCGAATCCAATAGTACCTTAAAAGAATCATTCACCACAATCAAGTGGAACTTATTCCTTTGTTGAAAGGGTGGTTTAGTATTTGCAAATCAATCAACATGATACACCACATTAATAAAAGAAAGGATAAGAACCATATGATCATTTCAATAGTTGCATAAAAAGCATTTAACAAAATACAGCATGCATTCTTGATGAAAACCCTCAATAAAGTAGGGATAGAGAGAACATACCTCAACAAAATAAGGGCCATATATGAAAGACCTGCAGCTAATATTATCCTCAGTGGGGAAAAACTGAGAGCTTTTCCTCTACAGTCAAGAACAGGACAGGGATATCCACTCTCACCATTGTTATTTAAGATAGTACTAGAAATCCTCACCTCAGCAATCAGGCAACAAAAAGAAATAAAAGGCATCCAAATCAGCAAGGAAGTCAAACTTTGACTTTTCACAGACAACATGATACTCTATGTAGAAAACCCAAAGATTCCAAAAAAAATTATTAGAACTGATACATGAATTCAGTAAAGTTGCAGGATACAAAATCAACATAGAGAAATCTGTTGCATTTCTATACAGCAATAATGAAGTAGCAGAAAGAGAAATCAAGGAATTCATCCCATTTGCGATTGCACACAAAAAACCCACAAAACTATAAGATACCTAGGAATACACCTAACCAAAGAGATGGAAATATCTGTACTCTGGGGGCGCCTGGGAGGCTCAGTCGTTAAGTGTCTGCCTTTGGCTCAGGTTGAGCCCCGCATTGGGCTCCCTGCTCAGCAGGAAGCCTGCTTCTCCCTCTCCCACTCCCCCTGCTTGTGTTCCCTCTCTCGCTGTCTCTCTCTCTGTCAAATAAATAAATAAAATCTTTAAAAAAAAAAAAAGATCTGTACTCTGAAAACTATAGAACACTTATGAAAGAAATTGAAGATGACACAAAGAAATGGAAAAAAAAATCCATACTCACGGACTGGATGAACAAATATTGTCAACATGTCTATACCACCCAAAGCAATCTACACATGCAATGCAATCCTTATCAAAATACCACCAGCATTTTTCACAGAGCTAGAACGAACAATTCTAACTTGTATGGAACCACAAAACACCCTGAATAGCCAAAGCAATCTTGAAAAGGAAAAGCAAAGCTGGAGGCATCACAATTCCAGACTTCAAGTTATATTACAAAGCTGTAGTCCTCAAGACAGTATGGTGCTGGCACAGAAACAGACACACAGATCAGTGGAACAGAATAGAAAACCCATAAATGGACCCTCAACTATATGGTCAACTAATGTTCAACAAAGCAGGAAAGAATAGCAGAAATAGCAAGGAAAGAATAGTAGAAAAGAGACTCTTTTTTTCAACAACCAATGGTGTTGGGAAAACTGGACAGTAACATGCAGAACAATGAAACTGGACCACCTTCTTACACCATGCACAGATATAAATTCAAAATGGATGGAAGATATAAATGCAAGACAGGAACCCATCAAAATCCTATAAGAAAACACAAGCAGCAACTTCTTGACCTTCTTGATAAAGGAGTGGTGGTATAAATACAGAACGGCATATCACTCAGCTCTCAAAAAGAATGAAATCTTGCTATTTGCAATGACATGGATGGAGCTAGAGTGTAATATGCTAAGCAAAACAAGTCAGAGAAAGATAAATATCATATGATTTCACTCATATTTGGAATCTAAGGAACAAAACATATGAACATAAGGGTTATGGGGAAAAAAAGAGAGGAAAGCAAACCATAAGAGACTCTTAACTATAGAGAACATACTGAGGGTTGATGGAGGGGAGGTGTGTGGGTGATGGGCTAAAAGAGTGATGCTTATTAAGGAGGGCACTTGTTGTATTGAGCACTGGGTGCTATATGTAAGCGATGAATCACTAAATTCTATTCCTGAAACTAATATAACATTATATGTTAACTAACTAGAATTTAAATAAAAATTTGTAAAAAACATGGCAACATTTTGAAACTTAAAAAAAAATAAATAAATAAAAGCAACCAGAGAATAAACTTTACTTGCAGATCAACAAAGATAAATATGACCAATAAGAACACAGATGACCTCATCACACTGCCTTTTTCTCCCTAACATCCTCCAGTACTTTTCATTAGCTCACCCCAGTCCTTAAAATCTCTCCTGCCCTTTTGATGCAGTGGAGTTGATTTCAAACTCTCTCCCTTATTGAAATGTCTTCAATAAAGTCTTCCTTGCCTGTTTACTCCATCCAAAGCAGATTTTTCTCTGACATTACAAAAATATTTTTAAAGCAGAGAAAAATCAAACAAAAAGTCATTTTGGACACTGGCTATAAATATATAAATATGATATTAATAAGGTCAATCTTGGTTAGTGGTTTTAATTTTTTTATTATGTTCAATTAGCCAACATATAGTACATCATTAGTTTTTGATGTAGTGTTCAACAATTCTTTAGTTGCGTATAACACCTAGTGCTCATCACATCACTTGCTATCCTTAATACCCATCACCCAGTTACCCCATTCCCCTACCCTCCTCCCTTCTGTAACCCTCAGTTTGTTTCCGAGAGTCGAGAGTTTCTATGGTTTGTCTCTCTCTCTCTGATTTCCTCCCATTCAGTCTTCCCTCCTTTCCTCTGTAGTCCTGTGTGCTATTCCTTATATTCTACATATGAGTGAAATCATATGATAATTGTCTTTCTCTGCTTGACTTATTTCACTTAGCATAATACCCTCCAGTCCCATCCATGTTGATGCAAATGGTAGGTATTCATCCTTTCTGATGGCTGAGTAATATTCCATTGTATATATGGACCCCATCTTCTCTATCCATTCATCTGTTGAAGTGGGTTTAATTTTTAATGAGAGCTTTGAGATATAATTCACATTCTATAAAATTCATCCCTTTAAAGTACACAAATCAGTTTTTTAAGTATTTTCATAGAGTTATGCAAATATTTTAATTTGAAGATATTTTCATTACCCCAAAAGGAAACCCTGGATATTTCATATAAATGTATCATACCATATGTGGTATTTTTGTGACTGGCTTCTTTCACTTAGCATAATATTTTCAAGGTTCATATATGTAACGTATATCAATTCTTACAAACCTTGTTACTGAAAGATACTTTAATAAAAGATTTTTAAGAGTTCCAGTAGATCTCTATTAAATGCTCCTGCATATTTCAGACACAAGTCATTCTCAGTCTATTCCTATAGCGGAATGGCACAAAAGGTTTAATTTTTATTTTAAATGGAACAGGAGAAACCAAAGCTTATCATCTAAGAGACTGAAGGAAATAGTTACTATAAAACTTGAGGCCTATGGCTAAATCAAGTTGGAAGAAAAAATAATTCAGCTTCTCTCTATATGCTTTCTTCCTATAAGTCCCTAATAATGATATGTTTAGTCAATTATACCAAACTAGTATTCATTCTTGAATAAATCTAAGCAGGTAGGAAGAAATTACATCTCTGGACATATCACCAATACCCAGTGATCCTCACCCTTAGGTGGTTCCTTCACACTTGCAAATACTAGGATTTAAAATGAACAATGGTCTAAAAATTACAGAACACATTTTGAAGATCAAAATTTAGTAGCAAGGATGTTTCTACTGTATTATAAACTTCAATGGATACTCTTCCATCTCATCTTTTTTTAAATTTTTTTTAATTTTAATTTTTATTTAGTTTCACAATTTTAAATTCCAGTTAGTTAACATACAGTGTAATATTAGTTTCAGATGCAGAATTTAGTGATTCATCACTTCCATACATCACCTGGTACTTACCACAAGTGCACTCCTTAATCCCCATCACATAGTTAACCCACCACCCCCCTTCCCCTCCAGCAACCCTCAGGTTGTTCCCTATAGTTAAGAGTCTGTTTTATGGTTTGCCTCTCTCTTCTTTTATACCCCTATGTTCATCTGTTACATCCCTTAAATTCCACATATGAGTGAAATCATATGGTATTTGTCTTTCTCTGACTTATTTCGCTTAGCATAATATTCCCTAGCTACATCTACATTGTGGCAAATGGCAAGATTTCGTTCTTTTTTTATGGCTGAGTAATATTCCATTACACATCCATCTCATCTTAATCAACATTTTAAGTAGAACTAGATAACATAGGATGTTGCATTCATCTTGAAATAGTCTTCTGTGTGCAACAGTAATGATCTAATTACTGCACAGTGCTGTTAACAGAGTAATATGCTTCTTCTAGTAAATAGTAACGGTTCCTGCGACTCAGCTTAGTATTGCCAATGTATTAATTTCTACAAATTTCCCAAATCTATACCCCAATTAACCATTGTTTTCTCTTCTGTGGTACCTTGCGAGTGCACAGACATCTAGGTACCATATCATACCACAAGATATAGCTCTGAATCTATTTTTTTAAAAATCCCAGTATCCCTCTTTCTCACCCTAGTTTATTGCCAACAACTGTCTTTCTGTTTTATTTTTTTTTCCTTTTAACAAAGTGACTACATCTTTAAAAAATACCAGCGTTCCATCTGGATGTTACTTCTAGTTTCATCTATTGCCTAGGTAACAAAATAAAGTCCGGTATTATTTGATGAGGGTCAACAGAGAAGCTAGTGTAACTGGTAACACATACACATGCTCACCTATATTAAAGTAGCTTGTATTTCAGAGTAGCATATTCTCAAACACAACTTTGTTTTAAATTTAACAATGCAGCTAATGGAATAAATAACTCATTGAAGCAGCAGCTTGAAAACCGTAGCACTTGGCATCAAATCTTAGAGCAGCTTCTAACAACAAAGAGGACAAATAAGTTTTGGAACAGGTGCTTCTATGATTTCTCATAGCAAGGCTGAAATGAAAAGCAAAGCCTACCTCCTTGGAAAGCTCTTCTCCCTTGGCTTTGTAACACTGTATTTTCTTTTTTGTCCTCTTCATGCCCTTTCTCTCCTATCCCATTCTTCTTAATAGGAATCAAGGTGCTTCTTGTAGTCCTATATATTTCTATATTTCCTAGCCTACTCAGAGATTGCACACCTGGTCTCATGTTCACTGCGCGGCAGCCAGACTAGTCACTCGTCCCAAACTCCTTCATTGAAGCTTTTTTTTTTTTTTTTTTTAATATCTATCTAACACTCTATAGTGTTTCTTGTATTCTGGGAACTCTTGTAGGTGCCTTTCATTAGTCCATAATTCTCAGAGCAACTGCATGCAATACGTACTATTGTTATCTCTATTTTACAAATAGGAAAATTGAAGCACAGAATGGGTTAAATAATTTTTCCAAGGTCACCCATTCAGTATGTTCTGAAGTCAAGATTCAATTCAGGCTGTCTGGATGTAGATTCTGTGGTTTAGACTATGCTACCTATCACTAGAAGTGTCCTTCTTATTTCAAATCCTCAGATTCATTGTTGGAGACACTGCAATCTTGATATTCTCTATACTCCCATCTTGGGGAATATCCATCTTTATTCTATTTTATCAATGCACTCTCATGGCCCATGATAGATTTTCTCACCATTTGGACTGCTCCAAAGCTGACTATAAATTGAATATCCCATGTTTACAGCACATACTCCCACGTTCCATCATTCTCCTTACTTGTATTCATTACATTTATACTTCACCTGACCGCAACTTGCATTTTTTCCTGACTTCACTGACTTCTCACTCTAGTTTATACTATATGCTTATGTGGTCCATTACTTCATCTCATCTCTTGCCCATTGTAGCACATTTCCCACAATATTTTTCTATAATCAACCATGTGAATAAATTGCATCCCAATTCCCTATCTTAGCTCTATCTGTATCTGGATTGCTGAAAACCAGTGGTGAAAAAAAAATTGATTATAGTAAAAATTCATGTTTACATTTATATATAGGGTTATATTCATGACCTTGGCCTAACATAACCAATTTCTTACTGGATGACTCAAAGGCATCTCAAAAAAAAAAAAAAACCCACATTTTAATTTTAGGTCAGTTTGTTCTATGAACTCAAATGCAGAGATCTTATACCACTGGAAAGTCTAAGGTGGTCAAAAACCCATCAGAAATAGAATAAATAAATATAAATATAATTAATAAATCTAATTCCTTCTAATTGCTTATTGTGTTTGATGTGAAAACTTGAATCTTTGAGCCCTTTTGGGGAAAAGCCTGTTAGGCCATGCATAAGTTAATACCCTTCCTATCTTTACTATCTCACCTTTTCCTCTTTCTCTTAATTACTATACTCTGTATGTCTTGGTCTCTCAGTTTATCAAGAACAACTCTTTCCTGCCATAGAGCATGTGCGCCCTCTCTCTGAAGTATCCTTTCAAGCATGCTCAACTACTTTGGCTATAACAGCATCTTTCACTTCTCAGCTTAAATATCCCCATAGTAGAAAAGTCCCTGTCACCATCCTATGGCCATCGTCGTAATTCTTATCATTATAAATGTTTGTGTCATCAATTTGTTGCTTATTTATTTGTTTGCTTTCTGGTTTGTCTTTCTGGCAGAAAACTATATTACTAAAAGGAAAAAAAAATAAAAGTAATTAATCTTCCATTTTAACCAGTAATGTTCAGCATTGTATCTGGCAGAATATACACTCTACAAAATTGGAGTAAACAAGAGTGAGACAAAATGACACTTAAGCAGCCCTTTAGCACTTTCTTAAAAGCCAACCCTATCACTTGTGCGAAATAGAGAGTTGTAGAATCAGTCACTTCCAGGTTTGGGAATGTATCTACCAATTACATTCTGGAAATCTCACCCTATTTGCTCAATATTCTTTTTTGCTCAGTGAGTAAATATGGGCATAAAAGGACCCTACACCTTGTGCCACAGGTATTCTTGTGTGGTAGCACTTATTCTATTCTTACATGCTTGAATTATTTCCTAAACAAGAGCTCCATGACATCATCATTGTAATCCCTGTACCCAGAACAGTAAGTCATTCACAAGATCACTCTGAAAGTACTGTTGAATAAATGGCCTTACCTGGTTGTCTTTCAAGTTATATATAACATGCAGACCAAATGCTGTCCCTCTAAAAACAGACTCTTAAAATTCCAGAAAGATTTTAGTAACATATTCATGACATATGTATAGACACATATACATGCCACAAAAATGCCAAAGGGATCATATACTACATGCTAAGGAATTTTGGTTATTTTCATTTTACTTGTCTCCAGATTCCCAGGTTTCTTGCCATAACTCCTAACCATATCATTCTTATTTCCAAATGATATCATTTTTATAATTTGATATTTTTTATAATTTATAAAATTTATAATTATATCATTTTTATAATTTGATACATTTTTCCCCATTAGTAGATTGTCTTAGATGTTGTTATCCTCTATAATATGCTACCTTTACTTGAAGTTTTATTTATCCTTCAATGCTAGGGTTTATTAAAGGCCTTTTTAACATCTATTGATAGAAACACATGATTCATTCCCTTAAATTTTAATATGATAGATTGTTTTGATAATTTTTAATGGTAAAACATGAGTAGTAAAAATTTTTGATTAGACTATATTTTTATCACTGGATTTTTAACAATGATTTTATTTTATTTAGAATTTTGCATCAATATTCATAGCAGAATTTGATTTTTAGTTTGAATTTTATTACACATATAAGGTTTTGGTCATGTACTGTTTTAAGAAATTTCACGGATTTCATCTATTTCTTAGTCTTGGAATAATTTAAATGGTTTTGGTATTATAAGTTCTTTCAAGGTTATATGGCTGTCCCTTGTGAGCCATCTGGTCCTGGTAAATTTTTACATGTACATCTCTAATGAGCTTTCAGTCTGTTTTAATTAGTATCTTCTAGTATCCATTTGATATCGGTCAATTTATGTAATTCTTTTTTTTCTAGGAACTCATGAATTACCTATGATAAAGATTATGGTATTTGTGATTGAATACTTAGTCCATTTTTAACTTAATATACTAATGTGAATATATATATAAATATACATATATAAATATATTTGAACATGTAATCCTTAAGAGATTAATGACTTTTTTATTCATTTCTTCAACTTTAAAAGTGTGTTTTATATCTATTAAACATTTAATATTCTTAGAAATTCAATTACTTGCAATCATAAATGTGGTTTCATATTTTCTGCTTTTTAAAAAAAGTTGACATCAATTTTTTGTCATAAAAACAGATTATTACAAATTGAAACTCTCTTAATATACTTATCAATTCAATGTCAAGTTTAACTCATACTCCATATGGTTCTAATATTATTACTGCCACTACACTTTTTAAAATTTATTTGGCATCAATTTCCACAAATTTTTATTTAAAATACTTTTTAAAAAAGATTTATTATTTATTCGTTTGAGAGAGAGAGAAAGAAAGCAAGAGCACAAGCAGAAGGGAGGGTCAGAGGGAGAGGGAGAAGCAGACTCTCCGTGAGCAGGAAGCCTGATGCAGGGCTCAATCCCAGGACCCCGGGATCATGGCTGGAGCTGAAAGCAGATGCTTAACGGACTGAGCCACCCAGGTGCCCCTAAAAGTTTTTAAATGAATATTTTATGTGTATATTTTGTTAAATACATATAATTTTTGTATTTTTATTTTTGGACAATTTGGTAGCCTCTATATTTTAACAACAGTTTTTAATACATGACTGATATGATGATTTATAATTTAAAAACTATACTATTTTTTCTAATGTTATATTTTTAAGCTGTTTTAGTCATTGTTTCCACAGGTCATCATTTCACTTCTTGAAATAGCTATTTAGTTTTTTTTTTCTTTGTTATTTTGGAAAGCTTTAATATAATTTCTCATTTCATTTATGATTACCTTTCTGTTCCAGTTATTCACAGCTGGACACTTTCTATCATCTTTTGGACACTCTCTATCATCTTTACAAACAAGATATGCACTGTTTTCCCCACTATGTCGCACTGGTTCTCCCACCAAGACACTGTATCCCACCCCTTACACACCCTCTCAAATCTGACTTTATTTAGAACAGGCTATTTAGGGGGAAATAATGTTTCTACTCTTCCCATCCTCCATATTTGCTGTAGGATTTTAGACTTGAGAAGCAGTCTATTTCCCACAAAAGTCATGATTTTCTTTCACTGTCTTCTAGGTACCGGTTTTGCAAAAACAACTAAAAACAGATTGCAGTCTGATTGCATTATATTTGAGGTACCTTCACATTTTCTCTAGAATCTTGTATTTTTCTCATTTTCCTTTGAATTAGAGATTTCTGTCTGTTCTTTTGTGTGTATGTTTTTGATGAGTCTTCTAGAATTTCAGTGATACTTTTCACCTTCAGATTTGAAACCGTTTTCAGTTGAGATAATTTTCTCCTAATTTTTATATAGTCATGTCCTCTCTTCTATTTCTTTTTAAAATTTCTGCTTTTGAAACTCTTATTCTTCTTCTTTGTAATGTAAACCTTGATAATTATTTTTTTCCTTCTGTAATGCAAGTGCCTGACTGAAGTTTTGATTGCTAAGCATCCATTTCAGAGAGACATCTACATCGAAGACTACTATCTTGTTTTGTTTGTTTTCCTTATTCATAATAACTCTGTTCTTTATTACCTTTGAGTTATCTCTTTTTAGTTTTCTTCTCAGGACAATCTTTTCAACTTTGGCCCTGAGAATTATGCTTACATGCAGGAGCTCTTGTTAAAGGATTGTTTAGGCAGCTGTTGAATATCCTTCATGTTTATTACTATTATTATTATGTTGTTGTTAGCCAATGTATAGTACATCATTAGTTTTTGATGTAGCGTTCAATGATTAGTTACGTATAACACCCAGTGCTCATCACAGCACGTGCCCTCCTCAATACCCATCCCCCTGTTACCCTCTCCCCCAAACCCCCTCCCTTCTGAAACCCTCAGATTGTTTCCAGGGTCCATATTCTCTCATGGTTTGTCTCCCTCTCTGATTTCTCCCCCTTTGGATTTCCCTCCCTTCCCCAGACTACTGTCTTTAATAAACACATTGCCAGCCACAAGATGTGGTAAAGAGCCAGCCTTTCCACAGCTGAGGCACCTTTGCTTTAGAGATTTTGGTAACTAACCATCTGGGCCACCATTTGTTCTTTTTTTTTTTTTTTTTCCTTCTCCCTGTGCTTGAATTCCCACTCTTATCTTCTAAGTTCACCAATAAGGAGTGAGCCCATGAAGCTAGGCCTCTATCCTCAAACCCAATAAAAGCAGAACCTTAGGTACCTGGGGTCTCTCTCTTTACCCTTAACCTTGCTATATAGCTCCAGGTATGTCATGTAATTTCCATGTCTTATAAATAATAAAAAAATAAAATAAATGTATTTATTTTAAATTCTATATTTGATTATTTGAACATCAGTTGATTCAACAACTATAAATATATTCATCATTCAGAGACAGAAATTATGACTTGTCACTTGTTAAAATATGGAAATAAATAACTGTATTTTTATTGAGGTATATTTCTAAGTATAAATAAATAATGCTATTTTATTATATATTTTTGAATATTTTCCCAGTGTTGAGAAAAATTTTAAATGAGTCTCTAGCCTTTTTTCATTTTTTTAGGTTATTAGAAACTCTACATGTCACTTTTTTTCCAATTCGTAAAATACTTATGTTTTCTGATATGCAAGATTCTATTTAATTATAAAAGTATGATTTTTTCATACCTAGATGATTGTTAGAAATGATAATTAAATGTATGACTCTTCTAACCTTTAAATACAGCTAAAATAGTGTTAATCTCTAATATTTGCTAGGCATATATAATGTATCATACAAGAATCTCTATGATAACTTCTGAAGAATTATTTTTAAACTGAATAATAAAATCCTTAAAACAATATGTAATAAATTTATTTTCTGTTCTGTGGAAAAATGAAAAATATGTTATAAAAAGGCACATAAAAATCAACATTTTTAAGTTTAAAAAGCATTCATTAAACAGTGATTATTTTACTTTTATTTACCCAGTTTATGTGATTCTAATGGCAGTTACCTTAGGAACATATTACTAGTAATAGTAGGTTATTAGGGAATTGAATACATGTTGCAGGTCTGCAATGTTGGTTTTTCAATAACTAACAAAACTAAAATAGCTAATCACATGTGTGCTATTATAATTTGTTGTCAATTATTTCTGATTTTTTTACCAGCTTTATTGAGGTATAACTGACATATAACTTCGTGTAAGTTTAAGATGTACAACACATTCACCTGGTACACACATATAATGCAAAATGATTACCACCATTGTGTTAGCTAACACCTCCAACATGTCGTGTAATTATCATTTCTCTTTGTGGTGAGAACATTTAAGATCTGTTCTCTTAGCAACTTGCAAGTATATAATACAGTATTATTAACTATAATACTGTACATTAAATACCCACAATTTATTCATCTTATTGTTGGAGGTTTGTACCCATTTCCATAACCCCAGCCCCTGGTAACCACTACTATATTCTGTTTCTATGAGTTCAGTTTTTTTGAATTCTGCATATAAGTGATATCATGCAGTATTTGTCTTTTTCTGTCTGAATTAATTTCACTTAGCCTAATGCCCTCAATGTCTCTTGTGAATAATGTCTCTTGCATGCTGTCTCTTGTGAATAATGTTGCAAATGAATATGGGAGTGCAGATGTCTCTTGGAGATATTGTTTATGTTTCCTTTGGATATATAGGGAGAAGTGGGATTGCTGGATCATATGATAGTTCTATTTTAAATTTTTGAGTAATTTCCATATTGCTTTCCATAGTGGCTGGACCAACTTACATTCCCACCAATAGTGCATGAGGATTCACATTTCTCCACATCCTCATCAATAGTTATTATCTCATTTTCATGATGATAGCCATTTTACAGATGTGACATAATATCTAATTGTAGTTTTGATTTGTGTTTCCCTGATGATTAGTGATACTGAGCATCTTTTCTTGTACCTGTTGGTCATTTGCATATCTTTGGAAAAATGTCTCTTCAGATCCTTTGCCCATTTTTTATTTGGATTATTTGAGGATTTTTTTTTTAAAGATTATATTTATTTATTTGAGAGAGAGAGAATGAGAGAGAGCACATGAGAGGGGGGAGGGTCAGAGGGAGAAGCAGACTCCCTGCCGAGCAGGGAGCCTGATGCGGGACTCGATCCTGGGACTCCAGGATCATGACCTGAGCCGAAGGCAGTCGCTTAACCAACTGAGCCACCCAGGCGCCCCGAGGATTTTGTTTTGTTTGCTAATGAATTGTATGAGTTCTTCATATATATTTTGAATATTAGCCCCTTCTCAGATAATATGATTTCCAAATATTTTCTCCTATTCTGTAGGCTGTCTTTTCATTTTGTTGATAGTTTCTTTGCTGTGAAGGAACTTTTTGGTTCGATGCAGTCCAACTTAATTATTTTTGTGTTTGTTGCTTGTGTTCTTGGCATCTTATCCAAAAAATTGCTGCAAGACCAACATTAAGGAGCTTCTTTGTTCCTTCTTTCACATTAGCTCCTTCCCTAGTTTTGTTCAAAAAGTTTTCTGGTTTCAAGTCTCACTTTTAAATCTTGAATCAATTTCAAGTTCATTTTTGTGAGTGGGGTAAGATGTAAGACAGGGCTTCAATTCATATTTATGCAGTGGTTATCCAGTTTTCTCATCAATATTTATGAAGGAGACTATACTTTCTCCATTGAGTATGCTTGGCTCCTCAGTCAAATATTCGTTAACTATATATGTGGGTGCTTATTTCTGGGCTTTCAGTTCTATTTTATTGGCCTATGTGTCTATTTTTATGTTAGCACCATACTTTTTTAATTACCATAGATTTGTAGCATAGTTTGAAATCAGGGCATGGGATGCCTCTTGCCTTCTTTTAATGTCATCCAAGAATCTTATCTCCTCCTCTCCCTGCTTTCTCCCACCCCTCAATCATACAGCTCACGATTCTGTACTCCACTTCAGTCTATCCAAACTTATTCTTTGGTTCCAGTGGTGTGCTGGAACTTCTCTTCTGGGAACCTGAACTTCCACAGAGGCTCTTTCTCATCTGTAGGTGATTATCTGAGTCAATGTTTTCCTGGGGCTCCTCGGCTATGACCAAGAGGGGCTGGAGCCAATTGATGGGCCACTTTAGGATCCACAGCCAGAACCAAAGTGTGATTGCCTATTACCTGATGCATGAGTGGTTGACACTCATTCCAGGGCCCTTTGGTGTATGATGTTGGATTCCACAGATCCCTCAATGGTACCTCTGTTTGTGGATGCATGATGAATTTCTGTTGTTGAGGAAGGGAACAAAAATGAGGGATGTTTTATGCTGCCATGACGCTGATCTGACTCAGATTACCACTAGTTTTGATGTTCCTTCTATAGACTACCTTGGACTTTAATAACCACAGTTACAGAATCAAATGCAATTTTAATTTTTACAAAAGTAATTGTAGAAGTGCACATTTTATAGCATATTATAGTACATTTTAATTGAATAATTTATAAGTACATGTATATGAAAACATTTTGCATAATATTTTAGAATGCCAAGCTGTCTTGAAAAATTATTTTGATTCATATTAATTGCACAAAGCATTATTAATTCCAAAGTCTACTTTGTTGGAATATATTTAAAATGTGCTTTGCCACCTATCAAATAAATAATTGACTTATAATTCCTCTCTTCAAAATATGTTCATAATCCCCAGCATAAAATATACCAAGCGATATATTTTTAAGTGGTCATTTTAAATTCTATATATTTATATCTTTATATCTTATTTATGGTATAACTTAGTGTATCAATTAGTAATTTATATTAAAACATATGCTTTGGCTACTTTGATATTAAACTTTAGAGAACATGATGAATACCACATACACACTTATTTCATAAATGTAAGCAACTGCCACAGGACTTAGTCTTTAATTTTTTGCTTTAACCACCTGAATTGAAATATCTTCCTATTGTTAACTAACTAATCCGCCCTTAAAAAATGTTTTCATATGTATTTGCTATCAGATAAAATTCAAGGGAGTTTTAACATTTTTGTTATAAATTTTGTTAGATACTGATTCAGTAAGTCACTCTCATTAGAGTTACACTGATTTTTTCACTAAGATTATTTTACTAAAAAAACTGTATTTAACTTATTTAGAACCATGCAATTCTAATACAAGTTTATGTCTTATTATTTTAAATTCACATTTCATTACTTATTCTTCCCCCACTATCTCCCAATGTGTATGTATCCATACACACACACGCACGCACGCAGAAATTGGAGAAAGTGTGATGAAAAGATTTAAAGAGAGTTTTTGAGATCTTATTCCTCAGATTTAACTGATATTTCAACGTCCTCACTAAGGAAATAAAGAAATCTTATTTGAAGCCACCGTTTGGGACTTTCTTCAATAGCACTTTACAAAGTTACAGGTCTTTCAGGAAGAGCTAAAACACTGTCCCATGGGCGCCTGGGTGGCTCAGTTGGTTAAGCGACTGCCTTCAGCTCAGGTCACGATCCTGGAGTCCCTGGATCGAGTCCCGCATCGGGCTCCCTGCTCGGCAGGGAGTCTGCTTCTCCCTCTGACCCTCCCCCTCTCATGCTCTCTCTCTCTCTCTCATTCTCTCTCTCTCAAATAAATAAATAAAATCTTTAAAAAAATAAAATAAAATAAAATAAAATAAAATAAAATAAAATACTGTCCCAAGCCAGTAATGGTCTACCTGATTGTGGATTAAAGTTTTTGTCCAGTACTCAATAAAGTACAGTATGTTTTATGTCCTGTCTACTCCACTTATTCACTTGCAGTTTTACAAGGAGAATCGTAATTGGATAAAATTATCTGATGGTTTATGCAGGAGGATAAATGCCCAAGAATATTTTGAAAATGTTTAAAAAGAATAGTGAGAAATGGGTTATTTTACAGTATGGCAGAAGACTTTATAAAGCCTCGTTGTTTAAAAAATGTAATGTTGTTTTATAAAGTATAGACAAACCAGTAGACAGAATAAAAAATATCCAGCTGTAGGTCCTAGTGTATATCAGATTTTAATTTAGAAGTCAAAGTTATTTCAGTTCAGATGAAAATCAAGAATGTATACAAAAAATTGTACTACAATGATGAGTAAAGCACATAGAAGAAAGTAAGCTAACACTTTCCTGTTATATCATAAATTAACTAAAATTTTACCCATATTAAAAAAAAACAAATGTTAAAATCTAAAACAATGTTAATGGCACAAAAAATATTGGTTACTAGCAGATAATATAGTAACTTAGAATACATGGGTGGGAAAGAAATAGGATAGGGAACTAAGAAGCAATGTATAAAACTTTAGGCTTATTTACTGTGTAAAGTCTACAGTTTTTAGAATAATACCCACACATCAAGACTAACTGGTATGCAGAAGATTAATAAGAGAATTAGTGTGTTTAGGGTTAATAAAGTAAAATTATGACAAAAGTTTCAATAGAAGAATTGAAAAAAGTAGTTTAAAAATGTTAGTAAAGATGGGAAGAATAAAAATTAGGTGTCTTCAGCTAGTTAAGTTAACAGAAATTTTGCAAACTCCCTCAATCAGCTGTAATGTCTTCCCCCATTATCTCACATTTCTCCAAATCCTACATTCTGATTTTATTGTTGACTTTATTTTTGTAGTCATTATTCAAGTATTAATGCATTCATGACTAATACAATATTATGTTTAGTTTTTACTCCATTTTATGCTTTTTATTTTATTAAGGAAAAATCAAACATGCACAAATACAGAGTAGAATAATAAATTCACACAACAGCTTTAACAGCTGTCAAAGCATAGCCAAAACCATAGCCAATCTTATTTCCTTTATATTCCCATTCCATGCCTACACTGAAGAATATTTTGAAGTAAAACTCAGATCTGCTCACTACATCTATACGTATTTGGCGGGAAGCCTGCTTCTCCCTCTCCCAATCCCTCTGCTTGTGTTCCCTCTCTCGCGTGTCTCTCTCTGTCAAATAAATAAATCTTTAAAAAATAGATAAATAAATAAATAAATAAAATAAATAAAAAAATAAACAGACTTGTCTCATTAAAATGCCTATCTCAACCTTTCTCTCTCTTTCACTTATTAGTAAACATTTGTAGAGCACTTCTTTTTTTTTTTTTAAAGATTTTATTTATTTATTTATTAGAGAGCGAGCGAGAGAGAAACAGCATGAGAGGGGAGAGGGTCAGAGGGAGAAGCAGGCTCCCCGCTGAGCTGGGAACCCATTGTGGGACTTGATCCCAGGACTCTGGGATCATGACCTGAGCCAAAGGCAGTCGCTTAACCAACTGAGCCACCCAGGCGCCCTGTAGAGCACTTCTTAAGCAGTATTATAGATAATCTTGGAGATATAAATTAAAAATACATGTTTTTTTTCCAAATCCTGATATTGATTCTTTTAGATCATTGCACTACTATTCACAATAGCCAAAATATGGAAATAACTCAAGTGTCCATCAATAGATGAATGGATAAAGAAAATGTGGTACATACATACAATAAAATATTATTCAAACTTAAGAAAAAAGAAGAAAGAAATCCTGACATTTCTGACAACATGGATCAACCTGGAGGATATTCTGCTAAGTTAAATAAGCCAGTCACAGGGCAAATATTTCATGATTCCAGTTATATGAGGTATCTAATTTAATCAAACTCATAGAAGCAGAGAATACCAAAGTGATTCCAAGGAACTGAAGAGTGGGGGAAATAGAGTTATTTAGTGGGTATAAAGTTCCAGTAATGCTAGATGAATAAGTTCTAGAGATCTGCTGTACAACTTAGTGCCTATAGTTAACAATACAGTATTGCACTCCTCAAAATTTGTTAAAAGGATGATCTAGGTAAGCCTTTTTTATTAACACATACAAAAAAATACAACAAAAAACAGAGATGCATAGGTCAACTCTGGGAGGTGTTGGATATGTCTATTATCTTGATTGTGATGATGCATCATGGGTATTTCCATGTTCCCATACTTATAAAAACTGTACACATTAATTATGTGCAGTTATTTATCAATTAGATCTCAATATATCTGTTAAAATTAAGAATACATGTTAAGTCTCTGCCATCCCAGAATAGTCCAAAATAGTATACAATCATCTATAATGTAAATCATACAATGTTACCATTAAGTTTATATAAGTGCAATATAAGTGATCTAATATATTGAAAGTTCATAAAATAAAGATAAAACCACCGGGTGAATTAATTAGAGAAATAATGGGAAAATACGTAAACTATAGGTGGCTAACTGTTTGTAGTAAGAATATCTTAGGGGCACCTGGGCGGCCCAGTTGGTTAAGTGTCTGTCTTCGGCTCGGGTCATGATCCTGGAGTCCTGGGATCGAGCCCTGAGTTGGGCTTGGGCTCCCTGCTCTGTGTGGAGTCTGCTTTTTCCTCTCTCTCTCTCTCCCTCCCCTCCCCCCATGCTCTCTCTCTCTCTCATAAATAAATAAAAATTTTAAAAAAGAATATCTTAGACAAATATTATATATGAGCAATAGCATAATGGCAATTTGGGCCACATGAGTTAGAGAATGAAAACAAACCAGTTTTACTGAATTAAGTGACAGCACTTGAAATTTTTGAGAAACTCCAATTCTAAAATAAATAACTAAACATCAGACAGTAGGTGGTAAGTTCTTGATCAAGTATAGAATTTCTTTACAGAAGCATCTATTTATCACTAAAATGAAGGAAATAAGAATCTTGAAGGCTGTGATGAGGACTGGGGAGAGTGCACATAAGGCATCTGGTACACCTCCCGCAGTGTGTGTGGTCACAGAGTTTAGCAGCAGACATGATCTGATCGAGGTAGTATTCTTAAAAAGTGAATCTGGAGGTGATGACATAGGAGTGATATTTGAGGAACTGGTTTCAAATACCCTCTTTTTGTAACAAAATTGTAGCATTTTTAGCAAAATTATCAAATGAAAGAAAATAAATAGGAACAGAAGATCGGTTCCTTAGCAAAATACTATCCTCTTTTCATGCAAAAGCACCAAAAATATAGAACGGCAGTAGAGGAAATAGAGAACCAGTATGTTATCTCAGCAGATTGTCCATTAGTTACATTTTTCTACTAGTGTTTAATGTGGAACATCAGCAGATTTTTAAGTATCTTGGGATAACTGCCAAAGATTCAGCAAAACCAAAGCTAAAACAAAACAACAAAAAAGTACCAGTTTAAAACTAAGATGAAATGTTTACTATATTACAATAGGCAGTAAAAAAAAGGAAACATTACACTTTGTTTATCACAACATCTTGCCTTCTAAGAATGATTTGTGAAGAGCAAACACCCACTACTGTGTCCATGCTAGAACCTCCATTGTCTGATCAGTCCGTTGATCGTAAACTGAGGATGCTGCACTTTATAGCAGAGAAAACACTGCTAGTTTGGCTATTACTACTGCAAAGCAGCTGTGATCACAACCTCCTGAGCACTGAAAATACTTCCTCCCAGACTCACGTAAAACTTTCATATGGAAAACTTCCAAAAAAGCTAAATATGCATATTTCATAATTTACTGAGATATATTTGCATCATGCTGTTATATTCTGCAACTCAGCAAGAATAAATATCATATCCTGGGACTTTTCCACTCATAAAGTGTGTAACAACAGTCAAGTACAAGATACGGCTTTTTTTTATAATCAATATAGTTCATTTGAGCTTAAGTGGCAACCCTGGGGAGAAAATAAAAAAGAAAAGCATAGCTAATCAAAGGCTTCCATAAATGTCATCTCCCATCCCCTGTGCAGTTCATACTTTTTGTTTTAATTTGCATAGAATTTTCATAGTCTTAATGAATTTATAAAAATTCCCATAGTTTTATTTTTAATCTAAAGTGTTAAGACATTTATATTTGAAATATATCTCAAGGATATTAAGAATATTGAAGCAATATTATGATTTTGGGAACCTAATTTTGGAATAAACACTACAATGGCATTGTCATCAAAAGAATACTCTCTCTGTTGATAAATAATTGAGCCATGTACTCTTTTTCAAGTACTTCTTTGGTTTTTAAAAAATGTTCCTAAGTAAATAAAAACTCAAAATTATTCATAGATAGCTTAACACGATCTTCGTGTTTCCTCAATGGTACATTTATGGAAATGAGTAAGTCATATTTATGTTGAAAAAATTTGCACCAAGGTGGATATGGAGACAGTAAGGTCTCAGTATCAAGGTAATTGAGAATGTTGGTTGTTTCCTTTTCAGAAGACTGCACTTAACAAGAATCTCTGTAAATTTAGCATGTATCTGAAGACATTAATAGGTTTAATGGACCTGAAAATTTTAAGGTGCTTCAAAGTGTTAAGTCATTGTTGTAGGCTTCAATACTGATGACCATTGTATGATAACTCAGGTCAGCACATAAACAGAATCTTTTCACATTGCCCTGCATTCTTAATATTTATCATACATAGGGATGATGATAAATAAAAACAATCACAAGCAATTATTGAATCATATAAATTTCATATCATCTCAAAGGCAGGGCATAAAAAATATCCAATATATAATGTGTAATCACCTGATGTTCTGTACCTGAATGTAGCCTCAGGTCTCCTGCCACTATTATAATAATCACAGTCCCTGAGCCTTTACACTGAGTATATAAGTAGAGTAGAGTCCTTAAGGTCTTTGAAAGGCTTGGAAACTGCCCTTTTGACTCAGAAAAACTTCAGTAGTCAACTTAGATCCTAGATAAACCAGTCAAATGTCCTTCTTTTTTGTATCTTCATAAAAAAGCTGCAATCCTCCTATAAATGCCTTTGATTCCAATCAAGCTTTACACCGTCTAGTATTCTGTCCTTTCATTTGGTGCCGTGTTTAACTCATATTCTGAATCCCCCCTTGTAATCTTCTCTGTTCACATAAAATTATAAAACTGGGGGGCTGGAGGAAATGAGTGAAGATAGTCAAAGGGTAACAAACTTCCAGTTATAAGATGAGTAAGTTCTGGAGATGTAATGTGCAGTATAATGGCTATAATTAACTGTGCTGAACATGGAACGTTCCTAAGAGAGATCTTAAAAATTCTCACCCCACATACCTTTATATGTCTCTGTACTTGTTGCCTATGACCATAGTTATGTTTTCTCCTTTTTCTCTGACTGATAGACTTATTCTTCACAGATATGCATAAAGAACACTTAATCAAAGCTTTTATCCCTACTTATCTGGAGATGTGCCTTGACGTTAAAACAATTTTTCCTTTGTCCTTCTTTTCATACTCATTACAATGGATTGCACTTCCTCATCATGCACTTTTCCTGCCAGAGAGATTGAATACATGCCAAGGGCAAAGAGCATGACTTATTCTTCTTTGACTTTTTCTTAATGCCTATCACATTGCCGACACATAATAGTGTTCTATAAATATCTATTGAATAATTAAACACAATGACTTATTTGACTACCTTGTTATTGTCTAACTATACAGCCATTTTGTAAACCCTGGAAGGGGAAGTGAATGAGAAAAAGACACATTCAAGATTTTTACTACCCTTTTAAAGGTACTGGGATACTATATGTTAAATCATCTGACTGAACACAAAGTGTTAATACAGTTGCCAGAAGTTAAATTTAGCATTAAGCATTAGAAGAATCAGATTATGAATAATTTTGAAAATTCTCTATGATGAAGGTAAATTTACAGTTAGAATATTTTATATAATGTTTAAAAATTCTACTTATTTTTTGCTAAACAAGTTAAAAACATAATTTGATAGACTAGTAAAATTTTAACATACTATAATGATGTGAAATATAATAAAGATACTGAATTATGCTGTAATGGTTTTATCAAAATATTGAAAGTTGAATATATATAAATTAGATGACAACAAAGCTTGATTATAATGAAATAATGTGAAATTAAAAAACACTTAAAACAGGAGAAAGTTATATGTTAAGTTTTTGAAAAGGAAAACAAATTTTATTTAATTCTTTCATTATGATTAAACATATTTAAGAATATTTACTATTTGTCATTTGGACTAAATACTGGTAATAGTTCATTAAAGTCAGAAATAGACTTTGCCCTTGTAAGGTAAAATCTTTATTAAGAAAATAACACATTATCAAAAATCACTCAAGTATATTTCCTATGGTAATTGTTGATTTTGAATTGTGAAACCCCTCCTTTTATAAAATTTATCAACTGAGGTATAAATGACATATAATATTAGTTTCAGGTGTACAACAGAGTATACATTGAAAAAATGGTGACCATAATAAGTCTAGTTACCCTCTACCTTACAAAGTTATGATACTATAGATTATATTTCCCATGCTGTACCCTACATCCCCGTGATTTAATTTATTTCATAATTGGAAGTTTGTACTTCACCGATTTCACACCACCCCCCAATACTCCTCCCCTCTGGCAACCACCAATTTGTTCTCTGTATCTAGGAGTATGGGTTTTATTTGGTTTTGTTTTATTCATTTGTTTTGTTTTTCAATTCTACATATAAGTGAAATCATGTAGTGTTTGTCTTTGTCTGATTTATTTCACTTAGCATAATAGCTTCAAAATCCATCCATGTTGTTGCAATTGGTAAGATTTCATTTTTTAATGTCTGAGTAGTATTTTATTGTGGATATATACCACATATTCTTTATCTATTCACTTGCTGATGGACACTTAGGTTGTTTCCATATCTTGGCTATTATAAGTAATGTTGTAGTGAACATGGGAGCACATATATCTTTTTGAATAAGTATTTTATTCTTCTTCAGAGAGATACACAGTAGTAGAATTGCTGGATCTTATGGTAGCTCTTCTAAGGCTGGTTTAGTAGTGATGAACTCCTTCAGCTTTTGCTTTTCTGAAAAACTATCTCTCCTCCAAATCTAAATAATAACCTCGCCAGATAGAGTATTCTTTGTTGAAAGTTTTTGTTGTTGTTGTTATTGTTGGTTTTGTTTTGTTTTCCTTTCAGCACTTTGAATATGTCGTGCCACTCTCGCTGGCTTGCAAAAGTTCTGCTGAGAAATCTGCTTGATAGCCTTAGGGGATTTTTCTTGTATTGCAACAATTTGTTTTCCTCTTGCTGCTTTTAAGATCCTCCTCTATCTTTAACTTTTGACATTTTAATTATAATGTATGTTCGTGTGACTTTCTTTAGGTTCATTTTATTGGGAACTCTCTGGACTTCCTAGACTGGGATGCCTATTTCCTTCCCTAGATTAGGGAAGTTTTCACCCATTATTTCTTCAAATAAGTTTTCTGCCCCTTTCTCTTTCTCTTTCTCCTTTCGGAACCCCAATAATGCAAATGTTATTCTGCTTGATGTTCTCTCAGAGGTCCCTTAAGTTATCTTCACTTTTTTAAAATATTTTTTTCTTTTCATTGTTCTGTCTGAGTTAGTCCATTGCTTTATCTTCCAGCTTTCTGTTCTGTGATTCTACTTTCATCCAATCTGCTGTTGAACACTTCTAGTGTATTTTTCAGTTCAATTATTGTATTCTTCACCTCTGTGACTTCCCTTTTTTTCAGAGTAACTATTTTTTTTAAAATTTTATTTAAATTCAATTTAGTTAACATATAGTTTGTTACTAATTTCAGAGGTAGAATTTAGTGATTCATCAGTTGCATATAACACCCAGTGCTCATTACATCAAGTGCCCTCCTTCATGCCCATCACCCAATTACCCCATTCCCTCCCCCTTCCCTTCCAGCAACCCTCAGTTTGTTTCCTATAGTTAAGAGTTTCTTATGGTTTGCCTCACTCTGTTTTCATCTTATTTTATTTTTCCTTCTTTTTCCCTAGGTTCATCTGTTTTGTTTTTTAAATTTCACATATGAGCGAAATAATAGGGATTTGTCTTTCTCTGACTGACTTATTTCGCTTAGCATAATATCCTCTAATTCCATCCACATAATTGAAATGGCAAGATTTCATTCTTTTTGATGCCTGAGTAATATTCCGTTGTATGTATATGTGTGTATGTGTGTGTATTCTATATTAAACCATAATACTCTTGTATCTTCCCTATTTGTGTGTCACCTGTTGACTAGTGGTCTGTCTATTAATAGAGTTCTCAAAGTCTTTGGTATGCTAATTAAGATCAGATATATGCACCTGTAGGTCAGGTGGAATTCTGGAGTTCAAAAACAGTTTTAAGACATTACTTTCATGAGTTCTGTCATCTCCAAGACTTATATGTTCCCTGCAGCTCCCTTTTTTTGGCCATCTAGCCAGAAACCTGAGTTGATATGTACTTCACTCTTCCATGTCATTTCATGTTGGTAACACATCCATGCTCTAGCACTGGACGGGCAAATAAAGAGAAAAAAATAGATAGCAATAAGTGTTAGCTCCACTGTGATTATGGGATCTCATCTCTGAGAGTTTCCTTCTCTCAAAGTTTTGGTTCCTGTTGGCCTCTTATACTGGTTGCTGTCACCGTGGGATAATTATTACGGAAATGGAATAGGAGAGAATGGAGAAAAGGGACAAAAGAAAAATAACTGTATTTCTGCACTATGAATAAATATTTTCCTGTTTGTCTCCTCAAGCCAGAACTATAGGACTAGAATTTTCTGTGCCACTGAGCTCATTTTAGATTGTAGATTATATTACAGTCATATTGAGTATAGCCTTTCCTTCTTTCCTGGAGGGGAAGAAATGGTAAATTCATGGCCAGTTTGGTCATACTTTGGACCTTGATGCTTATTGCTGCTTCACACTGCTATTTATTTTGCACAGTCCTCATATGGTTGCTGCATATATTCTGTCCCATTTGTACCATTGTTATTAAGTGAGAGAGGCAGTCAGAGTATGCTAAATCCATATTACCCAAAAACAGAACTGTAGGCTATTGTTTATTAGGCTAGAGTATCATTTGTAATGCAATTCTCTTAAAATCTTCAGAGGCTGCCAATCCTCTGAATCGTAGACAGATATAAACACTATTCAAATCATGATCAATGACTCTAATCTCTGTTTTTTAAATTTACATTTTATTTAGCAGAATGCTTTAGTGCCTTACCAAAAGCCACATGTTTCAGCTCTCATCTTAGATTTTGTCCTGAATCAATATACTTGATATAGCTGAAGTTGTAAAGTAAATTTTATTCCCCACAAAACCCCATATTTACAATTAACCTAAGTATTTAATGGGAAGAAATTATTTTTTATTTCATGTAGGAAATAAAAGCCAGACCAGAATGCCTTTTGAAAGGCTTAGAGGATCAAAATCCCCTCAAGTCTCTGTGTTTTCCCATATCACAGTATTATCTTACATAGTTTTATCCACAGCCATTGGTCAAGGTGACTTTATCTTAGGGTAAAAAAAAATAAAAAATGATTATGCAGGTCAGTAAGTCATATGACTATATCACTAACAATGATCCATTTTGAATTATTCTGGACTAAAAAAAAGGGCAATAAATTCCATGTTCATACTTTCTGGACTTCAAATACCTACTAGCATGTAATTAAATACACCCATCCCTTGCAAGAATAAGAAGTATCCAACCTATCCAACATCCTGGTAATATTTCTATAAATTCCTGTAAACTTCAGCATCAGTGAAAAATAATCTGAGGCCCAAAATACTAAAGGTAAAATTTCAGCTTCTTCACTGTGGGTTAAACAGGATTTGTTATATTCAGCCAGGTATTACAGGGTCACCATTGCACCCAAACTAACTTCTAATCAACTAATACCACATCATTAGACACATGACTTGAAACATTTCATTTTCAACTACAATTTAAGTAATAGAAGCCTCATTTATGCATGGCTAACACTAACTTGGGCAATCATAAGTCAGGGCTCTTTTATTCCAGTACCCTTGGAACTTTACCTGGGTCAATTGCTTACCCATGCCATCACTCATTACTTTTAGATTTGATGGGATTCTATGACTATGCAAGTCATCTATCCATCTCTGTGCCAGTGGTGATGGGTCCTATGATTTGGAGGCTCACCAGCAACAAGTGTATTGGGGGAGAATCCCTGCACTGAAGGAATTATAGGCAGACAAAACATTTTCTACTCCACATTTCTCTATTTAATCTGCTATTTTGTGCTGAAAGAACATCTGAAGAGTTCTCGTGTAGTTTCTTGTTTTATTGATGCTTTTTATTTTTTCCCCTATATGTAAGACTATATCCATGTGCTCATCTACTTTTATTGTTACTAACCAATTTTTGTGAATATTTTTAAGTTCTATATTGAATCATTTCTGTCTCTCAGAGCTAGGCCTAGTATTCTGTCTATGGTTATACTTCCTAATAACTTCTTTTTATATTTCTTGAAGTGGATTATCTGTATCACCAGCCTTTTGTCCATTTACTTTGATAAAATAATAAAATAATTCAGTTATTCATGAATCAACTGGAAAATAAAATTAATTATTAGTCTCTTACAAACCAGAATGTAGATAGTCAAAAGTGATGGATATACATGTTGCCATATGGTATATAAAATTTTGGTAATTTAGATATTCTAACATATGGGAAAGGGTCTTATCACTTTCTATTGGAATATCTAAGGAGTTAACATTCACAGAAAAGGAGGCATATGGAAGCTCCCTTTCTCTTCCTATGTGGTAAAGGGTAGGTGAAGTTTTAGTAAAAAATAAATCTATTTCAACTTTTTTATCGTATTCTCTTAATTATCTTTCCCAAACATCTCATATCTATATTGTGTTAAGAGTGATATTAATCTGATATATCCTTGTTTTATCACCCAACTGTGCCACTGAGACTGCTTATTACTCTGCAAGGCTGCTCATCCCAAGTATAAGCATAGCATAAATTCTGCTGTGATCTCCTTCCTCAGCTGGCACCCTGAATCTTTGTGTTTCTTGATGATGTTAGATCAACCAAGATATTCTTGCTGATATTCCCATAGACCCTTCTCACTTGGCTTTTAATAACAGAGATATTAGTTCAGTTTGGCTGATGATTTTTCCATTTCCCAGGCCAGCCTTGTCTTCATATTCAAGGAACCAAAGGGTGGGTCTTCCATCCTCATGAACATCTGGGCCTAGTAGTATTTTTTTTTTTAAAAGATTTTATTTATTTATTTGAGAGAGAGAGAATGAGTGAGAGAGAGCACACATGAGAGAGGGGAGGGCCAGAGGGAGAAGCAGACTCCCTGCCGAGCAGGGAGCCTGATGCGGGACTCGATCCTGGGACTCCAGGATCATGACCTGAGCCGAAGGCAGTAGCTTAACCAACTGAGCCACCTAGGCACCCATGGGCCTAGTAGTAATTTGATTAAATTAAAGAAATATCTATGTCAGGAGATTCAGGCATATTCTAATTAGGATGTGTGAATATACTTTTAAACTTTCATTCTCCAGAGAAAAACCATTTTTATTCCACCACGTTTCCCTCAAGAGAACTTTTCATATCATCCTAGACTGCCTAAACTATTAACGAAAAGGTGACTGTAAAAAATGGTTTCTATTAGTTAACATAAGACATAAAAATGTCTTCATCAATTTTTCATCAATTTTTTTTTTGTTCTGAAACTCCCACAAAACTTTAATTCTTAGACCTCTGTGACATAACTACAAGTAACCATAATACATTAAAGATAGGGAATGAAAGGGGCGCCTGGGTGGCTCAGTCATTAAGCGTCTGCCTTCGGCTCAGGTTATGATCCCAGGGTCCCGGGATCGAGCCCCACATCAGGCTCTCTGCTCAGCGGTAAGTCTTTTTCTCCCTCTCCCAGTCCCCCTGCTTGTGTTCCCTGTCTCACTGTGTCTCTCTCTGTCAAATAAATAAATAAAATCTTTTAAAAAAAGGGGAATGAAAACCTGTCACCCACTGAGGAGACACTGATCCATTGCACTGGGGAAAACACAGCAGCTCAGAGGAAATGGTCACCCACTGAGGTGTACAGCTTATCCAGATATTTTGCACTAGGATGCAGGCATGAAGTCCCTCCTATCTTTAACCCAGAGCAACAATAATTTAAAATCAGTTTGATAGTATGAGCAAATCCTTCCAGGTTCTGTGCTGTGAGATGATACACAGGAGGATATAGGGATACCTGGGTGGCTCAGTTAGTTAAGTATCCGGCTCTTGATTTTGGCTCAGGCCATGATCTCAGGGTCCTGAGATTGAGCCCTCTGTTTCAGGCTTCACATTCAGTGTAGAGCCTGCTTAGGATTCTTTCCCTCTTCCTCTCCTTCCCCAGACCCCCCTAAATAAATAAATAAATAAATAAATAAATAAATAAATAAATAAATAAAATTTATTTTAAAAAATTAAAAAAAAATGAAGGGTATGTTTGGTTTGATCTAACTTTAAACATAGAATATAGAATGCATAAAAAAATTCATTTTGCAAACTCTGAAAATCACCTTACAAACCTAGGCAGTCTTCACCAAGAAAGGAAGTCTAGTTACAATAAAAGATGTATTTGAATGCAAACTAGGAAAGATGAGAGTTACATAAATATCTCATTGAAAACAAAATAAACAATGATTTTAAATATCAAAGAAACTGAATAGGCTGACACCTAGAATTACAGACACTGATTTGTGATCAAGTTGATTCCCACCAAGCAATTCTATGTCACATGTTCCAGAGTGAATGTATTCAAACATTTATATAATTTATAACATTCATGGTTCACTTGAGCAAAGTTAGTACATATTATCTCAGAACAATTTATTAGTCACATTCAAATAGTCAATAAAATACATAGCACTTGGGGATAATAGAGAAAGAAAATACAGAGTTAAAAAAAGATGTAAATATGAAATATTCAGAGTAATGAAGTGCCAAAAATGCTGTTAATGCTTCATTATACTTTTCTGATAATGCAAGTTATGCAAATTTTTAAAACTAAAATATATTCTTACTTGGTTTGCTTTAAAAATAATATTTGTATAAGTACAATATAAATAAAGCTCTTTTTCATTTTAGCAGAAATTTTGTACCCATTTTGTACCTCTATAACTAACATAGCACAGGATGTGTCACAAAATATATATAGCTCCAACTTCCCAGAGATGCTATGCTTACTTCCTTGCTTTAATGATTATTTCACTTTCAAATGGATTTATTAACAGAAATAAGCACACTTTAAACAGATGGTTGTCAGAAATCTGCTTACTTCAATAAAATAATTGAGAGTTAAACATTTGCAGCTTGGTGTGGTATAAAGCATCACTGCATTAAGTTGCAATAAGGAATGAAGCACATAGAGCATTTTATAAAGATAACTCATGTTTATGTAGTTTTGATTTCAGTAATATTAAAAACATAAAGTGCATGTGCAAATGACTAACCCAAATCTATAAATAATATTCATTAAAAAACACCTATAATCTTTAAAACTTACATAAACTTTGCTGAAACCCCTGTAAAAATAGGATCAGCTCATCCAAAATGGGGAGAGATTAAGGGTAGTTTTTACTTAAAAAAATAATAAGCCAAATGTCTGAATATTTATGATTGATTTCCCTTAAAACTTTTTCTCCATACCTTCTGTATCATAAAATAAATAACTTTGAGAACATCCAAAATATCTCAACTGCAATAAAAAGTGTCAGATAAAATGCAATATTAATCTTTCTATACCATATTAAAATTCTGTGTAGCTAGTAGCATGTCATTGCAGCATATGAAGGTAAGACATTATGATTAAAATAAAGCAAAGTTAGACAAACTTAACATTTAATGGGGAAAATGTTTAAAGTTAAGGGTTTTAAGTGTTAAAGAAAATTAATGGATAAAGTAAGAAAAATCACATGAAGAAATGATTATTCCTTTCTCCTGAATGCATAATCTTTCTTTTCTAACTGGGAGATACACTGTCTACTCTCTGTGATTCTTGGACTTATATTAGGTTTTATTTTCCTATCAATTTAGTCTGTCTCACAGTGATTAATTAGATAGATGAATACATAGATGTATATTAAGTATGTATGTATGTATCAATCTGAGTATAGATATGTGTATGTACATACACATCTATATTAACTTACTGTGCTTAGAATCATCAATTTCTTAGCATTATAATTTAATAATTTAAAATTCTCCTATTAGACTTCAAGCTACTTAGATTTCAGTATTCAAACTTATTAATACCTAAAAACAAACAAACAAACAAACAAAAAACCTGGGATAAATGAATAAGTCAGGGGAATATATAGAGAAAAAATTTTAAAAATACATATTTGAAACAACTCATGAAATTTATTTTGCTATAAGGGAAGACTATAAAAATAAATTATTTTACGCAAATTACACGCCAGAATTACTTTGTGTTTTATAATTTATAATAAGAAATACAGTCTAAATCCTTACAAACAGTGTCTGGTAATTAAATTTCCCTGTTAAAATGGAATTAGTAGTTTCTCACCTCTGTGTTTTAAATGGACAAGCCAAAGGAATACAGTCAATTTGAGAGTCCGAAATTACTGGCGGTAATTGAGTTCAATATTTATTCTAAAATAGCAGTAAAGGATCTAGTTTCGAGAAGGTAGGTTGAGTACCTTGTCAAAAATCGATCTGGTAAGTATTAGCTGATTTTGTTTAGCAATGTTAGAATTTTTTTTTAAGTTAATAACTAGTAATTATAAATTCTGATTTTTTTTTTCTATTTGCTCACCTGCCCTCTTGTATCTTGCATGGGGGACACCAGATATCATTTTATCATATTATAGCTTGCTATAATAATCTTATCTGAGTAGAATGGGTAGAATGGTACTCTACTTCTGCTGCCAGACACAAGTACAATCCATTTTACCAGTTGAAACTATGTAGTCAATGAAATGACCATCATTCAGCATTTGCTTAGAATGATAATCACAAGGTTAATGTGATTAAAGTAATGACAAAGTACATTCCCTGAAAGATGGTTTACAAAACCAAATGATAAAAATTCTATCTGGCGGCAAGAAATAAAATTTCTTCCTGTCTTTGGTTTTATTGGTGGAGTACTGTAATACAGCAGGGACCCGCTCATCTTCCACAGAAATAGTTCTTTTTAGCATCCTCCTGTTTTTCCAACTTCACTTTTGTGATATTCAGTGTAATGAACTTATGTTATAGTTGCTTCAGAAAAGACATTCTTAGTCCAGTTACTCCTCAAAGAACACTATATATGAATGTCACATGCATTATATTAAATCGTTTTTCTGGTTAATTATTTTAGTTAAATATTTCATTTCTTAACAAGCTAGGCAACACAAAATACTGAGAAGGTAATGTTTATGGAGGAAAAAAAGGCAAGAAGTCCTGAGTCTCATCAAGTGCTGAAGTCAGATGTCAAACAGAACATGGATTTGGGCAGCAGAAGACAGAGTTTATAGAAAGACCATAAAGGTTAACTAAAAGAGGTCAAAGTTGGCAAAGATATACTCATCATCCACTCCTTCTAAAAATGCTTGAGATTAAATGCTCTAGAAATGAATAATCAGTAATTGAGAGCAATTCCTAATTGGAAGAAAACAATACACTAAACTAAATGTATTAATTCTTTTTTCTTGATTTTTCTTTTCCTTTCTCTTTTGGCTTGATCTTCTCTAGTGCCATATTGGTGCAATACCCTACAAATTGTGACTGTTGGCTATAATTGAGTTTACTGTATCAGTTTAGCAATAGAAATCAAAATGTTTATTTTTCATTGAATGCATGTTCTCTTTTTATTAATAATATTATACATGCTTATGTTTTTATGAAATACAAGTTTTTAACTTGAAAATGAAGTCACATATGTTTTAGTTATGAACAATCTAGTCTGTTTTTGAAGGAAAGGCACAGAAACAGTGTTATAATCCAATATTTATATTGGACAGGTGTTTAAAATATTCGCCAAAATAATTGTAATAGTTTTCCATTAAAAATATCTTTTCTGGTAAAATTTTAATAGCAGTAGTATGATCTAGCAATGTTATTTTCACAATATAACTGAAAGCTGCAATTAGTCTACTTAAGTTAAGAAATACAAATTTTGCTGTTACTATCATCGTTCTTCTCCATTTATGGGTAGTAAAAGTAAATGAAACAAACTTATCGTACTGAAAAATTACTACTTCTGTCATTAGAAGCTTTACACTTGCCTTCTGTAGACACACTTGGAAATTCAGCACAATAAAACAAAACCATTACCAAAATGGTTGAATACTTTGAATACTTTGGGAAGCCATTATATTAAAAAATAAAAATATACATATTAAAATTCTGCCTGAGCATTAAAACAATTAAATAAAAATAAAATAATTACATAATTTAAATTTTTTAAATACCTAAAGGGATTATTTTGGTCATGATAATTTTTGTCTATTCAATTAAATTTTAATATATATCAAATGGGTCCAACTTTCAGTCATTTTGTATTAGTGCCAAGTAGTTTATCTAGATTTCTTTCTTCCTTGTGTGTATTGTTTGTAACTGTGTGTGTGTGTGTTGTTTTTATTTGACCAAATAGTTGTTTCGTATTATACCTTCCTTTTTTACATTATATTTGTATACATCTGTTTTTAAATAATTTTATTGTTTATTCTAGCGGTTTGACCATATATCTTTAATTTATCACAATTTATGTAATAGTTGAATTAAAGTTTCTATTACTTCTGGGTCATCCTAGAATCTGTTTCAATGATATAGTAGTGGTGTAATAGTCACATTTTCTACTTCTTTACATGTCCAGTATTTTGTCAATTATATGTTAGACATTGTGGATGTTAATTATATTATCTTCTTTTAGGGGTGTTGAATATTGCTATGGCACGCAGTCTGACTGCTGGTGGATCCACTCGATCTTCTCAGGCATGGTTTTATGTTTTGTTCTACTGGTATATTTCAGTCTTGTTTTAGTCAGTTTTGTTCAGTTGGGTTCTAGTAATAGGTTGTGGCCTATAGTCTAGGGTGTGGCCTTTACTTATTTGGCCTTTAGCTTGTCTCACCTGAATACCTGAGATATTAAACAAGGTCTTTTCACTCTTCATTTGGGGAATTCCAATGTCCCCAGCACTACATGACCCCTAGGATCATACCTGTTAGCTATCAGCCTCACAGTGTCTTCTTTCTGCTAGTCTGAGCCTTGACTTAAATTTACAAAGCCCAGCTCTCAGTTAAAAAACTATAAGGAACTTAGACACAGACTTCCCTCACCACCCTTCCAGAATCCCCTTTTTCCGATAATCTGTCCTGCAAATTCTACAGGTTGAGATCAAGTGGGTCAGCACAAATGTGGTGGCCATCCCACTCTTGAGGGAGCCACAAACAAAAGGCTCTGGCAGTTTTATGGACCCCAGGGTCAGGAAGCAGCCTAAAGAGAGGGCTAGCAATGGGAAAACACTGAATAATGAGTCAGGGAAGGGGAAAGTGTCTTTAAGGTCTTCTCCTCTTTCCAATCCTGTCCCCAAAAGGAGGCCTCAGAAGATGCACATAAAGATGCCTAGAGAGGGCAGATTTTTCCCGTGAGGCCCTCCAGGGAAAGCCTTAGTCATTGCCTGTGGTCAGGCCTGAAGAATTACACACAGGTTTTTAACCAGGAATTGAACCCCTCGATGTCATACAGGCATTAAGTACCAACCAGAAAAAGTTCATTATATCCAAGCAAAACCACACACACACACACACACACACACACACACAAATAAATAAATAAATAAATAAATGAATAAATAAACAAAGAAACAAACAAACCAATAACAGTAGTATTGGACAAACCAAAGAAATAGAAAATCATCATTAGAACACCTCAGCAATTGGGGCACCTGGGTGGCTCAGTCGTTAAGCATCTGCCTTCGGCTCAAGTCATGATCCCAGGGTCCTGGGATCAAGCCCCACATCGGGCTCTCTGCTCCGCGGGAAGCCTGCTTCTCCCTCTCCCACTCCCCCTGCTTGTGTTCCTGCTCTCGCTGTCTCTCTCTGTCAAATAAATAAATAAAATCTTTAAAAAAAAAAAAAGAACACCTCAGCAATAAATGCTGCAGGTAAGATTCACCAATAAATATTATAATTAATGGGAAGGACATTTTATACACACACAAACACACACACACACACAAAAATGGAATATTACTCAGCCATAAAAGGACTAAAATCTTGCCATTTGTAACATGAATGGGTCTAGAGAATATAATGCTAAGTGGAATAAATCAGTCAGAGAGAGACAAATACAATATGGTTTCACTCATATGTGGAATTTAAGAAACAAAACAAATAAAGAAAAAAAAGAGACAAACCAAAAAACACTCTTAACTATTGAGGATAAACTGATGGTTACCAGAGGGGAGGTAGGTTAGGGGATGGATGAAATAGGTGAAGGGGACTATGAGGACACTTATCATGATGATCACTGAGTAATATATAGAATTGTTGAATGACTATATTGTATACTTGAAATTAACATGTTAATTATACTGGAATTAAAATAAAAATAATAATGGGTGTTTGGATACAGCAACAGGGTGGTGGACCTCAAGATCCAGATGGCTTCTAGGAGATAAGAGACTCCTGGCCAACCAGCTCCAGTGATAGCATAAGAGAGAAGTCTTGCCTCAATCATTTACCACTCTTGAGACTCTACCATCTTTACCTTCTACCCTAGAACCCTAAAGAAGGAGGGCAGCTTAAAGAACCTTACTTTGTCTGGTAACATCAATATAGTATATTATACCCAGACAAAAAATATAAATAATGGGTGAAACTTTAAGAAGAAACAGCATATTTGCATAGTCTCTATGGTGTGTCCCAAATAATACTTATTAATCCAGTGTTTGTTTTCACATTTTTAATATATATTTTAACATTTGTTTTCTTTGTTCTTTGTTCTTTGATATTCCTCTTTCCCATTGTTGTAACTTAATTTGTACCCCCTGAAGAGTGACCCAGACACTTCTAATAAATATAGTGGGAACAAATTATAGATATGAATATTGTACAGAAAGGGAAAAACAGAAATATGTTATACACAATCTTAATCATGATCAGTGTTAGCATCACTAGTAAAATTCATGTTGACATCATGTCCTCATTTGTATAAAGAGAAGGGCACTTCACCTGTGTGAAATTTTAAAAAATCCATAACCCTTGTCTAATCATGAGAAAATATCAGGCAAACCCAAGAAGAGGGAATTCTACAGACTACTCAACCTACACCATTCAAAAGTGTGAGGGTCATGAAAACAATAAAAGACAAAGAAGCTGTCATAGACTGGAGGATACTAAGGTGACATAACAACTAAGTATGACATTATATTCTGGATTGGATACTGGCTTAGAAAAAAATTACACTGGAGGAAATTCTGGTGAAATCGAAATAAAGTCTGTAGTTTAATTAATGGTATTGTACCAATGTTAACTTATTAGTTTGGTAATTGTAGCACACTTATGTTAACATGCAGGAAGGCTGGTAAAGGATATGCAGTAATTTATTGCAGCTGTTGGCAACTTTTCATTAAATCTAAAGTTACTACAAAAAAAAGTTTAAAGTAAAAACATATTGATTTGAAAGAGAGGATGTTCTCTGATTTCATAAAATCCTTTATATTCTTAGATTAGTGAGGAGTCAAATTGGCACTGGTATATTTTTACTTCCATATCTTTTGAACAGTATTCTTATTTTTTCTGGAAACTTGAACTTATTCAATTGGATTTGAGATAAAATGTGCCAATCTCACCATTTGATTTTCAACTGTTTGTACTTGCTCGGATATTCATATAGCGTTCTCCCTAATTATCCAAAAGTGACATTCAAACAAAATTTTATATTGTTATCTTAGTTAACAATGTTGTATTGAGGCTATTTTAGTGTCATTCTCTGGATTTACAAAATAATAGAAACATGGCCCATGGTATTAAAAATTATGCACACAAAGAATTATAAAATTTATAAGAGAATTATGGTTGGTTATGAAGGAGAAAGCACTGGTTCTATTTTGTGAACAGAAAGAAGTTTCAAGAAAATCTTCATGGAGATTCAATGCATATCTATAAAAAATACTGATTTATTGTTTAATAGATTTGTCATTTTTAAAGTTGTTAAATTTTTTGAAGGTAGATTAAAATTGTTTATTTTTGGCTAATTTTTTGAAACTAAAATGAAACATACTCATGTATATAAACATATGCAATTACACAAATTGATATATATGTGATATAAACTATTTCAGGAATGGATAGTAGGGATATGAATCATATTAATAAAATCTTATATTCTCACATTTTCATATACCATCTTCTAGACTTGGGAACCTCAATTATAATAACTAAACCACATAATATCAACTTATTTCCATCATGTACATTTATTCCAGAATGTGGAATATCAAAATCTTGTACTTCAAGACCCAAATTATTATTTGGGGAATAGAACCAGATTTCAAATAACAAAATGCTAACACATAGAGAATATAATATAATATTTTACAATATTTGCATTTACCATTTTAATTAAAACACAAAATGTATATTGGGATTACTCAAAGCAAACAATTCTGGAATATCTAATCATTTTCTTATTTTATTTATCTTATTTGATGATATGTGTTCATTTTTTCCCACATCACTCTGTACCAGCGATTCAGAATGTCAATAAGAAATGTCTATGCTACAGAAGTTAGATATTTAGGAAGATATCACAACTTAAAATATTTATGAATCAAGGTAGTGAATAAGCTATTTTTTTAAAGTATATAATCAGTTTGGTATAGTGATTCTGATACCATAGCAATAAAATTTTAGTAGCTCATGATTCCAGACTGACTTTGAATAAACTGTATCATTATTTCATACTCATTATCTGAATGCCATCAGCTATCCTACTTGATTCAAAGGTTGTTTTTATATTGCACTCCTGAGTTTGCTCCAATTTATAACTATATTTCACTCACCTGCATTTTTTCATAGTTCTATGAATAATTTTTGATGTATACTGTAAGTGAATTTTTATCAATTTGATAACATGGTCTTAGATATTCTTTGATTTTTATGTTATTTTAATCATGTTTTTGGTGGGGCTTTTGTTGTATTTATAGTAATCTTTTGCATATCAAATTTATTTTTAACTTAACTATACATGTGACATTCTCCATATAAAAACTATCTAGTAAGATTCATTAAATAAAAATAATAAAAATATTTTGTACAAAATTCTTAAATACCAGACAGACATTTCAGCAAGAAAAATACAGGTTTTATCTTATCATCTGTTTTAGGTATATACTGTGTTTGCTCTTTTAGGAGTGTGTCCTTTCAGGATTTTAAAATAATCAAATATCTTTCTAGAAATATATTATCAAAATTTGTCAAGAAATATCATTTTTCTTTAAAGCAGGAAATGTGCACAATTTATATTAAGAATATGTACTTCTTGAGTAATTCCTGGAAGAAAACTGAAATATACTGATAACTAAAAATAATCTACGCTATTACTTTAAATTAATCCATAAAATGGTATATTTTTATGATTCAATCTTATGGAAAATTTTATTTTCTGTTTTTTACAACATTTGAAAAATCTTATTTCATAAGAATATGCACAAAATATGAAGATTTTAAAAGAGAATGCAGAAGTTAAATATGTATTTACGTAATTAGCAACTGTTGTGTTGTAGGTTATATTTCAATACGTAATCCTGTAACTTATTTGAAAATATAACTAAACACTTTTCAGTATTAAGAATAGACATACCTTTTTGAAATTTTTATTTATTTTAGTTCTGATGCTTATTTGCAAATTATTGGCTTGCTATAAAAATCATTTATCTTAGATAAAACCTCACTTTATATTATAAATGTGGATATATGACTTCTCTAACTAAGACTATAAACATGAGATTTTCTCAGGGAAGTTTCTCCATCTATTGAGGCATAATAATTCTCACTGCCTACCTCAAAAATATGAATTAAAGAACAGGAAAATGTAATTCTCTCAGTAATAGAAATTATTCCAAAGAGCAAAAAAATACAGATACTAATCAATGTAGCTAAAACTGATATTTTGGCAAATGTGCATTTTATAATGGGTTGTTTTGAGCCTAATTATTATATTTATTCATAATATAATTTTAATATGATTTATATTCGCTAGGTATTAGAACAGCAAGATTCTTAGCCTATTTCCACTGTTAGCAACTATACAAAAATGACTTTTAAAATATCTAAACATACCTCTTTATTTGTAAATATAAATACTTGCCTTAATAGTTGTTTCAATTAGAAGAGTAAAAAGACATATTACCGTGAAGCACAACATATAAAAGAACTTTTTTTTTTAGATTTTTTTTTTTTAATATTTTATTTATTTATTCATTAGAGACACAGAGAAAGAGGCAGAGGGAGAAGCAGGCTCCCAAGGAGCAGGGAGCCCGATGCGGGACTTGATCCCAGGACCCTGAGATCATGACCTGAGCCGAAGGCAGACGCTTAACCATCTGAGCCACCCAGGCGCCCTAAAAGAACTTTTATCCAGAAAAAATAATCACTTTTTTCTTTACCATTTTTAATTATATCTTTTGAAGAGCAAAAGTTTTTAAGTGGAATTTGATATTGTATTAAATTGTCATATTCTTTTCTGTTTTGGATCTTGCTTTTGGTATTGTATCCAAGAAATTGTTTCCCTAAGGAGAAGGCACAATAACTTTTTCCTAAGTTTTCCACCCAAATTTTGGCTTTACCTGACAATAGGGTCTCTTTATTAATTAACCAATGTGCTTAAGGTAGAAAGGAGGAGGGAGGAGCTAAGATGGAAAAGTAGGAGGACCATAGGCTTCCCTCAGCCCTCCAACATAGCTAGCTAGATAAATATCAAATCATTCTGAATACCCAAGAAATCAACTTGAGGACTGACAGAACAAACTGCACAACTAGAGGGAAAGAAGAACCCACATCGGGCGCCTGGGTGGCTCAGTTGGTTAAGCGACTGCCTTCGGCTCAGGTCACGATCCTGGAGTCCCTGGATCAAGTCCCGCATCGGGCTCCCTGCTCTGCAGGGAGTCTGCTTCTCCCTCCGACCCTCCCCCTTCTCATGTGCTCTCTCTCATTCTCTCTCTCTCAAATAAATAAATAAAATCTTAAAAAAAAAAAAAAAGAACCCACATCGTGGAAGGTAAGAGGTCAGAGATGTGGTCTGATGAAGAAATGGATCATGGGTGCTGTGGAGGGGAGGGAGCCCTAGTCACAGAGACAGGAGAGAGAGTGAGAGAGAGAGAGAGAGAGAGAGAGAAGAGTGTACAAGGGATTGCACAAGGAAAACGCCCAAAGCCATTGACTAGGAAAATAAGGGGGGCTGATTTTCATGAATTTTACAACCAGTGGAGGTCAAAGACTAGAGTTTTAGAGGTCTCCTGCATAGTCAATGTGGAGCCCTGATGGTGCTGCAGTGCTCCTATGGAGAAGGAGGGCAGAGGCCCAAGAGCAGACAGCAGGATCTGAGGATCCCCTGGGATGCACTGGGAGAGATGGTTCCCCCTTCTCGGAGCACATCTGTGAGAAGTGACACTGCCTCTCTGGGGACAAAAGAGCTGGCAGGTGCCATTACCCTCCCCTGCCTCTCAGCATAGGTATGGAGACTGCAGCTGAGGGTGGCTAATCTGGACACCAGCTTTTGGTTGCACTTTACTCCAAACTCCACATACTAACCATTTGGTGTGATTACCCTTCTGGGACAAACCTGCATCAGTCCCAGCATGGTGAGACCCTCCCCCAGAGGACCAGTGTGAGTCTGTTCCTCTTCAGGTCCTTAAAGTTTGGAGTTTTAAAATTCTGCAGCCCTGCCTGGGATAGAACCCAGGCACACTGCACTGCAAGGCCCCTAGATGGGCCAAACACAGACAGGATGAAGGCAGGGATCTGAGGGACTCCTGGGACACATGAGGGGAAATTGTTCACTCTTCTGGGAAGGCTTCCCAGATAGCAGTTGGTGCAAACACCCTTCTCCAGGGATGAGGGAAGGGCTGGTGCCATTTCTCTCTCCCAGCCACTCAGCATAAAATAACTTCAGTAAACACCACAGCGCCAACGGTGGCAGCCTAAAGCCTCTTACACCAAGTCCTCGCCCCCTGTGATCTGAAGGTGCAGCTTTTCTTGGACAAGTATGCCTGAGAACCAGAGCAGAGGGCCCCTCACTCAGAAGACCAGGAAAAATTCCCCCCAGGCACCACGTTTACTGACCATAGAGTTCTGTAAAGCTTCAGCTCCAGTGGAAATAGCATAAGGATTCTTTTAACAAACAGACCAGAGTACACTGAGGTAAAAATCGCCACAGTCTGGCCAAGGTCCAAACAATCCCCACTGCAAGCAAGGAGAAACTCTGCAGAGGCCTGACCTGAGGGAAACACTAGCCAAAACACAGCAGCAGAGTGCACACAGCATACACGAGAGAGAGTTCCTGAAGCACCAGGCCCTGGACAAGATATGACCTCTTTTTCATAAAGCCATTACTCTCAGGAACAGGAAACATAACAGGTTTTTGTAACACACAGAAGACAGTGACCTAGACAAAATGCCAAGAAAAAGGAATTCATTCTAAAAGAAAGAACAAGAAAAGGTGATGGCAAGGGATTGAATCAAAACAGATATAAGTAATATGCCTGATTCAGAATTTAAAGCAACAATCATAAGGATACTAGCTGGGCTTGAGAAAAATATAGAGGACACCAGGGAGTCCCTTACCACAGAGATAAAAGACCTAAAAACTAGTCAGGCTGAAATTAAAAAAAAATGCTATAATTGAGATGTGACACCAACTGGATATAATGACAACAAGGATGGAAAAAGCAGAGGAATGAATAAGTGATATAGAAGATAAAATGATGGAAAATAATGAAGCTGAAAAGAAGAGGGTAAGAAAAATATTATATCATCAATGTAGACTTAGGGAACTCGGTGACTCCATGAAGTGTAATAACATTCATATCATAGGAGTCCCAGAAGAGGAAGAGAGGCAAAAAGGGGCAAGAGATTTATATGAGGAAATTAGAACTGAAAACTTCCCTAATCTGGGGAAGGAAACAGACATCCAAATTCAGGAGGCACAGAGAACATCAATCAAAATCAACAAAAGCAGGCCAACACTAAGACATATAATAGTTAAATTTGCAAAATACAGAGACACAGAAAAAATCCTAACAGCAGCAAGATAAAAGAAGTCCCTAACTTACAAGGCAAAACAAATAAGATTAGCAGTAGATCTTTCCACAGAAACTGGACAGGCCAGAAGGGAGTGCCTAGATGTATTCAACATGCTAAAACTGGAAAAAAATAAATGTAGCCAAAAATACACTGTCAAGAAGGCTATCATTCAAAATAGGAGAGATAAGGAGTTTCCCAGACAAAAAGAAACTAAAGGAGGTCATAACCACTAAACCAGCCCTGCAAGAAATATTAAAGGGGATTCTTCAAGTGGGAGAGAGAGACAAAAAGTGACAAAAGCTAGAAGGAAAAAGAGAAATCTCTAGAAACAACAACTTAACAGTAATGCAATGGCACTAAATTCTTATCTATCAATAATCACTCAATGTAAATGGACAAAATGCTCCAATCAAAAGACATAAGGTATCAAAATGGATTAAAAAAACAAAAAACAAAAAACAAAAAACAAGACACATTATATGCTGCCTTACAAAAGACTCATTTTAGACCTGAAGACACCTGTAGACTGAAAGTGAGAGATGGGGAACCATTTATCAACTAATGGAAGTAAAAAAATAAAGCCAGAATAGCCATACTTATATTAGACAAACTAGATTTTAAACCAAAGGCTGCGATAAAAGATGAAGAAGGGTACTATATCATAGTAAAGGAGTCTATCCACCAAGATGATCATACAATTGTAAATATTTATGCCTCCAACTTGGGAGCACGAAAATTAATAATTAAATTATTTACAAACATAAAGGAACTCACTGATAATAATACGATAATAGTAAGGGAGTTTAACATCCCACTTACAGTCATGGACAGATCCTCTAAGCAGAAGATCAACAAAGAAACAATGAATGACACACTGGACCCGATGGACTTAACAGATATATTCAGAACATTTCATCCTAAAGCAGCAGAATACAAGTTGTTTTCAAGTTCACATGGGACATTCTCCAGAAAACATCACATACGAGGATACAAATCAGGCTTCAAAAAGTACAAAAAGACTGAGATCATACCATGCATATTTTCAGACCACAAGGCTATGAAACTTGAAGTCAACCACAAGAAAAAATTTGGAAAGATCACAAATACATGGAGGCTAAAGAACATCCTACTAAAGAATGAACAGGTCAACCAGGAAATTAAGAAGAAACAACAACAACAAAAATACTTGGAAAAAAATGAAATGAGCACTTGAAGGTCCAAAACTTTTGGGATGCAGCAAAGGCGGTGATAAGAGGGAAGTGATAGCAATACAGGCCTACCTCAAGAAGCAAGAAAAATCTCAAATATGCAACCTAACCTACACCTAAAGGAGCTAGAAAAGGAATGGCAAATAAAGCCTAAAGCCAGCAGAAGAAGGAAAATAATAGAGATTAGAGCAGAAATAAATGATACAGAAACAAAAAACCCCAGTAGAAGAGATCAATGACACCAGGAGCTTTGAAAGAAATAATAAAATTGATAAACCTCTAACCAGACTTATTAAAAAGAAAAGAGAAAGGACCCAATCAATAAAATCATGAATGAAAGAGGAGAGATCATAGCCAACACCACAGAAATACAAACAATTACAAGAGAACATTATGAAAAATTATATACCACTAAATTGGGCAACCTGGAAGAAATAGATAAATTCCTAGAAACGTACAAACTACCAAAACTGAAATAGGAAGAAATAGCAAATTTGAACAGACCCATAGCCAGCCAAGACATTGAATCAGTAATCAAAAATCTCCCCCCACACAAAAGTCCAGGGCTAGATGACTTCCCAGGGGAATTCTATCAGACATTTAAAGAGGAGTTAATACTTATTCTCCTCAACCTGTTCCAAGAAATAGAAATGGAAGGAAAACTTCCAAACTCATTTTACAAGGCCAAAATTAACTTGATTCCAAAACCAGACAAAGACCTCACTAAAAAAGAGAATTATGGGCCAATATCCCTGATGAACGTGGATGCAAAAATTCTCAACAAAATACTAGCAAATCAAATACAACAATACAATAAAAGAATCATTCACCATGATCAAGTGGGATTTATTTCTGAGTTGAGAGTACGGTTTAATATTTGCAAATCAATCAACATGATACACCACATGATAAAAGAAAGGATAAGAATGATATGATCCTCTCAGTAGTGTGGAAGGTATAGTACCCATTCTTGATAAAAACCCTCAACAAAGCAGGGATAGAGGGAACATATCTCCACATCATAAAGGCCTTCTACGAAAGAACCACAGTTAGTATCATCCTCAGTGACAGTTGTTCCTCCATGGTCAGGAACAAGACAGGGATGTTCACTCTCATCACTGTTACTTAACATAGTATTGGAAGTCCTTGCCTCAGCAATCAGACAACAAAAGGAAATAAAAGGTATGCAAATCAATAAGGAAGAAGTCAAACTCTCACTATTTTTTTTTTTTAAGATTTTATTTATTTGACAGAGAGAGACACAGCGAGAGAGGGGAACACAAGCAGGGGGAGTGGGAGAGGGAGAAGCAGGCTCCCGGCCGAGCAGGGAGCTCAATGCAGGGCTCGATTCCAGGACCCTGGAATCATGACCTGAGCCGAAGGCAAACGCTTAACGACTGAGCCACCCAGGCGCCCCAATCAAACTTTCACTATTCACTGACAACATGATACACTATGTTGAAAACCCAAAGGACTCCACCAAAAATTTGCTAGAACTGATACACAAATTCAGTAAATTTGCATGATACAAAATCAACATACAGAAATCTGTTGCATTTCTATACACAAATAATGAGTTAGCAGAAAGAGAAATCAAGGAATTGATCCCATTTACAACTGCACCAAAAACCTAAGAATAAATCCAACCAAAAAGTAACAAGATCTGTACTCTGAAAGCTATAGAATGCCTTGAAAGAAATTGAAGATGACACAAAGAAATGGAAAAACATCCCATGCTCATGGATTGGAAGAAAAAATATTGTTACCATGTCTATACTACCTGAAGCAATCTATATATTTAATATAATCACTATCAAAATACCACCAGCATTTTTCACAGAGCTAGGACAAACAATCTAAAAGTTTGTATGAAACCACAAAAGACCCGGAATAGCCAAAGCAATCTTGAAAAAGAAAAGCAAAGCTGGAGGCATCACATTTCCAGACTTCAAGTTATACTACAAAGCTATAGTGACCAAGACAGTATAGTACTGGCACAAAAACAAACACATAGATCAATGGAATAGAATAAACACCCAGAAATGGACCCACAACTATATGGTCAACTAATCTTCAACAAAGCAGGAAAGAATATCCAATGGAAAAAAGTCTCTTCAACAAATGGCATTGGGAAAAGTGGACAGCAACACGCGAAAGAATGAAACTAGACCACTTTCTTACACCATGCACAGACATAAATTCAAAATGATTGAAAGATCCAAATGTGAGATAGGAACCCATCAAATTCCTAGAGGAGAACACAGGCCGTAACCTCTCTGATAGTAGCAACTTCTTACTCGATATGTATCTGGAGGCAAGAAAAACAAAAGTGAAAATCAAGATAAAAAGGTTCTGCACAATGAAGAAAACAATCAACAAAACTGAAAGGCAACCTTTGGAATGGGAGAAGATATTTGCAAATGACATATATGATAAAGGGTTACTATCCAAAATCTATAAAGAACTTATCAAACTCAACACCCAAAAACCAAATAATCCAGTTAAGAAATGGGCAGACGGCATGAATGGACATTTTTCCAAAGAAGACATTCAAATGGCTAACGTACACATGAAAGTATGCTCAACATCATTCATCATCAGGAAATACAAATTGAAACTACAATGAGATATCACCTCACACCTGTCAGAATGGCTAAAATTAACACAGAAAACAGATGTTGGCAAGGATACAGAGAAAGGGGAACTGTCTTGAACTCTTGGTGGGAATGTAAACTGGTGCAGCTACTCTGTAAAACAGTAAGAAGTTTCCTCAGAAAGTTAAAAATAGAACTTCCCTATGATCCAGTAATTGCACTACTAGGTATTTACCCAAAGGATACACAAACACTGATTAGAAGGGGCACATGCACCCTGATGTTTATATGTTTATAGCAGCATTATCAACAATAGCCAAATTATGGAAAGAGCTGAAATGTCCATTGACTGATGAATGAATAAAGAAGTGGTACATATATGGAATATATATACACAATGGAATATTACCCAGCCATCAAAAGAATGAAATCTTGCCATTTACAATGACATTGTTGGAACTAGAGAGTATTTTGCTAAGTGAAGTCAGTCAGTCAGAGAAAGACAAATACCGTATGATTTCACTCATATGTGGAATTTAAGAAACAAAATTGATGAACAAAGGGGAAAAAAGACAGAGGCAAACCATAAAAGAGATTGTTAACTATAGAGAACAAACTTAGGGTTGCTGGAGGGGAGGTTGGAGGGGGGATGGGTTAAATAGGTGATGGGTATAAAGGAGGGCAATTGTGATGAGCACTCGGTGTGGTATGTAAGTGATAGATCTGTAAATTTTACTCCTGAAACTAATATTATACTATATGTTAACTAACTGGAATTTAAATAAAAACTTGAAATAAAAATAATTATAATAAATAAGCAAAATTGTACTGTCAACCAAATCCACATATTCTACCATTTCTATTAAATCTACCTGTTATCAGAGACAAATATATTTACTTTGCTTTACTTTGAAAACAAAAAGATGAAAAGAAGGGAAAGCAGGCAAAATTGATCTAAAATTGATTCTTGACAGGGCTTTTAGCTATTGTTACTCTAATTTTACTGGTGAGGAAGCCAGTAAGTTAAGAGGTCAATTTTCTGGGAGAATGGAGACGGATAATCTTCTTAACTCCATTCTTAGACTCATTGGAACAGAATGCATGCGTCATTCTCCTTTTCTATACTCCCACAGTGCCAGTGTCATGTTTAGGGTAAAACTGTGAAATTAATGGAGAGGTGGTGGAAGAGTACCACACTGTTAACACAGTCACTGGAGGGAAAGCTTAGGACAGATTCTTGACTTGGCTCTGTAAGGGCAATTATAATAATACTATATCTTATTTCAAATAAAACAACAAAAAGTTGCTTAATGTTATATTTTGAAAACTGATCCTTTAGTTACTCCCTCATTTCCTCTTTGTAAACACGTCTGCACTTAGATATACATTCATAAAGTTTAATTCCCCAAAGGATGACATTTCATATCCCAAACAGTGCTATCCTATATATTTTAGAGTAATGCTGATTGATATGTCCTTCTTGATATTTCCTTTAAACATAAATCAGGTTTAACAAATACCCAAATCCTTTTGCACTTGTCCCTGGTTTTAGAGCCACATTTTAAAAACTTAACCCCTAAAGTAACCTGAGCATTCCGTACTTCCAGTGTACTTTTACAAATTAAAACATAAAGCTGACCCTGAGTTTCACATATAAAAAAACATATTTCACTATCAGACTACAGTTCTTGGCTGGCAGAGACTAAGTATGCCGAACTTCAGTACAAGGTATTGCAAAGAACATCCTGCTTGTTAATTTAAGCAGTCCAATAAACTGGCCTGTCTCCTGCAAGGTGAAGGACGCTTCAGAAACCTTAATGAACATCTTTCTGAATAGCAGTTACAAGCTTAGCCGCTCACCATGGAAGACTGATTAAGTTAGGGAGGATATTACCTTTTTATCCAGTCTATCCTCTCACACACTTTGCCGCTGAGATTGAACTAGCTAGTGTCTGCGGTGCAAAGATAGCATTGCTCAAAGCATTTGTGTCCTGTAAATCCACAGACAGAATCGTTTATCTTGGAAGCTCTTTATCAAAGTTCTAGCCAATGATTATATAGTTGTCCCATACGTAAAAGTAAGTACTACAACATATTTGATTCGATGGAAAAAGTGGTGAAAATTATTCTTGGATAAAATTCTATATCAAAAGAAAACAATGATTCTTGTATTTCAATGCATTCGAGTGTAAAGTATGATTTCTCATTAGGTAAATCAAGATCTCATTACATTTAGAGAGAGAAATTCAATTGTCCCTACTAGATTTATTCACATTTCAAAGTTTTAGCACTTAGTAGTGTTTGATGGATACAATTTTATTTTTATTTTATTTATTTATTTTAAAGATTTTATTTATTTATTTGACAGAGAGAGAGACAACAAGAGAGAGAACACAAGCAGGGGGAGTGGGAGAGGGAGAAGCAGGCTTCCTGCAGAGCAGGGAGCCCGATGCGGGGCTCGATCCCAGGACCGTGGGATCATGACCTGAGCCGAAGGCAGACGCTTAATGACTGAGCCACCCAGGCGCCCCTGATGGATACAATTTTAAACAACCTAATTGCCAAGTAAAAGAAAATCACAAAAATAATAAAAGCCACATTATAAATTAAAATATATGCCCTATATATAGAACAATAGAGATTTTAGTATTATCTGAGCTGATCTCTTTCATAGGGTATGTTCATTATTATCAAAGAACCTTTAATAACGTATTTATATTTGCCTACCTGGGGCAGAACTGAACCAGGTTCATCTTTCTGGTAATTGTATAACCCCAGGGTAATCATAATAAAGCAAGTAATAATTTTCCATAAATAAACTTTTAAAATAGAACAGTGCTGGTATGGGAATAACTGAGGCCCTCATATTCTCCTTTCCAAGAAAGTATCCCTTTCATATCAAGGAAAACAATATCTAGCATCTCATGTCAATAATTATCGTATTTTTATGGTGTTTACATATATTAAAGTAAGTAAAAAATATATGGCTTGGCTTTCTAGTTTTTCCTGTGTTCTTTTTCTCATTATAATGGAACTATACTGGTAATATTCAATGGACTTTGGGTACTTTCAGGTTTTAATATTTACTCAAACAACAAATAATAAGTACTAATCATGTTCTAGGCCCCATTCATGGCTTAGAGAATATGTCAATTCAAAAAATAAATAGAAATCCATGTCCTCGTGAGACTAGCATTCTATTGAGAGAACAATGATGATTTAAAAGACAAACTATTAAAAATATAGTGGACTGGATGGAAAGAAATCCTAAGAAAAAACAGGAAAAAAAGAGAGATAGAGAGGTCTGGAATGCATTGCATTTTAGGTACAGTGAACAGTGAAGGTCTTACTTAGATCAAAGGCCATGAAGTAGCAGCATGCTAGACCTGTTTGAGAATCTGTCAAGACCTGAGTATATTACCAATTGTTGCCTGTAAGGTTCTTTGGAAGCAGAGGCTGAAAGGGTAATTGAAGCAAAAGCATACATTAGTAATAAACACCCATGAAATGATAGGAGAAGTAGCACTGAGCACAGGAAGAAGACACACTGCAATTCAGGTCTGACTGAGCCTCCATCCACATGATGGGAACTCGGACTCTCCTGTCAGAATATCCCACATCTCTTTGAAATTTCCAAGCTTTTCTTTGCCACTAGTTGTGAGCTGACTCTGGAAGGGACAAGGAGACACTTTGCAGTGAAACTAAGGGCTGGACGCTGCCTGACTGAACGCACTATCCTGGTAGCCAGGCAGAGTCCTTCCTTGAAGGAGAAGCGGCTAGTCCTCACGTGTCCCCCACCAGTGGTAACCACTGTAAACTAAATGTTTGCTTGCGGATTTTTTTCTCATATAGGCAATGAGCAATCTGATCCTCAGTATAGTTACATGACTTCCTTATCTGGATTTCATCTAGAATTTTGCTAAAAACAGAAGCTTTATAACTGGATCTTTATATGCCCTGCATTTTACAACCTCTTGGTAAATCTTTGCTTAATTTAATAACATGGCAATTCTTCCGATCACTGCTTCTTTTTCCCCCAACCCTCTGTTATTAATAAATCTACAGATGTTTCAGTAATTTCTCCAATTTTAAGCTGAAGAGCCTTTTTAAATCCTTAGGATTTCAATTATGTGAAGTCATTTTTTAGGACTTGGAATTTTAGCATTTGGTTTTACTTTCTCCTTGTATGAATATGGGCAAATAACTATTGGAAGTTTTAGCATTCTTTAACATCTTAAAATGCTTATTTGGAATTCCTATTAGTAAGTGAGTGAGTTTGCCTATTTCTTTGTTTTCTTTTTGTTTCTAATATGCAGTTACTGCATTTTTTTTCTTACCCTCATAGTGTGCTTCCATATATCTATGTTTGTGATTTGACTTACAATATTATACCAGAATGAATATGGTGCTCATTTATACAATTGTTTGGGTAACACTTTCCATATCATTCTTTTTTTTAAGTACACATTCACCCTTATCTTTAATATAAGCAATAATTGTTTTGATATTTATTGAAAAACCTTTGAAGATTACCTATAAAATAACACTACTCTGACATAAATGTAATAAATCAAAAGATTTTTCTTGATTAATAATATATTACAGGTCTCCTTAAGATTATGAGAGATTGGAAGAAAGCATAGACACTTAAAAATTCCCAAATTTTCCCCATCTTTTCCCAATAAAAAAGATTTCTCTCTCAAAATCCAATTAAAACAAGACAAACTATCTCATGGTCTATCTTAAATGGTAACAGAGGAATGGTTAAATGAAGAAATGTGCTATACTTCAGTGGGACCAACTTTCCTTTAGATCCTATCACCTCTAGAATACATATTTTTGTTGTTGTTGAAAAAGAAGTGAATACATTCTCTCAAATACATCTAATTCAACATATTATTTACACATAATCTTCTGACACATATCTATTTGATCTTCTTTAGTATTTCCTATTTGGGTTACTATTAACATCTATTCAATCAATCTGAAAGTTACTTCTTTAATTTTACATATCCAATGAGACATGAATACTGGGGAAGTTTTTAATTGTTTTCATAAGATGACATTAGTATTCATGGTTTTGTGCTTCTGCAAGTGTTGATATCTTCTTGCACCAGGTAGCCCTTCCTAATATTTTCTGCTGGGGAAATCCTACTCATTCATATACATTAAACATTCCCATTTACAACAGTGTTTTCATCTTCTCCTCTGTTATATTCTTTGTGTTATACATGTGTTAGCATTTATTAAATTGTTTCATGATGTTTGTCTACCCCACTAGATAATTTACCTTCTTGAGAACGAAAGATCCTGCCTTATTCAGGTTTGGATGCCCATGGTTTAATTCAGTGCTTGTACTACAGCAACAGTAAAGCAAGTATTTCTCATATAACTGAATGTTGTCAATTGCTTTATGCACATCCTAGCCTCCCCATGTTACTAAGAATTTGAAATGTGTACAAGAAATTATCTACCAATTTTACCAGTACTTTTTATGCTCAAGAACCAGATGTGGTCTTAACAGATATAAATGTGTAGCTATAACAGTAAATGAAACATGGAGGTGGTTGCAGGAAAAGAAAGATCTAAAATGGGATAAAGTGATGAACATAGTGGGGGAAAGAGAGAGGCAAACCATAAAACAGACTCTTAATGATAGAGAACAACCTGAGAGTTGCTGGAGGGTAAGTGGGGGGGGGATGGGCTAAATGGGTGATGGGTATAAAGGAGGGCATTTTTGATAAGCACCAGGTGTTATATATTAAGTGATGAATCACTAAATTCTACTCCTCAAACTAATATTACACTTTACATTAACTAACTGGAATTTAAATAAAAATTTGAAGTTACCAAAAAAAATGAGATGAAGTGGAGCCACATGACTTAAAAAATAAGAATGCATGTTTGGGGAAAAATATTTCCTGAAAGAAAAGTATAATGACTTGTTTAGAGTTTATCAATAAAAGTCATATTCTGTGAGATTAAATGGTGAATTATTCATCTAAGAGTTACTTAATGTCATAACTCACCACTTTTGAACATTATTCAGTATTATGTCATGTGGTATATGAACAACATGCCACACATGGCAAATGTCCTTACCTCTTATAAACCATGAAAATAGAAGATAGCAACCTCCCACAAGAGAACCGCCAAAACTACTAGTCCTAACAAACATTGAATCATTATGTGTCTCTGTGAGACAAGTTTAGCCCTTATATCTAAAGCTAACACCACTAAAAGGAGCAACGCTGTTCTACCTTGTTTGGAAACTGCTTCCTCACATTTGTATTGTCATACATGTATTCCCTGTTTCTTCTGATCAACATTAACATAATGACTGTCACTTAATATGCACTCTTCTAGTGTCAATATCGTTGAATAGAGCAAGACAGAAACAAAGTCCATATTCTCATGAAACCTATATTTAAGCTAAAAAAACAGATAAAATATAAACAATTGTACACATGTATGCAATACACTAAAGATTCAAATAGGGAAGTCCTGAGTAAAAGGATGATATTTATTTGAGACAGAGAGCATGAGAGGGAGGAGGGTCAGAGGGAGAAGCAGACTCCCTGCCCAGCAGGGAGCCCGATGCGGGACTCGATCCCGGGACTCCAGGATCATGACCTGAGCCGAAGGCAGTCACTTAACCAACTGAGCCACCCAGGCGCCCCGCTAAAAGGATGATATTTAGACATGAATATTTTGCTGTTAAAAGCAACAAGGAAATGAGTCAGTAGATAACCGAGTAGAGTTCTTCAGGAGAAGTGTTCATTGTTTGACGATAAAGAACACTAAACATGTTAGGTAGAGAGGAAAGAAAAGAATTGAGATACAAATTCTAATTAGAAGAATGTTACTTATACCCAGGTAAGTATTCTTTGAAAGCGGTTCTTTATTCTTCACTAATCTAAAATTCATTACTCATACATCAGCTTAAATATTAGTTATTCAAATATCAAATGATTCCATAGTTTAGGTCAGATTATTTATTTGTAATCATTAATATGTCACCTTATATTTTACAGATATCTCATGAATAGGTAAAAGGACAAATGAATATCAAGCCGACACATATATATTGATCACTAACTCTCTGTGTGGTAATTGTCCTTTCTCCCTTATTGGAACATTTCCATCCTCTACTAACCTTTATTACCTTAGAATCTTAAAAACCATCTCAATATCCAGTAGTATTTTCATTAGCATTTTGTAAATAGTAAATACCCCTCAGAGTGAAAATTAACTCTTTCAATTTTATTTAAAATATTAGTTTGTTGTCTGAAAATTATTTTACTATCATGGATTAAAGAAAATAGTCTCCAATGTAGACAACTTGAATTAATTGAAATGTTTTAAATGGAATTATACACAATCTTACAAAATCATAAACTAAAAGTTACAAAAATTTAAAATGTATGAGTGCCTAATTGGTAAAATAAATGTTTAAACCATATTATTAGATAAACCAAGAAAGGAAGAGTCATACAAACCCTAAATATTTTAGGTACAATATCAGTAATTATGTTCCAGTTTTTAAATGTTTATTTATAATGTTTCATCAATATAGAAAGAATAAAGCATAAGACTCCTAGTAAAATTAATATACAAATACTTTAGAAATTTATATTAACCAACCATTTGAAAAAATACAAAAGATACTAAACACCAAAAATGAAACTAAGATTTATGTTAAACAAATACTGTATTCATAAAAAATTGGTCTCAGCTTTCCAATGTATTGGGAGACGATAACTTATAAAAACTACTTCAATGCTGAACAAAGACATAAACTTTCAAGTTATTTGATGAAAATCATGTAACAAAACTAATTTTCAGACAATTACATTTAGAAATGTATATATGAATAACAGATTTAAAATCTTTCCTATATCCTATAAAATTCCATAGATTAGTTCACTGTTGAATGTCCAGTAATGTAATGTGACTTAGATATATCAACAGCTGAAATAATCACCATGCAAAGCAGTTTTTCAAATAATGCAATCATGTTCACACATTGCCATCAAACACACACACACACACACAGACCTTCAATACATAAAAGCTCATAAACACTAATTTGCACTCCTCTCCAAACCATCTGTAAAGTGTTGATATATAATAGCCACTAAGCAGAAGAATGCTGATGCCACATTGTTCTTTACAGAATAGGAAAACTAAAGCATTGCTTGAATAATTTGGGGAAGATAATACAGTAACAATCTTATCTATAGCCCAGAGGTATCCAAGGTTTCCCCAAGGTCTCCAGGCATAATGAGTACTTTGATGTTTCAAAATTAAAAATGGTGATGCTTCCAGGGTGAGAATGTGTCGTTTAGGTTGGTGGTTTGGGGCGGGAGGTTCTCTTCTTAGGAGAAATAGCCCTTTCTCATTTTGAATTTGTTCTTCTCTAAAAGGGTGAATAAAGATTCTTAACTCTATCCACATGAGATAATATGACTCAAATCCAGGTAAAAACTTGGCATTATTAGATTGTTGTCATGTGGACATGAAAGACTGGGATCTCTCCAAGGTAATAAAAATATATTTTGGCCCAATTTTTAATGAGAAAAACCAAGCTAAGAACAAATCAAAAGAGAAAAAACTAAAAATCTCAGGGGTGGATAAGAACATATAATTTATAGCCAAACAATTTAAGTCTATTATAAATGCTGGACTTCATCCCTTGATAACCATAAGATTTTGCACAAATTTTATAATCTCTGTAACACATTTTCATTACAGGTAAATTGGGGTAAGTGTATTTATATGATATTTTTTGTGTGAGGATAAAATAAGATAATGCAAATATAGAATAGTGACTGGGATGGTAAATTCTCAAAAACTGACCCCAGATATTATTACTTATTATTATTCCTACCACCATTAATATTTTTCAGATTTATATTCTAATGAAGATAATTTCCATTTATGTTTATTAGTATAAAAACTTTAAGGTAGATATGCTCTTTATGGGTAACTTCAGCTATGATGTTCAATGAATATTTGATTGAGTAGTTTTATTCAATGAGCTTCTAGTATACAGTCTTCTTAATACATATTCAAGCATAAAATCTAGTTATTTTAAAGTAACTATTAAAAATCCTAATGCCTCGGATGCCTAGGTGGCTCAGTAGGTTAAGCATCTGCCTTCAGCTCAGGTCATGATCCCAGGGTCCTGGGATTGAGTCCCGCATCAGGCTCCTTGCTCAGTGGGTAGCCTGCTTCTCCCTCCCTCTGCCTGCTGATCCCCCTGCTTGTGCTTTCTCTCTCTCTGACAAATAAATAAATAAAATCTTTCAAAAAAATCCTAATGCCTCTTAGTATAAAAATACTAATAAACAACTAATATATGAGAAATTATAAAAACAAACTTGAAATTGTTTCTGACTTTGAGGTACATAAGAAATTATAAATTAAAATACAGCATTTTCAATATTAAGCCAAAAATAAACAAAATATTGTAACATATTTCTAATCAGTTTACAATACTATGTCATTTGATTTAATAATCACAACAAGCTTGAGTCTGGCATTATTATCCCCATTTTATAGTTATTATATACTCCGAGATTAATGGATGTCCCCCCTGATTCTAATCCAGTAAGTGGTGGAACTAACATTTGAATGAAGGTGTCTGACTTTAAAACTTGGGCTCAAGGTAAGGTTACTAAATATTTTAAAAAGTTTATTGTGAAGTCTTAAGAAAAACATCACGTACATAAAAAGAAATATGAATTTTCCAAAATGTCATGTAGATGTGACCTGATTAATTGCCTCTGTGGAAGACAGTTATATCCTTTTAAAAGTAAACTGAAGAAGATACCCTAGGTGAATTTTACTGAGAATTGAAAGGTACCCTGCTCTTAAGAAAGGACTGAATATTTTATCGTACTGGTAACAAATCAACAGCAGAACTAATTTAAAAACCTCTCTGAACAATCAATGACAACTGACTTTAGTAAACACAGAGCTGAAAGCTAACCAATCAGTGGTAGCTCCCCCACCACACACACCTTTTTGAAAATTAGCCAGTTTGGCAGAAGATGCATGAATTAGTTTGTAAGGCTGATATCAACTCACTCCTGTCTCCTTGACTCTGTAACTAAAAGAACCTCAAAAGGAATGCTTTCCAAAAATTCAATGGAAGACTAGAAGTTTGCTCTGCTTAATGAAACCATACCTGCCCAGGCTATCTCCCTTACATAAGTGAAGACAATAATTCAATTTTATTTTAGATATTAAGTGATGGTTTCATTCTCAATACTACTAATACCCACATCATATGGAGGATGATAGTTGAGTCTGGGCTGACCTTTGTGGGGGTGGGGATATGGGGAAGGCAGGAGATAAAATAAAGATATCTCCAATTCAGATCCTTTAGGCAAGGTAATAGGATGGGGAACTCGGTTTGGTACTTACACCTAAATCACAACACAGATGAGCACACCAGATGATGGACACGGACACCAGTAGAATTTAATAAATAGTCTTTGCTGCAAAACACACAAAGTGATGATACAACCTAGTGGTTAGGAGTCTTACTGTAGGGTCAAAGAGGAATGAGAAGGCTGCTCTCCTGTTTACAAATGCTATCATCTTGCACAAACCATTTATGCTCTTGAGGATCCTCCTTAGGCCTTACTATCCTGAAGTATAAAATGAGAATAATAGTAACTTTTCAAGGGGATATTAATCATGGTTGAGTATATTAGAATCACTAGGCATTAGTTTTCAAAGATGCTATTCTCCAGAAATCCTCATTTGATTGTCTAAGAGGCAGCACAGGCACTGGTATTCTCCCTGGGAAATTCTAATGTGCAAGCAGTGTTGAGACCACTGGATTAGAATTAAAGTCTTTATGCTTGGAGGGTACTAAGAAGAATGTCTTTTTATAATAAGTGCTTACTACATGATATTTTTGTTGCTACTGTAGCAGCATTAATAGTAGCATTAGTTATCAGCATAGTGGAGGTTGTTATGGGGATGTTGGTAGAAATAGCTATGAAAATTCCTGCTGCCTGATTGTGTCAAGCCCTGCATCTCTCCTTAGCATGTGGGTGGATTGCTCCATCTGAAAATTTAAACTATAATAAATCCGAAAGTATATTCTCCACTTATCTGGAACTAAAATATCTGCAGACATACAGAATATCAGAGAGAATCCATTTTCCATCCTACACCAGACAAGTACAGATATCCTTCTAAAAATATAAGCCAATAGATAAAATCACAAGTGAAAAAAGATTATGGCTGAAATAATGTCTGTTGTAATAATGTAGTTTATAATAAAGGTCCAAAATGTCTGCAATAATTTATAATGCCCATAATTATAAAAATAATATCTAATAATAATAAATCAATGCTAATAAACAGAGATATTGAAAAAAATAGGAAAGATCTAATTTTAGTTTTCAACAAGAGTGCACCTATGAAATTAGACAAAAATTGTTCTAAGTACAGCAATCATCCAAGTAAATAAAGATGACTATTATTAAGTTGAAAATGGCCATGCAAGTGGAGAAGAATTACATCATTAAGTGTAATGTTACCATATTAAGTTTTTTGCTTTCATGATATTGTGTGCATTTCTGTGCTAAGAAGGAAAAATAAAGCTATTTCCCACTTAAAAAAATTCTCAATATTCTCTTCTAAAATTTTACTTTTACATTCAAAATTTTAAATAATCTGGAGCCATTTTCTATATGTGGTTTGAGACTAAACCTTGACTTCACTTTACTATTCCCAAACATTATTTATCTCAGCATCATTTATTACCACGTTAGATTCATGTTACTAACTCTGTGCCACCATTTTAATATATTAAAGACTTTATCTCTATTAAATCAAAATATATTCATTTGGGTTCTGTGCCACTGAACTGCTCACTTGTTTCTAAACTACTACTTTAATATTTTTGGATTTCTGGGATTGCACTGGGATTCCAAGTTCTACTCTGAAACCATTAGTCTTTCAAGATATTCTACTTTGTTACATACTTGTTCTACAATTACATTAGTGTAATTTACACAACCATACAGACACACAGACACATACTTATGCATTTTTGCTTGCATGATTAAAGTTCCGCTATTGATCATTTTTTTAAAAAGATATTTTAAAAACAAATAGTAACCTCCATATAAATCTATAGACAATATTAATCTTGGTTCAAAAAAGAAATAAAATGGATTATAACAAAAAATATCAAAATAGTGGCTATAGCCAAGATAGATGCTTGTTTTTCTAGATTGGAAAGTAAGTTCTGGACTTGACCATATCTGTACTATCATGAGATATGATCATATTCTTGAGATTTTCTAATTTTCCACTATACTTCTTGGTGATCCTCATACTTATAATTATAAAAAAGTTTAGAGATCCAGCCAGCATATCAAAATTCCAAGCAGGAACCAATATAAATAAACAAAGAACATAAGGATACACAGCAACAGAATCAGCCCTTTGTTACAAGTGCTTTACCAGAAATCCCGCCCAGTATACTAGATTAGGTTGGCCAGATGTTTACAATAAGACCCTTCTTAGCTATAAGGGGAAATGGTCAATGCTAGGTGATAGTTGGGCACTGTGCTGGTCCACAGGGACACAGGATTATCTAAGATGGAATGAGGAAATCAGTCTCTGTCATAAACACATGTATTTATTTCTGTGACTAGTAGACTATCCAGATCACCCGTAGTGTGGAAATGGTAGTGGGTAATCTCATATGCAGATAAAAACATATTTTAATATTTTTAACATGGAACTAAGTGACAAATATTTATATTCATACTGCAAAAGAAAGAAGAATACACTGAAAAAGTGTTCAGAATAGTTTACTTAAAGAATATAAATGGCAGGATTTTTTTTTTTGAAGTTAAGAACCAATTCAAATCTATACACATGAAGAAAGAAAAACTCAAAAATTATAGCAATGAAAGACAAGAATTTTGAAGTTTGTGAACACCACCTGACATTTTTAGAGTTTGGTATTTTTATTTTTAGGTAACTAAATTAAACATAAGTGGTAAAAATAATAGATTTTAAGTTTACTATAAATAATGATTTTTCTATGTTTCTAGAAGTTTTTTGTTTCCTTCTCTGTCAGGTAAAACTATCGCTCTCATTAAGACTGGACACTTAAATTTATTAAAAGAATTTAAAGTGACAAATACCATTTATAAAGTGATTGTGGCTTTGTGAATATATTTGAAAGATATGAAGAGTAGTATCTTTTGATACTGTTGACAGCGGCTCATTTTGTACACGTTTCAATTGAATGCTCACAAAAATCATGCCATAGTTTATTTGAAATGAAAAGATGAGACCATCTGGCAAGTACTGTGATTGTATTTATGAAATGATAAGATTTTTAATCACTTAAACAGAACTATTTTTGGCAATAATATACATAAATATGGCTTAATAAAGTAAATCTATAAAATTTGTAAAAGCAGATAACCCAAAATGAAAATATCTGAAAATCATCTAAACAAATATATTTGAATAATGAACAAAAGCATGATCAGCTAATTTAAAAATACGTACTCAAATTTGATTAATAGAGTCTAGAGAATTGAAAAAAAAAGTTTCATTCTACCTTATCTACTTATCCTATTTATCTATTTTATCTATCCATCCTTTTATATGAGAAAGTTTCTCATGATTTATATGTATAGAAAAGAAAAAAAGGAAAATTTATGATGAAATCTGTCTCATTCCAGCAACATATCCAAAAAATTTGTGTTTTTTAAAAAAATTTTATTTATTTATTTGAGAGAGAGAGCACGTGTGTAAGCAAGAGAGAGCGAGCAGGAGCAGAGTGGAAGGGCAGAAGCCGACTCTCTGCTGAACAGGGAGCCTGACATGGGGCTGGATCCCAGGACCCTGAGATCATGACCTGAGCCTAAGGTAGACGCTTATTGACTGAGCCTCCTAGGCACCCCATGAGTTTTTAACTAATTAAAAAAGACAACCATTTAAGAGAAATTCTTTCTAAAACATTAACATTTATATTTAATTATCATCAAAAATTTAATCTATTTTGTTTCATTTCCTTTAAGGTTGCTCTGTTTGAATATGTTTGCTTCATAAACATGAATATCTGCTTATAAATTTTTTATTCGTCCTTATTCAACATTGTATTTGACATTTTTTACCTTATACTATATAAAATTAATAAAATGAGCAATTTCAAAAATACCATTATTTTGTTTAAGATCATATAATCTGTATTATGAAGGGAAAGAGAACAATCCTTTTGTAAACCCACATCTAGTTAGGCTTCCCATGCATGGACCAGGTTGTTCTCTTTATTAAAAAACAATCTCTTTTTAAAAAAAACACACCATATGATTTATATATTTTGCTATTATGAAATTGAACCTTTTAGTGTTCCATGCACTATAACATTTTATTGCTTTTTTATAAGAAAATTCAGATTTTGTATGTCTACATGTACATGGCATTCTTCCATATAAATTTCTTGCAAAATATAACTTGTTTCAATTTTATTTCCTTGTTAAAAGTGATTATAAATATTGTCTTCTTTAGAGTTTATCTTCTCTTACTGTACTAGTTAAAAACCCCAAATTTTTCATTGTATCTTATAAGAAATTATGGGAAAATCTATTATTTCACTGTGAATTTCACTGATGTTTGATTTCAGATAGTCTCTACTTATCCTCTTAAATACACAATATTTTATTTTACATTCATTAATACTTTTTCATAAGAAGTTAATTTTAGGGGTGCCTGTGTGGCTCAGTCGGTTAAGCATCTGCCTTGGGTTCAGGGCATGATCCCAGGGCCCTGGGATTGAGCCTTAAATCAGGCTCCCTGCTCAGCGGGGATTCTGCTTCTCCCTCTCCCTCTGCCATTCCCCCTGCTTGTGCTCTTTCTCTCTCTGTCAAATAAATTAAAGTCTTTTTTTCAAAAAGTTAATTTTAGAAATATATAGTATATTCTTACTAGATTTAATCTGTATTTTTCTCAGTTGACCTCACAGTGTGATAAATTTTGATAGTAGGCTTCTGAAGGTGGAGCAATTCTTGTATACTGTGAAATTCAACATATATAACTCATTGCTATAATTTTCTAGACTAAAAAATATATATTTTATATTAAATGAGTCATTTGGTTCTTTTTTTAGGTTTTGGCATGAAGTTAATCTAGTTGTACAAGATAATGTGGCAAAATCCTTTTTTTTCTATTCTCTAATAGCATTTTTACATAGGAGTAATTATATATTAATAATGCTTTGGGGCCCTGTGCCAAGTCTAAAAGGCTAATTCTGTGAGGGTTTTTTCTCCTTTATGACATTAAGTATTTTTTATTGAGGTTTTCTGTGTCATCTTGGGTCCACTTTTATAATTTTATAATTTTATAAATTTATAAATTTTATAAATTTATAAATTTTATAATTTTATAAATCTAAATTTATAAAATTATCTACAGTCAATAATTTTAAATGTGTTGACATTAACAACTGTAACCTTTCATCTCTTTTATCTCTGCTTCAAGTTCCCCTTTATAATTCTTTGTGCTGCCTGCTTGTACTTTATTAACTTTGTTATAGTTCATTTCAAAAAAATGAAATCTTGAATTATATATCTATACTTTTTTGTTTTATATCTTCTAAATAATTAATATCTGCTCTGAATTTTACCTCCTCTGTTTTTATTTTTCATACCCTTAATATTGAAAATTTATTCATTTATCTTTATTGAATTCTTATAAATGACATTTACAAATTTGTATCCTTGCATCCGATTAAATCAACTTTTCCTAATGTCCATGAGGTCTTGTAAATCTTTTATTAAAGCAACTATACATAGGGAAAAGAACACAAATCATAAGCATACACCCTGATGAATATTCACAAAATGAACGCATCTGATAGGCACCATTCTGATCAGAAAAATAGAACATTAAGAACACCTTAAAAGCCTCCTTGGGCTCCTCCCAGCTAATGTTCCTTCTCCAAAGTTAATCAAAGTTATCACAGAGTATTTTTGTTTATTTCTGGATTCTACACACAAAGAATATATGGTATGCCTTCTTTTGCTTGCCTTCATTTGCTCAATATATTTGTGATATTTGTATTGTTGCATGCAATAGCTATTCATTCATTTCACTGATATGATACGGTATTCTATTGCATGAATGTACTACAATTTAGTTAACAATTTTATGATTGATTGATATCATTTCCAGTTTTTGTTGTTCTCAGATTGGTACTAATACTAAGAATATTATGCAAACATTCTTAACCATGTACTTGGGTGGACTTACAATAACAATTCTGTGAATTATATACCTTATAATAGAATTGAGGATTCATAAAATATCCTTATTTTCAATATGTAAATTCTATCAAATTATTTTCCAATGTAGTTATATGCATTTACAATATCACCAGCAGTGAATAAAAATTCTAACAGCTCCACAATTGCTAACTCTTAATAATTTTTCTCTTTTAGTTTTTACTAAAGGCTAGTATATCTATGAAGGTATCCTACTGTGGTTTAAATTTGTGTTTGAGAAATAAGGTTCAGGGACACCTAGGTGGCTCATTCAGTTAAGCATCAGCCTTTGGCTCAGGTCATGATCCCAGGGTCCTGGGACTGAGTCTTGCATCAGGCTCCCTGTTCAGTGGGGAGCCTGCTTCTCCTTCTGCCTGCCACTACTCCCACTTGTGCTCTCTCTCTCTCTCATAAAAAAAAAAATAAATAAATAAATAAATAAATAAATAAATAAATAAAACCTTTAAAAAAAGAGAAATAAGGTTGAAAACTTCATTACTATATTGACTATTTAGACATTACTTTTTTTAAATTGCCTGTTCAAGTTTTTGCCCATTTTTATTTTTTCATTTTTTAATTTAAATTCAATTAGCCAAAATATGGTACATATATCATTAGTTTCAGATACAGTGTTCAATAATTTATTAGTTGTGTATAACACCCAGTGCTCATCACATCATGTGTCCTCCTTAATGCCCATCACCCATTTACCTCATCCCTCCAACCACCTCCCCTCCAGCAACCCTCAGTTTTTTTCCTGTAATTAAGAGTCTCTCATGGTTTTTTCCCTGACTTGACATTTATCTATAAAGAATTTATCAACACCCAAAACCCAAATAATCCAGTTAAGAAATGAGCAGAAGATATGAACAAACATTTCTTCAAAGAAGACATCCAGACAGCTAACAGACACATGAAAAATGCTAAACATCACTCATCATCAGAGAATGCAAATCAAAACCACAATAAGATATCACCACACACCTGTCAGAATAGCTAAAACAAAAAAGACAAGAAATAACAAGTATTGATTTATCAGAAAAACCTCTAGGGATGGTGGAGTAGTAGGAAGACCCTAGGTTTGCCTCATCCCTCAAACAGCTAGATAAATGCCAAATCATTCTCAATACCCAAGAAATCAATCTGAAGACTACCAGAACAAACTGCACAACCAGAGGGAGAGAGGAGGCCACACTATGGAAGGTAGGGGGTGTGGAGATGTGGTTTGCGGGAGAAATGGAACGTGGGTGCTGTGGTGGGGGTTGGGGGAGTCCTGGCACAAAGGTAAGTAAGAGAGAGAGGCAAGAGAAAGAGAGACAGAGAGTGAGAAAGAGAGGCAGATTGAGAGAAGGAGGGGCACACAGGAGATTGCCAAGGAAAACACGTCCCCAAACCACTGACTGGGAAAACAAGAGGTGCTGATTTTCATGAATTTTTACAAACAAGAGGGCTCAGATACTGGAATTACAGAGGTCCATGATACCCAGCATGGAGCCCTGAGGGTGCTTCAGTATTCCTGTGGAGAAGGAAGGCAATGACCTGTGGTAGATTGTGTGATCTGAGAATGCCCTGGGATACAGTGGGAGAGACGTTTCCCCCTCCCCGGAGCATACCTGGGAGAGGTGGCATTGCCTCTCCAGGAACAAAAGAACCAGTGGGAGTTATTTCCCTCTGCCACCTATCAGGATAAACTAACTTCACTAAGCAGCACAGCACCAACTATGGTTACCTAAATCACTTACACCAAGATCTCCACCCCCAGACACCACTCCCAATACCCCTATTGGTATTGATTTTGTCCTACAAGTCTGCCTGAGAACCAGAGCAGAAGGTCCCTCCCTAGAAGACCAGCACAAACACCGCACATGCACTACATCTACTGAACACAGAGCTCTGCAAAGCTTCAGGTCTAGTGGAAATAGCATCAGGTCTCTTTTAACAGAGAGACCAGAGCACACCTAGTTAAAAATCACCACAATCTGGCCAAGGTCCAAACACTCCCCACTGCAAGCAAGGAGAAACTCTGCAAAGGCCTGACCTGAAGAAAAGACCAGCCAAAATACAGCAGCAGGGTGCACACTGCATACATGAGAGAGAGTTCCTGAAGTGCCAGGCTCTTGACAGGATATGACCTGTTCTTGATAAAGCCATTACTCTCAGGAGTAGGAAACATGACAGGCTTTCCTAATATGTAGACAAAATCCAAGATGGAGGAATTTATCCCAAAAGAAAGAACAAGACAAGGCATAGCAAGGGATTAAATCAAAACAGATATAAGTAATATGCCTGACTCAGAATTTAAAGCAACAACCATAAGGGTACTAGCTCGGCTTAAAAAAAAAAAAAAAAAAGAAGACACCAGCGAGTCCCTCACCACAGTGATAAAAGACCTAAAAACTAGTCAGGCTGAAATAAAAAAATGCTATAACCAGATGCAAAACCAACTGGATATACTGACAAGGATGGAAGAAGTAGAGGAACAGTTAAGTGATATAGAAGATAAAATGATGGAAAATAATGAAACTAGAAAAGAAGAAGGCAAGAAAAAATATTGTATCATGAATGTAGACTCAGGGAACTCAGTGACTCTATCAAGTGTAAGAACTTTCGAATCATAGGAGTCCCAGAAGAAGAAGAGAGGGAAAAAGGGGCAGAAGGTTTACCTGAGGAAATTAGACCTGAAAACTTCCCTAATCTGGGGAAGGAAACAGACATCCAAATCCAGGAGGCAGAGAGCACTCCCATAAAAATTAACAAAAGGAGGCCAACACCAAGAGATACCATAGTTAAATTTGTAAAATACAGAGATAAAGAAGAAATCCTAACAGCAGCAAGATAAAAGAAGTCCCTAACCTACGAGGCAAGACAAATAAGGTTAGCAGCAGATTCTCCACAGAAACATGGCAGGTAAGAATGGACTGGCATGATATATTCAATGTGCCGATGGGAAAAATATGCAGCCAAGTATACTCTTTCTATCAAGGCTATCATTCAGAATAGGAGAGATAGATTCCCAGACAAACAGAAACTAAAAGAGGTTATGACCACTAAATCAGCCCTGCAAGAAATATTAAAGGGGATTCTTTAAGTGGGAGAAAAAGACCAAAAGTGACAAAGACTAGAAGGGAAAAGAGAAAATCTCCAAAAACAACAACATAACAAGTAATGCAATTGCACTAAATTCTTATCTATCAATAATCACTCTGGATGTGAGTGAACCAAATGCTCAAATCAAAAGATATAGGGTATCAGAATTAGAAACAAAACAAAAACAAAAACAAAAACAAAAAACAGGACACATCTATATGCTGCCTACAAAAGACTCATTTTAGACCTGAAGACACCTGTAGATTGAAAGTGAGGGATGGGGAACCATTTATCAGCTAATGGGAGTCAAAAAAAGCCTGAATAGCCATACTTATATCATACAAATTAGGTTTTAAACCAAAGACTGTAATAAGAGATGAAGAAGGGCACAATATCATAGTAAAGGAGTCTATCCACCAAGATGATCATACAATTGTAAATATTTATGCCTCCAACTTAGAAGCACCAAAATTAATAATTAATTAAATTAATAACAAACATAAAGGAACTCATTGATAATAGTATGATAATAGTTAGGGACTTCAACACTCCACTTATAGGCATGGACAGATCCTCTAAGTAGAAGATCAACAAAGAAACAATGGCTTTGAATGACACACTGGACCCGATGGACTTAACAGATATATTCAGAACATTTCATCCTAAAGCAGCAGAATACACATTGTTTTCAAGTTCACATGGGACATTCTCCAGAAAGCATCACATACGAGGACACAAATCAGGCTTCAAAAAGTACAAAAAGACTGAGATCATACCATGCATATTTTCAGACCACAAGGCTATGAAACTTGAAGTCAACCACAAGAAAAAATTTGGAAAGATCACAAATACATGGAGGCTAAAGAACATCCTACTAAAGAATGAACAGGTCAACCAGGAAATTAAGAAGAAACAACAACAACAAAAATACTTGGAAAAAAATGAAATGAGCACTTGAAGGTCCAAAACTTTTGGGATGCAGCAAAGGTGGTGATAAGAGGGAAGTGATAGCAATACAGGCCTACCTCAAGAAGCAAGAAAAATCTCAAATATGCAACCTAACCTACACCTAAAGGAGCTAGAAAAGGAATGGCAAATAAAGCCTAAAGCCAGCAGAAGAAGGAAAATAATAGAGATTAGAGCAGAAATAAATGATACAGAAACAAAAAAAAACCAGTAGAAGAGATCAATGACACCAGGAGCTTTGAAAGAAATAATAAAATTGATAAACCTCTAACCAGACTTATTAAAAAGAAAAGAGAAAGGACCCAATCAATAAAATCATGAATGAAAGAGGAGAGATCATAGCCAACACCACAGAAATACAATTACAAGAGAACATTATGAAAAATTATATACCACTAAATTGGGCAACCTGGAAGAAATAGATAAATTCCTAGAAACGTACAAACTACCAAAACTGAAATAGGAAGAAATAGCAAATTTGAACAGACCCATAGCCAGCCAAGACATTGAATCAGTAATCAAAAATCTCCCCACACACAAAAGTCCAGGGCTAGATGACTTCCCAGGGGAATTCTATCAGACATTTAAAGAGGAGTTAATACTTATTCTCCTCAACCTGTTCCAAGAAATAGAAATGGAAGGAAAACTTCCAAACTCATTTTACAAGGCCAACATTAACTTGATTCCAAAACCAGACAAAGACCTCACTAAAAAAGAGAATTATGGGCCAATATCCCTGATGAATGTGGATGCAAAAATTCTCAACAAAATACTAGCAGATCAAATCCAACAGTATATTAAAAGAATTATTCACCATGATCAAGTGGGATTTATTTCTGAGTTGAGAGTGTGGTTTAATACTTGCAAATTAATCAACATGATACAACACATAATAAAAAAAAAGGATAAGAACCATATGACCCTCGAATAATGTGGAAAAATCATTTGCCAAAGTACAGCATGCATTCTTGATAAAAACCCTCAACAAAGTAGGGGTAGAGGGAACACATCTCCATATCATAAAGGCCTTCTATGAAAGAACCACAGCTAATATCATCCTCAATGCGAGCTGTTCCTCAATGGTCAAGAAAAAGACAGGAATGTTCACTCTCACCACTGTTATTTAACATAGTATTGGAAGTCCTTGCCTCAGCAATCAGATAACAAAAAGAAATAAAAGGTATGCAAATCAACAAGGAAGAAGTCAAACTTTCACTATTCACTGATGACATGATACTCTGTAGAAAACCCAAAAGATTCCACCAAAAAATTGCTAGAACTGACACAAATTCAGTAAACTTTCATGATACAAAATCAACATACAGAAATCTGCTGCATTTCTATACACAAATAATGAATTAGCAGAAAGAGAAATCAAGGAATTAATCCCATTTACAATTGCACCAAAAACCATAAGATTAACCTTGGAGTAAACCTAACCAAAAAGTTATAAGATCTGTACTCTGAAAACTACAGAACACTTATGAAAGAAATTGAAGATAACACAAAGAATTGGAAAAACATCCCATGCTCATGGATTGGAAGAAAATATATTGTTAACATGTCTACATTACTCAAAACATGTCTACATATTTAATGCAATCCCTTTTCAAAATACCAAGAGCATTTTTCACAGAGCTAGAACAAACAATTCAAAATTTGCATGGAACAACAGAAGACCCTGAATAGCCAAATCAATCTTAAAAAAGAAAAGCAAAGCTGGAGACATCATATTTTTGGACTTCAAGATATATTACAAAGCTGTATTGATCAAGACAGTATGGTACTGGCATAAAAACAGACATATAGATCAATGGAACAGAGCAGAACACCCAGAAGTGGATCTACAATTATACGGTCAACTAATCTTCAATAAATCAGGAAAGAATATCCAACAGAAAAAAGACAGTCTCTTCAACAAATGGTGTTGGGAAAACTGGAAAGCAACATGCAGAACAATGAAACTGGGTCACTTTCTTACATCATACACAAAAATAAATTCAAAATAGATGACAGACCTAAATGTGAGACAGAACACCACCAAATTTCTAGAGGAGAACACAGGCAGCAACCTCTTTGAACTGGGCTGAAAGCAACTTCTTACTAGACATGTTGCCAGAGGCAAGGAAAACAAAAGTGAAAACTATAGGGTTCATCAAGATAAAAAGATTCTGCACAACAAGGGAAACAATCAACAAAACTAAAAGGCAACCTTCAGAATGGGAGAAGATATTTGCAAATGACATATGTGATAAAGGGTTACTATCCAAAATCTATAAAGAACTTACCAAACTCAACACCCAAAAAACAAACAACCCAAATAAGAAATGGGCAGAACACATGAATAGATATTTTTTTCAAAGAAGATATCCAGATGGTACCAAACACATCCAGATGGTACTCAATATCCCTATCATCAGGGAAATACAAATAAAAACTACAATGAGATATCACCTCATACCTGTCAGAATAGCTAAAATTAACACAGAAAACAGCAGATGTTGGGGAGTCTGTAGAGAAAGGAGAACCTTCTTGCACTGTTGATGGGTGCAATCTGGTGCAGCCACTCTGGAATACAGGATGGAGGTTCCTCCAAAAGTTAAAAATGGAAATGCCCAATGATCTACTAGGTTTTTACCAAAGGATACAAAAACACCGATTCAAAGGGATACGTGCACCCCAATGTTTATATCACTAATAGCCAAATTATAGAAAGAACCCAAATGTCCTTCAACTGATGAATGGATAAAGAGCAGGTGGTATATAAATACAATGGAATATTACTTAGCCATAAAAAAGAATGAAATCTGACCATTTGCAATGGCAGGCATCAAGCTAGAGAGTATTATGCTAAGTGAAGTAAGTCAGTCAGAGAAAGACAAACACCCTATGATTGCACTAATATTTGGAATTTAAGAAACAAAACAGGTGAACATAGTGGAAAAAAAGAGAGAGAGAGAGTCAAACCAAGAAATATTCTCTTAACTGTAGAGAACAAACTGAGGGTTGCTGGAGGGGATGGGTTAAATGGGTGATGGGTATTACAGAGGGCACTTGTGATGAGCACTTGGTGTTGTATGTAAGTGATGGATCACTAAATTCTACTCCTGAAACTAATATTACACTATATGTTAACTAACTGAAATTTAAATATTTAAATAAAAATGTGAAACTAAAAAAAAAAAAAAGAAACAAGTGCTATTGAGGAAGTGGAGAAAAAGGAACACTCGTGCACTCTTGGTGGGAATGCAAATTGGTATAGCCACTGTGGAAAACACTATGGAGGTTCCTCAAAAAAATAAAAATAGAAATGGGAATATGATCCAATAATTCCACTACTGGGTACTTACTCAAAGAAAATGACAACACTAAGTTGAAAAGATATATGTACCTCTGTTTATCACAGCATTATTTACAATAGCCAAGATATGAAAGCAAACTAAGTGCCTATCAATAGATGAATGCATAAAGAAGATGTAACACACACACACACACACACATGCACGAGTCAAATGCTGGAATATTACACAGCCATAAAAAGTCTTATAACATTATCTTTCAATACAGAGGTTAACATCTAAATATGTACTGATTGTTTTTAAAGCACATATCATCATTAATGTCTTTACAGTTTTCTCCACAGTGGTTTCTATTAACATCTTATCAATACCAAAGAAATAACACTTTAAAAAATTAAGCACATTGTAAATAATGTTAAAAATGAGTGTTTAATCACCTAGATTGTACTCTATGTAAATACAGCAGAATAATTCAGGTCACAGTTATTGAAAGTCATGAGACATTGAGTGATTTAATATAGAAATAGATGTAGTTTTACAGTTTCTTTTTAGGAAGTTTTATCAGTTTCATTAGAGACAAAGAAAATAGCATAAAAATTATTTTCAATATGTGCACTGTTTTGCTAATATATAAATATACATTATAAATTAAAACAGTCCACTTAGTAACTTCCAAGTTTCTATAATATCATATATTAGTTACTGATAACACTTGTACTTTTGATTAAAAGAAAACCAGAATGTCAATAAATTTGAGTAAGCTACAACATATTCTTAAAATGAGGCAGTACACTGACTGGCTTTAGCTTTATATGTAGGTGACTCACTGGGACAAATGTGTATTTAAAGATCCTCATTAAACATTGTTTATAAATATTTATGTAAAACATTCTTATTTGCACATGCTGAGCAATATATATTAATAGATAGCCTCCTAATATGAAAGCAAAAAGACTATGTAGTGGTTGAATACATATTTCTTAATGTAATTATGGTCTTAAGCTATACCAACTCTCTTTTATGTGAATAAACTATTTTTAAAAATCAAATCTTCCTAAGAAAGGTTTTATACTGAAGTTGTATTTCTATGTGGTTAATATATGATACTAAAATTTAAGGGTTTGAAATTTTGAGGCACACATTTTAAAGGAATTGTCTCAAATTTAATAGGATTATTTTATTTACTTAGGTGATTAGTGTGATGCTATGACTGTTTTATCTTTGTAATTCTCATGTTTGTCAGAACATAGAATCAATTTGTAATAAGTGCTTTAAAGGCAATATTTTTTATTTATTTTATCTATGCATATCCTGGTTTGTTCCATAAGTGATTTAATACATTTGGTTCTTTATTTTATCAGCATGTATATCAGACTTAATGTACTACAACTGCCCTATCATAACAGAAGACTTTAACATTAAAAGTGCCTATATATAATGTGGCAACTGATAATACAGCAAACGTCTCCTGGATGTGCCTAAGAATGATATTTTTTTCCAATAAATATACATCAAATTCATGAATATATTTTATAGCTAATACGTTCATACTAAGAAAGAATAAAGAGACCACATTTATATGAAGAAATATTAATAAAAGCACTGGAGTTGTTGACCCATGTCACAACTAATTAGAATCAATTCATGCCAGGAGGAATGATTTGTTGCAAATAAGCTTCAAAGGCACTAGTCAAGACTTGCTTTTCCCCCTTAGATCTCTAGTCTGGAGTAGTACTACAGTGATAAATGTATTTGAATGATATTTTGTTATATTCATTTAATCTTTCCTTGGAAAATTAGTTTTATTTTTTCAACTTTCTGACTTTCAAAGAACAAAAGTAATTAATATTTTAGTAAAAATATTTTCTATACTAAATATTTTTCCCCAGAATATTGCATTCTTGAAATAATAGTCCTACAAGTTAGTAAATTTAGTTGAGGTACATTTTTTTGGAATAAATAAATATGCTGAATGAAAATAGGTATATAAGTGTCTTTGTATCTGTTTTTCTTAAATTATCACTTCCATTATCTCTATCTCTATCTCCGTCTCTCTATACATACATAAGAAATAATTTCATTTCTGAAGCCAGTACTAATATCAATGTGTTATGTATGACTTCTGTTAAAAAATGCAATAGAATTAATTTTGATTAATGTATTTTTATGTCTTTATATATTCTTCCCATTTGTGGGACACTAACACTTCACTTATGGGAAATGTGATATAACAGATAATTTTAGTGCCTTTTATGCCAGACTTTGTGTTGACTGAATATACAAGATAAGAATATATAGTTAGTCGGGGCGCCTGGGTGGCTCAGTCGTTAAGCGTCTGCCTTCGGCTCAGGTCATGACCCCAGGGTCCTGGGATCAAGCCCCACATCGGGCTCCCTGTTCCGTGGGAGGCCTGCTTCTCCCTCTCCCACTCCCCCCGCTTGTGTTCCTTCTCTCTCTGTCTAATAAATATTAAAAAAAAATTTTTTTTTAAAAAGAATATATAGTTAGTCTTTTAGAAGCTTATGCTAAACAGGAACCCAAGGGACAATAGTTTAACCATAAATCAACCATTTTTTTTTACAAGAATGTATAGAGGGTGCTAAAGAAATTGAGCAAATAGGTTCATTTCTGAAAGTTAGATTTTTCTAGAGTATTAAACATTGCACTAAGATTTGAGGAATGGTAATAAATTCTGCATATGAGAAATCAGTGATGCAAAGGTATAACAGTCAAAGGAAGCAAGATCTATTTAGTCAGTTATTAAGAAAGTATTGAGCATGTTACCTTACTACCAGAGGTGGGGATACATTGGGATAGATGATAGATAGATAGATGATAGATAGATAGATAGATAGAGATAAACAAGTATAGAACTGCACATGCATAGCCCCTGGGGAGAATCACTGTGAATAAGTTAAGCATGCTTATTTATGTTGAGTACCAGTGCCCCCCCTTACCCCTTTCCACACACACATTAGTTGCCAATCACAGGTACAAAAAATGCATATGTCTCATATTATGAGCTTGTTTACATATCTGCAATTCAAAACTTTCCCTTTCTTAATATTATAAATCAATCAAATACATATATGCAAATGTACCAACAGATTTCCCAATAGGAGATACGTAATTTCATATTCAGCTATACAGTTCAAAGCAATGTCAGGAAACATTACACTCTACATTCTAAGAGCTCCAGCTGATACCATTTTTCTCAATTTCTGATGTACTTTTTCATGATATGTATCTTTCAGGCTAAAAAAATATATACAATGGTGAAGGAAATTGACATAATACTGGAAAAGTTCATTTAAATTTTTTTAAAAAAAATTGACAAGCATCAAATAACAGACACTGAGCCAATATGTGGTAATGTAGACTATAGGAGAAGTATACAGGTGCTTCATTGGTAGTGGAGTAGAATCCCTGGACTGCAAATCTGACTGACCCTGATTATGCTCGCAAGAGATTTCCCTGTTTATAGCTCTCCGTGGTGATACCTGAGACTAGGGACTATAGGAGAACTTTGTAAAAGTTGGTCTGCTTTACAACATTTCAGAAATTACTTTAGCAGTATAAAAATCACTAGCTCATTGAGATATTTCCAGCAATACAGTTGTCTTAATACATTTAGCTGTTCTTTCATTTCAGAAATGAGCACTCTTCACTAGTACCAATTTCAGAATCTTATTTATTAGGATCTTTTTTTTCTTTGAATAATGACCTGGTCCTTGAAAATCATTTTCATTACTCTCAGCTGCGAGAACTTTACTATAGTTATACTAGCTCTCATTTTATGTCCTTCTGTCTTACAGCTTTATAGATATCTAATTTTGGCCTCAGGTTATGTCCTATATGATTTTTCTTTATGATGAATAACATCAGGAAAGGATGCCAAACAGGGACCTGGATGGGCACAAAAAAACTCCCCCACTTTTCTGTTTATTTTAGACTATGCCCATTACTTGTTTGTATAATCCCTTCAGAAAGGAACAGAAATTTTCCTTTTGCAAAGTGGGACAGCACTTGGTTTCTTAAATTTTGTTAGTTTTGGACCAAGGTTATATTCAGAAAAGTCCTCTCCTAACAAAGTTATATCCTTTCTTTATACCAAGGGGCCAAGTTCAACAAATATATATGTATTATTTATATATACTAACTGTTGTAAGAAGTAGTCAACATCTTCCTGTGTCTATAACCTTTTCTATTGTAAGAATGTGGTCAAAATCCTAAGGTAATGGGCAATAATTCAAAGTGTGCTTTACTGTGATCTAACAGGAAAGGCTTATTTGGCCTGCCATGGAGAGTTCCTTCATTATTCCTATCCTAACTTAAGTCAGGCAGTATCATATTTTAGTTCTATTTTTCATAATGCTGTACTCCAGACATAAGCATCTGTATCAAGACTTTTCCCAAAAGTTGGAAATGCAAGTTAACCAAACAAAATGAAAAGTAGTGCTAATTTATAGTACATGTAATAATCCTGCCCTACACGTTGGGAGAGGCACAATGTCACTGGCTTCTGAATGATTTGAATCAAAGTCTCAAGTACCATCTTTATTTTTCTTCTCTGCTTCTATCTGCCTTTTGGCTTAATTTTTTTCAAATCAGGTGGAAATAAATGTAACTGCTGGAATCTTCAAGTTTACATACAACATACCTTCTTTGAGACAAGAAGGAAATAAGGAAGAAGTTAAAAAGAAAATAATTTTGCATTTCAGATTCAGAAAATCTCAGGAAACATAAAATGTTTTAGGTTGTTAAAACTTTAGTCACTAACACATTCCTTATTTTAGTCACTAAGTCAGAGTATTAAGAAGTTATGATTGGCCTAGTTTAGGTCAAGGGTCATGACCCCAGTTTGGAGTATTGAAAAGTGTTATGAGAAGGAAAGAATAGGGCGCCTGGGCGGCTCAGTTGGTTAAGCGACTGCCTTCGGCTCAGGTCATGATCCTGGAGTCCCCGGATCGAGTCCCGCATCGGGCTCCCTGCTCGGCGGGGAGTCTGCTTCTCCCTCTGAACCTCCTCCCTCTCATGTTCTCTGTCTGTCATTCTCTCTCTCTCAAATAAATAAATAAAATCTTAAAAAAAAAAAGGAAAAGGAAAGAATAGCAGTCACATCACCACAAAACTTATAGTTGCCTTTTTTTCAACTTTACTGAAGTATAACTGATAAAGTTGTAATATATATAAAGTGTAAAACATGGTGTTTCAATATATGTATATATATGTGTGTCAATAGATTCCATAACTGAGTTATTCAATGCATCCATCAAATCACATATTTAACCTTTTTTTGTGTGTGTGTGATAACACTTTAGTTCTATTCTCTTAGCAAACTTCAACTATATAATATAGTGTTATCAGCTATAGTCACTATGTTATACATTCTCAGACCTTATATATCTTATAACTAAAAGTTTGGGGGCGCCTGGGTGGCTCAGTCGCTTAAGCAACTGCCTTCAGCTCCGGTCGTGATCTCGGGGTCCTGGGATCAAGCCCCGCATCGGGCTCCCTGCTCCACGGGAAGCCTGCTTCTCACTCTCCCACTCCCCTGCTTGTGTTCCCTCTCTCTCTGTCAAATAAATAAATGAAATCTTTAAAAAAAATTAAAAAAATATAAATATAAAAGTTTGTACCCTTTTACCAACCTTCCCCATTTTCCCTTCCCATGTCCCAGGCCCTGGCAATCTGGCGATCACCATTCTACTCTCCTTTTCTGTGAGCATGAGGTTTTTTTAGATTTCACAAATACAATGCAGTATTTGTCTTTATTTTTATTTCTGGTTTATTTCACTTAGCTTAATGTCCTCCAGATTCATCCATATTGTCACAATGGCAGGATTTCCTTCCTTTTTAAAGCTGAATAATACTCTGTTTTATTTATTTTTCACCTATCATCTATCTTTTTTTATTATGTTATGTTAATCACCATACATTACATCATTGGTTTTTGATGCAGTGTTCCATGATTCATTGTTTGCGAATAACACCAGTGCTCCATTCAATATGTGCCCTCCTTAATACCCATCACCGGGCTAACCCATCCCCCACCCCCTTCCCTCTAGAACCTTCGGTTTGTTTCTCAGAGTCCATAGTCTCTCATGTTTGTCTCCCCCTCCGATTCCCCTGCTTCATTTTTCCCTTCCTACTATCTTCTTCCTTTTTTTTAAACATATAATGTATTATTTGTTTCAGAGGTACAGGTCTGTAATTCAACAGTGTTACACAATTCACAGCGTTCACCATAGCACACACCCTCCACAATGTCTATCACCCAGCCACCCCATCCCTCCCAACCCCCACCACTCCAGCAACCCTCAGTTTGTTTCCTGAGATTAAGAATTCCTCATATCGGTGAGATCATATGATACTGGTCTTTCTTTGATTGACTTATTTCGCTTAGCATAATACCCTCTAGTTCCATCCATGTTCTTGCAAATGGCAAGATTTCTTTCTTTTTTTTTCTGACGGCTGCATAATACTCCATCTTCTTTATCCATTCATCTGTTGATGGACATCTTGGCTCTTTCCAAAATTTGGCTATTATGCTAGAAACATTGGGGTGCACATACCCCTTCGGATCACTATGTTTGTATCTTTGGGATAAATACCCAGTAGTGCAATTGCTGGATCGTAGGGGTAGCTCTATTTTAAACTTTTTGAGGAACCTCCATATTGTTTTCCAGAGAGGCTGCACCACCTTGCATTCCCACCAACAGTGTAGAAGGGTTCCCCTTTCTCCAGAATCCCGCCAACATCTGTCGTTTCCTGACTTGTTCATTTTTGCCATCCTGACTGGTGTGAGGTGGTATCTCATTGAAGTTTTGATTTGGATTTCCCTGATGCCAAGCGATGTTGAGCACTTTTTCATGTGTCTGTTGGCCATTTGGATGTCTTCTTTGGAAAAATGTCTGTTCATGTCTTCTGCCCATTTCTTGATTGGATTCTTTGTTCTTTGGGTGTTGAGTTTGATAAGTTCTTTATAGATTTTGGATACTAGCCCTTTATCTGATATGTCATTTGAAAATATCTTCTCCCATTCTGTCGGCTGTCTTTTGCTTTTTTGACTGTTTCTTTGCTGTGCAAAAGCTTTTTATCTTGATGAAGTCCCAATAGTTCATTTTTGCCCTTGCTTCCCTTGCCTTTGGCGATGTTTCTAGGAAGAAGTTGCTGCGGCAGAGGTCGAAGAGGTAGTGCTGCCTGTATTCTCCTCTAGGATTTTGATGGACTCTTGTCTCACATTTAGGTCTTTCATCCGTTTTGAGTCTATTTTTGTGTGTGGTGTAAGGAAATGGTCCAGTTTCATTCTTCTGTTGTGGCTATCCAATTTTCTCAACACCATTTGTTGAAGACACTGTCTTTTTTCCATTGGACATTCTTTCCTGCTTTGTCGAAGATTAGTTGACCCTAGAGTTGAGGGTCCATTTCTGGGCTCTCTATTCTGTTCCATTGATCTATGTGTCTGTTTTTGTGCCAGTACCATACTGTCTTGATGATGACAGCTTTGTAATAGAGCTTGAGGGCCGGAATTGTGATGCTACCAGCTTTGCTTTTCTTTTTCAACATTCCTCTGGCTATTTGGGGGACTTTTCTGGTTCCATACAAGTTTTAGGATTATTTGTTCCATTTCTTTGAAAAAAGTTGATGGTATTTTGATAGGGATTGCATTAAATGTGTAGATTGCTCTAGGTAGCATTGACATCTTCACAATATATGTTCTTCCAATCCATGAGCATGGAGCATTTTTCCATTTCTTTGTGTTTTCCTCAATTCCTTTCATGAGTCTTTTATAGTTTTCTGAGTACAGATCCTTTGCCTCTTTGGTTAGATTTATTCCTAGGTATCTTATGGTTTTGGGTGCAATTGTAAATGGGATCGACTCCTTAATTACTCTTTCTTCTGTCTTGTTGTTGGTGTATAGGAATGCCACTGATTTCTGTGCATTGATTTTATATCTTGCCACTTTACTGAATTCCTGTGACTTCTAGCAGTTTTGGGGTGGAGTCTTTTGGGTTTTCCACATTATATCATATCATCTGCAAAGAGCGAGTTTGACTCTTTGCTGATTTGGATGCCTTTTATTTCTTTTTGTTATCTGATTGCTGTGGCTAGGACTTCTAATACTATGTTGAATAGCAGTGGTGATAGTGGACATCCCTGTCGTGTTCCTGACCTTAGCAGAAAAGCTCTCAGTTTTTCCCCATGGAGAATGATATTCGCTGTGGGTTTTTCATAGATAGCTTTTATGGTTTTGAGGTATGTACCCTCTATCCCTACACTTTGAAGAATTTTAATCAAGAAAGGATGCTGTACTTTGTCAAATGCTTTTTCTATATCTATTGAGAGGATCATATGGTTTTTGTTCTTTCTTTTATTAATGTATTGTACACATTGATTGATTTGTGGATGTTGAACCAACCTTGCAGCCCAGGAATAAATCCCACTTGGTCATGGTGAATAATCCTTTGAATGCACTGTTGGATCCTATTGGCTAGTGTTTTGGTGAGAATTTTTGCATCCATGTTCATCAGGGATATTGGTCTGTAATTCTCCTTTTTGATGGGGTCTTTGTCTGGTTTTGGGATCAAGGTAATGCTGGCCTCATAAAATGAGTTTGGAACTTTTCCTTCCATTTCTATTTTTTGGAACAGTTTCAAAAGAATAGGTATTAATTCTTCTTTAAATGTTTGGTAGAATTCCCCTGGGAAGCCATCTGGCCCTGGGCTCTTGTTTGTTGGGAGACTTTTAATTACTGCTTCAATTTCCTTAGTAGTATGGGTCTCTTCAGGTTTTCTATTTCTTCCTGGTTCAGTTTTGGTAGTTGATACATCTCTAGGACTGCATCCATTTCTTATTATCTAATTTGATAGCATATACTTGCTCATAATATGTTCTTATAATTATATGTATTTCTTTGGTGTTGGTTGTGATTTTTCCTCTTTCATTCATGATATTATTTATTTCAGCTGTTTCTCTTTTCTTTTTTGATAAGTCTGGCCAGGTGTTTATCAATCTTATTAATTCTTTCAAAGAACCAGCTCCCAGTTTCGTTGATCTATTCTACTGTTCTTTTGGTTTCTATTTCATTGATTTCTGCTCTGATCTTTACTATTTCTGTTCTCCTGCTGGGTGTAGGCTTTATTTGCTGTTCTTTCTCCAGCTCCTTTAGGTGTAGGGTTAGGTTGTGTATTTGAGACCTTTCTTGTTTCTTGAGAAAGGCTTGCATTGCTATATACTTTCCTCTTAGGACCACTTTTGCTGCATCCCAAAGATTTTGAACAGTTGTGTTTTCATTTTCATTTGTTTCCATGAATTTTTTAAATTCTTCTTTAATTTTCTGGTTGACCCATTCATTCTTTAGTAGGATGCTCTTTAGCCTCCACATACTTGAGTTCTTTCCAACTTTCCTCTTGTGATTGATTTCTAGTTTCAGAGCACTGGGTCCAAAAATATGCAGGGAATGATCCCAATCTTTTGGTACAGTTGAAATCTGATTTGTCATCTAAGATGTGGTCTATTCTGGAGAATGTTCCATGGGCACTAGAGAAGAATGTGTATTCTGTTGCTTTGGGATGGAATGTTCTGAATATATCTGTGAAGTCCATTTGGTCCAGTGTGTCATTTAAAGCCTTTATTAACTTGTTGATCTTTTGCTTAGATGATCTGTGAATTTCAGTGAGGGGGGTCTTAAAGTCCCCTACTATTATTGTATCGCTGTCAATGTGTTTCTTTGATTTTTTTATTAATTGGCTTATATAATTGACTGCTCCCATGTTAGGGGAATAGATATTTACAATTGTTAGATCTTCTTGTTGGACAGACCCTTTAAGTAGGATATAGTGTGCTTCCTCATCTCTTATTATAGTCTTTGTTTTAAAATCTAATTTTTCTGATATAAGGATTGCCACCTCAGCTTTCTTTTGATGTCCATTAGCATGGTAAATTGTTTTCCACTCCCTCACTTTCAATCTGGAGGTATCTTTGGGTCTAAAATGAGTCTCTTGCAGTCAGCATATCGATGGGTCTTGTTTTTTAATCCAATTTGATACCCTGTGTCTTTTGATTGGGGCATTGAGCCCATTTACATTCAGGGTAACTACTGAAAGATATGAATTTAGTGCCACTGTATTGCCTGTAAGGTGACCGTTACTGTATATTGTCTGTGTTCCTTTCTGGTCTATGTTACTTTTAGGCTCTCTCTTTGCTTACAGGACCCCTTTCAATATTTCTTGTAAGGCTGGTTTGGTGTTTGCAAATTCTCTTAGTTTTTGTTTGTCCTGGAAACTTTTTATCTCTCCTTCTAATTTCAATGACAGCCTAGCTGGATATAGTATTCTTGGCTGCATATTTTTCTCGTTTAGTGCTCTGAATATGTCATGCCAGTCTTTTCTAGCCTGCCAGGTCTCTGTGGATAGGTCTGTAGCCGATCTAATGTTTCTACCATTGTAGGTTACAGACCTCTTGTTCCGAGCTGCTTTCAGGATTTTCTCTTTGTCTCTGAGACTTGGAAGTTTTACTATTAAGATGTTGCGGTGTTGACCTATATTTATTGATTTGATCTGTGCCTCCTGGATTTTGATGCCTGTTTCCTTCCCCAAATTAGGGAAGTTCTCTGATATAATTTGCTCCAAGAAAACTTCTGCCGCTTTCTCCCTTTCTTCTTCTTCTAGGATCCCAATTACTCTAATATTGTTTCATCTTATGGTATCACTTATCTCTCAGATAATTCTGCCCTGGTGATCCAGTAGCTGTTTATCTCTCTTTTTCTCAGCTTCTTTATTCTCCATCATTTGGTCTTCTATATCACTAATTCTCTCTTCTGCCTCATTTATCCTAGCAGTTAGAGCCTCCATTTTTGATTGCACCTCATTAATAGTCTTTTTGATTTCGAATTGGTTAGATTTTAGTTCTTTTATTTCTCCACAAAGGGCTTCTCTAGTATCTTCCATGCTTTCTTCAAGCCCAGCTAGTATCTTTATAATTGTCATTCTGAACTCCAGTTCTGACATCTTACTAATGTCTGTACTGATTAGGTCCCTGGCAGTCGCCACTGCCTCTTGTTCTTTTTTTTGAGATGATTTTTTCCATCTTGTCATTTTGTCCAGAGGAGAATAGATGAATGAGAGATCAAAATGCTAACAGGGTAACAATGGCCCCAGAAAAATATACATTAAAGAAATCAGAAGATACCCGAAACCGGGGAGAAAAGAAAGGGAAAGAAAGAAAAAAAAGAAAAGAAAAAAAAAAAAGAATATGATCAAATATGATCAGGCTGGTGAATAGATCAGTAACACACACCAGATTTTGGGTATATTTTGGTTTGTTTGAAGAAACTGTCTCCCAAAATTTTAAAGAAAGAAAAACTTATATATGTACAAAAATATGGGTAAATACAATGAAGGGATGCAATACGACTCTAAAGATGAAAATTATAAAAGATTTTATAAAAGGAATTGATAAGAAGCTGGTTGAAAAAAAAAAGAAGAGAAATTAAAATAAAAGGGAGAGAATGTGATCAGACAGGAGACTAGAACAAAGCCATACACTAGAGATTTAGGGTATATTTTGGTCTATTAGAAGAAACTGTATCCCAAAATTTTAAAGAGAGAACAACTTATATATATATATATATATATATATATATATATATATATATACAAAAAATAAGGTTAACTACAATGAAGGGATAGAATATGACTCTAAAAATGAAAAATAAAAAAAAGATTAAAAAAGGGATTGATAAGATGTTGGTTGAAAAAGTGAAAAAGAAAAATTTAAAAAAATAGAAAAATAAAATAAAAGAAAATTAAAAAAATTAACTTTGAAAGACTAAAGTATCATGGGGAAAAAAGCCATGAATTCTATGTGCTGCATGCCCCTAGTGCTGGAGTTCTGCCGTTCTCATTGATCATCAAACTTGGTCTTGGCTGGCTGTTCTTGCTGATCTTCTGGGGGAGGGGCCTGTTGCTGTGGTTCTTAAATGTCTTTGCCGGAGGCAGAACTGCCCTGCCCTCGGGGGGGCCGGGCTAAGTCATCTGCTCAGATTTGCTCTCAGGAGCTTTTGTTCCCTGCAAGCTTTTCGTACAGCTTTGGAGGATGAGAGTGAAACTGGGGGCCTCCCAATCTCCACCCTGGAGGAGCAGAGAACTTGGGGCCCCACTCCTCAGTGAGCCCCCAGAGAAAAGCAGTCAATCACTCCGGTTTCTCTGGTCTCCAGTGCACTCCGTGCTCACCTGGCCTGTGACTGAGCATTTCTATCTCTGGCACACGACCCCATGTGAAGTCTCCAAACCCAGCAGATCCCTGTGGTGGGCTCCCATGCCACTCCTCCCAGGGGAGGAAGGGGAGTCTCCCCGGATCTGCTGCTTTTTGGAAGAACAGTGGCCTGACTGTGTTGTGGATCACAGTTTATGGCAACCCCAAGCCAAGAGCCCACGCCTCGCCTCGTCTCTGCAGCCAGCTTCCCCACTCCGATACCTGGGGGCTCTGCCACACTCAGGCACCCCGGGACTGTGTCCCCGAGGGTCCTGAGACCACACTATCCCAGAGAGGGTTCCACCCCCCGCTTAGCCACTGGAGCGACGTCCCTCAGCAGAGCAGACTTCTAAAAGTTCTGATTTTGTGCCCTGCTGCTCTATCACTTGCCAGTAGAGGCTGACGGAAGCCCCCTCCCCCGCCGTCTGTCTTCCCGAATATCGCCTCGAATTCACTGCTCTGCACGTCCTACCTTCCAGAAAGTGGTCGCTTTTCTGTTCAGAGAGTTGCTGCTAATCTTTTCTTTGATCTCCTTTTGAATTTGTAGGTGTTCAGAATGGTCTGATACCTATCTAGCTGAATTCCTGGGACCAGAAGAAATTTAGGTCTGCTACTCCTCCTCCCTACCCTCTATCATCTATCTTTATCTGTTCATCCACCAGTGGACACTTGGGTTGTTTCCATGTCTTAGCTATTGTGAATAATGATGCATTAAATCTGACATTGTAGATAGCTATTCAAGATAATGATTTCATCTTCTTTAGATAAAACCCATAAAATGTGATTACTGGATCATATGGTAGTTCTATTTTTGTACTTTTTGAGGTATCTGCATACTGTTTTCCATTGTGGTTCTACCAATTCCCACCAACAATGTATATAAGAATTGCCTTTTCTCCACATCCTCACCAGCATTTGTTATCTCTTATCTTTCTGATAATAGCCATCCTAACATGTATAAGGTGATATCCCATTGTAGTTTTGATTTGCATTTCCCTGATTATTAGTGATGTTGAGCACCATTTTATGTACCTGTTGGCCATCTATATATCTTCTCTGGAAAAATGTCTGTTTCTTCTGCCCATTTTTTAATTGGATTATTTAATTTTTTTGTTATTGAGTTGTATGACTTCCTTTTATGTTTTAGATGTTAACTCCTTATCAGATGTATGACTTACAAATATTTTCTCCTATTCTGTAGGTTACCTTTTAATTTTGTTGATTGTTTCCTTTGCTGTGCAGAAGCTTCTAAGTTTGATGTATGCCCACTTGTTTATTTTTGATTTTGTAGCCTTTACCTTTGATGTCAAATACAAAATACATTGCCAACACAAATGTTAAGGAGCTTACTCTTCATGTTGTCTTCTAGGACTTTAATGGTTTTGGGTCTTATGTTTAAGACTTTAATCAATTTTGAGTTGATTTTTTTATGTATGTTGTAAGATAGGAATACAGTTTCATTCTTTTGCATGTAGTTATCCAGTTTTCCCAACACCATTTATTGAAGAGACTACTATCCCTTCCCCCATTATATATTCCTGGCTTCTTTGTCAAAAATCAACTGACCACATATGCATGAGTTTATTTCTGAGCTTTCTATTCTACTCATCAAATGATTAAATAATTGTTTTAATGGATTAGCTACATATTACTGTATGCCAGTTATCATGATAGAATTGGACTACAAGAGCTAAAATTAAAGAATAATTTGGAACAGAAGAACAATGGACATATAGGAAACCTTTAAGAGGCCGCTACTAAAATCCTGATGAGAAAACCGAGTGTGTTCAAAAAGATTGGAAGGGGGCTGGAGAAAATTCAGGTGATATAATTCTTTGCAAAGTATACATATGTAGGCTTTGGTGACTGGAATTTGGTATAAGATAGAGAAAAGACAAAGATAAATTTCAGATTTCTGACTTAGACAATTGTGTGGGTGATAGTATCAATCACTGAAAGACTTCATGCAGAAGGATCAGTCAGAAATAAAGATTCTGGGGGCACCTGGGTGGCTCAGTCGTTAAGCATCTCCCTTCGGCTCAGGTCATGATCCCAGAGTCCTGGGACTGAGCCCTGCATTTGGCTCCCTGCTTGGCGAGAAGCCTGCTTCTCCCTCTCCCATTCCCCCTGCTTGTGTTCCTGCTCTCACTATCTCTCTCTCTCTCTCTGTCAAATAAAAAAAAAAAAAAAAAAGAAAGATTCTGACTTGACATATTTGGCTTAATTAATCTGTGGGACAGACTAATATGTCAAATAATTTGTTCTATCCTAAATTTAGACAGACTTCTTCTCTTAAGCCAATTATTAGAAAGGTAAAATATCACTTAAATTGAACATTGTATCTAAAATATATCACCTCTATGGGGGTGGTTCAGTCGGTCAAGCATCTGATTCTTGATTTCAGCTCAGGTCATGTTCTCAGTGTCATGAGATTGAGCCCTGTGTTGGGCTCCACATTCAGTGCAGAGTCTGCCTGAGATTCTCTCCCTCTCCTTCTTCCCCTCCCCCTGCTCTCTTTCTCTCTCAAATACATAGATAAATAAAAAACAAACTAGCTAATTAATTAATTAAACCTAAAAAAATTGAATATATCACCTCTATAAACAATGAGGAATGGAGGCTTTTGGTTAGTTGATTATTCTCTTCAATTATCAAGAATAATAAATATCACGACCACTATTTTATTCACTGCTTATTTTCTTTCAGATATATTTTTAAAAATTCACAAGAATCTTGTGGAGCCAATATTATTAGCTCTATTTCATGAATGAGGACACTGAGGTACAGAGAAATTGGACACACTTGTTCAGGTTCACATGGTTAAATCACAGGAGTACAAAACAGAGCAAGCCAAAATGTGAATGCACATTTAAAGCCTCTGCTTGCTTTACATCTATTAATAGTCCACTAGCCAAAATAAATCACACGATTGAGTCCAAAGCTAAGTCTAACTCTATTCACTGCAAAATCAGTTGGCAGAGGGAAGAGTAAACAATTTGAAATAATGAAGCATTCTATCAAAGAAAAAATAGAAGATCAACCATGTCTTCCTAGGATATGGATTACAAATAGCTGATTCTTATAACACTCTCTTCTCCAAATCACTGATCTCACAATAGAATACTTTGTGCAGACAAGATCTTAACTGCTGTGTGATCCTTGAACCTTTTTTGTAGGATCAGAGGGCAAGTAAGATCCTGTCTACCTAAAGTATTCTGACATCCATGAGCCAGCATGTCTCATGTCTTGAATATCTCTAAAATATTAAAATTAGAATATCCAATGTTTGACAATCTACTAATATTTTTCCACCTGCTCAAATGATCACGAGTGTACTTTTCAACCATATCTATTATTCCTTTGATTCATAATATCTCTTTCCATCTGTAAGCACATTCCTACCTCAGTCTGGCACCCATAGGATTTTTACATGAAAATCTTAATATCAGGGATGCCTGGTGGCTCAGTCAGTTAAGTGTCTGCCTTCGGCTCAGGTCATGATCCCAGGACTCTGGGATTGAGTCCCACATTGGGCTCCTTGCTCAGCAAGGGGCCTGCTTCTCCCTCTGCCTGCCTCCGTCTCTCTCTCTCTCTGACAAATAAATAAATAAAATCTTTAAAAAAAAAGAAAATCTTAATATCAAATTACTCTGACATTATCTTCTTGGGTCTGTCAGCCAATGAGTTAATTACTGTTATCAAAAAACTCCACATTAAGCAGACTGGTTTTTGTATAAATAAATGATCTCGAAACTTAAATTGACTCTCAGATGTATTCTATCAACTAAATCTAGCCTCTATTTTTCACATCTGAGCAAGATAATTTTACATCTACTTTCCTTAAACCTCTAAAATTTTAGAGAGTATTTTTTAACATTTAAAAATTTATTAAAAAGTTAGTATTAACAGGCCATTCTCATTTTGTTTCTAACAAGCTTAAGAGCCCACTGACTATACTTCGATCTTGTCTGCCCTATTTCAAGGGAGGAAGTTATCTCTTTCCCTGACAAGGGAAAGAACATAGCCAGTAGTTGTACTCAGGAACTTACCCTCAGTCTCTGAAGGACTTTGCTCTGTTAGTTTTTCTATGCTCTGTATCATACATTTTCCTCTTCTATTGTATCATCCTCACTGGTATAATGATAAAGGTAAACAAAACAAATTCTCTTAAACCTTAGTTCTACATCTCTGCATAGCTACAACTTTTTTTTTTGTAGTTCATTTTGTAATAATTTGTTGTACTGTTTCTTTTTCTAAATGCCAACTCATCTTACAAAACAATATAACCTGGCTTTGCACCAACTAAACCACTAAAGCTCTTTTTATCAATGTCACCAACAATCTCCAGGTTTTAAAATCAATGGGCCCTCTCTGTCATCTTTTACTCATACTGTCAGTGTTACTTAATATGGTTCATCACACCATCTTTTATGAACCACCTTCATTTCTTGGCAACTCTGAGAATACTCTCTTATGTGCGGTTTGTTATTTGCTTTTCATACATAAACAGTCCAGCCTTCTCAGGATACTTCAGTTGTGCCTCCTTCATTACCTAATCTGTAAAGGTCAGGGCTCAGTACTTTAAGTTCCTACTTTTTCTCTCTACACTTCCTACTGATGTAAATACCACCTCTGATCTGATGCCTCTTAAATATATACAAGTCACATAATATTCACATAAAATTAGAGAAAGCATTCACATGCACTAAAATAAAATAATAAAAAAGAAGAAAAAAAAGTTAACCTTTCCTCAGAAAATTATAAAGTAAAATTTCTCCTAATGGCAATTTGTATTTTAGTGCTTGGTGTTTGGCTTGAGAACATAATATAACTGCCTGTACTATTATATTTTTAATCCATCAATGGTGAAAATTAGAAAATTATATTTAATTACTTATCTTGATATTAAAATTTGTCATTTAGAATCTAAATTATCTTAGCCAGTTACAAAAACATAGTTAATTGTCATTCTGAATAAAATAAGTACAATTTTCATTTTGAAAAATTCCTAGAAATATATCTATTTCCCAAATTGTGTATCTATTCCTTTTCCATCATCTGAAATATTGGATTTACAACTAACCAAACTTTTAGACTAAAAGGACTGTCATAGTTAATTAGTGAGAAAATATTAAATGCATAGACAGTTTGATTTTATTTTGTTATTTCTCTATACATGCAATAATACTAAATATTTCAACTAATAACTTCTGAAAGGAAAAATGGAAATTCAATAAATTCTCATTTCTTTGAATTGAAAATGTTTAGACTTTCTCACAAATGAAATCTTACATCATTTTCATTGCTAATTATCTTTAAATTAGTACCAGCTAGGGGAAAATTATTTCATTTGAAATCCATACTGTTATCAAAGCTGGTTGTGAAATGCTATAACAGTTAATCATGTGTACTCTGAATGTTTCTGAACATTTAAATAAAGGCAGAGTGAAGAATGACAGAGCAGTTATGAAAGTCTATAATTTTAGTTTAGGCAGTTGCAAACAGTGGCAAGCACTTAACATCACTTACTATATACTGGGCATGACTCTCAGTGCTTTTATGCCAGTTATCATGGAAACACTTCAGAAACTCTCCAATCTCTTCTTTACCTTGGGAACCTGAACTTATTGGACTGTACCCATGAGCTTACTTATATTTGGCTTCCAGTGGGTATTAGGCAATGGGAAACTATGGCACAATATAAAAAGGAGTGAAGAGAGTAAAGGGAGAATATTTATTTCCGTAGCTTTGCTCCAGTATGATCACTTTGGACTGGCCACATCCTCTAATTCACAGATCCTCTTAAGGCTGCTTGTCTATATAACTCTCTCTATAGAAGTTACTGTAGTAACTGTACCTTCCCTGGTCTTTTCATATTTGGAGTGGCATCTCTGCTTTCACTGGTCCTAAGGATCTATACTATCCTGTGTGAGTTTCTTTCATCCTTCTCATAGATTTAAATAGTTGTATAAACTTGAGTATATAAAACATCCCCCCCCCATTGGGATAGCCATATAAAAGTTAACACTTAATCTCTACTAAAAATCACTGAGATGGGAAGATTTTTATTTCCATTTTGCAGATCAGAGAACTGAGGCAGAGCAGGTTTAGGTCACACAGCTGTTATGTGGTGGAACTGAGATTCAACTCAGTTAATCTAAAACTAAGATTTATTCAACAGACATACAGATGCAACACATACATGCAACACTTAGACACACAACTGAAATATTATAGTCATGTCAAGATTATAGGAACATTTTAATAGCTTTCTATGATAAAAATAGCATAGGAATAGACCATTTGCATTGATCATTTTAATCCTTCTAATAATATTGTTTGGGAAATATGTTTAAGTGAGGACACAAAATCATGGAAATGACCAAATTTGGTCAAGGGCATATATTGAATAAGGTTTTCTAGGGAGGTTTAAATAAGCTGACAAACTCACAATAAAGGGTATGATTACATCAGTCCTTTGTTAACCACAGCAGAAATTAGTGTAAAGAATGTGAGCGTTGCAGGAAGAAAAGAATAGAGTGTCTCACCAGAAGTGTTCAGAGCTGTGGAATTCTGCTAGTAAGTGTCTCCAGGGCAGCAGAGGATCCTTCTGACTCTGAGCACATGGGACACTGGACTCCTGCTATGGCAGTCTTTGAGAAGTTATTATCCAAGAGACAGGGATCCTTCTGGACTTCTAAATAATTAAAAAGATATGACTAATGAAAAAAAGAGCATAAATCCACTTAGATACCATACATAACTAAAAGTTGTTTTCTATATTGAAGAAAAGCAAGTGCTGCAAAAAAATCTGATTTCTCATGACCAATAATTAATAATGAAATTGAACTCACAATGTCAATGAATCAGTCATCTGCTTACTTGCGGCTAGCAATCCTGACAAAAATCATTGTTTCCTGGGCACATCTGTCTCTCCCTGGTGACTGATCCTCCTACAATAACTCTGGGTTTCACTGTAAGGGCACAATCCTTCCCCTGATGTCTCTGATTGCATCCCTTACTATGAGACTTATTGATTGTTTCCTGAAAATGGCAAGAAATTGTAATACAGATGACAATTTAAACCACTGCACAAGACTTTGCATCATGTACAGTCCAACTTCTTGACGTCTCCACATGTCTATACATTTGTATTAAACACACAACAACCCCAGAGAACGAATTAATTGTTTTCTGGTCCCAAGATAAGACTGAATCCTTGATATTAACATTTCCTGTCATAGGAGTGAGTCATCATTTATCAAATGCCTTTTCCTTTTCTTGCTTTATATCCTCTCCTTAGGTATCATAAACCATGCCTAGAGAAAATATATTTCTAGTCTAAATGTTCAAAATCCCTTCAGTGAGTTTCATATTTGTATACATAAGTCTATACCTGATTGCTTCACTCAAGGTCCCAAATTTATCCTGCATCGAACTGTTTAAATACAACAACACAGTTTCCTAACACTTAAAAATGTTGTCCTCAGAGCACCTGGGTGGCTCAGTCAGTTAAGCGTCTGAGTCTTGGTTTTGGCTCATGTCGTGATTTCAGGATTGTGAAATCAAGCCCCATGTAGGGCTTCACACTCAGCGTGGAGTCTGCTTAAGATTCTCTCCCTCTTCCTTTGCCCCTGAGCCACGCCCCCAGGTACTTTCTCTCTCTCCCTCTCTCTTTCTCTAAAAATAAATAAATCTTTAAAAAAACGTTGTCCTCTTCTAGGATAACAGGTAAGGAAAACTCTATCCAAGAAGCAGTGATTTTTGCTGGGTTATCAGCCACAAGTAGGCAGAGAAGTGATGAAGTAGCTTGCTTTTTTTTTTTTTTTTAACGGTACCAGTATCCTTCCTATTATCAAAAGCAGTAACATAAGAAATCATCCTTGATATCATAGCTTCCCATACTGAAGCTGTCCCCAAATTCAGACCTCCTTCTATATAACTTCTTTTGAAGCTATCAACATATTCTTATTCCTTGACATTACTTACCTAAATTACCATCATCCCTCAGACCACTGCATTTGCCTATTAACTGGTTTTATTCCATCTTCTCTGCATTCCCCTTAAATATAGTCACCTATACATGCAAGTAGTCTTTTAAAACAATTAGTTCTGGGGTGCCCGGGTGGCTCAGATGGTTAAGCGTCTGCCTTTGGCTCAGGTCATGATCCCAGTGTCCTGGGATCGCATCCCCCATCGGGCTCCCTGCTAGCCTGCTTCTCCCTCTCCCTCTGCCTCTCTCTCTCTCTCTCTCTGACTGTCATGAATAAATAAATAAAACATTTTTTAAAAAAATAAATAAAACAATTGGTTCTGCCATCCTAGATCAAAATGAATCAAGAAAAGTCAATTGTTCTTAAGATGGAGACCAGATCCTACACAACCTAACCTCCTTCTCTTTTACTTATGTAGCACTATATGTCCATACTCTCCAGGTACTCTGATTTCCTTCTCCATGTAAAAATTACCGAGGATAAAAGGAAGGAAATGAATTTAGTGATGTCCACTATGTTAAAAAAAAATAAAAAGAAAAACAACTATGATAAAGTTTTGCTTAGATGGAGGCACTTTTTTTTAAAGATTTTATTTATTTGTCAGAAAGAGAGAGAGCAAGCACAAGCAGGGGTAGCGGCAGGCAAAGGCAGAAGCAGGCTCTCCGCTGAGCAAGGAGCCTGATGCAGGACTCATCCCAGGACCGTGGGATCATAACCTGAGCCAAAGGCAGATGCTTAACCAACTGAGCCGCCCAGGCATCCCTGGATGGAGGCAATCTTGACATTATCTTGGGCATCTGACAAATATAACTTTCTTTCCTTTACACTCTTTTAAAAAAGTTTTTATTTAAATTCTAGTTGGTTAACACAGTATAATATTAGTTTCAGGTGTACAATATAGTGATTCAACACTTCCATACAACATCTGGTGCTCCTCACAGCAAATGTACTCCTTAATCCCTATCACCTATTTCACCCATCCCCCACCCACCTCCCATCCAGTAACTCTTCAGTTTATTCTCTATAGTTAAGAGTCTATTTCTTGGTTTGCCTCTCTTTCTTTTCCCCTTTGCTCATCTGTTTTGTTTCTTAAATTCCACATATGAGTGAAATCATATGGCATTTGTCTTTCTCTGACTGATTTATTTCACTTAGCATAACTGATGATCAGTGATGTTGAGCATCTTTTCATCCTTTACACTACTGACTAATCCCTTGATACACAAATGTTCATCTAATATATAAAATGAACAATGTGAGTTTATGAAGGTGATACTAACAGAGAATGAACAAGAGGCAAAGAGAAAAGTGAAAGAAGGAGAGAAAGAAATGGAGAGAAAAGAAGAAAACACAACTCCAACAATGAAATACCTGGAGAATAATTTGTATTTCAACAGTCTCTCCATAGAACATTCTTTCATTGTGTATCTAAAGCACAGAGACTTTCAACAAAAATTCTGTTCTCACTGCTCCTGCCTTTGGAATCTCCAGAGTGAAGAAGTTACTTAAAACTCTCACTTGGTAAAGGCCTTGCAAGTATTCTCAGTTGCCAGTGTCCTTCGATGGACCTCCAGCTATTCCCACTGATCTGAATTACTCTCTTCCATAAATAACTATTCTTGTATCAAATAAATAGAAAGGAAAGAGACATTTCTTTTTTTTTATTATGTTATGTTAATCACCATACATTACATCATTAGTTTTTGATGTAGTGTTCCATGATTCATTGTTTGTGTATAACACCCAGTGCTCCATGCAGAAAGAGGCATTCCTAATAAGATAGTTGCACATAGATGATTAGTTGAAAATAATGCAACTTTTCTATCTACTGAGCTATTGTCAGAAAAAAAAAAATTCAGCTTATTCTTTAGGGAACTTTAAGTCTAAAGAGTCTATTACTATTTGAAATATTTTGCAATGATATGAATGATATGCCCTTTTTGCATAAAGCAAACCACAACCAAGTTAGCAGTTATTATTTCTGAAATCCCAACAATTTTTGACTTTGTACTCTACTCCATGAAATTCATTTTTCCCTATATTCACATATTTATGGTAGGAGATAAACTATCATATGCCTTTTATCCTTTTAAACAAAGCTGTTATATAATATTTGAAAATAAAATGTAAACAATCTGATAATTTATAAAACAAAGGCTTACTGAGGGATTTGACATTTACTTAACATTATGCCCTTTAAGAAAGTTATAGTTACATAACTTCCAGCATTGCATTTGTGATTAAAAAGGGATATGTGATTTTTTATGTAAAGACATCTATTCAAAACGCAATATTAATTAGAGCATTGTCTTCTTTAAAATTTGAACTTTCCAAATAAATGATTTTATACTTGTGTTTACAGATATTTAGAGTCCAGTCACTGTTAAATAACAATTGTTAAGAGCATGAGCTTCAAGTTCAGAGAAGCCTGCTTCAAGTTTCAAATAAACCATTTGTTAACTGTGAGGCTTCCGTTAAATTACTTAACACTTCAACACTTCAGCTTCCTCACATTTAATAGTTGGGAGGATTAAGTGACATAAGGCATGCACGTAAAGTGCTTAGCCCACATTGCATAGCATATTACATATTCAGTGATATTTGAAGGCACCATTATTATTACTGTAAGTGTAAACTGCTGGCACATGATGAATATTGCTACAAATGCATTTTTTCTTCTACTAAAAGCAACAGAGGGTTCTTGGACAATTGAGTCCCAAAAGTTTTAAAGAAACTGAATTACAGAACCAATTTCAGTAATATTTTCCAGATATATGTACATATAGCCTGTAATATAGTAATATTTTCCAGATATACATATATATAGCCTGAAATTTTATTTCATGCTGTTGGAGTATGATATGAAATCCCTTTCAGTATAAGAAACTAGCTTCACATTTCCTCTCTCTACCAAGTCAGTTTGAAATGAATCTTTGGTGAAACAATATACACACAAACTTTGAAGAAATATGTGGAGAATATATATATTCTATAATTACAGCTTATATTGTTTTTCTTTCTCTTTTTAAAAATTGATGGATATTTGGAGATCCTGGCAAAGTATCATTTGAAGAAAATTAAATCCAGAGAATGTTGAAGGTGTGAAAGCCTAAAATCTTTACCCTAGTGTGAAAACCTTAAAGACTTTCTCTATCACCCATTTTTTTTTTTTTCTTCAGAATATCTTCTGTAGCTGAGTAGTTACTTTAAGCATTCCTCTCTATTGGTTATGTCCTACAGTGAGTTACTGGGAAAACTGTTGTGCTTGATCAGGTTAGCTGACATTTTCTTCATTGAATTCTATCATTTTTTCTAAGGTACAGAAAAGATCTATTCCTTATCATTTATTGCTCTTAGGACACTAATAATACCCCATCAGTGATTTATGAGTTATAACTTCAAATATGTAGTCTAATTTCTACCAGGTACGACATCTGTATAAACAAAGCAGTCGAACTAGGAAAATGTCATGACACTTTACAAGCAAGCACTCACCAAAAAATTATGCAAATCTAACTTGAAAGTCAAATTCTTTCTTTTTCCCCACAAAGTCTCTCTCTTGCTCCCTCTCTCTCCAGCTCTTTCTGTCTCTCAATCTGTGTTTCTTTCTGTCTCCCTCTCTCTCTCTCTCACACACACACACACACACACATTCATATAGTATAATAGTGTGTAATGTAAAAAGCAAAAAGCAGGACTGTCTCAAATATGTTGATGCAAATGATCGCATTCTATAAAGTATTCAAAGCCTTCAATCTCGTCCACTGTGGTTCTAATTATGTCCCTGAGACTGATAATAAAGTACACTAAATTTTCAGTATAAGTGTCAAAAAATTTTTCAAAGTCAAATGAACTATAAGGCAAATTCATGTTTAGATAAATAAAGAGAATGTAACAGTCCATCATGCAGAAATGCAATTAATTGTGTTGCATGAGTAAAGAAGGTCAAAGACAAGCTGTTTGCTTTTTTCAGCATTTTGAAGACACTAAAAATTCCACACAACCTAAATTAACCCAGGCCTATTTCCTTATGATATTACTAAATTCACACTACCTATTGCACCATAATTTCTTATAATACACCTGCCAATATTGATAAGACTTTATTTGTTTATAAGGAAAATGTATTTTTCAAAATCATCGGAATTACATAAGCTAGAAAATGTGTAGAGCTTTTCTAAAAATATAGAATTGTTTTATCATTTTTTTTAAATTTCAATTTCTTTCCCTTAAATATTATTTTAAGCCTGATCACTTTGCCCTTAAATTCATTTAAGTATATCATTCTGAAACTAATATATGTAGTATTCAATAAATAAGTGATATACATCGTTATCTGATTTTCCAGAAGTGATTATCTGTTGTTGAACAACTCTACTTAATGTGTGAATAAATCTATTTATGTTTCATATCTCAAACAGAAAATTAGAAAATCAGTCCTCAATAAAAGCAAACATAGATACATGTTTGACTTGGAATTGTACATTTTACGTATCTATACATTTGTTGATGATATATATTTCATATATATATCATAATACTTATATAATACTAATGTTTATTACTCTGCTATATTTGCTGTACTTATTTACCTCCTCCAAGAAATTGAGATCTCCTGTGTATCACTTGCTAACCTATCTGGTTAGCAATAACTTGAAGATAAGGGCTAAAACAGAAGGGATTAATGTGACATCCCAAGTTCATTTAAAGATATACACTATAATCTAGGCTAAAATTCTCACTGACCCATCATCTCCTTATACACATCAAGGAGCAGGCAAGAATATTTGGTACTTTAATGCTTATTTTTTGGATGCCCTCACCTTTATGATCAATAAACTTTAATATTTCTTGGAGACATGACTAAAACTTTACTTTTGGATATCCCAAATTGCCTAACTATACATGGCAAGAAGAAGTTTAACTCCTACTAGAGATGTAAAGGATATCAGTAAAAGAGAAAGTGAAGAACAAAGATTACTTTAAAAGATAAGCTATATAATGTCAAGATATACAAATAAAATCTGCATACAGACTAAGGAATATTGAATCCTCCTAGGCCACTGTTAAGACTATGAATTCATTCTAAGTGCAATGTCTTTGGCTGAATGTCATATTTCTAACAATAGATGGGGAGCAGAAGAGACTCCTACAATGCTTCTGTGTTCTTGTATTATTTATTTGTTCTTTTTCTTTTTAAATATTTAATACTGTGAAATATATCACATAAAAGAATGCTTAAATCACAGATATTGAAATCAATAGTTATGAAGCATATTTTTCTATACTAAGTCTCTATCTTTTCTTTCTTTTTTTTTTTTTAATTTTATTTATTTATTTGACAGAGAGAGATAGCGAGAGAGGGAACGCAAGCAGGGGGAGTGGGAGAGGGAGAAGCAGGCTTCCCGCTGAGCAGGGAGCCCGACGTGGGGCTCGATCCCAGGACCCTGGGATCATGACCTGAGCTGAAGGCAGATGCTTAACCAACTGAGCCACCCAGGGGCCCCTCTATCTTTTCTTAAGAAAGAGATTATCATAAATAAAATTTTGCATAATTTATCATTACATAAGCATATTAATATATAGACTGATGCATACTCATGTAAGCACTATGACTTTCTTATTTTGTTATTTGAATACCCTTTTAAATAAGAAAGAATTTTTATCTCCTAAAATAAAACCCAAACAATCATAAATCATTTTAACTTCCATGAATTTTGAAGAGAAAGAGACATATAAATTGCTATTGGGTAAGAACATATAATTTGAGAGCTTTTAAATCAAGGACTTTTATAAATCATACAGAATAATATAGTATTTATAAATCTTAAAGGACAAAGTTTATGTGACTAAATCTTACAAGATTATTTTTCAGTAATTTAAAAAATTATTTTAATCCATTAGACAATTATGTAGAATTGTTTTCTTTTTCCTTTTTTATTAATAGTACATTTCTAAATCTAATCTTTTGTCTGAAAGGGTAAATCTCTGAGGCTTCTCGCAATGTTTATTTGATTTTTTTTATAACCTTGGTCGCACACCATACATTCAAGCTGGCATATTCTATAAATTGCAGACTAAAACCAAATTATAGCCTTAAAGTAGCTGAAACTTTAATAATGGCTGTGAGTTACACTGAATTAAATTAATATGAATTAAATTAAATTTACTTTTATAAGATACATACCATGAGTATGAGTATGCATGCTTTAGAAAAACAACTTTGAATAGTAGTAATCAAGGGAAATTGCATCAAAATATTATTTGAGTATCAGTATAATATGCCTGCCATTTTGAATACTGAAAAATCCACATTTTGGTACAAAAAGTGTAAATGTATTTTCAAAACTTGTTTATTTGGGAAATACCATGTATTTAAAACACTGTATATAAAACATTATTTCATCAAGATGTGGCCTTCTACCTAAAATCTCACTGAAATAACCTAAAGAATATAAATATGGGGAAAAAACCTACCAGAAGTTGGACACGATGGTTTTCATTGAACAATTCATAGTTTAATACAAGAATATGGACATTCAGCTTAGAAGTAAATTTCCTTGCTATCCTGAATTGAGTCACGTAAATTTTGGATGCTCAGGGCAGCAGGAGTAATGACTGACTTTGTGAAGGGTATCATACACTTGGAACTGTGTTTTCTCATAAATGATCACAAAAAGGGAATCCTTCCAATTATAGAAGGGACAAGTAACATATGTATTTTGTCAAACCAATGGAAAACATACTTTTCACAACACTGGATTATAAAGGTGTGTAAAGTGAAGTGTGTTAAGTGAATTGTCAAGTATTTCCTTTTCTCTTTGCCACCAACAATTCAAGATCTGACTTAAAACACTACACTATTTGAGGTATGAAGAAAGGTCTTCATAAGAGCAAATGCTAAAAAAAACAAAAACAAAAACAAAACCCAAAACAGGCAAACACATATTTTGAACACTTAAAGAAAGGCTAATATCTCTAACCTGAAACTCAAGAGATACCTGCTCGAATCCACCTGATATAAAATCAAACTTATGTGAAGAAATCTGATATATCAGGAAAAAAATATGTCAGTGATACAATGAACGGTAGATATCCATGTGTCATGGCTCCAAGCAATTCTTGTTGGCATCATTATAACTACCCAGATTTTCTAATAAACTGAGCATTTAGCATCTTGCCTGAATTGTAAGTATGTCCATTTGCATTCCAAATTAGCTCTCTAATCCTTCATCCTTCAATCCTTTTTTATGGTAAAATGCATTAAACACACACACACACACACACACACAATCCCACTTTTATTTCAGAATTCATAGCAGGTTCTTTGTTGAAAAATCAAAAGTAAGACATTTAAGCATGTATCTTCCAAAGAATGTGCTCAAGATCTCTTTGAAATGCGCTAAGGAATTAAGACTTCCTATCCCAAATAGGGCACTGCTACCTTTTTCTGAATCCATCCTTTTTTTTTTTTCTTTTTAATCTTGTCTTTTTTCAAAAACTAGAGGTTAATGACTCTTACTCCAAGGCTATTTTCTCAAAGAAGTGTTGTATAAAGCCAGAACTCTTTCATTTTTATGGTCATCTTAAAATTATGAAGAAAAAATAAAAGAAAAAATAAATAGAGAAAAGGAAACATAAAATGTAAAAAAAAAGAAAAAAAAATCTTGATGGATGTTCCAAAATTTTCTTCATTTATTTTCACAAGATGCTAAATACAGCACAGAAACACATTTGTAATTTTAGTTGTCTAAATGGCATTAGAAATTCTTGGTTGCCTATAAAAGATAAACAAAGCTCAAATAGTGGCCTTGGTTCACATATGTAGGTTTAGTTTCCCAAACTTAATAATAAAGAATACAACCTATTCACCTTTTTATTCACCATCAAGTTGGAAAATAATCACCATATGATTTTTCTCACTATGTAAGAGACACTGTAGTGAGTTATTTTTCTTTGTGATCCTTAATTGAAATCCAGAGCTATTTAACTTCTATATTTATATTCTTGACCACTATTCATGAATGTTTGGCCAACAGACTTATGAAAGATGCTAATGTAAATATCAAAATATGTGCTGATAATTAATTTTAATTTTTATCCAAGTAACTATTAGTTTTTCCAGTCTTTTTTATGGAACAAATCATTCATATCCAAAGCTAAAATTTTAATAAGAATATCTGAGGAAGAAATTCAGAAATCATCTAGGAAATGCAAGGAAAAAAAATCTGCCTTTAAGAAAAAGTAAATTTGAGGAGGAGGAATTTTTATTCATATTGCTCAATTTCTCATAAATTTGCTCAACTTTCCATATAACTGAGCAAGTGTTACCTGAATTTTTAAAAAAATTATTTAGCAAAAATTGTATTTGTCTAAAATATGTATGGGAAGAACAATGTATCAAACAGACACTCACATATTTTCACAGAGCCACTTACAGCAAGTAAAAATTCATTATGATAGATAAAAGAGCCCTATACTTTTGGAAATGCTGTATAACTTTCATAAATACATATATGCCTTCATCTTAAGGTGTTTATGCAATGATCCCTTGCTACATTCAGGATTAAATATGCACATTAGAAGAAACATGAAAAAAATAGTATCCATTTTCTTAGATAACCTCTTGCCTTTAAAGTAAATCCAGCAATTAGTTTATTGTGTTAAATCTAATATATTGTGAATAAAGAATCATAGCAAATCTGAATTACAGACCTCTTTAAAAGACAGACCCTATAACAATCTCAGGAATAATCTTGTAAATGGATATATTTTAAATCTGTATCATACATAGTCCCTAAACTAGTTTGCATAGAAATTTAAAAAGCAGTTTGCTGAGTTCCTACTACTAGAATGTGCAACAAAATCCTGGGTAAAAATCAGTAACAGTGGAAAAGATACTATTTTCTCCCTTTTTTGGGAGGTTGAAGTAGACTTGATCAGTACACTTTCAGTTCTGACTTAATGATTTGAATTTCAGGACCATTGTGCAGTACATTTGCATTGTGAAATGTTTAAAATGTTTTTAAAAAGTTGAAAAAATGAACATACCATCAGAAAAACTTATAGAATAGTATCAACAGAGCATCAAATTATATAAAACTGTCTCCCACATTCCCTCAGGTCAAAGTCATACCGTAACCCTAACTGCCACTGACCTTCACTTACACCTTCCAACCAGGAAAAAAAAAAGTATGATTTAAGTAAAAACATAAAAACAAAAGATCACTTACATGACGATGATAAAGAAACTACCACAATTATATTTTACACAAGCCTTTCTACCTGAATAATTCCCTTTGAAACATGAGCATAATGAATCAGGACATTACAAATTACATGATATATTTATTTTTATAAAGATAATCAAATAGAACTAAAGTGGTTAGAAATTATGTTTCTATAGACTGGGAAGACAACTTTATACATCTTCTTTCCTTTCCTATAGCAAGTTGTGCATTTGTTGAAAAAGAGATTTTCCTGACCCCATTTTCACTGGGCTACTTTCTCTACAAATAGCAAAGGTTTAGTTATTATTAGCACTGCCCAATAGACCTACAGGTGAAACGATTATTGAATATGGCATACATTTTGTTAGGAAAAGGCACTAGAAAGAAAAATACAGCTGCAAGTTTATTATAAAAATATGCTTTTGCTTAAAGGGAAATTGCAAAAAAAATGTTTCTTCTCTATTTTAATTGGGTAATCCCAGGCATATTTTATGTGCAGAATACTTCAAATGGTGAGGAAAACGAGTGTAATTTAGCAACTAATAGTTTTTAAAATAGCCTTTTAAGATATTTTTTTGTTGGTCTCTTGAAGTTCTACCAGCTGGTTTGCAATTACAGAAATGCTATAGAACGTATCACTCTGGGACAGAGGAATTACTAGACACTTTAGTGGAGTAGGATCAAAGGCCGACAAGGGGCTCTACTTAGAAGATAAAGAAAGTACAATAGGGTTGTGAAAAGTTTTATTTGAGATCATTTCCTTATTTCTCAAAGACTGAATAAAACTTGTGAAACATCAGCAATCCACTTTCCTCTGACCTGAACTTCTATAAGCCAACTGCTGTAGTTTAATAGTTTGATTTGTTGGGGGGAAAAAAGGAAGAAGAAGAAAAGAGAAATAAGCTGGTTTTGTTCTATCAGGTATGTAGTCATGTCAGGAGATGGAGTGCCTTGTTTATTCAAATGTGCTTTTAATTATAGAATACCTATATCACATACATCATATATGTATAATAATAATACAAACAGAATTTATATTAATAAAATAATGCAAATAAAATTTATACTAAGATAATATAAATCATTTCTATAGATAGAAATTGACTAAAATAAGATGTCTATTATATAACCTTTAATCTAGTCAGCCATAACATAAGATTTTATGACATTTTTTACTGAAAAATTAGAAAACATTTGGTGGACCTCCCTTTCCTTTCCTCTCTGATTTATTTTCCAAGCACCTACTGAAAGGTATCAACTCCATTCTAAAATGGATCCATCAGTCTATTATATAGACTAGATATCCTATTCCTGTTCTAATCATCACTACTTTCTTCAGTATCTTCAAGAAGTTTCTCTCTAAAGCACTTTTATAGATATTTACTTAAATATCTCCAGTGGTGGAAAACAAAAGCAAGAAAAAACAAAGCATCTTTTCACGTCCAATGTGTCCTAATTCTTGGTTTCACTTCTGTGCTTTCATGTTAGCAAATGACAGTTTAGAGAGCAAATTTTACACCTCCTGTCACTCTGTATTCAACACCCACTATTTCTTTACTCATTGATTTATACTCCAATCCTATTAATCTACTGAACTTCAGTTGTCAAGGTCATAAATGACACTCATATTACTAAATCTGATAAACATATATTTTTTTCTTATTGAAACTCAGAAGTATTTTTCATTGTTTAGTATTGCCTCCCTACCTCAGAGTTTTCTCTTCTATTGGCTTTCTCCTATTTCTCTGGCTATTTCTTCTCAGTATTTTCTGAGTGCCATAAGCTGCACTAAAGTGTTAAATGTTGATTTTCCCAGGGTCTTTTCCCTTATCTCATTTCTCTTCATTCTGCATCTACTCTTCTTGTCAGGGTGATCCATTCCATGAATCTACCTTCTATATGCTAATAACCACAAATATACATTTCAAACTCATCTCTATTTCTCGAGTTCAACAATCATATATCCTGGTTTTTGGCATTTGAGTGCCATACAGCATCTCTGATCATAGCATAAAATAAATCCATTGTCTTTCTTCTCAGAAATGATTTTCTAGTATTCCTTGTTTTAGAGCTGGATACTACAATTCACCACTATTCATGGCACAGACATTCATACTGTTTTTATCTCACCTTACACCTATGTTATTGTCTCTTCCATCAAAGTCTTGTATTTAATCTCTGGCTATACACCTAATTCCTTGAATATTTGGCTTTCTAGCTGTCTTAGTCCATTCCAACTGCTATAACAAAAATACATGGTACTAGGTTGCTTAACAATAAATGCAGTTCTGGAGGTGGGAGTCAAATACTAAAGCACTGTCAAATTCTGTGTCTGGTGAGGGAGGGCTTACTTCCTGATTCATAAACAACTGTCCTCTGACTGTGTGATCACATGGTGGAAGGGAGGGCTCTTGAGGATTTCTTATAAGGCACTAATCGTATTCATGAGGGCTCCACATTCATGACCTGATCATCTTCCAAAGGCCTCCCTTCCAAATATTATCACACTGGGGATTATGATTTCAACACATTAATTTTGGAGGGATATACACATTCAGTCTATAGTAATAGCTCAGAGTGTCTCTTAATACTTTGATCTAGAAGTCATCAAAGGAGATATTGGATGGCCATATTACACTGTAGCTTCACTGTTCTTATTTTGACTCTGAGGCAATTATCAGAAAAAAAAATCAAAAATTAGTGTTAAGAAATGTAAGCCTTTCAATCTGATTCTTTTCTTAACCCTCAAGTGATGTACAGAAACCTCTGATAACCTATTTTATCTTATGACTTGACGGGGAGAGAGGACTAGTAGAGCAGATGATGGCCTGGTAAACTGTTTCTTTCTCAAAGAGTCTAAAGTCAAACTTTCTGTAGTACATGTCATCTACATAGAGCTTCTCTCAAATTTACCATTCAGAGAATATAATTGTAGAAATAATGACCTAATAACCTACTCACTAAAGGAGTTTGGCATCCACATCAATAATTTTCTTTATAAAAAAAATCTTCTATTAATCAGGTACTTAAGGGAGAAAAAAAGAGCTGTAGAGGTTCAGTATCCCAAAAGAAGGATGATAATTCCCTCCTTTTTTAGAGGGGAAAAAAGATAATTTAAGAAATGAGATATTTAACACTTTTTTGAATTAGTATTCTCAATTAGAATGGAAAATCTATTGCAGTTTGTAAAGAAAATATATTGAAGAATAGCACATTCTTATGTATTCAACATATTTTACCCTCCCCCAAATAATTCTGATATAATGGTTAAAAAATAAAGTCAACTAAATACCCAAAACATAATATAATTGATAAAGTTTTAGAAAATATTTGAGAAAAGTTAGAAGTTCCCTAATTTTCTAAAACTATAATTCCTTAAGAACTTAGGCATGACTCTTTTTTTTTTTTTTTTTAATCTGTGTGGTTAAGTGCCTACCTATCTCTCCTACCTCATGTCCCACGAGGGACATGCTCCTTGACATCTGTGCTCTAGCAAAACCAACCTTCTTTTATCCAGATTATGCTTTTTCCACAAGTACTTACAGATGCTGGAAAGTAGTGTAAGAACTTTTCTTTCAGGTTATCTCCACTTATATTTCTGATTGCAGCTCATGTTTCCCATCCTTCAAAAATAAAACCCTGCTTTTATGAGTTTGGCTACTAAAACACTTAGCTTATCTCATATAAGTAGAATAACACTCTATGACTATCTAATTTCACTTAGCATGTCCTCAAGGTTCATCTATATTGTAGAATATGACAAGCTTTCCTTCTTTTTATGGCTGAATAATATTCCATTGTATGTATAAAACTCATAGAAATTTAAAATATAATAGTTTTTTTCAGGGGCCCTGGGTGGGGAGAGAATTGGGAAATAGCTATTCAATAGGTAAAGAGTTTTACTCATGCAAGATGAAAAAATTCTAGAGATCTGCTACATAATTTTATACATATAGTTAATAATACCATTCTATACACTTAAAAATTTCTTGAGAGGAGATTTCATGTGATGTGTTCTTACAATAATAAAAAATGTTTAAGAAGGGACGCCTGGGTGGCTCAGTCGTTAAGCGTCTGCCTTCAGCTCAGGTCATGATCCCAGGGTCCTGGGATCGAGCCCCGCATCGGGCTCCCTGCTCCGCGGGAAGCCTGCTTCTCCCTCTCCCACTCCCCCTGCTTGTGTTCCCTCTCTCGCTGTGTCTCTGTCAAATAAATAAGTAAAATCTTTAAAAAAAAATGTTTAAGAAAATGTACTCAGAATTTGGTCAGCAAAAAGATATAGGAAGCAACTTAAATATTTTTATAATTAAGAAAACAGTATCCAAGCCTAGGGGGAGGGAAAAAAAAAGGCAGAAAGAAAACAGTAATCTTCTTATTTCATATGGCCCTAATATAAACGTTCATGGAACCATGAGAACTATTCTTCCTTCTTGCTACAGGTACCATTCTATGCTTGTTTGAGGATAATCATAGCTTAGAGTTTAAGGGCAAAGTCTCTGAAATTAAACTGGCTTAGTTCAAATCCTGGTTCTGCCACTAGCTATATAAACATGAACAAGTCACTTCACTTCTTCTCTGTTTCCACATCTGTAACATGAGTACATTAATAAGATCTATGTCATACACTTGTCATCAATTATGAAAGTAATATATATATAAAGTGATTATAGTCAGATCTAGCATACAGTAAGTGCTCAATAAGTGCTAACTATTTAAAAAATAATTATTTTATATTATATATGAAATATATATACAAACACATATAATACATATTAATACAATATACTTTTATATTACATATAAAATATTTTATATATATTTTGGAATATGTATATTCCATTCACTTGATTCTAAGAGATATGAGAACAAAGATAAAGTTTACCTTGGCACACAATTTATGCTTGGATCTTTTGATTACTATTAAAAAAATTCATCAGTGTTGTCCTGAAAATTTTTAGAAATTTATTTTGAGTTTACAAAGTCAAGAGGGTAGTGCAAAATGGTGACATAGAAGGCTAATGAACATCTCTTATCCCACATATGAGCCAAATATCCAACTACACATGCAACAATTCCCTCTGAAAGAAATTAGAAACTGAATGATTCCTATCCTTCAATGGGAAAAATATCAAAATCCAAATGGGTAAGAATGGTTGAGACACAGTCTTGCTATAAATACTACCCTCAGCATAGTGTCATATAATTAGAAGGAAACCCCCAACTCTCAGTTTTTCTCTGAGGAGCAAAAAAAAAAAACCATCCATCACCCCAAATTTTGAGTCTTCCATCTGAGGGACAAGCCCCTAAAGCACATAGCTCTGAAAGCCTGTGGAGCTTGCCTACATGAGACCCATAAGACTACAGCAAACAAGAAGCAGTTCCTAATGAGTATGGGAGACCTTGTTGTGACTGCCCCTCCCCAGGATTCAGTGCAGACGGAGTAGGCAAAAACACACCCATCTTTCAATATTTCCCATCCTTTCAATATTTCCCATCCTGCAGTGGTCTAACTGCATACTTTATAAGCAATAGGGGCTGGCTGTGATCCTCCCTGGAGCCCAGGAAGCCAGTGGACACTTTCAATAATGGATAGATCATCCAGAACAGATACTTTCACTGGTGAAGTCTACTAAACATTTAAAGAAGAATTAATGCCAATCTTTTTCAAACTCCTCCAAAAAACAGAAAAGGAAGGAATACTTCCAACTCATTTTGTGAAGCTAGCATTACACTGAAATCAAAATCAGACAAGGACACTATTAAAAAAAAAAAGAAGTAAAGAAAAAGAAAATTATAGGCCAATATCCCTAATAAATATAGATGCAAAAAATTCCCAACAAAATATTAGCAAACCTAAGTCAACAGTACACTAAAAGGATCATACATCATGATCAAGTGAGATTTATTCCACAGATACAAGGGTGTTTCAACATATGCAAACCGATACATGTGATACACCACATTAAACAATGAGTAATAAAAATCATATGACCACCTCAGTAAGATGGAGAAAAAGCATTTGACAAGATTTAGCATCCTTTTATGATAAAGGTTTGTAGAAGGTATGTATCCCAACATAATAAAAGTTATATATGATAAACCACTACTCACATCACACTCAATGATGAAAACTTTGGAACAAAACAGTGCAAATGAAAACCAAAATGAGATATCACCTCATACCTGTTAGGATGTCTATTATAAAAAAAAAAAAAAGAGAGAACAAATGCTGGCAAGTATGTGAAGAAAAGGGGACGCAGGTGGAAATAAAAACTGGTACACCCACTATGGAACACAGTATGAAGATTCCTTAAAAAATTAACAATATACTACTATATGATCCAGCATTCCCACTTCTGGATATATACCAAAAGGAAATAAATCACTATCTTGAAAAGATAAAAGTACTCCCATATTCATTGCAGTATTATTCACAATAGCCAAGGTATGAAAACAACCTAAATGTCCATGGAAAGATGAATGGATAAAGAAGTTGTGGTATATATATGCAACAGAATATTATTCCACTTTAAAACAACAACAACAACAAAAACAACAACAACAACAACAACAAGGAAATCCTGCCATTTGCACCAACATGGATACACCTGGAAGGAATTATGGCAAGTGAAATAAGCCAGACAAAGAAAAATACTGCATGGTATCACTTCCATGTGGAATAAAGAAAAAAAAAAGTCAAACTAATAGAAACAGAATAAATGGTGGTTTTCAGGGAATGAAGGATGGGGGAAATAGGGAGAGGTTGGTAAAAGGGTACAAACTTTCAAGTAGAAGAATAAGGTCTGAGGAACTAATGTATACCATGGTGACTATAATTGATAATACTGTATGACATGATTGTAATTTGCTAAGAGAATAAAACTTAAATGTTAAAAAAAAGAAAAAAATTAAAAGTCAAGTGAGAGAGTTTTCAGAGAAGATTAAGAGGAAACAACTGGAACCAAGAGTATAGTGAAGTTAGCTTTTATATTTATTTACCAGTACTTCACTGTCCATTTCCATACTGGATTTCTTTGGTGTTTATTCTTTGTGCCTAAGACTCTAGAAACTGTCCACCACAAAATATCTTGAAATTTTCAATGTAGCTTAATTATTCATTTTAATTGAATAATTTTTTTAAAAAAGTTTGTTTTTATTCTTGTCACTTAAAAGTTCAAAGAATGTTACCAATATTAGCAAATGAAGTTGCTGGGCTTTTTTCTTTTATCTCCTTCTGACTTTCACAATGAGAGCATCATTATCATTTGAAGGCTCACTCCTTTAGTATCACATGAAGGCTACTGATTGCAAATTGGTCCACAGGCTTGAACATTTATACCTAACTGGAGAAAAAGAGTGAGCTTCATTCTCTGAAGCCACCAGAGAACACATATCACATCCCACTGACCTGAAGTAGACTGTGAATAAACTGACAAAATGCTGTGATTATGGAACTGAGATTTTAAAAGCCAATCAAGGTCCATCCCTATTCTTGGGGTGAGGCAACCCTACTGAAATCATATGGCTCAGTAGAAAGGTAGACTGAAAGCTTAGTAGGCGACCAGCAAATCTCATTATGCCTCAGGACCATAGCACAATTCTTAGCTTACCAGAAGACAATCTTTCTGGGTTTATTAAATAATGGCAGATATATAATATATAATAATAACAATGCCATATCATTATAAAGCACTTAGCATCTATGAACCTTAAATAAATAAGTGTATTTATTTCTCATAAACATTCTGTTATTAAGCTATTCCTCTTCTTCTAAATTTATAGACAAGAGAATTAAGTCACAAAGAACTTAGGTAATTTGCTTAGAAATTTACAACTCTTAAGAATCCCTTTTCATAAACAAACCTTTACTGCTTACATAGAGTAAAATTTGAAGGATAGTCTTTCAGTTTCAATTTCCTCTGCAGATATAACCTACTGAACGAAAATTAAGTGTTTCTAAAGAGGGAAATGGTTAAATAAAAGTAATATAAACTTGCTATATTACACTTTGAAACCACTAAAATCTGTATGAACACACATGAGAATATGGGCTCTTCGTTTTCTCCTTGGACAAGGATTATCTTCTATCTCTGTATCTCTAAGTGAGAATGGGTTGACTTACACAGCCTTAAGTTTATTCTGTATTGGTCATGGTTCTCACATCTCATTAGTCATAGTTTCGTTAGCACTTAAATTAGCCCACTCAACCTGCACTACACAATTGCATTTTGCAATTGAATCTTCTGTTTTGTGAATGGATTCTTACCATGAGTTATATTGCTGATGCTAAATTTTGATCATTTTTGAGAATCTGGTAGAGAATAAAGTACATAGGTCAGATCTCCTTTGCCACTTATACAGGTAGTTCATTTAAAATATAAAATATGCATAACATTTAGTAATTCATAGGCCATGAATTGTTCTATGAATATGGAACTACTTCACTTAAACAGATGGACCTATCTCATCCCTGAAACTTACTTAATTTTGCAACAAGTTTTGTGTGATGTGATTCTTTGCTTTTCAGTTATTGATAATTATAAGCAGGAATAAGCTTTAATTTGAATTTAGTTTTTAAAATTTGTATTGTGAATAAATGTAATTTCAGAATGATAAAACATATTTGTTTCTATTTATGCCATTAATGATTCTTTGCATTGTGTCTAAGTGAGAAGCATAGACCTTTGTAAATTTTTACTAGAAAGCTATCATAAGATTTATTATTCTAAATAAAATGTGCCTACCATTCAGTTCCTTCTGGGTAGTTCCATAAATGTTGATTTAGATTTAAAAAGGCTTAAAATAATTACTGAGTTAGGCTTGATTCTGCATATTCATTCAGTGTACTCAATAGTTAAAACAGGTGTATTTTTGTTATTCCAGGGATGACTACATACACTTTTCTGTGCTTTCTTTTTAGTTTTATCTAAAAATACAAGGCTCAATGTCTATCATATAGCAGTGAACTATTTTAATCTGATTTGGTTAGAGTTTATTTTAGGTTTATCTATCATTCAAAACACACTTACATTGCAAAAGGAAGAATGATTAATGTATTGTGATTCACATATTTGAGAGACTACATACATTCAATAAATGCAAATATCAATATACATATCATAAATTTATTTAGCAAGCATTTCTATGTTTATGATGTCTAGGAAGCATTTTAAATGCTCTGAAAATATCAATTTATTTAATCTTTAAAACAAGTCCATGAGGTAGACAATGATTTTAGAAATGAAAATATAGACACCAAAGGATATTAAGTTAACTACCACAGTAGTTCAGCAGGCACGGTGAAAGAGCCAGAAATCAAGCCTGTATTCCAGTTAGAGAATCCATGCTTTTAAAAAGCCACATTACCATATTGCATCTCAGCTGGGTTAAAATATTTGAGACAAATCATTTTAGATTCTTCGTTCTTAGTCTATTTTTTAATCTCCAGTCTCTCCATGTGCTAAATAAAGAAAATGAGTTGAGATTTTATTTAAGATTTTACCTATGTGTATTGATCTACAATTTAACTTATTTTGGTTTTATTCTTACTGGTGCATGGTGGTTTCAGTATCATGAAAGGATCTCCTTTTTTTTAACTTTTATCTCTTTTTAACTCCTTTATCTCCTTTTAAATCCACTTTCTCTAGCTGCAACTGAGACCAGGTCCCACCTTGGGAAGGATCTAGGCACAGAAGCCTGATTCCATTCTTTTCAGAGTAAAATTATACTTGGGTGTTTATTTCCTTTTCTGTTCTCATTTTGGGGTGTAAACACTAATTGGATAAAATTATGATGAGACCCAGTGAAAACAGGCCTATCAGTGCCAAAGGGATCCTCAGTTTATCTTCCCAGCTCTGCTTAAGATGCCAAGAGGTTGCACGTGGGGCTTAGCACCAAATCCTCCTTAATGACAAACTGTGAATTTGCGTCCTCTACAGAGTCTCCTGTCACTAATGTATGTCAATGGCAAACAACTGGTTCAAACTCCAGGTGTTTATGATCCCAGGTAATTCTCTTTTCATAACTTGCATCTAATTACATATATCCTACTTGTTAATCATTAGACTTGGAATTTACACATATTCAACAACAGCAAAAAAAAAATATTAGTCACTTACGTGAGTAAATCACTGAGTAAAATTAATGAAACGAAGGTTAAATCCCTTTACAATGAATTATTTTACAAGCCAAATTTCTGTACGAAGAAAAAAATTTTTTTTCAGTTCTGGATATATATCCCATTTACTTAAAGAGTTTTTGATGTAACAGATCATAGTTCAATAAAGAAAATCTGGAATTTTCACTGTACTATAATACATTTAAGAAATAATGCAAAACATATTACTACAATAATTATTTGTTGAATAAACACAAGAGATTTTAATGCAATGTAATATTGGTTGTTAGGTCTATTCAAATGCCTGAAATATTTCAAAGCTGTTTTTACTTTTTAGGTAAAATTTAATGACAAGCAAAATAACCTCACTTGTGGAGGTTACTTCAGGCAACCTATAGGGTGCGGCAACAATGGCAATGAATCAGGTCCTTGTGACTTTGTAAAAACTGTTAATAGTATCAGAACAAAAAGGTAAAAAGATATAAATGGACCAATGAATGAGATTGGCTACCATGTCAATCTCTTCCTCAGAACCCTGGCATAACTGAGACATGCTCGGTGTTACTTGTACTAATTTCTGTAGGCAAGAAATTGCTGGGGTCTTAACATCATAGGCCCATGTATCTGCACTATAGTGACAGGCATTAATAGGAATAAACAGTTTTCTGTATGATTACTCCTCTCTATCTCTTTACTCGTCTTACCTTACCAGCTCACTCTTATCTTTTATTACTTTCAATCTCATAGGCTCTGCTTGCTCAGATGTTCAGCTTTCTCCTCAATTTGGCTTGCTGTGATCACCTTATTGACCATATTACTCACATGTTTTTTCTCTATGCATCCTTTCTTCTCTAGTTTTGGTGTATAAATGCCTTATTGTCTAGTTATTTCACAGTCCATAATCCTGTTAAAGAGAAGCTACTGGCTCAGTACACATTTCTGAGCCAGGCCTAACAGCAGTGACCAAAATGAAGGCAAATGTGCTATAAACTATGGGGTGACTGGGTGATAGACACTGGGGAGGGTATGTGCTCTGGGTAGCGCTGTGAATTGTGCAAGACTGTTGAATCACAGACCTGTACCTCTGAAACAAATAATGCAATATATGTTAAGAAAAAAAAAAAAGAAGAAGAAGATAGCAGGAGGGGAAGAATGAAGGGGGGGAAATCGGAGGGGGAGACGAACCATGAGAGACGATGGACTCTGAAAAACAAACTGAGGGTTCTAGAGGGGAGGGGGGTGGGAGGATGGGTTAGCCTGGTGATGGGTATTGAGGAGGGCATGTTCTGCATGGAGCACTGGGTGTTATGCACAAACAATGAATCATGGAACACTACATCTAAAACTAATGATGTAATGTATGGGGATTAACATAACAATAAAAAAATTAATAAAAAAATATGGTCATCAAGGACTATCCATGGGGAACTCTATATTAGGCAGCTTCCTTAGGAGAGTTTGGGGACATAGTAGTTCACAATTAATAAGTCTAGTTATACACATATATACACACACAGATGTCTTGTGTACATATACATTAAATATATATGCATATGTATATATATATAAATTTCAATTCTTATGCAATTCTTACATAAATTCTTTCATAATTCCTACACAAGTCCTTTCATGTTGGTACTATTATCTACAAAGTATGAAAAAACTCAAGATAATAAAATGACTCACCTAAGTTTAGACAGCTTGTAAACAGCAGAGCAAGTAATTGAATGAAAGTTTTCTTTGGTTTATACAGATCTTTTCCCAAAATAGACACTTTTCAAACCCAGCGTTCCAAATGTGCTCCATTATATTTCATGGATCTTATTACCAGTATACTTAATCATCACATAGTTCTACAGGCTATTAAATGAAATATTATTTTTCCTATGTATATGTGTTGTGTTTGTATAACTGTAGAAATATTGAAAATGCAGTTGTATAAAGAATTAAAACAAATCACCCATAATAGTTAACTCATGTTAATTATAATAAAGAATTTATTGGTTTTCCTTGTTACTAGGCAGATACAGACATATGATATAATTAAGAAACAAAAGAATGTGTCTAGGCTACTCTTACTTAGAGAGTAACATGTACTAACAAGTACAGTTTCATGTGTTGCTACACTATTTCAAAAAAATGTTAATGGATACACAAGCAAATTTTATGTTTAAAGAAGTGCTTTCTATAACAAACAAAAACTTCCTATATTATTCCCAGTTTTTTTGGCAGTCTTCTCATTGTGTTCCCATATATTAAAATTATGTGCACATCTAAAAATTGTTTTGTTTTATTAAAAAAGTCATAAAAAGTGGAATTACTGGATCAAATTTCATAAACATTTTAGAGATTTTAATGTGTATTATAAAATTCCCTTTCCTTAATTTGACCCTTATTTATAATCTCATCATTATGATAAAAATATCTAAGCAAGATATCTGTCAGCTTTAAAGAGTGCCATTAGCTTTAAAAGAAATAAAAAGCCATATCCTGAATTTTGGCAAGAATTCCTTAAACCATACTATAACTTAGAAATATTTGACACACTTATTATATCTTAGCTTTATAGCCCTGAGAAAAATCTATGTATTTGAGTTTTATTCTATTTTTTTAGTTACTGCTTTCTCCATATAAGTTGATTACCTGTAAAGTTTATTATTAATTTTCTGTAATTCCATGTACTGTAAGATGTTAAAGGCATCACTGACTTAGTACTGAAAAAAGAAATATAAAGAGAAAAACTAAACAATAACAAATAAATAAAAATAAAATTAAAAATAAAGTCATGATTGACATTCAAGGTGAAAATTTTTCTCATTTCATGCTCAGACCAATAACATGGATGACTAATTTCATGAATCTTAAAAAAAAACTCTTAACTTCCCCTATATTGGAAATTTCTGGGCAATTATTTAAATTAGAAAAAAAGAAGTAACATAAACTCAGATTTCTCCTTCTGTAAAAGTCTATAGTATTAGAATCAGCGGTGTGCTGAGAGTCAGCTCATGTCATTCCATGGGAGCTTATTGTGACATTTTCATGAATTTACTAAATGGTTGTTAAATAAAGTTGTTATTAAAAATTCAGCTAAATAAGTTTATAATTATATAAACTGACAAAACAAAGATAAATATTCAAATTGCATCAACACCTAAGTATTTTACTACATTTTATCATTATTTCTGTTTTTGAGATATTTATATTCATATTATATACTCATACATTTATTTATATTATATAAATTACATATATATTAGACATGTCTTGAAAGAGGTCGCTGTGTTGGCAAGGATGTGGAGAAGGGGGAACCCTCTTACACTGTTGGTGGGAAGGCAAGCTGGTACAACCACTCTGGAAATGGAGTTTCCTCAAGACGTTAAAATTAGAGCTACCTTACCACCCAGCAATTGCACTACTAGGTATTTACCCAAAGGTACAGATGTAGTGAAAAGAAGGGGCACATGCACCCCAATGTTCATAGCAGCAATATCCACAATAGTCAAACTATGGAAGGAGCTGAGATGCCTTTCAACAGATGAATGGATAAAGAAGATGCAGTTTATATATACAATGGAATATTACTCAGCCATAAGAAAGGATGAATACCCACTATTTGCATCAACATGGATGGAACTGGAGGGGATTATGCTAAGTGAAATAAGTCAAGCAGAAAAAGACAATTATCATATGGTTTCACTCATATGTGGAACATAAGGACTAGCATGGAGTACCACAGGGAAGGGAGGGAAAACTGAATGGGAAAAAATCAGATAGGGAGACAAACCATGAGAGACTCTGGACTCTGGAAACTAAACTGAGGGTTACAGATGGAAGGGTTGGTGGGGGATGGGCTAACCAGGTGATGGGTATTAAGGAGGGCACATGTGGTGATGAGCACTGGGTGTTATACACATCTAAGGAATCGTTGAACACTACATCAATGTAATGTAGTACAAATGATGCTGGCTAATATGCTGGCTAATTGAACATAATAATTGAAGATAATTGAACATAATAATAAAACAAATTTAAGAAAGGATTTAAAGTTAACTGGAAGAATGCTTTATGTCCGTGAAGATTCTGGTTCTAAATACTTATTGTTTTCAAATAATAAATGTCGTATCAATGTCCTGAAATTATAAAACCAGGGCTTTAGTGTGTTTTTGTGTTATTTTCCTCTCTCTTTTAATTCTCCATGGTTCATGGAGTGAAGAAGTAGCAGTGTATAGCAGAAAGGAGATGTCTGATGTGAGAGACTAGGGTGAAACCTCAGGAGATAGGCTGCACTATCTTTCAGAAAGGTCTTTGTATTCATTTAGTTATTGTACAAAAGTGTCTGTACTTTACTAAAGAAAAAAAGAAAAAAAAAATCTATAATCACTAATGTCCCAGGGGGGATATATAGTGAGGGTGCACCTAGTTAATGTTATGGTTGCCTAGAAAAATGGGGAGAAAACAATGACTATGAGCTAAACTCAGATACTGCTGGAAGATTGAAATTACTTTCAAATATAGTAGAAACTTTTACTCCACTGTGTGCAGAATCACTAAAGGAAATATAAAATAATTAGTGTTAAATTTTGGAGAAAGCAAGAAATAAGTTGGCATTAGGTTTCTTGCTATGAGATTCCTAGTTGTTATAGAGTCAGCAGTGCCAATGATGACCAAATTATAAATCATTTAAACACTAAAATAATGCAGAGACATTTCAGCCAAACTGAAGAACATGAACTGTATATTTCTTGAGTGTCTCTTGTATTTTCATATATATATTTAGGGGCCTAAAAGCATTATTTCCTTTTAAAAGTCTCAGTAACCTAATTAAAATGCAATTGTTCTTTCATCTTCCAACATAATCTATCTTTATTTCATTGGAAGTTACCCTTTTAGTTTTAAAAATATAAATTTTAACATATAACATATGGCCAGAATATATTTCATAACTTTAAGGTAACTTTCACTGTAAGAAATTGAAGAAAAGCATACCAAAATAGCTGCTGTTCCATTGAGAATTTAACCCAAAGCACAATGCCTTGGGGACATGGCTTACAAAGAAATACAATTATTTGTGTCATATAAGTTTATAAGAAGTGATACCTCATACCTGTTATTCAGTGGAAAGAACACTGAATGTAAAATAAGACCCAGTTTCCAAGTCCTAAGCATGGCACTTATTATGATATGGCTGAGGACAATTAAGTTAAACTCTATTTACATCATGTACAATGAAAATAAACTTTCTCTTAAGCTTTGTGCAAACAATCTTATATGTGGCAGCACTTTGTAAAATTCTTTGATTATTTTACTGATAATCATATATCACTCTTAACACCTCATTAAAGAAACCAAACATATCCAAAAAAAAGAAAGAAAGGAAAAGAAAGAAGGAAAGAAAAGAAAGAAAGAAAGAAAGAAAGAAGAAAGAAAGAAAGAAAGAAAGAAAGAAGGAAAGAAAGGAAAAAAAAAACAAACACATCCTACAATTGGAAATAAGAATTCTGTTATTTCCCACAAATGTATTTTCCAGGAAGATAAAAATTTATCCTTTTCAATTAATTATTAATAGTTCATAAGTCAAATATAAGTCTTTGAAAATTCTTGCTGTATAAAAAAATACTGGAATTCATAGTATAAAATAAAACTCTAATAAAACAAAGACTTTGAATATTGAATGAACATTATGAAAATTCTAAATAAAGAACTGCAACCATGCTGCTTAAAATTTTCCTAAAATTTGGTGCAGAAGATCCTCTATAGTCCTCTACAGAATGAAAATTTTGACTGTGATTCATAATAGTGAAAGATCCTTTTTATTTATTGAGGTAGGCATAATTCTAAGGATATACCTGCCAAGATGTCTATTCCCTCATTATTCATTCAAATATTAATCTAGGTACCATGGTAAAGGGATTCTGCAGATGTAATTGAGGTCTCAAATTAACTGAAACTAAGATAAAAAGATTATCTCAGTGGACCTGAGCCATTAAGGTGAATCCATTAGAAGAATAGAGTTTTCCCTGGTGAGTGGAAAAGAGAAGTGAGAGAATCAAAGCATGAGGAGAATTTAACATACTGTGGCTGGCTTGAAGATGGGGGCATGAGGACTGGCAACACATATGACAAAGAATTTGTATATCTTCTAGAAGCTGAGAGTAGCCCATGGATAACAGCAAACAAGAAAACAGAAACCTCTGTCCTACAACATCATAGAAGTGAATTCTGGTAGCCATCTGAATGACCCTGGAAATGCATTCTTCCCCAGAGATTCCATATATGATTCCCACCTAGCCAACACCTTGACTTCAGCCTTGTAAAACCTAAACAAAGACTCAGTGGAGCTTGCTAGGATTTCTGACCTATAGAATTATTAAATAATAAGTGGTATAATTTTAAGCTGCCAAGTTTGCTGTAATTCAATAAATTCATTCAACAATTGTTTTTTTGTGCCAGCAATATTTAAGGCACTATGTTGACTGATGTGAGCAAACAAGCATTAATCAAATATGAAGGTTGCTCTCTGAAGAATATATGTATTAGCTAAGGACATAAAATACATTAATAAACAACTATATAATAAGAGAGAAAGGCATTCCAGAAAATATATGAAAAAAATGCTATAGATGCAATATACTGTTTTGAAAGAAAAAATGACAGTTGGTGTTTTAAGGTTCTGGAAGAGCAATCATGGTTGGATATGAAGACATTTTTACAAAGACAGTCCAATAAAATACTAAATTATCCGAGTTTCACACATCAAATGAAAATATTTATTATTTTTACATTTTTAAACAGTTTTAAATATCCTGAAGAATTGCGAGAAATACAGTGCAAAACTAAAATTATGTATGCACTGAATGATTGTTTAAGAAATGTGGACGTTATTATTCACAAAAAAAAAAAACCACAAATTTTGACAACTTTTATCATTGGAATGGCCTCATTAGAGGAGTATTCCTGGAAGAATAAAATTATTATAAAATGAGCTGGAAAGGGTAAAATATGTCCCCAGGAAACCAGGTTAAGGATCTTATTTAAATATCATAGCAAGTGAAATGTGGCCTTAAATATAGGTAGTCAGAGAATAAATAGGAACAGATGACTTTGAGGGATATTGCAAGGTTATAAAAAAAGCAAGGAAAAAAGGAAAGATGAAAAATATGTATGTGTGTGTGGAAAGGGAGACAAAATATACTGTTTTTGAAATCCTGAGTCTAGGTATGCAGGAGGCAAAGAATAGCATCATATTAATTCAAATGTAAGCAGATGGGGAGAAGTTTGCAGTATAAAGAATGGGTATTTGAAAAGCAATGAGTTCAACTTTCAATGGGTTGTTCAAAGAATCTATGTCATACCTATAAAAGTGTAGTTTTAAAATTCTCAGAGTTGAAATTCTTTGAACTTCTCTAGAGTAGGGCCTAAAATTTTAAATTCTATAATGAACAAAATTCAGTAAAGATGATCACACTGTCATACAGAATTAGGGAGACAAAAAGTAGGGTTAAGATTCACAAACATGAAAGGATCCTGTTAAATATCCAATAGTTTCAATTTGAGTCCTTGAAAAAATACTCTCCAGGAATGAATTCTAACTCAAAATAGACTGGGTCTTAGAAAGATGGAAACCCACCCTCATATATCAGATCATCTGATTGGATTAAAATTCCTAATTAAATTATTGGTCAAGAAGTTGGGCAGCCATGGTAAGCTTTTTGCAATCTCACAGGGGTGGGGATATAAAAATTAGAGGTATGTGTTGACCAAGACACAGACAGGTGAATTATAAACATTCAATCTTTCTATCATAATCATTGAAATAAACCATAAGTAAAGGGAATCCAGAATTAGGAATATCCTCCAAAAATGAAAACCCAGTGTCAAAAGAATACAATTTCAGATTGGATTAGAGAAAAAAAATATTACCATAGTAAGTTTTTAAATACCTTTACAGTTTTACAGTAAGTTTTAAATATCTTTACATTTTTTTATGCACAGCATTCAGTATTCAATATATCAGGAGACAAAATCAAATGCATAAAATGCAAAACTTAAAAAGAAAAAATAGAATAAGATCTACTGGGTATACAGATATTTGTGATACTAGAAAGGCTTTAAAATAAAAAGAAATAAAATAAAATAACTGTGATCTACAAGTTCCAGAAATTATTCTCAGCAGAGATCTATAAATAATAATAGAAAGAAGGAGGAGGAGGAGGAGGAGAAGAAATAGAGAAAGAAATTCTTGGATCAAAATTATAAAAGATGAACCTAAGGATCTAATAGATGACTTTAGCATAAAATTAAATACTCCCAAAGAGAGGATTAATAAACTGAGATACAGAATGATATACAATGTCCTGAGGGTAGGAGGAGGGAATGAGGAAAAATATAAAACAACCCAATTTAAAACTCAAAAGAAACATTAGGATGTGTTGAAAGGTTTAACACATGATTGGAACCTGGGGAGGAATATTCATATAAAATATGGTGAAAGTGCTACTTAAAGATATAATGGCTAATAATTTTACAATAATGGAGAAAGATATCACATTATGGAAAACTGTTACAACCCCCAGTAAATATTAAAAGCAGCAGCGGAAAAAAAATTGCCTTAAGAAAGGAACAGTAACAATTATGAAAGGCATCAAGCAATGGAATGATACCTTCATAAATAATGAAATAAAAAAAGTCATCTATACTTTACACCCAGGGAAGTTACTTTCTGAAATAAAAGCAAAAATGCAGAATTTTTAGACTAAAATTAACTGAGTAAATTTTTTGCAGGCAGACACAAGCTAAAGAACTGGAAAAGGAGATTTTCAGATAAAGTGAAACGTATCACATTTTGAAGCAAGGAAATGTACTAAGCCATGGAAATGCCTATATATAACAAGAAAATTATTTTTGAGGGGTTTTAAATATATATAGAGTTAGAACACATGAGAGGAGTTATACCTAAGGAATAAATACCTGGATGGGAAATAAATGGATTTACTGTGTTTTAAAGTTCTTTCATTATCCATGAAGTCATATAGGTACTAATTTATATTCAACTTTAGTCAATAATGTTTATTGTAATATTTAGATTAAATTAAAAAAAATAAGGAAAATATATCTAACTCAAAATTAGGGAGAAAGGAAGACAAAAAATTTACATGTACCACTTCTCTCTTGATTTCTGTTTGATCTTAATTAAACCATTAATTAAATTTCTAATGCCAATTATCTTTTATTTTTTCAATTTGGTTGTTTTAAAAACTCCACATATCATTTCTGAAAAACCCTTGACCTTTTAAAATATTTTGACACCATTCTATATGTCTTTAATTACATTAAACAGCTATACTTTAAGTCAGATTATTTCAGCATCTCCAATTTGTATTGGACTCCTCAATGTTATATTTCTGGATTGTATTTTTGTGATTGGCTAGATTGTCCCCCTTTTTTTCTTGTATTGTGAACTCAAAATTGTTTATCTTGGTTAGTAGAAATAATTTGTTGCCTATATATAAAGTTCATTCGTCTAGAAGCATTTCAAAATCTTTCAACAAGTAGTTTGAATAGAAATCAAATTATAGTATGGTATATTTAAGCAAGAATTTAGCAGTAATTACATTAAATGTAAACTGACCTAATAATTTAAATAAAATATAAAAACATAATGAATAAAAATAAATAAGCAAATATGTACTATTAAATAAATACACTTTAAATTATTATCCTAAAAAATAATAAATAACCTACATCTTTAGCACATTTTCTAATTCAACCAAAATATTACTAAAGGCCCATATCATGACTGATTTTTTTCCTCCCAATTTTTTTCCTCCCAACACTAAACAGAGGAGTCTGGCTACTAACTAGCCTTCAAGGACTCTTCATGCATCTGCTTGGTTTCTTTTTACTGTCATAAAATGTTTCTACACTGTTTAGGGCAACTCATGCCCCACTCTCTGGGTATCTACTGTACTATTCAGGCCAATCAAACACCCCAAATAATCAAATTCAAAAGTGACCTATTATGTCAAGACATCAAGGTATCAATTGTAATATAATATTTCAAAAGTACTGCCATGGCCCAGTTTTGAAATTATGGTTAAAAACTTTTAATTCTCCTTCACAGACAGTTGACTAAACCTCCATTCTAAACACTTCCTTTATCAGGCTTCTACTCTTTGGGCCACTATGCACATTCACTGTCTCACTTATTAGGATCCCATATTTTGAGACTGGGTACTAAAGAATTAAGGACAGACCTTCTACCTTGGAGATCATGAAATAGCAAATAAGTCAGTCATCAGAAAGCCTGATGAAATGTAGTTACCCCTACCCAACTTTCTATCTATCTGTCTGTTATCTACCTATCGAGCGATCTATCGATTGATCTACGTACTGCCCCCTACAGGTCAAGCTTGATAGTTACATGGTCCTTACGTACAAAAACCCCTGTGTGATCCTGAGAGGCAGCCTTGTATGGTTGGGAGCTGTATGCAACAAATAATTCAGTCTTTCATCTATTCAAGTGTCACTGTATTGTACTTCAACATGAAATTAATCTTTAAATCTTATAAAACATACAACAGATATGATAGTGGTAGCTCTTATAAAGTACCCGAACTACAAATGAAACAGTATGGTATTATCTGGAAGTGGCTTTATTTCCAAATTTAGAGAGTAAATCCTAAAACAAACACTAATTTTTAAAAAACAAGTATAAATGTCAAGGAGGAAATAAAGTGGAATCAAATAAAATGCTTAATTAAAATCAGAGTACACATAAAAGTAGGTGGAAAAAACAACACATGCAATGAATAAAAAAACAGTTACAGAGATCACAGATTTTACACAAAAATGACAGATTTTACCCCAACTATATTTATAATTCCTTAAATGTGAACGGTGTAAATATGAGTTAAAAGACAGATATTATCATAATGGATTTAAAAAGGAAAGACCCACTTACATGCTATTTAGAAGAAACAACATTAAATATAAAGACTCAAATAGGTAAGAAATAAAGCGAGGGTGAAATATATACCATGCTATCCCCATTCAAAAGAAAACTGGAAAAGCTATATTAATTTTAGACAACATGACTTGAAAACAAGAAAGAATATCAGAGATAAAGAAGTACAATGAACAATGATAAAGAACTCAATTCTCCAAGAAGACATAACAATCTTAAATATACATGCATCTAACAATGAAGCATCAACATGTAAGGCAAAAACTGATAGAATTGAAAGGAGAAATAGACAAACATTATTGTTAAAAAAATTCAACATAACTCTCCCAATAACTGATAGCTCAAGCAGGCAAAAAATGTACAAGGATATAGATTATATGAACAGTTATTATCAATAAACTCAGTCTAGTTGGCATTGGTAAAATACACTATTGAAGAACGATGGAATACAGGTTCTTCTCAAGCACATTTGGAACATTTACCAAGACACACCACATTATGGACCTTACAACACAACTTAAGAACATTTAAAATAACAGAAATTCACAAAGTGATAAATACTATATAATTCCACTTATTGAGATATTTCATGTCGAATTCATAGGAACAGAAAGTAAAATGGTGGTTACAGGAGTTGGAGGGAGAAGAAAATGGGGATTTGTTTAATAGGTATAGAGTTTCACTTTTTTTTTTTTTTTTTTAAAGATTTTATTTATTTATTTTTTTTAACTTTTTTTTTTTTTAAAGATTTTATTTATTTATTTGACAGAGAGAGAGAGAGCGAGAGCAGGAACACAAGCAGGGGGAGTGGGAGAGCGAGAAGCAGGCTTCCTGCCGAGCAGGGAGCCCGATGTGGGACTCGATCCCAGGACCCTGGGATCATGACCTGAGCCGAAGGCAGACGCTTAACGACTGAGCCACCCAGGCGCCCCCTAGAGTTTCACTTTTGCAAAATGAAGAGTGATGAATGGCGGTGATGCTTTCACAACAAAATGAATGTATTTAATGCCACTAAACTGTATGTTTAAACATGGTGAAGATGGAAATTTTTATATGTGTAATTTAATACATTTTTTAAAAAAATGAGTAAGTGCTAATGATCTCACAGATATTAATAAGAAGTCAATACTACAAACAACTCTATGCCCATAAATGTGATATTGTAGGTGAAATGAACAAATTTCATAAACATATACCACATAAATTTACTTAGAAAGAAACAGCTAATCTGACTAGTTCTATCTCTGAAAAAGAAATCAAATTATTAACTACACTCTTCCCAATACAGAAAAAAAATATGCCCAAATGTTATTATTGGTGAATTTGACCAAATATATAAGGATGGCATAGTACCAATAATATCAATTCTACAAAATCTCTTTCTAGAAAATAGAAAATGAGGTAATAAGTTCCCAATTCTTTTTATGAAGTCAGTATTACTCTACAACCAAAATAAAGACCATTATAGGAAATGAAAACTACAGAAATATATCTCTCATGAACACCAACATACAATTCTTCACAAAATATTAGCAAATTAAATCCAGCAATATGTAAAAAAAAAAGTCTCAAATAAGTGGGGTTCATTCTAGGAATATAAGACTGGCTTAACATTCATAAACCAATTTATGCAGTCCATAATATTGTCAGGTAAAATTAAAAGACCGTATGATCATCTTGATAGAAACAAAACAGTTAACAGTTTAACATGTATTTATGCAAAAACTAGGAGTAGGGAATTTTTTCTCTGTGTGTTAAATGGTATGCACAATGGACCTACAGCTAATATCCTATGTGATGGTGAGGGACTCAGTGTCTTAGGTTCAATAGCCAGGCATGTGTATTCACTTTTACTACCCCTGTTCCACGTAATATTGAATGTCTATTTTGTTCAATAATACAAGAAATAGAAAAAAAAAAAGTTCATTGAATCCATAGCAGAGGAAAGATGAAAAGAAGTACACCAAACTACATTATAATAAGAATTTTTTAAATAAATGACAAAAATGACATCTTAAAAGCAGGCATTACATAGAGATAAACAACCATAGGCTGACAGCAAATTTGACAACTTAAAATCTTATACCTAGAGGAAAAAAAAAACTGTAATTCAAGAATGAAGGCAAAATAAAAACTTTTTTTCAGTTGTGAAAAACCATTGTTAGCAAACTAGGACTGCAATAACATTAAAGGAAATATTTCAGGCAGTGAAAAAGGATACCAGATAAAAGGAATGCAGAAACCTGGAAATATTAAATATGTGGGTAAATGTAAATATAAATATTTTTCATGATTTTAATATTTGCAAGTGGTTATTAGATTGACTAAAAACAACATTCTACTGTAACATTTATTATATATGCAGAAGTAAAATTAACAATAATAGCACAAATGGGGGTAAGAAATGAACATAAGTAGTTGCATGGTTTTATACTATATGTGAAATATTATATTAATTTTTTACTAAGTTTTTAATTTTAATTCCAGTATAGTTAAGATACTGTGCTTTATTAGAAGCTAGGTCATGATTTTTTAATAATGCATATTGTAAATCTTAGAGAAAAAGCAAGAAAGCATAATCAGGAAATAAAGGAGAAAAAATCATACCAGATATAATATTTACTGTAAGAAAAATCAGTTATTTGGATATATTGATGGATATATAGATAAAATATACAAATTTATAGATATATCTTATTTATGTAAAACAAAATAAACAAAATAAAAATATATGTACATTTAAAAGATCAGAATATCACCCTGTTGAAAGTGTGAAAATAAAATAATATTTAGTTTCATTTTGTATAACTGTATATTGCTTGAAACATTTAAAACAATAATATTGATTGATTATTGTATGAATATAATAGAGGAAAATAACTGGTAATATGCTTTTTATCAGGATACCTGCAGTTAATAAAATATCGCTTATACTAATTGCATTCCTAGAAATCTATTATGATATATACTATCATTATAATAATTTACATTATCGATGTTCTTACTATATAGAAAAATGTGCACCTGAATTTCTTTATAGCTGCAAATGCTTTGGAAATGTGTAAGCATTAAGCAATATAAAGTAGTCCATTTCAAAGTCAGATGAAGAGACTGGGAGTGTGGCTAAAGTTATGAAGTAGTGTAAGAGGAGGGGAGTTTGCAAAGTTATTTTAATAATGAAAGCACATTAGAAAGGTGCCAAATCTGTGATGCTGGCAGGAAAAGAATGGCAGGAGAAAGCAGATGTGTTTAGAAAAGGAGATACAGACTAAGCATTTGTGTTTTATAAATTAAAGAGAATTCCTGAAGCAATTGATTTCTTCAGGCTAAGATAGTTTAAAACTACATTTTTCAACATGCAACATCAGCTTAGTCACCCAGGGCTCAGTTACATATCCTGTAAATCCTCACCTTTTTTTTTGACTTTATGAAGGCAAAAAGAAATATGAAAAAGGACAGATATTTGGCTCTGTTATTTCTTTCAGCTTTTTTCTTTATTTCTAGTAGATACAAAATATTTTTCATTTAATTTTCTTGACCTTTAAAAAGCATCTCTCAGAAATGTTGAAGTGTACTTTCCTATTTTTGTATGTAATTCACTTCACAAATGTGTATAAACACGAATGTGTGAAAGTTGAACCAGAACATGACATTGGTAAAGCAGGGGTTCAATTCACAGAGAACTTCAATATATTACTTCACTTTTCAAACATGATCTTCAACAAAATGTTTTCTAAACATACTGTTCTTTAATTTGTTATTTTTCTTCAAAATTGAACACACTGTTGACTTATTTAGCACACCTAAGCATCTGATTGACCTCCAAATTTAGAATTCAGTGCACCTAAAGATTTTGTTTCTATATGGATTTGTGAAATCTATACTTTCTATCACTAGAAGCAAGAATTGTATTATTCAATTTTAGATTTAGAAGTCATGAAATATAAAATTAAAAAAAACTACAATTAAGTTAAAAACAATTTAATAACATTGCTGTACAGAAAAACATGTAAAAGTTAAGGAAAGTAAGCTAACAGCCAGCAGGTAGTATTTCCCCAAGAAATAGCAAAGCATTAATCGATCAACAATGGGTAAAGGGAACTTAACAGGTGAACCCTAGATTTAAGATTTTGTGAAATTCCAGAATTTAAAGTTATATGAATGTCAAACTTACAAAATTTGAGGACCAGTTATAATATTCTTTCTATCCTTAAACATACCATTGATTATTTCTGAATAATTCTGAAAATAGCTTATCAATCAGAAAATAAAGAGAAACCTAATCCATTACATAAATTCATATTGGTAAATGTTGGTAACCATGGAATCTTGAAAAATTACTTAAATCTTTGCCTCAGATATCATACTATTTGCATTCATATGGCAAATATTTTAAAACTTCCCTTGTTTTTTAAAGTTCTTTTAATTCAAGTATAGTCATTATTATGAAAAACATTTGATTGTTTTTCTTTCACTTTTATTTTATAATCTAAAGTCATCAAAGATATGTCACATAGTAAATATTTAGCATTTTAACTAATTGAATTAATAAATATAAGTGATGAAGAAAAATCTGTTCACCCTAGACTTCATTTTAGATACTGAAGTTGCCATTGTTGTTTCCAATAAAATCTTGGTAACTTTTGGTATTGGTGCCATTGTTAATTTTTACAAGAAACATATTGCTTCAAAAAATACTCAACATTACTAATCAGGGAAATGCAAATAAAAGCCACAGTGAGATACCATTTTACACCTGTCAGAATGGCTAAAATCAAAAATGCAAGGAAAAAACAAGTGCTGGCAAGGATGTGGAGAAAAACAAACCCTCTGGCACTGTTGGTGGGAATGTAAACTGGTGCAGCCGCTGTGGAAAACAGTATGGAGGTTCCTCAAAAAATTAAAAATAGAATTATCCTATGATCCAGTAATTCCACTACCGGGTATTTACCCAAAGAATACGAAAACACTAATTCAAAGGGATACACGTACCCCTATGTTTACTGCAGCATTATTTACAAAAGTCAAACTATGGAAGCAGCCCAAGTGTCCATCAATAGACAAAAAAAGTGAGATTATATATATATATATATACACATATATGTACACACACACACACACATACATACAATGGAATAATATTCAGCCATAAAAAGAATGAAATCTTGCCATTTGCAATAACATGGATGGAACTGGAGAGTGTAATACTAAGTGAAGTAAGTCGGTTGGAGAAAGACAAATACCATATGATTTCACTCATATGTAGAACTTAAGAAACAAAACAAAGAAAGGGGAAAGAAAGAGAGATAAAACAAAATAAAACAAAAAAAGACTCAACTATAGAGAACAAACCAGATGGTTACCAGAGAAGAGGTAGGTGGGGAGATAGGTGAAATAGGTAAAGGCGATTAAGAGGACACTTACCATGATGAGCACTGAGTAATGCACTGAATTGTTCAATCATTATATAATACACCTTAAATTAATATAACACTGTATGTTAACTATAATACTGGAATTAAAATTTCTACAATTTCTTTCATCAGTGTTTTATAGTCCTCAGAGTACAGTTCTTTCACCTCCTTGGTTAGGTTTACTCCTAGGTATTTTATTATTTTTGGTGCAAATGTAAATGGTATTGTTTTCTTAATTTCTCTTTCTACTATTTCATTATTAATATATAGAAATGCAATGGATTTCTGTTTTGGTTTTTCTTTCCTGCCACCTTACTGAATTCATTGATCAGTTCTGGTAGTTTTTTGGAGGAATCTTTTTTTTTTTTTTTCTTTTTTTACATAATCTCTTCACCCAACTTGGGGCTTGAACTCACAACCCTGAGATCAAGAGTCCCATGCTCTAGATACTGAGCCAGCTAGACACCCCTGGAAGAGTCTTTAAGGTTTTCTCTATATAGTATCACCTCACCTGCAAATAGTGGAAGTTTTACTTCTTCCTTACAAATTTGGATGCCTTTTATTTCTTTTTCTTGTCTGATTGCTGTGGCTAGGGCTTCCAGTACTATTTTGAATAAAAGTGGTGAGAGTGCACATCCTTTTCTTATTCCTGACCTTAGGGGAAAAGGTCTTGGTTTTTCATTATTGAGTATGACGTTAGCTGTGAATTTTTCATATATGGCCTTTATTATGTGGAGGTACATGCCCTCAAAACCTATCCTTTTATAATAAATGGATGTGTACTTTGTCAAATGCTTTTTCTACATCTATTGAAATGATCATATGGCTTTTATCTTTTCTCAATATGATGTGTCATGTTGACTGGTTTGAAAATTCAATACATGAATCACGCTTGCATCTCAGGAATAAATCCTACTCGATTGTGCTGAATGCCTTTTAATATATGGTTGGATTTTGTTGAGGGTCTATGTTCATCAGAGATAGTGACCTGTAGTTCTCTCTCTCTTTCTCTCTCTTACTGTTGCTAAAGGTTTATCAATTTTGTTGCTCTTTTCAAAGAACCAGTTCCTAGTTCCATTGATCTATTGTTTTTGGTTTAGCTTTTTTTTTTTTTTTTAGTTTCTATTTTGTTAATTACCATTTTAATCTTTTTTAAATTTCCTTCCTTCTCCTCGTTTGGGGTTATGTTTGTTCTTCCTTTTCTAGCTCTTTTAGGTACAAGGTTACGTTGTTTCTTTGAGATTTTTCTTGCTTCTTGAGTTAGACCATATTGCTATAAACTTTCTTCTTAGAAAAGTGTTTGCTGCATTCCAAAGACTTTGGACCATTTTGTTTTCACTTTCATATATCTCCATGTGCTTTTTAAAAAATTTCTTCCTTGATTTCTTGGTTAACTAATTTGTTTTTTAGTGGCAAGTTATTTAACCTTCATGTATTTGTGGTTTTTCCAGATTTTTCCTGTGGTGGATTTCTAGTTTCATAGTGTTATGTCAGAAAAGATGCACAGTATGACTTCAATCTTTGTGAATTTGTTGAGACTTGTTTTATGGATTCATATGTGATCTATTCTGGAAAATGTTCCATGTGCCTTTAAAAAGAATGTGTAATATGTTATTTTAGGATGGAATGTTCTGAATATATCTGTTAGATCCACCTGGTCCAATGTGTTATTCAAAGCCACTGGTTCCTAATTGATTTTCTGTTTGGATGATCTATCCTTTGATGTAAGGGGGGTTAGTCACCTACTACTACTCTATTATTATTGATTACTTTATGTTTATTATTAGTTGCTTTTTGTATTTGTGTGCTCCCATGTTGGGTACATAAGTATTTACAATAGTAATATCTTTTTGTTGGATTGTTCCCTTTATGATAATATAGTGCCTTTGTCTCTTGTTAGTCTTTGTTTTAAAGTCTATTTGTCTGATACACGTATTGCTACCCAGACTTTTTTTTTTTTTTTTTTTTTTGGTAGCAATCTACATTAAGTTGATGGTCACTTAAATTTGAACCCATTCTTTACTCCTCTCCCCCACCTACATTTTAGGTATATGGTGTCATACTTTACATCCTTTTTATTTTGTGAATCCCTTGAATTATTGTATAGATATATTTAATTTTACTGCTTTTGTGCTTCCTACTTTTCTTACACCTACTTATGGTTTTTCCTTTCTACTCAGAAAGTCTCCTTTAACATTCCTTGTAGGGCTGATTTAGTAGTTATGAATTCCTTTAACTCTTGTTTGTTTGAGAAACTCTGCCTCTCCTTCTATTCTGAATGATAATCTGGCTGAATAGAGTATTTTTAGTTATAGGTTTTTTTTCTGTCAGCACTTTGAATATATCATTCCACTCTCTCTGGCCTAAAAATTTCTGCTGAAAAATGAGCTGATAGTTTTATTTGGTTTCCTTTGGGTATAAATGAGTTCTTTTCTCTTGCTGCTCTCAAAATTCTCTTTATCACTACTTTTTGTCATTTTAATTACTGGTGTGAACCACCTTGAGTTGATTTTGTTGGGGGCTCTCTGTGCCCCCATTTCTCTCTCTTCTCCTTCTGGAATCCCTATAATGCAAACGTTATTATGCTTGATGGTGTCACTGAGTTTCCTATTTTCATTTTTTTAATTCTTTTTTTTTTTTCTATTTTCTGGTCAGCTTGATTTCTTTCCATTACTTTCTCCACCAGATTGCTGATCCATCCTTCTGTTTTCTCTATTCTACTATTTATTCTTTCTAGCATATTTTTAATTTTAGTTATTGAGTTTTTCATCTCTGAACGGTTCTTTATTTTTATGTTTTCTATCTCTTTGTTGTGGGTATCACTGACATCTTTTCTCAAGGTCCAGTGAGTTTCTTCATGACCACTGCTTTAAATTCTCTGTCAGGCATATTACTTACGTGTTTTGTTTAGCTCTCTTGCTATGACTTTGTTATATTCTTTCATTTGGGACATATTCCTCTGTCTCCTCTTTTTGTCTAAATTTTTGTGTTTGTTTCTATGTATTAGAAAAGTCAGCTACATTTCCTGCTCTTGAAAGTAGTGGCTTTATGAAAAGGTCCTGTAGTGCTCTGTAGTGCACTGTCTGCTGTTCACCCATACCTGGCACTTCAGGGATGTCTCCTACGTGTGTTGTGTGTGCCCTACTATTGTGGCTGCGCCACTTTTGCATTCATTCCATCCATATGCAATGGCTTTCTTTGCCTATTGTGGGCAAGGTTTTGTCCCTGTATTGTTAGTGGGGCAGTCTGGGGCCACTGTGGGCTTGAGATGAGCCAGACCAGGAATTTTCCAGAGATGCAGTAGCAGGGAACTGCAGAGAACTTTACCTGTGTTGTCTCCTAAGAAGCTTTAGTTGATGGGTGGGGCTTGCTGTCAGACCAGATGTCTGCCCCAGCCCACTTCTGCTGCAGTGGAACTGGTGTGTGTGGTTATTTTCCCCTCACCGGGGCAGGAGTCACTCTGGAGTGGTGCTGGCCCCTGCTGGGGCTGCTTGTACACTGCCAGGCTTATGGCACCACTTTGGATGGTCTCCTGCCAAGGGTGTGTTGGAGGGGGCAGGTACACAAGAGAAGGCAAGGATGGGGTGTATGGTGTTAGTAAGGTCTGTGCAGGTCTGTTGTGGGAGGAAACCTGGAGTTCCTTTATAAAACTCCTGGCACAGGGCTGGAGGGCAAGAATCCATAGGAGAACTTAGGGACAGGGCATGTTGTGCCAGCAAGGTCTGGACTGGTCCAGTGTGGGAGGGGACCTACAGCCACCTGGTACTTAGACTGCCTAAGTTGGAGGCAGAAAAGTGTAGAGGGGACAGGATGTACAGCATTGGAAAGGTTTGTGTGGATCTTCTGTGGGAGGAAACTTGGAGCCCAGTTGGAACTGGATGGAACTGGCATGTCCACAGAAGAATTTAGGGGTAGAGCATGCTATTAGCAAGTTACATGAAAAGTGTTGCTGCTGTGCTGGTTTTAGCAGGTGTCCTTTTGTCTAGGCAAGGGGGCAGGAGAGGGAAATGATGCCTGACAGCACCTTTGTTTTTACAGAAGTCTCCTAAAGATCCCTGCCCCTTCAGCACATGCTCTGAGATTAGTAAATAAATGTCCTTCCTGTATAATCCAGGTGTTTTTCAAACCACTGCTTCTATGCTGTATCTTTATGGAGCTGTTTGTTGTGCTGTCTCTTTAAGGGCAAGGACTCAGTTTCCTCTTGCCCTCCTGGCTCTCCCAGAGCCAAGCCTGTTGATTTTTAAAGTTCCAGGTGTTAAGCCTCACTCAATGTTAAGAACTCACAAACTTAGGCCCTTTTGGTCTTCAAAGCCAAATGTTATGGGGATTTGTCTTCCCTGTGAAGGTTCCCCATGTCTACGGTGCTGGTGTGAGAATCTGTTTCTCTTCCCTGTCTGCACTTGTGGCATCCCTCTGTTCTGCAGACAGTCCCGTGGGTCCCTTTAGCTCCAGAACACATCCTACCTTCCTACCCTCTACAGTGTGGCCTCTTCTCTACATTTAGATGTGGATGGCTCAGTCTAAGTGTCTGCCTTCAGCTCAGGTCATGATCCCACATGGGGTTCCCTGCTCAGCAGGGAGCCTGCTTCTCCCTCTCCCTCTGCCCTTCCCCCCCCTGCTCCTGCTCGCTCTCTCTCAGGCTCTCTGTCTCTCTCAAATAAATAAATAAAATCTTCTTTAAAAAAAGAATGTTGTAGGAATAAAGTCAATTAATATGTATAAAATCTCTTAAAATATTAATGTGAACATAGTAATAATAAAATAAATGTTAACTAAAGTTTATTCTTTCAACAAAAATCATCACTTTCTTACTCTGTGTCAAGTGCTGTGCATCATGATATTCCATATGGGTCAATATATATGCACAAGTTTTATAATCAGGGAAGATACTAAGATATTTAACACAGATACACCATCTTCATGGACCTCATAATCTATATTTGCTCAATATGCTCATATAATATTATTGTATGAAAACTTCTTGAACTTTTGTTGATCTCCTTTGACAGACCATGTGCTGCTGGAGGCTGGAAGTTGTCTTTTTCAAACTTTGCATATTTTGAAGATTTCACTGAGTTTTGCATTTAGTAAATGTATAATTAATATTTTTGAATGAATGTGTGAAAGACTGAAGGAATGGCAATCTTGAGGCTAAAAATAATGTCCAAAATCTGTCAAGATCTATTGGTAGATTTTTCACAACAGTTGCTATCATTCTGTATCTAAAAGATCAAAATCTTATTTTGGAAATAGGTACATTATGGTACAGAAATATTAAAACAGGGGCGCCTGGGTGGCTCAGTCATTAAGTGTCTGCCTTCGTGAAGCCAGCTTTGCCTCTCCCACTCCCCCTGCTTGTGTTCCCTCTCTCGCCGTCTCTTTCTGTCAAATAAATAAATAAAATCTTAAAAAAAAAAAGAAATGTTAAAGCATAGTATTCACGGTCTCAAGACATGTAAGATAAGAAAAGAGTAGTTAGGGGCGCCTGGGTGGCTCAGTCGTTAAGCGTCTGCCTTCGGCTCAGGTCATGATCCCAGGGTCCTGGGATCGAGCCCCACATCGGGCTCCCTGCTCCGCGGGAAGGCTGCTTCTCCCTCTCCCACTCCCCCTGCTTGTGTTCCCTCTCTCACTGTGTCTCTCTCTCTGTCAAATAAATAAATAAAAAATCTTAAAAAAAAAAAAAAAAAGAAAAGAGTAGTTAGAGCAAAGGTTTTCTTTCTTTTTTTTTTTTTTTATGTAGAAAAGCAATTTATTCCATTATAAGTACTTACACAGTTAGTCATGGAGAATAACAGGCCTACTGGTGAAACAGGTCACCCAAAATAGAGATTGTACCAAACTAGTGGTCAAAGACTAACTCCTAAAAAAAAAAAAAAAAAAAAAAAAAAAAGCAACTCTAATCCAGGATTAATTTAATTTTAAAAACAAATACAAGCTATCAATTCACTCTTCTCAACTCAACTGGACAGTCTACCTGTGGTATAACTGTCAGGTAAAAACATACATCTTTACAACTTGGGTCCCAAGTTTTTTAAAAAACCATTTCACAGAAAGGAAAGAAATATGAAAACAGCTCAAGAAATACACTAACAAGCAAAAATTTATGGGGAAAGAGGAACACATAGCTTTGACTTAACTGAAGAAACTGAGAGGAGATTGGTCTACATAGGAAAACATGCATCCTGGAAAGTCAGGTGTGAAAATTTTAGAATAGATCTAATAGGTCTCATTGAAGACAAGTTGAAAATATGCATATGTTCTCATCCAGTTACTTCTTCTGGGGTCTATTTCCAATAGAACATGGTATGTTTATACTATAAGATATGAACAAAATCACATCTGTTAAAGCCTAAAATAGTGCACAACTCAAATGTCCATCATACATAAAAGAAAAAATTATGATTCAATTATACAATAAAAATGAGTGAACTACAAATGCATGCAATCACATGCATAGGTATCACAAACATTTGGTAGGCTGAAAATATTCAGACACCAGAGTATATACACCAGTATGATTCTACATATAATATACAAAAAAATGCAAAGTTATACCATAATGTGTCAGAAGATAAAAACTGATAAACTATACTATTAAATCTTTTTCATATTTTTGTGTGTGTTATATTTCACAAAAAATATTTAAAATTTTTTTTCAAAGAGGGAAGTACTAATGTAGTGATCCGAAGGGGTACGTGCACCCCAATGTTTATAGCAGCAATGTCCACAATAGCCAAACTATGGAAAGAGCCAAGACGTCCATCAACAGATGAATGGATAAAGAAGATGTGGTATATATATACAATGGAATATTATGCAGCCATCAAAGAAAAAAAAAAAAAACGAAATCTTGCCATTTTCAACAACGTGGATGGAACTAGAGGGTATTATGCTAAGCTAAATAAGTCAATCAGAGAAAGACATGTATCATATGATCTCACTGATAAGAGGGATTCTTAATCTCAGGAAACAAACTGATGGAGTGGTGGGGGGTGGGAGGGATGGGGTGGCTGGGTGATAGACATTGGGGAGGGTATGTGCTATGGTGAGTGCTGTGAATTGTGTAAGACTGATGAATAACAGACCTGTACCTCTGAAACAAATAATACATTATATGTTAAAAAAAAAAAAAAAAAAGAAGATAGTAGGAAGGGAAAAATGAAGGGGGGGAAATCGGAGGGGGAGACAAACCAGGAGAGACTATGGACTCTGACAGGGTTAAGCATCAGTTAAGCATCCAGCTTTTGATTTCAGCTCAGGTCATGATCTCAGCGTAGTGAAACAAACAGGGTTCTAGAGGGGTGGGGGTGGGGGGATGGGTTAGCCTGGTGATGGGTATTAAAGAGGGCACGTACTGAATGGAGCACTGTGTGTTATATGCAAACAATGAATCATGGAACACTACATCAAAAACTAATGATGTAATGTATGGTGATTAACATAATAAAATAAAATTTTTTAAAAAAGAGGGAGGTACTAAAAGCAGATGCCAAGCTGTATTATGTAGGTGAGTTTTGTTCACTTACGGCTATATTTTCTTGAAGATTACAATATTGCCAGGATATCTGGAATCAGTTAATTATATAAACCTCAAGGTACAATAAGGAAACAAATATATAATCAGGAGTCAATAGGTCATGAAGGTTTCATGGTTTACTTACTTGATGGTAGAATATTTTCAACAGCCATTCAAATTCTTTTGGTTTCTGTACTCTACCATTTACAGAGTCAGATGAAAAGGCCCCTTGCAGGGGGAGCGCGGTGGCCTCTCGGGTGCGGGGCCACACGTGCCGGTGGCCGGAGCCAAGAGGCTTCCAACTCCTGCTGCACGGGCCTGGGCACCACTGCTGGAGGGCTTCCCAGGCGCTCTCCTCAGCCGACCCTGCCTGTCCAGCCCCCGCGGCTCTGCCTCACGCAGCAGCTGCCAGTGCCGCTAGAGGCCCAGGTGCTAGGCTGCCCCCCACCCGCAGCTCTGAGGTAGGTTCAGAGGCGCGCCTAGCGGTCCTCTTGGCTGCTCGGTGGAAAGAAACCAGGAGACCCAGCTTTGCGTCTGCTCGGACAACTGTGTGGCCTCCGGAACAAGAGAGAGAGAGAGAGAGAGAGAGAGAGAGAGCACAAGCAGTGGGGGGAAGGGCAGAAGGAGAAGAAGAGAATCTTAAGCAGACTCCACACCCAGTGCGGGGCTCAACGTGAGGCTCGATTTCACTACGCTGAGATCATGACCTGAGCTGAAATCAAAAGCTGGATGCTTAACTGAGCTACCCAGGCGCCCCTAGAGATATTAAATTTTTATTCACCATTATTCACAATAACCAAGACATGCAAACAACCTAAGTGTTCGTCAATGGATGAGTGGATAAAAAAGAGGCAATATAATAGCTAAAATGCAAAAGACAGACAATATCATGCACTGAGGATGGGGCAAGCTCTACTGTTACGGACTGCTGGTGAGAAGATAAGTTGTTACAACTCCCTAGGAAAACTGGAAATAGCTACTGTAGGGGAGCAGATTTTTCCACCATAAGCTATGCATCTTTGGGATGTGGAGAAAGGGGAACCATCTTGCACTGGTGGGTTGGTAGGAATGCAAACTGGTACAGCCACTCTGGAAAACAGGATGGAGGTTTCTTAAAAAATTGAAAATAGAACTACCCTATGACCCAGCAATCACACTACTAGATATTTACCCAAAGAATACAAAAATACTTCTTTGAAGGGATACGTTCACCCCGATGTTTCTAGTGGCTTTATCAACAACTGCCAAGTTATGGAAAGAGCCCAAATGTCCATCGACTGATGAATGGATAAAGAAGAGGTGGTATATATATATATATATATATATATATATATATATATACACACACACACACACAATGGAATATTACTCAGCCTTAAAAAGAATGAAATCTAATATTATACCACTGTATGTTAACTGGAATTTAAATAAAAACTTAAAAAAATAAGAATATATAAATTTGATTAAAAAAAGATATGCCTCTTTGGCATATTGATTATTCTAAGCTGGTATTTTTTAAGAAACTGTAGAAACAAGACTATCTCTGAAATCCCAGTTTCCCTTCCTTAAGAGACATTTCCATGCATAAGTGAAATCTCCAATTGTAAGGGTGTCTCCCTCAGTATCAGGAAGACGGGGATGACTCTTAGATGCCTAGAAACTGTTATCAGTGGAGAAGGCATGAACTTAAATCTGCATGACAACTTTAGCCTTTTTTACTATGCTTTTTATGGTAACCTCCCATAAATGATCCTCTACCTACATCTTCTCTTGTCTTTAGATGGAGATGGTATTTAAGGTGATGGCTTCAGCTATTTTGGGGAGATACTCAGTTTTCTTGGGTCTCTCCCATGTATACAGGAGGTATATATATTATTAAACCTTGTTTCATTTTTATTAATCAGTCTTTTTTTTCCCCCCCCTTGGGTTTTTTAAAATTTAAATACAATTAGCCAACATTCTCTATTAATCAGTCTTGTGTAAATCTGGTTTTTAGTCTGGGTGGAAAAACCTTGAAGGACAGTGGAAAACTTTTTTCCTCTCCCACACTACTAAAGCTGAATATATGAATATATCCTATGTCCCAGGAAATCCACTTTTAAGCACATACCCAGAAGATCTGTGTATACATCTGTTAAAAGACAAACACAGGGGTGCCTGAGTGGCTCAGTCGGTTAAGCATCTGCCTTCAGCTCAGGTCATGATCCCAGGGTCCTGGGATCGAGCCCCATATCGGGCTCCTGGCTCAGCGAGGAGCCTGCTTCTCCCTCTCCCTCTGCCTCTCTCCCTGCTCATGCTCTCTCTCTGTATCTGTATCTCTGTGTCTCAAATGAATAAATAAAATCTTAAAAAAAAAAAAAAAGACAAACACAAGTATATTCATAGCAACACTATTCACAATAAGCCCCAGACTTGAAAGAACTCAAACATCTGGCATAGAATAAATAAAATTGTTTATGTTCCTCTACTGGAATACTGTTATATAATAAAAAGGAAAGAATTACTTATATGCAACGATATAAAAGAATCTCATAAAGTTAAGTGAAAGGAGCCAAAAACAAAAGAATAATATAGATTCCACTTATTTAAAATTTGAAAGAAAGGTAAAGCTAATCTATAGTATTATAAGTAAAGATAGTTGGGCTGGGATGTAGTATCTTAAAGTGGATATGAGAGGGCTTGTGTGGTCCTGGTAATGTATGTTACTTGGTCTGGATAATGGTTACAAGAATGTGTTTACTTTGTGAAAATCCACTGAGTCACATTTATGATTTGTGTGCTTTTCTGTATGTATGTTATGCTAGAATAAAAAATTTAAATAATAAAAAAAGAAAAAGTCTCTTGCAAATGGGGCCCACTTTGGCATCTCTGTGCATGCATTCTTAGAATTGGTCACTTCTACTCAAATTATACTTACAGTTATTGCTTCTAGCTCCAAATCCAGGACCTAGAATATATAGTATAGTGACCCACATGCAAAAGAAAATTTATTTACCTGCAACAGACAACTTGGCAATTACAATAACATATCTTACTTGGAAAAGAGAAGGATAACAACTAAAAAAGTGGAATTATCCATCCAAGACTTTTTAGTGTAGGTGTGTGTAATAAACATGCTACACAAGCTCATATGATTTCCTGAAGGAAAGAAATAGCAAGGAAAACCTAACCTGATATTAGATCATTTTTCCTTGATCAGCTACTTCATTTGGCAGCTTCTGGTTTGAAAATCTGGGAAGAGCTATTATGTTCATTTTTTTTCCCCCATTAACACATCTGCCTTGGGATTGAGAGAATTGTCTTTTTGGAGACTACACTTCTTTGGATACTCACTTCATGAGTATGGAGAGAAGTCCGGGATATTTGGCTGACTTTAGCAGTTCAATAGTCAAAGGGTATTGTTAGTCAACCTTGGGATTTCTTTGGCAATACTTAAAGAATTATCTTGCATAGGTGTCAAATCTGAAAGGATATAAAAGTTAATATATTGCAGGATACGCCTGAAGTGGGATAAAGAAGGGATCGAAAACAAGATGCAGCCTAGTACAGAATGTTGGAGCTCAGATAATTTGGAAAGTCTACATGTAAAAGGCTGATCTCTACAGGGTGTCAGAGCATACTCAAAGTGAAGGTGTCCATAAGGTGGGATGACAGTCCAGCATAGGCTGTCAGTTCAAGAGAGGTGAGGAGAGTAGGCAGCCAGAAAAGGGGTAGTGATGACAATGAGAAATTGGTTACACTTAGGGGGTGTTATGGGCTGAACTGTATGCCCCCCAATTAATATGTTAAAGTCAAAACCCCCCAGTACCTCAAAATGTAGCAATAGGGTCTTTAGAGGTGATTCAGTTAAAATGAAGTCATTAGGGTAGACCCTAATCTAATATGACTAATGTCCTAAGAAGAGGAAATTTGGGCACAAACATACAAAGAGAGGAGACAATGTGAACACTCAGGGAGAAGACAGCCATCTGTAAGCCAAGGAGAGAAGCCTGAAGCAGATCCTTCCCTCATGGCCCTTAGGAGAAACCAGCCCTGCCAAACACTTTGATTTCAAACTTTTAGCCTTCAGAACTGTGGCAAAATAAATTTCTGTTGTTTAAGCCACCCAGCCTGTGGTATTTTGTCATGACAGTCCTACCTATTAGTTGAATAAGTAAGTACATTAAGGATAATTGGAACCAAGTTTCTCACTGTCAGACAAGGGAGGTAAAACTGTGGAAAGGAAAAACTAAATGAAACCTGATTAATTTTGGACTAGAATTGGAAGTAACAGTATGAATTCATATAACATGTGTATAGCTCCTGTCCAGTATCAGAGGGCCTGCAAATTGCAATATCACACCTAGAGCCTAGAACTTAGTTATCAAATACCATCCTCTTTAAAAAATAAAACAAAACCCAGAGCTCTTAGAGAAATGATTGTTTCAAGTCAGTGTCAGGAAAAGAACAAAGTGAGTTTGAAATATCTTACTGTTTCAGTGATCTGAAAACAGAGTTGCTAAAAAAAATATATTTGGTATATATAAGTTGCAGTGGCTTACAAAAAGCCTTAAATATGTTGATTTATTACAAGTAATTTGGTCTTTTATTATAACTTGAAGCCCAGGAACCTCTTTAAAAAACTTGAAATACTAATCAAAGTAAAATTAAAATGAAGTCACCATTCATACATAATATTTAATTAAGCAGAATTATATCTATGGGTGCTATCAGAAATCCTGAGGATTAACTGAAAATAAGACAGCAAACTTTATATGTGATTTCACTATATATATGATCAGTTTGATGCATCTGCAATAAAATTTCAGTCATAAAATAACACTATATTTAAAAATCTATTTTAATTTCATGCACATACAATCCTATTGCTTGCTTATACATAGAAGAGTTTAAAACTATACTTTCAGTGGTAAATAGCTAACTATAACCGCATCTGGTTCATCATTTTTCCTCAAAATCTGTCTCAATGGTCATGTAAAACCAAAGTTATATTCTTAAATGTGCTAAAATAATTTAGTCCATAAGATATCAAATCCGGCATGTTATCCACTTCAAAACATGTTAATAATTTTAAAATAAAATAATTAAGCATATGCAAACTCATTATGAAAAAACACACAAAAGTTATTATTTTACTAATATTGAGAACTTATATAAATTATTGTATGTTATTATTAAGGGGGTCTTCATCACTCTGTATAGCATGCCAATAAAATTTCCCATCATTTTAGAAGGCTTCTAAAGCAGCGATTTTTGTAAATTTTATAGTATTTTTAAAATTATTACCAAAGGAAAAACACTTTTCCAAATGGAAAGGAAGTCTAGAGTTAAACTAAAATGTAAAATGAGTGAATCTCAGGTAGAATTACTAAAATTTTACTAATGACAACTTCCTATTTTTTAAACTCTATTCGCTGCTCCTGTCTGCTATTACACCTCTGGCATATTTTAAGATTAATTTCAGGTATTTTTAAATAAATACCTGGTCCTTATACCTCATTATTATGACAAGCTTGTCTGCCTTATATAGTGAACAGTCTTTTCCACTTAGTGATTCTTCTGCCCCAAACTGAAAGAACAACGTATAATATCAGGATGGTCACTAATATTCACTTCCCTAAAAAAAAAAAAAAAAAAAAAAAAAGTTAAAAAAATGTAAAAAATTCTAGAAATGTATTTAGATACAAATTTACATTATTCTGTAAAAGATAAATGTGTTTTGGAACACTTAATGACTTCTGATCTCAAGCAAGTTCCCAATCCTTTCCACAACTTCACTTCCATGAATGGCTGATGTTGTTACTGTCATTAAGAGCTTAAATTAGAGGTTTCTAGGCTTCTAGAAAAAAAAACAACAAAAAAACAAAAACAAATTCCCATCAAAAGCTGTATTTTGGAATTTGTTGCTTCATAGAGGGAAAGTAATTAGTTGATATTGGGAAAGTCCTCAAAAATACAAGCAAAAGATATATGATGAGAGAAGTTTTTGAAAGTTTCCAGTAATGAGGAAGAAAATAGGAATTTGTAGGTCCCTTCAATAGAACCTTAAATGAATTGACTGCATAGTTCATCCACAGACCTGAAACACTTGAAAACACTTGAAACATAGGGTCTCAGTCCTGGCCATGACTCCCATGTTTTCAACTTGAAAGAAGAAAAGCAAAGCCCTCTGCCTTCAAAAGACCAAGTATGCTTATGCAGATGCCATTTCATCAAACCTAATATAGACTAAAGATGAGAATATTGTCTGCATTTTTCAGACTATGTAAGATTCCTTGGGACATTCCACTTTTTTATGGAGAATGAGCTAAATCTTCCAATTATAATGAAGCTTAAGTTTCTGTCAGAAGTATTAATGCAGGGCCAGAATAGATTGTAAAATTTAGATGAATAAAGTGCTTTTAAAAAAATTATAGGTATATCAACGCTGGATATGCTTTCTGGCTTCCCCATCCATTTCTTTCCTTAATGTCTTTTTGCTCTCTTCCCTTGAAGATGGTAGCCTGGCCAGAAGCCAAAGAAGTGATAGGGCCATAGAAGAGGCCACATAGAAGAGGCAACAAGAAATCAAAGGTGGAGTCAGAAATCAAGGAGATGACTAGCATGGTTAGGACATATAAAGCTATTTAACAAATAAAGAAATATGTTGGAGATAATGAGAATCAATTGTCTCACTGTTGGAGAAAGTCTTCATAAACATATTAAAAAAGAGGAAAACTAGGGAAAACAAACAATAACACAAACAAACAATAAATTCCTTCGATGTTAGATTGAAATTAGAGGTACTGGTGTGACCTCAGAGGTAGTCAAGGTAGACTGATAGAATCAGGATGGATAGATAGATAGATAGATAGATAGATAGATAGATAGATAGATATGGATAGTTAGGCCAACAGTTATATTTATGCGGCTATGTATATATTGCTATGTGTACATGTGTATCTCCAACTGTAATTTACCATAAGCTTAATTAGAGCCTTCTCCCTCCCATTGCTATTTGTAATTTCTTTCTCTGAGAGTGAAAAACTTGGCTCTCATCTGCAGTTCATTTACTTATTTGTTCAACCCTATATACATCTCAAGTAGTTTCAGAATGGCTAACCCATGTCTTTACGTAAAACATACTAACAATTCTTTTTGGCTTTCACATTACCATTGCCAGTCAAAACACGCAAACAATGAATCATGGGACACTACATGAAAAAAAAAAAAAACAAATAAAATAAAAAAGTAAAACAACAACAACAAAAAACCCCACTATTCTCCAAAACTGTTTAGGTCAGCTTCTTTTCCAGCCATGTCTCTGATAAATTCCCCTTCACAATTTCTTTTCTTTTACATTTATATTCTTCATCCTGACTACTTCCTTTTAGGATAATCTTCCACTTCATCTCTTTTCTCTTGATTTCTGTTTGATCTTAATTAAACCGTTAATTAAATTTCTAATGTAAATTGTCTTTTTTTTTTTCAATTTGGTCGTTCTAAAAACTCCACATATCATTTCTGAAAAACTCTTGAGCTTTTAAAGTACTTTGACACCATTCTATATGTCTTTAATTACATTAAACATGAATAGCTATACTCTGAATCAGATTATTATTATTTTTTTTAAGATTTATTTATTTATTTGAGAGAGCAAGAATGAGAGAGAGTACATGAGAGGGAGGAGGGTCAGAGGGAGAAGCAGGCTCCTCGCTGAGCAGGGAGCCTGATGCGGAACTCGATCCTGGGACTCCAGGATCATGACCTAAGCCAAAGGCAGTCGCTTAACCAACTGAGCCACCAAGGCGCCCCTGAATCAGATTATTTTAGCATTTCCAGTTTCTACTGGATTCCTCACTTTTATATTTATGGGTTGTATTTTTGTGTTTGGCTGGATTGTCCCTCTTTTTTTTTTTCTTGTATTGTGAACTCAAAATTGTTTATCTTGATTAGTAGAAATAATTTGTTGTTTATATATAAAGTTCATTCCTCTAGAAGCATTTCAAAATCTTCTAACATGAATGACACTATGGGCACTAACAACACACACTTATTGAAATAAAACATCAGACTTGACATTCTTAGAATTATACATATGTGGGTAGTTTGAATTCTGATATTTTTTTTCTCACTGAAGGTTAACTTTAGAGCTAGGAATGCTCAGAGATCTCTCTCTCTCTCTCTCTCTCTCTTTTTTTTTAATAGCCTCCACTCATCTCTAAGATCAAGACAAACAAGTATCTCACCAACTATAACTTCAAAGTTTGACGTCTTCATCTTTTAGAAGTTCCTATTTTATTTGTCTCTGACTCAACTTGCCATTTTACATGTGCACTAGGCTTTGTCATCTCTTCCAAATGTGGATTGTAAAAGCATAAGCTCTGAATTACCAGAGGTACCAGTGTAAATCAAAAGTCACATTTGTAAGCTCTTTTAAAAATGTAATTTTGCAAGTTTCTGATCTGTGCGTAAGATTCCCTGCATGTTTATTATCACTTTGGAAAAGAAAGGTTTTCTAGAAAATCTGTTTGTTCTATATTTGTAAATATTCTGAATTAGAAGGCTTCTCAAAGCATGTGGTGAGTTTCATTTCCCAAGTGACTTTTTTTTCCTTACTCAAGTGTTGTGGAGTAAAAACCCCAACTGCTATCAATTTGATTTTTTAAAATTTATTATTTAAATTATTTATATGGCCATGATAAATGTGAAGTCTTTAATCTTCTCAGGTCTTAAGATAACTAAGAGTTAATGTTTTATAAGGCAGTGAGTGAAAGGTACAAATGTCCAAGAAAAAAACTTATTCTGAAATATTTCAATTTATAATATTAATAATAATCAGATAGAATGCAAAATTTCTGAGGTGGACATGAGTCCATTCCTGAAATCTTTACAGTTCTGAGCATAAGTAGAGATGATTTTTCTTCCTCTTCTCATCATTTTCTCATAAGAAGACAAAAAAAGTCTCCCTCATCAAACACCGAGAATCTGTTTTTGAGTAGTTTCTTCTCTTGTGAAGTAATTATCTTCAAAGATTTAGAACTCTAGCATTCAGTAGTAACATTGATGATATTCTTATTTTCTTATTTGTGGGATCTATATGTGAACTTTCTCTATTATCAACAGACGCATTACAAGCCAGCAAGTACACAAAAATTAACATAATGCAATGCAAGACAGAGAGAAAGGATACACTGGACAATGAGAAATGATAAACATGGATGGGATTAACATCAGATTATAAATGAAGAATAAAATGTTAGTGAATTTGAAAATACCACAGTAAGAAATTTCCCAAAAGAAACACACCAAAAAATAAAATAAAATAAGCCTATCAAATAAAGAACAAAGCATCCATAATCTGTGGGAAAATTTCAAGCAGTCTAATCTATATGTAATTGGAGTCCCCAAAGGAGAGGAGAGAAAAAAATATGTAAAGAAATAATGCCTAAAAACATTTCAAACTTGATGAAAACTATAAACTGATTGATACAAGGTCAATGAAACCTATACATAGAAATATGAAGAAAACACTATACTCAAGTTTCATATACATATATTCAACATATATAAAATCAAGTTTTACCTAAAAATTAAAACTAAACTAAGTGTTATCTAATAAGCTAACCAAGAATATAATAGTACTATAACAGGCAATTCTCCCCAAAAGGCTGAAAAATAAATAATATTAATAGTCAAATTAAACATAAATGATGTAAATACCCCAATTAAAAGGCAGGGATGATCACACTGGGAAAAAATTTCACTATATATTACATAAAGGAATCCTCTTTAAATACAAAGAAAAATATATTTTCAAAGAAAGGCTGGGAAAAGATATAACATACTAATATCAATCAAACGAAAGCTAAAGGAATTATATGTACATCAGACATAATAGATTCCATAGCAAAGATTATTACAAGGAATTAAAAAGTAATTTCATAAAGATAGTTATTTATTCCTTAAGAAGACATAGTGTGTGAAGTAAAAACTGATGCAAAGAAAAACAGATAATTCCATAGTTATAGCCAGATTCAATATCTCCTCTCCATAGTCAATATAATAATTAAAGATAAATTATAAAAGAATGTAGAAGATAACTATCCATCAACTTGACCTGATTAGTTTAACATTTATAGGAGATTCCACCCAAAACAGCAGAATGCACATTTTTTTTCAGGTACACACAGAACATTTACCAAATACCATGATATGGGCCATACAACAAGCTTTGATAATTTTTTTAACAAATATTAAAGTCACACAATATGTTCTCTGATCACTATAGAACTATATTAGAGATAAGTAACAGAAGTCTGGAAAATCCTTTTTGTATGGAAAATAAATAGAATAAGTCTAATTAATTCATGGATCAAATTTAAAAAGGAGAAAAAATAAATTATTTTGAGCAATTATTAAATTGAATTAAAATAAAATACAATATATTATAATTCAGGAAAGCACCTAAGCAGTGGCTATTGGTATGCTTACAGCATTAAACAATTATATTAAATATAAGAAAGTTCTTAAAACAATACCCTTTGATTGCACATTAAGAAAATCAAAAAGGAGGGCGCCTGGGTGGCTCAGATGGTTAAGCGTCTGCCTTCAGCTCAGGTCATGATCCCAGAGTCCTGGGATCGAGTCCCACATCGGGCTCTCTGCTCCTTGGGAGCCTGCTTCTCCCTCTGCCTCTCTCTCTGTGTCTCTCATGAATAAATAAATAAAATCTTTAAAAAAAAAAAAAGAAAATCAAAAAGGAATAATAATCCAAAAGTAAGTAGTAAATATGAAATAATAAAAAATAAGAACAGAAAGCAATGAAATAGAAAACAGAGAAACAGAACAATATAGAAAATTTATAAAATAAAAATTTGGCTACTTGAGGAGATTAATGTAACAAATAAAACCCTAGCCAGAATTAGGGGGGAAAAAAAGTCAGAAATTACTATTATCAAGAATGGAAGAGAATGGTAAATCCTGATGTAGACCCACCACACATATATGTTCAGTTTATTTGGAAAAATATTCCAAGATAAAGCACTGGTACTGGAACAGCTGGATAGCAATATGAAAGATAATAATGGTAACTTTTTTCCCTTGCATTCCACAGTATATAAGAATTAGCTTGGTATTTATTATATACCTAAATATAATAGCTGAAACTATAAATTTCCTGAACATAGGTAAGAAAATCTTAATGATCTTAAATTTGATAAAGATTTCTGAGATAAAAATAAGCAAGTACACCTAAAGCACAACCCATTAAAGAAAAAAAATGATAAACTTCATCAAAATGAAGAACTTCTGCTCTTTTTATAACACTGTTAAAGAAAGTAAGAACCAAACTGCAGACTTAGAGAAAATAAAGGAATGCATCCATAAAGAGCACCCAAAACTAAATAAGAAGAAAACAATATTTTATTTTCTTAAATGGCACAGGAATTGAATGGACAATTCACCAAAGAAGATATATAGAGGGAAAATAATCAGATGCTCAACATCACTAAATATCATGTCCATTAGGGTTGCTATAAGAAAATACCAGAGACTGGTAGCTTATAAACAACACAAATTTGTTTCACAAAGTTCTAGACGGTGAAAATCCAAGATCAAGGTGCCAGCATTGTTGTGTGAGGGCCCTCTTCCTGCTTCATAGCCAGTGCCGTCTTGCTGTGTTCTCACATGGTGGAAGGGCCTAGGGAGCTCTGTGGGATCTTTTTTATAAGAGCACAAAAACCATTCATGAAGGTTCCATTCTCAAGACTTAAGCATGTCCCAAAGACCCTGACATCCAATACCATCACATTGAATGTTAGGATTCGACATAATGGATTTTGGAGGGAAGCAAACATTCAGACCATAGCACTAGTAAGTTTCTAACTATATCAATATGCAACATGATGTAAATTAAGATCATGGCATAGTATCTTATTGTTAATGAAAACCAAGAATGGTATACATATATACATATATGTGGATACATATTTATACTACATGAATGGATAGTTAAGATAGACTAGATTTCTACAAAGTGAAAAAAGCAAATAAGCTAAAGATCCATAAAAGGCCAAATATAAAATGTTATGGGCATGGAATAGCTTTATGTCTTCTCTCAAAAAGCAATCCCTAGGCAAAAATAGTAAATTTATAAGGTTTTTAACACCAGAATATTGGCATTTACCTTGAATATCTGGTATAATGAAACAGCAGCCTGTGACATACTTAAGATACACAGTTAATGTGACTTAATGAGGTCACATTAACCTGAATGTGCATGTTACAATAGGTTATGCCCCCATTCCACCTGACTGCACAATTCTCTATCTTTCAACAATTCATTCTACCCAAGTGTCATGGACCTCTCCAATGGATGCTTATTTTCAGCTCACTATCCTTTCCTGAATCTTACTTTAGCCACCTAACACCCTGGTTCTGCAATGCTATACCTAGATACAATTGGTCACTTTTTTGAATACAAATCAAGATGGTTATTAAATAAAATCAAAGGAAGTATTTAACATTATGCCACAGGTAATATAATAAATTAAGGAGTCCTGTACAGTGGAGAAATTTTTTCTTGTCATATTCTCATAATTTTTTATCTGCCCCCCCCCTCCAAGGATAGATTATACAACTTTTGTCACTGTTGTGGACACCTCAGGGAGAACAGAAAGTATCAGAAACACTGATAGGGAATTAGAAAAATTGGGCGCCTGGGTGGCTCAGTTGGTTAAGTGACTGCCTTCGGCTCAGGTCATGATCCTGGAGTCCCGGGATCGAGTCCTGCATCGGGCTCCCTGCTCAGCAGGGAGTCTGCTTCTCCATCTGACCCTCCCCCCTCTCATGCTCTATCTCATTCTCTCTCTCAAATAAATAAATAAAATCTTTAAAAAAAAAAAGAAAAATTATCTGGCACAAAGGCAGGAATATTTTCATAGAGAATTTTTTAAAAGATCAAATTACTTTATGTTCCCAAATCGTATGTGTTTTACGTATGTGTGCACCTGTGTATGGACATATGAACATGTGCATGTCTGAACACATTAGAGACAGGAATAGAGAGAGTTTCATACGTACAATCAAAGAAAACAGAACTAGTTGAGGAACTAAGAACTCTGCTATTTGGAGACAAAAAAACCACAATAGCCAATACTGTAGATAACAACCCATTTTTACATAAAATAGAATAATTCATAGGAGAAAAACAATGCATAATATAATACCAATATTATATCCAAATAATACCTGCCTTACACAAAACTATGATTGCACTAAATCTTGCTCAGACTTTGTTTAAACTTATAAGTTCCCCACACACCACCACCACGTCTTTCTTCAGGAAGAATGTATTTCCCCAACCCATTAATTCTGAGCTAGCCACATAACTGGCTTTGGCCAATGGCATGCACATGGATGTGATATATGACATGTCTAAGCTATAATTTTAGATGGCATTGCATGGTTTGATAATGCATTGCTACCTGAATCCACCCTTGAATGTTGGCTTTTTGCTATAATAATAAGATAAAAAGATGTGGAAATGAGTCAGGTCCAATCAATGTGGCCAAGACTTCTCTAGTCAAGTCCAGTAGAGCTGCAGCCAAACTCATATAATAAATTCAAGAAATAAAAGTTTATTGTTTTAAGCCACTGAGATTTTTTTTAACTACTGGAGCAAAAGCTAACTAATATGCCTTAAAAGAGATGCTGGGAGTAAAGAAGATGGTAGAATACCATGTTTTCTTTTTTCTTTTTTTTTTTTTTTAAGATTTTATTTAATTATGTTTTTCTTTTTTAAAATAAGTTTTTATGTATATAACTATTCTATTCACTATATCTTGCTATTTAGATTTATTATTTAGCACTTTATACATAATTTATTCCAAAATTCTGGTTAACAATATAACATGTGTATTGGTATGTTTCTTTGCTTGCTTTATTTGATTTTGCAATGTGGCCCCAAATCTATATTGCAACAAGTTAACAAATAAATAAGCAACAAGTTAACAAATCCCTTCAAGCATTGTTAAAGATATATGAACTCAAAGATATATGGACTCAACTAATGATGTATAGTCAAGATTTTGATGTCACGGGTGTGTAGGCCAAGTTAGCCATCTCCTTTACTATAAAATGAAGTCTTAATAAAGTCCTATTTTTAGATGGACTTGAAATGTCCTATCCTATGCATGATTTAACATTAAATCACAATTTATAATGCACCTTTACTACTCATTTCCCTAAATCATCAGTTTTGCTTTTATATAGGAATGGCAGTTGACAATTCTAAATACAAGTGACATTTAGATCAAGAGAAAACAGTCTCACTCAGGGTGAAAAATGGTTAGTCCTTTAAGGTGTTGAATTTTTCTAACTCCTTGAATAATATTTGCCAGAGAAAATAAAAATTTCTAATAAACCATGTTTGTTATTTACTAACTGCCTAAACTATAGAAATTATATAGCAAAAAGTTAGTTGATTGTATAATCTGAAAAATGTTTTTCTAATATTTGTATTGCACATGTGAATTTGAATTTTATATTTCAGGATTTGTATATGAAACTGAAATGCAAAATGCAGTTTGTAATATTTGATGTGCAAGAGGAGTCTCAAAGCTGCTCATCTTTCTACACAAAAAGTATTTGATTTAAGGTTCTATTATCACTAAGCTTATTAGCAATTTCCAAAAGGTCTAAATAACAGTGACCCCTTCCCAAACTTAAAATAAATAAAGAAAAAGAAACTGACTGAGACAAAATATGTTTTGAGAGTAGACCTTTTCCTATAAGAGGGCGTCAGTATATACTATCCTCTGCCACTAATCCCCTCAGGCAAGTAGACTCTACAAAAAAGCATGGTTTAAATGTTTATGAATCACGTTATAGGTGACATCAAAAGCCATTAAAATTACGAATATGTTTTATTCATATTATCCCCCAGAGGAAACATCTGGGGTTAAAAACATTATAGTTATGTGATCCATGGTGCTCTTTTTTTTTTCTTTCTGATTCATATAACTCAAGGGCTTCATGTAGTTTCCTTAGCTATGAATTTAAATGTCTCAACTATTTTTCTTCCAAATGTTTTGCTTTTCTGTGTTAACCTTTTTATCCATCTATATTTAGCTTGGTCTGTAAATAGTAAAAGTGCTGACTGAACTACCTCAAAAGGGGATGAAGAAAATAAAAGTGGACAAGAAAATCAAGGAAATAATTTTAACTCTTTGCAGTCATTCTTTTTTTTTTTTTTAAAGATTTTATTTATTTATTTGACAGAGAGAGACACAGTGAGAGAGGGAACACAAGTAGGGGGAGTGGGAGAGAGAGAAGCAGGCTTCCCGCGGAGCAGGGAGCCCGATGCGGGGCTCGATCCCAGGACCCTGGGATCATGACCTGAGCCGAAGGCAGACGCCTAACCGACTGAGCCACCCAGGCGCCCCTGCAGTCATTCTTAAAACAGTATTTAGTAGTGAAATAGAACAAATTCATAGATAGCCTGTCCTCTGAAATGATAGCATATGGGAATATTACTTGCAGAATTATGGATCCTTATCATTTGCCATAGCTTTAGAGAATATGTAGTCTAAATTCTTTCCCTTAATTTTAAAATTAAAAAAAAAATCCATGCTCAGAGAGGTGAAGGTCACATAACTAGTTCCTTGGTAGACTGATAAATAACAATGAGATGTCCTGATTTCTATGAAAGCATATTTTCAGTTTAGAAATGTTCCTTGTATTTGATTTACGTATACTTAGGAAAAATTTGACTAGTCATTCAGAATAGCATTTTATATTATGAACTTACTTCATTTACTTGTTAATATATATAAGGGATACAGGGTAAGTTTAAGTAATTTTTACAGTATTTTTATTTAAAAAAATATCATTAGGGGGTGCCTGGGTGGCTCTGTTGGGTAAGTGTCTGCCTTTGGCTCAGGTCATGATTCTAACCCTGATTCAGGCTCCCTGTTCAGTGGGGAGTCTGCTTCTTCCACTCCCTCTGCCTTTCCCCTGGCTTCTGCTTTCTCTCTCTCTCTTTCTCAAATAAATGAATGAATGAATGAATAAAATATTTAAAAAAATAAAAAATATATCATTAGGATCTCCAATTTCTGGTCAGACATGTAACAAACTTGAAAGTAATCATTTCCTTCCTCCCAGCAAGTAAAAGGCTGAACAAATGGAAAATCAACTCTCTTTAGATTCATCAGAGAATTGAAACCACAGTACAAGCTGCTACTCTGAAAAATTTGAAATATAAATTGCAAATATAAAGAATCACAGAAATTCTGGAAACTGGTAGGAACACTTAAATAGGGTAATTGAGTAAATGCTAGAAACTAAGTATTGACTAGCTTAAAAGATTAAACCTCCTGGGGGCGCTCCCTTGGGAGGGATGTCTCCACACTTTTGTGAGTTTTACTACTAGAAGCCCCATCAAATTCTCAGGGTAAAAAGCAGAGAAAAATCCCCTCATACTTTCAGGAGGCAGGGTGGAGAAGTAACCATTTTGAAAAAAGCCTGGAGTGCTTGTTCTCCTAACAAAGATCTTCCTTCAAGAAAATTATTTTGCCAGAGTTTAATTTAATTGATGTGGGTTTTACCAGAGCTGAATCAACCCAGGGAAGGTAAATAGCTAAACCCAGCCTGCATATGAATGTTTATAGCACTTTTTTTTCTTACATGCCAAAAATTGGAGACAACCAATATGTCCCTCAATAGGTGAGTGAACAAATCATGATACATGCATACAAAGGAATATTATAATAAAAGGAAATCATCACGTCACAAAAAGACATGGAGGAAACTTAAATGCATATCGATAGGTGAAGGAAAAAAGTCTGAAAAGCTGTATAACTGTATGTTTTTGTCAATATAAAATTTGCACTGCTCAAAGTTAAACAGGCGGGAAAGACTATTCTACTGTGGTAGAAAAGGGAGACTGAACTCAACTCCAATTGAAACAAGTCAGAAGGGTTTTAAGCACAGGGGCAGTCTAGTGGAAACATACTAGAGGAAGTCAGAGAGGAGGCAGATTAATAAGATGTGTGCAAAGCATTAATTACTCCTGAGTAAATGTTATTCCTGGTCAAAAGTTTTTCTCTATAATTAGGCCATCCATGTTTGCCAATCGGTGCCCATGGAAGTTAGGCTCCTACCTTGGCACAGGACCATAGGGTTGCTATCTCCTTCCATGTTTACATTTCAAAGACATGATTCCCAGATTGTTAATAAAGGGTTACAAAACTGGCTAGAGACTGGGAAAAATGTACACACATTTCAAAGCAGCAGATAAAGAATTAACAAGGTTTCTAAGGTAAGTGCTCTAAGAAAAGGAAGGGTAGGGGTTTACAGTCAGAAAAAAACCTGTCTAAAATTTAGTTATGCTGAGGGGAACATTAAGGAAGTGTTGGTCAATTCCAACTATATGACATTGTGGAAAAGGCAACACTATAGATAGATCAGTAGTTATAGAGAAATACCAGTAGTTGCCAGGGCTGTGGGAAGCTATGTGAGGAAATCAGGGATAAACAGGTAGAGCACAGGGGATTTTTAGGGCAATGAATCTATTCTATATGATACCATAATGATGTATACAAGATGTCCCACAGAACTATACAACACAGGAAATGGACATTAATGTAAACAAGGGCATTTAGTTAGAAATAACATACCCTACATTGGCTCACTGATTATAACAAATACACCACACAAATGCAATATGTTAATAACAGAAGAAACTGTGGTTGGTGAGGGTACTGGTAAATAGAGAGGAAACTCTACGTTTTATTCAGTTTTTCTGTAAGTTTAAAACTTCTTTAAAAAGTAAAATCTATTTTTTTAAATCATAACAATATTTTACATTACCCGATAATTTCATGTCACTACTTTTATCATTCATTTCCTCAAAGCAGTATCAGATGTATCCTTAATGTTTGTTGCATATCATTTGGGATTAAATTATACTTAGATAAAATATAAAGTACATTGCACAAAAATATTAATAGCATAACTTTGAAAAAACTTTAAAAGTTTTATTCCCATAGTCCCTTTTATTATACTAGCAAAATTTACTTATTTCTTGTGTTCCATTTAAAAAGTTCCCTCTAAGGTTTACCTTATATGAATTAACTTTTTTTAATAAGAATTACCTATTGTCTCATCAGCTTTGAAAGAAACTATGTTATCTTTAGTGAGTTTCTGTCTACAAATTGTAGATTGATAAAATCTGAATTATTTTTTCAAGGACAACTTGTAAGTCTTCTCCTCTACTAAGCTATATATGAAATGTCATTTTAGAAAAATGCTTGCTTCCTATTGCACTCAAATGTAGCTACTCATATTTTTTTAATTATCAACATATTAGGGCATACTTTCCCCAAGATTAAAATAAAATTTAAAAATTTTATAATAAATGATGTTTGATAATAGAGAGCAAAAATTATGTTTTCATGTCATTGCAGCCCCCACTGTTGGAGATGAAGAACATCCAGAAGACGACAGAAGATGACATTCCACAGCCCATGGATTACAGAAACATGATGTATTATTAATGTATTGCAAGAGATTGTCTACACTTGTTGAAATCAAACACACTTTTCTCCAGAAAGTAAGGGTGATTGATAGGCTAAAAAATTCACAATGGTAGCTTCTCTGAACAGGACTTTACACTTGGAATATTCATTTAGATTTGCCTCTCCCATCACACTGTCTATTAGAAAATAAGCTTCTTAGCTCTTATAACTTTGTCTCAAGTATAGGTGTATTTAGGAGCTGGCGTGAAACAACACTAAAAATAACCCTTTCCTTTATTCTTTTAGCTCAGTCTTGTCTTTTTCCAAATTATCATTATTTAGGGCTAAGTGAGATCAAATGAAATCTTTGCAGAAAATGCCAATTCTTTATACTTAGTAAAATATCTTTTTATCTTAAGGTTCACACAATTTTACATACGATTTTTAGATTCTCACTACTCAGCTTTTCCCATTGGGAATGATACCCACTACATGGGATAGATTTAACGGAGTGCTACTCAAAGGTAGGTCTTTGCACTGGTGTTGATTTGCAAATTGTTTGTTACAAGTCCTTGACAAGATGTTTTAAAATTTCATATCATTGGAAACATGTAGGGAAATTATGATTTATTTTTATAGCCTTCTGGTAGAGTAAAAGTTTTTCTGATAAATATAAATTACATTGGGCTTTTATTTTGTGTATTTTTAGTTTTGTGTTCCTATTAGCTTACTTTTATTTTAATTTTACTAAAGTATCTACTCATCATCAGTAAACTGTAACTTAAAAACAACAGTAGCTTGCTATTTATAAGGCAGTTGTTCACTGGTTAATTTGCCTTTTAGTCTTGTAGAGTTCTGAGGAACAGAGGCCCTGGAGTCAATTTCTAAATTTCAGATCCCAGGTGACTCCTTCCTTTCTATGAGACACTGGGTGGTTAATAACCTGTATCTCTCTCATGATATATGTGTGGCATTCAGCTCTGTGCCTGACATTCGCTAAGTAATTAACAAATGTCAGTGACATCTATTAATGTTATTTTCTGAATCAAAGAAAATGCCTCATCCCACTTTCTCCCAAGTGAATCCTCCCATTCAGTTCTGCATCCTGGTGTGAGAAAAACAAACAAACAAAAAACCCAAATAACCCAAGATTTGTCCATAATTAACTTCCAGAATTGTGAGGAGAAGCAAAATTATGTTTATAAATTGAGACATTAGCCCAGGAAAAATAAATTTGGAACTTACAACTCTAAGTAATAATAATAATACCTTAACCATGCAATAAACCATGCTTTAGATGATTAAACAGATACAGTTAACAGACTTTTAGTTACAAATGTAGTATCTGTCTTTCTCAGTATATTCAAATAGAAACAGGGAAGCTTAAGATTTTATTTACTTACATCTATCCATGGCATCTCAGAGTGCCTGGTAGTTAGAAGTGTCTCAATAAAGGTTTAATAACTAGATACATAAACAACAAATTAAATGAATATGATAGGCTTGTACCTATCTCTTCTTTTCTTCTCCTTTGGTAGTTCATCTAACAGCTGAAGAACAGCAAAAACTAAAATCAGAATTCCCTTACTCTGACAACTGTTTTTTATTCACACTTTTTTTGACTGTCATAGAATTTGTGTGAAACTATTGTGAAAGGAATCTATCTATTTAACACCCCCACCCCCCACCCCAACCACACTTACAGACAAAACTCAAGGTGTCTGCACTTGGCCCAGCTCTTTGTTTTTCTAGGTCACAGTACCTTCCATTCTCAGAAAGTAGACCTCAACTACAAAACAAACATATTCTCTAGCCTGACCACAATCCACATCCCAGACAAGCCCTGGACAGAGCCACTGGAAAAACCTGCCACCTCTTCCACCACCTGACCTTCTTCCCACACTCCTCCACCATGGGCACAGCTGAAACCCTCTCATATCCCTCAGACTCCCTAAGAAGGCCCAGCCTGACAGAACCTGGGGACTGACATCTCTCTTGATGTCAGGCCCCTCTCCTCCCTTGGAGAGTGAATAAACTCTGTCTTGCTTATTGCTCTACTCTTTGTGCAATTCTTTGCCACCCTTGTTACCATCCACCCTAACATATTGTAAGGCATCTTCTGGCAAATTAATTATACCAAATAATAACCAATTAAGCCTCTATGACTGTAAAACAGTGTGCTTAAAGTTTGGTCTGCAAACAACCTAAATAATTACAACTGAGAAATAAATTAAACATGAATCTTCCAAGTCTTTAACATTTGAGAAGCACTGGTATGCAAAACTCTATTTTGGAAATGACCTACCTTCATCTCCTTTTAGTTAAATGTTATGCCTCAGATTAACCACTGTTTTTTTTTTTTTTCCCCTCAAATAATGCATTTATAGCAATCATTGTATTTGTTGTTGTTGAGAATTGTGTTGTCCACAATTCTCAAAACAACCTGACAAAAGCTGTGGACTTACACTCAAAAATAAACGAATAAATGTATTCCTAAATATATTTATAAAATTACATTCATGTTTAATTTTAATGGATTCATGGAGTCCCTGGAAGAAAACTGATCCCAAGTTTAACAATTCTTGTTTATAAGACTTTTAAAACACTCCTCTGTTCTATTCCAACACAGAAAATTATTTTTTCTCTCTAAAGTGTACTTTTTCATTGGTTTTAACTTACGTTTATTTTCTCATATATTCAAAGATGTACTTAAAAATATCAAACATTTTCTGTAAAATATGTTTTTATAGGTATTTAAGATGGAATCTTTGCTCACTTTTAATATTTTGATGACTGATACACTTGTATGTTTTGAATATTTTATCGGTCATACTTCTTTTTTTTTCACTTTTTCTTCTTCCTTCTTTCCTTCTTCTATATTTAAAGGTTTTAGTTCTTTTTTTCTTTTTTTGATTTTTTTCTTCTACTGGTTTTAAAATTGACATTCTTTTCTTTCTTTTAGTTAATATCATAAATGTTTTACATCCATTCTAAACGTGTATAAAAAATTTCAATCATTTTATTCTTGTAACTCAAATATTTAAATATCTGTAAAATTCTTTAACTTTAGTCCCTACCTTCTCATATTCTATGTTACTGCTGGAATTTTAAACCCCAATGATTAATCATTAATATATGTTTTTACACAATATTTATACATGAAGAGTCATATAATTTATTTTCACTAATAGCATGGGTTGGCCAGTTGCTACTTTGAGTTTTCATATCTGTAAATATTATTTCATCCTGATTCATTAATACTATTTGGATAATAGTAATTTAGAAAGATTCTCTTATGAACTTACAGTAATAATGTTGCTGATGAGAAGTATTTCTTTCATGAGTAGTCTGTTTTGTTTTGCTTTTCTGACAGCTGTTAAGACTATTTTTTGTGGGAAGTGATTTGCATTTTTACTATTATGCATCTTTTTTTAAGATTTTATTTATTTAATTTAGAGAGAGAGCAAGAGTGGGGGAGGGTCAGAGGGAGAGACAGAATCTCAAGCAGACTATTCGCTGACTGCAGAACCCGATGTGGGGCTTGATCTCACAACCATGAGATCATGACCTGAGCCAAAACCAACAGTCTGACACTTAACTGAGTGAGCAACCCAAGAGCCCCTTTACTATTATGCATTCTCATTATTATGCATTTGAATCCTTTAGAGAAAAGTCATAACTTTCTTTCAATCATAGGACCTTATTTACTATTATATTTTAAATATTTTTTCTCCCTTTTCAATTTATCTTTAAAAAATAGCTACTGGGCATTTGATCCTTTTCTTTTTTTTAATTTTCTGCTTCACTATATCTCTTTCATAATTTACACCTGTAGCACTTCTGCCTCTTATATGTGTATTTTCCTTTGATCTATCTTCTAAAACAAATTCTCTTTTCAGATATATTTGGTCTAAGTGATAACATGTCTGTGGCAATTTTCCACTTATATAATTTTTTTAAAACTCCAATATGCCTATTTTCTCATACTGCCATGCATTTACCTTATGGTTTCTACTACTTCCTTTGTTTTATTTACATTTTAGACATTCTTATTTTGGAAATAATCTTATTTATTTCAATTTTTTTATATTGTTTCTTGTGTTTGGTAAGGAAGTTAACCAGACTCTATGTCAGCTGACCTCATCTCCTGAAGTTTCTGTTGCTTAATTTGTAATTTTTTTTTTCCTCAACTCAGCTGCAATTGGGTTGATGGAAGACTCATCTATCTTCTTTGGTGTAGACACATATGAGATACCTAGTCTTGATGCAATTTTAAGGATAATGTCTTAAGTTGGAATTACTGAGCCAAGCATTTAGTGAGATTTGGGGTCTATATATATGTCTACTGAAGTCTGTTCTGTATTCACTTTTTTTTTTTTTTTTTTTTTTTTTTTTTTTTTTGTATTCACTTTTTTTTTAAAGATTTTATTTATTTATCTGACAGAAAGAGAGCACAAGCAGGGGGAGCGGCAGGCAGAGGGAGAGGGATGAAGCAGACTCCCTGCTGAGCAAGGAGCCCAATGCTGGGGTTGATCCCAGGACCCCAGGATCATGACCTGAGCCAAAGGCAGATGCTTAACTGACTGAGCCACCCAGGCGCTCCCTTTATTCACTTTTTGAAGAGTATTCCCAGACTGCCTCTGAGCTTTGGATCAATAACAAGATTATTTGCAGCTTCCGAAGGGTGGTGGGTGGAGAATTTATAATCCATTTCACAGATGTGACAGAGATTTGCAAATTTACTTTATACAATTAGCTCAGTTGCAACCTCAGTTTCAGCTTTCCCATTTGGCAAGAGTCTAGAATTATCTCCTGCCACCCATTGTAATTAAAAGATCAACACCACAATCAATGTCCTATTGCCTTTTAATATCTTGTGAGCTACTTAGGTTCAATTTGTGCTCATCTGATGGGGTGTTCTTGTTTGTTTTTTCTTCTTCCAGATTACTTAAAATGTAGTATTAGAAAGTATCTAGCATTTTATGTGTTTTAATAAGAGAACCATTCCTTCTAATTCAACTCACTGTGCCACAGTAACCAGAAGTCCTCATTAGCTCTAGTCTATATAATTACTCTACTTGACTGTAAAATTATTTTTCCCAACATATGTACAAATATAAGAAATTTAGCATTTTCAAAGATTTAATTTAAATATCAGTTGATTAGCATATTAATATAGTTGCTATGTGCCCCCAAAACTTTGGGTGTTAGAACTAAATACTGCCTAAAAATGTATGAAAATAATTTTTAAAGATTGATACACTTGAGGGACATCTGGGTGGCTCAGTCAGTTAAGCATCCAACTCTTGATCTCACCTCAGGTCTTGATTTCAGGGTTGTTGAGTTCAAGCCCCACACTGGGCTCCACACAATACACTTGAAATGTAGTGTATTTATGATGTTTGTATGAAAGTGATCCTTTTGTTCAAATATTTCATAATATATATTTTGTGTAGAATGTGTAATCAGGAAAACTAAAGTATTAAAGTGTCTCAAATAGTTCTTCTTTAAAATGTAAACCTGTTGCTTATCAGATTTTTACTCTTAACATTATATGGCTTTGTTTTGTTTTAAATGGAAAGAAAATATTAAAGTGCTATAAGAATTGTTCCTTTTACTTGTAATGCTTATAGTTATAGACTCATGCAATCTCAAAAGTGGAATATACAAATTCTTCCTAATTTTGATACATAAATCTGCATATCATGGAAATAAGTTTCATGCATTTTAGGTAATATTGAAAGGATATTTGATTTTTGCCAGCCAAATTTTATTGTGGCATACATAATGAATGTCTGTTTTCAAACATATACTAAACATGCTAGGTTTCAATCTGTATTAAAAGTTATTGAGAGCAGGGGCACCTGGGTGGCTCAGTCGGTTAAGCGACTGCCTTCGGCTCAGGTCATGATCCTGGAGTCCCGGGATCGAGTCCCGCATCGGGCTCCCTGCTCGGCAGGGAGTCTGCTTCTCCCTCTGACCCTCCTCCTTCTCATGCTCTCTCTATCTCATTCTCTCTGTCTCAAATAAATAAATAATAAAATCTTTAAAAAAAAAAATTATTGAGAGCAGCGCCTAGGTGGCTCAGTCGTTAAGCGTCTACCTTCGGCTCAGGTCATGATCCCAGGGTCCTGGGTCCTGGGATAGAGCCCTGCATCAGGCTCCCTACTCAGCCGGGAGCCTGCTTCTCCCAATCCTGCTCCCCCTGCTTGTGCTCTCTCTCTCTCTCTCCCCATCTCTATCAAATAAATAAATAAATAAATCCTTAAAAAAAACAAGACTTAACAATGATTTCAAGTTATAATCTAACTTGTGTTGTAGGTGTAATAACATTTATAGAAAGAAAAAAGGAGGTTTAATTATTTGATAAATTTTTATGTTAGTTGCTTCAGCTTGAAGAAGCAGAGCAAGAGGAAACATGCCTGTTAATATCTTAAAGATATATGTACATCATAAATAACTTCACTAGTATAAATCACTAATTTTATGATTTCTTGCTGACATATAATTGAGTCAACTCTCAATTAGTTTTCAAATGGCATTCATTATTACATATAGAGTAGTATAATTATTAACCTCTATTTCCCTAGCATATTGGTGTTTAATTTTGTTTCACTGAAAGTTAGAAATGAATAAGCAATATGAAGGAGGTCCATTAACAATAGCCTTCTGAGGTTGTGTCTAACAACAGATGTGTAGAGATAACAAAGGATACATTTTATTCAAAACAGCCTGTCCTCCCAGTACCATGGCTATGGATCCTTCGATAGCCTTTCCACCTCATCCAATGAGATCATATGCAACTGTGTGTTCTGTGAGTACATGTACTTTTCTGACCAGCTGTGTTCCTATCTTCATCAGATTTTCTAAATGACCTAGAAATAGAAAGAATATTTCTAAACCCACTTATAAGGGGGATTGGATCAATGCAATTATAATATTCTATGTGATTATGTAACCAAATAAACTTATTTAAAAGTATTTTACTTTGCAGGATTAGAGGAATACAGGATTATAGTTCTGATTTAGGTTTAGTATTGAGGAAAGGCAGAAATGAGATGTTTCTGGTTGAGAAGAACATTTGAAAAAATATGAATTTACATATTTGTAAAAAGTACATGCTCTTAAATGTACATATTTCAATATAATGTTTCCTCTAAGGATCTCTGAAGTTTGTCATGAACTTTGTCATCTCATGACATCACCTTTTTTTTTTTAATGTAAGTGAATATAGAATGTCAGACAACACTGGGGAAGGGAGATGTGAACTGAGAGAACATCTAATCTAACCTTCTTAATTTACATTTCAGAATTGAAGATTAACTTAAATTCCCAGTGACAAAAAACTAGAGATAAAATAGAAGTCAAAATGAAAACAAAAATAGAAGTTGTTCTGCTTTCAGGTTTGTCTTTTCACCTCACTGCCTTACCCTGCGTAGAAAAATAATAGAAATCACCCCAGGAAAACATTCATAGGTTAACTGAACTGTTATTTAATATTTGCCTTAGCATTACTATTGGTTCCCATAGCAAGGCATAAAACAGGGACCTATTTCCTAATATACCTAGAATAGTGTTAAAACAAAACTGGCCTCAGGTAAAATCACAAGCTAGGATCAGTCTGTGGAGGTTTTAATTTATTTTGCCGGGGGTGTTTTTCCATTGCTCATTATCTTCTCCTGACAATCACATTAGAGTCCTTGAATTGTTGATAAGATTACCCCTTGGGTAAAGTCTCCCAGTAACTTAAGCCTCATAGTCATTTCACAACATGGAAACCACCAGAGACTACCGTAAAGTCATGGCCCAGAATTTTTCATATTTTTTTGCCTTAATTGTGTCAATCTACAGTATACTTCTGGAGAAGTTAAATGGATTAGAAAGTCTTTGCATATACTGCTGAAAAATCTCTTAGATGGTGATGGGCAGTGGGAAGGAGATAGAATAAAAAATAATTAGGGAAAGCAGGAAAAATATATAGGAGACTTCAGGTATGGGTCATTGAATTTTTGTAGGAAAATGCTTGTATAGAATAAAAAACCTTTTTAAATGTGAGGCATTGTTTTTTAAACCTTCTGTATGTTTAATAATGATGATGATAATGATGATGATGATGATATCATATACTGAGTGCCTACTATGCCAGACACTCTTGGCTACTTTGAATCTATAACATAAATGCTGACAATATTTATTTATACTTATCCATTTTATGGGAACACAGAGACAAAAGCAGCAAATACATTAAAAGTGAATACATCATTTTGCCTGGGGCATCAGAAAGAGATTTCAAGAAAAGATGATGTTCTCAGGATTTCCTTTAAGGAAGAATAATAAATACTTAAGTGAAAAGTTGAGGTAGTAAAAAGGGAGGAAAAGAAAGAAAACAATCTAGATGGAATGAGCAAAATGTACAAAGGAACTGGTTTGCAAACAGCGAATATGCAAATTATTCAAAATGCCTGTACTGCAAAATGAGGAGGTAAAAAAGAGCTAGGGAGATTTTTATATATGCAGCTTTCTGGCAATTACTGATAGTGATTCTGGATTTATTATGAAAAAGCAGAACTGGAAGGAGCCAGGGCAACTCTCAAAGAGAAAACCTGAAGAATCAGCCCCGGAAAATGGGCAAGACCCAAGGAAGAGAGACAGTGGAGAATACAGTCACTCACACAATGGGTCTGGACATATTCAACAAGAAGCAAGACATCTGCTAGGAACTAGAGTTTAGAGAAAATCAAAATCCATCACTACTTAGTCATTTCTAAAATATTAGTTCTATTTCTCTAGTATTTGATACTCAGAAACAATATTTAAGTAAAACAACTGCATGTGGTTTTCTTTTTTATTTCTCATTTATTATTTTCTATCCCAACACTGGTATTTTCTCTACAAACCAATTTTCTAAAAATTAGTGTTCCACATTTTGTATGCAGCAAAAGCTGTTCTAAGAGGGAAGCTTATAGCAATATAGGCTTACCAGAAGAACCAAGAAAAATCTCAAATAAACAACCTAACCTTACACCTAAAGGAGCTAGAAAAGAACCAACAAAACCCGGAACCAGGAAAAAGAAGGAAATAATAAAGATTAGAGCAGAAATAAACAAAATAGAAACTTAAAACAAACAAACAAACAAACTAGAAAAGATCAATGAAGCCAGGAGCTGTTTCTTTGTAAAGATCAACAAAAATGATAAGCCAGACTCAAAATAACAATAACAACAATAAGAACAACGAGAGACAGAGAGAGAAAGAACTCAAACAAAATCAGAAATGAAAGAGGAGAAATAACAAAGGACATCACAGAGATACAAAAAATTGTAAGACAACATTATGAAAAATTATATGCCAACAAACTGGACAACCTAGAAGAAATAGATATATTCCTAGAAACATAACCTCCCAAAATTGAATCAGAAAGAAATAGAAAATTTGAACAGACCAATTACCAGTAATGAAATTGAGTCAGTAAAAAAAAAAAAAAAAAAAAAATCCCAACAAACAAAAGGGCAGGATCAGATAGCTTCACAGGTGAATTTTACCAAACATTTAAAAAAGAGTTAATACTTATTTGTCTTAAACTATTCCAAAAAATACAAGAGGAAGGAAAGCTTCCAAACTCATTCTATGAGGCCAGCATTACCCTGATACCAAAACCAGATAAGACACTACAAAAAAAGAGAACTACAGGTTGGTATCTCTGATGAACTGAGATGCATATATCCTCAACAAAACAGTAGAAAACCAAATCCACCAATATATCAAAAAAAAAAAATTATTCAGCAGGATCAAATAGGATTTATTCCTGAGATGCAAAGGTGGTTCAATATTCACAAATCAACGGAAATGATACATAAACAAGAGAAAAAATAAAAGCCATATGATCATTTTGATAGATTAAGAAAAAGCATTTGACAAAGCACAACATTTATGATAAAAACCCTCAACAAAGTAGGTTTCAAGGGAACATATCTCAACATAATAAAGATCATATATGAAAAACTCACAACTAACATACTCAGTGGTGAAAAACAGATCTTTTCCCCTAAGTTCAGGAACAACACAAAGATGTGCACTCTCACGACATTTATTCAACATAGTACTGGAAGTCTGAGCCACAGCCATCAGACAAGAAAAAGAAATAAAAACATGTAAATTGAGGGCGCCTGGGTGGCTCAGTCATTAAGTGTCTGCCTTCGGCTCAGGTCATGGTCCCAGGGTCCTGGGATCGAGCCCCGCATCGGGCTCCCTGCTCTGCGGGAAGCCGGCTTCTCCCTCACCAAATCCCCCTACTTGTGTTCCCTCTCTCGCTGTGTCTCTCTCTGTCAAATAAATAAATAAATAAAAATCTTAAAAAAAAAACATGTAAATTGATAAGGAAGAGTAAAACTGTCACTATTTGCTGATGACATGAGACTATATATAGAAATTCTAAAGAGCCCACCAAAAATCTTTTAGAACTGAAAAAATGAATCCAGTAATGTTGTAGGATTCAAAATCAACACACAAAAATTTGTTGCAATTCTAAACACTGATAATGAAGTAGCAGAAAGAGAAATTAAGAAAACAATCCCATTTACAGCTGCACAAAAATAATAAGATACTTATGAATAAACCTAACCAAAGAAGTGAAAGACCTGTACTCTGAAAACTATAAAACACTGAAGATGATCCAAACAAATGGAAAGATATTCCATGCACATAGATTGGGAGAACAAATATTGTTAAGATGTTCATAATACCTAAAGCAATCTACAGACTTAAAGCAATCCCTATCAATATACCAACAACATTTTTTCACAGAACTAGAACAAATAATTCTAAATTTGTATGGAACTATAAAAGACCCCAAATAGCCAAAGCAATCTTGAAAAAGAAGCATAAAACTGTAGGGATCACAGTCCTAGATTTCAAGATATACTACAAAGCTGTGGTAATCAAAACAGTATGGTACTGGCACAAAAAGAGACACATAGATCAAAAGAACAGAATAGAGAGCCCAGAAATAAAGCCATGATTATATGCTCAATTAATCTTCGACAAAGGAGGAAAGAATATGTAATGGTAAAAATACAGTCTCTTCAACAAATGGTGTTGGGAAAACTGGATAGCTACATGTAAATGAATGAAACTGGACCACTTTCTTAAATCATAAAGAAAAAGAAACTCAAAATGAATTAAAGACTTAAATGTGAGACCTGAAACCATAAAAATCCTAGAAGAGAGCAGAGACAATAATTTCTCTGACATTAGTTATAGCAACACTTTTGTAGATATGTCTCTGGAGGCAAGGGAATCAAAAGCAAACATAAACTATTCAGACTACATCAAAATAAAAAGCTTCTGCATAGCAAAGAAACAATCAACAAAATAAAAGACAATCTATTGAATGGGAGAAGTTATTTGCAAATGACATATCCAATAAAGGGTTAATATCCAAAATATATAAAGAACCCTTACAACTCAAAACCAAAAAACAAATAATTGAATTAAAAAATGGGCAGAAGACACAGACATTTCTCCAAAGAAGGCATCCAGACAGTGAACAGACAAATGAAAAGATGCTCAACATCACTCATCATCAGGGAAATGCAAATCAAAACCACAATGAGATATCAGCTCATACCTATCAGAATGGCTAAAATCAAAAGCACAAGGAACAACATGTGTTGGCGAGAATGTGGAGAAAAAGGAACACTTGTGCACTGTTGGAGAGAATGCAAACTGTTGCAGCCACTGTGGAAAAGAGTATGGAGGTTCCTCAAAAAATTAAAAATAGAATTACCATATGATTCAATAATTCCACTACTGGGTATCTACCCAAAGAATATGAAAACATTAATTTGAAAAAATATATGCACCCCTATTTTATTGCAGCATTATTTATAATAGCCAAATTATGGAAGCAACCCATGTCCATCGATTGATGAATGGATAAAGAACACATGGTATAGATATATAATGGAATATTACTCAGCCATAAAAAAGAATGAAATCTTGCCATTAGCAATAATATGGGATGGATCTAGAGGTTATAATGCTATGTGAAATAAGTTAGAGAAAAACCAATATCACATGATTTCACTCATATATGCAACTTAAAAAACAAATGAGCAACAAAAAAAGAATCCGAAAACCAGACTCTTAAACATAGAAAACAAACTAGTGGTTGCCAGAACGGAGGTAGGTAGGGGGATGGCTGAAAAAGATGAAAGGGATTAAGAGTACACTCATCGTGATGAGCACTGAGTCAGGTATAGAATTGTGGAATCACTATACTGTACACCTACTAATGTAACACTGTATGTTAATTATACTGGAATTAAAAAATATCTAAAAAAAATTGTGCTTGGAGTGCCTGGGTGGCTCATTCAGTTAAGCGTCTGCTTTTGCCTTGGGTCATAATCTGAGGGTCCTGGGATCGAGCCCTGCATCAGGCTCCCTACTTAGCGGGGAGCCTGCTTCTCGCTCTCCCTCTGCTGCTCTCCCTGCTTGTACTCTCTCCCTGTCGAATAAATAAATAAAATCTTTAAAAAAAATTGTGCTCCACAGAAAAATCAATATATTGATGTTCCTACTAATTTAATTGCATCTTTTTTTCTTCTGTGTTTAGTATAGTTTACAATCATGTACTTCATATTATTTTTAATAAACTGAAACTAGATATCAAGATTACCTTGTTATAATTTTAATGCTTTTGCACTCATTATTTATTGATCTGTAAATGGGAAACTCTTCTTAGTTAAAATTCTTTGAAAATTTTTCTTATCTTCAAAATTCTCATTATGACTCAATTCCTTTCCAGAAGCTTAAACTAAATCTTGTTTGCTCTGTGCTTTTCTTTATCAGAAGTACTAAGGCCCATTACCATTGAAAAGAACTGAATAATAGCAATAATAGTTTCTCTCAATATGAGAGGAGACTCCAGCAATCTAAGCTGTCCCTCAATGTTTTAGCACTTGGATTTTGATATTTGAGAATTCCTGAGAGTATGTGTTTTAGGAAAATACAATTGTTAAATCTCAATGAATCCAATATCCCCTTGACTAATACTAAAAACTTCCAAGTTATCTTCCAATTACACAGAATAAAATGTTTAATGTATGAGCAGTTAAAACACTGCTAAGGTCAGCAGAGTAAATAGATGATAAGATATTGATTTTCTGATATGAAGTTTAATATATGGAGGTGGCCATTTTCTAAAGGTAATAACCAAAACAAATAAGGCAATATTTCAAGGTAAGAAATTTGGCTTAGGTACACTTGGTGATTAACGTATTCAGTTATTCAAAAATATCTGTGTGCTTGGTCTCAACTAGGCCTTTATCTTGATAAAAGATACCCAGAAATGAATTCCTGCCGGGAAAGGATTTCTGGCATACCTCACTTACCTGATCAAACCATTTAACTGTTGGATTGTTTATAACACACTTTAAAATATTTCTAAATAATATTCTCCTTTGTTCCTTCATCTTACATTATCCAACGCCTTGTTTCTTAGAGCCTCTTTCTAGACAAAATTCAAAGTTTGCTTATGCGTGTCATGCCTTCCTTCTCATCACACATTCTATTATCTTTTTCACTCTTATCTCTCCATTAATCTGTTCTTCTTAAGGTCACTATTGGCCTTTATATTGATAATATAATGGACCTTTTCAGTCCTTATTTTACTCAATCCTTGCATATATCCCCATGTTGATAATGAACGCCCACTCAAGCTATAGTCACTCATTTTCCTCAACTCTATTGTAGAAAGAGAGAGAGAGAGAGGAAAAAAAAACCCTCAAAATTTAGTTACAAGACTTTGTAATTCTTAAAATCTGTAGTAAGAAGGAATGAGAACAGTATTAATAAACCAGATCCTGGGGACAACACACTGTGATTTCTTAATATATCAAAATTAGGGACAATCTAAGACCTACTCCCAAAATTGTTTTGTGATCAGAAGAAGAGGATGAATTTCATTACCACTGAGGTAATAAAAATGAAACATACTGAAATTCAGCAGGAGAGGGAAGTAGACTGTAGGGTTATAAGGTAAACTTTGAAAGGGTTATTCCAAAAACTTGTATTTTAAAGGAGTCCCAATATAGGTTACAGTGACTTCCAGTAAATTCAAATTGTTTTTATGGTTTTAACTTTTAGAATAGATAAATATAGTTATGCTGAGTATGTAGAATGTTTTCCTCTTCAACTACAACTATACAGGTTTACTCCTTTACATTCTCCTGTTTTCCTTCATTATCTTCTTCACATTTTCTACTGCAAATTGGGGAACTTAATTCATATCTATATTATAAATACATATTAAATTCATTAACTTATATGCAACCCCAATGCAAACAACAAACATCAAGTCACATTATATCTTGTTGGGACTATTGTGATAACCTCCTTCCTGTTTTCCTTAAATCTTTGCTTATTCGTCAAGTAATCATTCTCTGGCCAGCAGTTCAAAAGTATCTCCTAAAAACATAATCCAGAACTTGTTATTCTCTTTACACAAGCTCTCTTTACCCACACTTAGAAAACATTCCAAGCCCTTATTATGGCCTGGAAGACTTTGCATAATTGGGCCTGTGGCTTCCTTTCCCAATTAATATTATTTTATTCTACTTTTAACTAGCATACTTCAGGTAATTTAGCAATACTTAGTTCCCAAAAGCCCCCTTTGGGCCTTGGGAATTATGTCTTTCCTCTATGGGATTAGGGAACAGTACCCTAATTTCCCATGTTTATTTGCTCAAGACATAAAGTGTTCCAGTTTAAGTACACTAACATGATTTTTTTGCACATTACAATGAATATAACTTTCTTCCTTAAAAAGTCAACACACTAGCATTTATTATTATGGTAATAACGGGTAATAATGACCACCATGAATATGATGATCTTAATTACTTATTAAAAATTCTCTACTATTTTGCAGTCATGAAGTTAATACATTTCAACTGTTTATATTTTAGCTGCTTTAATTCCCTTGATACTCTTTGGTGTTATTATTTTAAAAACATGTTAAATTATCATCATGGTTAATAAAGAAGTTCTGACAGGAACAAAAATGCTGTAATACACATATGTCTTGGACTATGTGCGTATATATGCTATTGTGTTGACACTCCTACTTTATGGATGACAGAACTATGATTCTAAAAAGAAAGACAATGGAATTTTAAGATAAGATTGAACAAAATATGATGAAAGATTACAGATGTATTTGTATACATTTAATACATAAAGTCTTTGTAATCAAATCTTTTTATCAACTGTTTTTGTTACAATCACTTTGTTCTTATCTAATTTCCTATCTTGATTCACTCTACATGAGTATAAATCAAAGCCAACCTAATATTATTAGGAGAACATATATTTTCATTTACAAATGTCTTAGTATTTATTTTAGGGTATTTCAATCAAACTTAGAAAACTATCACAGGAATTCATATATATACTCTCTATCATACCACTTTTACATATATTCTCTATCACAGAAGTTTTTCTTTCTTTGTTTTTTAAAAAGTTTTTGGCAGCTTAATCTAAAGTCAATAGTGACTTAAGCTTAAGTGTTAGCAATTGCTAAGCTGAAATCGAGTTTATATATTTAGACAGTTGAGGATAAATATTTAGTTTATACAGAAAAAAAATATTATAATGACTGCTTAGCCTTGCAACAGTAAGAGGAAGATACTTTGTATGCTGTCAGGAAAGATAAAAAAGAAAGCAACGTATTTTGAGAAGATCAACTTATTTTTTGCCCAAGTTTCCATTTCATATTATTTAAAAATATATGCAACACCTACATTACTCAGCCTCTAGGCATTTAAAGACAAGAAATGGATATGACATATGAGATGGAAGGAGTAAAAGGAAAGAGTCTATTTGTGTCTACAACACAAGAAAATGGATATTAATAAAATTGAAATGGTTGCCTTTAAATAAGTTTTTTATACTTTTTCTGACTCTGCATAGGTAGATTTCAAAAAGCTCAGCTTAGAGGTTAAGGAAGGACACTTCCGATTTTATCTAACTGAAAGAGGTCGTTTTAGGTTACTGAGGATGTGAAAAAACATAAGCAGAAATTGCTAGCTGTCAAAAGAAGCTTACTCTCTTAACTATAGGTTGGCAAACTTGACTTTTTAATCATTAATATCTTAATAATTTTATTAACATCTTATCATCAAGATATTAAAATATAAATACTGAGGACATTGAGCCGCAGAGGTCTTAAATGGCTTGCCCTGTTTAAGCACTGTGTAAGAATAGTGTCATTTTACAACTGGGACTAGGATAGCTCTATGCTAATCTCTGGGTATGCCTGGAGGGCTGGTACTGACCCCTGGCCAAAATAAGGATGAGATGTGCTAACTCGGATTTGTAATGCACTATTAAAAGTTTGAAACTCCCTTGGAGTTTCAATGGATGGTTTGCATATTACAAACCACTTACAGAGCTGGGCTTTATAGCTTCTTGACCAATGAGGTATAAAATATGCCTTAGTAAACTCATGACCGAGCTCCCTGAAACAGAGATATGTTGCAGATATCTTGATGGTTCATAAACCAAAGATGGAGTGAATACTCTGTGACTAAGAAAAAATACTGGTTGGGGCGCCAGGGTGGCTCAGTGAGTTAAGTGGCTAGCTCTTGATTTCAGCTCAGGTCATGACCTCAGTGTCCTGGGATAGGGTCCTGGGATAGAGCCCTGACTCGGGCTCCGCGCTCAGAGAGGAGTCTGCTCCAACATTCTCTTTCTACCTCTCCCTCTGCCCCTCCTCCTGCTTCCTCTCTCACTCTCTCTCTCTCTCTGAAAGAAATAAATAAATCTTAAAAAAAAAAAAAAGATTCTGGCTTCTGTGCCTACAAATATTCAGGAATCTTCATGACTGTTTATGTTTTCTTCTCTTGTGCCTTACCATTTACATTTATTAAAGCTTTATATGAGCATAACCTGTGATTCCCTGTGACTCCTTTCAAATGTCCAACCCTGCATAATCAACAGAAGAAGTAAATCATGAGAAAACATAAAAATATAACAGTACTTCTTATTTAATATACAGATTTTTTTCCAATTGTGCTTGGGAAAATCAACTTAATTTAGAAATTTTTAAATTAGCCTAACTTAAAAATACATTATAGATGTGAACTTTTTTTTTTAAAGATTTTTTATTTATTTATTTGACAGAGAGAGACACAGCGAGAGAGGGAACACAAGCAGGGGGAGTGGGAGAGGGAGAAGCAGGCCTCCCGCTGAGCAGGGAGCCCAATGCGGGGCTTGATCCCAGGACCCTGGGATCATGACCTAAGCCGAAGGCAGAAGCTTAACAACTGAGCCACCCAGGCGCCCCTATAGATGTGAACTTTTAAGAATGATTAATTAATGATGAATGTGATATTCTCTACAAATATTAAAATGATAACATACCTAAACTAAGTAAACTGCTGAATTATATTCTGAAAAAAATGTATGAGCAATACATGTTAAAACATACATCTCTTAAATTATAAGTTTAATTGAATAAATTCAAAAGGATTTTTTTCAGAAAACAGACTATTAATTTGGGTTCCACATATAAAATGGAAGAAAATGTGTTATATAAAAACTTCATAGCAAAAGATATTTCTGAGTATTTATCTGTACAACAACTATTCATTTAGAAAATAATTATGCTACTTCTAATGGACTGATAACTGAAGAATAGCAATTATTAGCTTTTTCGAAAGCAGTATTTTTTGACATAAATAGTAAGACATTTCCTTGAATAACTAAAAAGGATAATGGATACAGAGAACAGCTATTTGCCAACTAAATCTTAGTTATCATAAAACTAAACTGTCTAAATATTTGATTTAATTAGACTTGTACATCTGCAGAAGTAAGACTCACTATGTTTTACCTAGTTAGACATTTTATTATTTATTAAATTTTTTTCCTAAAGTTTCTTTCTTATGACATAAGACATTGTAGTGATTCTTCAATGAATTTACAGAGAGAAATTAATATGTGGGATATATTAGTTGCAAAAACTAAACAATTATAATATCTCACATCTGATGTTGTAATAAAAATATCTATGGAATAATAAATATTTGAAAAATAAATGAATTCAAGAATGAATAAAAACTTCAGGAAAGGAATAGCTTTATTATTTGGCAGAGTATATAAGCCTTTAGTTTAGCAATCAGTTTTGAAAGCAGTTTTTAAATAATTCATGCTTTAAAAGTTTTGAAAGCAGTGCTGTAACAAAAATTGAAAAGAATGCCAATCAAAACTGAGAATCAAGTCACTTATATATAAATACCTAAGCACATTTTTTTTTTTCATGAAACCCTCAGAATCCTTTTATAAAGCTCAATACTGCTTACAGCAAAGGGGATCAGAGTGCTCAAAACAGTAGCCTATGGAATACCCTCTTATTCTGAACTTTCAATAACAGTTCAGTTCTTTATTCAACTCATTTTATCTGCTATTCCTACTGCTTGTGTGTCTTTTTCCTATAATAACAACCATCAGTTCTCCACCTAATATAAAATTCTACCATGAGGTCATGTCTAACTCAATGTAATTGAAAATAATTCTTGGTCTATTGGAAATTTCAGCTCAGACAACAACTGCATCCTATGAAGAAGAATGCAATTCCCTCGGGTTGAAGGCCAGAGAAGCCTGAGGCTTAAATACAATGAAGATTGTTTTTTTCTGCTCTTTGTATTGTTTCTTGCTAAAATAGCATGCTTGTCAAAGCTGTCTAAATGTGTAGATCGATAGACAGGCAGAAAGACTTTCACTTAATATGTCACAGAGGTAGACGGCATCAGCTCTAGTCACAGTTCCCTACCTTGGCATATTTAGTTTCAGAGGTATCAAAGCTCACTTGCCTTTTATTGACATAACCAGGAACAAAGGAATTTGAGGCTTATTGGAAAAAGTAAAAGACTACAAGAAAGTACGTATGTATGTGAAAAGATTTTTGTCTGCTTTGTCCAGAATTATAGAATTAATTATCCCCTTTCATGAATTTGAAGTCTATATACGAAGAGAAGGAAAACTTCACATGTCATTTATCACAAAATGAATGAGACATTAACAATGACACCTAGTGGTGCAAGAGCATTTCCACAAAAGCTTCATTAAAAATGTAGTCTAAATTAATCTGACACTATCTTGGTTTAACATGCATGGCCTATTTTATCTTATGCTTCAATGGAGTCCCACATGAATTAAAATGTTTAGTGTAGCCTGCATGTGCTTCTCAAAGTGTTATCTGTGGACTGCTGGCATCACAATAATCTAGGGTGCCTGGTTCAAATGCACAATTTAACCCTTCATAATAAAGGCCAGAAATATCCATGTTTAAAAAGGTCTGCAGACAATGCAAATATGTATACTTATCTGAGAACTACAGGAATAGGAAAATGACAGAACAAGAGCACTACGGGCAGAGCAATATGCTACATATAAAGAATGTAATGTACAGTTCTTACCATCATTCTGAAGTATCATATAGCTCATTTGTGTATGTATGTATATATTTCTGTCGTTAATTATAACAAGGAAAATAAAGATGAAGTTATTGTCATTTCAGTCCTTGAGGGGCTCATATTCATAAAAGAGAGGTAAAAGGATAAAAAGTTATAATATTTATGTAAAACAATAAGTAGGCAAAGGAAGTGGAGACAATATCTAGGTGTAACATGGGGAAGATTCCCTCTGAATGCTACATTTGAACTCATTTCTGATGACTGATCAGGAGTTTGTCAGATGATGACACATAAAAGAAAAAAAAAAACAGGTAGAAGAAAGAGCTTAAATCTGTCAGCAGGGATGGCACATCAAGTAAATAATAAATCTTGAAAATGAACAGACTGTGGTCTGCAAAAGACACAGTGAGAAAGAAGGATGAAGCTGCACAATGCAATACGGTTTGATCTTTCGGAACTATGTTCAGTTCCCTGAACCTGGTGATAAATTTTGTCAAAATGCAGAGATCCTTTTATTTATATAAATAAAAATATATAGATAGAGAAGATGATAGATGATAGATAGATAGATAGATAGATAGATAGATAGGGAGTTAGAATCTCCAATACATGGTTTTCTACTCAATAAATTCATTTGGAAAATCACTGTTCTTTATATTGAGAGGTTACTAGACCTAAAGTTTACCCCAAAAGTAATACTGGATTTCCAGAAATTACTTATTTTTACCTATTTGGCCAATCTTTGTTTTGTTTTGTTTTACACAGATTTATTGAGATATAATATACAAAAACTGGATATATTTAATATATGAGTTTGGACATATGCATACACTAATGAAACTATCACCACAACCAAGGTAATAAATGTATCAGTCACCTTCAAAAATTTTCTCTAGCCCCTCTCATTTTTGTATGGGAAGAACACTTACAGGAGATCTTTCCTCTTAACAAATTTCTATGTGCACAATACTAAACTATAATTATGTTAATTATATATACACTCTTCTTAGGAGATCTCTACAACTTACTCATCATGCATAACTAAAACTTTATAAACGTCGAACAACTCCCTGTTTCCTATTCCCCCCAGCTCCTGACAATCAACATTCTACTGACTATTTCTATGATTTTGATTTTTTTAGTTACATTATTTAAGTGAAATCATGCAGTATTTGTCCTTCTATGACAACTTAATTCACTTAGCATAAGGACTTCTAGGTTCATTGATGCTGCTTCATATGATAGGATTTCCTTCTTTTTTAAGGCTGAATGATATTCCATTGTATATATATACTAAATTTTCTTTATCCATTCATCTACTGATGGACATTTAGTTGTTTTCATGTCTTGGGCTGCTGTGAATAATGCTGCTATACACATGAGACTGCAAATATCTCTTCAAGATCATGATTTCAATTATTTTATATATAACCAAATGTAGGATTGCTGGATAATATGGTCGTCGTACTTTTAATTTTTGAAGAACCTCCATATTTTTTCCATAGCAGATGCATCTTCTACATTCCCACCAACAGTGTACAAGAGTCCAATATCTCCACATCCCTGTCAACACTTATTTTCTTCCTCTTCTTCTTCCTCCTCCTCTTCTTCTTTTTTTATAATAAGCCATCTTAACAGATGTGAGGTAGTATGTCACAGTGGATTTGATTTACATTTCCCTGATGATTACTGATGTCAAAAATCTTTTCACATACCTCTGGCCATTTATGTAGCTAGAGAAATGCCTGCTCAAGTCCTTTCCTTTATTCCTTTTCTAATTGGATCATCTGTTTTTCTGTATTGAGTTACAGAAATTTATTATATCTTTTGGATATTAACCCCTAATGCAATATATGGTTTGCAAATATTTTCTCCTATTCTGTAGGTTGCCTTTTTATTCTGTTGTTTTTCCCTTTCCTGTGCAGAATCTTTTGAGTTTGATATTGTTCCACTTATCTATTTTTGCTTTTGTGGCCTGTGTTTTAGTCCCATACTAAATAAATCATTGCTGAGGCCAATGCCAAGAAGCTCTTCTCCTGTTTTCCTCTAGGAGTTTTACAGTTTTAGGACATACGTTTAAGTCTTTAATCCATTTTAATACATCCTGTGTTGATTTATGTGTGTGGTGTAAGACAAGGGTCTACTTTCATTCTTTCACATGTTGATATCATTTTCCCAACACCATCTGCTGAAGAGAGTATCCTTTTCCTTTGTTTATCTTGACATCCTTGTCAAAGATTACTGTCAATGTTTTAAAACCCTCTAAAAAAATAAACATTTGGAAAAAAATCATGAAGGTATAGCCTTTGCTTATCAACAAATTTGATCAAAGGAAGCACGAAGTGTGTCAGGTACAGGAATGAAGCATCAGCAAATAAGACATGGCTAAAATACAAAGATGAAGCTGGAAAGCAAGCTAACAATCTCCTCACGGAGATTTCAAAATGTAGTGACTGCTTTATTTAGTTTTTACCTGAAAACAAAAGAATGCCACATGATACATTTAAGTGTCCAAAGTGGTATGTTCATGTTGACTGTACTAAATAAAGAATTTTGCTGTTTACTGAACCAAAGTAAATGGGGTCCAAATTACAGTTGAGATTTCAGATATGGTGCGAGATTAGTATTAGGTTTAGGGAGGAAAAATGGGACTGCTAAACTCTTTATTGTGGCATTTAGGTCCTCCAAGGACTGACCTGAATATATGTCTTTCAAAGCTCCAATTACACTGGGTAAATTTCTGTTTCTCAACCATTCCAACTTTTATCATTCCCACTGTACATCAAACAGCACCTCTTGAGATTTTTTCCTGTATGTTCTAACTAAACTAGCCTTGTACTCAGTCAGTTTGTATCCAAAACCTTTCTAAAGCGTTCATCATTCTATTGCCTTCTTTGAAGTATAACTCTATCTGTACACATGGTGAAACCTAAATATATATAAATATCAAAAAAAAGGAGATGTGGCAAATATATACAATAGAATATTACTTAGCCATCAAAAATGAAAACTTGCCATTTGGAATAACGTGGATGGAACTAGAGGGTATTATGCTAAGCGAAATAAGTTAAACAGAGAAAGACAATTATCAAATGATTTCACTCATATGTGGAATTTAAGAAACAAAATAGAGGAGCACAGAGGAAGGGAGTGAAAAATAAAACAAGACTTAATCAGAGAGGGAGACAAACCATAAGAGACTCTTAATCATAGGAAACAAACTGAGGATTGCTAGAGGGGAGAGGGGTGAGGGGCTGGGGTAATAGGCTGATGAGCTTAAAGGGAGGCATGTGATGTAATGAGCACTGCTTGTTATATACAACTGATGAATCACTGAACTCTACCTCTGAAGCTAATAATACATACTATGCTAATTAATTGAATTTAAATTAGAAAAAGCAAACAAAAATAATACTTATCAATGTTTAACTATTAGAAGTTTCTAAATAGTTTTTATTGATATTATTGAATTCCTTCAAATTATCTAAAATAAAATATAATTCCATGAAAATAATTTGAAAATATAAGCATAAATGTAATTTACATATTAAAATAATGTAAAAAATGGAAGTAAAAAGGAGTGATTAATATTACTTATAAACATTGATATTAAATCTGAACAAAATGTTAACAAGTGTAATTCAATGGGACATAAAGAAATTCACCATAAGCCAGTTCCTATAGCCTGATCCAGAGCCCCATCAAACTTAAATAAAATATATTCAATATTTGAAAAGACTGAAATAAAACAAATAACATTAATGTATCAAAAGAAACAAACAATATAAGCTTCTTTCCAAATGCTGATAAGGCATTTGATAAAAATACAGCATTTATTCTTACACAAATAAATAAGCTTATGAAGAACAAAGTTTAAAATCTACAAGCATCTGTAAGAAAAGAATGAGAGAAAGAAATGTTGGATAAGCAAAGAGGGAAAAAGTAAATGACATCTGAGTTCCAGGTTAGAGCATTAGTAGTAGGTGTGAAATAGGCAGAAAAATTTGAAGAGATTAGTGTCAAGAAAAGGCTTTGAAATGTTTTTTATTAATTCAACCATTATTTCAAGAAATGTATTGCCTAAGATCATTAATTTTAAACTAAATGTTTTTTTTTTATTTTAAATTAAGTGGGTTATTGTAAACTAAATGAGTTTGTAATAATAATAATAATAACATCCTTTGAACTAAAGCTGGCATTGAAGAACTGACAAGTACTCCTTATGAAAATAAGACAAAACTAATGTTTTATGTTAGTCATCCACTCAACTATACTTAAGGAATACCTATTATATATCTTATAATATTCTGAGCAGTGGTTATTTGCAGTACACAAAATAGTCTGAATTCTTAGGACAGAGAATAAAGAGAATTGAAAGAGAAAGTAAGTTCAGTACAATTCTAGAAGAATTTCTAACTGCTATAGGCAATTTACTAAAGGAATGCAAGGAAGGTTCAATAGATAGAAACTATTAATAAAATTAATCATACACAACAGAAATCTAAAGAAAAACATTCTGGATTATTTCTTTAGATGCTAAAAAAGGAAATTTATGATGAGAACAAGTATTTGTGATAAAACACCTAGAAATTAAGTATGTACTTCCTTATCATGATGATTAGAAAGATAATAGATAGATGACAAAAGTGAAAAGTGATAAACACAAAAAGATATTGACACCCAAAATTCAGCATTATATTTAACTTGATAAAATCAGGAACAAATCCAGAATGCCAATAATCTCATTATTCAGCAAGTATTGGTGGCACTTGTCAAAATAATTAGATAGGAGTAATAAACTATAGGTGTAAAATTTAGAAAAAATAGTGCTAAATCTATCTCTCTTTTCATATGAGATGTCTGTATATCTGAAAATCCTGAAGGAGGCAATTCAAAACTAATTTCACAAAAACCAAGTAATTCATTAAATAGAAACATATAAAACCAACACAAACAGTTGTATATTTATTTACATATATAATACATAATAAAAGTTATAATTATATAGATGTATATATAAACATACAAATGTTATCTAAGTGTATATGATAAAATATAAAACAAGCTAGAGAGACCTGATGTATATAGCATAGAGTAAAATAATCTATCTGGTCATAAATCTATTATAATTTGTTCAAAATCTGTATGAAAAAAATTATAAACCCTCCTGAAACTTACAAAAAGAAACATAAACAAATGGAAAGAAAGCTGTATTTTTGATAGTCTAGAACACATCTTACAACATTTAGTTTTTCTCTAATTTAATACATGTAACATGATGCTAATAAAAATGACATTTTTATCTCTAGATTTAGACAATCCAAATATAAAGTCTGTAGGAACATACCAATAATAAAAATAGCTAGGATAATTCTGAAAAATAAAAACATGATAGAATTAGCATTACCAGTCAGTTATTAAAATATTTTATAAAACCTTTATAATCAGAACAATATTGTGGTATAGAAATAGGTGGAAAGATCAATGTAAAAAAAAAAAAAAAGAAATTCCAGAATATGGAGTAACTATGGAAAGGTAGCACACTCAAAGGTGGCATATTAAATAAGTGTGAAAAGTTTGCCTTTTAAAAATTGGTATTTACGGAATTCGATATCGATATATACCTTTCAAATGATAAAACCGGATCTGTTCTGCACATTCTAAACAATTAAAAATTCCAATCGAAATATGAAAATTGCAAAAGTAAGTAATACTGAAAACATTTAAGTTCATTTGTAGCTGGAGACGGAAGAAAAGTTTTCAAATTCTTACACAAAATCCAGATGTAATTAGAAAAAGAGCTTAATAAATTTCACTATGGGGGAGAAAATAAAGAAAAACAATAAGCTAAGTGAAAAACAAATTACAAACTGGTATCAACTTACATCACAATCTAATGGATCAACTAAAAATGAAGGATAATATTAGCAATGTAACAGAAAAGCTGATGAAGGACAGAAACAGATAAATCCCAGATAACAAAATGTAGTAGTCATTAAAATATATTAAAAAACATTAAAATGGCACTGAGATATAATTTCTTAACACACCAGAATGACAAAAAAATTTTAAAAGCTGGATAACAGGCTCTGTTAATGAGTCTATAGACGGCATACTTTGCTTGTGGGAGGGCAAAATTGTACAAAAAAGTGGAGAGGATTTTGGCAATATTTATCATAATTTTATAGTCATTTACCCTTTAAATCATCAATACTAGCCTTATTTCCTATTCTAAATACACAGACAAAATATGATTTATGGACAAGGCAAATCAATGTTTAATATACAAAACCAGAAGACACCAAAATTTCCATCCATATATAATAAGTTGAATAAACTCCTTTAACTATAGAATGTTATGTACATTTACTTGCAAAAATTAGTTATATTATCAAATAGTGATAGGGAACAATATCTAGAACATACTGTTGATAAAAAAAGAGAGGGTATAAGTTTCTTTGTTTACAAAAGAAGGAAGGAAATACATGCACACACATATACATAGACTATACCCATACATTTTTTGAAAATGTACTCATAATATGTGTAATTTAAAAATATACATTATATATACATATATAATTTATATATAGGGTCAAGCATATATATGTATGTAAAATTTATTTATAAGATCAGAATATTGCATATATTATGCTCCTATTGAAAAAATAAAGAAACAGTGGGAGGGGAAAAAGTAAATGCAAATAAAGCTGCTACTTACAGGGAAAAGGAGAGTACATATTAGAGAGGCTAGTGATGGAAATGAGATTTCTCTTATGTACTTTTTAATGTTGGTATTATGTACAAGTTATCTATAATTGAAAGACAAAATTGGATCTATGAAGACAATATTCAATTCCCCCTAAGTGAAATAAATCTGAAACAAACTATCTTATTTTTGTATCAATCTGTGGCATGACCATGCAGAAAAAAAGCATTTTTCAAGTGACATTAAGACCAAGTATTCACTAAATGTCACTAATGAGATTTATTCTAAAGACAAAAATAATCATAAAGGAATCTCAAACTTTAGGGGCACCTGGGGGGCTCAGTCAGTTAAGTGTTTGCCTTTGGCTCAGGTCATGATCTCAGGGTCCTGGGATGGAGCCAGGGAGCTTCCAGATCAGCAGGGAGTCTGCTTCTCTCTTTCCCTCTCCATCGGCTCATCCCCCACCTGCTTGTACATTCTCGCTCTCTTTCTTTCTTCTAAATAAAATAAAATCTTAAAAAAAATCTTTTTTTTTTTTTAAAGATTTTATTTATTTATTTGAGAGAGAATGAGATAGAGAGAGCATGAGAAGGAGGAGGGTCAGAGAGAGAAGCAGACTCCTTGCTGAGCAGGGAGCCCGATGTGGGACTCGATCCCGGGACTCCAGGATCACGACCTGAGCCAAAGGCAGTCGCTTAACCAACTGAGCCACCCAGGCGCCCTTAAAAAAAATCTTAAACTTTATTCAATCATCTTAGTTGTACTATTGGTATTGCTATTTCAAAATTATTGTAGGTGTTTTTTTAAGATGAAGCAAATAAGCAACTGCATCAATATATTTAAGGAACCAAATGTATACTGTAAGTTAAAATAGACACAGATATAAAAAAATTACATTTAAGTGAAAACTGTGTAATAGTAAGGAAGAATTCACTTAGACATAAACAAATACATAGTATTTCTTAGTTCTGTCCACTAAAAAGGCCCAGAGAGTTTTATTCTTTTAAATAAAAGTGACTTAATTAATATAATTACCAAGTGGAATGCAAGGACATTATTTAAATTCTGTTTAGAACAAAACAAGAGTGTAGGGAGAATTTTTTAAACGATCAGAGAAACTAGAATGGGACTGGTTGTTAAGCGTTTTAAAGAACTACAGCATGGTGTTAACATTAAAAAATAAAACTTTGGGAGGTGCTGCAAGAGGGTGGTGTGTGGAGATCCTGAACTTTCTCCACCCCCAGACACATTGAATCTAAAGGTACATATAAAAAATTATCTCTAAAAAAGACTGGGAGGCTAGTTGAACAGCTCCTTCATAACAAATGGTGAGAGGTCTACATTCAGATAGGTAAGAGAGGCAAAGACATGGTCTCATCAAAAACCCCACCTTGGCACAGCAACCTACAATTGGATAGGAGCTCACAAATCCAGAGCTTCTCCAAGCCCTGGGACCTGCAACACATAGCTGAGCCCTTAAAACATCTGTATTTGAAAATGTACAGAGTTCATGTCCAGGAAACCCAAAGTGCAGCAGGGAACTAAGATACTTCTCTTAAAGGGCTCATGTGCAGACTTACTCCAGGAACTAAGCTCAAAGCAGCACTTTGAAAAGTGCTTAAACCATATGTGAAGATTTATTTTATAATCTTAAAGCATTTGCTGGAGAGACAGGAGCCTTTTGGGACTCTTTCCAGAGACAGAGGCACTGCCAGGTACCATTTATGTGCTCTCCCTCTCCCTTGGTAGTGCTGGCCTTGTGCTCTCTTAAAACCCTGAGAAAAATGATGGGTGTGCTCTGGCCCTGTGCTCTCTTGCTGCCTCACTAAAGCCAGCAAGTACACACAGACCACACAGGGGATGCTTGTGGATCACCTAGCTCTGGTGACAGGAGGTCTGCATCCCTGGGTGCCATAGGACTGTAATAGTATCTCCCAAAAGTAGCTAATACAGTCATCTGAAGCCCCAATTTTTTATGACTTTTGCTCAGGGAATACCTCCAGATCACCTGGTCTAGAGGCCTTTGAGGTTTATAATTGTGATCCCATAGGTTCTATATATTTCCATACTTTAAAAGCTGTGGCCTGAGCATCTGGTCTTCAATCACCCTGAAACTAGGTGCTGACTGAGATCCCTCCCTTTGGGACACTGAAGGTCTTTGCATACCCTCAACAACTGGAACTATCAAGAATAAATTAGATTGCTTAGACAATCACAAAAGTTCTAGTGACAACCAAGAGTAGGGCAAAGAAGAAAGACAATTTTTATCTCCTACACAAGGCTATTCCTTCAAGACAGGGAAAGGTAGCTGTTTTGCCTAGTACGTAGAAACAAACACAGAGATTCAAGCAAAATGTCTAAACAGAGGAAAATGTTCCAAATGAAAGAACAAGTTAAAACCTCAGGAAAAAAAAAAATAATGAAACAGAGGTAAGTAATTCACCTGATGAAGAGTTCAAAATAATGGTCATAAGATGCTTACTGAACTTGAAAAAAAAAAAGAATAGATGAACACAGTGAGAACTTCAACAAAGAGATAGAAAACGTAAGAAAGTATAAAAAAAGATGTCATACAGCTAAAGAATATAATGATTGAACCTAAAAAAGACACTACAGGGATTCAACAGCAGACCAGATGAAGCAGAAGAAAGGATCAGTGATTTAGAAAACAGGGCAGTGGAACTCACCCAAACAGAACAGCAAAAAGAAAAAGAATTAAAAGAAGTGAAGGTAGCTAAAGGGACCTATATAAGACAACATTAAGCAGAATAATATTTGCATTAGAGGGGGTCCCCAAAGAAGAGAGAGAGAGAAAGCAGAAAATGTAATTGAAGAAACAATGGCTGAAAATGTTCCTAACTTGGGCAAGGGAAACACACATCCAGATCCAGGAAGCCTTAAAATTCCTAAGAAGATGAATCTAAAATAATCCACACCAAGATACATTATAATTAAAATGTCAAAAGTTAAAGATAAAAAGAGAACTTAAAATGATCTGAACATCTTTGACAAATATAAATAACACATAGTTTATTGCAACTCATTTTCCTTTGTTTAACATATATACAGAAAACTATAAAAATCCAGAGACTTTATGAAATGCTGAGGCAGGCAGGAACATCCATCTAACTCACATCAGCTGAATCAGTCCTGGGCTAACAGATATTGTCAAAAAATTGTCATCATATCCAAATCAATCTCGGGAAAATTGATGATGATATTCACCAGTATATTTTTATCATTTGTTAATTTTATCAAGAAAAGACCAGTATTCAGTTCATGCATCTTCTTTCCCCCCACCTATACTTTTCTAGATATCTAATCAGTCCCTTTTAATAACTCTCAGAGTTGGCTCTAAATATTCAAAATAAAAGTTTTTAGAAATAGTAATACATGAATTTTGGTAACTATACTTATGAATTATATCCTTTTTATAACTCAATTCATTTCAATAAATGTTCACTGAATTTCAGGCATTGATTTTGTGTCAGTGGGTGTAAAACAATGAACTAGGCAAAGCTCCTCGGATACAAAGCTTATGGTCTAGAGGAAAAAACTGGATGATATATGAATCAACCATTGATAAGTGCAATGAAGAAAAGTAAATAGGATAAGGAGGATACATAATGTTGGAGACACTATACTATATATGTAGTTGGGAGGGCCTCTCTTACAAGGTGACAGTGATGTATACAAGAAGAAACTGAAGGGGCAAACCAGGCCTTTATCAGGTGTAAAAGATTTTCAGGAAGAGGAAATAAGGTAAAATCTTAGAGATGGAAGCCACTCTGACAGGGCTTACGAATCAAAAGGAGGCCAGTGTGACTTGAGCAGATAAAGTAAAGTGGGTAGTGGGCAGTGGGCAATGGACATATTAGATGGCTATCCAGAGGTTGCATAATGCAGGACATAACAGATAACTGCTTTGTTTTTATCCTAAAGGTGATGACTTTTTATTCCAGAAGTGATAATCATATAACTTCCACTTAAAAATAATCATTCCTTTGTGTAAAGCATAATTATTAAATCTCAGCTAGTTTCTTTATATTCCTAAAATTCATAACAAACTTCTCTACTCCATATATTCTCCCATTCTCCTTGAAAACTCTTTCATAAACCCTTTTTCTTCAATCTCCAACTCTTCCTTCATTATCATTATTCACACTAATAAAGTCATTCACCATTCTATTTAAACATTGAAGTCTTCTGAGGAGAACTTAGATATAAACCTACCACCATTCATTTACCTGCATTTGTAATTATACATTCTGCCTTCTTTTCTGTTATTCTGTACTAATGGTCCAAACTAACAAAAGCCAAACTTTCCACCAGTATTATAATGACGCCTTCACTAAATTCTTCCCTCTTTTTTGGCATCATTATTTTCTCATTCTATTAGATAATTCTCATTGTCATATCAATATGAGGTAATTTTCCTCATTCATAAAAAATATATCAGCCCTTATTCCACTTTTGAAGTCACCCTCTAAATCTCTGCTTTTCTTCACTCTGTAACTAAAAGAAAGGGTGGTATCACTGATTACCTGATTTTTATTTCCCTCCAATTTACTTTTGAGCCCATTCCAAACAGTTATTTATTTCATCCTACTAATAAATGATGGAGACTTGGTGCATCAATGTAGGTAGTGAGTGTGCTGGATTCTTTATGAATTTAAAAGGTAAAGATGATTGGGTGGGGATTCTAAGAATGTGAAGATCAAGAATACCAGATACAGCTAAAACCCTAGCCATACTCAAGTCTTACATTTTCGGTATTCACTAAGGACTTCCCACTCCCAGGATCTGCATCTTTTTGCCTGAAGGCTTTCTCTGAAGGGCAATTACAGAGCACTGAGAGTAGGCTTAATCCAATATCTAACTGGAAATGATACAGAAATTCACCAATTGGCTCCTTTATAAGTTAAATAACTCTAAAAAACATTTTCTATTCCATTTTCTGTGGTTTCCCTGCAAAGATAGTTCCAACTGCCCAAAGTTGGCTTTCAAACTCACGTTTTATTTGCTGCCTTCCCTTAGATGGTTTTACTTCCCTACTCTTCGCCAGTGACTGGTGTACATTCCAAATTGATTCTTGCACTCAAATCCTTATCTCAAGGTCTGTTTCTGGGAAAACTCACATAAAGATGTGTTGTATTCTTAGGTTCAAATAACTAGACAGAATAAGTTGAAAAGACTGTATCCATCAAAATTAAGTTTATGAGCAGAATTAAACAAATAAATTAAAACAAATAAAATGTTACACAAAAATTCATCCATGTACTGGCAGCTGAAGAGCATATATTGCACAAATTATTTCTACATTTTAAACATTATAGTTAACATCAAAGGGGATAAGTATTGCACCCTAAGGGAGTCTCCATGTGAAGTCCCTTGGGGAACAGGATTACTTCAATATCTGTGATAGTAGGACAGCAATACCTCCAATATTTTTAGGGTAGAAATAGCCACTGTACTTGTTGCACATTGCTGCAGGCAGACGGAGCTATATGAAGCACTGTGAGATTAAACAAAGTTGGAGAAAGCTGGAAAAAGTCTTGCCAAGGGTTTAAAATGGTGTGCTTATCATGAGTATAGACTGACAGTGTTGACAGCTCCAGATCTTGTATAGGAAATCTATTTATTTTAACCTCAGCTGTCATTGCCTACTCAGCCACTTCTCTGCTACTATAAACTCTCACTTTCTGTTAGACATCTAGTCTGGCAAGTGAAAAAAATGAAATTTATATTTTCAATAAAATAATGAAAGTTCAAAGCATTGCTCTGCAGCTTTGTTTCTGAAGAATTTTCTGCTGCCAGACTTGGATAGAGAACTGAGCTCATAATAAAACTGGTGGGAAAAACACTTTGGCAAAGTATTTTCACATGTGTCAGGACATGGACCTGGACATACACACACACACTAAATGATTTGTGTTACCAATCATCACATTTATTTTCTCATATCTAGAAAGATTAGGTACTAATGCTTGGTATTTTGTTATTTGATGACTTCCATGTACTTCTATACCAACTTCACTTTTGTTTAAATATAAAGACATTTGCATCATAGTCTAAACAAAGGAGGATGAAGAATACAAAACAATAAATATTTACAGATTTCTTCTCATCAATTTCACTAAAATAAGGATATGAATAACCATATACTTGATACTTGAGATTGCATCTAATTAGAAAACAAGCAATTTCAATAAAAAGGTGAAAGGGAACATTATAAGCTTATAACCTCTGAATAAGCAAAGGATCTTATTTTCTCAAAGCCATAACATGTTCACATTTCAAAATGAAATTATGTGGTAAGAATAAGGAAACAATGTATAAAGGAAGTTATGAATATATAAATCTATAAATATTTTAAAATTATGGTTTTTTAGTTAAATTGTCCCTTGAAAATTGTCAATTTACAAATTAAGGAATGAAGGAGATTCAGAGGGAGCCTGGGGACATGTTGTATTAGAAACCATGTTAAAATAATTAAAATATTATCAATTAACCAAAAAAAGCTTTACCTGGAAATTCAAAACCATATTAATTATAACTTGTTAGGAACAGAGAGTATTTATAATAAATACAAAACCTACTTACCAAGGTTTTCAAAGGTGGTATTTTAAAAATGTAGGAAAAGTAATAAGAATCAAAATAATTTATTGTTCACCTAGACATATCAAAATGACTACCACTTTTCCTTTCCTTTCCTTTCCTTTCCTTTCCTTTCCTTTCCTTTCCTTTCCTTTCCTTTCCTTTCCTTTCCTTTCCTTTTTTTTTCTTTCCTTTCTCCTTTCCTTTCCTTCCTTCCTAGCTCCTTCCCTCCCTCCCTATTTCTCCCCTCCCTTCCTCCCTTCCCTCCTTCCTCCTTCACTCCCTCCCCTTTTCTTTTTCTCTTTGCTTTCTTATCTACAATAAGAAATCTACTAAAAAGTAGGTGATTTCAAGACTGAGCACCAATGATCTGTATTTGTTTTGAGTGTCTGTTCACTGACACTAATCAATACTATGTGACTTTCTTATAGTAAAATGTCAATACTAGCCCATTTACAAAACAGATAGAGAAGCTGGGCTGCTTCATAATGGACTGAAACTCTTTCTGGGGAAACCTCCCCAGTTATGTCATGTTGTTAGATATGTAGGCATAACTGAATATAGGACAGAAATGATAAAGCAGCCGATGGATAGATAGATACATGGGCAGAGACAGTTTCCAGTCTATCCACAGTACTCAGGATAAGCTCTTGCACACCTATGGATACCCAACACATCCACTAGACAAATGAAAAAAAGTGGATGTGGAAATAAATCTATTCATCACTAATCTATGTACACCAAACAATTTACTGACTCAATATTCCATCTGGGTTTACAAACAACATCAATTTGCTCTTCGAAAAAGTTGAGGGCATGTGGAGATTATATGTGTTTCATTTTGTCTCATAATTAATGTTTGTCTTTTTATATGTTAGCTCATGGCTAAATCTACTTGATCCCAAAATGAACTGTACTAATAAAATTATTGAAGGCCTAATTAATTACCATGGTTATGAGGACCATTTTCAATCTAGGATTATACTAGAATACCCAATCCTACCACCTGCTGGAGATCTGCTCCACCTATCAATAAATTATCACCTAGCAAATGGTTTTACCAAAATCTGACAATGATTATGCATGGGATGAGTTGTCCTCAATTTGTTTTACACGTTTTGTAGGTTACAGTTGACATATTTCTCCAGGATTCTATATCAAAATTGGTGATGACTCTTTCTATGTCAGTATTTATTCAACATATATTCCAGCAGTAGTAAATATATTACAGAAATATATAGGTGTGTGTATCTCAACAATATTTCTCAAATAGCACAAAGTCTCCACCATCAGGAAATAATTAGGCTGTAAATAAAGTTAGTTAGGGGTATTAATAAAGTTTTTTAATGGGAAATAAATACCTCTTAATTCATCATGTTAAATATTTTATGTATAGTCAGCCATGAAATGTTAATGGAAATGTATTTACCGCCTATGGAAAACAAATATCAAAAAATGCATCTTTGAAAGAAAATAATTAAGGCACGAATTGAGCAAATAAAATTTGCTTTGTTAAGTTAAATATGCAAAAGTAAAATAAGACAATATGCAAAAACTATTTCCACAAACTCCAAATGTGATAGATCTGTCTTGTTAAATATTTCTTAAGCAATTTTTAATTGACAGCATATGTTAAACATCACAGAGCAATGTGTGTGAAGCTTTTTGCATCTGTCAGAGCTTCTTAAAGCTATTTCCTCTTTAATATGTTTGCTTCTTTTGTATTGTAGTGTGCTTTGTTTTTGTGTGTCAGATTCCAATATTGGTATTGTATGAGAAACAGGTAAATATAATCTTGGCAACTCTAAAGGAAGTAATTCTAAAAGTATCTTCTTAAATATATTGATTCTGGGGCACCTGGGTGGCTCAGTCAGTTAAGCATCTGCCTTCAGCTCAGGTCATGATCCCACAGTCCTGGGATCAAGCCCCACATCGGGCTCCCTGCTGAGCAGGGAGCCTGCTTCTCCCTTTCCCTTTGCCTGTTGCTCCCCTTGCTTGTGCTCTCTCCCTCTCTCTCTGTCAAATAAATAAATAAAATCTTTAAAAAGACAAATAAAAGGGGCACCTGGGTGGCTTAGTCGTTGGGTGTTTGCCTTTGGCTCAGGTCATGGTCCCAGGGTCCTGGGATCGAGCCCCGCATTGGGCTCCCTGCTCGGCGGGAAGCCTGCTTCTCCTTCTCCCACTCCCCCTGCTTGTGTTCCCTCTCTCGCTGTCTCTCTCTCTCTCGAATAAATAAATAAAATCTTAAAAAAATAAAAAAGACAAATAAAATATTGATTCATAAATCAGCAGCTATTAATAAGAATTGAGAATAAATCATTAATTTTACTGAATCCAAATAGGGGTTTAAATAAGATGCAGGTAGACCCCTACTTAAACTTCATCAACCCACACATAAGCAAGAAGTTAAGTTAATGTGGGGAAACTCAATGGTTAGTGTTATTTCCATTAACTTATAGCAAAACAGTTCAAAATTTGACTTTATGTCTCATGTGTTCCATGTGTAATAGGATTCGATTAGAAGATATCCAAAGACAAATTATAAAAATTTTTAGTAATTAAAATGCACTATCCACAAATTTATTCGAAATCCATATACCTTTCTTTTGTCTTCCCCAGTTTGGCCTCCATGCAGCAAGATTCTTTTTTCCTTCCACGCAGTAGAACTGAATTGAATTAAAGAACTGAAGTAGAATTGATGTCTTGGTGAAGGGAAACATCACTAAATGACATTATATATATACTACCCTACCCAAATGGGGTGTTTTGTTTTCCCCCAGCACAGAAAGGTTTTACTGACATCAACAGCATAAGAGGTATTGTATCTCTTGTTCCTCAATTTCTTTTCTTTTTTTTTTTTTTAGAGAGAGAGAGATTGAGCACAAGTGGTGGTGGGGAGTGGCAGAGGGAAAGGGAGAGATAGAATCTTTTTTTAATTTTATTTATTTATTTTTTAAAGATTTTATTTATTTATTTGACAGAGAGAGAGAGATCACAAGTAGGCAGATAGGCAGGCAGAGCGAGAAGGAGAAGCAGGCTCCCTGCTCAGCAGGGAGCCCGATGCGGGGCTCGATCCCAGGACCCTGGGATCATGACCTGAGCCGAAGGCAGATGCTTAACCATCTGAGCCACCCAGGCGCCCCAGGAGAGATAGAATCTTAAGCAAGGTCCACATTCAGCCCAATTCAGGGCTTGATCTCACGATCCTGAGATCATGACCTGAACCAAAATCAAGAGTTGGACTCTAACAGACTAAGCCATCCAGGTACTCCATTGTTCCTCACTTTCTAATTCATCAGTCATTCTCTGTCTCATACCACTGCATTATGGTTTCTTTCTAGGTCACTGTAATTATTTCAAAATTATGTAAAAGTATTACAAACACCCTCTCTCTCTTTCATAGTTATACCAATTCAAGTGTCTCTGTCCAACTGTCCAATTTGCATCTCATCTCTTCTTCTCTCACCCTTGTTTTCTTCTCATCCCTGATAAGGTATTGGTTTGGATACATTCCAGTGGCTATGTAGAATACAACCATCCCAGCCCTCTGGATGGCATATGGAGCATAGTGAGTGAGTGTTTTTCATTCTAGAGGGTTGCAATAGGAGCAATCAGTCTTTCTTAAGAATATCTGCATTTTCATTAGAGCCAAAGGCAATAGATACTATGAAGAGATTGGGGATACAGAAAGGTTAAAATTTCTACCATGGAAGCATACTTGTTGGGTTGGAAAAAAAAGAAACCCATTGAGCTATAAAATAAATACAGTGGTGGGAAATATAACAAAAGTATAATGGGTGAAGGTATAGGAAAAAAAGGTGAGTTCTACCTATGAGCATATGAAAAAAAAGTGTATATTATGAATTTTTTGAAATACTTTTTTTGAATTTGACTGATTTGGCTTTAATAGGTCTGTTAGGCAATCAGTTCATTTTAGATCAGCTCAGAGAAGTCTAGGCATTTATCAATAGGGCATTGCTTGTTAGCTGAATGGAAATATATGAACCATTTCAATGCTTTATTTCATTCATATTAGTATTTTTTATTTTTTTATTTTTTTTGAAGATTTTATTTATTTATTCAACAGAGAGAGACACAGCAAGAAAGGGGACACAAGCAGGGGTAGAGGGAGAGGGACACTCCACTGAGCTGAGAGCCTGATGTGGGGCTCAATCTCAGGACCCTGGGATCATGACCTGAGCCGCAGGCAGATGCTTAACGACTGAGCTACCCAGGCACCCTTTATTAGTATTTTTTAATACTGAATATTAAAAATATATTCTTACTTAAAATATTATATTATTACATATATACATAAAATAAATATTACATATATTTCAATTATATTTCAATTGCTCGCAAATGAAACATTAATACTATGAATAACTGACTTAAAATTTAAATATTAGCTTTCTCATCTTTTTTTTTTAAGATTTATTTATTTATTTTAGAGAGACAGAAAGAGATAGAGTGGGGGGTTGGGCAGAGGGAGAGTATCTCAAGTAGACTCCATACTAAGCAGGGAGCTCAAAGTGGGGCTCAATCTCCTGACCATGAGATCATGACCTGAGCTGAAATCAAGAGTCAGACGCTTAACCAACTGAGCCACCCAGGTGCCCCAGCTTTCTCATCTTTTAAAGTAAAACAGTTATTTTAATTGATTTCTGAAACTAAAGTTTAGATCACTCAGGAATCTTACATATCTTCTCTTTATATTACAAGAAAAAGAAAAGCAAAGGAGTTGACCTAGTCATTCAGAATTTTCTTTCTTTGAAACTGAGTATAGACACGCCCAGTATGTTAGCTCTTCAGTCCTATCTGATGAGACTAAAATAGGGTATTTTGCATAGAAACATTAATATTCAGTACAATGAACATAGTGTATAAGAAAAATTCAACATCCACAAAGTTAATTTTGATCAAACTTGATGTAAAATATTCTACACTTTTGGAAAATCCTGTGTATTTACAGCATTATACTCCAAAAGTACTATAACCTTGAATGACTGAAAAAATCCAAAATTTTACTTCAATATAAAATAGCATAACTATTCTATTTGCCTTTGTTTGTTTGTTTTTTGGTTTTCCCAAAATAGAGAACAACACTATAAGATATATTATTAGGACACATATTAAGATATAAAAAAGTGAAATAGTAATACACTGTGGTTTTAAAAGCCCAAGAACTGTAGAAGTTTGGGCATGGCGGATAGAGAAGAGCTGCATAGCTTCAGCACCCAAGGCTACTCCAAATATAGCGAGCATAACTATCAACAAGGGTAACCTCCCATCTAGTAAAAAGACTCAGCTACTCTCACTGCCTGGCTGCCCCTCTTAATTACTCTCTAATCTCATTCTGCCTTTCGCTTATCAACTGTTCATACACATTTCATTTTACACATGTTTAATACAAATGTACAAGGAGCCATCTTAAGGCCAGTTCCAGCATTATGTGACATTTAAAAGAAGCATCAATTCAACATTAAACCTTTGAAAAGTACTTCAGTAGTTTAATGTAGATTTCTGCCAGGAGATGAATAAGGCATTATATTAAAAAAAAACATATCTCTCTTTATTGTTGTACTTTTTCTAATAACTTTATTCATTCACTTTCCTTTTCCTCTTTCCTCCTCTATATAACCACTTCCAGGAAAGTTTCTCCTTTTTCACCCCTTTTTATCTCTCACACTTTCTCATGTATTGATGTATGGTTTGTTCTATCACTAGCCTGCTTAGTGAAGGCTAAGTGGTTTCTCAGGAAACCATCCTTCCTCTTTAGAAGCTGGGGGAAGGGATGGATCACAGATATTTATAATGTGTTGTGTTTCTCTGTAATATTTCACTGTAAATGTGCTGGCATACATCCAAAAAGTGGGCTATAATGTTTACTTCTGGTACCTAGTGCCCCTTTCAATCCACAAAGCAATAATTATTTTTTCCTTTATTTACAAAATGTTTATTGGTCTAAAGAAATTACTTTCATTTGAAATTGTAACTAAAATTAAATGGTAAAATAATATATAAAGTATAATCCTATGTTAAAAATAATAAGAAATGTAAATGTTTTTGTTTGTTTGGATTTTCCAGGTTTATTGAGATATAATTGATATATAACATTGCGTAAGTTTAAGGTGAACAATGTGATGATTTGATACACTTATGTATATCAAAATCCTTACCACAATAAGGTTGGTTAACACATCCTTTACCTTACATAATTACCATTTTAACATTGTTGTTGTTATAGTGAGAACATTAAAGCATCCTGGTCAAAGGGCACAAATTTCCAGTTATAAGATAAATCAGTTCCAAGGATCTAATATACAGCAGGGTGACTATAGTTAACAACGCTTCTTCCTTTTCTAACTGACCTAGGCCTACTTTTAATTTAATTTCTTTTTTTTAAGATTATTTATTTATTTTTTAGAGAGCGAGCGAGAGAGAAACAGCATGAGAGGGGAGAGGGTCAGAGGGAGAAGCAGGCTCCCCGCTGAGCCGGGAGCCCGACGCGGGACTCGATCCCAGGACCCTGGGATCATGACCCGAGCCGAAGGCAAACGCTTAACCATCTGAGCCACCCAGGCGCCCTCTTTTCTTTTTTCTTTTTAAAGATTTTTTTTTATTCTTATGTTAATCCCCATACATTACATCATTAGTTTTAGATGAAGTGTTCCATGATTCATTGTTTGTGCATAACACCCAGTGCTCCATGCAGAATGTGCCCTCCTCAATACCCACCACCAGGCTAACCCATCCTCCCACCCCCCTCCCCTCTAGAACCCTCAGTTTGTTTTTCAGAGTCCATCGTCTCTCATGGTTCGTCTACCCCTCCGATTTCCCCTGCTTCATTCTTCTCCTCCTGCTACCTTCTTCTTTTTTTTTTTCTTAACATATACTGCATTATTTGTTTCAGAGGTACAGATCTGAGATTCAACAGTCTTGCACAATTCACAGCGCTTACCAGAGCACATACCCTCCCCAATGTCTATCATCCAGTCACTCCATCCCTCCCACCCCACCCCCCACTCCAGCAACCCTTAGTTTGTTTCCTGCAATTAAGAATTCCTCATATCAGTGAGATCATATTAATATTATGTAATATCTAACAGTGCTCTTAGGCTCATTTGCTTTCTTCCAGCAATAAGATTTGTCAACATCTATGTGATTACAGTACTTCTATAAATTTCCCAGTAATATATTATATTCCTTGTTTTCACTGTGACTCAGTCAACTTTAAATGAATTTCCTTCAATTTCCTGAAAAATTATACTCAAGTAGATTAAAAAATAAAAACATTAATTTCTACAATATACCAAAACAACTATTAGCCTACTAGTTGGGCCACTGTGCTTTCTTAGTAAATCATGTAAAATTATTGATGATTTTATCCACTATTTGATAATTAGCTTTTGTAACAGATAACACATTTAGAAATAGAAATAAAATGGCTCATCATCAAATCCAATTATTAGTTATGCCTTCTTTGGCTTCTACATTTTCTCTTTCAGCTGCTCATGTAAAATCATCACTTCTTTCACCACTCATTTATGCCAGTACACTGACATCTACAATCCCATGGAAATTTGTTCATTATTTATATTTTCAATACTAGACAGTTATAGCAATTATATTATTATTTACTTCATCATATCAAAGGTTAGTCAATAACACAATTATAACACTACAAAAGTATAAATTTACTAATGGAAAATCCATTAGCCTAGATGATAGATGCTCGACCTTGGCTTCATATTGGAACCCCTTAGAGAGTTCTGAAAAATATCACAGACCTAGTCCCGCCAGAGATGTTTGGAGATGTTCCTGAAATCAATTAACCAATACAATGCTTCTGAAAATTCTAAGGGCAAAATTATTACTAAAAACATGAAGGGGTTTCTCAGAATATAATAATTAAGTACATATTTCAACTTTTTGAGATCTTTTTTCATCATACTTTCATCTAAATCTACCCAGCTACCTATCAACCAATTGATACTCTGGCAGGAAAAAAAAATATATCATTCATTGAAAACTAATTTGTATAGTTGACCTTAAGAATCTGGTTTAAAAATATACCCAATTGCTTACATGAACTTAGTTTTATATTGTATACTTTGCTTATCTTCTTTTAAAATATATAGGATTACCAAAGGATTTTAAGTAACAAAAGCAGAGGAAGAAGAAGATGACAGTGTGGAAAACATATTTATTCTAATCAATAATTAAAGAAAGGCAAATTGAATTAAATTAGGAAATATTTGTAAAAGATAACACTTGATATTTGAAAAGATACAGGACCAGTACAAGCTCATAAAAGGATTGTGGGAGTATAAAGCTGGACAACTCTTTTATCAATAAACTTGTCAATAAAATATCTAACATTGTGTATATCTTTTCATTCAAAAACTGTAACTTAGGATTTAGGATTAAAAAAATCCCCAAATCATGAAATAAAAAAGAGAATAAAATAAAACAAATCTTAAAGGCAAACATGTTGGCAAAAATATTGTTTATCATATCTAAAAGTTTGAAAACCAACTAAATATCCAATGACAAAATAATAAACATTGGTGTATTAACTCAAAGTGTTATATGGCTGTTACCAGTAATCTTAATAAGAAAGTGTTTATGTTTTAATTTTAGAGATAAAACTAAAGACAGAAAATTGTAGGTATAACTGGATAACAAATATGTAAAGGTATATAAACACTATATGTAGAGAAAATGAAGAAAATATTTAAAATTGTTTTACAAAATTTTGTCCCTAGGTATAACACCAATAATTTTTGATTGTCCTTTCAGATGCTTTAGACTTGAGTTGTAAAATGTTTATCTTTACCTTCCATAATAAGAATAAAAATAGGAAAACAATTATATTATCTCAAAGAAATAACAGTGAATGTAAAGTGGAATTTCCTTAGTGATCTTAATTTTCTGTATCTGTTTCTATTGAAACTTTTGCAATGGTAGTGTTATGCCTCAAAGATGACACAATGTTTACAGGAACTAGTGATAAAGTCACAGGAAGAAGAAAGAATTGAACACTTCTTGAAGTACAGCCCATTAAAAATATGACTATATAGTTTATCAAACAATTTTGTGGTTTAGAGTGGCATGGGTACTGGCAATAAAAATTCTGGTACTAAAGTTTAAACTGGGATTCTCTCAGGCAAGGCTGAATGTTCAATTCAGAAACATCAAAATAATGGCAGAAACATCAAAAAACAAATTATTAAACATGCTGTTGGTTGTGTCTTTGATGTTTTTTCTTTCATTTTCAACCATACATTTCTGTTTAATTTAAAACACTAACAAAATATATTATTTTAATGTTATTAAAATAATAACATTATTTTAAATATATTATTTTAATGGATGAGGTAAAATTATATCTCTGATAATTCATATCAAAGGATTTTTTGTGTTTGGAGAATCCTGGTGGCTCTTCTTATATCATTTTGTCAATTTTCATTATTTCCCAGATCCTTGATCATACTTCTCACTAGTAAGTCACAACCTTATTTTTACATAATGTTACACCTTTTGAAATTCATAGTAGAAATTTCTGGGGGCACCTGGGTGGCTCAGTTGGTTAAGCGACTGCCTTCGGCTCAGGTCATGATCCTGGAGTCCCGGGATCGAGTCCCGCATCGGGCTCCCTGCTCGGCAGGGAGTCTGCTTCTCCCTCTGACCCTCCTCCCTCTCATGCTCTCTGTCTCTCATTCTCTCTGTCTCAAATAAATAAATAAAATCTTTAAAAAAAAAAAAGAAATTTCTGAAAATTTCTATAAGAATAAGAAAGGATACTTTTATATTTCATCAATGATGTGAAATACTGAAATATCTGGAAACATTCTTGAAGGTGTATTATATCATAGTGAAGTGGGCAGAAAAGCAGTATAATCTGACCTTGTCTTTGGTTGTTAAAACTGAAAGTCTGTTCATGTCTTCTGCCCATTTCTTGATTGGATTCTTTGTTCTTTGGGTGTTGAGTTTGATGGGTTCTTTATAGATTTTGGATACTAGCCCTTTATCTGATATGTCATTTGCAAATATCTTCTCCCATTCTGTCGGTTGTCTTTTGGTTTTGTTGACTGTTTCCTTTGCATGTTCTGCATGGAGCACTGGGTGTTATGCACAAACAATGAATCATGGAACACTACATCTAAAACTAATGATGTAATGCATGGGGATTAACATAACAATAAAAAAATTAAAAAAAAAACTGAAAGTCTGACTTGTACAGCAACAGCATCAAGCAGGATGCCAACTTAACAAGCATTATTGCCACTGATTTTCTCAGAAATGAAAACAATGAATGAAAAACCCAACTTACATTGTTTTTCAATAAATTTTAGCTTTCTTGTAAAATGTGTTCTCTGGGGGCATTTTAGTCTCTTTAAATTATAATAGTTTGACTGCTGACTATTACTGCAGCAACTTTTAAAACTCTATGTGTTGCTATAAATTGCCTATGAGTCAGATTCATTGCAAGGTGAGGAAGGGCATTCTGAATGCCCTGTTTTTCTAATCTAATACAAACCTAAAATAAAATAAGCACTCATGCATTTTACTTGCTGCATCCAGCTTTAAAAACAAAAAAAAAAGCACTAATTTCTTCAAGAAAAGAAGTAAAAGCAAGAGAAAAACATGTTTCTATTAAAAAAAAAAACACAAATTTTTCAGGATTAACTAGCATTTTATATAACCTTGCGGAAAGTGTTCTGATTAGCACTGACCTTCCTTTTCACATGGAGAATTGTGCTAGCCAGGTAGTAAATGAAGTCTCAAAGGTAAAGTAACAGGTCAGTAAAGTCAAGCATTTAATCAGATAATGGAAGCCTATGTCATTAATAAGTGTGTCATTTGCTTCAATAAAGGCATCACTTTAAGAAATCAAATCAGTCCTTTAATACTGTGCATAACTCCCACTGTCCCACCCACAAACTCTTCTTTGATTACCTGCTCCCTTTAATTGTTATTTCCTCTAAACTCTTATAGCATTATTGTCTGCATTCCTCATTTTGATTTTAAATAGAAAATTCTATCATATGGCCACGTATGCATTTTACATATGCTTAGTTTGCCTAGCCAGATTAAAAGTCTCCTTAGGACTGTAAATGCTTCTTATTGCCAAGTTTCAAGAAAACAGAGATTTCTAAATTGCCTAATAGTCTTACTAGCACCAAATGGAGCTAAATGGTTATGATGAACAAAGAAATTTTGAATGGAGTATATAATAATATATTCCTGCAATAACTGAAAATTATACAACTATAATTATATACATAGTCATGTTTTGTCAGATGATTATTAAACCTGCTAGTTGTTCAAATATTGATGAGTGAATGAATGAATGAAATGAAAAACAATTTAATTATCACTTTTATCTTATTGGATATGACCAACAAAATAAACAAAACACAATTCTGAAAGTTCTCAGATTCAAAATTCCTTTGGCCATCTTTCTAAATTTACAGGATTTAGGACGGTGTCCCATATGTAATGGGAACACAGTGCAATAAAAACAAAACAAAACAAAGCAAAACGCTGAATTAAGGCAAAAAATATTTGGTTTTTGTTTCTGTTTAGTGGTCTGCTGTTGGATGGGTCATGTTACCTCTCTCATTATTAAAATAAATTAAACAAAATATATTCCTACTATTCTTGTAGCCATGAATCCTATGTATTCTCTAATAGATTTCTTTCCATTTCAGCTTCATTCAAAGGGCATATTTGGATCAATCTTAATGGAACATGACATTAAAGTTAAGCTTGCATCTGCCCCAACACTGACAGGCTAACAATAACATGTTTGAAAACTATGAATAGATTTATGTTTCCCCTAGTATTCTGTGACATATCGCTAACGCTGACCCAATTTATCTCCTTGTATTTCTGTTTTGAAAACCACTTTTGTTGTCTGACTCCATATTCATCTATTATTAGCCAGTTCTGTTATTGAAATTTACATTTAAGTCATGTTTAACATTGAGTCAGTTCCCACATCTTTTATGGTTATCAGACATTGATTTCGCATCCAATGACAGTGAACTCTTATAAACTTTATTCTGGGAGTGTGGTGTTTTATTTTTTTTTAATTTTTAAAGAAATATTCACTGGCTAAATCTAGTACCAGTAGTATTACACTATCCAATGTCCCCAAATGAACTCTCCCCAAATGATTATCTCAGTGTCTACCCCAAGAACTCCAAGAACTAGTCAGATTTTTGCTAAATTTATTATTTTCAGCAAAATAATGACATATATGCATACATTATGTTAATGTATGGATGTACTTATGTTAATATTTATGTATAAATATATGTTCATTCATACATTGATGTGTATGTAAACTTACACCAATGAGAATGATTTTTATGTACGGATTGCCAACTAAGGCTCATAACTTTATTAGCGGATTTTAACTGTAAATGGAGAAGCCAAGGTCACATATGGAATGGTTAGCTAATGGAACTTTATGTATAAAGTATGATTTTTCCTACAATTGTCTAATTCTGAGGAAGAAAGGATTAAAAATTCTGATTTTTGTCGGAGGGGTAGATGAACCATGAGAGACGATAGACTCTGAAAACAAACTGAGGGTTCTAGAGGGGAGGGGGGTGGGAGGATGGGTTAGCCTGGTGGTGGGTATTGAGGAGGGCACATTCTGCATGGAGCACTGGGTGTTGTGCACAAACAATGAATCATGGAACACTTCATCTAAAACTAATGATGTAATGTATGGGGATTAACATAAGAATAAAAAAATCAATCAGTAAAAAAAAAAAAATTCTGATTTTTGCTCTTAGTGAGACAACTCAAATGTAAGCATGTTCTGGTTTTGTTTTATTTTATTTTAACCAAAAGGAAGTATGCATTACCTTAACATTTTTCTTCTATTTTCTGTATCTTACAAATGTAATATGATAAAAAGGTAAAGAGAATTACCTTGTTAAAAACAAGACGACAGGCCCCAAATGGACTCAATTATGCTAAGTCCTATGTCAGCAAACTGATTCTTATAGTTTCACCTCTCCCAGAAATGGAATCTTAAACCAGTCAATCAAGAATTACCTAACAGCACTAGGTAGGTAATTGCCTCATAGGACCATCAGGAAAGTAGCCTGACAATAACCAACTTGCATTTTTGCCTACTATAACTTCTTTGTTCTCACTCCCTTCTCCCACTCCTTGTGTCAAAGTGTTTCATTTTTGTACAGCTCCTTGGAACTCCTTTCTATTTGCTAGATTGGAAGCTGCCCAATTCAAATCAATTTTTGCTCAAATAAACTCTTAAAATTTTTAATATGCCTCAGTTTATCTTTTAACAATATCTAATTAAAATATTTGTTGATACAGAGTTTATAAACCACTTTCATATGCTTTAACTCATTTGATTTCAACCATAATTCTGAGAAGTAGAGTGATAAAATATAATTATATTAAAATTGTAAGTGAGATAACTAAGAGGTTAAGTAGGCATCATCAAAGAACCAGTTAATAAAGAATGTGGAATTAAGATGAGTGTTCCAGTTCCAGATTTATTGCTGTTTTAATTAAAAATGCTATAAAATTACTAGAATAACATATATAACTATACATACACATTAATTCAACATTCATTTAGAAAATATTGAGGGTCTCTTATATATAGGAGGACATTGTTGAAAGAACATGAGATATATCAGGAAATAAAAGGAGTCAGGTTTCCTGTCATAAAGGAGTTTGTAATTTACTGGAGGAGATAAAAAAATAAACAATAAATGATTGACATCATAATGAACAAGTAAATTATATAGTATAATAGCTGATGATGCATGCTACAGAAAAGACTTAAAAATATATGAAAGATAAGGATGATTAGGAGAATTTCTTATTGTTGAGGGTACAATTTTCAGGTCCTCTGATGATTTTTAATCAAAATATTTGTTTTTTAGTTGTTGAGTTGCACAAGTTCTTTATATATTATTGGATATTAACCACTTATCAGATATATCATTTGCAAATATCTTCTCCCATTCAGTAGGCTGCCTTTTTGTTCTATTGATTGTTTCCTTTACTGTGCAGAAAGTTTTATTTTGATGTAGTCCTAATAGTTGATTTTTGCTTTTGTTTCCTCTGCCTCAGGAGATATATCTAAAAAAAAGTTTTGTTACACCCAATGTCAAAGAAAATACTGCCTTAAGTTCTTTCCTAGGAGTTTTATGGTTTCAGGTCTCACATTCAGATCTTTAACCTAGCGTTGGTGGTATAGTGGTGAGCATAGCTGCCTTCCAGATCTTTAACCTATTTGGGGTTTATTTTAGTGTATGGTATAAGAAAGTGGTCCAGCGTCATTCTTTTGCATGTAGCTCTCCAGTGTTCCCAGCACCATTTATTAAAGAGACTGTTTTTTCCACATTGTATATACTTGTCTCCTTTGTCATAGATTAATTGACCATATAATTGTGGGTTTATTTCTGGGCTCTCTATTCTGTTCCATTTGTATCTATACTGTTAAAATGTCCATACTACCTAAAGCAATGTGCAGATTCAATGTAATCCCTATCAAAATACCAACAGCATTTTTCATAGAGAGAACAGTTAATACTAAAATTTGCATGGAACCACAAAAGACCCTTAATGGCCAAAGAAATCTCAAGAAAGAACAAAGCTGGAGATATCACAACTTCAGATTTCAAGATATACTATAAAGCTGTAGTGACCAAAACAGTATGGTACTGGCACAAAAGCAGACACACAGATAGAAGTTACAATTTTAATTAGGGTTGTCAAAGTAGAACTCAGTGAAGAGGTGGTATTTGAGTAGAGACATGAAGGAAGTGAAATATTTAGTCATGTAGCTATCAAAGCTCTGTAACCATTGCTTGTCTGGTCTGTGTGAAGAACAACAAAGAGACTAATTGGGTTGTAGCAGGCTGAGTGTCATAAAATATGTAAAGTGAGGCAGGATATGTAGAGCTGTGTAGATCATTTTATAGATGTTGTCTTTTTCTGGGACACATGGGAAATATTATGAGTGAGGTTAAGAAACCATTGTATGGTAGTAAGTGGTTGAGATACAGTGGCAAAAAAAAATATTTTATCATTTGAAGAAAATAACTGGAAGATAATGCATAATCAGGTTTAAAACAAATATATGGCTGGTGAAATTTCATAAAATTATGACATTAGCATTAGTATGAGTGCAAGTGGGAAAAGTATTAAAATGGTGGTATGTATATAGGAGTAACCGGGATAATAAAGATGTCTACAATCAAGGAGGGACTGTGAAAGTGTCTGATAAATACATAAATATTTGCTGAATAAATGGCCCTAAATATAAACTTCTAGTTTTTTAAGTGTGTGGGGGGCAGAGGAAGTTCTACAAACCGTAGGGAAGAAACTGACCCCATGTCTACACCCAATTTTATGAAAGCCATCCAGGAGGAAAAAAGTCACCTCTTAAGAAGGCTACCAAGAAATCATTTTCCTAAAGTACTTTAGGGTAAACAAACTATAACACATAAATTTTTTTTTAAAGATTTTTTTTTTTATTCATGAGAGACAGAGCGAGAGAGAAAGGCAGAGGGAGAAGCAGGCTCCCAAGGAGCAGAGAGCCCTATGCGGAACTCGATCCCAGGACCCTGAGATCATGACCTGAGCCGAAGGCAGACGCTTAACAATCTGAGCCACGCAGGCGCCCTATAACACATAAATTCTTAATAGCAAAGGTATAGTCTATTAATCTTACTGGCTCTTATGTCCCAGTTTCACATTGTTAGCAGGGGATTTGATCCCTCCTGTCAGTTGGGATTCTTCAATTGTGTAACACCATCATTTTCAACATGTGCCTACTAAGGTCATCTTGGAAAAGAGAATGAGGATTACTGAGGGAGGCTGTATATTTATTTCAGCCCACATTCCACTGGTTAGAAGATCTTATCAGAGGTATTGTCCATACTTTGAATGACGATTTATAATCCTCTAAAATTCTTTTCAATTTTGACAATCAGTGATGCTGGATTTTTTAAGAGAAGTCTGAGCATGTAGTGTTTAGATGAAGAAAGGGATTGGCACAAGATGAGATGAGATGATTACTATGATACTTAATGTGGAAAACCCAAGAGACTCCACCCCAAAACTGCTAGAACTCATACAGGAATTCAGTAAAGTGGCAGGATATAATATCAATGCACAGAAATCAGTGGCATTCCTATACACCAACAACAAGACAGAAGAAAGAGAAATTAAGGCGTCAATCCCATTTACAATTGCACCCAAAACCATAAGATACCTAGGAATAAATCTAAACAAAGAGGCAAAGAATCTGTACTCAGAAAACTATAGAATACTCATGAAAGAAATTGGGGAAGACACAAAGAAATGGAAAAACGTTCCATGCTCATGGATTGGAAGAACAAATATTGTGAAGATGTCAATGCTACCTAGAGCAATCTACACATTTAATACAATCCCCATCAAAATACCATCCACTTTTTTCAAAGAAATGGAACAAATAATCCTAAAATTTGTATGGAACCAGAAAAGACCCCAAATAGCCAGAGGAATATTGAAAAAGAAAAACAAAGCTGGTGGCATCACAATTCCGGACTTCAAGCTCTATTACAAAGCTGTCATCATCAAATCAGTCTGGTACTAGCACAAAAACAGACACATAGATCAATGGAACAGAATAGAGAGCCCAGAAATGGACCCTCAACTCTATGGCCAACTAATCTTCGACAAAGCAGGAAAGAATGTCCAATGGAAAAAGGACAGTCTCTTCAACAAATGGTGTTGGGAAAATTGGACAGCCATATGCAGAAGAATGAAACTGGACCATTTCCTTACATCACACACAAAAATAGACTCAAAATGGTTGAAAGACCTCAATGTGAGACAGGAGTCCATCAAAATCCTAGAGGAGAACACAGGCAGCAACCTCTTCGACCTCAGCCACAGCAACTTCTTCCTAGAAACATCACCAAAGGCAAGGGAAGCAAGGGCAAAAATGAACTATTGGGACCTCATCAAGATAAAAAGCTTTCGCACAGCAAAAGAAACAGTCAACAAAACCAAAAGACAACCGACAGAATGGGAGAAGATATTTGCAAATGACATATCAGATAAAGGGCTAGTATCCAAAATCTATAAAGAACTTATCAAACTCAACACCCAAAGAACAAATGATCCAATCAAGAAATGGGCAGAAGACATGAACAGACATTTTTCCAAAGAAGACATCCAAATGGCCAACAGACACATGAAAAAGTGCTCAACATCGCTTGGCATCAGGGAAATCCAAATCAAAACCTCAATGAGATACCACCTCACACCAGTCAGAATGGCTAAAATTAAGTCAGGAAAAAACAGATGTTGGCAGGGATGCGGAGAAAGGGGAACCCTCCTAAACTGTTGGTGGGAATGCAAGCTGGTGCAGCCACTCTGGAAAACAATATGGAGGTTCCTCAAAAGGTTGAAAATAGAGCTACCATATGACCCAGCAATTGCACTACTGGGTGTTTACCCCAAAGATACAAATGTAGGGATCCTAAAGGGTACATGCACCCTGATGTTTATAGCAGCAATGTCCACAAGAGCCAAACTATGGAAAGAGCCAAGATGTCCACTGACAGATGAATGGATAAAGAAGATATGGTATATATATATATAAATACACACACACACACACACAATGGAATGTTAAGCAGCCATCAAAAGGAATGAAATCTTGCCATTTGCAACGATGTGGATGGAACTGGAGGGTATTATGCTGAGCGAAATAAGTCAATCAGAGAAAGATCAGTATCATATGATCTCACTGATATGAGGAATTCTTAATCTCAGGAAACAAACTGAGGATTGCTGGAGTGGTGGGGGGGTGGGAGGGATGGGGTGGCTGGGTGACAGACATTGGGGAGGGTACGTGCTTTGGTGAGCACTATGAATTGTCTAAGACTGTTGAATCATAGACCTGTACCTCTGAAACAAATAATACATTATATGTTAAAAAAAAAAAAAAAGAAGATAGCAGAAGGGAAAAATGAAGGGGGGGAAATCGGAGGGGGAGACGAACCATGAGAGACTATGGACTCTGAGAAACAAACTGACGGTTGTAGAGGGGAGGGGGGTGGGGGGATGGGTGAGCCTGGTGATGGGTATTAAAGAGGGCACATACTGAATGGAGCACTGGGTGTTATACATAAACAATGAGTCATGGAACACTACATCAAAAACTAATGATGTAACGTATGGTGATTAACATAACATAATTAAAAAAAAGAAACTAATGGAAAATCTTTTTTTTTTTTTTAAGATTTTATTTATTTGCGAGAGAGACAATGAGAGACAGAGAGCATGAGAGGGAGGAGGGTCAGAGGGAGAAGCAGACTCCCTGCCGAGCAGGGAGCCCAATGCGGGACTCGATCCCAGGACTCCAGGATCATGACCTGAGCCGAAGGCAGTCGCTTAACCAACTGAGCCACCCAGGCGCCCTAATGGAAAATCTTGATACAAAACTTTGCCTTAAATGGTTATGAAAAATGTGTTTTTTTTTCCCATAAAATGAATACAAGAAATAATGTTCTTTAAAATCCATCTTATTTTAGGGATGTGAGACTGGGCTGCATTTTTGCTGATGTTGAAAAGAAAATGGAATCTCAAGCATTTTAAAAGGCAGGAAGAACAAGCTTTTTCAGACTTTGTAAATACTCCACATTATTCAAAAGTAAAATTGAAAATAGATATATGTATATCCTGAATTATGCATGTATTAAAAAATCTGCTTTTCAAATTTTTTGAGAAGAAACTTTGATTTGCTTTTATAAAGGAACTTCCATTTTGTTTTAACTGTATGCATTTATTTTGGTCCAGGGACTTTGGTCTTTCCCAGAAATACTAAGAATAAAGTATGATCCTTCTCAAAACAAAACAAAACAAAACAAAAAATAAAATAAAGAAAGAAAAACTTGAAAAAAATTAAATAAAAACTTGGAAAAAATTAAAAACTTGAAAAAAAAAAGATGAGATGGATGAGATGAGATGAGAAGGCAGGAGAAGAGTATTCAAAAGAAAGATGAAGCAAAAAAGAATTTTTTACTACATATTGTACATGAAGAGGAAATCCTCAATTAAATCATTTTTAGAATGTCAATGTAGAATATATTAAATAAACAAAATTTAAAAAATTTATTAACTGATTACTTGCTATGATTAAATATTTTACACTTATATGACATAGAATGACTAAAAAGTTTATCAAATATAATTATGCCATTTCATTATATATTTGAAATTTTACCTAACTTTTTAAAAATGTATTTTATTAAATGATATTTTCTAAAAGAAAACTTATTTTCAATATTTCAGTTAATAAAATACTATGTTCCTATTTATTGCCTTGATATTGAGAAATAATCTGAATGTAACAAACTAAAAATACTGATTTCTGATAGGGTTTTAATAGACGCAATGCATCTAATTTATTAATGGTTGGTTTATTAGGTCTTGGAAACAACTGAAACAACTAGTGTTAGGCCAGTTTTTAAAGTATTCTTGATTTCTGTTTTGAGATAATCTCTGAAATCGGGTGTTTAGAAGTATACTTAGTAAATTTACAGAAACATACTAAAGAGCTCAGCTGACATAAATGCAGCAAGCCCTTTCCAAAGCAAAAGGTTAACTGTTTTTCCATCAGTGTACTTTCAATTCAATTATTTTACATTTTAGAAGGATGCAGGTGGTAAGATCTCTTCATAGCCTCCAAAAATAAATCAAGAAGGTCAAGCTTGAAAAGTTCACAATTATATTGAATATACTGACATCCAAGAAGGACTAAGGGGATGAAATACTGATGACTATAACAATTATAATGAAAAAGGTAGAGGAAATTAATGGTAACCACGGCATGTTAACACAGATAATAGCAACTTTAAAAGATTACATTATGTATATAATAGCTAAAATTATGTGTGTGTGTGTTTGTGTGTGTGTGTGTGTATAACTCAAAAGAATGGTGCATCTTGACCAAATTTGGGGGAAATTTTCTATTTTCAAAAATGAATTTCAACTGTACAATTTGATAGGTAAACCCCATCAATCTGTATTAAAAAAAAACCCTGGACTTCATAAAAGCCAAACTTTTATTCCTTTATCTAACAAATGTGGGGATACATATTATAGGCAATTAAATGTGCTAAGACATATGAATATATAAAGAAAAATAAAACTACAAGTTGCTTCAGTAAAGTAGCAAGATTTCAGATAATGGTAAGGCTTATAGTTTTACAGTTTTACCAGTCCAAACAACAAGTGTTTGTGTGTGTGTGTGCATGTGTGTGTACACAAATCTAGGCATATACATATATGCTTATATTTATATATGTACGTAAATAATATGTAACTAAATATATAAATAAAATTTATTAACTGATCATTTGCTAAGATTAAGCATATATATATGCATGTGCACACAGATATGCATGTTTGTATAAACATTCGTACAAACACACACATACATGTGTACTTCTTGCAATATAGTGAGGCTCTGCTACTTATATAAAATCCTTGCTGCTAAAGGTACAGGATTAAAATTGAAGACAAATCAGGAGGGATAAAATAGAATATGAAATCTGCTAAGAAGTAGGATCTTTGAGGAGAGGGACCATGCCTGATTTCCAACACTTCACACTGATGCTCACAAGACAGCTGTTGACTGAATATGTCTATTTATTTCTTTTTTTTTTAAAGATTTTATTTATTTATTTGAGAGAGAGAGAATGAAAGACAGAGAGCATGAGAGGGAGGAGGGTCAGAGGGAGAAGCAGACTCCCTGCTGAGCAGGGAGCCCGATGCGGGACTCGATCCTGGAACTCCAGGATCATGACCTGAGCCAAAGGCAGTCGCTTAACCAACTGAGCCACCCAGGCGCCCCAAAAGGCATTATTTCTAATGGCATTTAAACAGATCGTTTAGGTTTCCTAGATAAATTATCATTATCAGCAAATGATGGTAACTTTTCTTCCTCCTTTTTCAATATTTTTACCTCCTCTGTCCAATTGCATAATATCCATTTTTATAATGTGTACACCCATTTTAAGTAGTACTTAAAAACATAAAATATAATAGTATATAACATACTAATACACACTTCAAGAGTACTGATAGATAATAGGATTTAAAGTATGATCGACATTATTCTTATAATACTGAAATTCTGAGTATGCCAGATTAGAAGTTGCTGGAATGATTAGGTGCATAAAGAGAGTCCATGTTCAAAAAAAAAAAAAAAAAAGTAGGGTGTGGGGGGCATATTACAAAGAATTGCTAATTCTACATTAAAACTTAATTTGAATTCTCCTGACCAAAATGATAACTTACTTCTAAATCTTTGCAAATATGCTCATTTCTCTACTTCCATGTGGGAGCCTCTTCCCTCAGTGTATTTCACATACCTACCTTCCCTTACTAAAACACAACTATTTCAAGGTTTAGTTTTCCTCAGTACATTCCCTGTGATATTTTTATCATAGATTTTATATTTCTCCATCCACGGAGGGGAATTTGTCACCCAGTACAAGTTATATGCAATTAATTACCTTAAAATAAAACATTCAAATTCACTCTGTTGAGAATAGCTAAATTATCTTGTGTGCATTGGTAGGAGAATCCAGTTACATGGGTTTTTCCCTGTTTTTATAATTTGCTGATTGGACATACTTATATTGGTTAATAAACTAGTCTTGTTTCTTCATGTGGAAAGTTACTGTTTTAGGAAGTGAAGGTTAAATGTATTCAAAATATAATAAATTTCTTATTTCATAATCGGTCACATAATTTATCACCTCAAGTAGGATATTTTAATATGAGTGTGGTGCTCTTAATAATTATTCTTGAATAACAGGTGTAAACTGGGACCATCCTGAGAAAACTAGGATGTATGAACAATTAAAATATGTAAGAAATGTTAATTATATCAATGATAATGATGTTGATGTCATATTTTTTAATCTCAGCACACCTTCGAAAACCCCTAAAAAATATGAATTAAGTTTATTTTTATTGTCATGTAAGGAGGCATTGGTGTTAATCACACATAGATTTGTCTACTCCTTATATATATACATATATATACACACATATGTAATTATTGTTAATTATTTATAATTAATTATAAATAATATGTTTTTTATAGATTAATGTGAAGATTAAATGTGAATATACACATTCAATAACACATATATAACATATGTGTATATACTATACATTACATTTATATATATTGTGTGTATATGTGTGTGTAGAGAGAGAGAGTGAACCTAGCAAAGTGTCTCATACAGAGCATCTGTCTTTGTTTCATTTCTTTCTCTACTGAGTAAAGTTAAATATGTATCATATTTAAGCAATGCTTTTTCAGAATCAATGATGATTTACTGCAATTATGTGTGAACCCATCTGGTTTAGATTGTTGTCTTTCATGGTACTTCAGGGTAAGTTTAATTTAACATGCTAAAAAAAAAATCAAAGAACTACCTAGGAATTGTAACCTTTGCTATGTACAAAATTTCATATATTCCACAAAAGAATTAATTTAAGCATGAGTATATACAGCAAACTCCACATAACATTCAGGATGTGCCTGATACTAACAATGAATCATTCTAAATGGGAATGTGGCAAATGTACTCAACTGATTCCTACTTGCAGGCTACCTATTTGAAGATTCTTGAAAAGAAATAGCAAAGTAATAAATAAAAGTATTTAAATAGATATGCCAAGTGTCTTATTCTAATTCCTCTAATTTAAATCCTGCCTTGTATTTTAATATCATGTCCATAATTATACCATTTGTAAGAATGCTGTTTTACTGTCAATATTTTATTTCTTTGCTTACATAGAAAATATGTTATCAGTCTTAACTAGATATTTTAGCTTCTCATTTTTTTCCTCACTTATTATCTGTCCTTAATTAGTTTAAGAACTACTGTGGTATTTGATCATACTATTGTTTTCCTAGAGTCTTGTATTAATCTTGAAATCCTATTAAACCTATATTAATCAGAGGCTAATTCCTCTGATACAACATTTTATACTTAGAATTTCTAAATTTGCTTAGTTTTAAGGAAAATTTAAAATTCCAGTTCAAATAAGTGAACAATTTGAAGCTTTTCTAGTTGTTAATATAAATAAAATATCCCCAATGAAACTGAGCATCTCATATCACATACAAGCTTAAGCTAAATTTTGAAGTAATATCTTGGCCACTGGCTAAATCAAATATACAGCCAAGGTATGGGGACAACTTTGCTCCATTAAAAAAGTGAGTAAGAAAATTAATTACTTGCCCCCAAGTCATGAATGTGTCAAACTGGCCTACTGGAGCATTTATTTTCTTGTATGAAAAATAATTAGCGGGGCGCCTGGGTGGCTCAGTCGGTTAAGCGTCTGCCTTCGGCTCAGGTCATGATCCCTGGGTCCTGGGATCGGGCCCTACCTCGGGCTCCCTGCTCTGCGGGAAGCCTGCTTCTCCCTCTCCCTCTCCCCCTGCTTGAGTTCCCTCTCTCGCTGTGTCTCTCTCTGTCAAATAAATAAACAAAATCTTAAAAAAAAAAAAAAAGAAAAATAATTAGCATTTAGAGTTATCAATATCTGGCTAACCTTGATTTGAGTATTGTATATATATATACAATTTATATATATATAAATTATAAATTTCCATGTAAATATAACACTCTTTGCTATAGACAAAATGTTTGTTGCCCCCTAAAATCCATATGCTAAGTCCTAACCCCCAGTGTGATGATATTAGGGGGTGGGGTTTGGGGAAATGAATAAGTCATAATGGTGGAGCTTTCATGAATGGGATTAGTGCCCTTATAAAAGAGACTACAGAGAACTCCCCTGCCCCTTTGCCATGGGAGGACATAGTGAAAAGGCGTCATCCATGAAGCAGACATCTAATCTGCTGGTGCCTTGATCTTGGGGCTAATCCTAGCCTCCAGAACTGTGAGAAATAAATTTCTGTTGTTTATAGGCCACCAGCTTATGGTATTCTGTTATAGAAGCCTGCATAAACTAAGACACTCTTAAAAAAACTTAAATTATAATTGTGGAGAGGTTAAAAACAATTCCTCGAATTTGTGATGTGTCAGTATACTGTAAATGGCTAAACATTGAGGGAACCCATAAGTGGCTGTATTTAGAAACAGAGCCCAGTCTCCTGTTTCATATTGTGTTACATAAAGGCATGGGTGAATACAAGTACAGAACTATGTCTTATTTTTCTGATTTCAAGCACACTAGCAGTGAAGATAGCTTTGATGTCCTCCCACCTATAGCAGTATTTGCACGATGCTCTAATATATGTGCTTTGAGTTAAGATCTAGGATAAATGCAAGCTTCAAACCTAATAAATTTGTCTATTTACTTTATGGAAGTTAACATACTGAATGTTCTTAGTATTTAGACATTGTCTTATATTGTAGAATAGCTTTATTTGTTTAAGTCACTGGCTTACCTGCTTTGTAAATATAAATAATTATTGACTTAAAATACTCTTCCAGGTTTAAAGTCTTACTGGAGACTTAGAGGGGGCTTTATTGATCAACAGTAGTGACAGCTGGCTACAAAGTGACACACCCTATCAGTCAGATAATTAATGTGTACTGAAGCAAACTGACAAAACTATGGACTGGAGAGTGTTAAGAAGAAGAAAATTCAGATCTCTTGCCTGAAGAAACTTTAGTATAATTAAGCTAGGTTTGCAAATACCAATAGATTTACTACAAGCTTATTATAATCTGTCAGACTGACGAAATCCAACGCAAAGCTATTTTATTCTTCCAAGACATCCTAGACTGATGGTATTAAGTATAACCACAATACCTTAATGTCATGTTCTAGAACTTCATTGATCTTCATACTTGCAGTTGTAGAATACAGATGGAAAACTTTTCTGTTCTCTTTTCTCTAGTCTTCTCTCTTCTTTTCTTTGAGAATCTAGTGCCCATTTACCTGTTTCAGAAAAATTGAATTGAGGAAGTAATAAGAAATAAAAAGTAACATAATATTGATTGAAATAAAATATTTTACTTACATTGTTTTAAAAGGTAAAAAAGAAACATTTTCCAATAAATGTGCAAATACAGGAAAATATGCATATACAGTTATATATACATATGCAATTATTTGTTCATATAATTTTATACATTATAATTTGCTACTTATCAGTATTTTCTCACAGTTCTTCTTACTCAGTTTGAATTCTCTTATCCTTCATTAATAACACTCTTGTGCATATCCCCTCAATTGCTTTACCCTTCTTTCATATTTGTAAACTGCAATCCTAGTTAAAGCCAGCTCTCAGCCTACTCCATGCCTGCATACATACATTTGAATGAAGCTGGAAAATGTGACCTTGTTGACTTTCCTTGCTTTAGTTGCATGATCACTATCCTCCAGTGAGACTTAATGCTTCCAGGCAATCATATATATTTACTCAGTGTGAGTCACTTTCTTTCATTCCTATCCTGTTGCACTATACTTTCTGCTTGCTCCCTTTTCAGATTTTTAACAACTCCTGCACTCTCTTCACAGTTGATGACTTTCCTCTCTATTTCGCTTATAGAAGTAGTTTCTCTCAATCATGCTGCTATTTAATCATAAAAGGGAAACCAAAACAAAACAAAAACCCTCTTAAAGCCATATCCTTTACATCAAAACAGACTGTGTTAAAATCATCAATGACATCCATACTGATAAATGCAATGGCAAATATTTACTCTTCATCTCACTTAAAGTATTAGTAGCACTTAATACACACAATCTCTCATTTTCTGCCTTGGAACAACTTTTTTATTTAGCTGTCAGACAACATATCCTTGTGAGTGCCCTGTTGATTCACTGCACATTCATTTGAATATTTTTTCCTAATTTTTTTCATTTGTTTGAACTGTTAATGGTGGCAACTGAAGTATTAAATCAAGGAATTAAAAAAAATTATCCTCACTCCCCCTCATGATAAATTTTATGTGAAAATTTGATTGGGGCAAGAGGAACACAGATATTTGGTTAAGCACTATCTTGTGTCTATAAGTATATATGTGGATGAAATTAACTTTTGAATCAAAAAAATAAGTAAAGCAGATTTGCCTTCTCCATGTGGTTGGACCTATCCAATCTACTGAAGTTTTTAATAGAATAGAAAGACTAAGCAGGGGAAAATTTATTCTCTCTGTCTCTGAGCTGAGACATTACTAGTCTTATCCTGCCCTTGGACTCCAATCTGGACTTGAATGAACTTAAACCATTGGCTCTCCTATACCATTATCTACTGAGAGATAATTTTTAAACATTGATTAAATGCCTTAAGTGACAAATGAAAACTTATCTTGGCTTCCTTTAACAAGGGCACTATTATACAAGCAGTCATATAAAACAATTGTTTTAGGAAGATATTACAGGGAATTGAAGTGGAGGGATTGGGTTAATTTCTACAGAAAAAGAGAGAGAGTCAGTCTAAGTTTACTTATTTGAGCTGCTTACCACTGTGAACATCTGCTGCTCAATTTTGCTGGGGACCATTTGAGGGTGATTTGTTTCCTTATTGTTGAATTTTAAGATTTCTTTTCACGTTTTGGATAAAAGTCCTTTATCAGGTGTATCTTTGCAAATGTTTTCTCCCAGATGTGGTTTGTCTGCTAATTCTCTTGATACTGTCATTCACAGAGCAGAAGTTTTTAATTTGAATGAAGTCCAGTTTATCAATTTTTTCTTTGTGGCTGTGTCTTTGGTTTTGTTATCCAGGTTTTTTTTTTTTCATGTTATTGTTTAGGAATTTTATCTATTTAATTAATTAATTAATTATTATTTATTTATTTATTTATTATTTGTTTATTATCTATCTCTATGTAAATATATGTATAGCTATTATTTATATAGTTTAACATTTTACATATAAGTCTATAATCCATTTTCAGTTAATTTTTTTGAAAGGTAAAAGACTGTATTTAGATTCATTTTTTGGCATGTGGGTGTCCAATTATTCCATCACCATTTGTCGAAGAGACTATCCTTGCTCTGTTGTATTGCTTTTACTCCTTTGCCAGAGATCAGTTGACTCTATTTATAGGGTTCTATTTCTGGGATCTCTCTTCTCTTCTACTAACCTATTTGCCTATTCTTTTGCCAATTCCACACTGTCTTGATTACAGTAGCTCTATAGTAAGTCTTGGATTTGGGTAGCATTAGTCCTCAAACTTTTTGTTCTCCTTCAACTGTTGGCTATTCTGTGTCTTCTGCCCATCCATACAAATTTTATAATCAGTTTATCCATATCCATGAAATAACTTTCTGGGAGTTTGATTGGAATTGCATTATATCTATACATCAAGTTGTGAAGAATTGACATCTTGACAATCTTGAATCTTCTATATATGAATATAAAATGTCTCTCCACTTACTCAGTTCTTTGATTTTGTTCATCAGAATAAACGGTGTTTCCTTACTTTAAAAAAAAATGGACACTAATATAAAGGCAGCTGCACAGTTTTCTGGCCATTAAAGTTGTGTTTCTATGTTTCTGAGAACAATGGTGAAAGGATGAATTTTTCTGCTAATGTCAGATAAACCACTTGGCCAAATTCTGATAGTCATAACAGTGGTAAGCCACCAAATCTGTGTATGTTTCTACCCAATCTATGAAAAGCAACTTCGATTCAGAGCAAGTCAATCAGGAATATTTGAAATTTCAGACCTACATCACAATTCAGTTGTCTGATCTTAGTTGAAGTTACTCTTAGATCTAACAATTTACTGATAATCCATTTCCTATTTCAGTGTTATTATCATCTTCCATCATTCTAAAATGAATCTCCACCATAAATATTGAAAATGTGAGAATTTATTTCAAGGGCAGTTTGTTAGAAAGGTAACACTGTATGAGAAACTATTTTTTATGGTTTTAAAAGCCATGGATGTTGGAGAGTGCATTTAATTTATTTAAAAAATATTTTGTCCTTTAACATGTTACATCACCATATTCTGGCTCTTAAACAGAGAATAAGGAAAACCTTAAACTTACTGCCTATATGCCACTGAAGGATACACAGTGTTACTGGATGTAGCAATAGACAGATTTTTTGTTTGTCTTTGCCTTATAATATTGCCTAGCTTATGCCACTATTAAGTGCTAAAATTTGCCTAGTATCCAAAAGAACCTGAGGTGGTATAGAACATGGCTATGAGCAATAGTATGTAAGATATTCTGCCCAATGTGCAGAGGATTACTAGAAGAAAACTGCTTACCCCCCCCCACCTTTTTAACAAATCATCAGCCAAATGTTTCCTATAAGCTAAAAAAAATAAGACATAGAGTAGGTAACTATGTTATTATTATCACTGTTGTTGATAGCATAAAGACCAAAAGAGCTGGCCCATCTTAAGCCCACACAAAATAATTCAAAGCAATAGAAATAGTCAAGTCTGTTGGAATAGACCAATAATATGTCTTTCAAGACTTGTAGATGTTGAATTTCAAACAAAGATGATGCTTCAAATAATGATGTTTGTTAATACAGAATGACTATGCCATAAATATTTTCACCACATCAATCAACCAATTGATCACTCAACCAACCAACCTGATGGCTTTCAAGAACTTTTAAAATAGGGGCGCCTGGGTGGCTCAGTTGGTTAAGCGACTGCCTTTGGCTCAGGTCATGATCCTGGAGTCCTGGGATCGAGTCCCGCATCGGGCTCCCTGCTCAGCAGAGAGCCTGCTTCTCCCTCTGCCCTCTTCCCTCTCGTGCTGTCTGTCTCTCATTCTCTCTCTCTCTCTCAAATAAATAAATAAAATCTTTAAAAAAAAAGAACTTTTAAAATACAGCAAAATGTAATCCAACTAAGGAAAAGAAATGGACCTATAAGTGCAACTCTATAAAACAGAATTACTTCCTTCTTTATCCTGTTTGCCTCATAGTTTTAACCTCAAAAATTCTGTTATTCTCACTTTATAATGAAACAATTCCTATCTCTAGGTGTACAGCCATGGTCTAATTCTTTTGACAAAGGAAAGGGACACTATAATTTTCATATACAAGTTTGGTAACCATACCATGTTTCCATAAAATGAGCTAACTGTCCAGAGAAGAACTAATCCAAATCCCCTAAAAACGAGAAGAGGCAGTCAGTTGATTACTTAAAAAGGTATTTTTCATTCACTTATTCTTTCTTCACTAGCTTCCCTTAACAGAATTTACTATACTATTATTTCAGGAGGTATCAAACACACTACTATAGCATTTGACTAAATCACAATCTCAATGAACTATTTTGGTGTTTGTTTGTGTGTGTGTGTGTGTGTGTGTGTAATTGTTAGCAAGGCAAACATTTCTACCCAATCTATGAAGAGCAACTTTGATTCAGAGTAAGTCAATCTGGAATATTTGAAATTTCAGACCTCATCTTATATATCGTTAAGCACATAATTTTTCAAAAAGAAAAATCGTCAACATATTATTTGAAATTTGTAGCATTACTGTTATTTATTTTTGAAGAAAACAGCTACAGGAATCTGATCATAATATATCCAGATACATGCTCATTTTATAATAAGAGATTTTTAGCTCCTTTAAAGAAAAGAAAACAAAACATAACTAGTTCTTTGGTCTGGGCCACAGAAGTGAGGTGAAAAAAGGGAACATAATTGTTTGGAAAGTGTCACAATAAGACACACATAATGTCCTGCGCCAAATGTATCTAACCTACTAAGTGCAGAGAAAAAATGTAACTTGAGTGCCAAAGCTAAATAAAGAAATGCCATTCGTACAGGTCATTTGAGAGACCCAAAAACTGTATACTGCAGATTCAGGCGTAAGTTCCTTGAGGAAACAACACATAAATCTGAGAGCGTAGATGTTGCAGTTTCCAGTTCATCTCAAGGAATGGATGACTAGTTGCTAAGTAAATGTTCTGGTTTTAAAATATATTTTTTAAAATGTGCATGTGTGTATGTGTGTGTGTATACTTAACTTTCAAAGTATTTTGAAATGTTTTCTACCACATATTTCTATATGTTAACTTAGATACTAACAATCCCATTGAACCAAATATATTGAAATTTGATCGAAGTTTTGTTAAAATCTTTCTGCAATTTTTATTTAAATTTAAAAACTTAAGTGAAGATGAATGGTATTATTAAACGTATTTTTAGATTTACCATAGTTAAAGTAATATAATAAACATTTATTCTCAGGTGGAAGTTGCAGTTTTTAAATTACCTTTTAAAAAAATATAAACTACATATTCTTTTCTTTTAACCTTTTCTAACATATTTAGGATGCTGTCGATCAATATATTCAGAAAACATAATTCCATTTTAATATCAGCTTAAGATAAGCCAATTTAAGTAGATCACACCAAATATCAATTAATGCATTCCAATCACATATTAGTGACTAGAAATAATCATGCTGCCTTAGGTATGTTTAATTTTTAAAATTTGCTTCCTTTTTTATTTCTACCAATATTTCATTTAAAATGTTATTTCCAATATAATTGATATATGGCACCTTATGGAGCTTTATATTTTCCTTTTGATAAGGCATAAAATGAAAAGGGTAGGCATGGGGCAGCTAATTGTTATATGGGACTTGGAACAAGTGAATCATAAAATGAACACAGCTACCATTCATTACTCCAAAATTCTCCCTCAGTGTCATGCTGTTGCATTTAATTTTTTCATTTCCATTTATTTAATCATTTCACATCTGTAGAATATGATAAAAGAAATTCTTGTATAAAGAATTTTGGAACTAAAAACTAAAAGTGAACCAATCCAATAAGTTTACTAACTGATTCCTTGGACACTAGTTAAGAAAGAAATACTTTTAATGTTATCATCTTGTTTTACACCTAAATCTACAAAGCATTTAACATAAGTAATACATATTAATATGTCAATACACTGTCTGTGGTATTTAGACCTAGTTAGCATTTTTATTGAACTCCTGTGTTAACATTTTCAGAAATGGACTGTTATTAATTACCAATTTAAATCCATACTTTGATACTATGGGTCACTATTAAATGGGTCATTTCAGCAGTAATAGCTCTTACTAAGAGCAATACTTCAATTTCAGCAGATTTCAGTGTTAATAATTAAAGTGTGCATGTACCACAACCTATTTGTCATGGTAACTAGACAGCATAAGACATTAACATGATTCTGCTCTTGATGAAAGACACCATTCCATTCCACTGCTATTTTCAAAAGCATTTCACTTCTCTTAATCTAGTCTAATTAAAGGGAACGGGTTATTTACCTGTCATGTAAAAATAATAATTTTGTATCTTAACAGCAATCTGGGGAGGTGTGATTGCTAAATTTGCTAGTGGACTCTAGGAAATGTTCCACATAAGTTATTGTCGTTGTTTTGTTAGTTCTGCAAAACCTACTGTCACTGGCATCATTAAGAACTAAGAGCATTCCTTTGTGCATATCCATCATCAAGAAATCTCAAATGTAAAATGTTGTGCAAATTTCTTTCTCTCCAGCTCTTATTTTCCTACATCCTACCTTGTATTCCAAAGAGATAACTAGAAAATTTAAGCAGCAGGATATGAGATATCATCTCTGAGATCATAATTTTTGTCTTGATTAGTCTAGTGGTGAGATCTAGAAAAAAAAAAAAAAAAATCTCTCCGAGCCACAGTTTTCTCTTGAGTGTTAAAGTGTTCTGCTGACTTTGGAGTTCTACACAGGTATACATTGTTTTACTGCACTTCGCTTTATTGCAATTCACAGATACTGTGTTTCTTTACAAACTGAAGGTTTGTGGCAACCCTATGTCAAGCAAGTTTACTGGCGCTATTTTCCCAACAGCATTTGCTCACTTCATGTCTCTGTCTCACATTCTCGTAATTTTCACAACGTTTCAAAAATTTTCAACATTATATTTGTTATGGTAATCTGTGATCAGTAATCTTTGATGTTACTATCATAATCGTTTTGGACTGCCATAAACCATGCCCACATAAGATGGCAAACTGAACTGATAAATGTGCGTGTTCTGACTGCTCCACTGACTGGCCATTTCTTGTCTCTTGCCTTTTCCTCCCTTATTCCTTAAGACACAACAATTTTGCAATTAGGCCGATTAATAACTCTATAATGGCTTCTAGGTGTTCAAGTAAAAGAAAGTAAAAGAAAGAGTTGCATGTTTCTCACTTTAAATCAAAAGCTAAAATGATTAAGCTTAGTGAGAAAGGCATGTCAAAAGTGGGAACAGGTTGAAACCCAGGTCTTCTGCACCAAATAGTAAAGTTATGAATGCAAAGGAAAAGTTCTTGAAGGAAATTAAAAGCGCTACTCTAGTGAACACAAAAATGATAAGAAATCAAAACAACCTAATTGCTGATATGGAGAAAGTTTCAATGGTCTGCATAGAAGATCAAACCAGCCACATTCCCTTAAGCGAAAGCCTACTCCAAGCAACTCTATGAAGACTGAGAGAGGTGAGGAAGCTGCGGAAGAAAAGTTTGAAGTTAGCAGAGGTTGATTCAGGAGATTTAAGGAAAGAAGCCACCCTCATAACATAGAAATGCAAGGTGAACCAGCAAGTGCTGATTTAGGAACTACAGCAAGTTATCCAGAAGATCTAGCCAAGATAATTAATGAAGGTGGAGACACTAAACAACAGATTTCCAACGTAGAAGAAACAGCCTTCCATTGGAAGAAGATGCCATCTAGGACTTTCACTCAGGGGAGAGGTTAATGCCTGGCTTCAAAGCTTCACAGGACAGGCTGCTGACTCTCTTGTTAAGGTCTAATGCATCTGGTGACTTTAAATTGAAGCCAATGTTCATTTACCATTCTAAAATTCTGAGGACCCTTAAGAATTATGCTAAATCTACTCTGCTTCTGCTCCATAAATTGAACAACGAAGCCTGGATGACAGCACTTCTATTTACAACATGGCTTAATAAATAATTTAAGCCACTGTTGAAAACTAGTCCTCAGGGGGGGAAAAAAGATTCCTCTCAAAATATTACTGCTTATGGACAATGCACCTGGTCACCCAAGGCTCTGATGGAGATATACAATGAGATTAACGTTTTCAAACCTGCTAACTTAACATCCATTCTGCAGCCCATGGATCAAGGAATAATTTTTACTTTCAAGTCTAATTACTTAAGAAATACATTTCATAAGGCTATATATAACTGCCATAGATAGGGATTCCACTACCGGATCTAAGCAAAGTAAGTTGAAAACCTTCTGGAAAGGATTCACCATTCTAGATGCCTTTTAGAACATCTGTGATTCATGGGAAGAGGTTAAAATATCAGTACTAATACAAGTTTGAAGAAGTTGATTTCAACTCTTATGGATAACTGTGAGGTGTTGAAGACTTCAATAGAGGAAGTAACAGCAGATGTAGTAGAAATAGCAAGAGAACTAGAATTAGAAGGGAAGCCTGAAGATGTGACTGAATCACTGTATCTCATGACAAAACTTTAACAGCTGAAGATTTGCTTCTTATGGATGAGCAGAGAAAATGGTTTCTTGCGATGGAATCTACTCCTGGTGAAGATACTGTTAAGATTGCTGTAATGACAACAAAGGATTTAGAATGTTACATAAACTTGGTTGATAAAGCAGTGGCAGGTTTTGAAAGTGCTGGCTCTAGTTTTGAAAGAAGTTCTAATGTGGGTAAAATACTCTCAAACAGCTTTGTATGCTACAGAGAAATTGTGCATGAAAGGAAGAATCAATGGATGAGGTAAACCTCATTTGTTGTTTTAATTTAAGAAACTGCCACAGCCACCTCAACCCTCAGAAAACACCACCTTGATCAATCAGCAGCCATCACATCCAGGCAAAACCCTCTACCAGCAAAAAGATTATGATTCACCAAAAGGTCTGATGATGCTTAGCATTTTTTAGCAACAGATATTAATTAAGGTATGTACGCTGGTTTTTTAAATGTAATGCTATAGCATACATAATAAACTACAATATGGGGCACCTGGGTGGCTCAGTTGGTTAAGCATCTGCCCTCGGCGTGGGTCATGATATCAGGGTTCTGGGATCGAGCCCCATCTAGGGCTCCCTCCTCAGTGGGGTGTCTGCTTCTCTCTCTGCCCCTCCCCCCACTCATGCTCTCTCTCTTTCTCTCTCTCAAATAAATAAAATCTTTAGAAAAAAAACTACTGTGATATAACGTGAACCTAAAACTTTTATATGCACGGGGAAACCAAAAAATTCATTTGCATTGGTTTTATTGAGATATTTGCTTTACTGTCGTGGTCAAAACCTAAACTCACATTATCTCCAAGGTATGTCTATAAAGTCATTTAATCTCTGATAAAAGCTAGAATAAAGCTAGAACAAAAATAGTCTCAATTCTAGAAAAAGTACTTTGACTTCACTTGATAAACATCATTGCATATTGTATTAATGAAATGTTTTTCTCAATCTTAGATGTATTACCTACCATGCTATTTAAAACGAAGTGAATATAAAATATTTCAAATCTTCTTTATAAAGAAACAATTATTTAATATCTTATGAAAAGCATACAAAATCTGTGAAAAATGGTAGGTGGTTTAAAAATAAGAATGGCCCTTGGGGTGCCTGGGTGGCTCAGTCGTTAAGCGTCTGCCTTCGGCTCAGGTAGTGATCCCAGGGTCCTGGGATTGAGCCCCACATTGGGCTCCCTGCTCCGTGGGAAGCCTGCTTCTCCCTCTCCCTCTCCCCCTGCTTGTGTTCCCTCTCTCGCTGTGTCTCTCTGTCAAATAAATAAAATCTTAAAAAAGAAGAAAAAAAAAAAAAAAGAATGGCCCATCTCCTCAAGAAGTTCACACCCCAGGCTCTTTCAAAAGAAAAATGATTTTCTTTTAAGTTCATACATACATAGACATGAATACATACGGTTTTCTATTTTAAAGTATTGCTGTGCTATAAAATGAAAAAGAAAATTATTAGTATGTTCCCAGTTGCCAAAATTTTATTAGAGTTATGAAAATACTGTATTTTCCATGGTCTTGTAAATATATTTGAATATCATTTTTATGGCACATCCATCAGGCCATCAGCTAGCCATAACTAAAATATCTTGAGGTCAGCCATCATGACACCTTTAATCAGATTTCTGAAGGTAGAAATCCTTATTGCTACTGGAAGGTAAATATACGACTGTATAATTGCGCCTGTTACTACTAGGTGAGGGTTGTGGCATTGTTGTCTCTCAGGCCTCACCATGCGGATTTATTTCTAAGATAACTATGATTTTCTTTGGGTATAGATTCTTCCCTCACTCATTCATGTGCCTTGCTGGAAGCGGATGGCAACCCTAGCTCCATGGGTAGGCCTGATTATTCTAAGACAGGGTTTTTCAAGCTTAGTACTCCTGACAGTGTGATCTGAACAAGTCTTTGTTGTGGGGGGCTGTCAGGTACGTAGTATAGGTTGTTTATTTATTTATTTATTTTTAAAGATTTTATTTATTTATTTGAGAGAGAGAATGAGATAGAGAGAGAGAAAGCATGAGAGGGGGTAGGGTCAGAGGGAGAAGCAGACTCCCCGCAGAGCAGGGAATCCGATGCGGGACTCGATCCCGGGACTCCAGGATCATGACCTGAGCCGAAGGCAGTCGCTCAACCGACTGAGCCACCCAGGCGCCCCCGAAGTATAGGTTGTTTAGTGCCGTAATTGTGATAACCAAAAAATGTCTCCAGATACTGCCCAGTGTCCTCTCAAGGGCAAAATCACGTCCAGGTGAGAACCTCTGGTCTAAGAACACCCTACATATTCTTGCAAACAACTGGCTCAGAAATGTGCCATCAGATACATGAGGCTTCTAGGAAGATCCTGGAAAAATTTCAGCACTTCTAAGAGGGCACTATGGGGAGAGGCCATTTCTCTTCTTTCTCTGAATACTGTAATGCCTAGATATAATGCCTGGAATGGCTGCAGACATCTTTCCATAAATCTGAGGTAAAGTCAAGGTTAAGGATAGTAAGTGAATACACAGAAAGATCCTGGAACCCGAAAGCCATCATGTAGTTAATGAATCCGCCATCATTCAAGCCCACCATCTGGACTTGCAGTAATGCGATGAAAGTTATTTCCTTAGTCTTTAGACCAACATAAATCAGTCTTTTGTTATTCAGAGAAAACATTTTAAATGTTACAGCAAGGAAATATTGTAAAATTTACATTGAGTTTTACAGATCTTTTCTTTGGCTTTTCCCTCCCTCTCAGATGGTTTAGAAGTTTCAAAAACTTACACTAAAACTATTTTTTTCACTTTATTTGGTTTTTCAGATTGAGCAAATCAGAAGAAATATTTTTGTTACTAAAATTAAGCTGATTAATAGTAACTTCAGAATCCATGACTTAAGATACAAGACTAATTTTTTAAAAACAGGTTTTCTGTTTATAAAGTCTGTGGAGCAGCATATACTGGATTCAGTAAAAGCTAATTAGGCTGCCATGTAGCAGAGATTTTATTTTTTTCCCCCTCACAGCTTTGATTTTTTCCCCCCATATGACAGCTGTTTCCAATCTGACTTCAAGGTTTGTAACTTACTTTTCTGGATTAGTTCTAAAACATATTGTTGAAATTCAGATACATCACAAGCCACTCCACTGTGGCAACATGAATCATAGCTCTCCATGGTCTCTAAGCTTAAAAAACGAATTTTGAGGAAGATGAAATTCCCTTGTCTGTTGAGTAAATTGTGACCTTTAACTTAAAAGAAGTGCTGTCCTCTATATAATATGGTTTATCCTCTTTATTCTGAATGGATAAAGAATAGGAAATTTTTACTTTTCTTATGTCTATACAAGGCTGTTAGTTTTTGTTTGATTTTAAATAAAATATTTCATTTCACTGCCTCAACAAATTACCCCTTTTAAAAGGGAGAGAGCTGATTCATCACCTACATGTTGCATGAGAACATGAAATCTCAGAAATGGGGAGATCAACATGCACAATTCCTTCTTCTTCATGCCCCACTTTCATCAAATATGTGAGCAAGCCTAGGTACATTCACAAATACAATTATAAAAGAGATTTTATAAGTATTTTATAATTTATTTATTTATTTGTAAGAGATTTTTTAAGTATTCATTTCATTATTAATGTATTGCTGAGAAGCTCTTGTGAAGGATAATCATTTTTAAGAATTAGCATAGATCGACAGATTTAAAATTGCTGCATATTAAATTGTTACATCTTCTCTGACTCTAGATTATAACCTCGAGTGCCTAAACACCAACAAAATTTTTGATACATAGGACTTCCATGCATTGATAATTACATTTTTTGCTGTCTCTCCCCTCTTTGATAACTTCTTTCTTTCTGGTCATTGTTTATAATAATCCCTTTCTAAACACCATCACATCCCTTGTCATAACTGCTGGGTAAAATCACAATTTTAGTTACATCCAATCTTAGGCTACTCTGACTCTATTATTGAGTTACATGTGAATAGAGAAAAAGAGCCAACTTATCTGTTCTCTCTTTAACTGCATGACTGTGGACACCGAGTCCATAATTCACTTCTGTATTCTATTCTTCTCTATTTGAAAACTATCTCACACTCTCCTCTTCTCTGTCTCCAAACCTCCATCACTTCCTCCTCTACTCTACTCACAAGGGACAATTTTGTTTCCTACTTCCCCAAGAAAATTAAATAGAAGATTCCAAGAGATGCCCACTATCATTTCTACCCATCGTCTGACATCATCAGCCCTCCACTTTCTTCAAAATTATTCATTTCACGTTCTTGCACATCTAACTTCATGGCAAATCCATGCTTACAGTTATCAGGCCCAAACCCCTGAAGTTGTGAGAGTATTTTTTTTCTCTCTCTCTCACACCTTACACTGCATTTGTCAGGATATGCTGTTGGCTCTACCTCCAAAACACACAAAGAATTTAACCCCTAATTAGCATCCCCTCTTTCAGCAGTTAATTATTGCACTGTTTTATTTAAATAACCTCTAGTATTCTCCATGCTTGTTCCAGGAATTGTATTTTCAACACAGTTGGTAGAGACATTCTTACATAAGTTTACCTTGGACTCAAAGAAGTACTCTTTCTAATAAATTCTTCCAGTATTCTTTATATTTTTTAAAATGATTTGATATGTTTATTTTATTTTCAAATAATTATCTTACCCAGATCTTTCAGTGTTTGGTCAAGTGATTTTTTTCTATGTTTATTTCTCTAGCTCTAATTATACTACACACATTTCTAGACAGTATTTTATTATATGTTTACAACATTGCATGTCTTTAGCTAGTTTTTTAAATATTTTATTTATTTATTTGTAGAGAGAGAGAGAAAACAAGCAGGGGGACTGGCAGGCAGAGAGAGAGAGAGAAGCAGACTCCCTGCTGAGCAGGGAGCCCAACACGGGGTTCTATCCCAGGGACGTGAAATCATGACCTGAGCTAAAGGCAGACTCTTAACAGACTGAGCCACCGAGGTGCCCCATCTTTAGCTATTTTTTATCACTAATAGTAATAGTTTTATTTTTAAACCTTTCTCCAATATCAAATTGTATTTCTATACAAATCAGAACATCAACTTAATATCAAATGTCATAAAATATGGCAAATATTTATTTTTTAACTACTAAATCTTTACTAAATAGCTAGTATTATGCTAGATCCTGGGGATATATTGGTTTACAATACAGTGTTTCTGATCTCAAGGAAAGTTTTATGACAAAGATAGTTTAATAGTTACAATAGAGTATATAATAAGTATTATGATGCATATATTTCAGTAGAAATAATGGATTAGAGTGTTAGATGCTTATTAAAATAAACCTTTTGAATTCTACACTAAAGAATTAATAAAACTTCTTTGGGCAGATAGAGGAAGAAGAGGGAGGCAGCAAACAAATGACTCTGTACTGGGAGGGATGATACAGTATGTAAGCAATGTCAGGGGATGAGATGTGAGAGGCAGGCTATTCTAGCTCATATCTGTTCTCTAGCAGCCATCCAAGAGTGAACAGGATAATGAACACCCTTTTTTCAGTTTTTCCTCTCTAATTTCTTTATTGTTTTCATAGATAATAGCCTGTGTTTCTTCTCTATGAATATTTTTGGTTATCTATTACATGTTACAGTCATTCATTATTTTAGATTACAGCTTTAACACAGTGGTTTTCTGCATTCACAATGAAACACATTGTCCTTCCCATAATCTCTACTGTTAATGCTGATAATTAGTCACTTTCTCCTTAATGGATTCACTAAAAACTAGCACTTTAATCACTGTAAAAGAAGTGCCTATAAATAACCCAAAGCAAAGAGGAAAACTTGTAAGCTACAACAATTTTAACTGATAAAAGGGGCACAGGGGAAATACACTCTTTATAAGTTACAAATAACTTGTATTTCTCATATCTCATGGTTTTTATTATCATTTAATAAAACATTAATGGCTAAACTATTAACATTTATATCATACCATAATTGACAGTGTGTCATTATCTCATATTATACTAAACTATATATAAAGCCCCTACTTAGCATCTGAGAAAGTGAAACTACCATTTACCCCCATAAAGTAAATCCCTAGAAGGGAAAATTGTATTATGTAATTTGCGTTTTCTGTTCTGCATCTCCTGAGATGTGAGGTTCAGATACATGTAGCATGCCTTACCAAAAGTGCACCAAGCAAAGAAATAAGAGGCAGAATCATACAATGGTCACTGGAAAGTGACCAAAAAGCTTGCGTTCAGTCTCTGACTCTCTTATATGTATACTCTTTGGTAAGACCCTCAACCTTTCTGAATGTTTTGTAACTGTAGAAATAGTAATGGTGATGATGATAATTCTTCAAAGTGTTTTCTACAATCTACATTTTACTTAGTGGCACCGATTATTTTTCTTCTCTGGGCATCTGCTCTCTTTCTCCTTGCTTTTACTTCTTCCTCTGTACACTAAAACTAATTCAGTGAGGTTTGTCAGGTGATACAAATACATCAATTATTATTTTCCAGAAAAATTAAAATAAAATACTTTTTGTTCATATCCAAAAATATAACATCAATAATTATTTCTCTTATAAAGGAAAACAAAATATTTGCATATTTTCCTTTGACATGCACATTTTGACATGCCATAATTTATCTTTTATTATTCAGCATCTCTATTAGTTATGGAATAAATATCACTGTAATAACCCCTGAGTTCTGGTTAAAAAAAAATATAAACTGTTAAGAATGATTTGGTTGGGCATGTAAATCTAGTTACATGAGAGGAAAGAGTTAACAAACATTAAGTAAAAGCTGTACTTTTTATCCCATGACTTATTTATTTTATAACTGGAAGTTTGTACCTCTAAATCCCCTTCTTCTCTTCTGCCCATTCCACCAACTTCCCCCCCACCCCGCTTCTGGCAACCATCAGTTTATTATCTGTATTTATGATTCTGTCTCTGTTTGTTTTGTTTTTTTAGATTCCACAAGTGAAATCATATGGTATTTGTCTTTCTCTAATTTATTTTGCTTAACATTATACCCTCTAGTCAATAATATTATAATGTTTAATTATGACAGATGGTAAATACATTTGTCATAGTGAGCACTGAGTAATGTATAGGACAGTTGAATCACTATCTTGTTCACCTGTAACTAATGTAACATTGTAAGTCAACTGTACTTCAATTAAAAAATTAGCAAATGCAACGTTATTGCATTTTTAAAAATTTGATTTGTTTTGAAAACAAGTTATTTTTGAAATGTTTAATGCTATTGGATTCCTAGATTTCTAACGAAGGTATCTGATGATGATAGGCAAGCAGCATTTATTCTTGACACTGTATTTATTTTTGTTCACCGTGTTGCATATTCTCAGAATATTTTACCAATTTGAAACCAAAATTATTGGGTCTTCCTGGGTATAATCTCCATTTTCCCATTTCCAGACTGATGTTGGTTTTTCTTTCTCAATTGTATCTATTGGATATATTCTGACTATGAATTATATAAAAAACTTTGCGTGCCACCGAAGTGATAAAAATGGCACTGAGAAATGACATGCATTGTAAATTGGATCCTCTTAAGCATCATCCTTAAAATAGCTCTTTCATTTGCAACTTTAATTGATTAACACATGTTAAAAGGAATACACAGGAAAAAGAGTCATAAAAATATTAGAAAATATATCTAATTAATCATAAATTTGGGACAAATACAGAGCACAATTTTAGTTGCAAGACTTATAACCAAGGCAGAAAAATTTTATCAAGATGTGATAAATTTGAGGACCCATACAAATGCATAATAAACTTTTTTTCTTTTATTTTGCAATTTACTGAAGTAAAATGTCTGCTAATGTTTGAATGTATGTTTGATTAGTGTCCTGTTGTCATGTAAAGTAAACTGAAAAAAAAATCTTCGAAATTAAAAAAATATTTTTCCGGGCGCCTGGGTGGCTCAGTTGGTTAAGCGACTGCCTTCAGCTCAGGTCATGATCCTGGAGTCCCGGGATCGAGTCCCGCATCGGGCTCCCTGCTTGGCAGGGAGTCTGCTTCTCCCTCTGACCCTCCTCCCTCTCATGCTCTCGGTCTCTCATTCTCTGTCTTAAATAAATAAATAAAATCATTAAAAAAAAATAGTTTTCCTTTATATTGTATATTGTGACAGGTGCTCAAAATTATTCCTTTCTGCCTAATATTTTATAGAGATTTAGTGAAATGATACTTCAGTGTTTTCTTTTTCTTTTTTTCCTGCTCTTCCGCCTTTATCCTTTTAGGAGTCTTGCATGAATCAAATGGAGATCAAGCTGAAAATCCAATTAGACTGATGATAGGCACCATTATAATCCCCAAATTGCCCTTCTTAGATGACACTAAGTGTTCTCTGACTGAGTCAAGACAATCTGGCTTCAAAATCTTCTCAAGAGACATCACAGCATTCATGCAGTGAATGTTAAGTATATCTCATCATGCATTTTATTAGACAGGCATAGAAACATCACATTGTAAATTAGTTTTTGGATGATAGTACTAAAATAATCTGATTAATGGTGTAGGAATAGTTATATATATCTTTTTATTATGTTCCTTATAGTTTTAATAAACCATCTATTCTATAAAAATTTAAAAATTGCACTTAAACACAAAATAATCACACAGAAAGGGAAAAAAAATAAATGGCAGTAGACAGCATAGTTAGACATTACCTACCCGCAAAGAATAAACACCCATTCCAAAAAGTGACATCTTAATTGAATTTTCAAATTTTCTTTACAACTGACTTGAAGGATTACCTGTCATAACAAAATCAGGAAAGTTAGGAGACAAAGTAAACCAAAAATCACTGACCAGATCCCCAAGGATTGATGCCGATGCAAGAATGTAAAGAAAGAATGGTTTCAAATACGATTTCACACTGTGTTATGAAAATAGGCTGCACTGGATGAAATACTTTTGATCAAGTTTCTCCACCTCAAACCTGTTGAGATTTTTTTTTAATGTAATAAAAACACTTAACGTGAGATCTGTTCTCTTACAAAATTTTAAGTGTACAGTACAGTATTATTAACTATAGGCTCAATGTTGTACAGCAGATCTCTAGAATTTACTCATCTTGCATAACCAAGACGAGGTTCAACAGCACCTCCCATTTTCCCCTCCCTCCAGTCCCTGGAAATCACATTTTACTGTTCCTATGATTTGACTATTTTAGATACCTCACATAAGTGGAATCATGCAGTATTTGTCCTTTTGTGAATGGCTTATATCACTTAGCATGTCCTCCAGGTTCATCCATGCCATTGCAAATGGCAGGCTTTCCTTCTTTTTTTTAAGGCTGAATAATATTCCATTGTACGTATATATCAAATTTTCTTTATCCATTCCTCTGTTGATGATGAATAATAGTCGTTTACACATCTTGGCTATTGTGAATAATGCTATGAACATGGGTGCGCAGATACTTCTTCAAGATCCTAATTTCAGTTTTTCTGCATATATGCCAAAGGAAGGATTTCTGGGTCATTCTATGTTTAATTTCTTGAGGAAAACTCCATACTGTATTCCATAGTGGCTGCACCATTTTACATTCCCACCAAAAGTGTACAAGCATTCTAATTTCTCCACATCTGCATCAACACTTGTTATGTTTTGTTTATTTTTATAACAGCCATCCTAACAGGTGTGAAGAGATATGCTTTTGATTTGCATTTCCCCAAGGATTAGTGATATTTAGGATCTTTTTCATGTAGCATTTGGTTATTCATATATCTTACTTGGAGAAATTTTTATTCAAGTATTTTGCCCATTTTTAACCAGGTGATCTTCTTTGCTCTTGACTGATATGAGTTCCTTTTCGTGTATTTTTTATGTTAACACCTTATCAAAGATATGATTTGCAAATATTTCATCCCATTCTGTATACTGCCCTTTCATTTTGTTGTTTCCTTTGCTGTGCATAAGCTTTTTAGTTTGATGTGGTTCCACATTTTTGTCAGATTTTCTATTTCTTCATGATTCAGTCTTGATAAGTTCTATATTTCTAGGAATTTATCCATTTCTTCTAGGTTATCCAATTCATGATAGCTTTGTATAGGTGTCTAGGCATTTGAAGAAAGAGCCATCTCTCTTAGTCTTTCTGGACTGGTATCAACAGGGAAGACCTTCACCAATCAGTGAAGAGATTGTGACTAGAGATTCTGGGAACTTTCAAACAGCAAGCCACCCACACTTTTTCCTTTGCTCTTAGCTACCCCCACCAAACAGTGCCAGTTCCATCAGCACTCTGAATGAGGAGAAACAGTTCACTGAAAGACCAGGGCTTTAAAGGTGTATTTCACTCTTCTCCATCCCTTACATAAGAGAAACTCCAGTTATGTACCTTTTCCTGGTGGTCCCAGTCAGAGGTTTGTTGGACTACACCAAGCTGCTCTCCCATTTCCTTTGTTCTTAGATGTCCAAGTCACGAAACTATGCCAGTTCCTTCAGCACTTGCTATAGGGACTGGCATGATAAAGTGAAATTGCTCTCTTCACTCATTTCAATGCAGCTATTCTCAGGCTTGTACTTGTCTGGAGACTGACACTTCTTGACTAGATTCTAGGGTTCTCATAAGGTAATTTGGTCTACAGATTTGTTAAATCTATGCTTCTATGGGAAACTAAGGCTGGGGTTCCTCTTCTGCCATTTTGCTGACATAACTCACTATATATCTTATTTTTTCCTTTGATCCATGCATATTCACTCATGTGAATTTTTGCGTATTTGTACGTACGATATATTGTTAAAAGATAAACTGAGGCATATTAAAAATTTTAAGAGTTTACTTAAGCATTTATTTATTCCAACAGAACAACACCAAACCAGAAGTGGTTAGGAGTATTCAACCCACAAGAGCTAGAAGAAAGACATATAGAGAAAATAACACAACACACAAATAAAATTATTTGATTGGTTATAGCTTAAATCTTAATTGGCTATTTGTGATTGGTTGTCCTTAGGTATATATGTGTACATGCCTTGAAGCATTTATAGGCTTAAATTTTGGTTTGCTTACATAGGCAGATAGGGCACTTTGAGCAATCTCAGTCTAATGGCCTCCTTGTTTAATTAGCAATATAGAAAAATATATAAACTGCATGCTCTTTAAAATCAAATGTACTTAAAAAAGATTTATGTTTGAAATGATGCATACATTTTCTGGTTCACTAAATATAACTCATTGATTAGCTGCTTTTCATCTGAATGAAACCAATGTGAATTACCAAACATCAGAGTCATCTGAATACTTATTTATATATTTTATCAGAGTTTTATAATAATAACTTTTCACATGACTGGGAATAATCAGATAAAATTCATTCTCTCCTTAACTAAATCATATTGCCTATACCTAAAAGAGGACTTAAGTTGCTTTTGTTGTTTTGCACTATAGTTTAATTGCATTGTGTTTTAAAAATTTAGAAAACTAATTAAAAGGAGTATTACATCATGAAATGATTCCTGCTATTTATAATGAAGTTTTTACTAAATGCATAATTAATCTTGTTTTTAACATGAGTTCATAATCCAAAATGATAACAATAACTAATACATTCTGGGACATTTATCTCTTGTGTGGACTTTCAAAATATATTCACTTTTCTCAAGGGCAGATTAGAAATAATTTTCAATTAAATTGCTTTATAAGAATTAACTGATAATCAAATTTTTCTTACAGAAAACACTTCCTCTGGAATTATCCAACTTCAAAGGACTCACTACTCTTTACATTTATATGAAAATACTTTTACTTTGGATCAGATTTAAGAAAACAATTCAGTAGTTTGGGGGTATATGGATGATATAAAAAGACATGAAGTACAAATATGGCGTCTGCATTTTGTTGGATAATAAAACATATGCATTTTCTCTAAGTATAATTAAGTGCGCCAACTTGGAATTTATATTTCCTTACAGGTACACAGGTAATTTGATATACAGTATTATATTTTAGGTTTTTTTATTTGTTACCAACCTATCTTATAGCAATGTTGTCAGTGAAATGTTAGCATAAACTGATTCTATCTATATATCTAAACTTGAAATATAAAACAGTATAGTGAATCACAAATGAGGATAAGAAAATAATTTATCAAAACAATGTTTTAAATATAAATTTAAACATGTATCTACTGAAAATGAATTATACATTCAAGAATTTTTTAAAAATAATATATAAAATATGCAATTCTGATGGATTTAATTTGCCAATAGAGGAAGTAAAGTGTTTTTGTATGCCTGTATTTATTCATGCACCCATTCATTCAGGGAATATCTATCAGCAGCCACACTGTGCCAGAAACTGAAAACTGATAATATCTAATGGGGAGGATATTAATAAAATTCTAAGTGGATTTTTATTTTCTGGTTTTGTGAAAATCTATTTTACATTATTTTTTCTAGTCAGAATTTCACCCTACATGATCATAATCCTCTGCCTTTTCTCTCTTAGTATTGGAGATCTGGACACTCTCTAAATATTTAAAAAGGAAAGAATACCAAGGGATTATGTAGTTCATTGGGCAAGTAATTGATATGTCTGCTCTCAACCTCATGCCTGTCTTAAAGTTATTTTCTGTTTGACAACCTTATCAACTGTATTTGTTTTTAAGGGTAATGACTCTTTTAAACATATTAAGAATACTTAATGAGGCCCCTTTCTGGAAAATAAACCTTTAGGTTGTAATGACAAAATACAGTACAGATTCTACATTTTCTGACCAATGATGAACTTTAGTAATTGTGTTACCCACCTCATTTATTCTAGGCTCATTAAGCTCAGTGTGTTTTATTTAATACATCACTTTCCATAGTGCTTAGCAATTCATTTGTTCAATAATGATGTGGGTGCCTAAGCTCTAGTTGAATGACTGACTAACCAGCAGAGGCTAATTATTTCCTTTAGTTGAGGGCTAGAATTACAATGTATGCTGAATAATAGAATTCATTAACATTGTAAAAGAATTAGTACAATATAAAAGGAAAAAGAAAAATCATGTTTGAAAAATAATTAAAAGTGCTTAACAGAGTGCTTAAAAATGTTTTTGAATAAAATTATACTCAGAGCACTTTTAATTACTGTATATAATTTAAGAAACATAAACTTCTTTCAATTTAATACATCTAAAAATTTTTTAAAAACTAGTTTTTGGGAACCGTTAATTTATCTATTTAATATGAACGCCTTCTATGTGGCAGGCACTCTTCTCAGAATTTCAGATATGTTAGTAAACAAAAGAACAAAATTCTTATTTCTTGGAGCTTATGTTTTAGCCATAGTAGATAGATAATAAATAATAAATATAAGTAAATTAGATCTCATATTAGAAGTGATGCATACCATGGAGAAAGAATAGTTCTAGGTAAGGGAAGTTGGGAGACTTTGAAAAGAAGATTTCAATACAGTGAAATGGATAAATTCAACTGAGATAAATATACTTATAGGCACCCTAAACATCAATATGATGTGCTTTTCCTGCTTTTCCATAATAGATTTTCCCCACTCTCTATGGATTTCTCCAGACATTTACATCCTTTCATTTGGACCTACGTATTTCAAGAAGTACAATGTACAACCTTTCTCACCCTAAAACCCCTCAAAACTTAGCTCAGCTTTATCTGATTTTTCACTAAATTTAAAGAATCATAAAAAATAATTTGTATCTTGACTCTAAGTGAATGTCTCTCATTTACTTCCTTTCTTCTGTTTTTTTTTTTTTTTTCCTAGTGCATTCTTTCCCCATCTCTCAGTACATTTACATTATCTATTGACTATTAAAACTCCACCTGTGGCAATATGGCACTTTTCTTAGACCCTCTCCCCTAGAAAACCCAGAACTTCCAAATACCAAAGACTAACATACAAATCAGTCTTTATTTTTTTTATTATTATTTTTTTAAATTTATTTATTTGAGAGAGAGAGAATGAGAGAGAGCAAGCACAAGAGAGGGGGGAGGGCCAGAGGGAGAAGCAGACTCCCTGCCGAGCAGGGAGCCCGATGCGGGACTCGATCCCGGGACTCCAGGATCATGACCTAAGCCGAAGGCAGTCGCTTAACCAACTGAGCCACCCAGGCGCCCAGTCTTTATTTTTTTTTAATCCTACCACTTATTCACTGCTTAACACATGAAACAATAATTTCACAATCTGTGTAGTAGAAATGCTGGTGTATATGGTGTGTGGGAATAAGAGAGCTTACTCCATATACTTTACATAGTATATATATATTGTATGTAAGTATTGTTTATATAATTCTCAGTAATATTTAAGGTATTGTATTCATTAATGATGAGTAATGAAACATTTTAACCCCAGATCCATGTTTCTAGCTATTGAAAATGAAAAAGAAAAAAAAAAAAAAGGTCAATTTCTGAGACCTCACTAAGAGGACCATCTCTATTTAATGACTGAAATGACTTAGAATCCTTGATGTATAAAGGGTTAATGAGAGTCAGTACTCCACAGCTGCACCGCCTTCTACCAGAGGAGGACAGAATGAAAATCAGACACTTGCATTCAGATTTTTTTTTTTTTTTTTTTTTTTTTAGTGGTGGTGGTTTTGAGCTGGGGGTGGGGAAGTGTTTTGTTTTTTGTTTGTTTTTATTTATTTTATTTTTAAAAATTTTTAAAGATTTTATTTATTCATTTGATAGAGAGAGAGAAAGAGACAGAGAGAGCACAAGCAGGGGGAGAGGCAGAGGGAGAGGGGAGAAGCCGACTCATCGCTGAGCTGGGAGCCCAATGTGGGGCTCAATCACCTGGCGATCATGACTTGAGCCCAAGGCAGACACTTAAATCATTTGAGCCACCCAGGTGTTCCTGTTTCTTTGTTTTTAGCAAAACACAGTAATATACTATTTTTTTATGTGCCCTTACTTATTAAAAAACAGCTTTTCATTGTTTTGATGATCATTAATGAATGAAAATTCTGAAGTCTCAAAATGTATCCTTAGGTTTTCTTAAAATTAGAACTAAAAATATTCCAGGAAAAATTTTCAGATGTGTTTATCGAACGCATTTGAAATTTATCTACCCTAGGGTGTTCCTCAGTAACAATGGTAGTTGTCACCATCCCAACAACATTTTCTTTTTTACACAAGAATTTTACTCAGAAAAATTAAGGCAAAAGAATCACTGTAAACGAGAATTATATGATATATTTTTAAAGATTTTATTTATTTATTTATTTATTTGACAGAGGGAGCACAAGCAGGAGAAACAGCAGAGGGAGAGGGAGAAGCAGGCTCTCCGCTGAGCAGAGAACCTAATGTGGGGTTCGATCCCAGGACCCTGGGATCATGACCTGAGCCAAAGGCAGATGCTTAACCAACTGAGCCACCTAGGTGCCCCAAAACTGCATGGTATTTCTATGAAAATCTATATAGGGTAAACTGTTCTTTCAGCATCCACTAACTAACTCTGCAATTTATGATAGATATTTATACTCAGATTTTTTGTGCTACTAAAAGCTAAAGAATTAGATATTTATATCGTATAAGGAATGTACAATCATATAAGCAGCAAAATAATCATCTTCTCATATAGGTGAAGTTTTCTTTTTAAAAGCATAATGTATTTTGCTATCTGTCATCATATTTATAATTAGAAGCAGTGTGTGGACATTTGTGCCAGCATCATTTCATATACAAAATATTTTTTAAAGATTTTATTTATTTATTTGACAGAGAGAGAGACAGAGCACAAGCAGGGGTAGTTGTAGGCAGAGGGAGAGGGAGAGCACATGGGAGCACATGGGATTCAATCCCAGGACCCCAGGACCATGACCTGAGCTGAAGGCAGTCACTTTAACCAACTGAGCCACCCAGGCACCCTCATATATGATATTTAAATATATAATATTATCCACTAAAGAAACCAGAGAATATTAGTCAGATATAACAAATTCCCAATATTTGCAGCTATCAATGCAAATGTGGCATTAGTAAGTGTGACAGAAGCTAATGAAACAATCTATGAATACACAGAAATTATTATGGTGACGGGGCGCCTGGGTGGCTCAGTTGGTTAAGCGACTGCCTTCGGCTCAGGTCATGATCCTGGAGTCGCAGGATCGAGTCCCGCATCGGGCTCCCTGCTCGGCGGGGAGTCTGCTTCTCCCTCTGACCCTCCTCCCTCTCATGCTCTCTGTCTCTCATTCTCTCTCTCAAATAAATAAATAAAATCTTTAAAAAAAAAAAGAAAGAAATTATTATGGTGACAATTTAGAAGTCTTTGACCATGATTGTATATAAAATAATCTTTAATTTTAGTGCATAGAACATTAGACTATTATTGATTTCTTAAAAACTTGAAGCTTTAACATACTTATTCTAAAAAAAAATTCAAATAAAAATTGGAAAGATTGGGGCGCCTGGGTGGCTCAGTCGGTTAAGCATCTGCCTTCGGCTCAGGTCATGATCCCAGGGTCCTGGGATCAAGCCTCGCATCGGGCTCCCTGCCCAGCGGGAAGCCTGCTTCTCCCTCTCCCACTCCCCCTGCTTGTGTTGCCTCTCTCGCTGTGTCTCTCTCTGTCAAATAAATAAACAAAATCTTTAAAAAAAAATTGGAAAGATTATTTTCCAAACACTATATAATTTGGGGGGTGTAGAGAGCCACAGATGAACTCCCCTTGAAGGTATGTATTTATATTATTCCGACATTGCCTGTGACCAGGTTCCATATGCAATCACACCATTCTAATCCAGAAAAATAACATATCTATAGTTTCTAAAACATGTTGATCTTAATATTTGTCATTTGATAGCTTGAAAAGATCCCTAGAAAGAAGTGAAGGTTTTATTATATTTCCTCCTAGCACCCCCCCTTTTTTTTGTTGTCCTTGTTTACTTGTGATGAAATTGAGGCCCACGAATTTAAGTGAATTCCAACAGAATTAAATTTCTCTAATACTCATCAAATGTTAATTCTTCCATGTTATCTTTTAAGCAATAATTACCAAACTTTGTTAAACAATCCTTAGGTGATCCACAAAGGTTCTAAGAATTCTAAAAAATACAAGTCATTTTGCTTTCCTAAGCAAAGGACATTCATTTCATTGACTGCTAATATTGTACTTTCTGAAAGTCCCATTAATAGTATCCTAAAAATTAGTTAGGGCTATTAAATGCCAATATCCATAAATTTAAATACATGTCACCGAAATTTACTGTGTATCAGATTTGTTTTTTTTTTGCCATAAGGTCTGGTCACTACACGATGTTTAGCAATCCTGCAAAGGTGCACTTGTCCATACACAAATGTATGCATGATCACAATAGAATTTCTTCAAATTTGCCCCAATGTCCCCCAGTGGTCCTGAGTTAGACATAGTGAATAACCTTGTTTTAAGTAGGAAAGAAATTTATTAGCAAGATATTGAATAACTCATAGAATCATCAGACTTAGAAAAGGATAAAGCCAAGTTATCTCTCATTAAAGATAGCAGGAAAGTTTAAGAAAGACAGTTTAAGCAAAGTGTGCCACTGAAATTATCACCTTCAAATACTGTTGGGTGTTTTTATGTCACTAGACTGCTAGTTTCATATCTAATAGCTTTTCTCTCATTCTTAGTAATGAACTCTAATTTTTTGCTGAAAACTTTTATACCTGGGATAAATTCAACATTTCCCAGACTCTCTTGCATTCATTGTAACCATGTAACAGTGTTTTAGCTAATTAGAAATCAGTGGAGGGGCTCCTAGGTGGTGCAGTGGGTTAAGTGTCCGACTCTTGGTTTCCGCTCAGGTCATGATCTCAGGGTCGTGAGATGGAGCCCTGCGTCTGTGCTCAGTGCAGTCACCTTGAGATTCACTCTCTCTTTTCCTCTGTCCCTCCTACTTGTGCTCTCTCTCTCTCTCTCTCTCAAATAAATACATCTTAAAAAAAAAAAAAGAAAGAAAGAAAAAGAAAGAAATCAGTGGAAGAGCTGTAAGGAAATTCTGAAAAACTCCTTAAAGAATTTTGTTTCAGCTGCCTACTATCCGCTTTTTGTCCTTTTTTCTGTCCTATTACATGGAATGCAAATGAGATGCATGGAGCAATCAATATCTAGTCCCCATCCTGAATCATCCTTGAGAATGGATGACACATGCTGAAGGGAGCAGAACAGAAAGAGAAGGAATCTGGTTCCTGGGGTTTATGGAATCATCATACCAGGCTCACAGTCTTCTATCTCCAAACTTCTTTCATTTGAAATACAAATCTTTATGTGTTTAACCTTTCCTTATTTGGGTTTTCTGACATAAATTTCAAACTATATCTGCTCAGGATTTGAAAGAATGTTCAATTCTTACAGCTTTTAAGTGTCTATCCTTCACCTTGCATATAATGTTACTTCATTTACGGTCCCATTTAGACTGAATATAATCAAGAACAGATAATATCCCAAGTAAAGCTGATGAAGCTGGGATTCTCTTAATATAATATAGGAATGGGTGTTCCATAGGCCAAATAAGTAGATAGACAGATGATAGACGGACAGACAGAGATAGAGAGATAATCTCCCTCAAGGGTCCCAATAAAAAGAATAGTGTTTAAGTAACATATGAGATCTGCAGAATCATTCGTGAATTTATATTGAACAAGCTGCTTCTTAAACCAGCTCTTAGTGAAAGTAAATGTCATTACCACAAAGTGCCTTAAGTAATAGTAACTCCAAGGAATTGTGTGGTATAATATTGCCCAAAGAGGTAGATCTGAAAAATTGCTCTAATTCAGTGAAGACTTTAGAGGACCCATATTCTTCAGGAAATTTATCTAATCTGATAGTTCTAATTTATTGTCACTGCCCAACACCAGCAATGGAATCATTGTTTGTTGGCATAAAATCTTTAAAGGAAGCTATACAGAAAGCCATTTCATGGTATTTAATGAAAATACCTTCCAATTATGAGTAACTTATCAGGTATTACACTAGTGATTTCACATATATTTTGACACTAATCCTATTTTAGGCAATTTCATGTACATTTTACAGATAAGGAAACAGACCAATATGATTATATGTATTTTTCCTATGTCACAGAATTGGTAGATGAAAGAATTAAAATTTACTAACTAAGCCATCCAAGCAACCTTGGAAGAACTAAAATTCAAAACTTAAGTCTATCTGATTACAAAAATTCAACTTCCTTCATTAAAATATCTCCCTAAATTTCTTAAGAGGTGATGAGAAAAAATATTCGAAAATATGTAGGACTACAGTAGTTCTCAGGAACTGACATCTGTGAGTGGAACAGAAGTCAGTCATATTTGTATGTAAAACAAGTCAGATATCTTTCCTTCCACAATGTATTCTGCATCTGTGAGAGTAGACTCTCTCACCTGTGTACACTGACTGGTGTGCTTGGAGCCTGGAACAGATGGAGTCCTGAGCTCACTATCTCTACACACAAGCACCCTCTCCCATTTGCCAACATATGCTGGACATATCTCATATTTCCTAGGTCACGTTGTGAAAACATTTGGGAGAAAATATTTTACACTAACTGGAATGTATTTCTTAGGCATCCTTGTTAGGGCTGCCGGATTTAGCAAATAAAAATACATGATTCCCACTTAAATTTAATTTCAGATAAAGACCAAATAATTTTTCACTGAAGTATTTTATACCCCACGCAATATTTTGGAAGACATATTAATAGCAAAAAATTTGTTCTTACCGGGCATCCTGAATTTTATCTGGCAATCCTGATTCTTTTTTTTTTTTTAATATTTTATTTTATTTTATTTTTTGACAGAGAGAGACACAGTGAGAGAGGGAACACAAGCAGGGGGAGTGGGAGGGGGAGTGGAAGAGGGAGAAGCAGGCTTCCCACCGAGCAGGGAGCCCGATTTGGGGATCGATCCCAGGAGCCTGGGATCATGACCCGAGCTGAAGGCAGACGCTTAACGACTGAACCACCAGGTGCCCCTGGCAATCCTGATTCTTATAGAATTTTCCTATGCCATTATGAAACTCATAGTTGTTTTTATTTCAGTCACTAATAATGACCTCAGTTTCTAAAATGTTTCTGGAACATAAGTAGAAAAACAAAGTGAGTCTCTATAATGAAAAGGGATAATGCCAAGATGAAGCACAGTGTGTGAAACACAACCATAAATGTCTTGGTCAGTAGCCTTGTGAGTAGACTGAGGTCACATTGCAATATAATTTTTAAGTTTTAAATTCTCAGGGACACATCACTTAATTACTGGAAAATTGTCACTCTTTGTATGTTTCTAAGGTTTTTTTAGAAAATGACCCAGAGTTTTAGCTTACGTTTGCTCAGAACAGTAACATAGAGTTGCTGTGCTCTTCGACTCCTATCCTGACACTCTGCTTCTGCCTGTGCTATTGATCACCCTTATAATCCTTTGTTGACTTTGTGGAAGATGAAAATATCTTTCATTTTCTATCCTGTGCCCAGCATGGGAGAGATCTTTCCCACTTTGCTGAAGAGTGTGGTTTCACACTCGTCTCAAGAACATTATAAAGTACTTTCAGTGTGTGCCACGGTCTGGATTACCTCATTTAAAATAGCACCTGCCATGGGAGATGTAAATCGTGTCTCCTTTCAGGTGCATCCAGCTCACTATAATTCATTTTCCATCTCTTCTTCAGTTAAAGTAAAAGAAAGAGCTTTCAGATCTCACTTTAAACATTCAGGGATCTGTGCTTTTGGTTTGTGAAAATCTGTATGAATTATGGAAAAAAAATACATACAGGAACAGCAAGCATTGTTTTAATTCATATTTTAAAATAAATGTTTAGAAATACAACTTAAGATGAAACTCTACCTATAATTATTATAGTCTTTTATAATTTTATGTAGAAAAAATAACTTCTTAAGGCAAACTTTTCATTAATGATTTTTTTTAGTTTTATTTTTACATTAATAAAAGCCAACTAGCTCTCCCCGCCCCCCTAGAACAAAGATAAAGACCACGTCAAAGGTGAATTCTGTTCCAACTTTTAGGGAGTTGAAAACCACAAATTATGTATGACACCTTTTTCCAGTTTCTTTTCTCATAAAGTCAGAAAAATCTGAAGTTCATTTTCACCCCAGTCTATTTTGCTATGCATATAATGCAGCTATACCATGTATGCAAGACATCTTGTTCTAATCTATTTATATTAGCTTTCCATTTTTAAAAATATCTATATTTTGAACTATTTTCATCAAGTACTGTGTCATTTAATAATCCTTTAGTTTTCTTAGCTATACGAACAGCCCTACGTTAATACGCAGCATTTTGCAAAAATAACCTACTGCATGAACTTATTTCATTAATATTTCCTTTTTTTCCTTTCTGTAGTTAGGAAAAAGACTCTTGTGCTGCTCTCAAAAATTGGTTAAAATGTCTTAAATGTAAGAAAAAGACCACTTCCTAAGAAAATATATCCAATTCCAAAGCTCCCTTTATTAAAAGAACAGTTCAATGATTCCCGTAAAATTTCAAAGCAGGGAGCAGGAATAAATCTTGTCAAAGCAATGTAGATCTTTAAAAAAGTGGTGTATATATAAAATATATATAATTATATACCATTACATAACCATATATATTAATATATTTATAATTATATACCACTGAAATTCAATATTGTAAACTGGAAAGTATTATGACTTTCATTCATGCCCTCCATAAGGGCAACATTCCTGTGATTTATCACATATTTCTAGGCTTTGAGTATATCTGGCATATCCATCCCTCAATGAAAATAGCGTCCTCTGAGGAAACTAAAAATTAAATAAAGAGTTCTAGGTGTTTTGGTGGAACAGAACAGACCACTATGAAAAGCCTACAAAATGGAGGCACATACAACCTAGAGAAACTTGATTTCACTAAGAAATATACATTAATGGTAAAATAATTTGGATCAGACAGGCAAGGATCGTTCCAGAAAGATGGAAAAATATTTATACTTGCAAAGCTTCTGATGGTAGAAATGAGGTTTTTAGATCGTTGTCATGCTAGCATTAACAGCTAATTCAAATTATCAGTTACTTTTTTAACTCTCCTAGGATAGTCTTAATCTTTTCTATGATTCAGTCTAAAAGTGAAAATATGAAAAAAATATGCTTATATATAGGAATATAATAGAAATTGATGCATTCCTACTTGACATGAACTTACTATCCTATGTTGTTAGTGAAGAATTCATGTTTTGTGGATGTGACATGATATTTTCAATTGAACCATTTTCTTAGAATCCTTTTTGACTAATCTCTAAAGTGTTTATCTCAGTATAGCTTATTTTTTCATTTTATATAGATGACTTCTGTGATGTTCTGTCTCAACTATTCAGGTATAACAGTAGTATCAGTTGATATTTTGTTTTTTTAAATTTTTTTAAACATAAAAAGATACTTCTGGGAACACATTTATAAAATAATACCTTGAAACACATGAATTTTGTCTGCTTAATTTTATTTATTGCTTCTTTTTAATATTAAATACATAAGCTTACAATTATTCACATTTTCTGATACAAGAAGAATTCCATTGGTATGACCCTGCTTGCCATTTGGTGAAATTAATCTATTTGTCTTTTAATAAGAGCCACTCTATTTTCTTTATCATAACTATGACTAGCCTGCTTGTTCTTTGGTGTGTTTGTCAGACTTCTTCATGAACAATCTGATATTCTTTTGAACTGGAGAAAGGTGTTTCCCTTGTGCATCCAGTTTAATAAATCTAGCTGCAGTCCTTGTCCTGGCATGTAAGGTCCTATGCTCATCAAACTCAGCACTGAAGTCATTGTTTGTAATTCCAGTGTTGATCATGGGAGAAAAAAGCAATACATTTTATCAAATAATCTGGGAGTTCAACTCTTGATGAAGGCTCTACAGAAGAAGCACAATCCTCCTTAACTCCTTCATTGGATTTCAGACTCTAGTTATTTAGCTTGTTAATCCCCTCTCCTTTTTTAAAGTCTTCCCCTTTTTCCTCAATAATCTCAAAATCATATCACTTTACTTGGTCCTTTTCCTTATTTTTTAAAAGATTTTACTTATTTATTAAAGAGAGAGAGAGCATGAGCAGGGGGAGGGGCAGTGGGAGAAGCAGACTCCCCACCGAGCAAGGAGCCCGATGCAGGGCTCGATTTCGGGGTTCCATCCCAGGACCCTGGGATCATGACCTGAGCTGAAGGCATACGCTTAACCAACTGAGCCACCCAGGCGCCCCCCTTTTCCTTAATTGTTTTAAAATGTCCTTTTGGAATTTATGTGAGATATTAAATGATTTTCTTATAAAGGCTTTGGACACTTTAGCAGAAGTTAACATAAGGATAAAGTTTTGGAGGAGTCCTAGAGTCATATCTTGCTGGTCCTTATAGGTGATACCATTTTGATTGAAATTTTCAACAGGCAGGTTTTGGGTACCCTCGTACTGTAGAGAGCAGGCGAACTGGAGTGACAATTTACAATTGGAGGGAGATTTACAGTGGGCAGGGAGGCCAAGGTAGAGATGAACTATGTAAGGATGGCAGCAGCTGCAGGGGCCAGTGACAGACTGCAGTAGATTTTTTGTTGGTGAGATTCAAATGAGCATGTAATAGGAGCTGTGCTTTGAAGTATCCATTAATTTTAAATTCAAGAGCCACTTCTTTTCTTTTCTTTTTTTTTTTTTTTTAAGATTTTATTTATTTGACAGAGAGAGACACAGCGAGAGAGGGAACACAAGTAGGGGGAGTAGGAGAGGGAGAAGCAGGCTTCCCGCGGAGCAGGGAGCCCAATGTGGGGCTCGATCCCAGGACCCTGGGACCATGACCTGAGCCGAAGGCAGACACTTAATGGCTGAGCCATCCAGGCACCCCCAAGAGCCATTTCTAAGAATGAGAAGATGCAACATCTCTACTAGAACATACAGAAGCTTTTGACTGGCTAGTCCCTGCATCATCACTCTGCAGTGCATTTAGTTTTCTAGAGAGCAGGAACTCCCGATGACTGCCTGTTGGATTGTATCTAGGCCAGTCTCTGAGTCTTTAAAAAACATGATTCTTTAAAGTACATGTAACAAATGCCTGAGGATTCCAATTAGCTACTTGTTGCAGAATTGTTCTGAGGGAGTTCTTTGCAATGATGTCATCTGTTTGGAATGAAGCAAGCAGTTCAGGCTTCACGTAAGCCTTCAGTGCCAGTAAGTGCATCCCCCTGCCACTATCATGGCTGCTGAGCAACACTGCTGTCCACGTGTGTCTTTTGACTTATATTTGCAGGGTTCGTGGGTAACACACTGCATCTGGAACATGTCTTCAAATTTGCACCCTGCTACGATCTAAACATTTGTGTTTCCCCCAAATTAATAGTTGAAATACTGATGTCCCCTTTGATGGTATCAGGAGGTAGGCAGGGCCTTTGAGAAGTAATTAGGTCATGAGGGTGGAGCCCTCAATAATGGGATTAATGTTATAATAAAAGAGACACCACCAACCCCTCTTGACCCTTCAGCTGTGTGAGGACACCTCGAAAACTTTGTGACCCAGAGGATGGCCCCACGTGACACCCTACCTGGCACAAGGATCGCGGACTTCCAGACTCCAAAACTGTGAGAAATAAATTTCTGTTGTCTTAAGCCCCCAGATTGTGGCATTTTGTAACAGCACCCTGAACAGACTAAAAGACCCATTCTTTTCCTACGTTCCTCCTCAAAACTGAATCAAATGTCAGTTCCTTCAAATTATCATCTTTCTCCTTGAAATTAAACTCTGTGAATCTGCTCAGTCTCCAGTGCTGATGAGCTTCACAAGCAGGTCAGTGATATTGTCATGCCTCAGTCATCCACGGTGCTGCTCCTACCATAGGCCCATTCTCTATCCTCTGGTTCACCTAAATCTCCCCCTACCACCTACTCCGGTTTCCACTGTGTGCTCGGAATCCACTGCCACATCTACAACCAGTGAGCTGCTGGTCTGTTTAATTTGGATTAAAGAAAACAAACCTAAAAAACTTCATGATAATTTCCCTCTGAAGTACACAGGCATTGAAAGAGGTATAAACATTTATAGATTACAATTTTTTTAAACAAACAATTGTTTCTAGAAATAATTTAAATCTTTCTTAAATCAATGGATGCTAGCATTTATGATTCAATTAGCATGAGTATATTTATTTTATAGAATATTTGTAGTTGGATTGGAAACTGGAGAATTGAGCACTCGGTAAGGCTTTTAAATCATTTAAGTCACATAATAGAAACTATAATTTTGAGCATAACAAAAACTATTAGTGAAAGATATCCCTTCTGTCATATAACTCACAAAAACCATTAAATAGAAATTCCCTTAAGTACTCTACAGCAAGTTCCTTTCTCTTTAAAAGGTTTGTATTATTCAGTTTTTTAAACTAATGGTAACATCATGCACTATTTACTAATCATACATTTTACCACTGGTATTTATTAATTAATTGAATTAATTAATTATGCATCAACTTAGCTTCCACATTTGGCAATATTCCATTCTTGGAGTATTTCAAAACTTAAATTCAATAGACTTTCATTTTCATTGAAATGAGTAAACTTAAATTCCATCAGAACATTTTCTCATTGTGCTAGTATTCAGCATTAGAACAGCTATTAAATGTCATTTTTTGGCAAAAACTGACACCTGTTGCACAGTAGCCTTCATGGTATCCACATATATTGCCTTCATGGATTAGTTTAAAACTTGAATTCAGTTATCTTTCATTTCTGTGCTTTTTGGGGGAAAACTGTTCCCTTAGATACTCTCAGATCAGAATTTTTCTTTCAGTTGTAGTGATTGTATTAGTTTGGATAAATGCTAATCTGTTAGGCAAAGATACCCAAGATATAATGGTTTGTATACAATGTATATCTCTTTATCGAATAATGTAGTGCAGAAACCAGAAAAGTTTTTTTTATAAAGGCCATCTGGTCTCTGTTATTGCTACTCAATTCTGCTGTTGTAGCTTAAAAGTAGCAGTAGACAAATAAATGAACGAGCATGGCTATGTTCCAATAACATCTCATTTACAAAAATAGTCTGTAGACTATAGTTGCTTCATCTTTAACTTAGAAGAAAGCAGTCCATGGCTGTTAGGGAGGCTTTGTCATCCTCACCGCAAGGATTCTGTAGTTTCTCTAGACATCACCATATCTCAGCAAATCACTCAAATATTTATCTATAGTCAGGAAGAGAGGAATAAAGTCTAGGAAAATAGTAAGAAGACTGTTGCATTCATTTACTTATACCTGGCTCATATTTAGTCAGTGGTCCAAGAGAATGAGACTCTGGCTGAGCACTGATGAGCAGAGAAAAGATGAGGGATTCTATTCTAATAGGAAGAATTCAACTATGGATACTGGAAAGCTGTTAACAGTTTCCACCAAATTCCATGTCTCCTCCACTTTGAGCACATCATTCCTTTTGTAAGGGAGACAACACAAAGCATTTAGAGACACAACAGTCAGGCATTCACAGCAGTTGTAAGGTCAGGAATTTTGAATACTACTTGAAATGATGTAAGTGCACCCTTAAAATTTGTGGGATTTGGGACAAGTGTGCAAAAGGATGACCACCTATAATATATCTAATTATTTAAAAGTTATATATAGTGTTATTAAGTAAAATATGTTTTGTGGCTCTAACCTGAAAAACTATACCTTCTTAACAACAAAATTTTTAAAAATGCAAATCTATAGCCTCATGGAGTCCAACGCGGGACTTGAACTCACCAGCCTGAGGTCAAGACCTGAGCTGAAATCAAGAATCGGACACTTAACCCACTGAGCCATCCAGGTGCTCTGTCTTTGTAAAATGTTAAAAGTTAGCTAGCTAAATGTTTTAAAAACTACAAAGTGTAGGTATTACTGCATATGTTTGAGTGTTCTGCTAATTAGCCACCAATGTTAGATGAATAATCAAATATCATAAATTATGTTCTCTTGACACTATGCTTTGTTAGACAACTATTCTTAAATCATTATAGTTTGTAGTTTTTATTTTTATTAAATGTAATTTGGAAATAAAGTCCCTCTGCCGAGTTAGGAGCCAATGAAATTATTAATAAAACTAGGAGAGCAATCTTTGAATCTGAAATCAACCATGAATTTTCCATATATTTACATTTCCTCATCATTGTAGAAAACTTTCAGAAATATTCTGAGTCTATCATATAAATTACTATTAGTTATATCCTGATCATCTTTATAATTCTTAAATAAGTATCCAGAGCCAAACGGTATTTTTTATATTCCTTTTCTTTCACAATGTTCACTACTGGCATATTATTTTTAAAATGAGAATAGCAATGCATTGCTTAATCTGTTTAATACTTTCTTCAATTAAGCTATGCTGTAAACTATAGTGGCCCTACAAATGATCTTCACAGAATTTAATTTGTAGTTTACTTGTGTACGAACTCCACTTACACACATCATTTCCTTGTTCTAAGTTCCCTATATTTTATTGAGATGTCACTTTCATTGCATTTAGCATCCACTGTCTTTCAATTTACATAAGCCATTTTTTTAATTGTTAGAGTATTTTAAAGTAGGAAGTCTAGATCTATTTTATAAGGTTTTGTTAGTAACAGTTATAATAATCAACAGTTCATGTTGAATAACTGAAGAGTATATTCAAAATTAATTTTTATATCTGCCAGTGGCCACTATTTCCTCTTTTTATAAGAGTGTTTTGTTATTTTGGTTTCTTCTTATATCTTATGTAAATTTTCAAACAGTCTAAATTAAATATAATTCTTTCAACTGGATTTAGTTGGCATTCCCAAAATTTGTTCTTGAATGACTTTAATATCAAATGTGATACAACATCAGCAAGATGTTCAATTTGGGAGAGATCCAGAAAATATAATGTTTATTCTTTGATTTAGCCCAAACCAATGTCAACTGCTATCAGCACATTTGAGACCATGTCTCCTCACACCAATACAAAGCTATGTGCTCTGTGTTTTTATTGTCCATGAAGTTTCAAAATAAAAACAAAACAGTATCACACTTCATGGGTATACTGTTATATATGTGTGCGTGTGTGTGCACATTCAATTCAATTTATATGCATATAAATTGAAATTATATGAACTGTTCAATATTGGAAAATATACCATAGCTAACAAGTAAACCTGTTGGAAATAATGCTTAATTTGCAAGCAATTCCAGGAACATGAAGTAAAATACTCAAAGAAGCAAGAAACTGAAAACTAGGCACTACCCAGAAATTACATGTTATAAAGATTCTTGAATTCTTACTGTCTGAAAGAATATAAAAATAACCTCAATTTAGTTTCCTTTAACTTAAGTGCTTTCACTCTTCACCTCCTCCCTGCTCTCAGAATCAATGTCCTCTAGCGACAGTACCACCCACAAAAATCCAAAGCATTTTGGTGCAGGTATGCTTTACTTAAGTGTAGCACCTTGAGTTATATGGGTACTTGTGCATTCTTCGGTACTTTTCTGGTGTGTGTATTTTGAGATACATGGGGCTCCTGAGCCCCATGTTCCCAAGGCAATCCCCTTCTGTGACTAGGTCTAAGGGTGGAATTGACTGACAGTGGAGTTATTCCTTGGTGGCTCATTTAGGGCTGCTCATGGGGCTGCTTTATAGTAACTCTTAGGTGAATCTTATCATTTATGGTCCTTGCATTTGCTCTCCCTTTGAGTCCTCCTAATCTATTATCCTTCATGATCATATCTAAAGAGCATGTTAGGAAGTATACTTTTCTGGGGATTCACAGCCTTTTCATCCCACTCCTGCAGCTTACTTTTAAACAATCCCAGGCTTCTGTTGCCCATGTTTGTGGTTTCTTTGGCAATGCAATTTCCTCAAAATCCATTAAGCTCCAGACTTAATTGTTTTCAACCACTCATGTCAAAGTATTAATACTCAAAAGACACTTTCTGGGCTTAATTCTAAATTGCAAAATTTCCACATTTATTTACTATCTTTTCAGCCTATAAAACCTGCTTCTTTGTCACAAGTTGTTTAAATACTAATTAAAAGATGCACATTTGGGGATTTTGGTTACAGCAACACCAAACTACCATGAGGGTATGGGCTATGCTGCAGCAATAAAAAGAATCCAATCTACAATGGCTTTTCAAAAAGTCAAAGCTGATTTCTCTTGCCCATAACCACCAGGGTAAGTAGTCCAGAGTGTGCATTCCACTCCAGCATATGACCCTGAAGGTTGTTTACTTGTTGCCGTTTCCCTGTCAGTAAGAACAGAAAAAGGAGTCCAAAGGGGGCATTACATTTTCAATTTAATTTGTAGATATATATATATATATATATATATATATATATATATATATATATATATATATATATATATATATATAATTGCATTTTTAGCCTGGCTCATTTTTTTTGCTGTTGTTGTTGTAGTTATTTTGTTGGTATTATTGATTGGAAATTTATTTATTTATTTGGAAATTAAAGTGTGGGGAAAAAATGATAGATGTCTTATTTTAGAGCCAAGTAGTGAACATGAGTGGTCACTGTTTATGTTTTTTGAAAGATAATCACCTTTAATTTGTCATGTTTTGTTCTGCTTCCTCAAGTCAGGAAGTGAAAACACACTTGTCCAGCCTTCCTTGAGGATTCACATTCAGAAAGGTAATCGACATTGGCCAGTCAGATGCACCTGTTCAAGGTGTATGTGTAGAATAGTCACAAGAAAGGTGTTTAAGAATTTCCCTCTGAGAAGTGTGGTGCAGGATGGCGAGAGGCATCTTTCTGTGTGAGGTTGCAGCAGAATCAGCCTGTGCCTGTCAGTGCGGCGAACTGAAAATCCTTGCTCCCTCACGCTGCTAGCCAGGATCTCGTAGCTGTTCATGTGTATTTGGTGAAATTTTGTCTTGAAAGTGTGGGGGGCATATAATTAAAAACAAAATCTTCTTTCAAGCCAGGAAACCTCTCTACAAAAGTAGTAGAGAAAGAAAACTATTTTATTATCGAAAAAGCATTAAGCCAGAATCTGATGCACATCACAGGCAATCTGCTAAGAGAGTGCAAAGATAAAAAAGAAATCTCACCTTTTATATAGATAAACAGATACAACTCATTACATACTTGTTCTTGAGATAAACAATGACTAGTCCTCAAGAAAGAGGACTTGACAGCACCATTTGTCACACACAGTTCATACTAGATACATCTGGTATTGAGGGTAAGTTACCATCTGTGTTAGCTAATTGGCTTTATCCAGAGGAAAAACAAACTTCTCATATCTTTACCACAGGAGGTACTTTTGCAACTCAGGACAAGGATGCCCACTGAAATTAGGCTCCTACCCTCTCACAGAGACTGGGAGATAGGGGTGTTATCAATTAGATGGTCCCTGATTCCATAAGAAGGCATTCCTGGGTAATAAAACTCACAGAAGGCCTATCTAGTTTCAAAAGAATTTATACACATTTCAAAGAGAGTAGAAAGTACTTAATAATTACAGTTTCTAAGGTAAATGCCTTAAGAAAAAGGGAGGGGGAGAAGTTTCTTCCATTATATTCAATAAAGAGAGTTAAGCCGTCTTTTAAATTTTATTTGTGCTAATGATCTGTAGACTGTGGTCCTAATTCTCTGTCCTCCTGGATTTTCTGTTGGATCAAATATCTGGACAACACTTGGTCTAGTCAATTTGCCACATAAAATTAACCATCAGAAGTTTTCATTTGTATATTTTTTTAATTTAATTTTATTATGTTATGTTAGTCACCATACAATACATCATTAGTTTTTGATGTAGTGTTCCATGATCCATTGTTTTCGTATAACCCCCAGTGCTCCATGCAGTACGTGCCCTCCTTAATACCCATCACTGGGCCAACCCATCTCCTCACCCCCCTCACCTCTAAAACCCTCAGTTTGGGGGCGCCTGGGTGGCTCAGTTGGTTAAGTGTCTGCCTTCGGCTCAGGTCATGATCCTGGGGTCCTGGGATCGAGCCCCACGTCTGGCTTCCTGCTCAGTGGAGAGCCTGCTTCTCCCTCTCCCTCTGCCTGCCACTCTGCCTACTTGTGCTCTCTCTATCTCTCTGTCAAATAAATAAATAAAATCTTTAAAAATAAATAAATAAATAAATAAATAAATAAATAAATAAATAAATAGAACCCTCAGTTTGTTTCTCAGAGTCCGTAGTCTCTCATGGTTTATCTCTCCCTCCGATTTTCCCCCCTTCATTTTTCCCTTCCTTTTCCTAATGTCCTCCATGCTATTCCTTATGTTCCACAAATAAGTGAAACCATATGATAATTGACTTTCTCTGCTTGACTTATTTCACTTAGCATAATCTCCTCCAGTCCCATCCATGTTGATGTAAAAGTTGGGTATTCATCCTTTCTGATGGCTGAGTAATATTCCATTGTATATACGGACCACATCTTCTTTATCCATTCATCTGTTGAAGAGCATCTCGGCTCTTTCCACAGTTTGGCTATTGTGGACATTGCTGCTACGAACATTGGGGTGCATATGGCCCTTCTTTTCACTACATCTGTATCTTTGGGGTAAACACCCAGGACTGCAATTGCTGGGTCATAGGGTAGCTCTGTATTTAATTTTTTGAGGCACCTCCACACTGTTTTCCAAAGTGGCTATACCAACTTGCATTCCCACCAACAGTGTAAGAGGGTTCCCCTTTCTCCACAACCCCTCCAACATTTGTTGTTTCTTGCCCTGCCAATTTTTGCCATTCTAACTGGGGTAAGGTGGTATCTCAATGTAGTTTTGATTTGAATTTCCCTGATGGCTAATGATGATGTAGATTTTTTCATGGGTCTGTTAGCCATTTGTATGTAAAAAGCTTCTGCACAGCAATGGAAACAGTCAACAAAATGAAGAGGCAACCCATAGAATGGGAGAAGATATTTGCAAATGACACTACAGATAAAGGGCTGGTATCCAAGATCTATAAAGAACTTCTTAAACTCAACACCCAAAAAACAAATAAGTCAAAAAATGGGCAGAAGTTTAATTTGTATTTCTTCTTTGACTCACAGATTCTCTATATGTGTATAGATTATATGCTTTTAAATTTTTTGAGATTAGTTTTTTGATACAGCACATGGTCAATATTGGTGTACTGGACAAAACTGTATCCCACATTTGTTGGATTTAGTCTTCCAAATTACTATTTGCATGGCATTATCTTTTTTCCATTCATTTCCTTTATACTTCTCTGCACCATTTTTAAAAGACTGTCTTTGGTAGATAGCATGTAGTTGAGTCTTTTTCTATAACCATTCTGTCTTTTAACTGGAAAAGATAATTCATTTTCATTTAATAAACTAAGTGATGATTAAATTTGTCTACCACCTTTTTTGATTTCTATTTCTTCCTCCATTTTATTTTGTTCCCTTGTTTGCCTGTTCCTTCATTCTTTTCTATTATTTGAATTTTGCCTTTAGAATTCCATTTTATCTATTTGCTATACTTCTTGGCATTATTTTAGTGATTTCTCTAGCAGTTACAATATACAAGGTGTATCATTTTCACAATTAATTTGGTTTGATTTTATGCCTTTTCTCATAAACTTCAGTTACCTTGTAATTATTCAAGTTCATGTATGCCCCCACCTACCATTCTTGTTGTTTGTTTATTTATTTTAGTTATATGTAAGATAATTACATACAAGAACAAAAAGCCTAGAAGATAATGTTATATATATATTTTGCTTTAGAGATCATATGTATTTCAAACAGATCACAATGTTATATAGTATTTAATACTTAGACATCTCATTCTTTTAAAATTAGGAATGAGATGAATAAAATTAATATATATATGTTTATAACTATATATATATATATATATATATATATAATGGTTGAAAAGAAAAGAACAAAAGTCCTCATTCAAATATTTTCTACCATCAAACGAATTTACAAACAAATCATTAGTATTAATAAGTAAGTTTTATGATGCTGAATCATGAAATCAATCTATAAGAATCATGCTCATTTCTATATATTCCCAAAAGAAACAGCAAATATAATTTTAAGAAATATTCCATTTACAGAACCAACAAAAATATAAAATATTGAAGAATACATAGAAGACAACTATTCGAGTACTGTGAATTAACCTGTAAAGGTTTACTAAGAGGCCTTTAAAAATCTAATGAGGGGCGCCTAGGTGGCACAGTTGATTAAGTGGCCCAACTCTTGCTTTCAGCTCAGGTTATGATCTCAGGATCATGAGACAGTTCTGCATTTGGCTCCCTGCTCAGTGCAAGTCTGCTTGTCCCTCCCCATTTGCCCGTCTCCCCCTTCTCATGCTCTCTTTCTCTCTGTAAAATAAACAAATAAAATCTTAAAAAAAATAAAAATCGAATGAAATAAAAGGATATATAAAGTATTATTGCTTAATAACACTTAATAGCATAGAGATAACAATTTTCTCAAATTATCCAATCTAGAAAATACAATTCCAACAAAATTCCAAGTTTTTTTTTTAATTTCTAGTGAAATTTGGTAACTAATACTAAAATTTATCCAGAAATATAGATGGCCAAGAGGCAACAAGACATCTTTTATGAAGAATAGCACATTATGAGGATTTGCTACATGATAGAACAAAAGTTATTTTCCAGTGTAAATAAAACAGTCTGCTATTTGCACAAGACTAGGCTACAGAGAAGAATATAAAGCTCCAACTGTACATGGAAACTTCATATATGACAATGGTGACATTACTATTAAAAAAGTAATGTAAGATAAAAACCAAGAAAATTCCACTGGTGTTACTAATTAAATAACTAGTGTTCTTTAGAAGTTAGTTTAAAAGGAAGAAATATGTTGCAAGAATTTGAGAGAAGAGGAAGAGGCAAATATAGATTTATTTTTTAACCTAAATATTAGAGAGATAATATATGTCTAAAATATGCCAAGTATTACTCCAAACACATGATTCTGTCTTTCCTCTTTGGATGACACTAAATGTATTATATTTTATAATTCATTTTACAAATGCTAGAAATTAAAACTCTGAAATATGGCCTGCCTGGTTCCTATAGCTAGTATGTGGTAAACTGGCACTAGAATCTGACTGTTTAACTCTACCTATTCTTGAGATCATTGCCATATAACTATTTCTTACCTGGCAATTCTTCTCTACTCCCTGAGGAATAGGAACCTCCTCTATTATAGGGCTTTGTTTTGTTTTGTTTTTTTTTTTTTTTTTTTGGTCACTGAAGGAAGATCTTTCCACCTAAAACCTAACAAATCCCAGCAAATTTACAAGATAATGTAGTCAAGGGATTTGAGACTACCTCTCTTAGCACAGTTTCACAAGATAGGTTCTGAACTCTACTCTCTAACCACATCCCTTTATTTCTGCCAAATACATCACATTAAAACCAACAGCAGCAATGTTTGTACCTTTCAATGTCCAAGGAATTCATACAGAAAGAAACTGCCTGTGGCAACGCACTTTTGTGAAAATTTTTTCCCCTAAATCTATCAAAAATGTTTGCCACAAGAGAAAAATAGTGTCCTTCAAATGTCTGTGCAGCATTAGGATTCTTACAGCCTAATGTGGTCACATTACTAAAGCTGTTATTATTAAAATTTTAGATTGGAAACAGCAATAAAAAGAGCGGTTCAACTAAAGAATGAAACAGAAAAAAAAAAAAAGCAGATCCTTATGTGAATGAAAACAAGGAAGAAAACACTGCTCACTGGTTGCTTATCAATGCTCACTGAAACAAACAATTACTCTCCATTTAATAACATAACAATTTGCAGACAATCAGTGCTCATTAACACAACGAATCCTTTAATGTGTCAAATATCCTGCTAATACTACCTACAAAAGAATTATAGCCTAGTGAGGGAGGGAGACTTGACTGAGCATAGAAGTAGCATATAACTAACAATGCCTTGAGAAGGCAAGTAAGGTTTCCTAAAGCTGGTGCTAACATTTGAACCTTGCAGTGAGAACAGAAGAATGCCAGGCAACTGTTAAACAAACATATGTGCCCCTTCCCAAAATCTCTATATGTATGCAAATGAGCTGGTCCTATTTAGGGAACAATAAGAAATTTAGTTCAACATAGTGTCAGATATGCTTAGAAAAAGAATGATGGAGAAGTTAGCTAATAATTAAGGCTAGCACTACATTTTGAATAAGCACAAAAATAAGTTAAGTCTTACATGGCACCACATGTCAGGCAGTGTTTTAAGTAGTTTACATATATTAATATACGGTTTTCATAATAATCCTCTAAAATATATCAAAAATTGCACAGGGCAAGTTAAACAAAGAAGACTTTATTCAAGACTCTTCCAATAGGGGAGAAAGATTGAGCTCAACTCAGTTGAAACTAAAGGCAGGAGAGTTTTTAAGCACTGGGATGAGTGGAAAAGTACTGAAGAACGTCAATAAGGAGGCTGATCTCTATTGTTAAGTTATCTGTGTTTGCTAATTGACACTGAAGTTTAGCTCCCACTGTCCCATAGAGACTGGGGAGCACTATTTTCACTGATGATTACATTTCAAAGAGATGGCCCCCAGGATCCTGGAAAAGATATTTCTACGTTGTAAAACTGGCAAGAAGTTGGGAGATCTACATCTGAAAGGGACAAAGAAAAAGTTCACAATTCCAAGTTTTCTAAAGTAAATGCTCTAAAGAAAAGAGAGATCAGGGGCCTATTGTCAGCAACAATCCTGTCTGAAGTTTGGTCAAGCTGAGGGTAATGTTACGGCTGTTCTGGTCAGGTAAATGGTATTATTTTCCCAGTTTATAGACGAAAAAAACTGAGGCATGAAGACGGTAAACAGACTGCCAATATTATATAGTTTTGCCTAATGATTTAGGATTAAAACCCAGACAGTCTGGATCTAGAATTCAAGGTCATTTCTGAAACATCTCACTAATTGTTGCATGCTATTTAGTGCATTATTAATCTTTATTCAATTAATCATTTTTGGAGCTATTAGGAAAGTAGTAAGATTTATGTTTTCGGAAGATGTCTCTGGAATTTCTAAACTGGATGGAAAGGTACTGAAGTTCATGATACTGGCATTAAGACTTGTGGATCATTTGTATCAATGTAGGTCAATTATAGGGGTAAAAGCTAAACATTTGTATTAAGATACTGGAAACAGTGATCCATGATTTTGTGTTTAGCTTGGAAGTACAGATAGAAAGATGGGGCATATTTTTAAAAGAAAATTTCAAGATAAGTCATTTTTCAAGCACTATATTTGAAATTAACATGGAAGAAGGAAAAAGGAAGGTAGGAAGGAAGAAAAAGAGGAGAAAGAGGTAGTATACTTAAGGGCTCTTATGTCCACAGATACCATGCTGAAGCTTTTTTTGGTTTACAGCCATTCTTCCTCTATCACTCATAATTGGCTCAGGAACCTTTGTGGGATGAATCTGTAGGAGATTTCCACTGAAACCATTCTAATTGCCTTCCTTTCTGTTAGAACAGGAAATGTGTGCCTCCAATATAAATCTAATCCCTCTGCCCATGATGTGAATTTCATTTTTTCTACCTTCTTCAGATTGTGATACTCTAGATTTTTCCCTTTTTTCTATTCCTTTTTAATGAACCCTAAAAACTGGAATTTTTTTTCTACTGGATTAGTAGTATGTTCAAGTATGTTCATAAAAAGAAAACTATGCACAATTAAAAACAAACCAAAAAACACAATCCTTACCCTGATCGTACATCCTCTACTGGATATATCATTCTTTTCATCCCTTTCATAACTATATATCTAAAATGGTCAGTGACGTATCCCCATTTTCTCATATCCGACCCTCTCTTTCACCTGCTATCATCTGTCTTTTGCTCCTAAGACACTAGCAATTTCCATTCCCACCAGGATAATAAATAATATCTAAGTTCCAAAGCTAATGAATTTGAAAGCTTCTGCTAACTGGACCTCCTGTCAAGATTCAACCATTTTGATCACTCCAAATACTTCTGTTGTGATTTTTATGACACAGTACTCCCCATTTTATAGTTTCATTCACATGTTTAAATTCATTTTTTCCATCCATGAAATGATGGAAATTTCTCAAGTTTCTACCCAAAGATTTTTCCCTTTTTTTCTCCACACTGTATTTCCTCCCTAGAAGAACCATGTAAGTTTAAGAGTTTCAAACAGCAGTCATCCACAAAAAAATCAGAAATTTACATCTCCAAAAAAATTCTTGGGCTTTCAGACTGATACATCCTACTCATAATTTGACATCTTCCCTTGGACTTTAAACTAAATATGTTAGAAAGTAAACTAAATTTCTCCACAACAGATCCCATTTCTTTTATATCATTTACAACTCATACCACAACATCTTCAGTTGTAACAGTTGTCATCTTTGACACTTTTTTTCTCCTGCACTCCACATCCAAAAGATCCTCATCTCCCACTATGTCACTTCCTATCAATTGTCTAATGGTAAAGGAGATGCTGGGCTGTGATTGCTCTTAGCTTCCACATTCTAGCTATAAAATGCATAATTTTATTTCTTTGAGATTCACACTTTTCTCATAATCAATCAATCCAACAACTGAACCTTGTGTTCTATAAGAGGAAGGCTTAACCGTTTAGGTCAGATATTTATACAGTCTGTAGTCTGACCTATTCCAGTACAAACACATCTGCTCTGGCCTGTTATATGTCTAGGATTTAAGCTTAGGTTATTTTCAACATTTTCCTTCAGTGTTGAAAAATCTATGGTAAGAGTGTAAGACCAGGTCCCAAGTTGAAACTCCAAACTCATGCACAAATCCAAAAGGAATGAAGCAAAGACTTCAAAATCCTGGATAATTAATTACCAACACCTCACTGAACTCTTTGGAACTTGTGTCTACAGCATGGAGAGAGGTCAGTAAAACATTTTCTGGTAGAATGTCATGCAATTATTTTCCTTAAAAGCACATTCATTTTCCCTGTCATACATTTTATTATAAAGATACATACTTAAGGTTGAAGTAATAAAACAGTGTCTGTGCACATATGTCTTTCCATTCCTACCTAAAATTTCAGAATTAATAAATACATTATAGTTTTCTTCCTATCACACTAAAGAATGTCAGATTAGAAAATAGTCTATCAAATAGATTTGAGGGCTTATCTATTGTCTTTATTGCTTTATGGATAAAATATTCCTAAAAAAACACTTCATTCAATTACAGTTTTCAGGATTACATAAAACAAAACAAGGTGATCATGGATAAGATTAAATAGGCCATATTTAAAAACAAAAACAACAACAACAAACCAGGGGCACCTGGGTGGCTCAGTCAGTTAAGCCTCCCAATCTTGATTTCAGCTCAAGTCATGATCTCGGGGTCATGGGATTGATTGAGCCCCTTACTGGGCTCCACACTCAGTGGGGCGTCTGCTTGAGCTCCTCTCCCTCTCTCTCTGCCCCTCTCCCCATTCACTTTCTCTCTCTCTCACTCTCAAATAAATAAATCTTTAAAAAAAGAGAGGAATGTTTAATATGTAATTGCTTGCCATAGTTGTATGTCTAAATTTCAATCCAATGAGGACAAGGTTTCAAAAAAATTAATAGGTTTCTCTTTCTATAAATCATCTCCAGAATAATTTAATATGTAAGTAAATATTAAGACTGCATATATTGTATCTGGGAGTAGAGAGAAGGAAAAAAAAATAGCCTGTTCTTTTTGGGGCAAAGGTCTCTGCTCTGGGCCTTAGTAAGGGCACAAGGCAATGTTTTGGTTGGGAGGGAGAGCTGCCTATGGCTACGTAGAATAAAGCTGAGAATAAAGCAGGGATCTCGTCTGGTAATCTTAGATTTAACTTTGTCTTGTATTTCCTTTCAATATCTTTGAATCTGTAATAAATGTAACCTCTACTGAAGACAAAAACAATGAATTATTCTTCACAAGTAATTTGGGAAGCATATGCATTTTACTAAAGGTTTATAGTATGACCAAGAAGGTTTAACTCAGATACTAAAACAGAACTAAATTAAAAACAAATAAACAAAAAAGAACCTCATAAAATCCCTGATACTTCCTCCTCAAGTATCATCCTTACACACCAGTCACTGGGTTCACCCCTCCGGATTGCTATTTCCCCCAAGAAACAGTTACACTTTTCCGGGCCCCCATCTGTGAGAATGGTCTCCCATTTGGGTCTCTCAGTATCTTTTATTCTTTCTTTATATCTGTCATTCCTCTCAGCAAAAAAAAAGACAAGATATGTATTTTGGGGTGAGGACTGGAGCCTACAAATATTATAGTTCCTTATTGTTTGTTTGAAAACAGACATTTTCATACATTTTGTTTTCCCCTGGAAGAATGTTACTGACTTCAAGAAAGGCACCCTTTCTTCTTTTTATCCTTTGACTCTTCATACATAATAGGCACTAAATGCATATTACTTAAGTAATTGAACTCACTAATAAGTGCAAAACTAAAAAGTAATTCAAAACTTAAGGAGAAAAATCAGTGCAAAAATTGTTTGAGAAAAAGGAAACTGCTTATACTGACTGGCAGAAAGTTTCACTTTTCTTAGTGTTGTTCTGATATTGCCACTACTCTGTTAATTTCGCAAAGGCCATCATAGGGTATTTGTTCAGATGAATTAAATTGAACAGCTTCAAAGTTCAGTTTTTCTAAATGATAAATTTGTACACTGGGATCAATTGTCTCTTTAGAAAAAAACCTGCTGACATACGAAATAAAAGGAGTATTCAAAACAAACCAAATTTAAATTCAAAACAGCAGGGACTTCAGAACGAGCATAATATTATCATGGTATTATTGCAGAACTGAAATTATCTGGTTTTTTGTTAGCTCTAGGAATTTCTGTCATAATGAACTTTCAAATTCCCTTTGGTAACTCACTATTAGAGATTATTTGAATCTATACAAGTTATTACAGAATAATAATTCTCAGACTATTTGCTAGTGTTGCTTGTTTTGTGTTGTGTTTTGTTTTGAATTATTGAGCAACTCTTTCCTATTTGGGATTCACTTATAACAAAATATTGCCCAAATCTATAAAAGCCCATAAGTAATAATTATTTTCCTGATTTTAGGGATTTATTATATTATAAATCCCTTTTGTGTCATTGGCATGAGTTTTCAATTTTCAGTGTTTATCAAGAAATCTACACAACTAAAATGCAATAGATAATACAGTTATAATTGCTTTTATTTACTTTACAATATATTCTAAGCATTCCTCATGTAAGAAAACAAATCTTATGAAGGAATAGGTATTAGTTCTTTCTGTGGAGATTAGACAACATAATATGCCTTGACCTCCACATAATATCTACTGAATCAGAGGTCCCCAGGTTGGGTTCCAAAAATGTTTTATCAGAGAAAATTTAATAGTTGATTCTTATATGACTCCTTGATTAAATATCAGTAGTCTAAAGCCACTGTTTAGTGGAGAGAGAGGAATAATAATATCAAATATTCACTGTTTGCTTCCCACGTGTTAGTCTTTGTGTGAAATCTTTAATGTGCAATGACTTATTTAAATCCTTACAAGCACTCTGTGTGGTAAGTATAATGTTTTATCCTTAGATTTCAGGAATGTAAAATAAGTTTCCCAAAGAAACCATGACAACTGAGTACTGGATCTGGGACTCTTCTACAAGCTTACCCAGTATTTTATCATATGGATACAAATAACTAACAAAAATAATCCAAGGTATTTGGGTATTTAGATGGTTTCCACTTTATAGGATATTAGAAATATCATTGTAAAACAGTGTTATATACAAATATTTCCCAGAATCAGATTTATTCCTCTTAAGACAAATTTCTAAAGCAGATTCACTTCAGAGTGCATTCACATGGCTAGACTATCTCTAAAAGTTTTATTTTCCCTTATATTTTAAAGCATGCAATATGGCAATTGTTATATTGTTTTAACACAATTTTATTTATTAATAGTGATGGTTTTCAAAAGGGTTTTATTTTTCCATTATGAAATGCCACAGTGTCACAGACACTGTGCCAGTCTATGTGCTAGGCAGGATGTGAACAACAGAAAGTCAGAATGGTAGGAGAGATGGGCATATGACAAATAGATATACTAACAGGGAGCCATCATCACTGCACCTGGTTCTGGAGAGGCAAGGGAGAATGTGGTTATCAAAGCAGAGTGGGGAGGAGAGAGAGAGAGAACGAGAGAGAGAGAGAGAGAGGCACTTATGTGGAGAGTATCATTTGACAAGAAACTTGGGTACATGCCCAACAACCTGCAAAAAGAATAAGTATCCTGACTCTATTTCTTCCACTCTCTGGTCTATTTCTATGTGGACCCTTAATAGAATGAACCCAGTCTGAGGCTACAGATCAGTAAACACATTTTCTTGCTTTCTAGGGCAGTAGAAAGGTGGAAGGTGACTATGGAGTAGCAAACAAAAAATACACCACATAAACCTTCAGAGTAACATTCTCAACCATAACCTGGAATTCATTAATTAGCATTTTCAGAAGGGAAAGAGGGTTAACAGAAAAATAATCTAGGGCTTCAACATTCCTTGGGTCAAAACCAGATTGAGTTACAAATAACTAAATGTTTCCTTCAGTGTAAGCACTGCCCTCTGCTCTCATCTTTTAATAAGAAGTTTTGTACAATGTAAGGCAAATAAATATATGACAGGTATTAGATAATTCATCAAGGTAAAGAACAAGCAAAGATGACAATATGTTAAATCTAATATAAATTTCATAAGAATTTAAAAATATATTTGCTCTAAAAGCAGGTATAAATTTAGATAGGAAAATATTTAAAAATAAAAGGGTTTATACTCTTAGAAGAAAACAAAAAGAATCTTCATGGTCTTATATTTGGCAATAGTTTCTCAGATATGACACCAAAGCACAAGCAACAACAACAAGAACTGACAAATTGGGACATTAAAATGTAAAACTTTTGTGCAAAGGACACTAGCAAGAAGTTGAAAAGACAACCCATAGAATGGAAAATATTTCCAAATCATACATCTGATAAGGCTCTAGTACCCAGAATATATAAGGAACTCTTACAACTCAACAACAAAAAGAAAAAACAACCCAATTAAAAAATGAACAAGAGACACAAATAGACATTCTTTGGTTTAAAAAAGGTATACAGAAGACCAACAACTGCATGAATAATGGCCAACATCATTAGTCATTAGGGGAATATAAATCAAAACCATAATACCACTTCTTACTTAGTAGGATGACTACTACCCCCCCCAAAAAAAAACAGAAAATAACAACTGTTGGGGGATATAGAAAAACTGAAACCATTGCTGATGGGAATGTTAACTGGTGCAGCTGTTGTGAAAGAGTTTGGCAGTTTCTCAAAATGTAGCTATCATATAGCTATCATATAACCCAGAAATTCCATTCTTAGGTATATACCCAAAATATCTGAAAACAAGAATTCAAACAAAAACATGTATACAAATGTTTACAGCCATACTCACTGAGATAGCCAAAGGTGGAAACGACCCAAATGTCCATCAACTGATGAGTGAATAAGCAAAATGTGGTATATCTATACAACGCATATTATTTAGCCATTAAGAAACCATTAAGAAGTACCGGTACATGCCACAACATAGCTGAATCCCGGAAATGATATGCTAAGTAAAAGAAACCAGAAACAAAAGGTCACATATTGTATGATTCCACTTATATGAAATACTCAGAATAGGTTGAGTCATAAGAGGCAGGCAAAAGATAGGTTATTGATTACTGGAAGAGAGAAGAATAGATAGGGGCTGCTTAACTGGCATGAGAATTCCTTTTGGTGTTATGAAAATATTTTTGTAGAGGTGATGATTTACACAACATTTTGAATGTACCAAATGAATTGGGCACTTTAAAATCTTAATTTTATGTTATATGAATTTTACCTCAATAAAATTTTTTAAAATAAATGGAGTAATGGATAATCAAATTTTAAATTAGAATGAATATAGTCATCATATAATAATTTATTTTTATTTTTATTTATTTTTTTTTTAAAGATTTTATTTATTTTTCAACAGAGAGAGAGAGACAGTGAGAGAGGGAACACAAGCGGGGGGGGGGAGAGGGAGAAGCAGGCCTCCCGCGGAGCAGGCAGCCCGATGCGGGGCTCGATCCCAGGACCCTGGGATCATGACCTGAGCCGAAGGCAGACGCTTAATGACTGAGCCACCCAGGCGCCCCCATCATATAATAATTCTAAAAGATGATAGCCACTGGTGTAAAATTATGTTAATTAAAATGACACTACAACAAACCATACTTAGTTCAAATAAAGAGCATATCTGTTTATCTCATTTTAAACTTTATTTTTACCAAGATAAAATATCCTTAAGGAGTATTAAAAAGATCAAAATAGCATATATACCAAAAGTTCTTCTTAGCAGATTACTGTGCAAAAAAGCAATGTATAGAGAAAACAAAGAAGGACATATTCTACTAATTTAAAAATGTTTTGTTCATAGTACCTAAATTTTCTGTTCACATACTTATTTTCATTACAGCCCTAAACAAAATTATTTTATTCCTTACTTATGAATAGTACATAAAAATAATCAAAACCTTTCATAAAATTACTAGTGCTACGCTACCACTGTAGTCCATTTTTCTGTTGTAAAATGTTGGGCTTTCAATTGTCATAATACGAATGTTAGCTCTCCCATTTGCTTGCCTGGTATCTATGGGATATGCACTTCTCTGTAATTACAGTATAAAATACTAGACTTAATGGAAGTTCTCAATGAATTCAGGACGACACAATCTAGCCTTTGACCAAAGCTTGTTTGAAATGTCTGATAGCTCACACAATTGATATGTTAAGTTCCAAAAGTCTTAAGCCTTATTTATACAGGAGCTTATGGAGTCTATTTATCCAAAACCATCATAGTTGGATCATATTATCTCTGAACCTAAAGAATGAATTTACTGAATTATTTGATGATATGCCTTCATCTTTTTCAGAAGGCAGCTAGGAAGAAATTTTTTAAGAAGTCTTTCAAAACTGTACTCAAATATTTTGCCTATTTTAGTGCTCAAAATGCTTTACGTAAGTATTTCCAAAATAAAGGGTTGGTAAAATTTGTTGCTGACAAAAAATTGCCTGTTCCAGAGGAATGTAAGTATTCCCTTTAATTCCTCTACAGAATAACCTGAAACTCCTTTCTCTCCTACTTTACCTTGGCTTTCAGGGGAAACTCAAAACTGAAGTGGTGAACAAATACAACCATTATTATTTTTTTTCCAATTTAAATTGTCATCTGATATTGAAATAAAATATTTATTTGTATTTTAACTGCTCACGTATATGGGTCTGTCTCAGATTTTGGACACAGAAGAAAAATAAATCAACAAAAGGAAAACAAAGAAGTAAAATAGTAAAATTTAAAACGAAAAGAACATATCAGCACATTACTACAAATAAATATTATTAAATTACTGTGAAATTTACAATCATTAACCAACTGTTATTAAGGATTTTAAAATCAATTGATTTTTTATAGATGTTATTTTCTGCATTCATTAACTGATTTAGTGAATAAAACCATTATTTTATAGATAACAAAATTTTAACAGATTTATTTATTTGTTCTTTTCTTTTTTTTTTTTTGAGACAGAAAGTGTGCACAGAAGCGGGGAGGAGGGGAAGAGGCAGAAGGAGAGGGAGAGAGAGAATCTTAAGCAGGCTCCATGGCCAGCATGGAGCCTGAGGCAGGGCTTGATCTCACGACCCTGAGATCATGACCTGAGCTTAAATCAAGAGTCGGCTGCTTAACCAACTGACCCACCCAAGAGCCCCTATTTTAACAGGTTTATTGAGCACAAATAATAATTACAGATTTACATGCAGTTATTAAAAATAACATAGAGAAACCTCATGGAAATTTTACCCAGTTTCCCCATGGTAACATCTTATAAAACTAAAGTACAGTATCACTACCGGGATGTTGACATTTTAAAATCCATTGACCTATTTAAAATTTCCCATTTTATTTGTCTTCATTTATGTGCGTGTGTATGTATTTAATTTCTTCTAATTTTATCACATGTAGGTTCTCATATCCACCAATAGAGTAAAGACATAAAACAATGCCATATTCACAAGGATCCTTCTTCTTGCTCTTTAAAACCAACTCATGTGTCTCCCAAGCCTACATCCACTCTAACCCACAAAAACCACTTGTCTATTAATCTGTTCTCCACTTCTATAATTTTGTCATTTCAAAAATGTTACATAAATAAAATCACATGGTAAGTTACCTTTTTTTGAATTGGCTTCTTTTCAGTCAGAATAATTCCCTGAATTATTAAGCTGGTCATGTATCCATCAATCATATATTCCTCTTCATTGTTGTGGATGTATCAGAATTCATTTAACCATTCACCTATTAAAAATCATCTCTGTTGTTTCCATTTAGGATAATATGAATAAGGCTGCTCTGAGCATTCATGTACAGGTTTTTGTGTGAATATAAGTTTTCATTTGTCTGGGATAAATGCCCAGGAGTAAAAGTGCTGGGTCATATGGTAATTTCATGTTAAGTTTTATACGAAATTTTAAAACTGTTTTCCAAAGTGGCTTATGCATTTCCACCAGCAATGTATGAATGATCCAGTTTTTCTATGTCCTCTGCAGCATTTGCTGTCACCACTTTTTTCCCTTTAATTTTAGCCATTTGATAGTCTGTTGTGATATCTCATTGTGGTTTTAATTTACATTTCCCTATTGCCTATAATGTTGAATATATTTTATGTTGCCAGCTGTATAAACTCTCTGGTAAAATGTCTGCTCAAGCCATTTTCCCATTTTCTAATCTGTAGGTTTATGGAGTTTTCTGAATTTGAAAAGTTTTCAGCCATTATTTTTTTCAAATACTCTTTTATCCCCATCTTCTTTCGAACTCTGATGATACAAATACTGGATATTTTGTTGTTGTTCCACATATCCTAGAGTCCCTTTTCATTTTTTTTTTTCACTCTCTTTTCTCTGTTTGTCAAACTGAATTAATTCTATTGATGTTTCCTTAAATTTACTGCATCTATTCTCTATCATCTTTACTCCACTAGTGAGCCTATTCAACAACATATATTTTTAAAATTTTAGTTTTGCTCTTCTATAATTTCATTTGGTTCGTTTTCATAACTTTCTTTTGTTGAAATTACCTATTTTTATCTGTTTCAAGAGTATTTGTGGTTTCTTGTGGAGACATTTTTATGATCATTGCTTGAAAACTCCCTGTCAGATCCCTATATGCATTTCAGTTGTCTTTTCTTTCCTTCCAACTTGTGGTTACATTTAAGATGATTTATTTATTTAATTAATTAATTGATTTTTTTTTTTTTAACCCAGGAGTTTCAGTTGTTTTCAGGAGCAGTGTCAGCCCACTGTATTTCAAGAAATAGAAGTCAACTACATACTTTTCTAAACATTTATATCATACTATTAGCCTTCTCAAAAAGACCCTGAAGGTTTTTTTCCTCTCTTTTATCACTACCTCTACCCCCCCACACACACCCATACAAATCTGGTTTTCTTCTTATATGAACAGTATTTAATTTTTAAAAAAATATTTTATTTATTTATTTGAGAGAGACTGAAAGAGAGAGAGCAAGCACAAGTAGGCAGACAGGCAGGCAGAGGGAGAGGAGAAGACTCTCCGCTGAGCAAGGAGCCCAACGCGGGACTTGATACCAGGACGCTGGGATCATGACCTGAGCTTATGACCTGAGCCTAAGGCAGGCGCTTAACCGACTGAATCACCCAGGCACCCCCATGAACAATATTTTAATGTTACAAGTTTTCCTCAATGTGAGCCTGATTCAATTCATCTTGAAAAGTCTTCTGGTGACTTCACTGATTAATATCTATGTGACCTTGTACAAGTCATTTAACCTCTTGCTGCCTCAGTTACTTCTTCCATTAAATAAGGGTAACAATAGTGCCTACCTAAAGGGAGTTTTCTTTCTTTTTTTTTAAGATTTTATTTATTTTAGAAAGAGAAAAAGAGAGAGGGCCCAAGTGGGGCAAGGGGCAGAAGGAGAGGGAGAGAATCTCAGGCAGACACCACATGGAGGGTGGAGCCTGATGCAGGGCTCGATCTTATGACCCTCAGATCATGACCTGAGCCCAAACCAAGAGTCTGACGCTTAACCTACTGAGCCCCCCGGGCGCCCCCTAATGGGAGTTTTCAAAGGTTAAACAAGAGGAATAATTCTAATATGTCAAACGTGTGCCGGACACTGTTTCAGGCACTGGGCCTTCAGCAGTGAAATAAACAGACAAAATAAATTACTGGCATTTTGGGGCTTTCAGTCTAGTTAGGAAAAGAATGAATACCCAAACACTGCTGGTGAACAAACAAATGTCAAGGCTCAATGACACAAGAAAAGTAGTAAGTGGATGAGTGAGGCCTATGAGAATGCGGATTTCCTTCAATTTGGAGGGACTGAAGTATACACTGAATAAGAGGATTACCCTCACAAGCCCTTTGAGATCCTAACCTTGCAAATGTCTTTCCCCACTACTGCATTTTTATGTTTAATTATAAGTAAAGGATAGCCAATATTTATTGAGTGCTTACTGCATGATAAGTACAGTACTCCAGCTTATGCATGTGTAATCTTATTTCATTTTTACACTATGAGATAGTCTTTACAGCAAATATCACTTCAGTGAAAATTTCCCCAATAATCCCAGACTGATTTAAAAATTTCTTCTTTCCTCTATTCTAAATATTAATCCAAGCTCATATAGGTTTTGTAACATTTATATACATGAGCAATGATTAAAAAAATGATCTAGGCAAGTGTGATGATGATAACGTTGAGTGGATTCATGCCTTTATTCCTACCTGAACAATTCCCTATAGCTAATTCTACATACATTGTAATACATATCTGAAATATCTAAATGTTTTTATTCCATGAAATAAAATTGCATATAAGTATTTATGTTTATTTCTTAATTAAAATGCAAATTGACACTCAATGGTATTTCTAATATTAATAAATTTATAGTGAATTTTTTTATTGCAGAGAATAGATGTAACTCCAAAGTTTCACTTAAGTTTAGACTACCTTTTAACCTTTAAATTGAAAACCTTTCTAAAACCTTATAAATTAGAATTGGTATTTTTCTAAGTAACACTGTCAACCACAAAACAAAGGGCAAAAATGTTCAGCTAAGCATTGCACAAGTTTAGGAATGCTTTAACTATGAAAAGAGAGTCCATTTAAATTGCACCCAACCCTAATTAAAAAGGCTTTAAAATACTATAACTTAAAGTGAAAAATAATTTGTACAATTCAGTATCAAAATTATAAAGTAATAAAAGTGTCCTTAACATAAAGCCAAAGAAAATATAACCTAAATTATCATAAATATAATACTAAACTTGAGCTAAACTTATTTTTTTTCCAGTTGTAAGGCTAATTAGGAAAAGTTTCTAAAGGTGAGAACAAAGTAATATTAACTTTTAAGGACTAAGTATAGTTAAAAGAGAAAAATTCAATGTATTAAAAAAGTATGCAATAAAAATATAGTAGAAACATACAAAAGTTATGGGGCGCCTGGGTGGCTCAGTCGTTAAGCGTCTGCCTTCGGCTCGGGTCATGATCTCGGGGTCCTGGGATCGAGCCCCGCATCGGGCTCCCTACTCTGCAGGGAGCCTGCTTCTCCCTCTCCCACTCCCCCTGCTTGTGTTCCCTCTCTCGTTGTGTCTCTCTCTGTCAAATAAATAAATCTTAAAAAAAAAAAAAAAAGAAACATACAAAAGTTAAATCCTGCTATAACTTCGTTATTCCTTTAAATATTAGAGATATAGAAACAGTAAAATATTTGAAAACTTGTTATCTGTAAATGTGGGGAATATGAATTTTCTGTCATCTGGAAAAAATATGAAAAAGAAAAAAAAGTAAAAAATTATTCATAGTATTTATTTTTTTATAGGTTATGTGCCAGAAACCATGTCCTGCAATAATAGTGTAGTAAAGATGACTCTTGTGATTATTTTTTAAAAATATTTATTTATTTATTTGAGAAGGAGAGCACACAGAGGGAGAAGCAGTCTCCCTGCTGAGGAAGGAGCCAGATGTGGGGCTCCATGTGGGGCTCCATCCCAGGACTCTGGGATCATGACCCGAGCTGGAGGCAGATGCTTAACCGACTAAGCTACCCAGGCGCCCCATCTCTTTTGATTATTAAGTGCATGATGTATAAAGGAAAACTACTTTAAGCAAATAAATTAATCAGAATAGTGGTAAGTATATGATTTGAAAGAGATGCATATAACACTATGAAAGCTTATAATCAGGAGATACAACCTGATCTTTGTGAGAGATAGGAAATGGATCCAGATATTTTCTGAATAAGTGATATATGAGTTGAGGTGGAAGGATTGAAAAAAAAATTAACAATGGTAAGCACAGTTTATTTCAGAGATTATCAACACACTTTTTGAATCATTATGTTTTTCCTGAAAAAATCTTCACCACTGGACTATGATGCTCTTTTAATATATGGAAAGTTCAAATTGGTGTTTCCTGCCCCTTTTTCACAAATGAAGCCACAGAACCATCACTTCAGGGAGCCCTATGCAAGGAGAACTGTGGCTGAGATAGGCGAGATATGGTAAAGAACAGGAAGAATGGAGAAGAGGGAAATCATTGCTCCCTCTCTAGTTTTAATAAAGATTAAACTAGAAGATAAAAAAGGTCAGAGGTCCTCATGTCCCTCCAAGAATAAATACGACAATGTCACAGTGTTTTCTAGAGTTCTGATGCAAAGGTTTTAAATTAGCAAGAAGATAAAAAGGTGACTGAACAAGTAGGGAGGTGTACTGTTCAATATAGGGGAAGATATAGAGTAAATAAGTATTTTGCCTTATGGTGCAAGTGTGTACCTTCATGCCCTACAGAAACAGAAAAGACTGACCCCAAAAGACTGAATATTTGTCACATGATCTTATTACATGAAAGGAGACTCAGTTTCCTCACTAAATAAGAAGGACTGAAAGAGGACATGACACTATAGTTACTGTAGCTCTTGCATGACCTTAGCTCCTACACCTATTTCTCACAGCCTTTATTGCCCTTGACCTTAGTCCTGGCCACTGCCCCACTCCCTCACCTTTGTTAAACATAAATTACCCAATCAACAAATGTTAAACTGCAAAAATATTTCCTTCCTCTTTGGAGAACCGTTTTTGACCAACTATCCATGAAATAAGATGAACTTAGACTGACACCTCTATCTAAAGCCCTATAAATACTGTGTGTGTGTTTTCCCAAATTAGAACATTCCTTCGGAGTCATCTTATGTTGCAGTAATCTGAATAAAAGGCTTATGCTTAATAATGCTCTGGTTGATTTTCTTCCACAAAATATAGTTTTACTCAAGCTGTATCACTAGGTCATGGAATTCCTGCTCATACAACTTTATTTTGCAACTGGAAAATCAAACAAGTAAAAAGGAAGCCAACTCTGTTCTCTTTTTAACCATCTTCTATTTTTGGTTTTTGTATTTTGTTGGCTAGATACTAAGAAATGAGCAACACGTTGAGAAGAACATCCTCCCTGCCTTTTTTTGTGGGGGTCACAAAGTTGTAAATAAAGTACCAATGTTAATTTTAATAGTCTTAAAGGGGGTATGCTCTTTTGACAATTGCATGCTTTCTTCTAATGTAAGGAAATGGGGATAGCATACATTCATACATTGTCAATGACCAAATTCTGTGAAGTCTTATTCAAAATATTAAAAGAAAGTTAAAATTTATATTTAACATTGCCATTTTAAGGTAGGACAATTAATTAAGATCAAAATATTTTCATGATCTGGAACTAGAATCCAAAAAAGTTAGTTAGCTGTCCATTACACCATAGATATTTTATAACAGTATTTTGAATTCAAGTATTAGATTAGGGAATGTGGATGATATATACACTGAATGTCTCTTAGTCTCTTTCAACAATTAAACACAGAACGAATCAATGGATATCACATTTCACAAACAAAAAAATGAAACCATTTAGTCATTTTCTTTACTTTTTGTTTACTTTGAGTTGGTTTAAAAAAAAGATGAGAATGTAAGTCTCAATTCACCTTTAAAGGTCATATTTTCTGGGTTAGAATCAGAGATAAATGAAATAAAATCCTCAACTGATGAGTGAATTAAAAGATTTAAAAGATGCTATTTTATTTATGGCTATTATAGAAAAGTAGATAGCTTTTATAATTTAGTCAATATATTACTTAATGATTACATTCGCACAATTGTAAGATATTTTAAAACTACCCAATTATTAATGTATTTATATTAAAATTATAGGGAAACATTTTATCACCGAATAAATTTAATATACAACAATCTCGATCAAAATGTATCTCACAGTCCATTTGCAGAACAAAGCCTTTCCCATGTTTATAGTTGGATATACAGACCTAAGTAAGAACAATAAGTCAGATTCTTATTATTACATTATTTCAATAGAAAGCTCTTCTAAATAACATCCATAAATTTAATAAATGTTATTTTCACTGAAGAGTTATCAGCAAAAAGACTATTCAAAACTATGACTATTGTCTCCAAGTAATGAATGAGTTGGCGTTAGTTGCATGACTCAGATCTGTTTTCATTTCAGTTCACTCCTACATCTATCTGAATTGAAAATAATGTGACAGGAGTTACACTGCCAAGTAAAATACTTCACTATTTTTCCCCCCAATGGATTTTTTCCTCCAAATTACACTCTAGTTTGCTACAAGGTCAATAAAAGTTTATAAAAAGCTCCAATTAAATGTACAAAAATTCCCCTTTTTAAGTAAAACAGAGCTTTGAAGGAGCATTACGTGGTGAGATATCTGATGGATGGCCAATAGTGTATAAGACTTATAAACTTTTTATTGTTAGAGAACTGAGGTGGACATTAGGAGATGATTATCTCAGCACCATTTCTACCACTAGCCGACTGCATGGTGGTAAGTCCTTTAGTCACTTTTCCCCTTATTTTCCTAATATAAAAACAAACAAACAAAAATAAAGCCTTGAAGTAGTGCCAGCAAGAAGGTAGAGTAAGCAGCCCTAGACCCTCCTTCTCCACACAAACACACGATACAGCAGTAATTTACAGACAAATGCCCTTTGTAAAAAATCAGAAATTAATTGAAACATTCCTGCACGCTGGGATAATGTGAAAACAGACTCGCCAAAGCCAGGAGGGAGATATGGGACACCCTCTCACCAGACACTCTGCTCCCAATGCAGGGCCACACCCAATCAGAAAGAGACTCATAGATCCTACCTCCAGCAGGGAAGAGAAGAGGCCAATTCATATTCAGTGCCTCAACTTTCTAATGCAGTTCCCAGAGAGACCATCTTCTGTCTTGCCTGTTTTCAAGCTCTGAAGAATCTAGCAAAGTCTAGTAACCCAGGGAAGAATATAGGTGATAGCTTTGGCTGGCAAACACCATCGATCCTATCCTCTGCATAGCACAGAGCAAACAGATGAAAAATTCCAGCTCTCAGCACTGAGATGTCTTCATTTTCAAACTGGCAAAGACCATTATCATTATATTTACTTTTACTTACTGTGTTCTATATTGATAATATTCTATAGAAATTATATGGCATCCTAGAGAATTCTATAGAAAATATGAAGGAATCTTACTAAAATTAGTTTGGCAAGCTATACACCAAGGAAACCAGCATATATACACCTACAAGAATCGCCAAGAAATGTGATCAAAAGATACAAACTTTCAGTCACAACATAAATAAGTACTAGGAATATAATGCACAAGCATCATGATTATAGTTAACATTGCTGTATGATACATATATATATGTTTTTAAGAGAGTAAATCTTGAGTTTTCTTCACAAGATTTTTTTCTTTTTGCTTCCTCTTTTTATTGTATTTATATGAGATGTGGATGGTAACTAACTTATTGCGGTAATCATTTCATAATAAATGTGAGGCAAATCATTATGCTATATACCTTAAATTTCTACAGTGATGTATCTCAACCAAATCTCAATAAAATGGGGGGGGGCAGTCCAAAAGTGAAGAGTTGCAGTTTTAATTTACATTTTGTGAAGATATTTTCTTTTGAAAAATCAGCTTAGTATTTCTGTATTTAAATGATGGAGTCCTTATTAAGAACTATAGGCTTTCTTTGTGCTGAGGATTCAAATGTGGAATCAGTTACATTTGGGACATGGAGTGACTAGAGAGGAAGAACACAGTTCTAAAAGCACACATTTTACAGGTAATGTTGTGCATGCCATAAGAGAGATGCATACAGCACGAAAGCCCAGATAAGATGGCATGAATTCTGCCCCGAGCAGAGCAAGTAGTTAGCAAAGTCCTTCCTAAAAAAGTGACATTTGAACTAATATGCCATATGTGTTATTTTTAAGGCTATGATTAAGATGGCATTATCAGACTGATTATTCTTATGTTCCAACAGATATTTAAAAAGGAGGGAAACAATCCTATTTACTGCTCTAGGCCATTCTTTCAAAATTATTCTCATTAGCATGAAAATACCAAACATTTTATATTTCATGTAAAATATATTTAGAAATGGATACTGGCCTCCAATTTTTTGTACTGTCTGGCCCAGATGGACACTTGGAATTCTGAAGTTTTCAGATCTTAGAAAAGATAATATGAATATACAGTAACATACTATATGTGTACCACTAGTGAACAGTCATGGGTATGAGGTCTGGGGCAACACTCTGCACTTAAACATAGTGCTAAAATGTCTGTGTATTCACAATGAATAGGTATATAAAGACTTTGAATTCATTCATATCAGCTCAGTTTATGTTTTGCTACCAATGCACATGCCACAAATTTAAGGAAAAAAATGATTTCTGAGATGTTTGGACTTTGAAATTGAATATAAGGGATTACCAATCTGTAAATGACTGAAAGGTTTAAAGTGAGTAAATTTTACTTCAGTGTCAAAGGAATAAAACAAAGGCTTTGCTTCCATGAACAGAGTGAGGCTGGCTGTGTGTAATATATATGTCAGAGTTTTCTCTTTTGTAGGAGGCCATCACTGTTACTACGGCATAGATCTCATTTATACTCGTACTTTAAGACATGTATACCTGAGCCAAAAATGGTAACAGACACAAAATCCAGCTACTGCAGGGCAAGGCTCACTTAAACATATCTTTAGCTTAAATACTAAATAAATAAACAAATAAATAAATATCCATGACTTCACAGTGACTCTTATTTTTTTTTTTTTTTTTTTTTCACGGTGACTTTTAGAAATGTGTTCACTGTGAGGCTGAGGACCAGGAGTCATGACTGGGAACTCACAGTCTAAAGACATTAAAAATGCAACTGACTGCATTAATGAACTCATCATTGTAGGTAAGGATAACCAATTTCAGTTTCTGGATAAACTTGAAAATAGTCATTAGGTAAAACCAATGTACGATTGATTTTAAAAAAGCAGAGACCCTTCTTTAAATTTACTATCTAAAATCTAAACTCATCTCAAATCCAAAACAATGTATGAAATGTACAGGAGCATCCACACTTCCTTAGCATTCAAAAGCTTTGAAATGTAGGAATTCCAATTTATATTTTTAAAAAGAAGTGTTTAATTTTTAACCAGGTCTTACCTTTACCGAGTCATATGTGTAAGTATGGTTAACACTGGTGTAGAGATGAAAGTTGTCATTTATTTATAGTAGATTTGGGAAATTGTACCCAAAGACCTGAAACCAACACCACAGAATCAGAGAAAGAAAGCTAGAATTAACAGAAAATCTTCTATTTAATGTTATTAGCAATGATTCCAGAGAAAAACCATAAAATATTAGGGGAAGGAAGTTTAGTTATCTGATTACCTATGACAACATCAGGGAGCCTTTTCCAATTAAAAGTATTTTCTAGAAGAAAACCCCTGGCGCTTTCTGAAATCAATATAGAGGAGTCAGACAATTATGAGTTTTAATCAAAGCTTCTTCACTTTCTAGTTGTGCAATTTTGATCAATGCATCTAATGTCTCTGACCTCAGTTTCCTCAGCTGATCTAACCAGAGTAGTCTTCTCACAATTTCCTTTCTGTAAATTGAGTAAATCTATAATTCTAGCATGGGATCTTTGCTAGAAGCAAATATAAATGTAAATAACTTAACACGGGTCACAAAACATAGCAAGTTCCTCATGACTGATATTTACTATGTATTAATTTAACCATAATTAGTAAACACAATTACATTCATATGCCAAATCTGGGTATGTATTAAGGTTGACAGCTCTCATAATTTCACTAATATTCTCTCAGATCACTAGCTGACTTCTGTTCTAATTTTTCCCTGGGATGGAAGACATTACAGTGTGCAATCAGAACTAACGTAGAACACTGTGTGTTTCCCTGGAGGTAATATCCACCATTTATCTCTCCTGCTCCTCCTACAGTCAAACTTTTCTAGCAATAGTAGTTTTTTAACTTTATGATCATGATGCACAGTAAAAAATTTCTTTTTACAGTAAGCACATCACAATACTCTCCCCCAACACAAAACTTTATGTAAATAATGCAAAACGTTCTTAATGCACTCTCAAAACTATTATTCTATTTTATCTTAAGAAATACTTTGATTAATGTGTTGCTACTTAAAAGTTTAAAAACCCACTAGCCTTAAGAAAAATAAGTTGACATAAAAACATTCAAACAAATTTTTGCATTGGATTTTAGTAGTAATAAAGAGAAATTCATGTTTCTTTTGTATTTTTTTCAAATTTGTTAGATATTATACTGTTTACCACAGTGCCTATCAATTTTATCTTTAAAATAAAAGCTGTAATATTCTCCATTTAATAGAACTTGTAAAAGAGCAATCACACTGGTGCTTGCTGAGTGCAGATCATATGTAAAATTACATAAATGAACTGATTAAGAATGACATGGACCTAATTTCAGCATTGTCCTTTCCTACTTAACACTAGATTAAAGAAATAAAGAATAGAAAACCGTATTTTCATATAATATTAAACTTTTCTTGTATAAGCAATAGTAATTATCTTTGTTAGTTATCTGAGGGGTTCTCTCTACTGAAGTCATGAAATTATTAGTTGGGGAGTAAAACATGTCAGCTGTGATTCTCTTCTCCTTAAATAGGATTGCTTTTCCTAGTCTCATGCCCAGTCAAACAGTATACCATCAGGCAGTGTATAGTTTCTGACATTTGTTGAAGATTTGCTATATATAAAATACGACTGAAGCTTCAAATAGCAGAATGTCTAATGCCTCTTCTTCCTCAAACTACCTACTAATTTTTCTGCAATGTGTCACATTGAAAATTTAAAATAACCAGTTAGCTGTAAAAAATTAATATTATGGAAACAGATATAGATTATATATTTTAAGACTATTTGAAAAAAGATATCAAAATACCAGTAAAGGCATTTTTGGTATTTTTGAAGCACAAGCCTAATGACTTGCTCAAGGTCACAGCGTTGACCATTGAAAGATTTAGGTTTGATATTGAGTATATATGCCTACTTTGTCCTAGAACCCCCAAATCCCCCCTTATTATGAAAACCATCTCCTCTAGCACAGAAAATATAGTTTTAATATGTAGGCTAAAGCTGAAAGAAATTGTACTTTTTCAGAGTCTTATTTCAAGCTTATCAATTCCTTGTTCTATTTTATAACTGTGTGTAGTTAGTACAAATAATTTTTTTAGTTTCAACACTTATGAAACATTTACATTAAGCAGAGGATGCCAAAAACAATGGCCATTTCTTCTGACAATTCTTTGTCTCTAGTAAAATATGACCAGATATACTTTCATATAAGTTAGCTTAATGCTGGCTGTTGCTATTTCCTATAGGATTTACATAAGGTACAGGCTTGTGGAGTTAACCTCAATAATCAAACTGGGTGAAGGTATTTTTATTTTATTTATCTCCATTTAAAAAAAATGAACCACAATAGGGCTCAATTATTTTTATGTCTCTTCAAATCAAAAACATTAAATGATGTAAACGTATGGGTTGAAACAGTCTGAGTCACTGAAAAGCAAAACTACTGCATAAGACACAGCAAAATCGTGTGCCCCGATTGTAAAAAAATGGTAAGAATATGTCTTTGATGCATGCATGCTTCATATACACAACATAAATATCAAATCACTTATCATCATTCTTAATTTATAATTGCCTATTAATCCATGAGATTCAACTGTCTCTAAAGACATAAAACTTTCGATATTTGAATAAGTCTCTGCCTTAAATTGTCTGCTTCGGTAATTTCATTATGTTAGATGTCTCCGTATATGCATAATTCACAGATAAATACTTTAAGTAGGAAGCTTTTTGTCTTCAGTATTCAGAAGATTAAGTAAAGATGGTTAGGGCAATGGAGATCATCTAAAGAAAATATAAAAGACTTTTTGTCTTTCACAGTGTCCTTTTAAAAAAAAACTAAATTTCTAAAATTGCTAAACTCAGCATTTGAAAAGATGAATTCATTCTAGCCACAGAGAGGAGATGCAAGAACCAGTCAACTGTGTGAACTGAATAAAACCCTTGTCTAAAACTCCATGAACAGATTTTTTCACCTGTTCTTACAGTGAAGCTTACTAGGGTACAGTGGGCATCTAGCCAGCAGCAGAGAGGCTGCAAGAAAAGAAAAATGCAAGAGGAGAACAAGTAATTCACTAAAACAAATTTACTGGAAACCTTTGGGCAGCTGCCAACCAGGATGAAAGCAAAGCAGAAAAACAAATTATATCAACATGACTTTACCAATGGAAAACAGGTATGAAAAAGGTAGTAAGCTTCTCCAAAAGGTTATTACAAGTCCATATTTTGGAATAAAGACTGGCAGTCTCAAAAGTCAAACCCAGTTGTGATGTTTTAACATATCTGAGGATGTTATATCATAGATATATTTTCCCATAAACATTATATAATAGATGACAATTAGATCATCATGCCAAAAGCAAGTTCCATCAGCAACAGTGCATGCAATAGCTATAACTGTCTGATGATACAGTGGTCTCTGTGTAAAATGACATATCTAGGGGAAAGTACATTCCCATTTCCATCTTGAGAGACCAGGATCCTCTTTTCTATAGCTACAGAGGAGGAGGATTTCTGCTAGTAGGGGAAATCTTCTATCAAGAGTGTCTTCAGGACATGAATCCTTTCCTACAAGGTGGGCTCTGAGAATAGAGAAGCAGATATTAGGCAATGTTAGTGGTTACCATGGGGTGACCTCAGGGCTTAATGTTCAAGAGTATGAACAAGATATTCATAAACAGCCTCAGATAGCTGTCATTTTTATCTTTTTAACTTTTGAAAGGGGGAATGCTATGATTCTTTTTTCCAGCTGCGAGAATCAGTGGCCTGCTTTATTTTTCATTTTCATTACCTCTTTCCAAAAATTATGGTATGTTTTTGTTCAAATTACTGTAGAAAATTATACAGCATTCATTCCTTCCTTGTATCTTTGTCAGGTACACAGATATTTCTACATTCATTTATTGCTTATAAAAAGAGGTAAATAGGTAAATAGTAAATTTATCCTCCTAGACACTCCTCTTTTTTAAATTAGGAGCTTTAAATAGGGTAACTTTGGAACATAGTATTGCATGAATGATTGTATTATATTAACAAGAGAAAAGCATACAAATTTTACGATTTTTACATGTACACGGGAATCTTCAAAATGAAAGTAAATATCCAAAGAAGCCAGCAAGTTCTTTTTAAACAAAGAATAATAAATTATTGGCATTTGATAAGAAAGTGGTGCTTAGGCTAGTAGAAATAAATTGTGGAACTGTGACTAGGAAATATATAGGGGAAACTAACAGAAAATAAGGGTTATTCTATTAGATTTGTTTGTACTGGTCTGTTTTAGCATTGACTCTCAGTCTCTGGTGATAATGTTCTCTAAAATGTTCCAATTTCCATTGGAAATTTTATGATCTGCTTTCAGGTAGAAAGGAAAGAGTATAGAGCTCTTAATGGTGGGTGCTATTTTCCAAATGCCTTCACCTCAAAATAATCAATATGCCTGCAACAAATTAAATATTTATGTTCCCCCCACATTCATATGTTGAAGTCCTAACCCCTGATATGATGGTGTTATGTGGTGGGGCCTTTGAGAGGTAATTAGCTCATGACAGTGGAACCCTCATAAATGGTATTAGTGCCCTTATAAAAAGAGACCCAAGAGAGCTTTCTAGACCTTCTTCTGTCATGTGAGGATACAATAAGAATTTAGCAGTCTGCAGACTGGAACAGAACTCTCACCAGAACTGACCATGCTGGCACTCTGATTTCAGACATCTAACCTCCAGAACTGTTAAAATTTCTGTTTATAAGCCACCTAATATATACTTTGTTATAGTAGCTCTAACTGGCTAAGACAGAAATGTGTATCCAGAAGCAAGATGCTGCTTTAATAGATACCTAAAAATAATATGACTTTGGAATTGGGTAATTGGTAGAAATCAAAACTACAGGGTCTTCTAGCAAGACAGTCTTATGTAACACAATGTAATCATAGGAGTGATTTCCCATTTCCTTCCTGTTTACCTTAATTTGCATTTATTACGTTTCTTAGGTCTGAAGATTTTGTTTGTACCATATTTGAAAGCAAATTGATCTCTGTATTTCAATAATGACAATTATAGAGTGTACCATTTGAAACTGGACCACAGTTCATTGATTTTTGTCCTGATCTTCAGTAATTTTTCTCTCTATTGGAACAGTTTCTATTGCTATATCTTCATGTTTATTAATTTTTTCTTTTGTAGTAGCTAATCCACTGTTAATCCTAGCAAGTAGGTATTTCCTGTCAGAAACTGTATTTTTCCTCTTGGGAAGTTTGAATATGTCTTTTATTTACCCCTTTTTTCTTTAACATGCTCATGAATTTTTCTACCTTTTTGAATACACAAAATATAGTTATAATAACTTCTTTATTGTTTTTGTCTACTTATTCTCTGTGTCATTCCCAAGTCTGTTTCTACAGACTTATTTTTCTTATCATTTTCTTATTTTCATCATTTTTGTGTGTGGTAATTTTTTTTGTTTGCTGGGTCTGGTGAATTTTGTCTTGCTGGTTGCTGAATACTTTTATGTCCTCTTAAATATACCTGAGGTTTCTTTCAGGATATGGTTAAGTTACATGGAGTCAGTTTTATCTTTCCAAGGCTTGAGAATATCAAGAGAATCCTGTGCAGATCTTTGGACCTCTCTTTGTGTGCAAATATCTCCTTACAGTGATGCTTTCTTTTCTTCTATAAATTCTTCTGCAAATTCCAACCAAATTGGCCTTGACTTCTTTTTTTTTTTTTTTTAAGATTTTATTTATTTATTTGAGAGAGAGAGAGCATGAGGGGGAGAGGGTCAGAGGGAGAAGCAGACTCCTCGCTGAGCAAGGAGCCCAATGCGGGACTCGATCCCGGGACTCCAGGATCATGACCTGAGCCGAAGGCAGTCGCCTAACCAACTGAGCCACCCAGGCGCCCAGGCCTTGACTTCTTAACTGTCTGTCCTCAACTGGGAAACATTCTGGGCTCTGCCTGAGTTCCCATTCATGTACTATCATCTACATACTCTCTCTAGGCAATAAACAGGCTTACCCTTAGGAATCCCCTTGCTGGAGATCACTGCCTTGTGCTGCATATTTTCAAATTTCATTTTGTCTCTTTGTGTTTGCTTGTTTAAATAGGGATGGCACATTCAGTAGTTCCTGTTACTCCATCATGGTTAGAAGTAGAATTCAACAGATTATGAATAATTATTGCTGTCTGAATCATTCCATATTGCAAATATAAAATGAAGACCTGAAATTGAGAGAGTTCACAGAAAACTGAGTCTGCAAATAAAGTTAATCACAGTGCCAGTGTAGGTCCAGAGAAGTACTGGAAACTGACAAACAAGGAAAAGATAAAACCAACGAACAGAAAATTTTCCCAGTACTAAGAAGTCATAACAAGGCTATTAGTCCTAATATGGTGGGAAAACCATAGACCAGAACCAGAGATGAGGTTTACATATTCAGTAGGTCAGGAGACAAAATCAGGTCAAAGATACTACTTACAAAGAAGAGCACTGCCACACTCAATTCTTTCCAAAGTACAGCCCAAATGACCAAGATACCTGTACATTTTATTTTATTATTTTTTAAGTTTTTATTTAAATTCTGGTTAGTTTACATACAGTATAATATTAGTTTCAGGTGTACAATTTAGTGATTCAACACTTTCAGAGAACACCCAGCGCTCATCACAAGTGCCCTCCTTAATCCCCATCACCCATTTAACCCATCCCCCCACCCACCTCCATTCTGGTAACCATCAATTTGTTCTCTATTGTTAAGAGTATGTTTCTTGGTTTGCCTCTCTCTTTTTTCCTTACAATTATTTTGTTTCTTAAATTCCACACGAGTGAAATCATATGGTATTTGTCTTTCTCTAACTGACTTACTTTGCTTAGTGTAATACACTCTAGGTCCATCCATATCATTGCAAATGGCAAGATTTCATTCTTTTTGATGGCTGAATAATATTCCTGTGTGTGTGTGTGTGTGTGTGTGTGTGTGTGTGTGTGTGTGTGTGTGTGGCATCTTTCTCCATTCATCAGTCAATGGACATTTGGGCTCTCCATAATTTAGCTATTGTTGGTTTAATGCTGCTATAAACATTCGGATGCATGAATACTAAAACATTTGAATTAGTATTTTTATATCCTTTGGGTAAATACCTACTAGTGCAATTGCTGGATCATAGGGTAGTTCTCTTTTTAACTTTCTGAGGAAATTCCATACTGTTTTCCAGAGTGGCTGTGCCAGTTTGCATTCCTACCAACAGTGCAAGAGTGTATTCCCCTTACTCCACATCCTTGGCAACATCTGTTATTTCTTGTGTTGCTAATTTTAGCCATCTGACAGGTGAGAGGTGATATCCCATTGTAGTTTTGATTTGCATTTCCCTGATGATGACTGCTGTTGAGCATATTTCCATGTGTCCATTGGTCATTTCGATGTCTACTTTGGAAAAATATCTATTCATGTCTTCTGCCCATTTTTTACCTGGATTATTTAGTTTTACCTAGTTTTACCCTACCTTTATAGAAGTTCTTTATATATTTTGGATACAACTTTATCAGATACACTTTATCAGATATGTCATTTGTATATACCTTCTCCCATTCTGAATGTTGCCTTTTAGTTTTGTTGATTGTTTCCTTCACTATGCAGAAGCTTTTTATTTTGATAAAGTCCCACTAGTTTATTTTTTCCTTTTGTATCTCTTGCCTCAGTAGACATATCTAGTAAGAAGTTGCTATGGCTGATGTCGAAGAGGTTATTGTTTGTGTTCTCCTCTAGGATTTCAATGGTTTCTTTTCTCATATTTAGGTCTTTATCTATTTTGAATTTATTTTTGTTTGAAGGTATAAGAAAGTGGTCCAATTTCATTTTTTTGTATGTTGCTGCCCAGTTTTCTAAACACCATTTGTTGGAAACACTATCTTTTTTCCATTGGATATTCTTTGCAGCTTTGGCAAAGTTTAATTGATCATATAGTTGTGGGTTTATTTCTGGACTTTCTATTCTGTTCTATTGATGTATGTGTCTATTTTCGTACTAGTACCATACTGTTTTGATCACTACAGCTTTTAATATAACTGGAAGTCTGGAATTGTGATGCCTCCAGCTTTGCTTTTCTTTCTCAAGGTTACTTTGGCTATTTGGGGTCTTTTGTGGTTCTATACAAATTTTAGGAGAAAGAGCAGTACAAAGTCAAGTACTAAGGCAAAATAACTAGGCAAGTTTATATGAAGTGTTTGCATAAAACTAGAAGGTTCGAAGCTTTTTTTAAGATTTATTTATTTGGGGGGGAGGGCAGAGGGAGAGGGAGAAAAAGCCTTAAGCAGATTCCTCACTGAGCACAAAGCCAGACATGGGGCTTGATCTCAGGACCCTGAGATCATGATCTGAGCTGAAACCAAGAGTCAGTCACTTAACCAACTGCACCACCCAGGTGCCCCAAAGATTCAGGGCTTTTATATGGCACCTATAGAGGCAAAAATAATTCCAGAGTAATAGCTGAGATAAAGTAAATAATAAGAAGACCTGGTTGAAGCAAGAGGCAGGGGGACAGTGTCAAAAATCTATAACTGAAAGGTAGAACCTGATCTATCATAAGGAAATTAGATTTGGTAATTATTATTTCCACATTCAGGTCTTGTTTTATTTAGATCATTTAAAGAATAAATGATACAAAAATTAAGTGATACATGTAGAAAATAATCAAAAAAAATATTCACTTTATTTTTGCTCTCCATTTATGTAGGACATAAAATGAGTTAACTGAAATTTTTCATCTGAAAAGGAAGAAAGCAAATTTTACATTTTTAATAGACTGTTTCCACAAAGTTAACTAAATAAATTTTAATAATTTCATTATTTATTAGGAAGGATAAATACACTTGTTATATTAAATTTACTTTTACTAATGTGAAAGTGCAGAATTTAAACTAATCCTGAAAATGATAGGAACATAAAAGTTGAATATAAACAAGTTTAATAAATTCTAACAAGAAACCAAAAAATAGGTTAGAAATACTCCTAGTTTTTCAGTAATAAGGGCACAGAAAGTAAGAAACATCTCAAGGAAAGAGAATGCTTTGAATGGGAGAAGGAAGAGAAATTGTTTGGGAACAGAAGATACATAACATTTTGTTTTTGTTATAAATAGAGGCCAATTTCATAGCAAAAAAAAGTGCAAAATATAAATTACTATTTTAAATCATTTTAAGGTATTTTAAAAAGCAACAATATGTGCTGAAATTTTTTTGTATTCCATGGTTTTGACAGGAAACCATTTCAAGTTTTTGATTTGGTAAGTAGGATATGGTAAAAAAACAACAACACTGCCATGATAAATTTTATTTCTTTGGGGTAAGAAAAACATATTTTAGAACAAAAAATTACCTCCAAATTGTTTTCTTTAAAAATATAGCCAGATGCTATACTTTGAAAGATTAAGTTTGATTAGAAAGGAATTCAGTATTTTGAATATTGCTCTACAATACCACAACTTTGAAATTATGTAGTTCATCTGTTAAATCTATATTTCCAATTTTTATCATGGTCATCATAGCATATGCCCCTGGACTAAGAAGATACTATACTCCTTCTACAATTCTACTAGAATATACAATAGAGAAATGTAACTATTTTTTTCTATAGAAAATGGAATGTCAAATCTTAATCATATATATTTCAATACCCTTATATTTATTTAGTAAAAAAAAACTGCACTTCTGATAAAATTTTACTAATTTACCTTGAAAAGCACTTCTTATCTAATCACTCCCTTTTAATAACTTTAGCACCTTGATTTTTTTTTCTGCAAAATATTTTACATTCAATACATTGAAATAACTGATTGATACCTTTTTCCCCCCACACACAAAAAATATTTTAAGATATGATAGAATCCAAGGACTTTTTTTGTTAAGCCAGGCAATATAACAATTAAAAATTATTGACTTTTGCTAAAGGCTTAACTTTGTAAATTTTATTATTGCATGGAATTAAATAATGAAGAAAGCACAGCATACCCAGTGGTATACATTATAACAGCAGTTGCAGAGGGACACGGAGTGTGTTAGAGTTGTTTTCTAGCCTCTAGAATTTGAAATGGATAATGCATTTGACCCTCCCAACACAGTGGACTCACTATCCCCAGAGAGCACTTTCACTGGCTTGTTAATCTCTGTCTAAGTAGTAACCTGTGCACCAGTTATAATAAAGATCAAGTTGGTTAAAGTAGCTCTGGTCCTAGTTTAATTCATAAATACTTCTGGCAACAGAGATAAAACCAGAAAATACCCAGAGGTAGCTAAGCAACTGCAGAGTGAAGATAAAATTATTCAACTTAGTGGAATTGCTGAATTTAAGGCCAATATAGACATTTTATCAGTTTATCCTGAAATAAATTGAAAAATGTAGTACTTCAAATAATATATTGTAGAAGACGAAGTGTTTAACTTGCTGTTATGGGTGTAGCTGTCAGTAGACCTCTGTAATACTCACTGAAAAGAGAAAGTAAGTGATGAATCTTTCAGAGATATGACTGTAATTCTTCAAAAAATATCTTGAAAGAAAGTCATTGCTTACTGTATATTTAGTATTAACAAATATTTCCAGCTATCAAAATATTAACCATTGTGCACAGGTACAAACTTAGGTTTACTGAAATATCAATGCCAATTTTCAGTTTAATTCCACATGTATATTAAGTACAGCTATACAAAATAGATATGGCAGTTCTTATCATCCCCATTTCACAGATAAGAATACAAAGAGCAAGAGGAGATAATTGAGATATTCTCAGGTTCCCAGAGCTACTTATAGATATGATAAAACCTAATAATCTCCTCATTGTGTCACATTTCCAGTTATGAATAACTAATTGGAAATGATTAATTATTCATATAACTGTGCTTTCCTGAGAGAAGCATATTTCTAAGGAAAAGCCTATTTTTATCAAAGGAATGGTTTAAAATCCTAAAATCATGCTAGTTTATGCTTTTTAATGAATTATGGCCAACTTTTCATTTTGATTTAAAAAATGTCATTTGACAATTGAACAGGCTATAAATAAACTGTAGTTTATCCTCTCCTTTGGGTTGTATTATATATATATATAGTAACTCTCTGAAGTTGGTGAGTTCTGCAGAAATGTGCTTATACATTGTGATGGATCTGGAATTCCTACAAAACTCAGAGGGCCCAACTTTTCTCCAGAAGTTAATGAAGAGGTAGGGGCTCCATCTATTCCACAAAGACATATCAGATCCTCCCCCCTCTTTTTTTTTTTTTTTTTCCTGTTTCTGTGTGCCACACTTTGGTATGAATTTGCTTCTAATAGTGCATACCTATGGCTCAGGCTGGAGAACTAACATTGAGCCACTGGAGCACCTATCCCTTTACCTACAAATGTAGAGAGCTGGCAGTGCCTAAGTGTTTCCACCTCAGAATATGAATGATGTTCCCTTGATTCTGTGCAGGACAACTCTTAAGCATAAAACTCCTTCGCTGAAATGACACTGAAATCAGACTTATCCTGACTTTCACACTATACTGGCCTCTTACTCATGTTTGACAAACTTCCCCTACTCTTTTTCCAGATTTTCATAATATGTCACTTGCACATGAGTCCCTATTTCAGGTTGAGGTACCAAGCCAAAGACAGTAGAAAATTCACAACCATTCCAGTGTAGCAGTGGACCTAAACATTTGTCTCTAAACAAAACACATTCTCCTGGGTAGTGCCCAAGATATTGTCAACATTTATCTCTTTGTTTCTCCATTGTCCTATGTGGCAAGGATGACCTAATTAGTATTTTTTAAAAAGTTTCCTTCTGAAGAAGTTAATAGATTTCAGTGTTTATAGTCAAGTTTTATTGGCCTGACAGTCATTCTTCCACAAATAAAATTTACTGTATTGCTTTCAACAAAAATATTCCTTTCAAATTATTTGGATAAGACACAGTGGAACCCAGGGGGTCTGGGTGGCTTGGTCAGTTAAGCGTCCGACTCTTGGTTTTGGCCTGGGTTGTGATCTCAGAGTTGTGAGATAGAGCCCTGTGTCAGGCTCTGCGCTCAGCATGGAGTCCACTTAAGACTCTCTCACCACCTCCTTCTGCTCCTCCTCGCCCCCCAAAATAATTAAATCTTTATAAAAAAAGACAGTGGAAACCTTTAAACTAAGAACAAAAATTAATAGCATGGATATAATTTCATATAAATAAAGAATTCTGACCAATACTTCATTTGGAGGTTGTTTTTTTTTTTTTTATAAATTACACTCAGGTTGCAACTGATGATATGAGATACTTTGCTAAATCATTTAAACTCTTAAAGAATTAAAAACATTTCCCAGAATTTCTTGAAAGACATCATCACTCTGTTGCAGATTAACTGGATTGAGGACTCTTCCTCATGCTTAGACTATAATGATACTTTTTATATTTATTCATTTATTTATTTATTTTTTATTTCAAGCATTTCTATTTTATTTTTTATTACTTTGTTAATCACCATACATTACATCAGTTTTTGATGTAGTGTTCCATGATTCATTGTTTACATATAACACCAGTGCTCCATGCAGTACGTGCCCTCTTTAATACCCATCACCAGGTTAACTCTAGAACCCTCCCCTCTAGAACCCTCAGTTTGTTTCTCAGAGTCCATAGTCTCTCATGGTTCGTCTTCCCCTCCAATCCCCCCCCCCTTTATTTTTCCCTTCCTGCTATCTTTTTCTTTTTTTTTTAACATATAATGTATTATTTGTTTCAGAGGTACATGTCTGTGATTCAACAGTCTTACCCAATTCACAGCACTCACCATAGCACATACCCTCCCCAATGTCTATCACCCAGATGCTTTTTAATTAAAATAATTTATATTATCAGCCTAGTCATTTCTAATAATTACATACTCTTATTCATATTTTTACAGAAGAAGTAAATGAAATTCAAAAAAAACTTCAGGTTGTTAAAAGTTATATGGTAGTAACTCAATGAGGTCTTAAATATATGGATTTATAAATTCAAAAAACTAACTTTCAAGAAGGGTTATTTAAGCAAAAACTCAAGTAATACAGATAAAACAATTTTGCTCATAATATCCAGATAACTCTTACAAATGTAAGAGTCCATATTCTGTTCCAATAATATGGATTTTACATATGCAGCAGATATGTATATGGCAACCTCAGGTGTATACTCTATAGCATATTTTTAAATGCTTATAACTTAAATAAAACACAAATCCAAGCTTTCCTTCTTTAAGGTTGTAAGAAATTAATCTACATCATTACTAATAGCTTTCAAACTCTCCTTCTCTGTAGAGGTTTTCAAGGCCCCAGGGTCATATTTAAAGACAAACTTTAGGAGGTCTGTAATGATTCATTTGTCCACTAGCGTTGTACATAAGAAGCTTATTGTCTTAGCCTTTAGAATATGAGCAGGTTAAGCAGCTCTGCCATTCACATACCACAGTAGGTAGCTAGGGAGTTGCTGGTGAGACTTGGCTAACAGTGCCCAAGATACAACTTCTTGACATCCATCCTCTTTGCTCTCTTGGTATATCACTCAGTCAATGGTACATAGTGAGTTTTTCCCCTGTTTTTTGGGCATTCCAATTATACCAGTTTCTTAGGGCTGCCATAACAAAATACCACAAAACAAGTAGCTTAAAAAAAACAGAAATTTATTCTCTCACAGTTCTAGAGGCTAAAAATCTGAAACCAAGGTGTTGGCAGGGTTGGTTCTTTCTAAAGGCTCAGAATCTGTTCTATGTCTCTCTTAATTTCTGATGATGACCCAAATACCTGGTGTTCCTTGGCATGTTCATACATCACTTTATCTCTGTCTCCATCTTCACATGACATTCTCCCTGCATGTCTCTTCTCTTCTTATAAAGACACCAGTTACGGGTGTTAAATTGCATTGGTACTGGGTTAGGGCCCACTCCAATGACCTTGTCTTAACTTGAATACGTCTGTAAAGACTCTATTTTGAAATAAGGTCACAGTCACAGATACTAGAAGTTAGTACTTAAACATGTTTTTTGGGGAAACACAACTGAACCCATAACAACAAACTTCAGCTTTAATTTCCATCTGATTAAACTTCTCCCCCTCTTCCTATTCTCAATGGCACTCCTTTCTACATTTCTTCTTCTCCTCAATGAACACTTGCATAATTGTTTGGAGAAATTCAGATTTCTCTCTCTCTCTCTCTCTCACACACACACACACAAAACAACATATGAAAGGAGTAACTAATTAGACTTGGATAATGAGGATAAAAAATAAATTCTGGGGGCGCCTGGGTGGCTCAGTCATTAAGCGTCTGCCTTCGGCTCAGGTCATGATTCCAGGTCCTGGGATCGAGCTCCGCATCGGGCTCCCTGCTCCGCAAGAAGCCTGCTTCTCCCACTCCCACTCCCCCTGCTTGTGTTCCCTCTTTCGCTGTGTCTCTGTCAAATAAATAAAATCTTAAAAATAATAAATAAATAAAATAAATAAATAAATTCTGAAAACTCTAAAAGAGAGTTTTCTTAAAACTGATCATTAATATAGAGAAAAACATGTTTGCATAAAATAAAAATGGCAACTTGCCATTTACAAACACTGACCCCAACTTTGAGGTCAGGAATATAGCTTATTAGTCATTTAACTACATAAAACATAGAATCGGAGGGGAAGATGAAACATGAGAGACAATGGACTTTGAAAAACAAACTGAGGGTTCTAGAGGGGAGGGGGATGGGAGGATGGGCTAGCCTGGTGATGGGTATTAAAGAGGGCACATTCTGCATGGAGCACTGGGTGTTATATGCAAACAATGAATCATGGAACACCACATCAAAAACTAATGATGTAATGTATGGTGATTAACATAACATAATAATAAAAAAATAAATAAATAAAGTCCTTTTTAAAAAAACAGACTGATGAACAACTGAAATTTGATGAAATATGACAAACTACTTATGGATAGTAACTAAATTAAATATTTCATTGAACACTGTCTATAAAACAGTACTGATCAAAGATCTTCACTTGAAAGAAAAATATTTTATTCATTTTCAGAATATTCCCTAAAATAATTTGTATAATATATGGAAGGCTTTCTGAGATATGTCCAAGTATGTGTATATTAAGTAAATCAATCATGTGACAAATATTTATTGAACACCAACTATGTTCCAGGGACTACTGCAAATGTCATGATTATAGAATGATTAAAAAAAAGACTAATTTCTCCATAGAGCCTACATTCTAGCTGTGAATATTTAAGTAAAAATGGAAATTATGTGAAATGATGTCAGAGATAGGAAGTAAAAAAAATTTTTAAAAATTTATATAATGTTCCAGGGGTCAGGGAATTAGAAGTTTAAGGGAAAAGATTATATTTGAGTCAAGATGTGAAGAGATATGAGGGAGTAAGCTTCATGGATATCTAGAGGAAGTTTAAATATCTTGAAAATAAATGTACTAGAATATCTGAGGATCACTGAAGAAGCCTACATGGATTGGGCAGAGTGAGTCAGAGAGTAAAGGAGGTAAAATATGAGATAAAAGAGTCCTCTTGGTCACTGTAGGGAATATGCTTTATACTTTGTGTGAGTTGGGAAGCCAACGGAGGTATGAGCACAGAAGTGAAGATTTCATTTTACAGGACAGCAGGATTGCTCTAGCTACTCTGGTGAAAATAAACTTTATGAGGAGAAACAGAAATATTGTGATCTGTTAGGAGGCTATTGCAGTAATCTAGATAAGAGATTATGGTAGTTTAGACCAGGTGTAGCATTAGAGGTGATAGGAGGGTGGATGTCTCTAAATATAATTAAATATAAGGAAGAGACAAAGGAATTTGTGGAAGATTAGATTTATGACCTGAGAAAAAGAGAAGTTAAGGAAAATTTTAAGGTTTTTGGCTTAAGCAACTTAAAGGATGTGGTTGACATTATATGGAATTAAAGGCTGAGAAAGGAATAGGCTTATGGGGGAATATGTAGTACAGTTTTAAACATGTTAAGTTTGATATGCCAATTTTACTTCCAAGTGAATGTGTCAAGCAGTTGGAAGTAAATGTGTAGCTCAAGAGGTCGGGGATGTAGATATAAATATGCTAGTTGTCAGTGTGGACAGATAATTAAAGTCATGATGTTAAAAGAGATAGATATTCCAGAAATTGCATGTAGAAAGCAAAGAGAAGTGTTTCAAGACTGAGCCCTTTATCATAAGGGATAGACTCTTAAGAGAATAAAAAAATGAAGAAAAATTTTCAAAGGATACTGAAAATTAGCTCGTGGTATGAAAGGACCAAAAACATAATGGTATTGATCTAGAAGCAAAGTGAGGAAAGACCTTGAAAGGAAAAGTGTGATCAGAAGTCGAATGTTGGTTATAAATAATGAAAGATGAGAGCTAAGAACTGATTTTTGGACTAAGCAATTTTTAGGTCAAATTTTGATAGAAGCAGTTTCTGTGCAGTAATACAATCAGAATGGGAAGACTGGAATTTGAGATAATAAATATAGACAACATTTTCAAGGAGTTTTGTCACGAAGGATCATGTATTAGATAAATGAGATTGATGGCAATAAAAGTAGAGGGTCTACATTTTACTTTACTTCCATCTTACAAGTTAGCTTGCTACAATTTCATGAATGCTAGTAGAAGACCCCAGCACTCTGGGTCAGAAATGAAAGTTTATTATTCACAGCAATAGCAGTAGCTATAGTTTCATCATTTTTATGTCTATCCTCTGAGCACTAATTCCCACATGCAGGGGCTTGAGTTACATAAGATGCCTGAGTTTAAGGAACCCGAGTCTTCTATAAAAGACTACAGGAAAGTTTTCCCTTTGCTCTGGTAGGAGACACAACCTTTTTGCCCAAATCTGCTTCCCATACGAACATTCTTGTAAAAAGAACAGTCTGTACTTCAGTTTGCAAGATGGGTACAAACTGATAGACTCATAGGTTGTCTCCTAACAATTATTAGAGGATTTACTTTAATAAAAATTAACTGTATTTTTGTTATGTTGATAGAAATAATTCAATATGGAAGGAAAAATTTATGATACAGGGAAAAAAGTACATTTTTAGAGTGATATACTTGATGAGAGATACAAGCACATGAAACATAATGTACAACTGAATGATTTGGCCCTCAGGTACCTCTATCAATAGATCATCCATGGTAATAGTAAGGAAGGCAGAGCACATATACGCACGTATTCATAGTGGGATACCTCTGAAATATTATAGGTTCACTTCCAGACCATGACAATGAAGTGAGTCATATGAAATTTTTGGTTTCCCAGTGTATATAAAAGTTATGTTTACACTGTGTAGTCTATTAAGTGTGCTATAGCTTTATGTCTGAAAAAAAAAATGTACCATACCTTAACTAAAAAATACTTGATTGCTAAAGAATGATAAGCATTATGTGAGCTTTCAGCAAATCACACTCAATTTGCTAGTAGAGAGTTTTGCTCCAATGTTGATGGCTGCTGACCGATCAGGGTGATGGTTTTTAAAGGTGGCTGTGAAAATTTTTTAAAATACAACAACAATGAAGTTTGCTGCATCAATTCATTCTTTCTTGAATGATTTTTCTGTAGAATTCAAAGTTGATTGATAGCATTTTGCCCACAGTAGAATTTCTTTCAAAATTAAGGTCAATCCTTTCAAACCCTGCTACTGCTTTACCAACCAAGTTTATGTAACATTCCAAATCCTTCATTATCATTACAACAATCTTCACAGCATCTTCACCCAGAGTGGATTCCATCTCAAGGGGCACATGTACCCCAATGTTTATGGCATCAATGTCCACAATAGCCAAAATATGGAAAGAACCCAGATGTTCATCATCAGGTGAATGGATAAAGAAGATGTGATATATATATATATATATATATATATATATATATATATATATATATATATATATATATGCGCATTGGAATATTACCCAGCCATCAAAAAGAAGTATCTCCATTTCAATGATATAGGTGGAACTATAGGGTATTATGCTAAGCAAAATAAGTCAGTCAGAGAAAGACAAATGCCATATGATTTCATTCATATGTGGAATTTAAGAAACAAAACAGATGAACATAGGGAAAGGGAAGGAAAAATAAAATAAGATGAAAACAGAGAGGGAGGCAAACCATAAGAGACTCTTAACTATAGGAAACAAACTGAGCGTTGCTGGAGGGGATGTGGGTGGGGGAATGGGGTAACTGGGTGATGGACATTAAGGAGGACACTTGATGTAATGACCACTGGGTGTTACATGCAACTTATGAATCACTTAAATTCTACCCCTGAAACTAATAATACAGTATATGTTAACTAAATTGAATTTAAATAAAAATTTTTTAAAAAAGAAACTACTTTCTTCGCTCATCCATAAGAAGCAAATCTTCAGCTGTTAAAGTTTTATTAAGGGATTGCAGCAATTCAGACAAATTTCAGGCTCTACTTCTAGTTTTAATTCTCTTGCTACTTCTACCACATCTGCAATTACTTCCTCCACTAAAGTCTTCAACTCTTCAAAGTCACCCATGAGGGTTGGAATTAACTTCTTTTAAACTTCTGTTAATGTTGATATTCTGACCTCTTCCCATGAATCACAGATGTTCTAAATGCATCTAGAATGGTGAATCCCTTCCAGAAGGTATTTAATTTATTTTGCCCACATCCTTTAATGGAATAACTACTTACGGCAGCTACAGCCTTGTGAAAGGTATTTCTTAAGTAATAAGACTTGAAAGTAAAAAGTGCTCTGTGATCCATGGGCCACAGAATGGATATTGTGTTAGCAGGCATGAAAACAACATTAATTTCATTGTGCATCTCCATCACAATTCTTAGGTGACCACATGCATTGTCAATGAATAGTAATGTTTTGAAAGCAATCTTTTTTCCAAGTGCTAGGTCTTAAAGTGGGCTTAAAATATTCAGTAAACCATGTTATAACAGATGTGATGTCTTATAGGTTTTGTTGTTCCAATTATAGAGCATAGGCAGAGTAGATTTAGCATAATTCTTAAGGGCTCTCAGATTTTTTTTTTTTTTTTTGAGTGATAAACAAGCATAGGCTTCAACTTAAAGTCACTACCTACATTAGTCACTAACAAGAGACTCAGCCTGTCCTTTAAAGCTTTGAAGCCAGGCATTGAATTCTCCCTAGCTATGAAAGTCCTAGATGGCATCTTCTTCTTCTTCTTCTTTTTTTTTTTTTTTAAGATTTTTATTCATTTGTTTGAGAGACAGAGAGAGCACAAAGGGAGAGTGAGAGGGAGAAGCAGACTCCCGCTCATCAGAGAGCCTGATGTGGGACTCAATCTCAGGACCCTGAGATCATGACCTGAGCCGAAGGTAGACGCTTAGCTAACTGAGCCACCCAGGAGCCCAGCATCTTCTTCTGATAGAGGTTGTTTCTTCTGTATCAGAAATCTGTTGTTTAGTGTAGCCACCTTCATTAATGACCCTAGCTAGGTCTTTTGGGTAACTTGCTGCAAGTTCTACATCAGTGCTTGCTGCTTCACCTTGCACATTTATGTTATGGAGAGAGCTTCTTTCCTTAAAACTCATGAACCAATCTCTGGTACCAGTTTCAAACTTTTCTTCTGCAACTACCTCACCTCTCTGAGTCTTCATAGAATTGAAGAGGTTAAGGCCTTGCTCTGGATTAAGCTTTGGCTTAAGAGAATGTTATGTCTGCTTTGATCTTCTACTCAGACCACTAAAACTTTCTCCATATCAGCAATAAGGCTGTTTTACTTTTTTACTAATTGTGTGTTCACTGGAGTAGCACTTTTAATTTCCTTCAAGAACTTTTCTTTTGCATTCACAACTTGGTTAACTATTTCACATAAGAGGCTTAGCTTTTGGCATCTCTCAGCTTTTGACTAAGTTTATACATTTCTAGATTCTGATTTAAAGTGAGAGCCATGTGATTCTTCCTTTCACTTAAACACTTAGAGGTCATTTAGGGTTATTAATTAGCATAATTTCAATATGGTGTTCAGGAAGTAGGGAGGCTTAAGGAGGAGAAAAATGGGGAATGGTAGGTTGGTGGAGCAGTCAGAATACATACAATATTTATCAATTAACTTTGCCATCTTACATGGGATATTTCATGATGCCCCATAACAAATACAATACTAACATCAAAGATCACTGATTAAAGGTCACCATAATAAATATAATACTAATGACAAAGTTTGAAATATTATAAGAATTATCAAAATGTGACAGAGACATGAAGAGAACAAATGTTTTTGGAAAAATGGTGCTGATAGACTTGCTCAACACGGTTGTCAAAAGCCTTTAATTTGTAAAAAATGCAGTATCTGCAAAGCACAATAAAATAAAGTGAAGCACAATAAAATGAAGTATACCTTTTTAAGTGGTATTGGGAGTTGGTGGAAGTTGTCTTCTGATTGCTCCTATTTTCTTAGTGAAATAGAAGTTAAGGTAAACAGCTGAGAATGAGGATTGGACATAATGCATAAGAAATTTTGGAGAGAGAAGATATGAAAGGGTTATACAGGAAATCACTGAAAGAGACTGAAGAGATGAAGAAAAGTTAGGCCAGGGTATTAATTCCTCAAAATATACTTTCTCTCAGGGACGCCTTCAGTTGGCTGGATCTCTGAAGTGGAAATCACTACTCCTCTTAAGACAGACTTTTCTTCATTTGGTTTCTATTAACCTTTCTCTGTCCTTGACCTTTCAGGCTTAGGCTTGGTAAAATGTTTGCTACCACTAGTCCTAGACTACAGCACTGCCCCTTATGGTTACCATCTACACTGTACACACCTTTGAATCAGTTCCTTTACTTGAAAAAACAATGATTTAAAGTATCTTTATATGAGTGTGTGATCTCTTTTCTGTTGGAACCTGAATAACAAAACTACAGATATTATTCACTTGACATTTGTTCACTAAGTGAACTTATAGAAACTCTTTAAAGCTGGGATGAGTCCAGTTACACTAGAGTTAGCAGACTAAGTGTCTAAATGAGGTTAATTTGTCATGCTGTCTGATAACTGAGTCCATTCTCTCTGGTTTCCCTGGACAGTCTAACATGCTCAGTATCCTCCAGAGACAACTGCTCCTTCAAACTTATTACAGGACTTGTGCTAGTGCCAGCATGGTAGCAAAATTCCACTAAGAAGTTTGGTAGTTTTACCAACTGCCTTCCTGTCCTATTTAATCCATAATGACCTTCTTTGACTTTAACTAAAACATATTTATTTTCCTCATATTCCCCAAGAACATATATTTTTTTCTTAAAACTTTCTTTCACCATGTAGAAAGACTTTATCACGTTTAATTTTTGCCATCTATTCTTTTAAGTCCCCACTTTTCATCCTTCCTGATTTATCTTTAACTTCCAACCTCATCCTCTATTCTTCTTTACCATCTTTTAAAATTCTTACTCGAGGACATGTGAGGCTCAACAGTTAGAATATCTTGGATTTGTATTCTAGACCTGACTTTTGTTATGTTTGTTTATTAGTGCACATTATTAAACTTCTTTATTTCCTTCATTAATAATAATACTTTTCTCAAAGTGGTTTTATAAAGATTAAATATGACAATCTATGTAAAGGGAACATTACCAAATAAGAATTCAATATATGTTAGCTGCTTTTTCTTTTCTATCTATCCTTCATTTCATGGTTATCTATGCAGCTAAATTTCTAATATTAATACAATTTAATAATAGTATTTGTAACATTCAGCATATTTTTACAAGTACCATAAATGTATCACTAAGACTTTAGTAAATTTGAAAAGGAGTCATGTTTATAATTAAAATGCTATAGCTATATTTTGCTACTATAACATAAATTCCATGCGTACTAGTGAGAGGAATATGGGGATAGTCTTACAACTAAGTAAGCATCTGAGAATGGTGGATATTTTACCTTGAAAATGAAATATAATGCTAGATAAAATGAAGAAAAATTCTTTTTGATGAGATGAGAAAAAAAATACTGTCAAATGTATGATAAAAATCTGAGTTTAAATTTGAGAAAGAAAACTTTGTTTTGACATGTATATGTATAAAAAATAAACCAACAAGAAAAAGTCTTTTTTGTCTACCAATGTTTAATGGGTCTTTTTTTTTTTCATGGTTCCTTTTTAATACTGTGCTGCGTGAGCTCATCTCACTGGACAAACACCAGCTGAGCTTTTTCTGAAATAACATAGCAATGTAAAGTTTGACTTAAAAAAAGCACTGGATTTCATTCTGGACATGGAAAAAACTTCCTAAAGTAGTGGAAAGAAAACGACAAGAGTTCTACCTTGGTCTTCATACTTCTAAATGAATAATTCCATTTATTACTACAACACAATAAGATGGGCTCAAGAATAAGACTGACTTACCTGAAGTATAAATATAAATTTTAGTTGAATGATGAAATGATAAAAATTAAGATGCTGGCATTGCTTTTCCTTGGCAATGGTTCCAAAGTATAAGCTTTCAGTATTTAAGACTCACTAAAAGAATGAAGTATTTATACTCTACAAATAAAATAGATGATAATATTCTTCTGTTCATGTACATTCATATTTACCTGGGCTTAAGAAAGTGTTTGTAAAACTCAGTTGAAAGTATTTAATTCAGATAAACCGTTATTGGTTTATTATTATTATTGTAGTTCTATTCTAAGACACAAGATAAGAGACAAGTTATCACTAATCGGATAGATGTAGGAAAAATGCACATTTAGGTCACAATGAGGGTGCTTTGTTTTGGGGTTTTTTTTTGGTAACTGCAATCTAGAGATAGTAACCCAAGAATACTCATAAAATAGATACAAATACACAGCAAGTATAAAAACAATTTTATAATAATTTAGTTTTATTCTCTATTCTCCTAACAGAATAAATCTGTGTATATTTAAAACTAAGGATTTAATAATTTCTAGGATGCTCACTTTTTTCTAAGATTTTTATTTATTTATTTGACAGAGAGAGACACAGCGAGAGAGGGAACACAAACAGGGGGAGTGGGAGAGGGAGAAGCAGGCTTCCTGCCGAGCAGGGAGCCCAATGTGGGACTGGACCCCAGGACCCTGGGATCATGACCTGAGCCAAAGGCAGACGCTTAATGACTGAGCCACCCAGGCGCCCCACAGGATGCTCATTTTATTACATCACAGTGTAATGCCAAACCCATGATACTGATTTGCTATTTTCAATCAAAAATTATTTGTGAATTTGTACAGTGTGAAAGGCATTACTTTTTCCTGTGTATGCTTTTTTCTCCAAGTAGACATTCTTTGATGTCTAAAATTTTCAAGGAAAGTAAACTGTCCATGTTTAAATAATAGCTAGTTAGGCATTAAATACTAAACTCTATACAAAATTTTAAAAATTTGTGACATTCTTTTGCTCCCATGCAGCTGTGTGATGATATATATGTCACTCAGCTGAGCTTTAGTTAATTCATTTATAAAATGAGGGAAATTTAGATTATTTCTAAAGTAGATTTCAATTTAAAAAGATCAAAGAACAGAAAAAGAGAAAGTTAAATCGTTTTGTAGAATACTTTATAGTTTGTAAAATTAAATACATTTTTATTTATTTATTTTTATTAATTTATTTTTTAATTTATTTATTGGGCTGCTTGGGTGGCTCAGTCGTTAAGCGTCTGCCTTCGGCTCAGGTCATGATCCCAGGGTCCTGGGCCTGAGCCCCTCATCGGGCTCCCTGCTCCCCAGGAAGCCTGCTTCTCCCTCTCCCACTCCCCCCCCGCTTGTGTTCTGTCTCTTGCTGTGTCTCTCACTGTCAAATAAATAAATAAAAATCTTAGAAAAAAATTATTTATTTATTTTAGAGAGAGTGTGTGTGAGCAGGATGAGAGAGGGAGAGACTCAAGCACACTCCCTGCAGAATGTGGAGCTAGACACGGGGCTCAATCCCAGGACCTTGAGATCATGACCTGAGCCGAAATCAAGAGCTGGCTACCTGACGAGCCACACTGGTACCCCTGAAATACATTTTTAAAGAGGAATTTTCTTTTTTTTCTTTTTTTTTTTTAATTTCACTAAAAAGAAAAAGTCCAATTTCTGATTAAGGGCAGTAAATTGAAAACATCTACTGGAGCACCTGGGTGGCTCAGTCGGCTAGGAGTCTGACTCTTGGTTTTGGCCTAGGTTATGACCTCATGGGTCCTGAGATTAAACCCCAAGTGGGGCTCTATGCTCAAAGGGGAATCAGCTTGAAGGTTCTCTCCCTCTACCCCTCCCCCTCCCACAACTCACACACAGGGTGCTCTAAAATAAATAAATAAATCTTAAAAAAACCAAAACCAAAACCAAAACCATCTACCTGGGACTGAAAGCAGAATAATTTATTGAAATTCTTTATAAGAAACACTAGGTTTTAGAATCTTTTCCCTACTACCTTTCCTCTATAGCCAGAATACTGTCCTTGGCACTTGCCAGTAGGAAACAGGAGAATTATCTCTGGAGAGATAAACAGAGAACCTTTGGTATACCGAACCTCAAGTCACCACAAGGATTATGTGAAAGTATACAAAGGAGTCTGCCCTCACAGCTTGCTCCCCTTAGAGCTGGTGTTATTGTTGAGGGGCTTGAGTAGTCACACAGGGCCCACACTCAGAAGGATCTCACTCTTGTTTTAATGTTTTACTTCTGCTTTATTAAAATTCTTAATAATTTTTTTAAAAAGGGGTCACTGAAATTATGTAGCTGGTTCTGTTTCCCCTGCTTGCCACCAAATCTTGGTAGCCCGATTTATAATCTCTGCAAGAGATTGCAGAAAACCTCTCTGGGGAAAATTATTTTGCTGGAGAGAAAAAAATCTCATGATACTAAACCTGAGGGTTATCGTTGAAATGGCCAGGGCACTGCCCAATCAGCCTATAAACAGGCACACATTAAACAAGTCCCTCTACCACCATATACACATAGCTTCAAACAATATGTTATGTCTCACTCTCACATATGAAGAAGGAGCCAATAATTACCCAACATTGAAGAAAAATCTAAAACGTGGAAGAGAGTTGCCAAGACACACAAAACAAAAAAAAAAAAAAGAAAGAAAGAAAGAACTCTTAGATAAAGGCAAAATGCAGGGAGCATATTTTTAAATGTAAACAATGGATCGTGGATCACCACATCAAAAACCAATGATGTATTGTATGGTGACTAACATAACATAATAAAATTAAAAAAATATATATAAATATAAAAAATATTCAAAAATATGAATATTTCATCTATGAACTAAATCATACATTGTTATTTTAAAATCATAATAAAAAGAAACATTCTGAGAGAAAAAATAAGATCTTGGAAACATGATAGCAGACATTTAAAAATCACAATAGACATTAGAATGCATAACTGATTATATTTGCCTAATAAGAGACTTTTAAAAAAGACACACATAGGGCGCCTGGGTGGCTCAGTTGGTTAAGCGACTGCCTTTGGCTCAGGTCATGATCCTGGAGTCCCTGGATTGAGTCCTGCATCGGGCTCCCTGCTCAGCAGGGAGCCTGCTTCTGCCTCTGACTCTCCCCCCGCTCATGTGCTCTCTCTCTCGTTCTCTCTGTCTCAAATAAATAAATAAATAAATAATCTTAAAAAAAAAAAAAGACACACATAAATAACAGAATAGATTAGATAAGAAATATTAATTGATACAAAGGGCACAATATCCAAATAACAATGAAAAAAAAAAAAAAGAAACTGAAGGGAAAAAAATTCAAAGAAAAATGTCTCAGAAGTGAAAGAAAATTTTCCAGATAAATTAACTCCAGTGAGCATATATAAAATTAAATATATAAAATTAAAAATACATAAAATTAAAAAAATACTTCATTAGAAGATATCAGGTAAAATTTTAAAAGTTAATGATTAGTAAAATATCCTAAAGAAGCTGGTAGAGAAAAGAAAGAATATCAAGAATCAAACAATCATAAAATTTCTTAAGAACCAAAACAGAAAATGAAAGAAAATGAGACAAAGATTTGAATATTCTGAGGGAACATGATTTTTGTACAAAGGGAAAATATCAAGCAAGGAAACAGCAAGGAAGGGACTGAATTGATCATAGTACACAAAATAAAAATATTAGTAAATGAAAAAAATATGAACCATGAAAAATAAACTAAAAGTGTGCCAAAACTGAAATAAAATCCTGATACACTATGTAGGTGAGCTATGAATTAAAATTGCAAATCATAGTAATATGAAAACTAAATATTGATTGTGCTACACATTCTAACCTAATTATAATGGGGGTATAATAGGGAAAATGTGATTTGGGCTTGGATATGAGAAACTTTGATATTAACCTTTGAATGTAGAAATGTCTATATTAGACATAAGCAATAGACAACAAATAATGTGTAAAACACAAAAAAAGAGAAAGATGGAAGACAGGAAGGAGGAAGGATTAAATGAATGAAGGAAGAAGAACCCATTCTTTAGAAATATGTAGGTAACTACCTGAAAACATAGCAGTATTGTGATTGATTCTGATAGGTGATGAGACAGAATTGGAGAAGACTGTCCTGGTTTGTTTTTCTTTTGTTTTTGAATTAGTCTTTCAGAAATATGTTTTTGACCACACATAAATATAAATTTGAAAAAAGCACATGAAAAAATTCTATTACTATTTGGCTTATTTCTCATCTCCTGCCTGTTTGAATTCTACATAAAATTAAACATTTTTAAGATGTACTTTTATATGACATTTGTATTTATCACTTAACACAGTATCAAAATTGTTATTCAGTGGTCTTGAATTTTCAAATACTTGTGAAACCACTACACATATACATATGGGTACATAAAAACTTAAATAATCTAAATCTAGTCTTATGCAAAGAATTTACAAGATAGAAAAATAAAACACTTGTTTAACTACTCTGAGTACTTAATTATAAGGTAAATGCTTGATTTTCTTCATTTCATAGACCGAGATCACTTCAAAGATCATAACTGAGGAAAGGCCACAGTTACCATATTAAACTCAAATAACAAGCAGGTTATGTTTAATAAATTGATTTTTAAGTATTTCAAAGAATAAATACCTTAAATTCCCCTTAAAACATACAAGTGTCCCACAATGGATTCAAAATTAACAATACAGAGGAGAGAGGAAGATGGCTGCAGAGTAGGAGGACCTTAGGCTTGCCTCCTACCATGAACACAACTAGATAACTATTAAACAACCCTAAATACCACAGAAATCAACCTGAAGACTGACAGAGCAAACTCCACAGCTAAAGGTAGAGAAAAGGCCACATGGAAGACGGGAGGAAGTATGGAGATATAGACTAAGGGAGAAATGTATCATGGTGCTATGGAGGGGAGGGAGCCATGGTCCTGAAGAAGGGCGAGAGAGAGGAACACACAGGCAAAGGCACAAGGAGAATGTTTTCCTAAAGCCATTGGTTTGGAAAACAGGAGGGTTTGAACTCTGTAAGTTCTTACAACTAGCAGAGCTTAAAGCCTGGAGTTTTAAAGGTCAGTGGGCTTTGGTGGGTGGGATAGAGCATCCCTGAGAGGCAGTGTTCAGGAAACACCTCTCTGGGAAAAAAGGAGTTGATCAGCATAATTTCCCTCCTCTGACCCACAGTATAATACACACAGAGCCACCTCTGTGAAGCAGCACAGTGTCAACACTGGTGTTCTACCTTGCATACATTAAGCCCCAGCATCCTGCACTCTGGTGGGACTGCCCTTCTCAGTCATGCTTGCCTCAATCTTAGTGCAGTGGGCCCCTACCCCAGAAGACCAGCATAAACCCCTCACCACACCATGTCTCACAACCACAGAGTTCTGCAGGTCTCAGTTCTGGTGGAGGTGGTGTCAGGTCTCATTTCACAAGTAGACCAGAGGACAACTAGTTAAAACTTGCCAAATTCAGGCTAAGGACCAAGTACTATCCACAAAAGGCAAGGGGAGCCTCTGCAGATGACTGGCCTGAAGCACAGAGCAGTGAAAACACAAAAGCAGAGTGCACGCAGCACACATTGGAGATATTTCCCGAAGCACCATGCCCTGGGCACTACATGACCTCTTCTTCATAAGGCCATTACTTTCAGGATCAGGAGAAGTAGCTGACTTTTCTAACACACAAAAGAAGGCAGAGACTTACACAAAATATGAAAACAGGAATTTATCCCAAATGAAAGAACAAGACAAGGCCATGGACAGAGATCTAGTTAAACAGATATAAGTAACATGCCTGATGGAGAATTTAAAGCAACAATCATAAGGATACTCACTAGCCTTGAGAAAAGAATAAGCAACATAGACAGAGATAAAATAGTTAAAAAAGATCAATCAGAGATGAAGAGTACAATAACAAGATTGGAAACAGGCTTGATGCACTTAACAGCATGCTAGAAGAAGTAAAGGAACAAATTAATGACGTAGTAGATACAGTAATGGAAAGTAATGAAGTTGAACAAAAGAGAGAAAGAATTATGCAACATGAGAATAGACATAGGGAACTCAGTGACTCCATCACAACTAATAACATTTGTATAATAGGAGACCCAGAAAAAGAAGAGAAAGGGGACAAAAATTTATTTGTAGAAATAACAGCAGAAAACTTCCCTCATCTGGGGAAGGAAATAGACATCCAGATCCAGGAAGCATGGACAACTCCCATCAAAATCAACAAAAGCAGGCCAATAGTAAGACATATTGTAATTAAATTTGCGAAATATAATGATAAAGAGCAAATTTTAAAAGCAGCAAGACAAAAGAAGTCCTTAACATAAAAGGTAAAACCCATAAGGGTAGCTGAAGTTTTCTCAACAGAAACTTGGCAAGCCAGAAGAGAGTGGCATGATATATTCAAAGTGCTGAATGGGAAAAATCTGCAGCCAAGAATACTCTACTCATTAAAGCTATCATTCAGAATAGAAGGAGAGATAAAGAGTTTACTCAGCAAACAAAAACTAAAGGACTTCATGACCATGAAACCATCCCTGCAAGAATATTAAAGGGGACTCTTTGAGTGCAAAGGAGAGACCAAAAGTGACAAAGACAAGAAACGATCAGAGAAAATCTCCAAAAACAATGACAGAACAAGTACTTAAATGGTCATAAATACAAATCTATCAATAATTACTTGGAATGTAAATGGACTAAACACTCCAATACACAGGGTGTCAGAATGGATAAAAAAATAAGACCCATCTATATGCTGCCTACAAGAGATTCATTTTAGACCTAAGGGCACCTACAGATTGAAAGTGATGGGATGGAGAAATATTTATCATGCAAATGGTTGCCAGGAGAAAGCCAGAGTAGCAATACTTATATCAGACAAACTAGACTTTAAAACAAAGACTGTAACAAAAGTCGAAGAAGGACACTGTATAATCATAAAGTGGACAATTCAACAAGAAGATACAAAAATTGTAAACACATATGCACCCAACATGGCAGCACTCAAATACATAAAACAATAAGAAACGTAAGGATATAACTGATAATAATACAGTAATAGTAGGGGAGTTTAACACCCCACTTACAGGAATGGGCAGATCACCTAAACAGAAAATCAACAAGGAACCAATGGCTTTGAATGACACACTGGACCAGATAGACTTAATAGATACATTCAGAACATTTCATCCTAAAGCAGCAGAATACACATTCTTTTTGAATGCACATGGGACATTCTCCAGAAAACATCACATACTAGGGCATAATTCAGGCCTCAACAAAAAGACTGAGATCATGCCATGCATATTTTCCAATCACAACACTATGAAACTTGAAGTCAACCGTAAGAAAAAATTTGGAAAGACCACAAATACATGGAGGCTACAGAACACCCTACTAAAGAATGAATGGGTCAGCCAGGAAATTAAAGAAGGAATTAAAAAAAAAAATACATGGAAAGAATTGAAAATCAACACACGACAGTCCAAAACCTGTGGGATACAGCAAAAGTGTACAAAAGAGGGAATTATACGGTAATACAGGCACCTCAAGAAGCAAGAAAAATCTCAAATATGCAAACTAACCTTATACCTAAAGGAGCTAGAAAAAGAACAACAAATGAAGCCTAAAACCAGCAAAAGGAAGGAAATAATAAATATTAGAGCAGAAACAAACAATATCGAAACAAACAGAGAACAGTAGAACAGACCAATGAAACCAGGAGCTGGTTCTTTGAAAGAAATGATAAAATTGATAAACTCCTAGCTAGACTTATCAAAATGAAAAGAAAAAGGACCCAAATAAATAAAACCACAAATGGGAGAGGAGAGTCATAACCAATACCACAGAAATACAGTTATAAGAGAATATTATGAAAATTTATATGCCAACAAGTTGGGCAATCTGGAAGAAATAAATTCCTAGAAACATACAAACTACCAAAACTGAAATAGGAAGAAAACTTGAACAGACTGATAATCAGTAAAGAAATTGATTGGCTAATCAAAAATCCCCCAATAAACAAAAGTCCATGGCCAGATGGCTTCCCAAGGGAATCCTACCAAACATTTCAGGAAGAGTTGATGCCTATTCTCAAACTATTCCAAAAAATAGAAAAGGAATGAAAACTTCCAAGTTCATTCTATGAGGCCAGCATTACCCTGATACCCAAAACAGATAAACACCACTAAAAAAGAGAACTACAAACCAATATCCCTAATGAACACAGATGCAAGAATTCTCAATAAAATACCAGCAAACCAAATCCAACAATACATTAAAAAAATAGTTCACTACAATCAAGTGGGATTTATTCCCTGGTTGCAAGGGTGGTTCAGTATTTGCAAATCAATCAACACGATACACCAAATTAATAAAAGAATGTATAAGAGTCAAATGATCCTCTCAATAGATGGAGAAAAAACATTCAACAAAGTATAACACGCATTCATGATAAAAACCCTCAACAAAGTAGGATTAGAGGGAACATACCTCAACATAATAAAGGCCATACATGAAAATCCCACAGCTAACACCATCCTAAATGGGAAAAAACTGAGAGCTTATCCTCTATTGTCAGGAACAAGACAAGGATGTCCACTCTCACCACTATTATTTAATATAGTACTGGAAGTCCTAGTCACAGAAATCAATAAGAGGAAAGAATAAAGGACATCCAAATTGGTAAGTTAGAAGTCAAACTCTCATTATTTGCAGATGACATGATACTATATATATAAAACCCTGAAGACTCCACAAAAAAATTACTAGAACTGATAAATGAATTCAGTAAAGTTGCAGGATACAAAATCAACATACAGAAATATGTTGCCTTTCTATAAACCAATAATGAAGCAGCAGAAAGAGAAATTAAGGAATCAATCCCATTTACATTTGCACCAAAAAGAATAAGATACCTAGGAATAAACCTAACCAAAGAGGAGAAAGACCTGTACTCTAAAAACTATACACTGGTGAAAGACACTGAAGATGACACAAATAAAAGGAAAGACATTCCATGCTCATGGATTGGAAGAATAAATAATTGTTAAAATGTCAATACTACCCAAAGCAAGATTTAATGCATTACAGATTTAATGCAATCTCTATCAAAATACCAACAGCATTTTTCACAGAACTAGAACAAACAATCCTAATATTTGTATGGAACCACCAAAGATCCAAGATAGCCAAAATAACATTAAAAAAGCAAAGCAAAGCTGGAGAGATCACAATTCCAGACTTCAAGTTATATTAGAAAGCTGTAGTAATCAAAACAGTATGGTACTGGCACAAAAATAGGCACATATAATCAACAGAACATTACAGAAATCCAGAAATGAACCCACAACTAAAAGGTCAATTTATCACTGACAAAGTAGGAAATAATATCCAATGGGGAAAAAAGTCTCTTCAACAAATGGTATTGGGGAAACTGGGCAGAAACATGAAAAAGAATGAAACTGGACCACTTTCTTACATCATACACATAAATAAATTCAAAATGGATTAAAGACCTAAATGTGAGACAAGAAACCGTCAAAATCCTAGAGGAGAACACAGGCAGTAACCTCTTGGGACGTCGGCAGTAGCAACATCTTACTAGATATGTTTACTGAGGCAAGGGAACCAAAAGCAAAAATAAACTATTGGGACGTCATCAAAATAAAAAAGCTTCTGTATGGTGAAGGAAACAGTCAACAAAAGGCAACCTGTGTAATGGGAGAAGATATTTGCAAATGCCATATCTGATAAAGGGTTTGTATCCAAAATGTATAAAGAAATCATAAAACTCAACACACAAAAAACCAAATAATCCAGTTAAAAAATGAGCAGAATGAATGAATAGACATTTTTCTAGGGCAGACATCCAGATAGCCAACAGATACATGGATACATGCTCAACAGCACTCATCATCAGGGAAATACAAATCAAAACTACAAGGAGATATCACCTCACACCTGTCAGAATGGCTAAAATCAGCAACACAAGAAACAACAGATATTGGAGAGGATGTGGAGAAAGGGGAAACTTCTTACACTGTTGGTGGGAATGCAAACTGGTGCAGCCACTCTGGAAAATAGTATGGAGGTTCCTCAAAAAGTTAAAAAGAGAACTACCTTATAATTCAGCAATTGCACTACTAGATATTTACCTAAAGGATACAAAAATACTATTTCAAAGGGGTACGTGCACCCCAATGTTTATAGCAGCATTATCTACAATAGTAAAATTATGGAAACAGGCCAAGTGTGCATCAACTGATGAACGGATAAAGAAGGGTGGTACACACACACACACACACACACACACACACACACACAGGAATATTACTCAGCCATAAAAAAGATGAAATCTTGTCATTTGGAATGACATGGATGTAGCTAGAGAATATCATGCTAAAGTGAAATAAACCAGTCAGAGAAAGTCAAATACCATATGATTTCACTCATATGTGAAAGCTAAGGAACAAAACAAAAAAGCCTGGGGCAGGGAAAGAGAGAGAAAGAGGGGTAAACCAAGAAACAGACTCTTAACTATAGAGAAAAAACTGATGACTACCAGAATGGAGGTGGGTGGGAAGATGGGTTAAATAGGTGATGGGGATTAAGGAGTGTGCTTGTAATGAGCACCAGGTATGGTATGGAAGTGTTGAATCATTATATTGTACACCTGTAACTAATGTTCATATGTTAACTGAAATTTAAATAAAAACAAAATGAAACAAAACAAAATTAACACCACAGAAATAAACCAACAGAATTATTTTGACTAAGCTAATTTGATTCAAGGAATGATCAGCTGGTTTATTATTTTGTTTATAGGTAGATTGTCAGTTACAAAATAAATTTAGGAAGGCTTACATTAAATATAGAAAAAAAGAAAATAAGCAAAACTAGAAAGAAAGAAAAAGAAAGAAAGAAAGAAAGAAAGAAAGAGAAAGAAAGAAAGAAAAGAAAGAAAAGAAAGAAAGAAAGAAAGAAAGAAAGAAAGAAAGAAAGAAAGAAAGAAAGAAAGAAAGAAAGAAAGAAAGAAAGAAAGAAGATAAGGGCAAAAGGTCAGGAACTCAGCAAACAGGGCACAGAAGTAACTTACAGTATGAGCAAACTTTCACTGTCTAGCAGCCCAAAGTAAAGTATGCCATCAGGAGAAATAGAACCTTCCACTTGTAGGCTTCTTAGAGCGATCTGCCATAGATATATTAGCATAGTGGTACAGTGAGCCTTCAAATCAATCATATTCTTGATAATAAGAGACATTTCTCTTTTTTCCTGCTTTAATAGCATCTCTGGGTGATGACTAAGTATAAATAATAAAGGGTGTTCCATAGAGGCATTTTGTAGTGGGGGTGGAACAGAGTAATGTGGTATAGGTATATAGTTTCCAGTGAGCTAACTTAATACAAGAATGCATCTTAGAAAATTTTGAGGCAACAAGAGCAAACCTATTCCTCATGGTTTCAGGTATCAGCTGTATCAGCAGACTTTTGAGAGTACTTGAATGGCAGAGAAATCAAATTTGACATCATTAGCAAGTAACTGAATAGCTTATAGTCTGTGCTTCATATTAAAAGATCTATGTGGCCTAAAATCCATAAAGTTGATGGCAAGGCTAATGCTGTATTTAAAAAAAAGAACAAAAAAACAAACAAAAGATCCTCCTGGTTTTTATTATTACATTAATAAATACTGTGGTATCTCTGCATGTTATTTAGCTACAGACAGGTTGAGTTGCAGGACTCATACTAATACTAATACAGCATTTTATTTTGGTTTAACTATTTGTTCAATCAAACATGTACTCTGTTGAGGTTGCACATCTTACATCATGAACTGAAAATACAATTAATACTATTGGGAAACTATACTGAGTTAGAGAGCTTGTTAAGTGTCTTAACAACCCGCCCCCTCCCACCTCATACTTCAACCTAATCAAGATAGGCAACCTATCAAGCTGCACTAGAAAAGCCTTTTCTCAATTCTTCAGATACAAACTTTCCTCATTCTCCTCTTTATCTATTTTAGATTTTACATTAATCATTGTAAATACTCAAATCTGTGCTTTCCTTTCCCTCTTGCATTCTCCTATCATAAATGCAACTTCTTGCTCTATGATGACATACATAACTTGGAAAGCAAATCTGTGGTTATCAACACTATCTGGTGATCTTACTACTTTTCTCTGCTGATCCTAGTTTTCCACTGTCTTCACTTGACTTAGCACCTATACTTGGTACTTGGTACCTTTTCCCCCCTACAATTACTTCTCCACTTTTAGCTTACCATCTTGCTTTTATCTTCCCCTGTATGTTCAATCTCATCTTTTGAAAAAATGAAGAAAATGTTCTCCACATTTGTTCTGGATCCCTTCTCTTCTCATCACAAAAGACTGCCCTTTCACATCCTTCCCTACTCCACTATTATCTGCCAGTTCTTCCCTGAAACTATAAAAAAAAAAAAAAAAAAAGCTCTACTAAAGCCATTAACTTTTTTATCCAGGCAAATGCCAAGGAGTTTCTGAAACTCCAAGGTCACATGATACTTTTTCTCACTATTTTTCAAAATGACATTTCTCTGATTGGATCTCTGGCCTTTGACTGACTTTAGTTCTGCTTCTCTAGCTGTAGGAATCTGTCTCAGACTGAATGGCCCCCTGTGGCCAGTTGGGTTTTGTTAGGTCTCTGGGTAGTTTATTTTTCCATAGAAAAATAATATTTTTGCCATGTATTCTTTCTACATTTGTCCTTCAGCAAAGAGCCCTTATCCTATATCTTTCTTAGGTCAAGAACATAATGCATCTTGCCCTCCTGGAGATGGTCTGCTTTTTGTACTAAAAAAAAAAAAAAAGAAGAAGAAAAAAAATATTTTTTTCCTCCATGTTTGCCTCCGGGGCATGAATCTCATTTTCATTGGTACAACCTGGCTAAGCTGATACTCCTGTAATGACACTGATCCTTAGAATGACTTTCAAATTCAGTAAGGCTCTAGGATAAAACCTCATCTTCTTTGATTATGAGATAGAATTTCCAGATTGCTTAAATCTAAAGCAAATTTTCATGCAAGATCTCACCATAAAGCCTTTGCAGTCTTACTTACTTCTAAATTTCTTCAAAGTTACGTATTTATATTCTTTTTTTTTTTTTAAAGATTTTATTTATTTATTTGAGAGAGTGAGGATGAGAGAGAGAGAACACCTGAGAGGGGATAGGGTCAGAGGACGAAGCAGACTCCCTGCTGAGCAGGAAGCCCAATGCGGGACTCGATCCAGGGACTCCAGGATCATGACCTGAGCCGAAGGCAGTCGCTTAACCAACTGAGCCACCCAGGCGCCCCGTATTTATATTCTTTAATATATAAAGTACTATATAGAATACAACTTTCACATAGTTCCTCATATATCTCTTTTCTCTAATTGTAAAAGTTGTGCATGCTCACTGCATTAAAATACCATAGAAACATAAATAAAAAAATGAAAAATTTACCATCTTGTTTTTAATTCACTTGCTAAAAAAACTCATTAAAGTTTAATAATGCATCACATATTATTATATTCTAAAAAAATATTTGTTTTAATTCACCTATTTTAAAATTAGAAACTTTTAATTATCATCATTTAACATAGTCTAACAAGGTGCTGATTATCTTTTAGATATCAATAAAGAGTTGAATGACTACTCCAGGGGCCCCTTAGTGGCTCAGTCAGTTAAGTGTCTGACTCTTGATTTCAGCTCAGGTCATGATCTCAGGGTCGTGGGATGGAGCATGAAGTCTGCTAAAGATTCTCTCTCTCTCCCTCTCCCTCTGCCTTTCCCCCTGCTCACGTGCTCTCGAAACAAACAAACAAATAAATAAATAAATCTTAAAAAAAAAAGAATGAATGCTCCATTTGGTTTTGCAAGGTACAAATCATTTAGGGTGAGACAACATAATTTGTATTGGCCTTTCCAGTCCAAACATGCTATTCTTCTTCAGAGGGACTACTCTCCAGGAATATATATTTCAGTACGGCATATGCTATAGTTTTTAAATATCAGATCAGTTGGCCAAATAGTAATTTTTGAAGTATCAGTGTCATATCCCTTACACATGGTCATTTGAATCACTGTCTTATTGCTTATTTTAAATTTCCAAATTAAATATGAGAGAAAAGCAAAGGACCAATAAGATAGATTCTTCAATACACTGATTTGGGCACTATCCAACAGACTCCAAAATTTCTAGTTGCCTGACCCATAATTTTTCTTTTGAAATTACTTGATTTCTCTGGAGACAGTTACTACTCTACTTTCTTTACCTAACTCAATATCTCAAAACTACTGGCAGTATATTTTAAATGTTTTTAGTCAAATCTAAATGGCTCTACTGACACTGACTCTTAGAGAAATCACAAGACTGTGTGTTAGAATTTACATGTGCAAATTCAATCAATACTACTTATGTTTTCAAGTATATCCCCTTGAAATCTGCCTTTATTACCAAGAACTTACTGAAAACTTCAAAAATTTTTTTTGCAGTTTTCAACTACCTTAATCTCCAAAAAAAGTGAAAAAAATAAACAAAATTTTTGATGAATAACATCAAAATGAACTAAATTTATTAAAGATAATATTTAGGCACACTTAGTTTGCATGTGGCCTAAGCTTTTTGGATCCTAAAGTTAATTTTATAATAGAACAACCAACCTACTACTGATATCAGTTTCTTAGTTGATACATTTACAATGGCATTGATAATACGGCACATTATGACAGAGGTAAGTACTCCTCAGTGCATAACTGTGTTCATTAAACCAAATAATAAACCCATAAAAACACTGTTTGGACCATATATGAGATCTTACAGAAACAAAATAGTTCTTTTCATACTATAATTTGGAAAGAAAATATATCTATCCTTTGAAAACTTAAATGGCTGCAGAAAAGTATCAGCAAGATTAATTAAAGTGACAGTCTACCCAAAGCTGTCTTTAGTCTTTACTTTTATAAGAACATTTGATTCTTGGTATGAGGGAAATCAAACCAAGACTCAGGGAGCACAAAGAAATTAATTCTAGGTCTGAAGATGTTGTAAACTGACATTTTCTTCTGTTACACTTTAATCATTCCATTTCAGTCATGTGTCATTCCTCAAAAAGTAACATAATATCACTGGTCAAATAATAAAATCCATTAAAAAAAAAAAAAGATATCCAAGATAAACAAGGATTAAATAGTCCACAAGAAAATTTTCCTTGTAGGTTAAAAAGAAAGCCATGGAAAAACAACTGATAGTTGGAGCAAATGACAAATGAATTGAAATACATAGGGATTGGTAAATGATGTTTCAAATCACTGCAAAACATGCAATAAGTTGAGTTTAAAAGGTTTATAAAAACAATAGATGTGTCCCATCTGTCTCATCCCTCTTGTTAATAGGATTCTGAGGAAGAGATAAAAGTATGTTAAAAAAAGAGAAGATAGCAGGAAGGGAAAAATGAAGGGGGGAAATCGGAGGGGGAGACGAACCATGAGAGACTATGGACTCTGAGAAACAAGCTGAGGGTTCTAGAGGGGAGGGGGTGGGGGATGGGTTAGCCTGGTGATGGGTATTAAAGAGGGCACGTACTGAATGGAGCACTGGGTGTTATACGCAAACAATGAATCATGGAACACTACATCAAAAACTAATGATGTAATGTATGGTGATTAACAACATAATAAAATTTTAAAAAAGTATGCTAAACATGCAATTTGTAACTGGAACTTTCCAATCTTTTAGAAATGTATACATTAGATGTTTCAAGAGATTTTAACACAATACTATTTCTTGAACTGTCCCCTCCAATTTTTTTAGTTAGAAAACATGGCCTATAGTCTCACACTATTACATAAAACTAGAATTTTTCCAAACTGTATTTTCTAATACAATATTTTCCAAAGTATTCCAAAGTGTATTTAATTCAGGACGGTAACATACGGTAACCTTAGAAACAGCCTTTCTTCTTCTGTCCCATCTTAGCTTTTGCAATTAGCAACTTCTATTGAGATTTTAAAATTCCACCTACAGCTATCCTATATTTTTTACTCTTCTATAGAAAAAATAACTACTATATAATTTCCTGAATCTCTGTATTAGCACAGTTCCCATCTATATATCAACATTAGATTGGACATAAATGTCTTTTTAAATAGTGTTAAAATTATTATTTTTTTTAAAGATTTTATTTATTTGACAGAGAGAGATAGCGAGAGCAGGAACACAAGCAGGGGGAGTGGGAGAGAGAGAGAAGCAGGCTTCCTGCCAGCAGGGAGCCCAATGCGGGACTCGATCCCAGGACCCTGGGATCATGACCTGAGCTGAAGGCAGACGCTTAACGACTGAGCCACCCAGGCGCCCCAGTGTTAAAATTATTAAAGAAGACTAATTTAGGTGATACAAACTTTATTTAACACTTCCTGAAGTGGACAGTCTCCATTTGGAGAATTGCAAAATGGGGCAAAAAACAAGAAGGTATTATAAGATAATGAAGAAAGAAGAAACAAATAGAAAATATCTGATGGGCTGATAGTCAACTTTCCTTGTGGTGAGAAGAAACAAGAGTTAAATTCAGAGCCCAGTGTCAGCCTGGTGTTTTGGGACTGGTTGACTGGATATACTGTGTTTCTGGTCAAGCACAGCTAGCTATAAAGCTTTGTTGAAGGAAATGAAATTATCTGGGCCTAATTCTTTATCTATAATGTAAGGATAAAAAAAAAACTTCAAAATCAATTCAAGGATGAATTAGCTAATGTTTATACAAAACTAATCTCAATGTGTGGTACTTATATATGTTCAATAAGTCTTGGTTATTTTTTTATTCTAATACTCAGTGCTTAAGACATAGCAATGGCCAGCAATCATTTATTGTAGCATTGTCTCTTCCAATTTTTAGATATTTTTGAGCTATCTTATTATCTTTCTTATCAGCACCCCTTCTTACAATGAAATTATTTCTCTTCCACTTCTTTTAATAATTTGTTTCTTTATTTAATGGTCTTATTTCAGGGATTGAAGATAAAAATGTCTGAGAAGTCCCAAAGGGATGTAATATGTAAACAGGAAGGCCTTTTTTATGAAATGTGATTTAAAATACACTAAAACACTATTTTATTTTTTTTATTATTTTTTTTAAAGCTTTTATTTACTTGACAGAGTGAGACACAGCGAGAGAGGAAACACAAGCAGGGGGAATGGGAGAGGGAGAAGCAGGCTTCCCACAGAGCAGGGAGCCCAATGCGGTGCTCAATCCCAGGACCCTGAGATCATGACCTGAGCCAAAGTCAGTTGCCCAATCAACTGAGCCACCCAGGCGCCCCAGTAAAACACTATTTTAAAGTAGCTGATGCCAAACTTCTGATGACTAGCACGACTTTCTAGAGTAAAAAAAATACAGACTAACTAGACTTCCTCCTTCTTTAATTTAAAAGGGTAATTAATTAGTAAACTTGCTAATATAGAGATTATTAAACTAATACAGACATGAGGTAGTCTAATATGATGGTCACTTACAGTGACAGATGGTCCCCACCCAAAATTTGGTTCAGATGTAGAGATTTATAATGCCACACATACCCCAAGAACTGCAGAGAAATCAGCAACAATTTTAGTTTAGGAAGTAAAATAATGAAACAACAAATCCACTAACAAAGCCATTCTAGTGACCATGATAAGGCCTGGAATTCTACTGTCAATATTGTTCCCCTTATGACCAGTGCTTTAATAGCTATTTTTTAATTATCTGCTTTTTTTAATTTTATTTTTTATTTTAATTCCAGTATAGTTAACATACAGTGTTATATTAGTTTCAGGTATGCAATACAGTTATTCAACAATTCTGTACATTGGGGCGCCTGGGTAGCTCAGTCAGTTAAGCATCTGACTCTTGATTTCAGCTCAGGTCATGATCTTAGGGTTGTGAGATCAAGCTCTACATTGGACTCCTCACTCAGTGGGGAGTCTGCTTCTCTCTCTCTCTCTCCCTCCCTTTCCCCCTTTGTCCTCCCCCTGCTCCTGCTCTCACACTCTAAATAACTCTTAAAAAAAACAAAAACAAAAAACAATTTTATACATTACTCAGTGCTCATCATGCTAAGTGTGCTCTTTTAATCCTGATCACCTAATTCATCCATTCTTTCACCAGTCTCTCCTCTGCTAACCACCAGTTTGTTCTCTATAGTTAACAGTCTGGTTCTTGGTTTCTCTCTCTCTCTCCTTTTTTTTTCCTTTGTTCATTAGTTTTCTTTCTTCAGTTCCATGTGAGTGAGATAATATGGCATTTGTCTTTCTCTGACTACTTACTTCGCTTAGAATTATACTCTGTAGCTCCATCCACATTGTTCCAATTGGCAAGATTTCATTGTTTTAGATCTAATATTCCATTGTATATATATACCACCTCTTCTTTATCCATTCATCTATTAGTGCACATTTGGGCTGCTCCCATAATTTGGCTATGCAAATAATGGTGCAATAAACTTAGGGGTGCATGAATCCCTGTGAATTAGTGTTTCTGCATTTTTTGGGGGTAAATATACAGTAGTTCAATTACTGGATGGTATGGTGGTTCCCTTTTAAACTTTTTGAGGAATCTCCATACTGTTTTCCAGAGTGGCTGCGAGTTTGAATTCCCAAAAACAGTGCACAAAGGTCCCTATTTCTCTATATCCTGTCCAACAATTGTTGTTTCTTGTGTTTTTGGTTTTAGCCATTCTGACAGGTGTGAGGTGATATCTCATTGTACTTTTGATTTGCATTTTCCTGATGATGAGTGATGTTCAGCATGTTTCCATGTGTTTGTTGGCCATCTGAGTATCTTTTCTGGAGAAATGTCTGCTCATGCCTTTTGCTGACACTTTAATTATTTGTTTTTTGGGTGTTGAGGTATAGATATATTTTGGACAGTAACAGTTTACCAGAGATATCATTTTAAAAAATCTCTTCCATTCAGTAGGTTGCCTTTTAGTTTTGTGACTGTTTCCTTTGCTGTGCAGAAGCTTTTTATTTTGATGGAGTCCCAACAGTTTATTTTTGCTTTTGTTTCCCTTGCCCCAGGAGACATATGTAGAAAAAAGGTGCTATGTCAGATGTTGGAAAAATTACTGCTTATGCTCTGTTCTAAGATTTTTATAATTTCAGGTCTCCATTTAGGTCCTTAATCCACTTTGAATGTATCTTTGTGTATGGCATAAACCACTGATCCAGTTTCATTCTTCTGCATGTTGCTTTCTTTCAGGTTTCATTCTTTTCCATTTCTCCCAACACCATTTGTTGAAGAGGCTTTTTTCCCATTGCATATTCTTTTCTCCTTTGTCAAAGATTAATTGACCATATATATAAGTGTGGGTTTATTTCTGGGCTTTCTATTCTATTCTATTGATATATGTACCTAATTTTTTTTTTTTAACCAGTACCATACTGTTCTGATTACTACAGCTTTGTAGTATAACTTGAAATCTGGAATATAATACATCTAGCTTTGCTTTTCTTCTTCAAGATTGTTTTGGCTATTTGGGGTCTTCTGTGGTTCCATACAAATTTTAGTATTGTTTGTTCTATGAAAAATGTTGTTGGTATTTTGATAGGGATTGCATTAAATCTATAGATTGCTTGGGGTAGTATGGATATTTTAACAATGTTTATTCTTCCAATCCATGAGCATGGAATATATTTCCACTTATTTGTGTCATGTTCAATATCTCTCATCAGTGTTTTGTAGTTTTCAGAGTGTAGGTATTTCACCTCCTTAGTTAAGTTTATTTCTAAGGATTTTATCTTTGGTGCAATTGCAAATGGGATTGCTTTCTAAATTTCTCTTTCTGTTGCTTCATTATTAGTGTATAAAAATACCACAGGTTTCTGTACATTGATTTTTGTATCTTGAAATCCTACTGAATTCATTGATAAGTTCTAGTGTTTTTTTGGTGGTGTCTTTAGAGTTTTATATATATGGTATCATGTCGTCTGCAAACAGTGGAAGTTTGACTTCTAACTTACCAGTTTGGATGCCCTTTATTCCTTCCTCTTATTGGTATCTGTGGCTAGGACTTCCAGTACTACGTTAAATAATAGTGGTGAGAGTGAGTGGACATCCTTGTCTTGTTCCTGACCACTGAGGAAAAGCTCTCATTTTTTCCCACTTAGGGTGGTGTTAGCTGTGGGATTTTCATGTATGGCCATTATATGTTGAGGTACGTTCCCTCTAATCCAAAGTACTTTGCTGAGGATTTTTATTCATGAGTGGATGTTATACTTTGTCAAATCTTTTTCTGCATTTAGTGAAGTGATCATATGGTTTTTATCCATTCTTTTATTGAAGAGATGTACCATGTTGATTAACTTGTTAATAAACCACCCTTGCATCTCAGGGATAAATGCAACTTCATCGTGGTGAATGCTTTTTTAAAAATGTATTATTGGATTTGGTTTGCTAATATTTTCTTGAGGATTTTTGCATCTATGTTCATCAGAGATTGGCCTGTAGTTCTCTTTTTTCATAGTGTCTTTATCTGTTTTTGATATCAAGATAATGTTGGCTTAATAGAATAAATTAAGAAGTTTTCCTTCCTCTTCTGTTTTTTGGAATACTTTGAGAATAGGTATCAATTCTTCATTAAATGTTTGTTAGAATTTGCCTGCAGGGCGCCTGAGTGGCTGAGTTGGTTAAGCGACTGCCTTCGGCTCAGGTCATGATCCTGGAGTCCCGGGATCGAGTCCCGCATCGGGCTCCCTGCTCGGCAGGGAGTCTGCTTCTCCCTCTGACCCTCCTCCCTCTCATGCTTTCTGTCTCTCATTCTCTCTGTCTCAAATAAATAAATAAAATCTTTAAAAAAAAAAAAAAAAGAATTTGCCTGCAAAGCCACCTGACCCTGGACTTTTGTTTGCTGGGAGCTTTTTTTTTTTTTTTAAAGATTTATTTATTTATTTTAGAGAGACAGAGCACGAGTGGGAGGGGCAGAGGAAGAGGGAGAAAGAACCTCACGCAGACTTCATACTGGGCATGGAGCCCGATGTGGGGCTCCATCTCATGATCCCAAGATCATGACCTGGGGCAGAAATCAAGAATCAGACATGTAAGCAACTACACCACCCAGGCACCCCATGCTGGGAGTTTTTTGATTATGGATTCATTCCATTGTTGTTAATAGGTCTGTTCAAATTTTCTATTTCTTCCTGATTCAATTTTGGGCAGTTATAAGTTTGTAAAATTTATCCATTTCTTCTAGATATCCAATTTGTTGGCATACAGTTTTTCATAATATTCTCTTACAGTCTATTATATTTCTGTGGTGTCAGTTGTTATCTCTCCCTTTTCATTTCTGATTTTATTTATTTGAGTCCTCTCTCTCTTTTTTTCCAACGAGTCTGGATAAAGGTTTATCAATTTTGTTGATCTTTTCAAAGAACCAGCTGCTGGTTTCATTGATATGTTCTATCCAGTTTTTGTTGTTATTTTTTGTTTATTTTTGCTCTAATCTTTATTATTTTTTTTCCTTCTACTAGTTTTGGGTTTTGTTATTCTTTTCCTAGTTCCTTAGATGTAAGGTTAGATTGTTATTTGGGATTTTTCTTGTTTCTTTAGGTAGGCCTGTATTGGTATAAACTTCCCTCCTAGATCAGCTTTTGCTATATCCCAAAGAAAACACCATTGTGTTTTCATTTTCATTTGTCTCCATGTATTTTTTGATTTCAACTTTGATTTCTTGGGTGACCCATTCATTGTTTAATAGCATGTTATTTAGCCTTCATGTATTTGTGTACTTTCCAGGTTTTTTTCTTATGGTTGATTTCTAGTGTCATAGCTTTGTGGTCACAAAAGATGCATGGTATGATTTCAGTCTTTTTGTTGAGACTTGTTTTCTGGCCTAACATGCATTCTGTTCTAGAGAATGTTCCATGTGCACCTGAAAAGAACATGCATTCTGATGTTTTAGGATGGAACTTTCTCAATATATCTGTTAGATCCATCTGGCCTAAAGTGTCATTCAAAGCCACTGTTTCCTTGTTGATTTTCTTTTTGGATGATCTATCAATTGATATAAGTGGGTGTTAAAGTCCCCTACTATTACTGTATTACTACCAATGATTTCCTTTATGCTTTTTATTAAATGCTTTATGTATTTGGGTGCTCCCATGTTGGCTGCATATTTACAATTGTTATATCTTCTTGTCGGGCTGTACCATTTATGATTATATAGTGTCCTTCTTTGTCCCTTGTTATGGCCTTTGTTTTAAAGCCTATTTTGTCCAATATAAGTATCAATACTCTGGCTTTTTTTCACTTCTACTTGCATGATAGATGTTTCTCTGTACCTTCACTTTCAGTCTGCATGTGTCTTTAGGTCTGAAATGAATCTCTTGTAGGTATCATATAGATTAGTCTTAATTTTTTATCCATTTCATCACCTTATGTCTTTTAATTGGAGCATTTAGTCTATTTATATTCAAAGTATTTATTGGTATGTGTGTATTGACATTTTGTTACTTGTTTTATAGTTGTTTTTGTAGTTCTCTGTTCCTCTCTTCTCTTGCTCTCTTCTCTCATGATTAGTTAGCTTTCTTTAGCGAAGTACTTGACTTACTTTTTCTTTTTTTCCATATCTACTATTTTATTTTTTTTTATTTCTGGTTATCATTTGGTTTATATATAACATCTTTTGCATATAGCAGTCTCTATTAACTGATGGTCACTTAATTTTGAATTCATTCTTTATTTCTCTCCCCTCCACATTTCAGATATTTGGGTCATATTTTACATCCTTTCATTTTATACTTCTCTAGACTGATTTTTATGGATATACTTGTTTTGTTGTTGTTGGGAGTGGTGGTTGTGGTTTTTTTTTTTTTTTTTTTTTTTGGTTTTGTTTTGTTTGCCTTCTGTTTTTCTTACTCTTACTTACGGTTTTTGTTTTCTACTCACAGAGTCCCTTTTAACATTTTTCCCCCTTAACAATTCTTTTAGGGCTGGTTTAGTAGTCATTAATTGTTTTAACTTTTGTTTGTCTGGTAAACTATCTCTTCTTCTATTCTGAATGATAGCTTTGCTGGATAGAGTATTCTTGACTGCAGATTTTTCTCTTTCAGCATGTTGAATATATCATGCCACTCCTGGCCTGAAAAATCAGCTGATAGCTTTATGAGATTTCCTTTGGATATAACTATTTTCTCTTCTCTTGAAACCTTTAAAATTATTTATCACTATTTTTTTTTTCCCATTTTAATTACTATGTTTCTTGGTGTGACCTCCTTGGGTTGAATTTATTGGGGGATCTTTGTGCCTCCTAAATCTGAATCTCTGTTTCCCTCCACAGATTTGGAAAGTTTCCAGCTATTATCTCTTCCAATATACTCTCTGCCCCCCTTTCTCTCTCTTCTCATTCTGGGATCCCTAAAATGCAAATGTTATTACATTTGATGGTGTCATTGAGTTCTTTATGTCTGTTCTCATTATGCAGTGTTGTATCTCACCTGTTCAGCTTGATTGCTTTCCATTACTCTGTTCTTGTACATATCCTTATACATTTCTCTGCTTCCTGTAGCCTGCTATTTATACCATCTATAGTATTTTTAATTTTATTTATTGAGTTCTTCATTTCTGATATGTTGTTTTTTATCTCTTTGTCAAGGGTCTCACTGATGTCTTCCACCTTTTACCAAAGTCCAGTGAGTACCTTTATGACCATTACTTTAAATTCTCTGTCAGGCATATCACTTAATCCTGTTCTGCTTAGATCTCCTACAGTTCATTTTGTCCTGTTCTTTCATTTGGGACATATTCCTCTGCCTCTTCATTTTGTCTACCTCTTTATGTCTGTTTCTCCAACAGGCTTAAAGTGGGCAAGTTCTTAGGAGAACTCAAGGGTGGGGCACACTGCTAGCAAGTTAGGTAGCAAATGTCTGTATAGCCCTAACTCCTGCAGATGGCTTTGTGTTTAAGCTAGAGGATGGGGGAGGAAAACAATGCCTGCCAGCTCTTTTGTTCCCAGAGAAGTCTCCCAACATGCTCCAAAATCCATACAAACAGATCTCCCTGCCATTTTCCCCAGGCATTGTGAAAACTGTTGTTTCTATGTTGCTCTCTGTGGGTTGTTTGTCTCTTTAAGAATGGGGACCCAGATACACTCAACCTCCAAGCTGGCCTCCTGCTGAGTTAGTTGACTTTTTTTTTTTTTTTTTTGTAAACATTTATTCTCTTGAAATGAAAAAGGCTTACATCAGCTTAAAGCTACAGGCTCCAAGTTATACAAACTCAGGGAATTTGGCCCCTCTGGTTTTCAAAGCCAGATGTTATGGGGATTTGTCATCCCATTTGGGCTCCTGGTGCTTTCCCTCTCCATAGCCACAGCTTCCTCCCTCCTGTGGGCAGCTCCTGACCATGGTTTCTGCTATTTCTAACCTGTCAAATGCAGTACCTTCTCTACATTTAGTTATGGATTTTGTTCTGCCAGTCTTCTGATCACTCTCTAGTTTATTTACTCAGATGTGAGTGATATCTAATTGTAAACGTGGGATGGGTGAGCTTAGGGTCCTCCTACTCCACTATCTTCCCAAGCTACTATGCTTTAATAGCTGTATAAAAAAATGTGAATAGCTCAGTTAAAATAGTATCAGTGGTTTTAACTTTGAAAAAATTGCAGAGTTTAAGGCATGAGAGTTAAGAGATGGGAAAGGAAGAGCATCTTTGGGAGGAAAAGAGAAAAATAATTGGGAAGCTTAAAGAAACTGAAACAATTTGATAATTGAGCAAATACAGGATCAACAACTTAAATCAGACTTAGATGAATCAGAAACCTTAGCATCAATCTTTATGAAACACTTTCAACAATAAAGATGATAAAGAAAGAAGTTCATATGAAGCAGAGATGGGATAGGAACACTAAGGACAGGTCTTCAGTTTTTTTTTCTTCCTGCATTTGAATTGTTCCTTTGGCTTAGAAGAGATAAAATCTCTAAATTATGTTTGTGAGAGCCCTCACATAGTCGGGTGCATTTTTAGTATTATATCCTAGAATACTGAATAGCTAATGTGACATTCTCCAGAAAACCAGTTCCATAGATTCTGGGTTCTATTTACTGTAATTGACCTATACAGGAACATCTTGCCAAGGATATTTCATAGATAAATTCTTTCTCCAAGCAAGTATCCTCATTTGTCTACTTCTGAAGGAGTCCTATTTATAAGGAGATAAAATTTAGCCACTTGTCATCTTTTCTTTTCCCTGGGGGCATCCTACTGGTGAAGGGAGTCAGTGGATCATACAACAGGGAATTTAAATCCTTTCACCTACTAATACATCGCAATTTTTCCTTCTTTTGGTACTTATGCTTAAGGTTGCAAGAACAAAGACAAAACAAGAGACAGTAACTTGAAAAACAAGACCTATATTAAATTTGGAGATAGAAAAAAAGCCATAAAAATGGAACTGAAGAAATCTGATCTGCTCTATCTATAAACTCAAAGTATTCTTTCTTGGTTTTTCATTACTCCGTTTCCCTCTCCATGTCTTCGGTTCCTTCTACAAGAGCGGGTAAATAACTTGCTCAAGATAACCTGTTAATTATGTTGTTTAATGGTTAAACAACACAAAACTCTAGGTCTTCTAAATTAGAAAAAATATATGTATATACGGTCAGTTTTTTCTCTTCACTGAAATACTTCATATGTTATTATCTCAATCTTGCAAACCAAATTATAATAATTATTTTAAAAAATTCATCCAGAATCTAACATAGCCATCACCAGGTTAGATTCTAAGGACACAATGTAAAGCAAACTATATGCTCTGCCCTCAAAGGTAGACATTTATTGTATATGTAAAAAACAGAGTTGTAAGCCAAAAATATGGAGGCACATTCAAGGGGACTGTACCCCAAGTCTTTGTGGTCAGTGAAGTCTTCCTGAAACCTGAAGATAGTCCGAAAAAGGATGGGGAAAACAGTCCATGCATACAGAGTATCAAATACGTAGACTTAAAAGTGAGATGGGAAGATCAATGTATTTGTATTTGTTCAATATAGATTGAAAAAATATGTGAAGAAAGAGAAAGTGTGAAGTGAGAATGGACAAGTAATAAGAAGTTAAATATTAAAAAGGCTTGAATAAAATGCCAAAGAGTTGGGAATTTATTCTGTAATCAACTTGTAGCCTTTGGGTTAAGCATCACAATGTCATGACCAAATTTATTTCTTAGAGCATAAAACAAACCTTCTGTCATCAAATACATAAATGAGCCACTGGGTTAAATACAATTAAATAGAATTCTTTAATTCCTAACTTCATTGTGTTATTAATGTGTTGACATTCATTACCAATGTCACAGAGGGAGATTTATTATGTAGTGTTTATTAAATTCACTTGACCATGGACTTCTCCATCCTCTCCCAAGATTACTATTGCCAAGAATTAGTGTTTCCCACTTTATATGAGAGAATTGGTTGTTACTACAATATAGAAATAGATTCAATAGAAATAAAACCGGAATCAAGAAAATCAGAAGAGTCTGTTGCAGTAATCCAATCGAGAGATTTTAAAGGGATGCACTAAGATATTGGGGTTTGAAACATAGTAAGGATGTGGAATTTAGAGGAACAGAATAATCTCCAAAGGGAACTGGCATAGGTTATTTGAAATACCTTTCCAGATAATTTGATAACCCCTCCTTCAACACCGCCAAGAATCACTCTTCAAGGCCTGATATAACTTTATAGGTACCAGATTGTAATCATGACTTGTTATCTTGGCCAACCTTGAGATAAAAAGTAACATCCAATAAACCAGTTATGTCTAGACACATTGACATCTACATCTAGACAAAGGTCTTATTCTCATTCTGTCACCCGTCTCTGTTTTCCAGCTGCAGTTTCTTATCTGAGATGTGTTAATTCTTCCCTTCATCCTTCAGGAGAAACTAATTTGGCTTTAACCTTGCAATCCCATCCAGTTTGCCATAATATAGTATAGTAATCATAGAAATGGCAAAGCCAAATAACAAATAGTAACAAAGAGGGCATTAATTATGCACAGTGTGCTGTGGTGTTAAACAATTTAGTCATGCTGGCTCTACTGTCAAAAGAGATATTTTTGGGCGGGGGGGGGAGGATGGTGTTGTACATAGTATTAAATAATTTCTTATACTTTTTATGATGGATTACAGCAAAGTACCCTGAGTTGGTAGGTTGCTGACCTAAAAGAAATATGACAAAAATTTAGTGAGTCAAAGAATCAATAGGGTGGATAAGTAAAAATGAACTGTAAAATTGTGACCCCCACTGAATTCACACTTTTGATTTTTCTTCTTGTCACATATGATATTGCTAAGATACAGAAAAATGAGGGAAGAAAAAAGATACATTTCATTCTGATAAATACTGAGAAACCTATTTTGAGGTTAATGCATTGTTACTATTTAAAGTTTAAAACATGGTGTGCTTTTAAAAAGTAATTAAGATTCTAAAAGAGTAAAAACAAGTGCCTGAATTTCTAAAATGAGCACAAAAATAAATGCAATGGGGCACTTTGTGGCAAAACTGTAATAATAATTTCAATATTTAAAAAATATCTTTTCCCACTGTTGAACAAATAGGTCACATCTGAGAGACGGGGGAGAAAGCAGCTTCTAACCACATATTTATTTTGTTTTACAGATACCTTCATTTTAAAATTGTATTTCATTTTAAAGTGCTCTTCACAGTACTATTCCCTCAGAGCAATTATTCATAAATGGCACTAATGAGTGTCAAGCTGCATTTCAAGGCATTTTGAAAATTGTCCTATTAATTAATGGTGTAATTAAGCTTTTGTCAGTGACATATCATATTTCTGACAGGAATAGATGGCCTGTGTAAGTCAGTGCCAGGCAGCCATCCAGGCAGCCACTGTGTATAATGGATGGTAGCAATTTAGCACAGGTTTACAGTGATGGGACCACCTACGTGAGGGAGGCTGGCAACTTGCATACACAAACAGTGCTTTGCACTGTACTTCGGGAAATAACTATAGCTAAGATTGATGTGGCCCCCTCCGCAGAATGACACATTAGCCTTTTACCATTAAACCATAAATAGTGTTTCTCTGAGCTTTTGTGACAAAAATGTCAATTAGCTTCCAAATTTCATTTTCATTTAATTTTGTATTCTAATGCCATTTGCATATTAATGTGAACATGGTGCAGAACTGTTAGATTATAATACCTCACTAAAGCTAATAGGATGTAATACACACTTATTGAGGGTAATAGTTACATATATTTAAATGCCCCCCCACCTCAACCCATCTATTTTTGTGAGAGGTATGCCACTATTTAATGTCTGTTGGCATTATGTGTCACATACAGTAAGATTTAAACTTGCGAACAGAAAAACTTTTTAAAAAACAACTATAATTGAAAGAGAAGAAAGATCTAAGTATACTAGCATCAGCACAATTCAATATAAATCATTTTATTCTGGTACTCCCTCTGCAATAGATCTCTATTAATTTTAGTATTAATAATTTACATTCTGGCTCCAGCTATCAAGGTCCAAAAATTGAAAAAAATCAAATACAATGATGGAATTTCCTTGGTAGAACATTTCACTTCAGTGAAGCTCACAGGCTTAGAATGATTTTTTTACAGAAATAACTATTTTTTCTCAAATTTTTTCATATTTTATGGTTCTTAATAAATTATTTTTTATTTTAAAAATAAACTTTCATAAAAAATTACAAACATGTATTTTAATTTATCTCATCTACATTTATGGCCCTTAGTTTTCCAAATATCTTCCAAGGTTTAAAGAGAATTTTAACATGGCTAATTGGCATTACTTCAGAAATCCATGTTACCATATTTAGACTCAGACTTTTTAAAGCAGAAAAAAGGACATTAAAGATCACCCAGTTCAACCCACTTCATTTTACAGATGAAGAAACGGAAGCCTGAGAGATTATATAAGTTGTCCAAAATCATGCATCTAGTAAGTGGCACAGAGAACTAAGACCTGACAAGTTCCTAAGAAGAACACGTTTTTTTCCAGAGGTTGTTTTCAAAGTCAGTTTTTTTAAAGATAGCAGTTTAGATTTAAATGGAAATAGAAAGATTAAATAAGCAAGATGACCGAGACAAAGGGAAAGAGGAAAAGAAGAAAAAAGCAGTAAAAGAGAGGAGGGAGTGAAGAAGGAAGGAAGAAGGAAAGAAGGAAAGGAATGAGGGAGGAGACCAAAAAAAAGTATGATGTTGTAAGGGTCTTAATTTCAATCCTTTAAGATGCCTCATCTATTTGATAAAGTGCACTACTTGTCTTTTGAGACATGGATTGATTACATAACGTTACAAAGTAAATCCCTAACTTACAAATGAGGTGTGTTCCAGAATTTTATTCTGCAACTTATATTTTAAACAATTTTACTCATAGGAACAAGGTTATACCAGGTCTACACTCAATAGTTTACATAACCTATAGTGGACCTTAAACACTTGTAGTAAGAAATACCAAATACCAGGAATAAGAATCACTTTGACACTTGGAGTGCAGAGTTAAGAGGAAATTCTAGCAGGCTCAGAAATGTGGGTTATAGGCAACGTAATAGGTTAGCAATCCCTCAAAGAAATATTCTTTAACGATTTGTCCTAAATTTAGAGAAAAGATCAAGCACTTGTGAGAAAAGGAAGAGAGGAAGGGTTGCTGATGATAGCTTTGGCCTCTTAAATTGATATGATTCAGCTTTGTTCTGAAAATTGGGTATCAGCAAGTCAATGCCCTTCTTTTAACCCAATCCATCTTCTCTAGAAGGTAGTTTAGATTTTGCTACTTAAGCATTCTTTCTTTAAAGAGTCTTATCACCCAATACAGGTTAGTAAAATATGTCCTCCAATCACATAGCACTTTTACTAATAAAAGTTTCTAACAATGGCTTTAGCATTCTTTAGAACAATATTCAGATTGTAGTCTTCTGTGTTATATTATGATCCTTAATTCTTTTTCGTATATGGATTCATTTACTTCTCACAGTTGCCCCATGCGGTAGACACTGGTATTATTGTCATTTTACAGATGAGGAAACTGAAGAACAGATGTTAAACAAGTTGACCAAAGTTACACAGCTAGTAGAAAGCAGAGATGAAATTAAAACCATCTAGACCACCTAGTTCTAAGAGTCATAGAGAGACAGTACCATCAATTGCCTGTTGGAAGGGGGAAAAGGTTAATAAATGTAGTGTTAAATTAGAGTAGGGATGATGATTTTTCTTTTTATCATTGTTCCCCATTTTCTATCTTCACACTTCTATGGAATAAAAAAGATCGTCATGGTAGAAACAGCAATTTATCACAAGGGGCAGGTGGCAAAGGTTTTTCCTCTTCTTTCCCCTTTTTGAGGTATGGGGATCAAAGGAAAATATGTTGGGAGAAAAAGAGGAACTCAACATCAGAGGGTTTTTTTCTCTCATCCTTTGATGATACCTTTGTGTTACAGACTGAATTATGTGCCCCTCCCCTAAAAAAGATATGTCAAAGTCCTAAACCCCAGTAACTCAGAATGTGACCTTATTTTAAAATAGGTCTGCATAGAGGGAATCAAGTAAAATAAAGTCATTAGGGTGGGGATTTGGACAAAGGCAAACATGCACATAGGCAGGATGTCATGTGAATATGAAAGCAGAGATTGGGGTGAAGCATTTATGGCCAAGAAACACCAAAGGTTGTAATAAACCATCAGAAACTAGAAGAGAGGTATAGAACAGATTCTCCCTCACAGCCTTCAGATGAAACCAACCCCTGACACCTCAGAATTCTAGTCTCCAGAACTGGAAGACAATTAATTTCTGTTGTTTAAGCTACTCAATTTACAGTGCTTTGTTACAGCAGCCCTGAGAAACCAATACACCTTGAGACCCCACCCTTGAGTTGCACAGATGGGGAAAACCCACACAGGACATGGAGAAAGGGTGAGAGGAGTGAAAATCTTATGTCCATATGTGGAAGATATGAGTATTTCATGTGGCCATTGAATTAAGGCAGTTTTATATGGAAAAATTAAACAAAATAATTTTAAAAACAAAGCAAAAAATCTGCTGTTCACCTAGAATCTTAAAATTCAGTCAGTCTTATCTGAATTCTATCACTTTTTACTCCAACGGTATCTGTTATTTTTTAGTAAAAGTCTTTTCCTGACATTCACATCCATATGTATTGGGTATAAATCTTACTTTCTATTTGGGAATGTGATAGAGATCACAGTACTTCAATTTTTAAAACAATTTAAATCAGACTTGAGGTCTGTCCAATCTGAATCTTAGAATATTCGTTATCAGTTTTATGATTAAGTAAAGTTTGGAGGATGGGGAGCATCTTTCTGGGAACTCACAAGAATGTGGGATATTTATTCAGAAACAGAAGACTGTTAGCCTTTAGGCACTGATACCTGTGTTTTCCAAGCCTAAATAGTTCTTTGAAAGAGGAGGTTAAATGGTTTACCTGCCTCTCTTGAGCAAAACAAATTTTGCTGAATTTGAGCAACACATATATTATTTCCATCTGATGTCCCTTCAGCTCCCAGAGTAACACCAGAAGACAGATTTGCACCAAGATCTGGGATCAGCAGACTAGTGCCTCTTTTTCTATCTTGAAGGTCCCTCTCTCTGTCTAGTGGCTTCCAGCAAACCAGGCCTTACCCTTTGCATAAATCCCCTCACATAGCTAGCTTTGCTTTAGAGATCTCTCCTGAAGGAAACTGTCCTGGGAAGGGACTGGGGTCTTAAGAAGAAAGTAGGGGGTGCCTGGGTGGCTCAGTTGGTTAAGCGACTGCCTTCAGCTCAGGTCATGATCCTGGAGTCCTGGGATTGAGTCCCGCATCGGGCTTCCTGCTCAGCAGGGAGTCTGCTTCTCCCTCTGACCCTCCTCCCTCTTCTGCTGTCTGTCTCTCATTCCCTCTCTCAAATAAATAAATAAAATCCTTAAAAAAAAAAAAAGAAAGTAGCAAGTGAAAACATAAAAACAGTGAAATATCCTGTCACACCCCCTAATTCATTGTCTGCTAGATGTCTCCACTTCTAAGAGTAAAGAGTTCCATAAAATCAACAGAACCTAAAAGAACTCCTCACACAGCACCAACTCCACTTACCAAGGCAATACCAATTTGTCTCCATCTCACGTCAGGCACTGCAATACACCCAGTTCCCAAAGCCGAGACCGGCTTTTATTCTTGACTCTTGCTTTATCTAATCCCCACATCCCAGAAAAAAAACAAATCCTCCCTCTACTACCTCCTTCATAACTCTGTGTTAATTCCACCCATTGCCAGTACCTTAGGGAATCATTATTCTTGATTGGGTCCTGCACCACATGAACCACTCAATACCTAAACCTACCAACAATACTATTCAAGAGCTTATAACAACCCCCTAAATGGTCTTTGGGCTTCAAATGTTGCCTCTCCAATCCATTTTCCACATTTTGTTGTTTTAAAACACAAAATTTGACCAGAACATTACTTTGCCTAGGACTGCGCAATGGCTTTTATGATTTTCAGGGTTAAATCCAAAACTCCTTATAATGTCATGCAAGGTCCTTCGTTATTTGGTTCCTGGTTACTTCCATACTTTTCTGTCTTACCACTATTTTTCTCCCTACCCCACTCACATACTCCATAACTCATGTCTCAGATTTACTGTTTTTTCTTTTTTTGAGAGAGCGAGAGCAAACATGCTCTTGACCACGAGCAGAGGAAGGAGGGGCAGAGGGAGAGGGAGAGAGAATCTTAAGCAGGCTCCATGTCCTGGGCAGAGATCATGACCCTGAGATCATGACCTGAGCCAAAATCAAGAGTCAGATGCTTAACTAACTGAGCCATCTAAGCACTCCTGAATTATCTTTATTATAAGCATTTTCTGGAATTTCTACTGCTTCTAAGCTTTTGAAATGCTATCCTCTCTGGAGTGTTCCTCACTAACCCACTTACATCTCTATCTCATTTTGTCTCACTTCATTTACATTTCACCCTTCAAAAATCAATAAAGACATCACTTCTGGACGTTTTCCTTGAACTCTTAACATTCTGGGTTAGAAGAACCTCTTATGTGCTCAGATCATTCTGTGTCTTCTCATTATTGCATCGAGCTGTGTTATGATTATCTGTTCACTTGTCCGTCTTCCTCAGCTAGATTATAAACCCTTCCAGAAAATGATATCTTATTAATCACTGCATCCCTGGAGTTTTGTCATTTAGCAAGTGCTAAGTGTTGAACAAATGATTGAATACTCCAAGGGCATATGTGAGTGTTACACAGGTAATTCAGGAACTGCCTATTAAACTTCCTTTATTATCATCTCTTTATAAGAAATCTTAACACTATAAAAATAGTTGAAATAGATAAACAAATAAATCATTTCTAAAATTAAAAAAAAGGAAAGGAGATATCATGTCTAGTATAAAGAGTTTATTGTTGGGGTGTCTGGGTGGCTCAGCCGTTAAGCGTCTGCCTTCGGCTCAGGTCATGGTCCCAGGGTCCTGGAATCGAGCCCCACATTGGGCTCCCTGCTCAGTGGGAAGCCTGCTTCTCCCTCCCCCACTCCCCCTGCTTGTCTTCCCTCTCTCTCGCTGTGTCTCTCTCTGTCAAATAAAGAAATAAAATCTTTAAAAAAATAGTTTATTGTTATCAATCTTGCTTTTTTGTGTGGTTTAGAACCCAAAATAACTTTATTATGCTAAAAGTCTTGCAGGATGACTTTCTAGACATTCAGTAATGATCAGTTCTGCACTAAATGCATAAAAAGAGCTCGGTATCCATTTGGTGAATATCTAATATGTTTAAATTAAATTGGCAACTCATTATAGTGACTAAGACATAGAATTACTTTGTCATAAATTATAGGTAATCTGTATTTTCACATTAACTCTATTACCAGTAATAGAGTTTTAATGTGGTACTTACACTTTGATAAAAGAGAAATCGTGTTGGCACTAGAAATATGTAAGACGTGGAGAGAGAAAAAATGGGGAAGTTAGAGGAGAAAAGGAATGAAAGATGTGGAGGAGAATGAAGAATTATAGAAAAAACCAGAATGACTAAAAATATAGCAATAAAGAAAGGGAGAAAGAAAAAAGATAAATGGCAAAAAAGTAAGAGGATGGGTTGCAGAAATTATAGGGAAGGGAAGAATAGTAAGAAAAGATGAAATAGGAAAAGAGAACACAGCAATATGAAATGTATATGGATCACTGTTATACTGAGAAAATGAAATGATGCAAACACAAATGCATATACTATCCACATAAGTTTAAACAGGAAGTTTAACATGACTAGCAAACAGAAATAGGAAGAAATCATATTACATTTTTGAACAATTTGATAGTGATTATCAAGAAGCTTATTCTATACCCTGAAAGCATTCTAAAAATTATAGTTATATTGGTTGTGCAAAGGAGTAAGGAGACAGCAGTGGGTAATGCTGTCAGGTTTGTGTTTATCAAAGTGAATTCCATGTACCTTCCTTCTTGGTGCTGGGTTCTCTAGTAACAATATATATCCAGGGTGAGGGGAAGGGAAGATGTGCAACATACTCATTAGCTCAGACATTACCAAAAAACATGCGCAGTGGTCTCATTTTATAGAAGCATTTTTCTCCTTAAGAACATAGTATTTTATTTCCCCAGTAGATTTTTTTAAACCTACTGTATGTGTCTGCAGTAATGCCTTTGGAATTCACTATTTGAAATCATGTTAGAGAATAAAGGGAAGCTTCTGTGGTGGATTTTAGGAATTGGACATTTTGGATGCTCATACTGAAAAGAATAAGGAAAAGAGACTTTCCGACTCACTTCATATCTCTCATATTACTAATTTTAATTCTGTACTACACAGAAATGGAAAATGCAAAGTACAAGCTTACAGAAGACAGAATAAATCACTATATCAAGAGAAAAAAGCTCCCGATAAACAATTGGAAAAAAGCTCCGGATAAACTAATTGAAAGGCCTAACATATCAAAAATGCAGAGACACTGGAGTTAAATTGGATTTCTATAAATATGGGTATTGGTTCAAGACCTTAACCGCATACATTTGATAGAAGATGAAAACAGTCTACATTTTCAAATTTCCGTTCATATTTTCAAAAATTCATAAACATATAAATGGGTCAAATTTGAATTAGGAGTAAAATAATATTTGGAAAATTATTCCTATTATCCTAAGAAGAATAAATATCAATATGTCTAAAAAATATTAGTTGGGGATTAATTTAATATCATCAAAATTTTATGTAAGAAAATTAATACCAACAGATATATTGGGTCCAAATCTTTCCTTTGACATGAAGAGACACAGTTAAGATAAATGTCTTTTGCTGGTTGTATGGGAGTGGAGTGAAATAGGGTTTCTGGGAGGAAGGGATGTGAGATTATATACCAGTATTTGGTCATCGTACACTGATCTTTCTTCTATATTTTCATTTACGAAAAGATTTGTGAGAAGGAAAATTCCTGGAAATACACATAAATACTGTATACAATGATCTTCTCACTCCCAACTCCTTAAAAATAGCCTACCTTTTTGTGCTCCAAGGGAAGAATTAGGATAAAAGAGAACAACAATATTTTTAAAATTATCCTGTCCTCTTGAGGAAGGATGAACATTAGCACATCAGCAGACAATTTGCTTGGGAGACTTTTTGGTCATAAATATTCACTTCAGGATTAATTCTCTGACCATTCACCTATTTGTCATAGCTTCCTTAATTAAGGCCTTTAATTGAGGAAATAAATATATCATGATATTGAACAGGTACGCTTTCCAAAGCCTTTCCTCTAACCTAACTAGCTCTAACTTTTAAAATTATCATGCCATTAAAAGAAAGTTTCCACAGAAAATTAGAAAAGTAATCCTCCGGCATACTTACAGCTTCTTAGGAACAATACTTTATTCATATGCATAGTTACTTTAAACTTTTTTTTTAATTTTTATTTTATTTATTTATTTATTTTTTAATTTTATTTACTTTTGAGAGAGAGAGAATGACAGAGAGAGAGAATGAGAAGGGTGAGGGTCAGAGGGAGAAGCAGACTCCCTGCCGAGCAGGGAGCCCGCTGCGGGACTCGATCCTGGGACTCCAGGATCATGACCTGAGCCGGAGGCAGTCGCTTAACCAGCTGAGCCACCCAGGTGCCCTAAACTTTTTTTTTAAAGATTTATTTATTTATTTATTTATTTATTTATTTATTTATTTATTTGAGACAGAGAGAATGAGTGACAGAGAGCATGAGAGGGAGGAGGGTCAGAGGGAGAAGCAGACTCCCTGCCGAGCAAGGAGCCCGATGCGGGACTCGATCCCGGGACTCCAGGATCATGACCTGAGCCGAAGGCAGTTGCTTAACCAACTGAGCCACCCAGGCGCCCTATTTATTTATTTTGAGAGACAGAAAGAACAAGTGAGAAAGTGAGCATAGGGGACGCACAGAGGGAGAGAGAATCTTAAGTAAACTCCACACTGAGTGTGGACCAACGGTGTCTCGATCCCACAACCCTGAGATCAGGACCTGAACGAAAACCAAGAGTTCGATGCTTAACCAACTGCACCACCCAGGCACCCCATACTTGTTGTCATTAATTACATACACACTTGTGCAATTCACTACTTTGGGAGTTCTGTGAATACTGGAAACATTTCTAGTTCATTTTTCATCCATTCATCTTTTTATTATGATGACTTACACAGTGCCTTTCAAATATTATATATAAAATAAGTGCTTGCTGATTTAATGTGCTTAAATATAATGTAAACATAGCAAAATATCACCAGGTAAAATAGTCAATGCTTAGTCTAAAGTAAATTAGTAAATTAGTAAATGATAGCCTAAAGATAATTTTTTAAAATCTGATATATTTTTTCATCCAAAAACTTTACTTAAGTCTTTGGGCAAATTGTTTCCAAGAATAATGATTAAAAAAATGAGGAATGTAAACAACTTTAGAGTACTACTTATTTTTCTAGAAATCAGATCTCAAGTCTTCACATGTCTCTGACATGGCTCTTTAGCGAGAAGTATTAATGGAGAAGAAACAATGATTTTAGTGATTAATACACACATATGCAACCTTTGAGCTGGGACAGGGTGCTGCCTAGTGAAACTAAAGAATCAAAGACTTCACTTTGTAACAACAGATGTTGGGAAGGATGTAGGGAGAAAGGAACACTCCTGCACTACTGGTGGGAATGTAAATTGGTACAGCCACTGTGGAAAACAGTACAGAAGTTCCTCAAAAAATCAGAAATAGAAACATTGTGTCCATCAACAGATGAACAGATTAAAAAAATGTGCTATATATATATATATATATATATATATATATATATATTATGAATGAGATGGAATATTACACAGCCATATAAAGAATGAGATTGTGCCATTTGAGACAACATAGATGAACCTAGAGGGTATTATGCTAAGTGAAATAAGTCAGAGTAAGAAAGATAAATACCATATGATTCCACTCATATGTGGAATCTAAAAAAGAAAGGAAGGAAGGAGGGAAGGAAGGAAGGAAGGGAAAATAAACAAACAAAAAGCAGAATCATAACTATACAGAGAACAAACTGATGGTTGCCAGAGGGGAGGCGCATGGCGGGGGCGGGTGGGCAAAATGGGTGAAAGGGAGTGGGAGATACAAGCCTCCAGTTACAGAATGAGTAAATCACTGGCATAAAAAGCTGAGCATAAGGAATATAGTCAATGATATTGTAAAGCAATGTAATGGGACAGATGGTAGCTATACATGTGGTGAGCAAGCATAATGTATAAACTTGTGGAATCACTAAGTTGTACACTCAAAACTAACGTAATATTGTATGTCAACTATACTCAAATAAAAAATAAAATAAAATAAGAATACTAAAGCACAATGAAAAAAAACTGCACTTTGTGTTATTGGCCAACTGGCAATAATGCATGTTATTTAAGGTCCTTCAAGAAGCAGAGACTAATATGGGATTAATACCCAACCAATTTATTAGGGAAAATACCTGTAGGGGAAATTGACAGAGAGCTCAAGGAGACTGGGAGAGTTGTCAGACCATGATGTAGCTCTGATCCTTTGAAGAAAAGAGTGCAAAAGAGAATGTAGGATGAAAGAGACTTAGACTGGAGTGCTGTTCTTAACAATTTTGACAAGGCCAAATGGGAATCCTTGAGGCAAAGTTACCCACTGGAGGAGTTCCACTTTCCTGGTAATGAGCCTCTCTTGGTATCACTGCTAAGTTCAGTCAATGGTTGAGAGCCACTGTGAGAAATGTGGCCTCAGCACATTAGGTTATGTATTTCAGAAAGCAGTAACAGGAATGTCTGATTAATTATTATCCCCACAGTTGAAGATGTGAGAGCAACATTCACTTGGTTGCCACAGAAGGTAATGACACAATGGCTGTGATTGACAGTGTTTTTCAAATTTAACAGGTGCCCTTAAGATTAAGCTATATTAACTTCTTATTAAATCTACCTCATTTCAAAAGAAAAACATCTTCCCCCAAACAGCAACAACTGCACACCTGTATACCTATTCTAAAAATGTATGCTACTTTTATACTAAAAAATTGTGACGATGAGGGGTAAATTCTCTTGACAACTATTATATATTAGTTATACTTTTTCTTTTTTATTGTCTAAGTCAAATTTCTAGATACTGTACCAGTCTTTAGTTACACTGTGGAAGTTCAATTATTAGGCCATACAATTGCTCAGCAAAGTTAAGTATAATTTTTTGAATTCTAAGACAACATCATATAATCTGCTTACCTTCCTCCTAGAAAATAACTGATCTTAGAGAAAATTTATAACTTGACAGACACAATGATTTTATTTTTTACTTTTTTTTTAAAGATTTTACTTACTTATTTGACAGAGTGAGCGCACGCACAAGCAGGGAGCCTGATGTGGGGCTCGATCCCAGCATCTGGGATCATGACCTAAGCTGAAGGCAAACACTTAACCAATTGACCCACCCAGGCAGCCCTACACAATGATTTTAATTTGTGCTTCCATTTTCAAATTTACATTGATGAAGGATCCCGAATTTTCTTTGTCACTGCTATTTCATTTTACTATAAAGTAATTCCCAAATGACAAATATAATACATATATATATGCCTCCCAACAAAGTTAGACAAATGTCTGTTTCCTGCCCTGTTAAAGTTATATTCTAATCTCATAATTATTAGGATAAAGGTTAATTAGTTCATAGTCAAATAATCTATTCATCATGTAGTAATTCCTAACAAGGCAATCTAAGAAATTTGATACAGTTGTTCACCACTATTTTTCTTTAATTTAAAATGAAGCCAGAATATAGAAATGGATATTGAATATAGTATAAAATATATTATGTCTTGAAACATATGGCTCTAATAAAACATCTTCTCATAATGCTGTTTCCTTCTGTGTAGAAATAAATTGCAACAACTAATCATATAAAAAATACTGCCACTTTGAGGAGTAGACTAGCCCATTTTTTTTCCTTCTGCAAATTGGGAAAAGAATGGAATTGTTCTACATATTTCACAGGGCTCTGAGTTGCAAACATTTGCACTTCAGCAAATACCACATGTTAAAAATTAGACTACCAAAAAAACACTTATTCTATCAACACCTTGTTTTATGTGTGAAAGACAATTAATTTAGTCTACAAAATGCTTCCTTATTATACTTTGGAATCTTATGGATTAAACAATGTTAAAAAGCTATATTCTACATCACTGATAGTTTTTGTGTAGCACTAAAGAACTTCTTTTGTCATGAAGGAATTCAACCTTTTAGCATATTTACAATTTTAAATTGAGCATTTTAACACATGCTTAAACTGGCAATTTCACTTATAAAAATATTTAGGGAATGTTACAATAGTGATAAATGTTCTTATAGGGTATAAACTATAGTATTTTTTGTCACAATTACAATGAGAGAAATATAGTGTTAGAATTAATTTTTGAGATCAAAACATAATGAATACTAAGATTCAAGTATAGCTATGCAAAGTCACCTGAAAGAAATATAATAGTTTTACAAACTCCCTGTGCTTAACCTAGCACAAAAAGTACATATTAATTAAGAGTTAATTATGGACATATTAATTCACATTAAAAAAACTGTAAATTGGGAGGATTATTGACTGGACTTAGAAATGAGGAAAAATCAGACACGCAGGCAAGTGGTCTTTATATGTGACAAATGAGCATGCCAGTACAGTGTAGTACAGGAAGAAAATATTAGAATTCTAACATGTATTTATTACTGTATCATTTTAATCTAAGTTTTAGAGTATATTTGTATATTTTATAATATTTAAAATACATTAGTATAATATTACCTGAATTAATGTGCAAATATTGAAGTGAATACTTAAAAATGATTCTTAGTTGCAGAGTGTAAGATTAAAAACATTTAGATGAAACTCACAGAGACAAAGCTATACCCAGCCCAACTGTATCCAAAAGTTTAAAGAACCTTAGTTAATAAAATAAGTGTGGTCATTGGGGAGGGTATTGCTATGGTGAGCGCTGTGAATTGTGTAAGACTGTTGAATCACAGACCTGTACCTCTGAAACAAATAATACATTATATGTTAAAAAAAAAAAAGAAGAAGAAGATAGCAGGAAGGGAAAAATGAAGGAGGGGAAATCGGAGGGGGAGATGAACCAGGAAAGACTATGGACTCTGAGAAACAAACTGAAGGTTCTAGAGGGGAGGGGGGTGGGGGGATAAGCTAGCCCAGTGATGGGTATTAAAGAGGGCACGTACTGAATGGAGCACTGGGTGTTATACGCAAACAATGAATCATGGAACACTACATCAAAAACTAATGATGTAATGTATGGTGATTAACATAATAAAATAATAAAAAAAAATGATGAATGCTCCACGAAAGAAAAAAAACAAAAAAAGTGTGGTCAGATCCCCATAAGGAATGCCATGCATATTATGAAATGGGTGATCTTAACCTGATATCATACTAGTTTAAACTACAGCCACCATTCTCTCTATAAAATTCCAAACAGACATTCTGGTTTTATTAATCAATTCTGTGACTTTAGTAAATATGTATCAACCCAGAAAAAAATGCAACCTAAACCAGTGCCTCAGTATTTTTCACAATACATTTTGTCACAAAAACACCAAAGAGATGATTTTAGACCACATGCCAACTTGATAAAAATAGCCTGCTGATTTTGTCCCCTGAAGTTTTCACCTTAAATAACCATGTAAATATATGAAAACATATATTTATGTTATGCAAATATTTAAAAGATCACAATTACAAGAATTTGATCATAGTCAGTTACTCACAGCTGCAAATGATTATATAGTTAGCCCTGATATACCAATGTCTTCTAATAATGTCTTTTGTATCCATGTCCTTGTATAGTCCCTCCCACATTGACACTTTGCTTTGACCAGTAAGATGTTAGCATATTTACTGGTCAAAACAAGTATCAAGAAGTCTTAAAATCTGGGCGCCTGGGTGGCTCAGTTGGTTAAGCGACTGCCTTCAGCTCAGGTCATGATCCTGGAGTCCCGGGATCGAGTCCCGCATCGGGCTCCCTGCTCTGCAGGGAGTCTGCTTCTCCCTCTGACCCTCCCCCCTCTCATGTGCTCTCTCTCATTCTCTCTCAAATAAATAAATAAAATCTTTAAAAAAAAAAAAAGTCTTAAAATCTACTTACACACTGGGGCTATTTCTACTATGTTGCTGGCTGGAACTCTTCCACCAACATGTGAAGAAACCAGTGCCAATCTTCTGAGTTGCAGGGCCCAGTCACTAGCCAGAACCAATCCAGATATATTAGTGAGGTCATTTTAAGTCATTCATCCCTAGTCAAGCCACCAGAACATCAAAGCCGTATAAGTTATCCCAAGAGTGACCAGTATAATAAAGTCCAGCTAAATCCAGCTCAAAATGCTGATCCACAAAATTATAAGCAACTAAAAGGATTGTGTTTTTAAGCTTTGGGATGGTTAGATATCCGTACATAACTAAAACAAGCTTCTAGAAGTTTACTGAAAAGAGAAATGCTATGTTAATTTCTAATCCTAGGGTCAAGAGCAAAGCTGAAGCAAGTCTGTGAGAGAGAACAATACTTTTCCGAGCCAGAGAATAATATAAGAGGTGTGTGTGTGTGTGTGTGTGTGTGTGTGTGTGTGTATAAAACTATAATGATATGATTATGTACTGAGATAGTATACAACAGCTGCCAAGGTATGTCCCTGGGGAAACAGGATAGGGTAATTATCATTTAGTGGTCATACATTTGCCCACAAATGAAGACAGGACATTCCTCTAGACAGTAATGGGAAGCATACCAATAAGTTTAAAAGGTCAGATGTATTGAAACAATGTGAGAAGTTTTACTTCTGATTATCAGAGGAAACTCCTACGAACCAGTCAGTATCCCAAGGGCAAATAGTACACCACACCAATGGTTTCTTGGTCAACAATGTGACTAAGAGTGGACACATAGACAACAGCTGAGCCAACAGTAGAAACAGCCAGAGAAAAAGATAATACAGTATTTCCAAATGCATGTAATTTCTTATAATCAAATAAGATTAGTCATATAAAGATGTTATTTAAAATGTAAGCATTATCTAAATGGTTTTTTTTGTTATATTATTATCACAGAATTCCTCTGTTCATATGTTCTTAGATCTTTAGGAGCTGCTATACATGAAGGGCTAACTATATAATCATTTGCAGCTGTGAGTAACTGACTATGATCAAATTCTTGTAATTGTGATCTTTTAAATATTTGCACCTGCAAACATTTGGAACATAACATCATGATGTGTCTTCCAAAATGAATGAAACAAATGAATTTGCATGCATGTGTTGCTATTTTTGAACACATACAATTATGTAATTTCTAAAACAAATATTTCAAGGTAACTAAGGCACATCATCATTTAAAGATACAAGTGAAAATCTCATTTTAATCTTAAGATATCTACAGATAAAATCTTTGTAGGAACAAATTAAAATGTATATCTATATGACTATAATAACATAAACATGAAAATTTGAGAGAAATTGATTGACTTCACTTTTTAAATTTTTAAGAAAATTTGAATTTCTAAAAATTAAAAGCTAGAATATTGGCCACAAACCAAAGAGAATATAGATGAAAAAAAAGAAATTACAAACAATCTTTATAGATAATTTTCTAATTTTGAGCAGGATATGTTTCTGATAATATGTTTAGAAATAGTTTATAGAATGGTATCTTTATGCTCAATGATTTGAAAAATGGATAGTGATGAGTTCTAGTAATTTTTTCTGTCTTCTCTCTTTGTATATGTTTTCCTTTTATAATATATTATATATTATAGGTAAGACATATACATATAATATGTACATACACTTTTCCTATACTTTTATTCCTATCTTCTTCAGGACCAGGCGACCTAATATGGAAGGTAGAAAATGAAATATGATGCATGGTCTTCCAGGACTGCTGTTAAAGGCCCCAGTGTAACACCTTTCCTTGATACCAACAGGACCGTGAAACTGAGCCCAATACTTTCTTTTTCTAGAGCACTCCCCAAGTAAATCAAATCTAAGTAGCAGTGTGGAAAAATAATGTGGCAGAACTTATTTCCTTATCGACTTCCTATTTTCAAAATCACATATAAGTTAAAACAGACCACTTGGAAGGTTCATAGTACAATGGATTTAATCACGGGGCCATATGAATTGGTGCTTTATACATTTTGTATATTATTTAAAGCTCTCATAGGAATCAAAGACAACAGATTAACTTTTATTCAATATCTGTTCCTCATTCACTGCTACTGGGGAAGAGAAAGACAACCAATCTTTACAGAACAAACTGTATGCTTCTCACTGACCAGGGTGGTTTATATATATTTTCTCATTTAATTCTAATAATAATCCATTAAATATATGTAATTATTACTAAATTTACAAATGAGAAAAATGAGACTTAGGAAGATTAATTTGTTTTTTCCATTTTTACATAGTAGTTAAGTTGTACAACAGATACGGAATGTTAGTCTGAAACTTTAGCTGGGCTCTTATTCTACCCTAATCTTAATCTCTCTAGGACTTGGTTTCTCCTTTAGTAGACAAGGTTGTTTGGTTATTATTATTGTACTAGATTACTCTATAGGAAAAAATACTATAAATAAAATTCAACAACTGTGCAATTTTGAGTATACATGAACTAAAATTCAAAAGGTGTACCTTGTGCATATTTACATTTTAATATAATTTTAAATCTTAATGCAAGTAGTTGAAATTTGTTCTCTAATTTCAGATAAAAATTATTGGGTTGTGGTTATAAAGATGGTAATGGTGTTCTTTTACTTATTTACTTTTCCAGTGAGATCCACTGTCATTTTCCAGTGAGATTCCACTGTAATTAAAGCAGCTGCTTCTTCTACTTACTATGAAATAGGCTTTATGCTTAGATCATTGTTGCATTTAAGCACACATAGCTGGTAAATGTAATAAGTACTTATAAAATTTTGTGTTTAGAGATTTGAATTTTAAAAAGGTTCACCGCTTTTTTTTCTTGGGAGTCCAAGATGGCGGAGAAGTAGGAGACCTTAATTTTATCTGGTTCCAGGAATTCAGCTAGATAGCTATCAAATCATTCTGAACACCTTTGAACTCAACCAGAGATCTAAGAAAAGAATAGCTGCAATTCCAGGAATAGAAAAGCAAACACTTTCTGCAAGATAGGAGGTGCAGAAAAGTGAACCCAAGGCGATATATGGGAAAATAGACCATGGGGGGAGGGAGTCTCCATCAGTCAGCTACCGGCAAGTGATAATAGCAGCGGAGCACAAAATTGGAACTTTTAGAAGTCTGCTCTGGTGAGGGACGACACCCAGGAACCTCACTGGGACAGTGTGGTCACAGGATCCTCGGGGTCACAGGAAGACCAGGGGTGCCTGAGTGGGCAGAGCTCCCAGGCATCAGAGCAGGAAAGCCAGCTTCAAAGAGTGAGCCCAAGAGTGGGATCTCAGCTCAGGGTTTCCATAAACTGTGAACCAAGGCACAGTCGGGAGACTGCTCTCTGAGCACGGGCCCAACAAGTGGCAGAACTGGTGAGATTCCCCCTTCCTCCCCTGGGAGGAGTGGCGTGGGAAGGCACCTCAGGAGTCTGCAGGGTTTGGAGACTCAAAATGGGGTTGTGTTCCTGAGACAGAAACAGTCACAGGCTGGGTGAGCATGGTGAGCAGCCAGAGACCAAGGAGACAGGAGTGATTGACTGCTTTTCTTTGAGAGCTCACTGAAGAGTGGGGTCTGGAACTTTTGGTTCTGGGGCCAGAGATTGGGAGGCCGCCATTTTCATTCTCGTACTCTAAAGCTGCATGGAAAGCCTTCAGGGAACAAAAGCCACATAGAGCAAACCAGAGAAGATTCCTAAACCTGGCCCCCTGGCAAGGGCGGTACAATTCTGCCTGGGGCAAATACACTTGAGAATCAATGCAACAGGCCCCTCCCCCAGAAGATCAGCAGGAAGAGCCAGCTAAGACCAAGTTTACCGATCAATGAAAACTGCAAAACTCCAGCACTAGGGGAATACAGCACATAAAATTCATGTCTTTCTACCCATGATTTTTTAGTCTTTCAACTTCAATTTTTTAAAAAAAAAATTTCTTTCCTTTTTCAACAAATTTCTTATTTTATCAATTCCTTTTTTTAAATTTTCATTTTTATAGTTACATTCTATCCCTTCATTGTGTTTAATCTTATTTCTGTATATATATGTTTTTCTTACTTTTCAATTTTGGGATGCAGTTTCTTCTAACAGACAAAAATACACCCAAAATCTAGTGTATGGCTCTGTTCTATTTACCTGCCTGATCATATTCTCTTCTTTGTTTTTCTTCTTCCTTTTTTTTTTTGTTTTGTTTTGTTAGCCTTTTTTAATATTCATTTTTACAGTTACATTCTATCCATTCAATATATTTAATTTTATCTTTGTATATATAAGTTATTCTTTATTTACAATTCTGAGATGTAGTTTCTTCTAACAAACTGACCAAAATACACTCGGGAGATATTGCTCTGTTCTGTTCACCTGTTTATATCCTTTCTTTTCTTTTTTTCTTGTTTGTTGTTTTTTTTGTTTTTTTTCTTGTCTTTTAATTTCCATTTTTACACTTACATTCTATCCATTCATTGTATTTAATTTTATTTTTGTACATATATAAGTTTTTCTTTTACAATTTTGGGATCTAGTTTTCTAAAAAAAAAGAGACCAAAATACACACAGAATCCAGTGTATTGCTCTATTTTGCCCACCTGTCCGATTATATTGTATCTTTTTTTTCTTTTTCTTCTCCCCCCGCCCCCCCGTTTTGGGTCTCTTCTGATTTGTTTAGTGTATATTTCTCTGGGGTCATTGTTGCCATTTTAGTATTTTGTTCACTAATTCATCTATTCTTCTCTGGGCATAATGACAAGACAGAAAAACTCACTTCAAAAAAGAGAACAAGAGGCAGTACTGACTGCCAGGGACCTAATCAGAATGGACATAAATAAGATGTGAGAACTAGAGTTCAGAATAATGATTATAAAGATACTAGCTGGGCTTGAAAAAAGCATAGAAGACACTACAGAATCCCTTTCCAGAAAGATAAAAGAACTAAATTCTAACCAAGTTGAAATAAAAAAGGCTATTAATGAGATGCAATGGAAAATGGAGGCTCTAACTGCTAGGATAAATGAGGCAAAAGGAAGAATTAGTGATATAGAAGACCAAATGATGGAGAATAAAGAAGCTGAGAAAAAAAAGATAAACAACTACTGGATCAGGAGGGGAGAATTCGAGAGATAAGTGATACCATAAAGTGGAACAATATTAGAATAATTGGGTTCCCATAAGAAGAGGAAAGAGAGAGGGGCAGAAGGTATATTGGAGGTAATTATAGCAGAGAAATTTCCTAACCTGGGGAAGAAAACAGGCAGCAAAATCCAGGAGGCACAGAGAACCCCCTTCAAAATCAATAAAAATAGGTCAACACCCAAACATATAATAGTGAAACATAAATCTCAGAGACAAAGAGAAAAACCTGAAAGACACTTGGACAAGAGGTCTGTAACCTACAAGGGTAGAAACATTAGATTGGCAGCAGCAGACCTATCCACAGAGACCTAGCAGGCCAGAAAGTACTGGCATGATATATTCAGGGTGCTAAATGAGAAAACATATGCAGCCAAGAATACTTTATCCAGCTAGGATGTTATTCAAAATAGAAGGATAAAAACTTCCAGGAGAAAAAGAAACTAAAAGAATTTGTGATCACCAAACCAGCCGTACGAGAATTATTAAAAGGGATCCCCTAAAGCAAAGAGAGCCCAAAAGAAACATAGACCAGAAAGGAAGAAAGACAATATACAGTAAACAATCACTTTACAGGCAATACAATGGCACTAAATTCATATCTTTCAATAGTTACTCTGAATGTAAATGGGGTAAATGACCCAATCAAAAGACAAAGGGAATCAGATTGGATAAAAATGCAAGACCCATTGATGTGCTATCTGCAAGAGACTCATTTTAGACCCAAAGACACCCCCAGATTGAAAGTGAGGGGGTGGAAAACCATTTATCATGCTAATGGACATCAAAAGAAAGCTGGGGTGGCAATCCTTATAACAGACAAATTAGATTTTAAACCAAAGACTGTAATAAGACTGCAATAAGACTGTAATACTTAAAGGGTGTATCCAACAAGAAGATCTAACAATTTTAAATATCTATGCCCCTAACATGGGAGCAGCCAATTATATAAGGCAATTAATAACAAAAGCAAAGAAACACATCGATAATACAGTAACAGTAGGGGACTTTAACATACCTCACTGCAATGCATAGATCATCTAAGCAGAAGATCAACAAGGAAATAAGGGCTTTGAATGATATACTGGGCCAGATGGACTTCACAGATATATTCAGAACATTCCAACCTGAAACAACAGATACACATTCTTCTCTAGTGCTCATGGAACATTCTCCAGAATAGATCACATCCTGGGTCAAAAATCAGGTCTCAACTGGTACCAAAAGACTGGGATCATTCCCTGCCTATTTTCAGACCACGATGATTTGAAACTAGAACTCAATCACAAGAGGAAATTTGGAAAGAACTCAAATACATAGAGGCTAAAGAGCACCCCACTAAAGAATAAATGGGTCAACCAAGAAATTAAAGAAGAACTAAAAAAATTCATGGAAACAAATGAAAATGAAAACACAGCTGTTCAAAACCCCTGGGATATAGCAAAGGCGGTCCTAAGAGGGAAGTACATAGCAATACAAGCCTTTCTCAAAAAATTAGAAAAGTCTCAAATATAGAAGATAAACTTACAACTAAAGAAGCTATAGAAAGAACAGCAAATAAAGACTAAACCCAGCAGGAGAAGAGAAATAATAAACACTAGAGCAGCAATCAATGAAATAGAAACCAAAAAACAATAGAACAGATCAATGAAACTAGGAGCTAGTTTGTTGAAAGAATTAGAAGATTGATAAACCCCTGGCTAGACTTATCAAAAAGAAAAGAGAAAGGATGAAAATAAATAAAATGAATGTAAGAGGAGAGATCACAACCAACACTGAAGAAATACAAACAATTATAAGAACATATTATGAGTAACTATATGCTAACAAATTAGGCAATCTGGAAGAAATGGATGCTCATAGAACTACCAAAACTGAAACAGGAAGAAATGGAAAACCTGAACAGACCCATAACCACCAGGAAATTGGAGCAGTTATCAGAAAAATCCCAACAATCAAGAGCCCAGGGCCAGATGGCTTCCCAGGGGAATTCTACCAAACATACAAGAAGAATTAATACCTATTCTTCAGAAGCTGTTTCAAAAAACAGAAATGGAAGGGAAACTTCCAAACTCTTTCTATGAGGCCAGCATTACCTTGATCCGAAAACCAAAGGCCCACCAAAAAGAAGAATTACAGAAGAATATCCCTGATGAACACGGATGCCGAAATTCTCACCAAAATACTAGCCAACAGGATCCAAAAGTACATTATAAGTATTCACCACAACCAAGTGGGATTTATTCCTGGGCTGCAAGGGTGGTTCAACATCCACAAATCAATCAATGTGATACACTACATTAACAAAAGAACAGACAAGAACCATATGATCCTCTCAATGGATGCAGAAAAAGCATTTGACAAAGTACAGCATCCTTTCTTGATTAAAACTCTTCACAGTGTAGGGATAGAGGGAACATACCTCAATATCATAAAAGTCATTTATGAAAAGCTCACAGTGAATATCATTCTCAATGGGGAAAAACTGAGATCTCTTCCCCTAGGGCCAGGAACATGGCAGGGATGTCCACTATCACCACTGCTGTTCAACACAGTACTAGAAGTCCTAGTCTCAGCAATCAAACAATGAAAAGAAATAAAAGGCATCCATATCAGCAAAGAAGAAGTCAAACTCTCACTCTTTGCAGATGGCATGATACTCTATGTGGAAAACCCAAGGACTCCACCCCAAAATTGCTAGAACTAATACAGGCATTCAGCAAATTGGCAGGATATAAAATCAATGCACAGAAATCAGTTGCATTTCTTTATACTAACAATGAGACAGAAGAAAGAGAAATTAAGGAGTTGATCCCATTAACAATTGCCCTCAAAACCATAAGATACCTAGGAATAAACTTAACCAAAGGGGCAAAGGATCTGTACTCAGAAAACGATAGAACACTCATGAAAGAAATTGAGGAAGATGCAAAGAAATGGAAAAACATTCCATGCTCACGGACTGGAAGAACAAATATTGTTAAAATGTCTATCCTACACAGTTCAATCTACACATTCAATGCAATCCCTATCAAAATACCATCAACTTTTTTTCATAGAACTGGAACAAATAATCCTAAAATTTATATGGATCCAGAAAAGACCCCAAATAGCCAAAGATATGTTGAAAAAGAAAACCAGAACTGGTGGCATCACAATTCTGGACTTCAAGCTCTATTACAAAGCTGTAATCATCAAAACAGTATGATACTTGCACAAAAAAAAGACACAAAGATCAGTGGAACAGAATAGAGAACCCAGAAATGGACCCTCAACTCTATGGTCAACTAATCTTTGACAAAGCAGGAAAGACTATCCAATTGAAAAAAGACAGTTTCTTCAACAAATGGTGTTGGGAAAATTGGACAGCCCCATGCAGAAGAATGAACCTGGACCATTTCCTTACACCATATGCAAAAATAGACTCAAAATGGATGAAAAACCTAAATATGGGACAGGAATCCATCACAATCCTAGAGGAGAATACAGGCAGCAACCTCTTCGACCTAGGCTGCAGCAACTTCTTGCTAGACACATCTCCAAAGGCAAGGGAAACAGGCAAAATGAAATACTGAGACTTCATTAAGATAAAAAGCTTTTGCACAGCAAAGGAAACAGTCGACAAAATCAAAAGACAACCGACAGAATGGGAGGAGATATTTGCAAATGACATATCAGATAAAGGGCTAGTATCCAAAATCTATAAAGAACTTAACGAAACTCCGCACCCAAAGAACAAATAATCCAATTAAGAAATGGGCAGAAGACATGAACAGACATTTTTCCAAAGAATACGTCCAAATGGCCAAACAGACACATGAGAAAATCCTCAATATCACTTGGCATCAGAGAAATACAAATCAAAACCACAATGATTTACCATGTCACACGAATCAGAATGGCTAAATTAACAAGTCAGGAAATGACAGATGTCGGCGAGGATGTGGAGAAATGGGAACCCTCCCACACTGTTGGTGGGAATGCAAGCTGGTGCAGCCACTCTGTAAAACAGTATGGAGGTTCCTCAAAAGTTGAAAATAGAGCTATCCCATGACCCAGCAACTGCACTATTACACTAGGTATTTACCCCAAAGATACAAATGTAGTGATCCGAAGGGGCATGTGCACCCCAATGTTTATAGCAGCAATGTCTGCAATAGCTAAACTGTGGAAAGAGCCCAGATGTCCACTGACAGAGAATGGATAAAGAAGATGCGGTATATTGGAATGGAATATTATGTAGCCATCAAAAATGAAATATTACCACTTGCAATGATGTGGATGGAACTAGAGGGTATTATGCTAAGTGAAATAAGTCATTCAGAAAGACAATTATGATATGATCTCACTGATATGTGGAATTTAAGAAACAAAACAGGAACATAGGGGAAGAGAGGAAAAATAAAACAAGACAATACCAGAGAGGGAGACAAACCATAAAAGACTCTTAATCATAGGAAACAAATTGAGGGTTGCTGGAGGGGAGGGGGGGTAGGAGGATGGGGTAACTGGGTGATGGACATTAAAGAGAGCATGTGATGTAATAAGCACTGGGTATTATATAAGACTGATGAATCACTGACCTGTACCTCTGAAACCAATAATACATTATACATTAATTCAATTTAAATAAAAAAAAGTTTAAACTTTTAAAAAAAAGTTCACTACTAGGAAAGGTAAATTCTACAAGAGAAAATAATGTTAGAGAGCTCTAATATTCTCTGACACGTGGGATATCAACTTATACAATATTACTAACCTTAACCAGTTTAGTATCACTGATGTTAAAACACATAGAATATGACTGGGCATGTTAATTTTGATGACTCCATCTTAAAATTGAAAATATTGAAATTCAGTTAAACTAAATTATTGTGATCATTTAAAAAAAATCTCTAAAGAAATAGCTAAACTAGAGAAAACCATGCATTGGAGAAAACTGAAATGAAAACAACAAAAGTAAACAAACAATATACAAAATGATCTTTTCCCTGAGAGTGGATTTTGGACTTCTTCAGACAAAACTGTTGGGTCAACTTCTGTTAATCAAAGAAAGGTCTTAAATTCAGCATCTATATTTATATTCTCTACTAAAAAATGAATGCCCTGGAAAAGGTTAGAATGATTCCTATGCTATGGAATTAAATAAACTCATGTTTAGCTTAATTACAGATGAACTGATATAATAATTACAGATTGTGTGTTTGCGTGGATGAATATACACAACATATCTTCTGGTTCTGTCTGCTGAAAGGGTCCAGAAGCAATGATACTGCAATATCAATGAACAAACATAGTACCCAGATCTTGGTTTCCAATAGAATTTACCAATATAAGGAACCAGGGCTTCCTGTTGAATGGCTGATTTTAGGGTGGGCCACCGGATACACAAAATCAACACCAGGTATTTGAAACAACAGAAACAAGGAACAGAAAGGAAGGGGGGAGGGAGGGAGGGAGGGACGGAGGGAGGAAGTAGGGTAAGGATAGGACATGTCAAAAAGATAAAGGAACCAAATGAAAAGAACTTCCTATAGCCAAACCCTGGAACCATTTGAACCACAATGTAAACAATGTAGTAGTATCTAAAAGTCCTTACTGATACAGACATACATATACAGAGAGATATAAAATTTATTTATTTATTTATTTGAAAGATTTTATTTATTTATTTGAGAGAGAGAGACTGAGAGAGAGAGCACATGAGAGGGAGGAGGGTCGGGAGGGTCAGAGGGAGAAGCAGACTCCCTGCCGAGCAGGGAGCCCGATGCGGGACTCGATCCAGGGACTCGATCCAGGGACTCCAGGATCATGACCTGAGCCGAAGGCAGTCGCTTAACCAACTGAGCCACCCAGGCGCCCAGATAGATATAAAATTTAAATGCATATATATAGAGAGAGGAGAACTGCAAGTAATTCATGTACATTCTTCTGTCTCAAGGAAGTAGATCTTAGCTCCCCACTCCTTGAGTGTGGGTTGTACTTAATGATTTGCTTCTAAAGAGCTATGGAAAGGGGAAGATATTAACTTTATGATGAATAAAACTGGCAAACATAAACTTGGGCAGATGATCAAAGTTAATATCAATAGTGATAAGTCATGTTGAAAGCATGTACCGTTGACATGTTGTGATAAGAATGGCACTTTACCTCCTTAATCTTGCTCTTCAAAACTTGTAACTCCAGAATAACTATATGTATATAAGAAAAAAATCAGACGTATCAAAATTGAGTCATTCATTCTGCAAAATACATGACTAGTGACTTTCAAAACTCTCAAAGTCATAAAAAACAATGGCAGTCTGAGAATCTGTGATGGTACAGAACAGGCTAAGGAGATACAAGGATGGAATGTTAGGAGGTATCCTGAATGTGATCCTGGAACAAAACAGAAAAAGGATACAATGGAAAAACTAATGAAATCTGAATAAAGTATGCCATTTACTTAGAAACAACAGCAAAAAAAAAAAAAAAAAAAAAAAAGGCGGGGGGGGTGAGATGACTTAAGCACATAGATATTTTAATGTTTCTCCTAACATGTTTTTGTAAGAAGATTGAAAACCACTTTTCAAAAAAGACCCCAAATTTTTCAATCTGAAATATTGCTTTCCATCAGAAGCAAAGATAGATGAATATTTGTTATATATCTTGAGATAAAAGCTGAAAGGCAGACAACTGAAATTTTCCTTTTTGTTTACTAGGTACAATCTTTTTTGCTGGATAAAACTAATAAATGTGGTTTAGACATTTAGTACTTGTGAAAGAAGCCAGCATATGACTAAAGACAATACATAAAGGAAGGCAGATTCGAGAGGATGCAGAGAAATGCAGTCTTACCATTGATCTTTTCATATTTGAAGACAAAAATCAATAATATGTCTTACTATGTTTATGTGTATATTTTTTATTGTATATATAAATCAAATTATAAAAAAATGCACCTGTTGTGGCCCCCATTTCTGCCAATGTTTAGTGATAAGGAAATAAGAATACAAACAACTTGTAATATAAAACCTTTGGAGTAGACATACTCCCAGGTGGCTTCCAATGATCCTCACCATCCATGGTCATAATCTTGTGAAGTCCCTTCCCACACTGAATCAGAGCCAACATATGTGACACATAGAAAATTATGTAAGTGGCAGTGTGTAAATTCTGAGGCATTTAATAAAAGGCATTTTGGCTTTCACTTTGCCTCCTGGATCACTTGCTCTGGGAATCTAACCACCATGCTGGTATACTTCAGGTTCCCTGGGGAAGGCCCTTCTTGGAGGACTTCTACCAATAGCCAGTGTCAGCTATGTATGTTAACAACCTTGGGAAGCAGATTCTCCAGATCCAGTGAAGCCTTCAGATGACTGAAGCCTGGCAGACATCTGATTACAAGGTCACTGAAAGACCATGAGCCAGAACTGTCCGGAGAAGTTGTTCCTGGATTATGGATTTACCAAACTCTGGGGGATAATAAATGATTATTATTGTTTTAAGTCACTAAGTTTTGGAGTAACTTGTTATACAGCAAATTTGTTGAAGGCTGGCTTTCTGAAAGGGTTGACCAAGAGAGGTTTTGATTTTATGGACACCACATACAAGTATTAGGGTGATATTACATAAATATCTTTTGTGAGGAAGCCTCATTTTCCTATTTTTCACATTGTCTTCCAAACAGAGGCAAACAGGGTTTTAGCCAGACAAATAATTATGAAATTCCACAAAGGAAAACAGACTAAATGGAAGTACAAAGACCCACAGATCTGATCAACATAAAGTGAAGCTCATCTATCAATAATAGTTTTGTCCAGATACACTGAATTTTTCTATTAGTTTCTTTGACTCTCACATTTAACTATGACAGGACACCCAAGAATCACCAGAAATTTAAGGGAAATTCCTAGAGATTTAAAATCAGACAAAAAGGAACAATGGAATAAAGAAATTTGGGATAAATGAGAAAAATATAGGAATCAGTAGGATGTTTAAAAATTATCCTAAAATGATAGTGTATCCAGGAAAAAAAGGAAACTTTTCTAGAAAAGAAGATTTTAGATAATAAGAAAAAAGTCATTAGAATTTAAGAATAAGGAGGTAAATAAGTAAATAGTAAATGTGACATATAAACCTGAAATTATCAGCCAGAAAACAGAACAACAAAAAATGAGATTAAAAACAGAAATGTTAAGAAAATTCTATCACTCTGCTTGATTAAAATGATTCAGATTTCAGGAAAATGGAAGTAAAGTTACTATCCATATAATAATATGAAATTGATTCCCAGTCCTGAAAAATAGAAGTTTCCAGACTAAAACAACCTGCAGAGTCCAGCACAGTAAATTAAGAAAAGATCCCATAACAAGACAAATCATTGTGAAATTGCCCAATAGCGGGGATAAGAGAGACAATTCTAAAATCTTCTGGAGACAAAGATTTAAAAAAAAAAAAAATAGGTCATCAGCAAAGAGAATATAAAGAATTGCATTTTTTTGATGGCAGCTGTGGAAACCAGATTTATGAGGACACTCAGTCTTAAGGCTTCCAGCAGCCATTGTGTCTCCTCACAGAAAGAACCTGTCAGAATGAACATAATTGAAGCAAACAAGCAAAACATACAAGAGGAACATTGCCTTCTCATGATACCATTGAATCCCAAATTCTGCAATGCCTTGAGGTCAGTCTCACTCTTTGGAGATGGAAGTTGCATGTGATAATTAGTTACCTTTTTTGTTTTAAGCTAATTTTAGTTGGATTTCTGTCAGCTGGAATTAAAAATCCCTTGACAAATACAAGTAGATTAATTCCTCCTCCACCTCCTCCTCCTTCACACACACACACACACACACACGTTTGTATGTATACACATATATAGAACATTTACCTCTATTATGAATTCAAAACTTAGAATGCTTATGCTATACAATATAACCCAAATATCAGAGACAAGACTATCTTGGAAACCATCAAGTACATTGCTTCAGATTTATATGTTGAGATGGAATCACACATTTCATAGGTCTTTGTGAACCAGCATGGAGAAGGACATGGAGATTTGTAAGGTAAACATGAAAATAATATGTCTTAGGATAGATTTGCAGAAGTCAAGCCTAAGATGGGGATTTGTAAGAAAGTAAAGTAAATACTTTCAGAAAACAGCAAAAAGTTGAAAGATCAGAACAGTGGGGAGCAAGCCAACCAAGGGTGTGATATTAGGCAGAATCCTCAAGATGGTGTAAATTATGCCTCAGAATTGTCCTAACCGGGCGCCTGGGTGGCTCAGACAGTTAAGCGTCTGCCTTCGGCTCAGGTCATGATCCCAGGGTCCTGGGATCGAGTCCCGCATCGGGCTCCCTGCTCCTTGGAAGCCTGCTTCTCCCTCTGCTTCTCTCTCTCTCTCTGTCTCTCATGAATAAATAAATAAAATCTTAAAAAAAAAAAAAAAAAAAGTTTAAAAAAGAATTGTCCTAACCTGTGCGAAGAAATCTGGAGCTTTCTTGGTCCCACGTCTGCCAGTCCTTGGTTGGAGGCCACGAAAGGAGGATGCAAAATTCTAGGCACTTCTGGCTTTCTGGGCCTGTAGGGAAAGCAAGCTTCAGGAGCTGCAGGTGCAGGCTGTTGAAAGCAAAGGCATTCTGCAGCCACATGATCCACAAACACATGGGAATAAAAAGAATGAGGAACTGAGACCATGTGGGTGAGGCATTTATATTGGCTGATATATATGATAAATATAAAACACCAAACTCCCTAGATCATTTAGGTCAGACACAAATAAATTAGTATTCTAAGTATGAAATAAAGAAAAAGCAATAAATAACCTGAGTCATCTCGATCAGAAGATACAGAAACAGCAAAAAAGAAGTTTGAGAGAATCCCTACTTGCTCCCTGTTTGTTTCTGCCAGTAATTTGGAGGGGAACTGGTTAACTGTTGACGCCTTGCTTCCCCATCTCTTAACATAAACAACAATAGGGTAGGGCTGACAAGTCTTAATCTCTGCGTTGCCCATAATTCTTTTTCCACACTGATGCCTTCCAACCCTTTCCCATGAGCCTATCCTACAGGAATTCTCAAATTCATAGGTTTGAAACTAAACTCCATCTCTTCACACAAAGAAACCTGCTCTCCCTAGGTCTCTGATCTTGGTGATTTGAACCGTTAAATACTCAGTTATCCAAATGGGAACTGGACAACTATCCTTGAATTTGTCCCAATTACCTCTCTGCCAAATCTGGTCTCCTTTTACCCAGTCTTCCTTCATTTCAGTGTTCCCCATAACTGCAAGAGATTTATTCTTTTTCTTCTTCTTTTTTTTTAAATACATATCTGACCATATCACTCCTCTAATTGAAAATGTTCACTGGCTCCCAAAGATCCTAAACTTCTTATTCCATCTTCTAAGATCCTGTTACACTCTCACATCCCAATTTTTGACATGTTTAACTTACACTCTCATGTTATAACATACAGAATGATTTTCAGTTTATTGATTTCATAAGACTCTGATTCAGTTGATTCTTTGTAAATGCTATAGTTTCAGTTGCAAATTGCTTTTTCTTCTGCTCTCCTCCCTGGCCAGACTATACCATTCAGATTATTTAAATAACCCTTCCTCTGGGAAATCTATCAATTAAGATTTGTTTAGTTGCTCCCTACACCATGCCCTTCTTACCCTAATCACACTTTTATTTTATATTGTATTTGACCCTGTACTTCTCAGTCTTTACAACCAAATTTTAAAACCCCTGAGAGCATAGGAAGTGGCTGATTCTTCACTGAGTTTCCAATACTCAACATAGTGCTTAACACAGATTAATCACTTAGTGACTCTTTGAAAGAACTGAAATGAATTAATATATACCTAAATAACTTTTTTTCTAGTTTTATTTATTTAAAACTGTAAATGTAGTATTCTTCTTAAACCATTCTCTTTTTTTTTCCTTTTTCTTTGACTTTTGTCAGTGTTAGCTCCTGGGATAATCTAGTATCACCAAATACTCTTAAATTTAATTCTGCCACATCAGCTTCTGCCTAGAGTAAAATAAATTATAGAAAAGATCATTAGAGTTCTTAATAGATTTGAACACTTCTCTAGATAGTTCACAGCTTGACAGGCATTTGTCATAATCAACAGTAGACACTTTTGTACTATAATTACTTTAAAAACACATCAAATAATCTAATGCCCAATGATTGAGGAAATGCAAGTAACAACAGAGTACTAACATTAAGTTTTCAGTGTTTATAAAGCTGTAAAGACTGTTGATGGATGAGCTTTTTTTCATGTGATTCCTCTATCTTTATACAGACAAATTCTCTCAAAGTCAAGCAAAGATAAATATATATACAGGGTTATGAAAGAGGGATCTCTATTCTGCTCTTACAGGAAAGCAATGGGCTATTAAGAAGCTATCCTGAAATTGTTCTTACAGATCTTTCCACTTCCCCAAGCACACCACACACACACACACACACACACACACACACACACCCACACCCACACCCACCCACCCACCCACCCACCCATCATAACATCATGCTGCCATGGAAGGCAGAACAACCCTGCAGCTAATGATAACTAGTACTGGGGGATTCACTTCCTTAGCAATTTCAACACGAAATACTGAAAAATGTTTAATTTAGTACAAACTCCATTTTCATGGAGATATCAGAGACTCTACCCATAAAACTATTGTGTCACTGGAGTTGGAAACTTTGTGCCTGATAACTCTATTTTGTTAAGCCTCCTGCAACAAAGTTGGGGCCTTAATCTCAATTAGAATAGCTTAGCAAAGATTCAACTTCCTGACCCTTCTGAAAAACAGAACAGCATCACATGTACATTCACACTTTCACACCAGAACCTCAGAAACTGAATGTCAGCAGAGGCCCTAATTTCAGTTTAAGGAATTGATTTACCTTATAGTTTCAAATATTACCATAATCATTCAACATTTTTCCCCCACAAAGAGAACCTGCATGAAAACAGTTTCAGAGATCATAGGGAATTTAGAATCATTCATACATTAACTATTCCCTCTTTTGAGGCACAAATGCCCAGAGCCCACCCCTGGTTCATGCATGGTTACACCTAGAATATATGACTTCCCTCCTTACTGTTTCCTCTCTCCTTTAGAACTCTTTCTCATGTTTATGCTTTTCCCTCCTTTTTCCTTGCTGCCATGATTAGCTACAGATAAAGAAGACAATAATTGCACTGTCAGTACACTTACTGCTTCCCAGAGTTCCAAGGAAAGTATAGAGGTACTGCTCAATACTCCTTGCCTTCACCTACCTCCAAGAGGAGCACACACATGCAGAGACATGGCATCTTCTCCTTTTACTAGGGGAGGGTGGAGAGGGCAGATTAGAGAAGTATAGAGAAGTTTTGACATATAGACTTCTATTAGCAAAAACAGAGATTAAATTTTGGAGAAATAAAAACATCAGTCTGTTCCAGAATGGATGAGTTATTTGATAAATAGCATAAACCATTATTTATTTACGCATCCTTGAGAATACAATACAAATAGTTCAGATGTATTTAATGTGATTAAAATGTGAATACAATATTCAATTTTATTCTCATTTTTTCATGACAAACTTAATTGTGTTATGGAGTTTCCTTATTCTTTTCTCTTATTCATTAGCAAAGGACCTTATTTATAACTGCCCTCATACTGTTTCCTGATGAAAGTTTGCCTAGTGAATCCAAACTCAAGCACCGATCTTCCTGATATTCTAACTTATTCAGGAGTTTGGTTTGTGTCAGAATTCAAAGTACCAGAATGCATAAAATACACTAGCTAGAAATCAGTTTGGGGTATGCTCTAGGAGACTGAACAGAGAGTTCTGAAATCCATGTAGAGAAATGAAAGCAAAAAACTGTCTCTAGAGCTCATGTTTTATTTAATTGGTAATATTTCAGCAGGAAGAGAAATGATGCTGTAAGTTACGTTCTATCAATGAAAAATAAATATTTTATTTTGACAGTGCTACATGACATATAAATGTAGAAAATCACCTTTATCCTTATTATATTTAGGTCAAAGCTTCTGACTTTTTAAGAAGAGCTTGAAATACATTTATTCAGAAAGCATGCAATTTCTGATAGTAGTTAACATTTTACATTTTCTGTGTCCCACTTGCGCAAAATTAATTCTTATGGTTATTAAATCACACACTTGAATTTCAAAACAAAACAGAACAGTAGAAAGATATAGCTATCAGCCCAAATCTACTGAGGGTTGAGAAAAGTAAATGGCAATACTCCAAAGAGTAGATACCAGTAGTAATCATAAGCACAAGAAAATTGATATTTTACATTTACATAAATGTTTTTAAAAAATTTCCAAATGTACTTCCTTTTTATTCCAAAATTAGTTGAATGAAAGGTAAGAAACCTGGATGATATTTTGTTTTTTGATTATTTTATAGGATAAGAATATGAGATCTGGTATGATTAGTCAATTTACTGACAGTTACACAAATCACAATTAACTAAGTTTAGATCCTAATTCACAGCCAGTGACATCTATTTACTATATCAGTTCTCCAGTATAAATATTTCCTGGTCTTAAGAATTCTTTAGGACACTTGTTAAAAACACAGATCCTGCACAGATCCTGAAATCCCTTCCCTTGAGATATTGATTCAGTAGGCTGGTAAAACAACTGAGGTGTCATCCCTTACTACCTTATAAAATTAACCTGAAATACAGAAGGCCTAGCATTGTTTCCATTTATATTCATATTAAGGTAAATAGTCTTATTAAGATAATACAGTAAAACGGGCACCTGGGTGGCTCAGTTGGTTAAGCGACTGCCTTCGGCTCAGGTCATGATCCTGGAGTCCCAGGATCGAGTCCCACATCGGGCTCCCTGCTCAGCGAGGGGTCTGCTTCTCCCTCTGACCCTCTTCCCGCTTGTGCTCTCAGTCTCTCATTCTCTCTCTCAAATAAATAAATAAAATCTTAAAAAAAAAAAGAGAGATAATACAGTAACACATTTGCCGGGCACTAGGACTGTCAGAATACAAAATGAAACAATCAGTGCAGAAAGAGATGAGGAGGTGCTGAGGGACACACCCCACAAAATCTAGATGCCTTCATATCCAGATCTAATTGAAATTCAATTTTCTTTCTTTTTTTTCTTTTTTTAAGATTTATTTTTTTTGGAGGGGGGGTAGGGCAGAGGGAGAGGGAGAGAGAGTCTTAAGCAGACTCCACACTGAGCGTAGAGCCCTAAGTGGGGCTCAATCTCATGACCCTGAGATCACGACCTGAGAGAAACCAAGAGTCAGATGCTTAACCAACTGAGCCACCCAGGCATGCCCAAATTCAATTTTCAGAAAAGGATAAGACTAATCCAGAAAGGAAACAAATGGAAGCATGTGTTTTTACTTTTTCAATACAAAATGAAACATAGGGACTTTTTAAAATAAAAATTGAAAGCAAAACCATATGTAAAATACAAAGTAATTTTAGAATACAATAAATAAAATATGCCAACATGAGTGACAAATATATTAAAACCTTTATACAAGGTACACTTAAATAATGCAAATCTCTGTCATTAGAACTAACAATTATGAAATAACTAACAGTTATGAAATAATTGTAATTGTGCATAATAACATTATGGTACAAGTAAAATTATATTTCATACTATAAAGTGATTTTATTTAGGAATAGCATTGTTTTCCTTGGCTATTATATAATTGACACAAGGCCTAGCATGGGTCACTTCATTTTTATCTGGTGCAAGTGGAAGATTTATCAAGGTTAAAAGAAGAATCTCAGACAGTATTGACCAGTGGTTCCTCCAAAAGACAATTGAGATTTGCCAATACTGTTAATCATTTGAAATGTTCTTTCTGATGCCTTTAAAATTACACAGCAAATAAAAAGTGAAATCTAAGAATAGCAAATACTATAAACCTAAGTAAAAATAAATTATCACTTATATTTCTATCAGGGTTTAAGCTGACACTTTCTTAAATATGTTTGATGTGCTTTTTTCCTTTCCAGCCAGAAGCATATAAAAATTGAAAGAATATTCCCTGGACTCTTTCAAGTTAAAGATCGCCTTGCTAATAACAACAGATTGGGTGGTACTAAAAATTAGTAAAAAAATAAAAATTTGCCCCTTAAATTACACAGGATTAGAATGCAACAAAATTATCACCAATACATACTGTTACACTATAAGGAATGCTACAGGCATAACTATGGAATAATCAAGTTCCATCTGCTTTATTTCAATATATCATTTACAGCATTCTACAAGAATGAGCTGCTCTGCAGGTACATAGGAGACAGGAGGTCTAGGTTCTGAAACCAAATTTGATTTTTATTATCAGGTCACCTTCAATAAAAACATTAAACTCTCTATACCTCTGTCTCCTCTTCCGTAAAATAAAGGATGGGTATCGGGAGACTGCAGCATTGCAAAGAACTGTGTGTGTGTGTGTGTGTGTGTGTGTATACACACATTATCTTACTTAAAATTTACAAAACCATAAAATAGATTTATTGCAAAAATGGCGTCAATTCTCCACTTCTCTCTTCCAATGGGACTCTCCGCTCATTCTTTACAGGATAACATCTGTACCCCACTCCTTGAATCTAGGCAAACCTGGTGATTTGCTTTTGCCAACAGAAATCACAGATGTAATCGTGTGCTAGATTCAAGTCCAGGCCTTTGAGTACTTTCATTCACTCAGGAGGATTCTAAAGGAAAGAGGAAAGGAAGTCTAATCCAGGTTGAAAAATCATGTAAAGCAGAATAAAGAATCCCAGCTGAGGGTGTCCTAGAGCAGCAAGTGTCCAAATGACCTACCAACTGGTTACAGATATACTAGTGAATGCAGACACTATGAGCCAACCTCAGTCTAGATCAGTAGCACCAACCAGATGACCAAAAAGACTCCTAAGTAATAACAAAAGATTACTGCATTAAGTCACTGAGTTTTTAGGTAGTTTATTACCCAATATTTTTTTTGAATTTTTTTATTTTATTATGTTAATCACCATACATTACATCATTAGTTTTTGATGTAGTGTTCCATGATTCATTGTTTGCGTATAACACCCAGTGCTCCATTCAATACGTGCCCTCTTTAATACCCATCACTAGGCTAACCCATCCCCCCACCCCCTCCCCTCTAGAACCCTCAGTTTGTTTCTCAGAGTCCATAGTCTCTCATGGTTCGTCTCCCCCTCCAATTCCCCCCCTTCATTTTTCCCGTCCTACTATCTTCTTTTTTTTTTAACATATAATGTATTATTTGTTTCAAAGGTACAATTCTGTGATTCAACAGTCTCACACAATTCACAGCGCTCACCATAGCACATACCCTCCCCAATGTCTATCACCCAGCCACCCCATCCCTCCCACCCCCCCCACCACTCCAGCAACCCTCAGTTTGTTTCCTGAGATTAAAAATTCCTCATATCAGTGAGATCATATGATACATGTCTTTCTCTGACTGACTTCTTTTGCTAATATTATTTTATCAATAGATACTGGATATATCTATTATGAATACATTACCCCTTTCTCACATCTCACTTTTATCAATTAGAAGACTAGAACTAAGAAACAATTAACCTGTTCAAGATCAATAAGTAGAGAGTTGTAATCCCAACCCATACACTGTCCACTATAGAATAGGGTACCTGCATTTTTTATAGGCTCATGTTCATGCCTACTGATCAAATTATGATAAGCTACAAATGTCCTTCAAAAACTATGAGAGAAAACATTTATTTATTTATTTATTTATTTAAAATATTTTATTTATTTATTCATGAGAGACAGAGAGAGAGAGAGGCAGAGGGAGAAGCAGGCTCCCAAAGAGCAGGGAGCCTGATGCGGGACTTGATCCCAGGACCCTGGGATCATGACCTGAGTCGAAACCAGACGCTTAACCATCTGAGCCACCCAGGCGCCCGAAAGAAAACATTTAAATTATCACTATTTTTATTATCTGATTCCATATTCCAACAAAGATATACATAAAGAGGCTTTTAAAAGCCTAGGAGCATTGTCCAGATGTGCTCTCAATTCCAAAAGATGTATATACATGCTCTTTTAGTTTCTTTCTCCTGAAAGTTTGTATCTATTTGTATATGGGCCTTAGGAAAGATATTAGTAGCAGGAATGGGAAAAATATAGATATGGAATACATGGTTGGGTGGTAAAATGAGTAGGAATTCATTTCTCTGTGTTCTAAACAAGTGAAAAGGATTTATAATGTCTTCAGTATCTACCTTTCCTCAAGAACTCATCATACAAATTGGTTGTATTGTGTGTGTGCATGCACATATATGTTGGTATTAAATTTAGAATAATGAATATCTTGGGGCAAAAAATGCATTTCTTCAGAAGACTTCTGTTATATATTCTTATAGCACTGAGTGTACATATTAGGATTTTATTACATTTAAGACAATCCCATACCAATTAGAAACTTAGCCATTAAAATTTCATGTATCATACTGTAATATATTTAAATATAGGACTCCGGACTTTGTTCTAACCATCCCTGGGAGTTTGCTTTGATTACTTTGTGATGGATTAAAGCTATTCTCTAGAATTTAGCCAGATGAAAGGAAGTTTGAAAACCTGGATTAAAGAGATGCATTTATATACTGTGAGACTAGAAAGGCTAAAGGGAACTCTATTTTCTGATTGGAGGAAAAAAAGAACAAGGTGATAAGATAGTAATAAAACAAACTAAAACAAATTCCATTATTCCTTGTGCATTTAACAGATTTTTATTAAGTATACATTTTGTGCTATATAAGGTGATCTCTATAGTATAAAGATTGACACATAAGGAATTTAAAATATAGGGAAGGGATGATACTAATAACTAGATAATTTAAGATATCCCTGAACCATTTTAAAATAATGCATACTTTTTATTTCCATTATTTAAATATTTCAGAGGAGAGTTTTGCTTTAACTATCATGATAATAAAACCAGATTAAAAGTTAGAAAACTTGGGATTTACTTCTCATTATCCTATGATTTGTTTTATTATCATAACCAGGTTAATAATATGACATATGCATACACTGTATAGCAAGATTGTTGTCAGAATAGAATGGCATGACATAAATAAGGAGTTATTAAATAATATGCATTATTCAACATATCCTTATGTCTTCCAAATATATATTGTAAAATACTTGACTTTGCCCAGAGTTGTCAAATAAACCCAAATTTAAAAATATGTCTTCCTGGGGCGCCTGGGTGGCTCAGTCGGTCTTGATTTTGGGTCAGGTCATGGTCACAAGGTCATGGGATCAAGCCCCACCTCAGGCTCCAGGCTGAGCCTGGAGCCCACTTAAGATTCTCTTTCTCTTTCCCTCTGCCCCTCCCCCTCCACTCTCCCGCTCTCAAAAAAAAAAAAGTCTTCCTTATTAAAATAGTTATTTAATTCTCAAATGGCACTTTCTATTAAGAAATTTCCTAGTGCGGGGATGCCTGGGTGGCTCAGTCGGTTGGGTGTCTGCCTTCAGCTCAGGTCATGATCCCAGGGTCCTGGGATCGAGTACCGCATCGGGCTCCTTGCTCAGCAAGGAGCCTGCTTCTCCCTCTGCCTGCCACTCCCACTGCTTGTGCTTTCTCACTCTCTCTAATAAATAAATAAAATCTTCAAGAAAAAAAAAAAAAAAAGAAATTTCCTAGTGGTTACATGTTATAGAGCTTTACTTGTTCCCAGTGTCTTACCAGACATAAAGTCCTCCTTCTATTCTTACATGGAAAAGTAATGGCAAAACTGAAATTTCCCCTTTCCTGTAGAGTAAGTAAGTCAACAGATGGGAGGCATCCGTGGCTTTCTAGAAACTTGATCCCTATAAATTGTAGAAGTGGGCAGAGTGTTTGTCCAATGCTAATGCATAGTGATTTTTTTTTTTTTAACATTTGGTGGGGTAAAAAATAACACCTCTAGTTATCATTTTTCTTCTTGCATTTGTGACAGTCTCATCATCAGTGACATGACATTAGTGTTCAGGGTGTCCATCATGGGAAAATGCATTATTCATTTACATTATGTATGAACTTTTAAAACAAAAATGTCATAGATGGTCTGCAGAATCTGAAGAAAATATATCTAACTATACAAAGAAGCACTGACTGATATATAATGCCATCTTTCACATTTTTCATACATAATTTATTAGTTACAGTAGTACTGCATGTGCATTTTTGTTTTAAGACAACCTTTTAATATAAGGGACAAGGCAGGCACACATGCATACACATCAACGAACATTTATATACACCTGGTATTTATTATTAATACAATGTCTTCTGTAGGGATATTTTGGCAATGAAAATAGAGAGCATCTAAAGGACCTAAATCCTAATTTCTGACAACTTGCTTGAATATTGTCTTTGCAGTTTAATAGTGACAATTAAGTTTTAGTGGCTAACTTTCCAATTGTGATAGAAGTATTCCTGAGATGTAATAGAATCCTGCTGATAAGTACACTCTATGCTATAAGGATACAAAACTCAAGTCTTCTTGAATAAGTCATTCAATTATCAATCTCTTTTTCTTTCATTTTAATAAGAAATGTATTGTGTTTCATCAGACATGCAAATCTTACAGACTGCATACATATATTTATCAGATAAATATGGCTAAAATATATATAAGGTACATATATTTAAAGATAATAATAATAAAATTAACTTCATGGGGCACCGGGGTGGCTCGGTCAGTTAAGTGTCTGCCTTCTGCTCAGGTCATGATCCCAAAGTCTCAGAACTGAGTCCCACATCAGGCTCTCTGCTCAGAGGGGAGCCTGCTTCTCCCTCTGACCCTCCCCCTCTTGTGCTTTCTCTCTCTCTCTCTCTCAAATAAACAAAATCTTTTTAAAAAGTTAACTCCTATGTACCTACTATCATTTGAAGAATTAGAACCAAAATGGGAAGTGTTAGGGAAAAAATCGTTAAAGTCTGAATAAAAGTGCCTCAGGTAGGTTTTAAGTTAAGGGAAAGAAAACAGGAGCTGGGATTCCCCAAGTATCCGTGAGTTGGGCTAAACTTAATATTGAGTTTTAATAAGTACCATTATTTTTTCCAACTTCATTAGCTTCCAAACTTTGGGTTATTTCTAACATTTTCTTAAATTTTTTAAGGATTTCTTTGGGGATTAAAAAAAAAAAATCTTACTCAACTAAGTGATAGAAGTAATGGTCTTTGCTCTTTTTATCTCCGATCCCAGGCACATTTTAGGTGGGGAGCACTTACCACAAAGCACCAGGGATAACGGAAAATGTAAACAAACCAGATTAGTTCTGGAATCAAAGGGGCATAAAATAAGGGTTAGATGTGGAGTTTACTCTTTCTGCCTGGTAGCCAGTGTCCTTTACCATATTTCTTTATCATCCTTCTCCTAAAGTTTCATTATAAAAATCATCTCATCCATAAAGCTAGCTTTACCCTCTTAGTAAGAAATTGTTAGTTCCTGACATGAGGAATGAAGTCTAATTCATCACTGTGTTACTCCTTGCCTTATCCATTGTAATTGTTCATTTGATTCAGGGTCTTTATTTTTTTATTTTTATTTTTTTTAAGATTTTATTTATTTATTTGAGAGAGAGAATGAGATAGAGACAGAGAGAGCATGAGGGGGGAGCATCAGAGGGAGAAGCAGATTTCCTGTTGAGCAGGGAGCCCGATGAGGGAGTCGATCCCAGGACTCCAGGATCATGACCTGAGCTGAAGGCAGTCGCTTAACCATCTGAGCCACTCAGGCGCCCTGATTCAGGGTCTTTATATAGGAGTTCCTAGCAGCCTAGGTTTCTAGCTTTCTGAGCATAGATAGAGTATTACTGCTTGTTTTGATGTGGAATCCATGTATATCTTTTTTGTTCTTTTATCTTATAAATAATTATATGCATATTTGTTTGCTATCCTTCCCACTATTCCGTGATTTTCATGAAAATAGCAACCATGTTGTTTTGATCACCATTGTATATCCTTCACTTAACACAGTATCTTGCTTATAAAAGGAGCTCAGTAAATGCAGTATTTGTTAAATGGGTGAACTTAGGGTCAGGATGGTATCTTGCAAGGACAGAGTTAGAAATACAATTTCTCAGAGAACAAATGCTTAACCTTAAAAAACTGCTGAGATATGTGTATGTATCCACTTTCTATCATACCCAACTGCTTTTTCAATAGCTATGTCATTTGCAAATCTTTTACTAAAGTTTTTGTTTGTTTGTTTTGAAGGCTGGAAAATCAAAGTAGCATGATAACAAGGAACCATGGACTCTTCCAAACCTTTATAAAAGCTAAGTCCAGAGAATTAAGTAACGGAGAGGGAGGAAAAAGAGAAAGAGAATGGCTTTGAGCTAATAAGGATAGGAGTGTCATTCTACCTGTTCAGAAATAGGACTTGGGAGTTGCATGATAAACTCTCTAGTAGGTGCCAATACATCAGAGGTCTTCTATAACTATGTGAACTCTCAACAAACTAGACCTTAGAAACTGGCCTTGTCAGTTTCTGCAGATTGCCCATGCCTTTGGGTAAATGCTGGCATAGTGGCCTTTAGATTCGAGGGGCCCTGGAGCTTGAACCAAGAGGATATCAGCAGTCAGCCCTGATTTTCCACTTGTGAAATTTTTTTAGTACATCTGGCACACACTGACAAACAAGAATCATGATGGCTTTCCTGGTCAGGCAGGGAAAGGCATATTGTCCAACATAAAGGGTACCATCAAAATAGGGCCATTAGTAGCTGAGAAACACAAGTGCTAGATACTTACAGCTATTGCCCAAGCACAGTGAGTTCCATTTCAGTCCATTTTAAGGCTCTTTTATCTTACAACCCACACTGCTTCGCATGAGAAGTTTTGTTTTAAAATATTTATTTTGAAAATTATCTCTATTAACATTTACTATGACAAATATACTCTTATGGTAAAGCTTGAATTTAAAACTGTGATCTTTCTTTGGGCCTAGTTTATGTTATAGCTATTTTATCGAACCTTTAATGGAAATTACAAAGATACTGTTTGTTTTGGATATATCAACCTCTCTTCACACATGTGTATAGGAGAGACCTTATATGAACTATGCAACCTGAAAGACCACTGTTAAAATAGAAACTCCACTACAAAAATCACTCCTACTCAGTTCAATTTTCTTGTCTTTAGATGATTTACTTGACTCTATAAAATTCTCATGTTTATTCTATTCAGTACAGTGATATTTTCTTTTAGTTAAAACTTCTCTGTTAAGTCATGAACAACTTTTGTATTGGATAGTCTTATTTTGCCCTTCAGAATCCCCTCTTCTAAGTCTGTGACCCTGAGGTTCTTACTCTACACGCTTTTTCATGAATCATCTGGGAAAATTTCCAAGAGTGCTGAAACACAGCCAGGAAGCTGAGGAAATGTTGAAGAGCGCTGGAGAAAAACTGCTGGGAGGGTCAGAAGAATGTCAGAGAAGGTCAGGAAACATCAAACCCAGAAAGGCTCTAAACACATGCCTTGAGGTCAATATCATGTCACAGCCAAAGCTTCAAAAATGCCAAGGTTAGAAAACTACTTTGCATTACTTTTTCTATCCCTCTTCATTAGTTTGGCTTTAACATCTACTATTAAGGAGACAAATAGTACAGTAATAGAAATATATTAGCAAGAATGTTATAGTCAGATAACAACTACTTAATAATAAGCATATCATCTACCAAATAGTGAGAATTCTCTGTGTTAAGCATTCTACTGATCACTTCACATATATAAGCTCATTTGATTTCCACAACAATTCCATGGTATTATTATTCCACTTTTCTGATATAGAATCTGAGAATCAAAGAACTTGTGTTAATTTAGTAGGGTTACTCAACCAATGAATGAAATTCACAAACAGCCTTCTAAGCCCATCAGCCTTCTAAGTTCCTTTAATTGTGTTATGGCAGTGACCTTTGCAATTGTCTAACACTGTGAATATATATGATGACTAAATTAACTGTAAGTATAATTTTATTTTTTTCCTCTTATAAGCCAAACCTTAGCACAAAAAGAAAATATTCACCTTATTCTGGTTTATTGAAAGGTTAATATACCTAATATATTTTACCCAATATACATCATCTTGTAGAAGCCTTTATCTTCTCTTCATTGTAATCAATTTTATCTTTCAGGTTTACCAGAATAAAACAGCCTTATCTCTGGAAAAAAAAAAAAGTTAAATTGTACTGTTTAAAATCATTTGAAAATTTGAAATTTTGTTATAATTGTTATAAAAAATATTTCAACCAGTATCATCAGTAACTAGCCAACAAAACTCATGAGAGTCACATGGTGAAACAAGATAGCCCATTCAACTATAGATTCATGAATGGCATGGTTCATAGAAATTAACACAACAGAGCTATGTCTTTGAGCTATGAGATTTATGAATTTTTTAAAAAGCTCTATTCTGATCTTATCTGAACAGATCTATTTTTATTGCTGAAATAGCATGGAATCATATTTATTCTACTTGCACTTGATTACTGAAGCATAATTTTAAATATCTTAAACCATTATATACTATATTAAAATGATGAATGTATTATTTCTTAAAGTTTTACATGTTGAAGTAGCACGGGAATGGCATAGATTTTCATAAATCAATTGCCCATCAATATGATTTAATTCCTCTGAATGATATTTGATTTCAGTTTAATTTAAAGATTCTCAATATATTCTACATTCCATGTACTATTGCATTTCTTAGGGAAAAGGACAAATAATTTATGGTACTTTCCTCTAAAAAGCTTTTATACTAAATGAAAGACAGGTGATAGGCAAATTTTTTTAATGTAATAAATTACATGGTAATATAGAGTCTATAAGAAGTGCTATCACATGGGAGGGGCTAGGAACTTAATTTTAGGAATTTTGATCCCTTTCTAATAGCTGCCTTGCAGAATAAACTGATAACACGTTATCTATTGTTATTTTTTATATTCTAAACACAACTGGCTACTGATAATGTTATTTATGTCATGTTTTTCATCAGACCAGACTGATACAATTATTTAATCTGTTCACTGCAGTAACAGACAATAGAACAGATTTTTGTACACAGTGAGGGGAACTATATCCATTATATCCACCACTAGAACCTTATACTTATCACAGTGCTTAGATAAAGTCAGTGATCAGGAGATACTTTCCGAATGGATAAAAGAAGGAATGAATTGAAACTATCAAAATAGTAATCTCATCCCAAAATCTCACCCTCTTTGGAAAGAGCTTAGATAATGAAATACTCTTAATATGTAGAGTTTCCTCTTATTTCTTTCAATTGTTAAAAAAAAAAGACCAAATCTTTAATACTGGTATGGATAGAATTATTATACTAATATATCCAAAACTCAAATGATAACAGAGAAAATCACTAAGCATATTTAAGCATAAGTGAAAAATGATTTGAAACACTCTTAAATTCTACAGAACTACTGAAGATTTTACTTGCATGATATGCTTAAAAATATTCTAAATATCTCAGAGAACTAAAAACAAAACAACAGTGCGCTCTGTACACATTTGAGCAATTTTTTTTACAATACCCAGAGCAAAGATATAATTTAAGAAGGGCATGAGTCATTCCTGGGGGTAGAAGAAAATGAAGGACCCAAATTTTCTTCCCTGTTTTATTCTTAACATTTCAACCAATAGAATATTACAGATCATTGGTAATGGCTTAAAGCTGAATTATAAGACTCATTTTGCTCCAGGCACACTATCTTTTGTTTTATTCCTCCAAGTCTCTTGCTTTCCCTTTACTTCTAAACCCTTGTATGTGGTTCTATGAGAAAACTCTCCCTTGATTCCTTCACTAATTGAAATACACTTTTCCTCTAAATGTCAAGACAAAAACATAACCAACTAAGGAAAAATTCCCTGATCTAGATCAGCCCTCCATGATTTTAAACACTTATAACACCATAAAATATTTATAGCATGTATCACAGTTTCTGAAATACATATTTATTTGCTTACTCAGGTAATCAGAATCTCTCTTCTACAAGCTTTAAGTAATGTGTGAACAGAGATGATGCAGTAGGCAGAGTAACGGTCCACAAAAATGTCCACGTTCTAATCCCTGGAACCTGCTAATATGTTACATGGCAAAGGGGAATTAAAATTGCAAATAGAATTATGCTTGTAATCAGCTGACCTTAAAATAGGGAAACTGTTCTGGATTATCAAGGGGTGGAAGTCATGTAATAACAAATGTCCTGATAAGTGAAAGAAGGAGGTGGGAGAATCAGTGTCAAAATGATTCAGTGGGAGAAAGACTAAACTGAACATTGCTGGTTTGAAGATGCAAGGTGACCATGAGCCAAGGAATATGGTGGAAAACATAAGAAAACGGGTTTTCCTCTAGTGCCTCAGAAAGGAACGCAGCTCAGCCAACAACTTGGCTTTAAACCAGTGATAACATATTTGGCTTCTAAACTACAAAAGTATAAGATAATACATTTTGCTGGTTTTAGCCACTAAGTATGTTGTAATTTGTTACAGCAGTCCTAGAAAGCAAATAGATATTCTCAGAACCTAGTGCATGCCCGGCACATGGTGTTTGATACTATTTGTTTAATAAACAAATAGATAATGAGCTTGAGGGATGTGCTACATCTATTGCATGGTATTAAGGTCCCAATATTTTCTTCTCATTCTATTTATACGTTATTTTGAGTCACAAAACATTAAAAAAAAAAAAACAGAAAATTTTACAATCAGTATTTTGGAGTTGGAAAATTATAGGTCACATTCTAAAGCCTGCATGTATGGCAGATGTAGAATGAGAGTCTGCACCAGCCACCTTCACCAGACTTTGTATGAACTTTTGTTTTGGCTCCCTGAGTGTGGGCAGTGAGTTAATATGAAGGATATATAGCTGGTCAAGTACTGAAACCTTTTTCAGAAGCCAAATGTGATACACTTTTTGCCTCAAATTAAATGACTCCTATTATCTTGGAGTGACTATATTGAAACTTTTTTTTAAGATTTTATTTATTTATTTATTTATTTATTTATTTATTTATTTATTTGAGAGAGAGAGAGAGAGAAACAGCATGAGAGGGGATAGGGTCAGAGGGAGAAGCAGGCTCCCCGCTGAGCCGGGAGCCCGATGCGGGACTTGATCCCAGGACTCCGGGATCATGACCTGAGCCGAAGGCAGTCGCTTAACCAACTGAGCCACCCAGGCGCCCTATATTGCAACTTCTTATTTCACTTGTGTTTTCTCATTTACTACAATCCTGTGGGCCACCTATTTCTAATCCTATTTTCAATGCTATTAATTCAGGCTCAAAATAGCCTGGGCATGGTGATAATAAAAAGCAGGCCAACTTTTTGTTGACTTGATTCTTTTTACCTTATCTACAGACAGTGCTCTCCCTCCCTCTCTCTCTCAATAGCACTATGATGTGGGATTTAAATCCAGGCTCACTGAATTCAACATCCAGTTTTCTTCAATCATAATCATGTCTTCTTTCTGGAATTAGGCTGCTTGTGTTTAAATTCTTTTCACATTTGAACTTGCCCTTTCTCTGCCTCAGTTTCGTCACCTATAAAAGGAGGACAGCAACTGTATCTCTCTCAAAGGTTGTTGTTGGATTTAATATATGAAAAAAAAAAAATGCTTGGAATAGCATCTGTCTTAGAAAAGCATTCTGTATAAGTTAGCTCTTATAAGAGCTCCAAAATTGTCACTGGAAAATCTTCTCAGGGAGATTATAGTGTGAGGTTAGAAGAAATATTTTGTTAAACTATATGAGGTGATTGATGAAATAATCCTATGAAGTATGAGTAATAATAGTTTATCTAACATGACTTCTAAAAAATGAGTTGGGTTAGCTAGGAGGTTTTAATTTGCTGTCTAGTGTATTCACATTTTAGGACACAGCTAACTCATTTGAGCCAAATATCTGCATCGAGCTCCATTTGTTGAGCTATGTGACCTGGATTCAAATCCCAACGCTACCACTACTATGTGTGTAACTTTAGGCAAGTTAATTCACCTTTTGATGCCTCTATTATGTCACTTGTAAGATAGGGATAATGATAATACTGACCTCACAGGATTATTTAGTGTTAATAAGTTCATACTTGAAATGTACTTAAAATAGTGACTGTCATATAAGTGACCAATAGTTACTACATATTTTTTATAATATCCCAAGGTGATCTTTCAAGAAATCTTAATTATTCGGGTTTTTTTTTTTTAAGTTTTTAAATTAAATTCCAGTTACTTAACATACAGTGTAGTATTAGTGCAATATAGTGATTCAATGCTTCCATACATCACTCTGTGCTCATCACAAGTGCACTCCTTAATCCCTACCACCTATAAAAACGATGGTTAGAGACCATGAAGTAGGTGGCAATGCCTTAACTGTATGCATGCTGTCAGGCCCAAGGGTCTCTTCCATCCTTGTAAAGGGGAGTGCTAACCTTCTCTCCTTTTATACAACATGAAATCTTACTTGAACAGGAGAGGCATCACTTTCTTTCACAGTAGATTTCTAATGGTTCAAATACCTAAAAGAATAACAACAAACTAAATAGCATATGCTCTTCAGAGCCAAGGTCACCTACCACAAAGCAGACTCAAAATATACTTACTTTACATATTCACTAGCTAGCTAAACTACAAAAGAGAATTTTAAAGGTTTTGTTGTTGAAATTATAAAATTAAAACTACAGCAGTAGAATATTTGTGAAGCCTTTTGTTTCATTTTCTGCTAAATGAAAACAACTTTCAAAAAGTTAACTGGAATGCTTTTATTTGTTTCCTGTCACACATTCTAAATGGCCTTTAAAAGTCAGTAGCTGTTACTCAAGAATAATGAGGTATATTATTCTTTCAATGCACATGTAAATCTCCAATTAACACTAATGGGATTTATGGCAATGAAACCAAAGGGAAACCTACTTCAGTGTCTCAAAATAATCTTTATTTTTGATATCTACCTTTTTACCATCTAAGTGCAGTCAAGCAGAAATAAACAAGTTAGTATTAAGCATCAATTTGACACTTCCATTCATGCTGACATCCTGAAATACTGTCTGTAAACAGTAATGTGTTTTAAAGCAGAGATGTGGCTTTAGATTTTAGTTAAGGATTTATATGTCCCTCCCTCCTCTGCCATTAACATTAAAATTATAAAAAGTAAGCATGTGCAGTCCTAGTATTACTTGAGAAATATAAAAAAGGTGATTTTTTTTAAATATGTGTGGCAAAACATTTTTAAGAACAGTATTTCAGAAGATTATCCTTTTCACGGGAATCTAGAATCCTAATATCTCTTTGAGACAATCATATATCCCTCTTTAGTAAATATTTATTTTTTAGATTTCTATAATTTTAGTCTTCTTCATATAGTGAAATCTTCATAGAAGACAACTTTTAAGTGGAAAAGTGAAATACCATGAAGTTACTACTGAATTGAAATAGCATCTTAAAGAATATATATTTTAAGGTATTGTGAAACCACCTGAAAAAGATATGAGAGCATAACTGAAATAATTATTTTTATTAGTCTAAGTGTAGAACGATCTACAGGGACTCTAGCCATAGACCTCTGGTAGAATTTGAATCTTTAAGATAATTCTACAGACATTAGACTACACAGTGAAAGTGTAAATCCCTGTGTAGAAAGAACAAATAAGCCCAGTTTAATAGAATTCAATCAAAAAATAATAAAAGATATGATAATATCCAGAAAGCACATGTTGATATAGCCCAAACCTATTAATTTGCTATGCAATTATTTGTGTTTGAATGCCTGAATAAACACATCTTCTAGAAAAACTATTTAAAGCAAATATAGCAAGTAAATAGCTTACCAAAACATAGGAAAAATATATTTCTTGACTAATAAAATAGAATATTCCCCTCTAAAAGTCTTGGCTGATAAAGTAAAATGGCCTTCAAACTGAGGTATTTATCTAATGTCTACTCATCTAGAATGTAATCATGTCTAAACAAGGGTTATCATTCTTCTCTAGGTAAAGAGAAGTTGACATTTTAAGAAGCTAACCTATTAAAATAACAGGAAGGTTTTATTTTTTTTTTTAATTTTTTTAAAGATTTTATTTATTTATTTGAGACAGAGAGAATGAGAGACAGAGAGCATGAGAGGGAGGAAGGTCAGAGGGAGAAGCAGACTCCCTGCCGAGCAGGGAGCCCTATGCAGGACCCGATCCCGGGACTCCAGGATCATGACCTGAGCCGAAGGCAGTCGCTTAACCAACTGAGCCACCCAGGTGCCCCAACAGGTAGGTTTTATTTAACATGCCCATTCATCTAAGAAAAATTTATTGACTTCTTAGAGATTAGGCCTGGAAGAGTGCCCAAACCACAGCAGGCACTTGATAAATATTTTTTGAATGAATAAATTAATTAACTAAATTTTCAGAAATCCTATTTGCAACATTAGAAATGTATTTAAGTCTCTCCTGTACCATGACTCTCAATGCCAGACATTAAGGTCAAGATATACTAGCTGGTTTTATAAAGTTCAAAGTGTGATTGGATATATTCAGATGCCTGGTGGCTCAGCTGGTTTACTGTCCAACTCTTGATTTCGGCTCAGGTCATGATCTCAGGGTCCTGAGATGGAGCCCTGCATCAGGCTCCAGGCTGATTGAGGATCCTACTTTAAGATTCTCTCCCTCCCTCCGTGCCTCCCTCTCTCTCTCATAATAATATTAATAATAATAGTGATTGGATATAGAGGAAAAAGCAAATTATCATGATTTAATATAATAAGTATGATGAATATGGGAAATGACATTTGAACGGATTAATGTCATTGCATAACAGTATGTGCATACAGAAAGTCTATTGTAGAATAAAATATTAAGATTTATTTTAAAATATATTTTACATGATCACTTTGTTAATTCATCCCTATATACCATAATCTATCAGATTATGTCAATGGATATTCTTTAGGAAGTCCGATAACACAAAGTATACTAGAAAATGGTTAATCATATTTTTTGTATTCTTTTTGATTAAAGAAAAGTAAAAAATGTGACCTATAGTGTTTCAAAAGTTATACATAAAATTATATTTATTTGTTCAACCTAATGATTACCTTATCATGAAATAAGCAATTTGCACTCATTTTGTTGATGATACTGTCAGTTTTATCATGTGGAATGTTGGTTACTCATAGTTTAGGGGAGTATAAGAGTATTTCTGCTTTTTTGTGTGATCATATTCATGACAACTGGGATTTTATTTACATGTGACTGGTAGATGAAATTGTTTAACACTGATTTATAATCATATGGATTGTTAGCTTCTTACCTTCTAACATGACCATACAACTAATCCTGACTGATAACCTGTTATCTATGCAATGGTTGTATCACTCCAAGTGGTAGGTCATCAGGATCCACTGGACCCAAGTGTCTACTGGACCCAATTTTAGTTTTTGAGTTTCTTTTTTGAAAAGTTCTAACTCTTTGTAAGATGTGATCTTTTATGACATTTTATTGTTTTTTAGCTTTCCTCCAAAGAACAAGAAGAAAATTTATTATTTTTAATTGAATAAAACTCATTCTATCCCATAATTAAAATATACATTCACTGCATCTTTTTATAAATCTAACATACACATTGTATCTTAGTTACCTTATATCGTTTACCCATGGGTTTGAACTATGCAAGTCCACTTATACACAGACTTTTATTTATTTATTTTAATAAATACAGTACAGTACCATAAATGCAGTTTTTCTTCCTCATGATTTTCTTACTAATGTTTTCTTTTCTTTAGCTTGCTCTATTTTACGAATACAGTATATAATAAATATAACATACAAAGAATCTGTTAATTAACTGTATTATCAGTAAAACTTCTGGTCAACAATAGACTATTAGCAGCCAAGTTTTTGAGGAGTCAAAAGTTATACACACATTTTGGACTGCACAGGGGCTCAGCACTACCAACCCCCCTGCTGTCCAAAAGCCAACTGTATTTCCCATACATTGAAATATTTTGTTGTTTAATTTTCCTAAGAATTACTTCATCATTGCTCATTTATTATTCCCAACTATGCTAAAATAAATCTAAAACAAAAAGAAAATGTACCAGAAGAATGATGGAATCACCTAGAAAGATGATACAATAAGAAACTGATCATCTTTCAGCTTTCTTAACATATTGCCAAAATTACTGCATCACCCTCCAAGAATGTATTACATTCTGCCTTTACATTTCACTAGATAAGTTGAAAATTCATAATGTCTCAATTTATCCTTTAGGGGTGCCTGGGTGGGTCAGTCAGTTAAGCGTCTGACTTTTGATTTAGGCTCAGGTAATGATCTAAGGGTTCTGGGACTGAGCCTTGTGTTGGTCTCTCCGCTCAGCAGGGAGTTCAGTCTGCTTGTCTCCCTTTCCTTCTGCCGCTCCATGCTCGCACTCTCATGCTCTCTCTTTCTCTCTCAATCTATAAGATAAATAAATCTTAAAAAAAAAAGAATGTCTTAATTCATCCTTTTAATAGCAAAGAGAAGAAAACAAAGAAGACAGTTTATAATTATTATATGAATCAAAATGAATGCAAAATTATTCATAACAGCACAGTTGACATTAATCATAATAGGGAAATTGATCATATAATTCTGTAAATCATATAGTGCATAACTAAGGACAAAAAGAAAATGTGGTATTTACTTCCAGTTAGTGCCATTCAATGGGAAGAACTTCATCATGCCAAGGACCATTCCATTTTCCCAAAGGAAAATGTGACAATATTAATTCACTTATATTTCTCCTGGTATTCTGAGGGTTAAATAACCACTATATGATCACAGAAAGTCACAGATGAACTGCCCAATATTGGATATTTCAGAGATGCTATCTAAAAAATTTAAAAATGTTTTATGTGTTTTATAGGCATTCAGACTCATAAACATCCATACAACCATGAAGTCACAAAAACTGTCAGAAGTTTCTCAGAAGCTTCTCAATAGGCTTAGTATAGAAATGATTATGTACCTAAAAATATAAAAATATATATCCATTTATTTATTTATTTATTTATTTATAGAGAGGGAGTGGGGGGGGGTGGCAGAGGGGCAGGGAGAGAGAGAATCTTAAGCATGCTCCCCGTCCAGTGTGGAGGCCAACTTGGGGCCTGATCTCAGAATCCTGAAATCATGACCTGAGCCGAAATCGAGTGTCAGATGTTTAACTGACTGAGCCACCCAGGCACCCCACACCCTTCCTTTATTTATTTTTAAAGATTTTATTTATTTATTTGACAGAGAGAGAGAAAGAGCATATAAGCAGGGGGAGTAGGGGAGGGAGAAGCAGGCTCCCCGCTGAGCAAGGAGCCTTATGCGGGGCTCGATCCCAGGACCCTGGGATCATGACCTGAGCCGAAGGCGGACATTTAACTGACTGAGCCACCCGGTGCCCCCACACCCTTCCTTTTAAATGGCAAATAAAATGAATGCAAATTTTATTATATGCTTTGTTCTTAAACAAATAATTTAATAAAATTTTTAAGTCTTCTGGCAAAATTAGATTTTTTTCCCTACTAATTTTCAACACAGTCTCATAAAAGGCACTTTTCATTGACAATGGATTTCAATTGTGACAAAAATCAAGCAAAAAGAGGGATAAGATAAAGAAAAAAGATGTATTAAGATGCTAAACTGGGAGGAAATCTGTCCTAGCAGGGTTTTAGGAGTTATTATCCACTGTCTGCTTTTCCAAAGATATGGACGTATTGCTTTTTATGAGTCTTCAGGGAAAAAAAGTAAAATTCAACTTCAGTGGCTTTTCAGAAAAAAAAGATCTGTTAAGGCTATTGGTTAATAATTATAGACATTGTGAAATTACCTAATAGCAAACATATTTTTTTCCAATCAAGATGCATATAATTTCTGTGCAGTGAAAATGATAACTCCAAAGGTTAGACTAAATACCCAGCTGGATATCAACCAGTTTTGTATTTAATCCAGAAATTTATCCAAAAACTCCTTTATTAAACTATATTGAATACTTAGTATCTTTAATGGCATTTGAACAACTTTGAAAATCTTAGTGATCTCCTATTAATTGACTTGAATAAAATTTTAATACATACTCATTACATATTTTTAGGAGTTATGTTCTTAACTTTTGGGAAATTACACTTCAATAGTTTTAGAGTTTGTCCTGTTAATACACCCAAGTGGAGTAACCTGACAATCATTTAAACAGTGTTGCTTAAAAAGTATACCTCATGGCTGCTTAAGCACTGACATATTTTCTTATCCCAGAGTGAATCCCAAGTGGCAGAACTTTAACTTTATGAATCTTTTTCTCTTTTATTTATTTTTTTATTCTCTAATGATTTTGTATTTTTGCTTTTTTTTCTGGTTCAATCATGTTCAAGAATTGGTTTTCCATATAAAGCCAATGTCTACTAAGGCATCAGGATATCTGGCTTGCTGGACCTAATCTCTCAGCTGTTAGGAAGACCACTTCTTGCAGACCAGAAACTTTAGCAAATTTGAGGCATCTTAAAATGAGACTAATTCACACATAAACAATACTTAAACAAGATTAAATTTTCTAGACAGTGATTAATTCTCTGGCTTGGTGGTTGCTCAATTGATTTTATGGCTCTAGATTTATAGTGCAAACTCAAGGAGGTCTATATCTTGCTGCATCTGTGTAAACAATCAGGCTACACAGAATGAAACCTGCCCTTTTTTGCAACGAAGAATAACTTTTAGGGGCGCCTGGGTGGCTTAGTCGGTTAAGCATCTGCCTTTGGCTCAGGTCATGATCCCTGGTCCTGGGATCAAGCCCCACATTGGGCTCCCTTCTCAGTGGGAATCTGCTTCCCCCTCTCCCAGTGACCCTCCCCCTTGCTCCTGCCCCCACTTGCTCTCCCTCAAATGAATAAATAAATAAAATCTTAAAAAAAAAGAATAACTTTTAGAGACCTCTATAATCATAATGGAGAGTAATATTAAGATAATTCATTTAAGTATCCAGATTTGGTGAAGTTCCTTATTACTTTCAGATCTTTGTGTGACTGATATACATATAATCATTCAGTGGGGGAAAAAGAAACAAAACAAAACTAATGATTTGGTTTTCTTACATTGTAGAATGTTAACTAGTTTTGTATATAATCTAGCAATCTTATACTAACATTTTTTATTAATTGCCTATAAATACTTAGCACTTCAAATGCTCTCTGAACCAATTTTAATATCTGACTAGTTTCCTCACTAATTAGTTGAATAAACTCTTTGACACATACTTACTATATATTTATATGAGAATCATCTTTTTCAATTTTTGAACATTATACTTTAACATATAAAAAAAGCACATGAATATTTGTCCCTGTTGTCCCTACAGTAAGAATAATGAGGCTACTTAGCTATCCCACTGGTTTTAAATACTGAAATTTTAAAAGTTGAGCAATTATTTTCTTTGTAAAAGAGTCCAATTATACTATTTTAACCACATTTTCACATCATATTACTTTCAATAATTCACCAAGAGAAGATATCAGAATTTATCCTAAATCAGGTAAACGCAATTCGACTGTCTGGTTGGAGGGAGCAGTAAAAGAAGGCATAGTTGAAAAATACCATGTATTGAACTTTTCTACATACCAGATATTTTTACCTGTATTACTTCTTGTATTCTTACAACCATGTAAGATCGTTTAGCTTACATCCATATATTCTGCTAGGTAATTGCCATACATTGCCTATCCTAATATTCATTACACACTATTGCAATTAATTTTAAGTCTATCTTTCCTGATAAATACATCATGAAGGGAACTTTGTTTTCTTTTGTTTTTTTTTTTAAGATTTTATTTATTTATTTGACAGACAGAGACACAGCAAGAGAGGGAACATAAGCAGGGGAAGTGGGAGAGGGTAAGCAGGCTTCCCGCTGAGCAGGGAGCCCGATGCGGGGCTCGATCCCAGGACCCTGGGATCATGACCTGAGCCGAAGGGAGATGCTTAACGACTGAGTCACCCAGGTGTCCCAAACTTTATGTCTCTCGTTCACGTGTGTATCCATCGACAAGGAATTGAGTGTGAAATGTATTTTTATTCAATAAATATTAGTTGAATGAATAAATGGGTATATAAATAAAGAAACATTACAATTTATAGCTAGATTAAATCTAAAACGTGTGTTTTGATCAATCCCAAGTAGTATGAATAGATGTAGTTCCTGGTGGAGTTACAAAACATGAAATTATATTTTCCTTCATCCCACTGTTTTCTATAGGATGCTTCCTTTCTTTATTTCATTTTGTTTTCAGCATGACCACCTATCCCCCAGTGACCATGAAAAGTTTAGGTCATGGCTAGAATCAAAGCTTTAATGCCTGCCCAAAAGCCCTGGATTCAAGCCCTGCTTCATCACCCTCCACCAGTAGATCATTTGAACTCTCTAGACCTTAACTTTCTCTTCTCCAATTTGAGTATAAAATTAATGTGTTTTAAAGTGCTATAGAGAAGAAAAAGTGAAATAACTTAAGTGTAAGTACTTAACATAGTGATTGATATGAGTTATCACCAAATAATGTTCTTCTCCATTTTTTTAAAGATTTTATTTATTTATTTATTTGAGAGAGAATGAGAGAGAGAGAGCATGAGAAGGGGGGAGGGTCAGAGGGAGAAGCAGACTCCCCGCCGAGCAGGGAGCCCGATGTGGGACTCGATCCAGGGACTCCAGGATCATGACCTGAGCTGAAGGCAGTCGCTTAACCAACTGAGCCACCCAGGCGCCCTGTTCTTCTCCATTTTTAATTTCCTCTTGATAACCCACAACCAAGGACCATAGGCTCTGCTAAGGAATACGACCTGGCTTACCACAATTTATTGCCAATTTTAGACAACTATTTAATCACTTTAAATCTCATGTTTTCTCTTAATTTTCTCAAATTCAAAATGAGGGAAGTAGAGTAGTAATTCCGAAGCTGGTCCATGGACCAGCAACATCAGCATTATATGGAAATTTATTAGAAAGTAATATTTCATTCCCACCTCTGAACTACTGAATCAAAAGTTGTATTTTTATAAGATCTTCAGGTGATTCATAGGCATATTAAATTCTAAATAGCTCAAACTAAATTACTCTAAGTCATCTTTCTGCTTTGTTATTTAAAAAATAATATCCATGTTATTATATTAGTAACAGTTATACTTTATTAGTTATATTATATTAGTAACAGTTAATACTTTAAACTTTAGAGTTATATACCATTCTAGTTATCAATTGCTAAATTACAATCTGCTACAAAGCTTAGTGGAATGAAACAACTATTTAATTCTGTTGGCAAGGAATTCAGACAGGACATGGCAAGAATGCCTTGTATCTGCTTCACAATGTTTGGGAACTTGGCTGGAAAGACTTAAACTGCTTGCGGTTACTTGAATGAGTCATCAGTGAGGTTCTTCACTCACAAGACTGGCACCTAGACTGGGGTGACTAGAAGGTTAGGTGTATTTGAACTGTTACTGAAATGTCTATGTGAGGCCTCCCAAGAAACTTGAGCTTCTCACAATATTCTAACCTCAGGATGGTGAGCCTTCTGACATGACACCTCAGAGCTTGAAGAGAAAATGTTCTTTTGAACCCAAGGGAGAAGCTAAATGATCAGTTTGGACTTAGCTTTATTTCCAGTGTATTTAATTACTCCAAACACTGACAGACTTGCCTAGTTTCAAGGAAAGAGGATATGAAGCCCCCATTTCCATAGAGAAGTGTCAAAAAATTAGCAGCCATGTTCTTAAACCTGTGCATTAATTATTTTGTATTTATGGAAATGCTTCTCAAAAATCTTCACCAAATTGACTCTTCAAGAAGAATGAACAGGGCGCCTGAGTGGCTCAGTTGGTTGAGCGACTGCCTTCGGCTCAGGTCATGATCCTGGAGTCCGGGGATCGAGTCCCGCATCGGGCTCCCTGCTCGGCAGGGAGTCTGCTTCTCCCTCTGACCCTCCTCCCTCTCATGTACTCTCTCTCTCTCTCATTCTCGCTCTCTCAAAAATAAATAAATCTTTAAAAAAAAAAAAAAGAATGAACAGATAACTGTAGCAATTCTAGAGGAGGTGACATCACCAAGATGGTAGAATAGGAAGTGTCAGCCCTTGTTCTCACACAGAAACACTACTTAACAATGATATAAGGACTAAAATACTTTTATCAGAGGTCCAGAATCCAGGTAAGAAGTTACAGTAACTCTGATGGGCATAAAACCAAGAAAAACTGCACTGAAACAGACAAGAAGAACAATTTCACTTTACCCACATGAGCCCCTCCCTCTAGGTGGAAAAGCTCAGTATGGAGAGAAAGCACCTTGAGTTCTAACTTCCTCCTTAGGGTGGAGAGAGGGAATGATGGGATAAATGGCCACAGTCCCCTGCCTTTCAGTGGGCTTCCTAAGGGGATGGCTTCTATCTCATCTAAGATAGAACACTGAAAGAATAAGCATTGTCTGGATGCTGGACAGCTAGGAATAAAGGAAAAGAGGTGACTTTTGCAGCGATCTTGAGAAAGAACAAAGCTTGAGGTATCCCTAATTTTACAGAGCTATAGTAATTAAAACAGAATGGTGCTGGCATAAAAAAACAAAAACAAAAACAAAAACAAATTCAATATGGATTAAAGTGAGACCCAGAACTGTAAAACACCTAGAAGAAAATGTAGTGGAAAAGCTTCATGACATTGTTGTGGCAATGATTTCTTGGATATGACACCAAAATATAAGCAACAAAAGCAAAATTAAACAAATGGGATTGCAACTGAAAAGCTTCTGCACTGCAAAGGAAACAATCAACAGAGTGAAAAGGCAACCTAGGAAATGGGAGAAATTACTTGTAAACCATATATTTGAGAAGAGATTAGTACCCAACATATAAAAGGGACTCACAATTCAATAGCAAAATCATCATCATCCAATTCAAAATAAGCTGAGGACTTGACTAGACATTTCTCCAAAGAAAACCAAATGGTCATTATGTATATGAAAAGATGAAAAGATGCTGAATATCACTACTCATCAGGGAATGTGAATCAAAGCCACAATGAAACATTATTTCACACCTGTTAGGGTGGCTATTATAAAAGTGTTATATATCCATGAAAGTGTTGGTAAGAATGTGGAGAAATTAGAACCCTTGAATAGTGTTGGTGGAAATGTAAAATGGTATAGCCACTATGGAAAACAGTACAGAGGATCTTTTTAAAAATTAAAAAAACATAATTACTATATGATACATCAATCCCATTTCTGGATACATATACCAAAGAACTGAAATCAGAATTGCAAAGAGGTACCTGAACTTCCATTTTCACTGGAGTATTATTCACAACAGTTAAGACATGGAAACAACTTAAATGTCCATCAATGGATGAATAGATAAATAAAATCTGGTGCATACTATTATTCAGCCTAAATAAAAGAATACTCTGTGATTTTTGACAACATGGGTGAACCTGGAGAACATTATGCTGATGAAATAAATAAGCCAGTCACAAAAAGATAAATACTGCATGATTCATGATTCCACTTACATAAGGGATCTAACATAGTTAATTTCATAAAGCTGAAAGTAAAATGACTATCTGAGGCTAATGGGAGGGGAAACAGGGACTGCTATTTAATGAATATGAAGTTTCAGTTAAATAAGTAAGTCCTAGAGATCTACTACAACATCATGTAATATAATTAACTATACTGTACTGTGCACTTAAATTTTGTTAAAAGGGTAGATCTCATGTTAAGTGTTCTTACCACTGTAAAAAAGTAAAATGAAATAAATTAGCCAAGGTGGAGGAAATAGTGGCAGTTCTGAGAATATAATGTTACTCTAAAAGAAAATACTATCAAATTTTCTTGTTCTACCGTTAAATTGTATAAAATGTTTATATCTCAATGCATTTTGTTTCCGTTAATACTTTAGGAGTTGTTCGGTTAAACCTGAATTTCAGATAAGGGACAAATGATTTTTTAGTATAAGTATGTCCCAAATATTGCAAAGAACATACTTCTTTAAAAAAAAAATCATTATTTACCTGAAATTTAAATTTAGCTGAGTCCTATATTTTATTTGCTAAATCTGGCAACCGTAAGTTTAATTTAGATGTATACCCTCTCCAGTCTTTTATTAATATTGATGTTTTAGGAAGCTGTGTCATATTCACCCGCATTCTTCTCTTACCCTATGATCCAATATGGAGTATATACTAGAGTACATACACCTCAATATTAGGTGTACAGTTGGTCACAAGACAAAGTAATAAACAATGGGTTCAAACAAATGGCAAGCTAGTAGGGATTACACTTTGAGACAGTATTTTTAGATTTCTCTGAATTCTGTTTATCTGTAACCCTCCATTAAAATATTCTAATACTTACATTTATAAAATTTTAGAATCCAGCCTTCAAAGATATTACTAATAATCAACCAGATATATAATCAGTATTTATAGTGAGTTTCACTCTATTAATAAACCCTGTGGAGAACCATAGGATTCTTATGTCCAGAATAGCATGATTATATTCTTCCATCTGTGAGTCTTATACCTTCAACTAAATCCTATGACTATAACTAGGAAGTTAATAAACTTAATAAATGCTGGTTAAAAATTAGAATTTATTGACAGACAAAAAAGAAAAGGCAATTTCCAACATAACCCTATGTAACAGCCAGAGAATTTTAATACGAACTTTTCCAGTCTGTGTTTGACTTCTTTAAATCAGGTTTCCAACAAATTTAATTTTTTTTTATTATTTTACTTCCAAACCTGTAACTAAATATTATAAATATATGATGTTCAGCTGTGGAGGAAATATAGCTGAAAATTTAGTATATATATCCATCCACAGCAATGACAAATAATGGCTCAGTGTTTCCTTTCAGGAGAATCTGAGACACCTTAAACCCTTCCCCTCACTAAATATAAGTGCCTAATACCTTCCATGTCTGATTTTGTGCATTAAAAGCAGGTTACTCAACTGAAGCAAATCCACAGCTATGTTAATTTCTCTGAGGAAAAAAAAAAAGTCTGTTGAAGAAGATAAACCTTTTCCTTTCTCAGATCAAAGGAAAATATACCTTTTTATTTTTGAAAGCTGGTAGGAAAGAATTATAACCACATATTGTAAACTGCATATTAAATCAGAGTTTTGAGAGGAAAACAAACCTTCTTCACTGCTTGCATTAACATTTCTACTGTTTGTATTTGAATATTTTTGCTGATGGGTTAGAAAATAGTGTGAGTTATATATAGCTGAATATCAAAGGAACAAAAATGATGGAACAAAACAAGAATTTCCGGAAAAGCTGTCAGAAAATACTGGCACTCATTATCATAGGAGCAAACATTTTAGTATAGACATAACATGTTATTAGCCTTCTTTTCCTTTTAACATAGCTCTCTATATTTTCAAGGTGACTTAGAATCATGATGTGATTAATTCTCCCAAATTCTCATGGTGCCAATACATGCACATGTTATTTGTTAGCAGTGATATGTTGTTAGAAATTACCCTTCAATTTCCTATTTACATCTGAAGTACAATCTTTTTGGATTTTCAAATTTAAAAGCATATCCTCTCAATCAGAAACTTATAATAAGTGCTTACAGGAAAGTAAGCATATAAACCAAGATGCCTGTTACTAGGTTTTAACAACACATCTTCTTTTTTTGAATTACTAATTTGATAGAAATATATTAAACATCGTGCTAGGTAAGAAACAAAATATTAAAGACGTTATTTTAAGTGTTTTGCTAATAATGCTTACAAAGGATTGAGAAAAAAATCATTACAAGGAGAGATAAATAATACATGTATATAGTTAAGTAAATAAAATGAGGTTTTCCGTTTAATCAATCATTTATTGGCAATGTATTGTAATTTGTGCTTTTTTTTCTTTTTTTGTACAGATAAATATAGTACTTTCTGATGGAAATTGGAAAGAGTTGATGACATGGAAAAGATAAAAAAAAAAAAAAAAAACTTGGTGCATACTGTAGCACAATTCTAATTATAAATAAAAGGTAATAAATGAGTTTAGTGCCCAGTGAATTTGGGGCACAGAGTAGATGCTCAATATGTATTTGTGGAAAGAAGGAAAGCACGGAGGGAGGAAGAAAAGGTTATGGTCCTTGGCTGTAAGAGTTGTGGTAGTTTGTGTCCAATATGCTACTGTTCATTTCTACCCTCTCAGTAGACACATGCCTTTCCTTCATTAAATGCCATCTATTTCTCCACCCTCTGGATCTGGTTTGGCATGTGACTGCTCTGGAAAAATCAAATATGGTGGAAATGACCCTCGCCGATTCCAGGCCTAGCCACTGAGAGGACTGGTATCTTCCCCCGGCTGCCTTATAATACTTTCCCTTAGAAGCCAGCCACCATATAAGAAATTAGACTATACTGAGACCATTAAACTTTCAGCAGCCCAAATGGAGATTAAAGCACTATGTTAAGAGGTGAAGGAGTACCAAGGCACCCATAACGTAAGTGAAAAATTTTATATTGGATATCCAACGCAGTAGAGGCTTAAGATGTCTGCAGCTCCGTGTGCTATCGGACTGCAATTGCATGTGAGATACTAAGCTAATGCTACTCCCTGAGCCCAGTCAATCTAAAAGTCAAAGGGAAATAATAATTATTATTTTAAGCCACTAAGTTATCATGGAATTTATCACTCAGTAACAGATATTTAAAATAAGAGCTCTGTTCATGTTCAAATATACCATGAAACTTTGATAAACTCTGTTCAAACTGACTCGTGTACATGTCTTTACTTTGAGGAATGCATGAAGATTAAAAAGTGGCTAAAAACTGAAATTACAGTTGGGGCGCCTGGGTGGCTCAGTCAGTGGAGTGTCCAACTCTTGATTTCATCTCAGGTCATGATCTCAGGGTTATGAGATGGAGCGCTGCTTCGAGCTCTGTGCTCAGCGGGGAGTCTGCTTGAGATTCTCTCTCTTTCCCCGCTCCCTCTGCTCCTCCCCACCTCCCCCTCTAAAATAAATAAATCTTAAAAAAACAAAACAAAACTGAAATTACAGGGACTAGCCAATAAGGCTAATGAATTTCCCCTAACCTCATTATCCAAGAAGGGAAGCCTCTTTTGGAAAGATATAGGCTATTATTTCAAGATGGAACTTCATAGAAATAAAAGTAGAACAGATTGGGCAAGGAAGCAGTGCAAATAGACTTAACCCCGCAAAAAGAGTTGTGGGGTGGGGGCAATGGTACAAGGTTGAAGATGGGTAAGACAGCCCACCCTGAGAAAAATATATACAACATTACATACAGGTTGCTCTTGTCACTCCTAAGCATTACCCGTTTATTTTAGAACTCCCTAAATTATAGTCATAAATAATGTTCAGGATGGACTCTAAGTCTTAGTCTTTCTAAATATATTTTGGTCAGGTAACATTCTCAGGTACTCGGTAAGATAATCTCTAAACACCCTTCAAGATAGATAGCAGCTCTATTTATTCTTTCAGAGTTTCTCAAATCTGTACTATTCCTTGAAAAAAAAATTACTGGTGATTGCTTTCATATTCTCCACCATTCATATGCCTTTTACTATCAGCCCTTATAATTATTCCCTGTACAGTAGAAGGGACTAATTCTTTGTGGCCCATGGGTGATGCAAAATAATACAAAATAATGTACACCACAATAGCTAACCTTTATTCAACAAATATTACATTAAAACTATGTTGAAAGATTCCAATTCTCATAACTCTATGAGGTAAGTGTAAGTAGTATTATTTGTACTTATCTCAGTAAGTGTTATAATAGGAGTACTAAATTTACAGATGAACAACTAGAAAAAAATTAGTAAGTAACTTGTCCAGAGATACAGATATTGACTATGTTAGGATCTGAACCTAAGCAGTCTAATTCTAGAGTATACCTCTTATTTTGTAGACTACACTAGGTATAGCAATTATTAGAAGGTCAGAGCACTGCTAAAGGCACAAAGTCCTCAGGGAACCTAGTGGCTACTCCTGCGGGATTTTGAAACCTCCCATCAATAAGCTCTTTGCCACTTAAGTATACCTAAGGGTATGCAATTCTGCAAACACATATGTGAACTTTATCAAGTTTACAAAACAAAAAATATAGGAAGTAGAAGCAAGCAAAAAGTGGGAAGAGGGAAATTATTACTTTATATAGACAAGTTTAATGTGTGCATTTCAGAGGTCAAATTATGTTAAACACCACATTCAATTAAAGATGTACTTCACACAATTCAACTTAACATTGAACATTATTTACATTTTTAAATTAATATTGGCGTGTTCTTTTTTTTAAGATTTTATTTATTTATGAGAGAGAGAGAAAAAGAGAGAGAGAGAGAGCGCACGTGCGCACATGGTGGGGGGGCGGGCAGAAGGAAAGGGAGAAGCAGGCTTCCAGCTGAGCAGGGAGCTGGATGCAGATGCAGGGCTCTATGTGGGGCTCTCCATCCCAGGACCCTGGGATCATGACCGAGCCAAAGGCAAACACTTAACTAACTGAGCCACCAAGGTGCCCCTAACGTTGAGGTGTTTTTTTTTAACATATAATAAGCTGTTTTAAATTTGGTGGCATATCTTAGTTTTCATGTCACAGCTTAAATTTAATGGAATATTTGAAGTATAGAATTACAGTCCGGGCTGGCTTTGTGGACAAACAATATGCTCAGTTTACATAAGATCCCGTGGGTAAAAGGAACCCATTCTTGCTTGAACATTCGTGTCACTGTCTTAAAATTCTTAATAAGTTTCAACAAAGAGCCACATATTTTCATTTCACACTAAGCATCACAACTTAAGCAGACAATTTTGACCACAGCAATATTTGGCATAATTATTGATGAGTGATTTAGTAACTCAGAATTTGGACTGAAATTTTGTGATTTCTGGTATATTCTACTTGTGTCCTTATCATCACTTTGCACTAACTACTTTCTGGATTCAGTGGCCTGGAAGTTATCATATACTAGAAGGAAGGTGTTTATCACATTCCAGAATCCTCACAAATCACCAGGCATCTTTGGATGAAATTGACACTCGTTAAACAGATGGAACTACTAATTTGAAAGTGAGGAACATACGGTATTTCTCACTGTCCCTCATTATAAGAGACATACCTCATTTTAAACCTAAGTGTAACTCCATCCCACACAGACCTGATGTTATCTGACATTTATTATGATAAACTATTTACATCAGAAATGCTACATTATGAAAAAAAGGCTACAGAATATCTTATTTATGCTTAGACATTAATCATACATCTTTAAACCTCCTACATCACACTTTCCATGTGTTCTTCATTCTGTTTCTTTACCCCCATATTTTTCCTGACCTTTAGTCTTGGACATCCGAGAAATTTAAAGTAATATGTTAAGTCTATGTTTGTGATAACATTTTTGCCAAATATACATGATAACCTATAACAGAAGGAATATCATGCATCGTGAAAAGAAGCTATATTTTTAAAGTAGTGACTATAAAACCAGGAGTCATAACCTCTGGTGAAACTCACTTAATGAGCTCTTAAAATATTGTATTTCTTGGGTTTTTTAATGGTTTATTCTGGAACAGGTATTTGCATTCTTGGAAAACAGTGTGTTTTTTATGCTAAAATACTGACCATAATAAGCTGTGAATCCTTGATGAATAGATCGATTGATTGATTGACTACCTACCTACCTACCTTAAAGATATTTTTATTTCTGTTTCTTGAAGAAAAAACTGAGAACGGCTTTGAAGTGGGTTGTCAGAAAAGGACTTGTGTCTTCTGCATCTTTTCAGAGACATCCCACTATTACTAAGATATTTAATGACTGAAGTAAACATCATACTAACAGTTGTAAAGAAAACAAGGAGGAAGATGGAAGTTAACTCCACATGCATCCTGAAAACAAAATCTTCATTGTATTTACCCATATGTACATCCTTGCACCATTAACACACACTGTCTTGATGATGCAATATAACAGAAATCTTAAAATAAGACCATTCAAGTCATTCAACTTGAATGTCATTCAAACTCTTTTTGGCTTTTCCAAGACCTCATGCATGTCCATATATTTTAGAATTTGCTTGTCAATTTTGGAAAGGAAACCTAATGGAGTTGTGAACGTGACTGTCCAAGAACTATATAGTTCTATTCAGGGGGAATTAACTTAAGAACATCGAGTCTTCCAATACATGACTATATCTTTTCATTTACTTAGGTCTTCTAAGTTTTCTATTTTCCAATGTACATATCTTGTACTCAGTTCATTACATTTATGCCTAACCATTTTTTTTTTTGGCATTGTAAACTTCTGTTTGAATATTTTCCTGTTCCAAATGTTCACTGCTTCTATTTAATAATAAAGTTAATTCTGCTGTATCAATCTTGTATCTTGCAACCTTGTTATTCTCATTCAGTTTTTCTGTAGATTCTATAGAATCAATCTATACATAGTCATGTTATCTATGAATAAAGACTCCTCTTAATTTCTTATGTCAATGACTTCTATACCTCTTAATTGGCTTATCACATTGCTTTGAAAGAAATGTCAAAAGAAATGGCAAGTGTAGATATTTTTACCTTTTTCTTGAAATTAGATTTAGACGTTTGCCATCAAGTTTAATGTTTACTGTATGTTCTTTTTGTAAATGTTCTGTTTCATGGTTAAGATGCTATCTGTAGTTAAATGAGGATAAGGATGTATTTTGAGCTTTATCAAATGATTTTACTCTATTTTTGAGATCATGATTTTTTTCTTCTTTATTCTATCAATAAGGTGAAGTATATATATCAATTTTCCAATATTAAACTGACCTTGCACTCAAGAGGTAAACCAAACTTGATGGAAAGTAGTATTTATGTATTGAATCTAACTTGCTAATTATACATAAAGGATTTTTGGATATTTATCAAGGATATCAGTCTGTAGTTTTTGTGGCTTACGATATCTTTGTCTAAATTTATTACCAGGGTAATTTTGCCCTCAAAAAGTGAGTGAGTAGTGTTCACTCCTCAACTATTTTCTGAAAAATAATTATGTAAGATTTGTATTATTTCCTCCTTAAATGTCCAGTAGAAATCACTAGTGATACCAACAAAGCCAGGAGTTTTGTGGAGGAGTGCACTTAATTATGAATTAATTTTTTCTTATAAATATAAGGCTATTCATATTTCTGTTTATTTTTGTGTCTGTTTTTGTGATTCAGGTTTTTCAAAGATGTTTTTTTCCAAAATTATTGAATTGGCATAAAATTATTCATAATAACCCCAAATCCTTTAATGTAAAATCTTTAGTAATGTCTCTTTTATTAGTTCTAACATTAATAAACTGCATCTTTTCTCTATATTTCATAATCATTATTCCTAGAAGTTTATGATAAGAAATTAGCTGTTAATCATACTGAAGAGTACCATTTATATGTGACTAGTCATCTCTATCTTTCTGCATCCAAGATTCTGTCCTTTGTCTTTCAAAGTTTGATCATATTGTACCTTGCTTTGTATGTCCTTGTATTTATTCTATTTGGAGTTCTCTGACCTTCTTGAATGTTTATGACATTTATGTCTTTCATTAAATTAGGAGAGTTTCAGCCATTATTTCCTCAAATATTCTTTCTGCCCCTTTTCTCTTTTCCTGTGGAACTCCAGTAATACACATGCTGGTCCACATTTGATGTCCTATAGGTTGCTTAGACCCTGCTCACTTTTCTTGATCTTTTTTTTCTTTCTGGAGTTTATTCCTAGCCCTTCCCAAAGGGTGGAGTAGTCACTCCAGGAGAAGGAAAGCATGCTTAAAGAAGTAGTGGAAGATGTGAAAGTGTTTCATAAATAAAAAAATATCAATAAAGAAACAGAAATTTTAGAGAACCCAAACTGAACACACTCCAGGAACAGGGATGTCAGTGACCATGCATTATAAGGAATACAGTTTCTGCGTCCCCGCCCCCCCAAAAAAAATTGTAAAAAGTCACTGGACAACTCCCAGTGTGATAGTATTATGAGGTAGGGATATTAGGAGGTAATTAGATCATGAGGGTATAACCCTTGTTAATGGGATTAGTGTCCTTATAAAAGAGACCACAGAGAGCTTTCTTATTCTTTCCACCATGTGAGAATACAGTAAGAAGGCAGGTGTCTATGAGCCAGGCACCAGGTACTTACCAAACACCAAGTTTGTCATTGTCTAGATCTTGGACTTTGCAACCTCCACAATTATAAGAAATAAATTCTTGCTGTTTATAAGCTGTTTTGTCATCGTGGTCTGAACAGACTAAGATAGGAAATTGATACCAAGAAGTGGGGCGCTGCTCCTAAAATCCAAATTTCTAAAAATGTGAAAGCAGCATCAGAACTGGGTAACAGATGTAAGCCAGAAGAGTGTTGAAGTATATACTATAAATAACATTAAAGGTGATTCTGGTGAGATCCCAGAAAGAAATGAGGAAGACTAGAGAAAGCCTCAATCTTCTCAACAAATGCCTAAGTAATCTTGAACATCATGTTGGTAGGAATATGGATGGTAAAGGCCATTCTGATGAAGTCTCAGGTGGAAATGGGGGAAAGGTTACTGGACAATGGAAGAAAAGTGACTCTTAATATAAAGTGTCAAAGAATTTGGGGCATCTGGGTGGCTCAGTCAATTAAGCATCTGACTTGATTTTGGCTCAGGTCACAATCTCAGGGTAATGTGATTGAGCCCTGCATGGGGCTCCATGCAGAGTATGGAGTCTGCTTGAGATTCTCTCTCTTTCCCCCTCTGCCCCTCCCCACTCATACTCTCTCTCTCAAAAAAAAAAAAAAAAAAAAAAAAGTGTCAAAGAACTTGTTTGAATTGTGTTTGTGCTCTAATATTTTGTATATAACTTGTGAACTATGGAATCAGCTGCAGCAATTGTTGAAGGTGTGGCATGGTTTCTCTTGACTACTGACTATAGAGTAGTCACCCCTTGAACAATGGAGGGGGATGGTGGTGGTGGTCAGTGGCGCTGACATCATGTGTAGTCAAAAATCCATGTATAACTTTTGACTCCCCTCAAATTTAATAGCCTACTGTTGACTGGAAGCCTTACCAATAACAAACAGTCGAGTAACATATATTTTGTATGTTACATACGATGAAGTATAGTTGGAAGAAGGGCAGGTAGGGACAAGGGGCCCCCACCCTAAGTGGAAACGACCCTTAAAAGGGTTTTACACCCACCCTGGAAGAAGCCCTCCACCGTGATAGGTAGATGACAAAAACCTCATTGGCTAACAGGTGTATGGAGGGTTAACCAGATTAAAACACCCAACCCATAAGCCCACAAAAACCCCTAGACTTAGAAACTCCAGTGGCAACCCTCTTGCATGCCCTCCCTCTTCAGGTGCTTTGTACTCCATCATTCAATAAACTTTACTATTGCTCAATAAACCTTGCTTGGCTGCCCACCATTCTGGTCTACTTCATTTTTCGAAGCCGTGTGACCAAGAACCATGGGCACCGAAGGAGAAGAAATCCTTTAACATATGTATTATACACCGTATTCTTAAAATAAAGTAAGCTAAAAAACGGATTGTTATTAAGAAAATCATAGGGAAGAGAAAATACATTTATAATAGTGTACTGTATTTACCTAAAAAAATCCATGTATAAGTGAACTCATGCAGTTCAAATTCATGTTTTCTAAAGGTCAACTGTATAAGAACAAATAAATGATTTAAAAAAAAGAATTGTTAATTGAAATGGAAGCATAATTGAAAGGTTTGGGAAGTTTCCAGTTTATCCATATATGAAAAGAATGAGAAAACCTGTTTAGAAGAAAACACTAAGGGTGTGTCCAGGGACCATTTGATAAAGAGATTATATTAAATATAATCCATATTAAATGGAGTAGCCAGGCTTCCAAGGAAGCCAGGATCAATTCTCCAAGACAACAGAATAATGTCAAGGAAGACAACTAAGAGATTACTAGGGCTTCCCCTCCTATCATAAGCCCAAAGTGCAGGAACTCTAGGGGCATGGCTGCCTCCACTTATATTTTAAAAGACCACACCAATTTCTCTCAGAGCTGTGGGGGCAGGGCCCAAGTGGAGGACTGCCATGGGGGCAGGGCCATCCAGAGCCTTTGTGGTTCAATCCAGCCAGGCAAAGCTTCAAAGGAGGGACCTTCACTCCAGTGGGTACCGAAGGTGGAACCCTAGCTACAGTAGGTCTGAAAGACAGGACCTCTGCCCCAGTGGACCTACAGGATACACAACTGAGACAAAGAGGATTATTCTCAAGTCCTAAAATCTCATGGAGTTTGCCTTGTAGTTTAGACTTACATGGGATCTGCTACCCCTTTCTTCTTTCCTATTTCTTCCTTTTGGAACCAGAATGTCTATCCTATGCCTGTGATACCATAATATTTTAGAGTCACATAACTTGTTAGATTTTCCAGGTTCACAACTAGAGAGCAGTTTGTCTCAAGATTAATCATATTTTGAGTCTCATACTTCTGATTTAGATATTTAGAAGAGACCTTAGACTTAGGCTTTAAAGTTGATGCTGGTACCAGTTACGTCTTTTGGGGCTATTGGGATGAAATTACTGTATTTTATATGCAAGAAAGACATGAATTTTGAGAGGCCAGGGGTGGAATGCTATGGTTTGAATGTTCCTGTTCTCCCATTCAAATGTTGAAATCCTAAATCCCCAATATAACGATACGAGAAGGTGGGGTCTTTGTGAGGTGCTTAGATCATGAAGGTGGAACCTTCATAAATGGGGTTATGCCTTATAAAAGGCCCCTTCCACCATGTGAGGTTATATGAAAAGATAGCTCTCTATGAACTAGGAGGCAGGTTCCCACCAGACACTGATTCTACCAGCACCTTGATCTTGGACTTTCCGGCCTCCAGAACTGTTAAAAGTAAATGTTATTTATAAGCCAGCCAGGCCATAGCATTTTATTAGAGCAGCATTAATAGAATAAGACACCCACCATTTATTTTTGAAAATCTGTATCTTTTTAAAGTGTATTTTTGTAGACACTGACTTGCAGACCATCTCCTTCATTATTTTTATCAATAACTATCTTAAATATATTATTTTTCCGGGTTTTGCAACATGCTTGGTTAGTTTATCACAATTTTCCTTCAATTAATATGTTACTACTTTATATACAGTATAAGAATATTAAAGCACTGTACTGTTGTACCCTCAGATTTAGTGGTTATGAAGCAGGAGAGTGAGGTTCTTATCTCACAAAGTCGAAGAATGAATCTCATGGACAAAGGAGATTGAGTAAAGCGGTAAGAGTTTTATTAAGCAAGGATACAGAGAAAACTCTCTGGAGCGAGAGAGGTCCCAACAGGGTTGCCAATGTGGGCCTCCACTGACAGTCTTTTATTTAGAACTGACCAGTGAGCTTGTGGCTTTACCGTCCTTGTGATGTCTTGGTTTGAGTAAGGACTAGTGATAACATATTTAATGGCTTACTTCTTCTTTGGGGTCTGGTCACAATATGGCTGCCATTAAAAGACCCCACCCTTGACGCCCAGGGCAGGGTGGTCCGGTTTGCTCCCTTAACTCTGGCTTTGTTACACCTCAGCATTTCTGGGATTTCTGTGAGCCTGATCACTTAGCCCCCTACCTACCTCTCCCTACCTAGCCCTGCCTCAATGATAGGTGGGTCATACACCTGGGGGATGATTGCCAACATGTACTTTGGGAAAGGGGGTAGAGATAAAGGAAGTTTCCAAAGGAATTTTTATATGTTAAAATAGACTTACAGGATCCTGGGGGTCAGGCTAAGATTGCCCTTTGCCCTCAGTGAAGTGTCAACATCCAGACAGTTGAGTCCCTAGGGGAATGTCACTCTGCCTGTTTCAAGGACTTGTCAATGGGCTGTAAGTAGTAAGGAAATTTAATAATTTTATTCAGCCTTTGTTTCCCACATCAGTTACAGTATTATTGTCATACTTTTCACTTCTGAATGAATTATAAACCACATACATTTTATTTTACTTTAACAGTCATTTCAATTAAGTAATTATAAAGAAAAGCGTATTTTCATATCTGTCACATATTAACGAAGGATAGTTGGAAGAAAGGCAGGTAGAGACAAGGGGCCCCCATCCTAAGAGGAAACCACCCTCAAAAGGATTTTACACCACCCTGGAAGGCTACCCTTTCTCACGTGCCAAAAACCTGATTGGGTGACAGGTATAAGAAGGGTTAATCAGATTTAAACAGCCTGCCAACAAGCCCATAAAAACCCCTAGAATTGGAAACTCTGGTGGCAATCCTCTAGGGTCCCCTCCCTTTTTGGGAGCTTTGTACTATCACTCAATAAGCTTTGCTTTGCTGCCCACCACTCTGTCTGGTCTACCTCTTCATTCTTCTAAGCAGCATGACCAAGAACCGTGGGCACTAAAGGAAAAAAAAATCCTGTAACAATAGTTATGATTCCAATGCTCTTCAATTAATTGTATATTCTATTTTCATCTGGTACTTCTTTTCTTCCATACTGAAGACTTTTCTTCAACATTTCTTTCAGTGTGGGTCTCCTAACAATAATATCCTTATCTATTTTATTTTCTATTTGGTCCTCAGTTACCTTCATCTTCTCTCATTTTTGAAGATTTTTTTTTTTCTGGTTATAAGATTCTAGCTTGAAAGTTAGTATTTTACTTTTAAAAATGTAGAGATATCATTTCATTGTCATTTCCTTCCATGACTTTTTTTTCCTGTATATAATGCTTTTCCCCAAACTCAACATCTTTTTAATATTTTCTGTTTATCTCTGATTTCCAGAAATTTAATTATGATGTGCCTTGGTATACTTGTTGTTATTATTTTACTTTCCCCCTTTTTTTTTTCTTTCTCTTCTTTGTTTCTTTCTGCCTCCCTTTATGCCTGTCCTTCTGTCTTTCTTAAATCTTGTCTGGGTTTATGCTAAGTCTGTAGGTATTTAGTTTACCTCAAATTTGAAAGTTTTTTTGGCCATTTATTTTTTCAAATTTTTTTTTTCCTTCCCTGCTCTTTCTGTCCTTTTGGTTCTCTAATTACATACTAAAATATTACACAGTTTGAAATTGTTCAAAAGGTCAATAAGTCTTTACACTTCTCATTTGTGCTTCAGTTTCAATAATTTTTAATTATGTTGTTCTCATATCTACCTCATCTGCTATTAATCCTACTCAAATTTTCGTATCATCTATAGGTATTTCAACTCAAGAAATTGGCTTTTTATATTCTCAATTTCTCATCTCATTATGTTCATCTTTTTTTTCTTTGTATCCTTCAACAAACCTGTTTTAATGTCATTGTTGATTCAGGAGAGTCATGAACTTGGAAATGGGGTCCTTAGCTTCAATATGGTTTGCTTTATGTCACTAACATATCCTAGAAGGTCACAGGCTTTCATAAAACAATGGTAACTTGGTTAGTGTGTCAGCAGACATCTAGTGAAAACCACAGTGAACCAGAGTATATTTAGGGTGTGTGTGTGTGTGTGTGTGTGTGTGTGTGTATTTTCCTGTTCTGCCTAATGCTGTAACTAAGGATTACAAACCCTGACAAAGTGAAAGGGCCCAGTAATGATCAAGTCTACATCTCTTTGCACTTCAATAATTTTTCCTAAGTAGTTCTTGCAATCCTTTCTGTTACCTGATTCCAGTCTGGTTTCTTAAATACTTTTTCTTCTTTCAGAGTTGGCTCTCACCTCCCATCTTCATATCTACCATTAATGCCACATTCATACATTTTGGCCACTGTCTTACTATATGTGATCAGCATGTGCAGCACTGATATTCTGAAGGATCTTAAATGAGAGCCCTTCTACCAAGGATAATTTATTCTATCTTCTTATTGAAAATATCACAATTCCATAGGTAATTTCTTATTGTGTTCTTCATAAATATTATATCAGACTCTGGCCATTTCAGTCAGAGGGTTTGAAAACTGCCTCCTTCAAAATGGAAACCAACAACTTTGGATATTCAAGGCTATGTTAAATAACATTATGAGAAGATATTTAAATATCTCAATAAAATAGGTATTCCCTAGCAAATATAAATTATCATAATTTTTCTCAAGAATATCTAGAACACTCAAATAGACAAATAACCAGAAAAGATTATTATTTGGTCAAAGAGCTAACACTAAAAAACACCAGGAACACTGTATGAAATTAAACTGAAATTTTCCAGTAACTAAATACCAATCTTTTTAAAAGAAAGATTAAAAAGAAAGGAAATGAAAGTTATCAAGAGTTCACTTAACAATTAATCATTCCTAGCATCTACTGTATTCATACTCTAATTGAGGTCTTTGCTAAACATTATACATGAGTTAATCTATATAATACTCAGAGGACTCTTTGAGATTGTTACTACTATCAGGTGAGAAAACCGTGGCACAGGGAAATGTCAGCTCAAAATCACTAGTTAGTAAGTGGAGTAGTAGAGTTCAAACCCAGGCAGTCTGACTCAGAGATCTTGTTCTCAATCACATTGTTACACTGAGTTTTCTATAAGTATGGACAAAGATGTAAAAATTCTGAATGAAATGGGAAAACTAACTACTAAAAATATTTAAGATTGGTCAATATTGATTACAATAAGTATTTGACAAAATCCAACACACTTCTCTGTAATAAACAAACAAAAAGGACACAAAATACACTAAACTATTAGAGAACTCATTAGATGTAGAAATAAGCAGAGCAAAAATTGTTCAAAACAAATTCACTGACAGGGCGCCTGGGTGGCTCAGTCAGTTAAGTGGCTAGCTTTGGCTCAGGTCATGATCCCAGGGTCCTGGGATCAAGTCCCGAATCAGGCTCCTGCTCAGTGGAGAGCCTGCTTCTCCCTCTCTCTCTGCCTGCCACTCTGCCTACTTGTGCTCTCTGTCAAATAAGTAAATAAAATCTTAAAAAAAAAAAACAAAAAACAAATTCACTGACAACTATTGTAATTTTATTTTAATTCTCCTGAAATTATTGACTAATTCAACACATTTTCAGTAAAAATTCCAAGAAAACTTATTTTTTTCTAATGCTTTACTCAATTTGTTAGATAAAAGTCAAGTACAGATTGGGGAAAAATTTCATCCTAAAGCTACATTCTATATATGAAGTAAGATAGATTAATTTATAGTATATAACATTGGTTGTGAATTTCACAAGTAACCAAAGTAAAAGCCTATGGTCAGAAAATACTTCAGTAAAATACAATACTTTTAGTTTATGATAAAAGGGAAAATTAGGTAATAAAGTTATATTAACTTACTAAAATTGCTTAATATTTCTAAACACATTTACTAAATGTATTAGATAATATCTTAGTCTGTTTGGGCTGCAATAACAAAATACCATAGACTGGGTGTCCTATAAACAACAGAAACTTATTTCTCAAGTGCTGGAGGCAAGATCAAGATACCAACATAATCATTGTCTGGTAGAACTTGCTTCCCCCTTGTTCATAAATAATAATCACACTGTGTACTCACATGGCCCGGGGAAAGAAAGCTTTCTGGAATCTCTGTTATAAGAATACTAATCCACCTGTGGGGGCTCTGCCCTTATGATCTAATCACCTTCAAATTATTCTACCTCCTAATACCATCACATGGGGGTAAAAATTTCAACATTTAAATTTTGGGGAGACAAAAACATTCAGCCCATAATAGATACAATACATGACTAAAAGATATATCAATATGAGAAAAGCTTTTCTTGTCAATGTTCAAAACCCAGCTTTCATCTAGAGAAAGATCAAGAAATTGACAATTCAACAACATGGATGAACTCTGAGGGCATTATGCTAAATGAGATAAGTCAGACAGAGAAGACAAATACTGTATGATATCACTTATACCTGGAAACTAAGAAAACTTAACCCATAAAAATAGAGTAGAATGGTGGTTAGCATGAACTGAGACTGTGGTAATTGGGGAGATATTGTTTAAGGTTATACACATATTATCTCTTCTTTATCCATTCATCTATTTATGGACACTTGGGTTGCTTCCATATTTTGGCTATTGTAAATAAAGCTGCATTAAACATAGAGGGGCATATATATTCTTGAATTAGTGGTTTTGTATTATTTGGGTAAATACCCAAGCAGTGGAATTACTGGGTCACATGGTAATTCTATTTTTAATTTTTTCAGAAATCTCCATTCTGTTTTCCACAGTGGATGCATTAGTTTCCACTCCCACCAACAGTGCACAAGGGTTCCTTTTTCTCCACATCCTTGCCAACACTTGTTTCTTGTGTTTTTGATTTTAGCCATTCTGACAAGTGTGAGGTGATAGCTCACTGTGGTTTTGATTTGCATTTCCCTGATGATTAATGATGTTGAACATCTTTTCATGTCTCTGTTGACCATCTGTATGTCTTCTTGGAGAAATACCTATTCATATCTTCTGCTCATTTTTAATTGGATTATTTGGGGTTTTATGGTATTGAGCTGTATAAGTTCTTTATATATGTTGGATAATAAACCATTATTGGATATGTCATTATATATTTTGGATAGTAACCCATTATTGGATATGTCATATGTCAAGTGTCTTTTCCCATTCAGTAGGTTATCTTTTTGTTTTGTTGATTGTTTCCTTTACTGTGCAGAAGTGTTTTATTTTGACATAGCCCCAATAGCTTATTTTTGCTTTTGTTTCCCTTGCCTCTGGAGACATATCTAGAAAAACGCTGCTCTAGCCGATGTTACAAAAACAACTGCCTGTCCTCCATTCTGGGCTTTTTATGGTTTCAGGTCTCATATTTAGGTCCTTAACCCATTTTGAGTTTATTTTTGTGTATGGTATAAGAAAGTGGCCCAGTTTCATTCTTTTGGATGTAGTTGTCTAGTTTTCCCAACAATATTTGTTGAAGAAATTTTTTCCCATTGCATATTTTTGCCTCCTCTGTCATAGATTGACCATATATCGTAGGTTTATTTCTGGTGTGTCAATTTTGTTCCACTGATCTATGTGTATATTTTCATGCCAGTATCATACTGTTTTGATTACCACAGCTTTCTAGTATATCTTGAAATCTGGGACTGTGATACTTCCAGTTTTGTTCTTTTTCAACATTGCTTTGGTTATTCAGGGTCATTTGTGGTTCTACACAAATTTTTGGATTATTTGTTCTACTTCTATGAAAAATGCTGTTGGTATTTTGATAGAGATTGCATTAAATCTGTAGGTTGCTTTGGGTACTATATGGAAATTTTAAAAATATTTGTTCTTCTAATCCATGAGCATGGGATATCTTTCCATTTGTTTGTGTCATCTTCAATTTCTTTCATCAGTGTTTTATAGTTTTCAGAGTATAGGTCTTTCACCTCCTTGGTTAACATTATTCCTAGGTATTTTTTGCTTTTGGTGCAATTGTAAATGGGACTGTTTTCTTAATTTCTCTTTCTGCTGCTTCATTATTAGTGTAGAAGGATGCAATAGACGGGGTGCCTGGGTGGCTCAGTCAGTTAAGTGTCTGCCTTCGGCTTGGGTCATGATCTGGGTTCCTGAGATTGAACCCTACATCAGCCTGTCAGCTCAGTGGAGAGTCTGCCCTTCCCCCTCCTCACTTGTGCTCTCTCTCTCTCTCAAATAAAATCTTTTAAAAAAAGTAAAACAGCAACAGACTTGTGGTGACTTCTGTATATATTGGTTTTATGAATTCATTTATCAGTTCTAGTTTTTTGGTAGCATCTTTAGAGTTTTCTATATATAGTATCATGTCTTTGGCAAACAGTGAAAATTTTACTTCTCCTGTACCAATTTGAATATCTCTTATTTCTTTTTCTTGTCTGATTCCTGTGGCTAATAATTTCAGTATTATATTTTTAAAAAGTGGTTAGAGAGGACATCCTTATCTTGCTTCTGATTTTAGGGGAAAAGTTTTCAGTTTTCATCACTGAGTATGATGTTACCAGTGGGGTTTTCATATATGGCCTTTATTATGTTGAGGCATGTTCACTCTAAACCTACATTTGTTGAGGGTTTTTATAGTGAATGGATTTTGTACTTTGTTAAATGCTTTTTCAGCATCTATTGAAATGATCATATGATTTTTATTCTTTTTATTGTTGATGTGATGTGTCATGTTGATTAATTTGTGAATATTAAACTACCCTTGGGTCTCTGGATAAATCTCACTTGATTGTGCTGATTTTTTTTTTTTAATGTATTGTTGGATTCAATTTGTTAAATTTTTTTTGAGAATGTTTGAATCTATGTTCATCAGAGATATTGGCCTATAGTCTCTTTTTTTGTTGTACCTTTATCTGGTTTGGGTATCAAGGTAATGCAGCCTCCTAGAATAAATTTAGAATCTTTCTTTCCTCTTATTTTTTGGAATAGTTTGAGAAGAATAGGTAATCAATGCCTGGTAAATTTAAATGCCTGGTAAAATTCACCTGTGAAGCTGTCTGGTCCTGGACTGTTGTTTGTTGGGAGTTTTTTGGTTATTGATTCAATTTCATTGCTGGTAATCAGTTGGCTCAAATATTCTATTTCCTCCATATTTAGTTTTGGGAAGTTACATGTTTCTCAGAATGTATCCATTTCTTCTAAGTTGTTCAATTTCTTGTTATATAATTTTTCATAATATTCTCATAATCCTTTGTATTTCTGAGATGTCCATTATTTCTCCTCTTTTATTTGATTCATTTGATTTTATTTGACTCCTCTCTCTCTCTCTCTCTTTTTTTAATGAGTCTGGCAAAGGTTTATCAATTTTGTTAATCTTTTAAAAAAAATAGCTCCTTGGGCGCCTGGGTGGCTCAGTTGGTTAAGCGACTGCCTTCGGCTCAGGTCATGATCCTGGAGTCCCGGGATCGAGTCCCGCATCAGGCTCCCTGCTCGGCAGGGAGTCTGCTTCTCCCTCTGACCCTCCTCCCTCTCATGCTCTCTGTCTCTCATTCTCTCTCTCTCAAATAAAATAAATAAAATCTTAAAAAAAAAAAAATAGCTCCTTTTTTCATTGATCTGTCCTATTGTGGCCTTTTTGTTCTGTTTTGTTTTGTTTTTAGTTTCTCTTTCATTTATTTCTCTTTAATCTTTATTATTTCCTTCCTTCTACTGTTTTGGGTTGTGTTTGTTCTTTTTCTAGCTCCTTTAGGTGTAAGGTTAGATTGTTTATTTGGGATTTTTCTTTCTTCTTGATGTAGGCCTGTATTACTATAATCTTCCCTCTTACAACAGCTTTTGGTACATTCCAAAGGTTTTGGACCATTGTTTTTTGTTTTCATTTGTCTCCATATATTTTTTGTATTTCCTCTTTGATTTCTTGGTAGACTCATTCATTGTTTAGCAGCATGTTATTTAACCTCCATGTATTCAAGTTCTTTCCAGACATTTTCTTGTGGTTGATATCTAGTTTCATAGCATTACAGTCAGAAAAGCTGTATGGTATGACTTAAATCTTTTAAAATTTGTTAAGGCCTGATCTGTGACCTAGTATCTGATCTATTCTGGAGAATGTCCATGTGCACTTGAAAGAACGTGTATTCTGCTGTTTTAGGATAGAAGTTCTGAATATATCTGTTAGATCCATTTGGTCCAATGGGTTATCCAAAGACACTTCTTTACTGATTTTCAGTTTGGATGATTTAGCCATTGATAGAAGTGGGGTGTTAAAGTCCCTACTCTTATTGTATTACTATCAATTACTTTCTTTTTAGCTGCTTTTGCATTTGGGTGCTCCCACGTTAGGTGCATAAATATTTACAACTGTTACACCTTCTTGTTAGGGTTTTTTTTTATGATTATTACAGTGTCCTGCTTTGTCTCTTGTTACAGTTTTTGTTTTAAAAATCTATTCTGTTCCATAAATGTATTGCTATCCCAGCTTTCTTTTCACTTCACTTGCATAATAAATGCTTCCATCCCTTCACTTTCAATCTGCATGTGTTTTTAGGTCCGAAATGCGTCTCTTGTAGATACCATATAGTGGATCTCACTTTTTTATTCATTAAGTCACCCTATGTCTTTTGATCGGGATGCTTAGTCCATTTACATTCAAAGTAATGAGATATAATTATTCATAGTTATGTTCTTATGGCCATTTTTTTTTTTTTACTTTTTTTTTATGATTGTTTTTGTAGTTCTCTGTTCCTTTTTCTCTTGCTCTCTTCTTTTATGGTTTGCTGGCTTTCTTTACTGATATACTTGGATTCTTTTTTCCCCCCAGTGTTTGTCTACTTCTTATCAGGTTTTTTGTTTTGTTTTGTTTTGTTTATTTAATTTCTGGTTACCATCAGGTTTACATACATCTTGTGCATATGACAGTCTATTTTCAGTTGATGGTCATTTAAGTTTGAACCCATTCTAAAAGCACTAAACTTTTACTCCTCTCCCCACCAAGTTTTAGGTATATGGTGTCATGCATCACATCCCTTTATTTTGTGAATCCTTTGAGTGATTATTATGGATATACTTAATTGTACTGCTTTTGTGATTTCGACTTTCTTTACTGCTAGTTATCATCTTTCCATTCCATTCAAAAAGTCCCCTTTAAGATTTCTTGAGGACTGGATTAGTGGTCATGAATTCCTTTAACTTGTTTGTCTGGGAAACTCTTTATCTCTCCTTCTATTCTGAATAGTAGCCTTGCTGGATAGATTATTCTTGGTTGCAGGTTCCACTCCCTGTCCCCTGCCCCAGCATTCTGAATATATCATACCGCTCCCTGAAAAGTTCCTGCTGAAAAATCAGCTGATACCTTCATGGGGTTTCTCTTGTATGAAACTGTTTTCTCTTGTTGCTAAAATTCTCTCTTTATCAGTACTTTTTGCCATTTTAATTACTATGTGTCTTGGTGTGGACCTCTGGGTTGATTTTGTTGGGGACTCTCTGTGCCTCCTGGATCTGGATCTGTTTACTTCCCCAGATTTGGGAAGTTTCGGCTATTATTTCTTCCAATAAATTTTATGCCCTCTTTTTTCTTTCTCTTCCTTCTGGGATCCCTATAATGTGAATGTTGTTATGGTTGGTGGTGTCACTGAGTTCTCTTTATCTAGTATCGTTCCTTATTAATCTTTTTTTCTTTCTCCTGTTCAGATTGATTGTTTTCCATTAGTCTGTCTTCCAGATGGCTGATCCATTCTTATGTTTCTCTAGTCTACTATTTATTCCCTCTACTATATTTTTTAATTTCAGTTACTGAGGTCTTAATCTCTGACTGGTTCTTTCTTATGTTTTCTATCTCTTTGTTGAGGGTAGCACAGATCTTCCACTCTTTTCCCAAAGACAATAGCTTTATGACCATTACTTTAAATTCTCTATTAGGCATATTACTTATCTCCATTTTGTTTAGCTCTCCTGCTGTGATTTTGTCTTGTTCTTTCATCTGGGGCATACTCTTCTATCTCCTTATTTTGTCTAACTCTCTGCATCTGTTTCTATGTTAGGAAAGTCAACTATCATCTGCTCTTTTAAGTAGTGGCTTTATGAAGAGGTCCTATGGTGCCCTTTAGTTCAATTTCCCCTGTTCACCAGAACCTGGCATTTCAGGGGTGTTCCCTATGTGTATTGCATTCACCCTGCTATTGCGGCTGATCTGTTTGCCTTTAATCCAGTTGTCTGTAATGGCGCTCTTTGCCTGTTGTGGACATGGTTTGCTCCCTGTGTTCTTAATGGGCTAGCCTGGGGCCATCTTGGGATTTAGGTTGGTCAGATCAAGCATTTGCCACAGCTGTGGTCTCAAAGAACAGCAGCACACTCTCCCTGTGTTGTCCTCTGGGAGGCTTTTGTTGGTAGGCAAGGCTGTAGTCAGATTAGATGTCTGCCCCAGCCCACTGGTGGGGCTCCAGTCTAATTGGTGTGGTAGTTATCTTCCCCTCTACTTGGGGCAGGAGGTCAGCACCTGTCAGGGCTGCTTTCACAAAGCCATGCTTGTGGTGCTGCTTTGGATGTACTCCTGCAGAGGCTGGGTAGGAGCGAGAGAATCCACAGAAGACCACAGAAAAGCATGGGTATGGGGCATGTGGTGTTAGCAAGGTCAGCTCAGGTCTGTGGGAGGAGACCATGCACTGATTTAGATAGCTGCTGAGGCTGGGATGGAGGGGGCTAAGCCACAGAAGACCATGGAAGCAGTGATCACTGTTAGGAAGCTAGGTGGAGAATGTTCACGCTGTGCTTGTTCCCACAGGTGTCGGTGAATCTAGGCTGGGAGACGGGGGAGGGAAATGGCACCTGCACCTGCCGGTTCTTTTGTTCTTGGAAAAGTCTTCCAAAGATCTCTGTCCCTCCAGCACAGGCTTTGAGATTAGTAAACAAATCTCCCTCCCATATACCCCAGGCATTTTTCGAACTGCTCTCTTATGCTGTATCTCCATGGGCCTACTTGTTGTGCTGTCTCTTTAAGGGCAGAGACTTAGTTTCTCTTTTGCCGTCAGGCTCTCCTAGATCTGACCCACTGGTTTTTATAGTTTCGTGTGTTAAGCTCCATTGATTGTAAAAACTGAAGAAGTTAAGCCCCTCTGGTTTTCAAAGCCAAATATTATAGGGATTCATCTTCTCACTGTGGGTCCCCCATGCTTGGGGTGCCTGGTGGAGTCTGCTCCTCTCTGTTCTCCAGGCTTACAGCGGTCCTCACTCCCCAGACAGTCACATGAGTTCAGCTTGGTTCCTGACCTTGTGTCTGCCCTTCCTACCACTTTTGACGTGACTTCTTCTCTACGTTTAGCTGTGGAGAGCCTATTTTGCCAGTCTTCAGGTTGTTTCTGGATTACACTGGGTTTACAGTGATGTGGGTGTTATCTAGTTGTATCCCTGGGATGAGGCGAGATCAGGATCCTCCTATTTTGCCATCTTCCCAGAAGCAAGCTTGCTTGCTTTTGATAATTATTGACTTGATAGAGGTGTTGCTAATTGTACCATAGGTGTTAATTATATTACAAGATATGAATGTATCAAATTAACACATTGTTAAACTTACACAATGTTATATGTCAATTATATCTCAACAGGAAGAAGAAAAGAAAGAGAGAAAGAAAGAAAGAGGGGGAGGGAGGGAAGGAAAGGAGGAAGAAAGGGTGAGCATAAGGAGAAGAAATTATAATTATGTGCTCTTAAAACAATAATGCCATTAATTAAAAAATAACCATGAAACATAAAACTACTGACCCATAAAAGGCAAATGACAACAAATTATTATCCAAAATACTGACAGAATCCTTTAACTAAAATAAACCATAAAAAAATGTTTTAGCAAAATGCTTAATAATCAAATCCCAAAGAAAAAAAGACATAGATGGCCAATATATAGTGAATGAAAACTAGAGATACAGAAAGGAAAACAAAATTGAGTTATATATTGCCTATCAGATTAGCAATAGTTTAAAGGACAACGTTTTATATGTCATGTTGTGACAGAATTTCTGGGAAATAGGTCTTCTCAGACATCTATTGCTGGGTTGAAAATAATGAAGCATGTTCAAAACCTTTCGGTGAATAATCATTCTTGTAGGAATCCAGCAAAAACAAACCAATACAACAACAACAATATTAAAATCTTAAAAAAAAAACAATATATGCCTGTGCCCAAACTCATAATAATGATCCAAAGAGCACTTATTTTTTTAGTAATAGGAAAAAAAAAAAAGCAGTATACACAACAACCCAATGATAATGTCAGATTAATGATGTACTCTTTAAAATATTACGAATTCAAACATGGACCCCTACTTAGTCATTAATAAAATAAAGGTAGACATATGCATATTGTCTATGTTATCAATTATAACGTATTTATCATGCTTTAAATTATGCACACTCACACACAGACTTTCTTACAAGGCTGCTTTTTCTTTTTTTGCCAATACAATTTGAATAGAAAAAAAAGGTGAAACTTCTTCCCTCCCTACTTTTAGTTATCTCCTTTTCACTATATGGCTAGTTCTCTTTGGTCTATCATTTTTCTACCTTGAATCCTTTTATACTGCTCTAGTGTATATAACCCAGCTCTCTATTGGATTTCTTTCAGGTAGTTATCCTTTGCCTTTCCCTCCTTTCTCTCTCTCTCTTTTTTTTAAACCTTGTTTTCCTTTTCTATCTTTATGAGCAGCCTATGTGTTTTTCTCCATTTCACTTTTCTAACATTTGTAGGCTTCCTCACCTTGAAAATGACCTCATGTTTGCCTATTTTATTTTCCTTTTACTTTTGTGTTTTTCAAATTCTCAATTTTTTGTTCATTTTAATTTTTTTTGAAAACATATTTTTTAATAGCACAGATTTGAAGTAGGGAGAATAATAATAGCAAACATCTTATAGCATTTTCTATGTGCCAGGCACTTCAAGGTATTTTATATACCATTTTAGCTCAACAACATTATGAGCTAATTTCTATTATTAGATCCATTCTTAGGAGGTGAAAATTCCAGCACAGAAATGTTATGTTACTTCCCTAATGTCACAATGCTAGAAACTGATTCAGTTAGATTCGAATTCTGTAATTTAAATCCACAGTTTGTGCCCTAATCATTGTTACACTTTTTTTGTTTTGTTTTGTTTTTTTACAAAAACCTAAACTAGGAAAGGAATATTCCTTTTTCCTATTTCTCAATATTAATTGAAACTAAATGAAATAACCACACCCCAAAACATTTCACTGAAAGAAGCTGGATATTTAAAGAGTCTCTTACAAAAAAAGAGCCCATTATTTGTCATATATAAGAAAGATTTTATGCTATATTTATAGGATAAATTATTTTTTGAAAGTTTCAGTAAGAATATATAATACTGAGGTTTAACAAAGAATATTTTTTTCTAATTAAACTCAATTTTCTATCTTAAACACTTTTTAAATGTTTTTTTAAAAGTCATATTTAAAAATATTTATTAAACCAGATAGATATTCTTTGCTAAGTGAGGGAAAAAGAGATTCATAAGAAACTGAACTGACCAATCAAGTAGGCAAGATTCAAGGGCAAAGTTAATGAAAACCATCTATCAATAATTTAGATGGATAGACAAAAATACAAAACAGACTACTTTGTTAATTTGTTACAAGAAAATTATTCAACATTGTAATCAAATGTAAATAATAAATTATTGAGCTGATGATTTCAAAAATAATAAGACACACTACCAGCTTTAGAGCTATAAACATGATATACTTCACTGGGGAAATTGATTCTCCTTTATGAGCATGTTTCCTTCCAGGTGGATTTATGCATTGTCTTAGCGTCTTAAATTAGTGGACTATGCATAGTCTTAGATATTACCATTTGAGGTGCCCTCAAATAGTAACCTATATATTTCTATTTCAGTCAATTCCTTTGGCTTCTCAATTCCATCCATGGCAATGTTCACTTGGCTAATTATTGGCTAATTATTCTATGCAGTGTTAAATACTAAGGTAGTATGTATTTTATGTTAGATCTGATGATAGGTGATGGATATTAGAGATGAATCAGGTGTGAGACATGAAACAGAATCCTCAGAGGCCCTTATTTATGGCTCTCCAAAATTCCACAAGAATACTGAATTTAAAATACAGAAAGCCACTCCTATTATCTGCGTTCCTAAAATCTCTACATGTATGGGAAAGAATGGTAAAGCCTAGATAATTATTAGGAGATAATTATTAGGAATTATAAGCCAAGGTCATTATTAGGAACAAAAATGTATGAGATTTAAATCAGTGAAAGAAGTATTATTTAAGTTCGACATGACAGAAAAATAGACTCACTAAATGCTACATGAGAGAAGATGAGGGATATTTTTGAAGAGAATTTAAAATGAAAAAAAAATATTGGGAAAGTGGTACTTGAAAGAAAGGGGTATTAAAGATTAGGACCATATTCTTAGTAGCACAGCTTTTAAATGTCTTTTTGCATAATTGCCTTTTCGTATCTCAGTAAGTGCAAGAGTAGCACTCTATTATTTTTACCTAACTTAATCACTGGGTTTTCAGAAGCTTTCTCCTAGTAATCCAGTTGCCTCCTCATTAGATTTACTGCATTTGTGTTTCATTGTTTGGAACATAGTAAAGGTAGTTTTGGCCTCAATAGCTTCTGCCCACATTTGTAACCCTTGTCAGTAATTCCCCTTATTTCACTGGCAATTGGTGGACATATTTATTTGGACCTGCTTGGGAAGAGTCCATGCATTTTCAAAAATTACTTACCCAGGCGATATCAACCTAAATGTATATTATTTTTTTACTGTTCATGGAAAGTATAAACATTTTTAAAAAGAGCTAAACTACTAACAACATTATTGTCCAGGAATTTTCATTCAGGAAAATAGTTCGTTTATCTGGCCTTCAAAATCTCATCCCCTGACTAAGCTATTATGAATCATGTCACAAAATGTCCTTGTCTCTTAATATCTTTAATAAATTTTAACTCATATAATAAATTTAATATAAATAACAATCCATTCTATTTAAGCCATGTATTTGTCAGTGTCACTTCAGTTATCTATTTGACAATATTGACTGATTTAATTAATTGACTAATTAAATGTCCAATGTATTTGAAGCAGTATATAGCCTATATTATGGTGATAAAATTCCATTATTGAAAAAGGCTTATAGATCATCTTGCTTCATGTCTCATTTATAAAAATAAGAAAGCCTTGGCCCAGAGATATTAAACTATTTTTTTTTCAGGCTTAATTAGGAGTAGAATGTGAACTGGAACCTTGTTTGTCTAACTTACACTTTGGTGTCCTTTAAAAATCCTGAATATATAAAAAAAAGTTTAATTTTATACATTTGACACTTCATATATTTTTGTGAAAAGGAAGACTTTAATAAGTATTTCCTGAAAATGAATATGTTGATGACACCTAGTAATTTTTTATGTAATCTGAGGTGAATCATAAAAATATTTTTAACTCATTGTCTGGTCTTGCTATACTTGCATCCTTGAAAGGTGTCTTATGTTTATTTTAATATAGAGAAGGTATGAATCTCTGGCCTTAAAATTAGGTGTGTAAGATATTTAACTTTTTATTTTCATATTTCTGAACTTATTTTTCACCTTGGTGTTTATTTCAATTATTGTACGAAGATGACATTATTCAATTTAGAACAAATGTCCACCAATTAACTTAATTCAGGGCTTCCCCTAGATTTTAGAGTTGCTATTAAGTTCTGGGGATGATTACACATAGCCAAGGTGCTGGGGAGAAAACCCAGAGTTCTTTATATTCCACCATTCATGATGGCATGTTTGACAGCATTCGCTTAAGTTACAATTCATTTCCGCTGGTTTCTTTTGTGGCATCTAGCCATCCTGGCATCCATGGCCTTATTGGCAATTGCTAGTGTGCAGCACATGTAGTCCTAAGTTTGTGAAGACTTCCAAAATCTGTTTCAGGCCTCTCTTGCAAATGATACCACATATCCATTTTTATATGACTTTATCACTTTATCACTAGATTGTTCCAGGGAAACATAGGGGATTTACTTGTTTGCCTTATTGAGTCTTTTTTTTTTTTTTTTTTTTTTTTAAGATTTCATTTATTTGAGAGAGAGAGTACAAGCAGGGGAAGCAGCAGAAGAAGAGAGAGAAGCAGGCTCCCCGCTGAGCAGAGAGCCTGACATGGGGCTCTCGATCCCAGGGTCCTGGGATCAAGACCCAAGCCGATGGCAGACACTTAACCGACTGAGCCACCTAGGCGCCCCTGCTTTATTGAGTCTTATGAGCCACAAAAAACACAACTTCTTTAAGATATTTTTTCTTCCCATTCTTTTCATTATACCACCTATCCAAAATCTACCAGTTATCCTGGAAATTATGAGAATAAAGAGCCTAGCCTCAACGATTTCCAGTAAGGTTTAGCTCACATCTCTGGCTCTCCTTCTCTGTCCTGGCCTATGGATACCTCAAACCTCAAAAGGCAAATCTGTGATGCCCAAAATACTTTTATGCTAAGTTATTGTCCCTGAAAATTAATTGCAAAACCAAAATGTTTTGAGTATCCTTTCCTCACATTTTATAGCTCTATTAGAGTAGTATTTACATAACATAAAATTACCAATTGTAAGTACGCAATTCAATGATATTTAGTAAATTTTTGGATTTGTACAATAAATACCACAAACCCAAATTAGAACATTTCTGTCGCTCCAGTGGATCTGGGTATGGGTTGCAGTGTACACTCAAAGTTCAGGCAGTTTTCAAGTCTTCCCTAAATTTTAATTTCTGCATGGTTCGCTATATCTCCACTAATATTTATTCACTTTCTCAGAAAGCCAGGGATGCATGAAGAGCATCTCATAGTGCTGTATGGATTTTTCATTTCTGAGATCTCACTGTTAGATTAGCTACCTAATCTCTTAAAATTGTCTGATCCCACAGTACATTGAAACAATATCTTTCAAAGTCTAAATAGGAAATGATGCAGGTTTAGAAAATCCTGCTGCTAGGCAAGAAAGCTGTAGTTCTTTACAAAATTTCTCAAAGAGTACTGGGGCAAAGTCACACAGCATCAATGGGTTGACAGAAATCTTCATCTCATTCTTTTTGGGTAGTTTTGGATTAAGAAGTTCTATCAAAAGGCTCATGCTGCTTTAAATTATAGCTCATAGTTAAAAAAAAAAAAAGAAAAAAGAAAAAGAAACACACCTTGATTTCTCTTTTGGTTTACCATTTATATAAGAAAATTCAATTGTCTCTTATATACTTGGTTGCAGAGAACCCAGTAAATTTCTGAATATTTTGCTAGCTTGTTTCATTAAATTGTTTTCCTCACATTTTGACTTTTTCAGTATTTACGTAAGTAGCACTGCATATGAGGAATAAAGGAAATTTCTCCTTTTTTTATGTATTAGAAAACTGTTTAATGCACATATTTAATTCAAATAACAATTTAGGTCCATTCAAAACCGTTAGATGTTTCGCTCTGACATTTAGTTAAATAGAATAAATGAATATCTTCCCAAGTGAAAAGTATCTTTCTTTGCCTTTTAAAAGTATCTAAACAAAATTCACAGAAACTGAATTTTCTAAAATACACAGAAATGGCTTCATTGTTTTGTGTCTAATAAGTATCAGAAGTGCCTTGACATTTGTCTTACAACACTAATAACCTTCTTTAAAGTATCAATATGCTTTGGTCTTAAAAGGCCATAAATGTTTATCTGCCACTGTACAGAATTGTTCAATATATATATTATACACACACACACACACACACAGAGTCCAAAGTAAATGCTCCATTAACTTTGCATTGTTTCCACTAGTAGTGGAGTTGCATATGCATAGGATTGTTAGGCTTTATTTCTGTTAGATGGGAAAGTACTTAAATCTTGGGAGATATTATGTAGTACAGCAGTTTCAGTCATGGGGACACATCTAAAAACCACAGATGAACAGGAAACTGGTTTCAACTGGCCAATGGTGGGTCTCAGACATTAATATTTTTAAATAAAGTCTCTCAGTGATTTTAATGTGGAGCCAGGTTGGAAACCACCAGTCTTGATTTTAGGATTATTACAACATAATCCTAATACCATAAATACTCAATATAGGATGTTATTTAGGGAAAATTAGCCCTTTTCTTCCTATCAACTACAAACTTTTCATCCTACAAACTTGCTTTTGTATAATGTGTGGATCTTAAAAGTTACCAAAAATCATAACCTTTTTTATCACTTCAATTTTACTCAAAAGGCCAGAACAGTCCTAAAGAGGCCAATCTTCCTCTTTCCCTTTCTTACATTTAACCCTGCTGCCAACAAATCATTCCAAAGTAAGAAAGACTAGTAAAAAGAAAATTTCACTCTTCTCATTAAAAGATCCAGATTTTAGCCAAAAGAAATGTATAGGCATCCACGGAGACAATGATTACATTTTTTTTTTTTTTTTTACATATCCTACACCAAGGGAAAAATTGCATGAGTAATTCATTAATCATTCCTGCAGTGAAAATGGGTTAGCAGCATCCAATGGGTTTGGGTTAAAAACTAGTATGTGAAAATATAACAATGATGGGAATTAGTAAAATGGAAATCACTGCCAGTTATTAAAATGCAAATAAGCTAAGTTTTCATAAAATTATATACTATAAATAATGATCGGTAACTAATATCTAAAATTTGTTTATGCATATAGTAAGCATTTAATAAATATTCATGAAATGAATGAATATGAACTTAAATGTCAATCAGTCAACAGACTATCATATCAGTTCAGCAGTCAAGAGAAATAGCAAATTGAAGCATCTATTTATTTGGAATATAGGAGCTACATTCTTTTCTAACACCCTTTAGTGGGGAAAACACAGGAAAATACTGCAGTCCCCAGCTCCTCCAAACCAGCTCAGCCAGACTCTGAGGAGTATTGTGAAGCTTAAGCAAAATCCAGCAATATGAATGAAAGCATTTTGTAAATTGATAAGTACTATGCAACTTTAAGTTATTATTAATTTTCAAAAATATTAGTGCCCTGGTAACAGTGAATTTCAGAGATATTTGTACTATCCTACACTATCAACAGAAGCTCCACCAATGAGGTAAGTTTACCTCTTGGAACTTTTTTAAATTTAAAATTAAATTTTAATGTTCATATTCCTTTTTTAAATTTATTTAAATTTATTTTTAATTTAAATTCAATTAGCCAACATATAGTACATCATTAGCTTTAGCTGTAGTGTTCAATGATTCATCATTTGCATATAACACCCAGTGCTCATCACCTCATGTGCCCTCCTTAATGCCCATCACCCAATTACCCCATCCCCCCATGCACCTCCCCTTCAACAACCCTTAGTTTGTTTCCCAGAGTTAAGAGTCTCTCATGGTTTGTCTCCCTCTCTGATTTCTTCCCATTTAGTTTTCCCCCCCTTCCCTTATGATCCTCTATGCTATTTCTTATATTCCACATATGAGTGAAACCATATAATTGTCTTTCTCTGATTGACTTATTTCACTTAGCATAATCCCCTCCAGTTCCATCCACATTGATGTAAATGATAGGTATTCATCCTTTCTTATGGCTGAGTAATATTCATTGTATATATAAACCATATATTCTTTATCCATTCTCCTGTTGAAGGACATCTCAGCTCCTTCCATAGTTTGGCTAGTGTGGACATTGCTGCTATGAACATTGGGTTGCAAGTGCCCCTTTGGATCACTACATTTGTATCTTTGGGGTAAATACCCAAGAGTGCAATTGCTGGGTCCAAGGGTAGCTCTATTTTTAACTTCTTGAGGAACCTCCATACTGTTTTCCAGAGTGGCTGTACCATCTTGCATTCCCACCAACAGTATAAGAGGGTTCCCCTTTCTCCACATCCTTGCCAAAATTTGTTGTTTCCTATCTTGTTAATTTTAGCCATTCTAACTGGTCTAACAAATGGCCAACAGACACATGAAAAAATTTTCAGTATCACTGTCATCAGGGAAATACAAATCAAAACCACAATGAGATACCACTTTACACCAGTTAGAATGGCTAATGTTCATTTTTCTTATATGTAATTCATATACTGCATTATTTCTAACTCTGAAATGTATTTTTAAATTATGAGACAATAAACTATTATATTGAATTAATCCTATTATACAAATAATAATCACATTTAAATCATTAATGGAATTCCAAGATTTGTGAGAAACAACTAGTAACAACTGAGCATATAATCTGCCATTTTTATCAAATTTATGATAATGATAATCTAAAACCTATTAAATGATAAACATTATTATGTTACATGATGCTTAGTCATTTTTCATAAATGACTGCCTTGGTATTATTTTAAATAGTGATACTTTTCTAATTTTTTTTCTTGTTGATTTTCAGTTCTCACTTTTTGATTTTTCTATATCTGTAACAATCAGAAAGGCTATCGGTATTTCCTGCCAGTATCTTCTGATAACAAATCATCATCACTCATTGTCCACAAATAAATATAATAAAGCAAAAACAAACACATACATGCTTTAGATAAATCTGTGGCCTGTTTGCTGATACATGAATACACAAATAATAAATAATGATATAAAGCATCAAAAAAGTATATAAGGCCTTATTTTCTACATACAGTATAATTAAACTCTTAAAAATGACAAAAAAACAACAGTAAAAGTTTTTCAACCACCAGGGAATTAACCCATAGTTAAAAACAATTAGAAACTTATTTTGAACGTTAATAAAAACACAAAATTTCAAAACTTGGACAAATGCAGCTGTATCTCAGGGAAATGCATAGCCTTAGACACACATATTGGGGTGGGAGAGATTGAAAAGTAATGATTTAATTTGTATCTCAAGAAGCTAGCAACAGAGGATGACCTTAAACTCAGAAAAACAAGGTGCACCTGGGGGCTCAGTCTGTTAAGCACCTGCCTTCGGCTCAGGTCATGATCCCAGGGTCCTGGGATTGAGCCCCGCATCAGGCTCCCTGCTCAGTGGAGAGCCTGTTTCTCCTTCTCCTTCTGCCCCTTCCCCCTGCTCATGTGTTCACTCTCTCTCTTCCTCTATCTTAAATAAATAAATAAATAAAATCTTAAAAAATAAACTCAGAAAAGCAAAAGAAGAAAATCATCAAAATAAGAGCAGAAACCATCCCATGTCTATATGGCTTCAGTGGTAAAATCTTCTGAGTAACTAAGAAAGAATGACATCAATCTTACACAAAGTCATCCAAAAACTACTAACAGAAGAAACACTACAAATACTTTTGAGTCCATCACAGCCTTGATAAAAAAAATGACAAGAATGTCACTGGAAAAGAAAATTACAGATTCTTTCATCAACTGCATATAAATATCCTAAACAAAATATAAGCTCATTGATTCTGGCAATATATAAAATAATAAAATGCTTTGACTAAGGGGGATTTGTTATAGAAATGCAAGACTAAGAGTAGTTTAATATTCAAATGTTAATAAACAATATGGATCTTCATATTTACAGGAAAAAATGTGACGAGTTTCAATAGATGAAAAAGGGGGGCAGAGCAAGATGGCGGAGGAGTAGGAGACCTGGATTTCGTCTCCTCTCAGGAATTCAGCTGGATAGGGATCAAACCATTCTGAACACCTACAAACTCAAGAGGAGATCGAAGAAAAGAAGAGCAACAACTCTCTCATCAGAAAAGCGACCACTTTCTGGAAGGTAGGACGTGCGGAGAAGGGAATCCGAGGCGATATTCGGGAGGAGAGACCGCGGGGGAGGGGCCTCCGTCGGCTGCTTCAGGCAAGTGATAGAGCCGCGGAGCACAAAATTGGAACTTTTAGAAGTCTGTTCTGCTGAGGGACGTCACTCCAGTGGGTAAGTGGGTGGTGGAACCCTCGTGGGACAGTGTGGTCTCAGGACCCTCAGGGTCACAGAAAGACCAGGGGTGCCTGAGTGTGGCAGAGCTCCCAGGTATCGGAGCAGGGAAGCCGGCTGCAGAGGCGGAGCCCAGGCGCGGGCTCTCAGGTCGGGGTGGCCATATACCCTGATGCGCGGCACAGTCGGGCCACTGCTCCTCCAGCAGGGACCCAACAAGCAGCAGATCTGGGGAGACTCACCTTCCTCCCCCAGGAGGAGCCGCGTGGGAGCGCACCGCGGGGATCTGCTGCGTTTGGAGACTCCACCCGGGGTCGGGTGCCAGAGATAGAAACGCGCGGTCACAGGCCAGGTGAGTGAGGAGTGCGGCCGGAGACCGGGGAGACAGGGGTGACTGACTGCTTTTCTCTGGGGGCGCACTGAGGAGCCTGGCCCAGAGTTCTCGGCTCCTCTGGGTAGGAGATTAGGAGGCTGCCGTTTTCACTCTCGTCCTCCAAAGCCCAACGGAAAGCTTTCAGGGAACAAAAGCTCTGGAGAGTAACCCGAGCAGATTACTTAGCCCGGACTGGGCAAGGGCAGGGCAATTCTGCCTCCTGCAAAGACATTTGGAAACCACGGCAACAGGCCCCTCCCCCAGAAGATCAGCAAGAACAGCCAGCCAAGACCAAGTTTACCAATCAATGAAAACGGCAGAACGCCAGCGCTAAGGGAATACTACACACAGAATTCATGGCTTTTTTACCATGATTCTTTAGTCTTTCAAAGTTAATTTTTTTAACTGTCTTTTTTTCTTTTTTGAATTTTTCTTTTTCCCTTTTTCAACCAATATCTTATCAATCCCTTTAAAAAAAAAAAAAACATTTTTAATTTTCATTTTTAGAGTCATATTCTATCCCTTCATAGTAGTTACCCATATTTTTGGCATATATGTATATGTATATGTATATGTATATGTATATATATGTATATGTATATGTATATATATGTTATTCTCTCTTTAAAATTTTGAGAGTTTCTTCTAACAGATCAAAATATACCCTAAATCTCTAGTATATGTTTTTTTCTACTCCCCTGCCTGATCACATTCTCTCCCTTTTTTCTTTTTTTAAATCCTCTTCTTTCTTTTTTCAAACAACTTATCAATTCCTTTTATAAAATTTTTTATAATTTCCATCTTTACAGTCATATTCCATCCTTCATCATATCAAACCTTATTTTTGTTCATATATAAGTTTTTCTTTCTTTAAAATTTTGGGAGGCACTTTCTTCTAACAGACCAAAATACACCCAAAATCTAGTGTGTGGCACTGATCTATATACCAGCCTGATCATATTTGATCACATTCTTTTTTGTTGTTGTTGCTGTTTTGTTTTGCTCTGTTTTTGTTTGTTTTTATCTTTATCTTTTTCTTTTTCTTTTTTTTCTTTTTCTTTTTTCTCTTTCCCTTTCTTTTCCCACTGTTTCAGGTCTTTTCTGATTTGTTTAGAGTATATTTTCTGGGGACGTTGTTACTCTCCTAGCATTTTGTTCTCTCATTAATCTATTCTCCTCTGCACAAAATGACAAGACGGAAAAAATCACCTCAACAAAAAGAACAAGAGGTAGTACTGACTGCCAGGGACCTACTCAATACGGACATTAGTACGAGGTCAGATCTAGAGTTCAGAATCATCACTTTAAAGATACTAGCTGGGCTTGAGAAAAGCATGGAAGTTATTAGAGAAACCCTTTCTGGAGAAGTAAAAGAACTAAAATCTAACCAAATTGAAATCAAAAAGGCTATTAATGAGGTGCAATCAAATATGGGGGCACTAACTGCTAGGATAAATGAGGCAGAAGAGAGAATCAGTGATATAGAAGACCAAATGATGGAAAATAAAGAAGCTGAGAAAAAGAGAGATAAACAACTACTGGATCACTAGGGCAGAATTCGGGAGATAAGCGGTACCATAAGACAAAACAACATTAGAATAATTGGGATCCCAGAAGAAGAAGAAAGAGAGAGAGGGGCAGAAGGTATAATGGAGCAAATTATAGCAGAGAACTTCCCTAATTTGGGGAAGGAAACAGGCATCAAAATCCAGGAAGCACAGAGAACCCCTCTCAAAATCAATAAAAATAGGTCAACACCCCAACATCTAATAGTAAAACTTATGAGTCTCATAGACAAAGAGAAAATCCTGAAAGCAGCTCGGGAGAAGAGATATGTAACATACAATGGTAGAAACAATAGATTGGCAACAGACCTATCCACAGAGACCTGGCAGGCCAGAAAGGACTGGCAGGATATATTCAGAGCACTAAGTGAGAAAAATATGCAGCCAAGAATACTATATCCAGGTAGGCTGTCACTGAAAATTGAAGGAGAGATAAAAAGCTTCAGGACAAACAAAAACTAAAGGAATTTGCAAACACAAAACCAGCCCTACAGGAAATCTTGAAAGGGGTCCTCTAAGCAAAGAGAGAGCCTAAAAGCAACATAGACCAGAAAGGAACACAGACAATATATGGTAACAGTCACCTTACAGGTAATACAATGGCACTAAATTCCTATCTTTCAATAGTTACCCTGAATGTAAATAGGCTAAATGCCCCAATCAAAAGACACAGGCTATCAGATTGGATTAAAAAACAAGACCCATCGATATGCTGTCTGCAAGAGACTCATTTTAGAACCAAAGACACCCCCAGATTGAAAGTGAGGGGGTGGAAAACCATTTACCATCCTAATAGACACCAAAAGAAAGCTGAGGTGGCAATCCTTATATCAGACAAATTAGATTTTAAACCAAAGACTGTAATAAGAGATGAGGAAGGACACTATATCCTACTTAAAGGGTCTATCCAACAAGAAGATCTAACAATTATAAATATCTATGCCCCTAACATGGGAGCAGCCAATTATATAAGGCAATTAATAACAAAAGCAAAGAAACACATCGACAACAATACAATAATAGTGAGGGACTTTAACACCCCCGTCACTGAAATGGACAGATCATCTAAGCAAAAGATCAACAAGGAAATAAAGACTTTAAATGACACACTGGAACAAATGGACTTCACAGACATATTCAGAACATTCCATCCCAAAGCAACGGGATACACATTCTTCTCTAGTGCCCATGGAACATTCTCCAGAATAGATCACATCCCAGGTCATAAATCAGGTCTCAACCGGTACCAAAAGACTGGGATCATTCCCTGCCTACTTTCAGACCACAATGCTTTGAAACTAGAACTCAATCACAAGAGGAAAGTCGGAAAGAACTCAAATACATGGAGGCTAAAGAGCATCCTACTGAAGAATGAATGGGTCAACCAGGAAATTAAAGAAGAACTAAAAAAATTCATGGAATCCAATGATAATGAAAACACAACTATTCAAAATCTTTGGGATGCAGCAAAGGCAGTCCTAAGAAGGAAGTATATAGCAATAAAAGCCTTTCTCAAGAAACAGGAAAGGTCTCAAGTACACAACCTAACCCTACACCTAAAGGAGCTGGAGAAAGAACAGCAAATAAAGCCTAAACCCAGCAGGAGAAGAGAAATAATAAAGATCAGAGCAGAAATCAATGAAATAGAAACCAAAAGAACAGTAGAACAGATCAACGAAACTAGGAAATGGTTCTTTGAAAGAATTAACAAGATTGATAAACCCCTGGCCAGACTTATCAAAAAGAAAAGAGAAATGACCCAAATCAACAAAATCATGAATGAAAGAGGAGAGATCACAACCAACACCAAAGAAATACAAACAATTATAAGAACATATTATGAGCAACTCTATGCCAGCAAATTAGATAACCTGGAAGAGACGGATGCAGTCCTAGAGATGTATCAACTACCAAAACTGAACCAGGAAGAAATAGAAAACCTGAACAGACCTATAACCACTAAGGAAATTGAAGCAGTCATCAAAAATCTCCCAACAAACAAGAGTCCAGGGCCAGATGGCTTCCCAGGGGAATTCTACCAAACATTTAAAGAAGAATTAATACCTATTCTTCTGAAACTGTTCCAAAAATAGAAATGGAAGGAAAACTTCCAAAGTCATTTTACGAGGCCACCATTACCTTGATCCCAAAACCAGACAAAGACTCCATCAAAAAGGAGAACTACAGACCAATATCCCTGATGAACATGGATGCAAAAATTCTCACCAAAATACTAGCCAATAGGATTCAACAGTACATTCAAAGGATTATTCACCACGACCAAGTGGGATTTATCCCTGGGCTGCAAGGTTGGTTCAACATCCGCAAATCAATCAACGTGATACAATACATTAACAAAAGAAAGAACAAGAATCATATGATCCTCTCAATAGATGCAGAAAAAGCATTTGACAAAGTACAGCATCCTTTCTTGATCAAAACTCTTCAGAGTATAGGCATAGAGGGTACATACCTCAATATCATAAAAGCCATCTATGAAAAACCTACAGCAAATATCATTCTCAATGGGGAAAAACTGAGAGCATTCCCCCTAAGGTCAGGAACATGGCAGGGATGTCCCCTATCACCACTGCTATTCAACATCGTATTGGAAGTCCTAGCCACAGCAATCAGACAACAAAAAGAAATAAAAGGCATCCGAATCAGCAAAGAAGAAGTCAAACTCTCACTCTTTGCAGATGATAGATACTTTATGTGGAAAACCCCAAAGACTCCACCCCAAAACTGCTAGAACTCATACAGGAATTCAGTCAAGTGGCAGGATATAAAATCAATGCACAGAAGTCAGTGGCATTCCTATACACCAACAACAGGACAGAGGAAAGAGAAATTAAGGAGTCGATCCCATTTACAATTGCACCCAAAACCGTAAGATACCTAGGAATAAATCTAACCAAAGAGGCAAAGGATCTGTACTCAGAAAACTATAAAATACTCATGAAAGAAATTGAGGAAGACACAAAGAAATGGAAAAACGTTCCATGCTCATGGATTGGAAGAACATATATTGTGACGATGTCAATGCTACCTAGAGCAATCTACACATTCAATGCAATCTCCATCAAAATACCATCCACTTTTTTCAAAGAAATGGAACAAATAATCCTAAAATTCGTATGGAACCAGAAAAGACCCCGCATAGCCAGAGGAATGTTGAAAAACAAAAGCAAAGCTGGCGGCATCACAATTCCGGACTTCCAGCTCTATTACAAAGCTGTCATCATCAAGACAGTATGGTACTGGCACAAAAACAGGCACAGAGATCAATGGAACAGAATAGAGAGCCCAGAAATGGACCCTCAACTCTATGGTCAACTAATCTTTCACAAAGCAGGAAAGAATGTCCAATGGAAAAAAGACAGTCTCTTCAACAAATGGTGTTGGGAAAATTGGATAGCCACATGCAGAAGAATGAAACTGGCCCATTTCCTTACATCACACACAAAAATAGACTCCAAATGGTTGAAAGACCTCAATGTGAGACAGGAGTCGATCAAAATCCTAAAGGAGAATACAGGCAGCAACCTCTTCGACCTCAACTGAAGCAACTTCTTCCTAGAAACATCGCCAAAGGCAAGGGAAGCAAGGGCAAAAATGATCTATTGGGACTTCATCAAGATAAAAAGCTTTTGCAAAGCAAAGGAAACAGTCAACAAAACCAAAAGACAACCGACAGAATGGGAGAAGATATTTGCAAATGACATATCAGATAAAGGACTAGTATCCAAAATCTATAAAGAACTCATCAAACTCAACACCCAAAGAACAAAGAATCCAATCAAGAAATGGGCAGAAGACATGAACAGACCTTTTTCCAAAGAAGACATCCAAATGGCCAACAGACACATGAAAAAGTGCTCAACATCGCTCGGCATCAGGGAAATCCAAATCAAAACCTCAATGAGATACCACCTCCCACCAGTCAGAATGGCTAAAATTAACAAGTCAGGAAACGACAGATGTTGGCGGGGATGCGGAGAAAGGGGAACCCTCCTACACTGTTGGTGGGAATGCAAGCTGGTGCAGCCACTCTGGCAAACAGTATGGAGGTTCCTCAAAATTTGAAAATAGAGCTACCATACGACCCAGCAATTGCACTACTGGGTATTTACCCCAAAGATACAGAAGTAGGGATCCGAAAGGGTACGTGCACCCCGATGTTTATAGCAGCAATGTCCACAATAGCCAAACTGTGGAAAGAGCCAAGATGTCCACTGACAGATGAATGGATAAAGAAGATGTGGTATATATATACAATGGAATATTATGCAGCCGTCAAAAGGAATGAGATCTTGCCATTTGCAACGACGTGGATGGAACTGGAGGGTATTATGTTGAGCGAAATAAGTCAAATAGAGAAAGACATGTATCATATAACCTCACTGATATGAGGAATTCTTAATTGCAGGAAACAAACTGAGAGTTGCTGGAGTGGGGGGTGGGGTGACTGGGTAATAGACACTGGGGAGGGTATGTGCTGTGAATTGTGCAAGACTGTTGAATCTCAGATCTGTACCTCTGAAACAAATAATGCAATATATGTTAAGAAAAGAAAAAAAAAAAGAAGAAGAAGAAGGTAGCAGGAGGGGAAGAATGAAGGGGGGGAAATCGGAGGGGTAGAGGAACCATGAGAGACAATAGACTCTGAAAAACAAACTGAGGGTTCTAGAGGGGAGGGGGGTGGAGTATGGGTTAGCCTGGTGATGGGTATTGAGGAGGGCACATTCTGCATGGAGCACTGGGTGTTATGCACAAACAATGAATCATGGAACACTACATCTAAAACTAATGATGTAATGTATGGGGATTAACATAAGAATAAAAAAAATTAAAATAAAAAATAAAAAAATAAAAAAAACAAAGATAAATAGATGAAAAAAAACTAAGAAAATTTAACAGCTATTTGTGATATATGGCAAATCCTTAACAAATGAGAAATAGAAGCGAACTCACAAAATCATATGAAAAACCAGTACAGAAACCTCATAACAAACATCATACTTAATGGTGAAATACTAAACACTTTTCCTTAAGATGATAAATGAGAAAAGGATGTCTCTTCTATTAAACACTGTACTGGAGGCCCAACACAGTATAATAAGGGAAGAATATTCTTTTAAAATCACAGAATTGCTATAAAAGAAATAAAACAGTGTGTACAAAGAAAATCCAAAAGCAAATCTATAAATACACCTGTCGGGATATTACAACGTGAATTATGTCCAATTCTTTGAATGGTCAGAGCTTTCAGAGCAAAAATTACTGGCTTTAAAGGAAGAATGAATGGCAAATAAGCCTTTGAAATTATAAATAGTGAATGAACCCAGAGAGATTTGCAAGTTTATCTCCCTGGAGCCATTTATTTACTTTCAAACTGTGATTGGATAAAGGACATCCCTTCCTCATCCTGGAGAGATTCCATAAACTCTATATACTTTATAGATTCTGTATATTCTGTAAAGATAAATGGCCATGTTCCCTCTAAGGTTCAATCTCTCTCAATCTCTGTCTCCCTCTCCCTCTGTGACTCCTTCTCCCATGTCCCCCTCTCCTTTTCTCTTGAGGAGAGGAGGTGTGGCTATACAAACTGCCCTATATAAGCTCCAAGATTCCTAATTCTGGAGTTCCTCTCCCATATAGCAGACCCACCCATACATGCAGAGTTTATCCAATTCTTGCTGGGTCACCTTTGGGGGAAAATGTGGCATAAAAAATTGTCACTAAAATATTTTGTAAATAATTACTTACTTCTGATCCAGAAACCTCATATTTATTGCCAGAAATAAAGAAAGAAAAAAGAAGGGAAAGGGAAAGGGAAGGAAAGGAAAGGGAAAGGAAGGAGAAAGGAAGGAGAAAGGAAGGAGAAAGGAGGGAGAAAGGGAAAAAGGGATGGGAAGGGAAGGAAAGGAAAGGAAGAAGGAAGGAAGGGAGGGAGGGAGAGATGGAAAGAAAGGGGGGAGGGAGGGAGGGAGAGAAGAAGGAAGGAAGGAGAGAGGAAGGAGGGAAGGAGGGAGGAAGGAAAGAAGGATTTTATTTGAATAAGTGAATGTAACAAGATTGTTGAATATATCATCAATATCCAAAAAATAATTGCATTCCTATATATCAATAATAAATGAGTGGAAAGTGAAAGCTAAGAAAATATAGCATCAAAATTATTGAATGCTTAGAAATACATTTAACAAAAGGTATGCAAGATGTCTATACTGAAGACAATAAAACAAGTTTAAGAAAAATACTGTAAGATCCACATGAATGAAACAGCATGCTCATGTTCTAAAAGACTTAATATAGTAGTTATCCAAACTCTTTTCAAATTAATGTATGGATTCACTGCAATCCTAGTCAAAATTCAAGTTTTGGTCAAATTTGACAGATGGATTCTTAAATTTACATGGAAATTCAGAGAGCCAAACAGTCTAGGCAACCCTAAAGAGCTAGAACAAAACCAGAGTAACTTTACTACAATATATTAATATATATTATAGTAAATATAAATAATATATACAATATATTAAATATAAGTATATTAAAAATAAATATTGTAAGAATGCAATGTAGAACTGCAAGGGTCTGAAAAATAAATATAAAATGGACCTATAGTATATGGTACAAGTGACGAATGCAGGCTCTGGGAAACAATGCCCAGGCTTTGAACTTAGATTCTGTCATTTACTAATTTTGTGACATTGGACAAATTATTAATCCCTCCAAGACTTAAATCCATTTCACATAAAATGATGCTAAAATAGTAGTTCTTTCTTAGGATGGATTAAATAAATTCAATCATGTAAAGTGTTTTGAGCAGTGTCTGGAACGTATTTAGCACCCAATAAACATTAGATATCAATACTCAAGAGGAAATAAGCTACATGGGAAATAAAGGGAGTGGAGGAGGCTAATGTGATTCAAACACTGATCACGGGAGAGAGTGCTACAAGATAATGCAGTGGAGGAGGCCGACAAATGATAATGACTGGTCCTGCTGACCATGATGAATGTTTAGGAATTCAAGATAATTGTAATTGGAAACAGAAACAATGGTATGCATATATTAAATAGTTCTCTGGGGGCACCTGAGTGGCTCAGTTGGTTAAGTGTCAGACCCTTCATTTCGGCTTAGGTTATGATCTCAGGGTCGTGAGATGGAACCCCAAGTCGGACTCCGTGCTCAGCAGGGAGTCTGCTTAGGATTCTCTCTCTCCCTTTCCCTCTGCCCCTCCCCACTGGCACTCTTGCACACTCTCTCTCTCTAAAAATGAATAAATAAATCCTAAAAAGAAAAAAAAAAAAGTTCTCTTGCTTCTGTGTGGAAACAAAATGTGGTTGTAACAGGAGAGAAGGATATCAGTTATAGAGTTGTGTAAGTCAATATGAAAGAGACCGGTTTAGTGTTTTTCTGTTGAAATGGTGAGAACTGGCTTGATACAGGCTATAGTTTGGAAACAGAGCTAATAGAATTTGCTGATAGACTGGATATGCTTGATGAGAAAAAGAAAAAGATCAAGATAGAGCCGAAGTTTTTAGTCTTAGCAACATGTGGAATGGTGGTATTGTTCAGCAAGATGGGAAGAAGGATCTCCTCCTCAGCAGGAGATTAGGCAGGAGTGGGAATTTAATGTTTTAGATATACTTAATATGAAGTGTGTATTTTGTACACAGGTGGGCATTTTGAAAAGATAGTTGGACATTTAAGTCTATATATAGATAAGGAAAAGATTAGGTATAAAGATTTGTGTGTGTGTGATGAATAGTATTTAAAATAATGGAGTGCCTGAGTGGCTCAGTGGGCTAAGCGTCTGCTTTCGGCTCAGGTCCTGATCCTAGGGTCCTGGGATTGAGCCCTGCATTGGGCTCCCTGTTTGGCAGGGAGCCTGCTTCTCCCTCTCCCTCAGCCTGGCGTTCCCCTGCTTGTGCTCTTTCTCTCTCTCTCTGTCAAATAAATAAAATCTTTTTAAAAATAAAATAAAATAATAATGGCAATGATGATTATAAATGTTTAGCTATTTATATCTTCTTCTTACCAGTCTCTGTGCCAGAAGCTTTTTATGTATTATCTCGTTTATCTCTCAGAAATGACTCTAAGGGATCAGTTGTATTTAGAATCCCCTTAATTAAGAAAATTAAACCTAGAGCTAGGGTAATTTGCACATGATCACCAATAAGAAGTAATAGAACTATGATCTGAACAAATGACAGTCTGACTAAAAGCTTTCTTTCCCAATTATGTTACATTTTTTAACATCAAGTTACTTCCTTAAGTCAGAGAATAAAAATGTAGCTAACAGCATATAATTGTTTGTCACTATGTTGTCTCTCATACATTTAACTTATGCCTCATCTTACAAAAATTATAAATCTTTATTTGAATTATTTTGTATTAAGAGAACAATAGTTCCTCTTCATATATATTTATATCCTAATATTAAACTGGTATTTTCTAACTTGTAATTCAGTAACCATGCTCTGTTCTTGAAGAAGGTGAAATGGAACTACATTTTTCTTAAAGAGTCTAATGTAAAGAGTGGCAAAGCACCATCATTGGGGAAATAAATCATTTTTTACACTTACTAAAAGTTTTTTTTTTTTTTTTACATTATAAAACACTTAAGATTTTAGCCAATTGTGTATTGAATATGAATTCTCTCTTGTGAATCCATAGCTTCCCATTTTAAACAATCTTCCATCTACTTTGCAGATTCTCTTTTGTGGTCTCTTTGACACACATCTCTCTCTCTTTTTTTTTTTTTTTTTAAGATTTATTTATTTGAGAGAGAGAGGGGGAGAGAACATGCACAAGCAGGAGGAGAGGCAGAGAGAGAGACAGAGAGAGGAGGGGCAGAGAGAGAGAATCTTCAAGCAGACTCCTCATTGAGTGCGGAACCTGATGCAGGGCTCAATCCCAGGACCCTGAGATCATGACCTGATCCAAACCAAGAGCCAGCCACTCAACTGACTAAGCCACCCAGGCACCCCAACACACATTCTCACTTTAGCTAAATCTCTCCCAAATCTGATTTTTTTTTCCTCTGCATAACCAAACTTCTCAACTCTACTTAATAGCTGAATTTATACTTTCCACCAAAAATATTGACCAACCCTGACAAGCTGCTAAGTGTTTGGGGAGAAATAAACTTCACACAACACAGCTATGAAGCCAAAGACATTTTTCTCTATCTTGCTCCTTTACGCCCATCCTCTTTCCCCTACTTCCTGTTTATGTTTTCCCTTTCCCTAATTGTTCAGTAGATAGCATGCAGCCAGGGCAAGGTATTGTGAATAATCAGCACCTCCGCAGGGTTTCCTTTTACTGGGAGCAGTGGGATATAAGCAGATCCCACTGGGAGCAGTGGGAGCAGTGGGATATAAGCAGACATGGTGCTGCTAACCTGGAGGAATGATTGTAACCTGGCTACAAGGCTGCAGTTCTAGATGTTAAATCCTTTAGATAAATGCTGCTGTAAGGAGAACTAGCCAGGATACAAAGCCCTGTAAACATGATGCTTTTCTTTTGAAACCTGAAGGACCCCTGAGGCTCCCAGATTTGGAAGCCCTCATCTAAGTGGGAGTACTGCTTTTTTTTAGGATATTTTCTTGTATATTTGATGGGTCTGATATAACCACTTCTTGGCAGTTCTTATTCATACTAAGCTGAATAAATGAAACATTTTCTATAGTACAAAGTGCTTAAATACAAAATACTGTGCAATTATCTTTCCATTCTGAGATATATTTTTTATTAATGAAAGATTTCATGGAATGAGTGAATATTTCTTTGAGAATAAGGGACACACTTTCAAACAGCAAGATAAACAATATGATGTCAAAAATGGTTTCCATTTATCATATTGCAAAGCAATTGCCTTTATTTCAGTTTATCTAGGAAAAGGCTCGAGTTTTAGAATTTCATCATGCAATTCACTTGTGTAAGGCTTTTATAGGCAATGCATGGGTTATTAGGTTATTTTTCAGAGAGATATTGTGCTACAGTTTGTTAAATGTGGAAAAATAATATTTAAAAATCACCACCCATTTGTGCCCTGGTTTGGAGTATGAAAAAACAGCACAGTATTAGGAAAATATTGTAGACTTATAGCTAGACATACCTGAGTTGAAATTTTATCTCTATCATTTACTAACTAGTTCTAGGTGAATCCCTTAACAGCTCAGTCTCCTTAACTCTAAATTATAAGAACACATATATTTAAAAATTGGGGGATAATAATGATAATTATTATAGACTGAATGCTTGCGTCCACCTCAAAATTCATACGTTGAAACCATCACCTACTGTGATGGTATTTGAAGATGGGCCTTTGGAAATGATTAAGTAATGAAGACAAAGTCCTCAGGAAGGAGATTAGAGTCCTTAAAATTAAGGCTCCAAGGAGCTCACTTATCCTTTACAATATGTGAAGAACCAGGAAACAAGCCTTCACCAAACACCAAATCTGTTGGTGCCTTGATCTTAAACTTCCCAGTTTCCGGAACTGTGAAAAATGAATGTTGTTTTTTATAAGCCACCCAGGCTGCAGTGGTTTGTTATAACAGCTTAAACAGACTAAGGCAGAAATTGGTACCAGAAGAGAGGTGCTACTCAGACAAATACCTAAAAATGTGGAAGCAGCTTTGGAACTGGGTAACAGGTAGAGCCTGGGAGAATCTGGAGGTGCATGCTAGAAAAAGCCTACACTGTCAAGAATACCATTAGGAGTGATTCTGCTAAGGGGCATCTGGCTGGCTAGTTGGTGGGGTGTGCAACTCTTGATTTCGAGGTTGTGGGTTCAAGCTCCACACTGGGTGTAGGGGTTACTTAAAAATAAGATCTTAACAAGATAAAAGATTATAAGAGTAATGCTGGTGAGAGCTTAGGAAAAAAAAGAAAGAGCTACAGAGAAAGTTTCAATTGTTTTAGAGACTACCTAAGTAATCCTGAATATAATATTGGTAGGAATATGGATGGTAAAGGCCATTCTGATTAAGTCAAGGTGAATATGAGGAATATGTTTTTGGACAATGGAGGAAAAGGTCATCCTTGTTATAAAGTAACAAAGAACTTTGATGAATTCTCATGTTCTAGTGTTTCGTGGAAGGCAGAATTTGAGATCAATGAAACTGGATATTTAGCTGAAGCGATTTCTAAGCAAAGTTTTGAAAGTGTAGCCTGCTTCTTCCTGATTGCTTACAGTAAAATTTGAGAAAAGAAATGACTTAAGGTAGAACTGTTAACCAAAAAGAAAGCAGAATGTAATGATTTTGAAAATTCTTATCCTATCCATATTGTAAAATATGAGGGTGTGACCAAACATCCATTTGGTAAGATTAGTCAACCATCTCCATTAAAGCCAGCAAAATTGTTCAAGTCAATTTTTTTTGTAATTTAATACCAATTTATTAACATGATCTTTTTATTATTTTTTTAATGTTTCAAGTCTTTATTTAAATTCTAGTTAGTTAACATACAGTGCAATACTGGTTTCAGGAGAACAATTCAGTGGTTTATCACTTACATAAAACACCTAGTGCTCATCATAACAAGTGGCCTCCTTACTACTACCCATCACCCATTCAGCCCATCCCCCACCCACCTCCCCTCCAGCAACCCTAAGTTTGATATCTATAGTTAACAGTGTCTTTTATGGTTTGCCTCCCTTTCTTCTCCCCACCATATTCATCTGTTTTGTTTCCTAAATTCCACATATAACTGAAATCATATGGTATCTACTTTCTCTGACTGAGTGATTTCCCTTAGCATAATACACTCTAGTTCCATCCACATCGTTGTAAATGGCACAATTTCATTCTTTCGGGTGGCTGAGCAATATTCCATTGTGTGTGTGTATATGGATGTGTGTGTATATATATATATATATATATATATACACATATATGCATGTGTGTGTGTATATATATATTATATATACACACATATATGCCACATATACACATGTATATATATATATATACACATATATATATACACATATATATACCATACGCACACACACACACACACACGTGCACATACACACAATGGAATATTGCTCAGCCATCAAAAGGAATGAAATTGTGCCATTTGCAACGATGTGGATGGAACAAGAATGTATTATGCTAAGGGAAATCAGTCAGAGAAAGACAGATACCATATGATTTCAGTCATATGTGGAATTTAAGAAACAAAACAGATGAATATGGGGGGCGGAGAAAAGGAGGCAAACCATAAAAGACACTGTTAAGTATAGAGAACAGAGTGTTGATGGAGGGAGGTGGGTGGGAGGATGGGCTAAATGTCTGATAGTTATTAACGAAAGCACCTGTTATGATGAGCACTGGGTTTTATGTAAGTGATGAACCACTGAATTCTTCTCTTGAAACCAATATTGCACTTTATGTTAACTAAGTAGAATATAAATAAAAATTTGGAAAAAAAATAAATATAAAGCTGAAGTATCCAATGTTAGGGTTTTATTCTATACCAAAAAGGTATAAGCTAATTTACAGCCCTTCAAACTGCATAAAACATTAAGCAGTACCTAGATATACTAAAAATGTAAGCAGATTTTAGCTTTAATCCTCCACATTTCTGATTCTCCCAGCATTCCCAAATGGAAGGCATTCTTGACTTATAGGGTACTTTTGTGGCCTTTCCTTTCACTTGTTTACAGATCCTTAATTTATTCATCCTATGATACAAATTGAAAAAGGCTCCATAGATATTTTCTTTGCTTTTCAACAGATAAACAATGAAATGGTCAAAGAGTGATTTTTAAAGCATTATTCATTATATGCTTCTGATTATCAGTCTGTATGGATAGGGAGGTGGGTAGGTTTTTTTTAAAGATTTTATTTATTTATTTAGTTTGGAGAGAGACAGAGCATGGGTGGGGAGGGATAGAGGAGGAGGAGGAGGGAGGAGGAAAGCATCTCAAGCAGACTCCATGCTGATAATGGAGCCCAATGTAGGGCTCAATCCAGGACCCTGAGATCAAAACCAAGAGTCAGATGTTTAACTGACTGAGCCACCTAGGCACCCTGGGAAGTGGGTATGTTTAAAGATATTAGTATAACTTTTTCTTGCACTCCTGCAATTTACCATTTGAATTTAAAATTAAATAACCTGAATTCTCTTTCATTTTGCATGAACTGCTTCCCAGCATACTCTATTCCCATAAAAATGAGAATTACAGTAAAAGTAAAATGAGGAAATAATATAAATATATAATAATACATAATAAAATATAATAATAATATGTAAATCAAGGAAAATACAAAACATAGCAAAAGAAAAAAATAAACATCTGTCTATGAAACATTTCATAATGGAGGAAACTTTATTCTCTCAAATTATGTTTATTGCTTTACTTCTTTACATATTCTATGTTTACATACTTTTCAGTTTCAATTAAATTCATTTTCTTATGTTTATTAGTCAACATGAAGTATATTCATTATTGAAATCATCATAATGCCAAACCAAATATTTCTAATAAATTTCCTTTAGAAGTGACTAGAATAGGAGCAATTTGCTCCATATGTCCAAAATGAGGTTTTTCTCAAACACCAGCCATCTGGGACTGACGTAATTCTCTGCTCAACCACTTTACCTTCAAATATTATTTGAAATAGTCATGATTTTTTTCTTCCTGTCTCAACTATTCATTACATCATCATAGACAACATACTAAACATTTATAGATGGTTTATTACATAAAGGCCTTTGCTTGACAGTATTTTAGAAACTGAATATGTGTACTAATCTAATTTCAAGAACTTGGATTTTGAAGGAAGGGCAAGAGAAAAAAAGAGCCAATATCAAATATTTTATCTGACCCTATTTAGCCTTTTGGATAAATTAAGATAATTTACCAAATAAGTTCAACTTACTGTTTATCATCATCAATATCATCATTGCCATCATCATTATCATTGTATTTCCCTTTCTCTATGTAGTTCTTAAGGAATGATAATTTTTAATAAATACTCTTTCACTCAACCTTACAATGACAGTGTAAAAATGATTATCTTACAAAGCAACTAAAGCCCAAGAAAATTCTTTAAAAAAGTAACTGTGCAAGATATAACTAGGAAGTAAAAATGTTGTTTCAAGACCACGATTTCTAATTTTAATGCAGAGAATATCTGTCACACTAGGTGTTAGCTTTTTTTTAGTGTGATTTTTTTTTAAGTAGGCTCCCCACCCAGCGCGGAGCCCAGCGAGGGGCTTGAATTCACAACTGTGAGATGGAGACCTGAGCAGAGATCAAGAGTCAGACCCCTAACCCTGACTGACTGAGCCACCCAGGTGCCCCCAGGTATTGGCTTTTTAATACTTGTATTTATTATTATTATCCTAGAACTGTGCATAAAGCTTCTTGGGCAGAGCAGATTATTATTATTTTCACACAACAAATAATAACTGTGATTCTTCTGTGCCCCAATTTTTACTACTGATGTGGTACAATGAAAACTAGATGTCACCGTACACATACAGGGTATGTACTGTAAGTGAGGGACCAAGAAAAAAAAAAAAAAAATCTGAACTTTAGATAGGAAAGAGACCACAAAAGGTTATATCTGGATATTTACATAGGAAAGTTCCCTTATCCCTTTCAGACAGTCTTTTTTTGGGGGGGAGGATCCTGGATCCTCACTCTTTGGAATGCAAATGTACTTCTTCAGGGAAGTTGTAATACCAGTGTTTCTAACTTCATAAGCCAGGGAATGGTTCCTGTTCCTAGGTCACATCCCCCTTTGAGATACACATTCATATTTTTGAAGAAGTAAATATCTCTATTTTTCTTATTAGCTAATGAGTTACAAATTAACTTCTATGCCTGAACTTCTAGCATAGGTCTGAAGTTTCACTAAGACTTGCTCAAAAAGTCCTAACTGTTCATAAACATATTTCCTAAGCCACCTCACACTAGGGGTGTTTTTGTATTTTTAAGGCAAAAGTATACTATATATTAAAAAGAGTAGCAATTTCACAGGGCTAAGTCTCTTATACCTTGCAAAAGAAAATATCTTTTTTTTTTTTAATAGAGCCAACTGAATTTACTATTTTTAATTGATATTAAATTACAGACTTGTAATTAATATAATTATACATAAAGGAAAGATAAATCAAGACAAGATTGGGGAAAAAAATAAAGGGAAAGATACACATGGGATATATCAACAAGTTTCCAAACATTCTATTCTCTCCAAGGTATCTTTTTTCTCTTTGAGACCAAAGTTACAGAAGAGGATAATGTCATGCCAAGATGATGAGACACTAATAAATAACTTAAGAAAAAGCAGTCCTTGTGATTTGAACAACTGTAAGAATTTAATCAGATTGTTCTTCCTGAAAAATAACCTCTAATGTTGAAAAGTCATCTAGCATTATTTCTTGATAATAATAATCTGATCTCTTGCTACTGGGATTAGTTCTTACATTCATTAGATTTTCCATGTGAGCATGAACTCAAATCACATGGTTTCACTTAATGTGACATCAAGTGTTGAGGTAAGTATCTTCTAAGTGTAAAACTTTTAGTCTCTGTGCATAAAAAAAAGCAGCAATAATAAAACAGCAACTGCTAAAATTTCAAACAATCACAAGAGAAATTATTCAAAAGTAATTTGAAAGCATTTCAAACTGTGTATTTTGTAAAATTTCTGTATCCTCATATATAATCTGGTGAATACATTTTGTTATAATACCTCATTGTTATTTTTTAAAATAATTTCTGGGTTTCCATAAAAATCTCTTGATTTCAAAGTGAATGGTTCCAGATCATCTATTACTCTTATGTCATAAAGAATTATGTTCAGAAAGACACGTTTAAAATAAGTTTTCATGGAATTAATTTAAAGATACTACAGAAATTTTTTTTTTATTTTACTAAAACTGCAACTCTAAGAAATTGTTCATTATATTTTTTTCTTTAATTCATCCTTTACATAATGATTGATATGTCATTCATCTGCTAGGCAGTTTCACCTCTATGGCAGAGGGGGGGAGCCCTATAGCTTTATAGTGATTCAGGATTTCCTTTATAGAGTATAGTTCTTATCTAAACGGTTAGTATCTCATCTCCAGAATACTACCTATTTCTTTTTCCTTTTTTAAAGAAAGGCAGACTGTCCCATGCAGCACTTTATTTGGATGTGTTTGGAATCTTGGAAGCTCGACAACCCCACGTCCTCCTACAAATGGATCTTGAAAATTTGTCTGGAGGTTCTAGCAGGGGAGCACAGCTACTCGTATACCCTTGACAGAAGAAGAGTCTTCCTTTATCAGGGAAGGTCGTCCTCTTTGAGGAACATGCAGCTTGGAGGGGGACGCACATGGACTGGTGGGGGAGGAAGGGGACACCCACCTAGCCAGCCAGATCAACCAAATCAACCCTAGCGATCAACGGAATGACAGATGTGACAACTAGATTGCCCTCACATCTCAAAATACAACCTATTTTATAATGTCTTATTTAGTAAGTACTCAAAACAGTTTCACTTAATCTAACTCCTTTTCTTCTCTTTTTTTAAGTTTTATTAATTTATTTGAGAGAGAGAGAGCAAGCAGTGGGGAGGGACGGAAAGAGAGGGAGAGTCTTAAGGAGACTTCGTGCTTAGCGTGGGGCTCGATCTCATAATCCTGAGATCACTACCTGAGCTGAAACCAAGAGTCTGATGCTTATCAACTGAACCACCCAGGTGCCCCTAATCTAATTGATTGCCTCTGATGTCCTGGGGCAAGTAGATTGCCCTAAGTATAGCTTTTGACCATGTAGCTTGAAAATTTAGAAGCAGGAGTGCTTAAATGTCTCTTTCATTTAAATTCTAAGATCACATTATTTATAAAGTATCCCATCTAAATGTATAGCTGTTCCAATTGCAAAAGGGAAAATTATGTAAACTGAAAAAGAATATAACATTGCTGATAACAGTGAACTATTCCAAAGCTACCAATATTTACCCTCTGTTTAAAAATATTGTAGGGGCGCCTGGGTGGCTCAGATGGTTGAGCGTCTGCCTTCGGCTTGGGTCATGAACTCCAGGTCCTGGGATCTGGGATAGAGCTCCTTGTCAGGCTCCCTGCTCAGCAAGGAGTCTGCTTCTCCCTCTCTCTCTGCCTCTCCCCCGGATTGTGCTCTCTCTGTCTCTCTCTCTCAAATGAATAAATAAAAATCTTCAAAAAAAATAAAAATAATTTAGTAAGTCCATATTTGTTCAGTGGAGATTTGCAATGAAACAGGGTGGATTAATTTCTTTCCTTTCACATGTGCTAAGTGCTAAACCTGTGCCAAACCTGTGAGAAGTTGATTGAAGAATCTATATTTATAATGGGAGAAATCAGAAGGCCAAGAGGTATCAGGAAAAGATACTCATGCTGGCAGTTGCTAGGAATCTAATTAGGAGTCAAAGTCACACAAAAGAGCAAGGTTTGGCCCCAGGACACAAAATGGCAAGGAGGAAAAATTTGATGTCATAGTAGGTAAGACTGGGGAATCCTCTGAACTAACTGATAAATAGAAACAGGTTATATAAAAATTCAGCTTAAAATATTGGGAGGAAATGTTTTAAATGTAAGAGAAGGAATATTTTAATGTGAGAAATAATTATAAAAGGATGATGAAATAAAAAACATTTTCATAGCAGAACTCACAAACTGGTTGCTTGTCATGTGAATTTTGTTGCACATAAGCATGTTCAGCTTGACCCTCACAGTGTTAAGAAAAAAGAAAGAAAAGAAAGGAAAGGAAAGAAGATAGTTGCCAGCCTTTAAAAGCTTGAGATTCCACATGGGGAAAAAAAAAAAAAAAATTACACTATTCAATGGATCTCTATTTCACTCAGAAACAAACTACATTCCTTATAACTCCGTATAGGAATTTACAAGAAATTGCACACAACATAATCTTACCTCTCTAACCTCATTGCCCATTTCTTTCACTTTGCTGTAGTTACTTCAGCTTCCTTGCCCTGCTTTCTTCTTTTTTATTTTTTTTCCAACACATCTTTTATTTTTTTTAATTTTTATTTTTTTAAAGATTTTATTTATTTATTTGACAGAGAAAGACACAGTGAGGGCAGGAACACAAGCAAGGGGAGTGGGAGAGGGAGAAGCAGGCTTCCCGCCGAGCAAGGAGCCCGATGTGGGGCTCGATCCTCGGACCCTGGGATCATGACCAGAGACGAAGGTAGACGCTTAATGACTGAGCCACCCAGGTGCCCCAACACATCATCTTTTACACTAATATCTTCTTCTACCTACCCCAGATTCAGGCACTGTTTCTTCATCCCCTTCAAATCATAATCACACTGACTACTCTATTTCAAATTGCAATCCTACCTATTATTCCCAATCTTCTTTACTGTGCCTTATTCTTTCCCCATAGCAGTTATCATACTTTAAAATATTATATAATTCACTCATTTAGGATGTACATTGTCGGTACTTTCCCCAGTAGACTGTGAGCTCTATGAGTGCATGGGTTTTTGTCTGCTTTATTACTTTATCCCTAAGTGCCTAAGACAATTATGTCATCACCCTCACCCCCAGTTAGATCACCGTATATTCCTAAAGTTTTGGAAGATCCTATAACACCAGACCTATATTACCTCATAACAATGACTGTCTGGATCCCAGGAGCACACGTATCTTTTATATGAAGGATTCATTCTTATTTTTACTAAAGTCTCCAATATTCCCTTTTGTCCCCCTGACAATGAAGCTTGGAGTCATCATTTATCACCAACCTTGCATTAATCTCTTTTTTTTTTCCTTTTTCACTGAAGAGGAATTTGAAGTATATTTTGTGTCAACATATGAAAATATTAATAAGGAAAAATAGAAGACAAATTAGGGAAGTGAAAAGTATTTCTCTTTATTTAGCTTTAATATGCTCTTGAATCACCATTATGAAACATTGCATAGTTCACGTATTACATTATTTGCTGACCTTGTGGGAATTTGAATTCGAGTTCTCTGAATATAAGATATATGAATGGAGTATTATAAATTTCATTTGGCATGGTAGATTGAGACCAAATACTCATTTTTAAAAACCTCAAATTTTATATTAAAAAGTTTACAATTAATGTTGGCTGAGCCCCCAATTAGAAAGTTGACACAAGTTGGTTTTAATAATTTCTATTCCAATTTCTTTTTTATCAAAGCTGCTATTTTTAGCATTTATTTTTAATGAAAGACGTTCTTTTTAAGTTGCAGGGGAGGGAAAATTCATTCCATACTTTGATATTTTCAGAGATGAAAAAATTCCATTTCTTCATGTGTAAGTCAAGTCCAAAGCACAATTCTGAGACCAATCCTGCCCCAGAAATCCCCTCCATTTCCTTGTTTGCCAACAGATGTTCTGGCATTTCCTTAACCAAATGTTGGATTTCAAAATTGTTTGATCATGACTGAAATTAAAATGAAAGAAAAACTAGAAATTATATATACCGAACAAGTGATAATTGTTTTGTATCTATAAAACATTCAGAAAGAATGGCACCACTAGGGGCGCCTGGGTGGCTCAGTTGGTTAAGCCACTGCCTTCAGCTCAGGTCATGATCCTGGAATCCCGGGATCGAGTCCGCATCAGGCTCCCTGCTCAGCAGGGAGTCTGCTTCTCCCTCTGACCCTCCCCCCTCTCATGTGCTCTCTCTCTCTCTCATCCTCTCTCTCAAATAAATAAATAAAATCTTAAAAAAAAAAAGGAATGGCACCACTATATTCATAAATAAAATATCTGCTACTGAATTTTAGACTTAACATATTTTAAGATATAACTAACCTAACATTAACTTGAATTGTTTTGATTTAACAAATCACCATGGAATGGCGAAGAGGACCAGAATAGGTAGAAATTAGAAAATATTTGGAATTGGGTTGCAGTCATAAATGCTGCCTTCAGATTAAACAATGAAGTCAACCTCGTGGGAATATGTTTTTAGTCAAGAGATAGGGGATTCAAAACCCAACAATTTAAGGTAAAAGTCTTACGTCCAATGATGTATTTAGATACCCCTAGGATATAGAGAATGTTAGAATCCTCTTATAGATCCATAGTACAAAATATTACACTGGTTAGTATTATTAAATCATTGAATTTTAGAAGAGGGAGCATCCTTTGTAGTATTTACTTAAGTAACTTCACATTCAAAAAATTAGATAAGTAGATAAGTGAAACACCAAGGGACTTGCATCGGTATGATTGAATTTCTAGAAAAATGGATAGGGATACAAGAGAGAAGAGAGATACTTTGCACTCATAGGAAATAAAGAAAATTCACTTTTAATATTTCCTTTGTCATATTTTCCCCTTCTGTATCTCCTATTTGTTTCCTAACCACTTCATTAGAAAGATAGGCTTATTTTTATAATCTAATTCATCAAAAATACCAACTAATATTTGACAAGGGAGCCAAGAATACTTAATGCATAAAAGACAGTTTCTTCAATAAATGGTATTGGGAAAACTGGGTAGCCACATGAAAAGAATGAAACTGGACCCCTATCTCATACCACTTACAAAAATTAACTCAAAATAGATTAAAGACTTAAGTGTAAGAGCTGAAACTGTAAAATTAGAAGAAAACATAGGGAAAAAGCTCTTTGACATTGGACTTGATAATGATTATTTTCAATGTGACAACAACAGCACAAGCAACAAAGTAAAAAATAAAGAAATGGGACCACATCAAACTGAAAAGGTTCTGTGAAGCAAAAGAAAAATCAACAAAATTAAAAGGCAACCTATATAGTGAGAGAAGATATTTGCAAATCATATATTTGATAAGGAGTTAATAACCAAAATATGTAAGGAACTCATACAACTCAATAGCAAAAACCCATGAATAATTGGATTAAAAATAGGCAGAAAACCTACAAAGCAGAGATACAAATGATCATCAGATACATAAAAAGATGCTCAACATCAGTGATCATCAAGGAACTGCAAATATACACCAAAGTGACATATCACTTCATACTTGTTAGAATGGCTATTATCAAGAAGACAAAAGATATCAAAAGTTGGCAAGGATAAGGAGGAAAGGGAGCCCCTGTGCACTGTTAGTGGGAATATAAATTTGTTTAGTCACTATGAAAAACAGTATGGAAATTCATTAAAAAAGTATACAGCTACCATATAAGCCAGCAATTCCCCTGGGTATATAGCTGAATGCAACAAAATCACTCTCAAAATATCTGCACCCCATATTCACTGCAGTAGTTTCACAACAGCTAAGACATGGAAACAACCTAAATGCCCAACAACGAATTAACGGAGAAAAAAACTGCAGTTTATGTAAACAATGGAATATAATTCAGCCATTAAAAAGTAGAAAATTCTGGGGCGCCTGGGTGGCTCAATCAGTTAAGCACCCGACTCCTGATTTGGGCTCAGGTCGTGATCTCAGGGTTATGGGACTGAGCCCCATTTTGGGCTCTGCACTCAGAGTGGAGTCTGTCTGTCCCTCTTCCTCTGCTCCTTCCCCCACTTGTGTGCTCTTTCTCTCAAATAAATAAATAAATAAAATCTTAAAAAAAAGCGGGGGGGGGGAATCGGAGGGAGAGATGAACCATGAGAGACTATGGACTCTGAGAAACAAACAGGGTTTTAGTAGGGGGTGGGGGATTGGTTAGCCCGGTGATGGGTATTAAGGAGGGCACGTACTGCATGGAGCACTGGGTGTTATAAGAAAACAATGGATCGTGGATCACCACATCAAAAACTAATGATGTATTGTCTGATGACTAACATAACATAATAAAATTAAAAAAAAAATAAATCAATAGCTTGGTTACTTGGTTTTACAAAGATAATGCATTCTATACCTAAAATACTAGCTTTAATATGGCTCGAACATGCCTCGAAGATTATTTCTTTAGAATCTAATTTTCTTTTACACACACTACAATTCACAAAACTTTTCCCCATATCCATTCCCAGGACATAGGTAAGGATACTATTTTTGGTAAAGATACTTGAAAGACAGAGCAAAAAGTAGGTACCATGATATTAAAGTAACAATATATGGTTAAAGGGTACAAACTTTCAGCTATATGATGAATAAGGTTTAAGGATCTAATGTATAATATGATTAAAGTGGATAACATTGTATTCTATAATGATATTTATAAAGAGTGTAGAACTTAAACGTTCTCACAAAGAAGAAGAAAAATATGTGAGATGATGAGAGTTAATTAACTAGATGGGGGGAGCAATAAATATATATAAGTGGATAAAAGGAAAAAAAATAAAATAAAAATAAAAAAAAAGGTAGAAAATCCTGCCATATGTGGGAACACAGATGGACCCTGAGGGCATTATGCTAAGTGAAATAAATCAGATAAAGACAAATACTGTATAATCTCACTTATATGTGGAATCTAAAAGATGAACTCATAGAAACAGACAGCAGAATGATGGCTGCTAAGGTCTAGGGATGGGAGAAATGGAGAGGTATTGGTCAATGGGTACAAACTTCAAGTTGTAAGATGAATTAGTTCTGAGTATCTAATGTACAGCATGGTGACTAAGTAAATAATACTGTATTACGTACTTGAAAATTGCTAGGAGAGTACATCTTAAATGTTCTTACCCCCTCCCCCCCGAAAAGGTAATTATGTGAGATGATAGATGCATTAACTTACTTTATTGTGGTAATACTTTAGAGTATTTCTGTGTATCAAATCACCACATTGTATACCTTCAACTTACAGAATGTTATATGTCATTTATATCTCAATAGAGTTGGGAAAAAAATAGACCATGATACTGTGTCACCATTATGAGTGGGAACTAGGAAATGTGTAAGGTACCAAAAAAAAAAAAAAAAAAAAAGATATTTCCAGATTTCTAGCCAAATAATTTGAGTAGGCAAAATCACCCAATTACTCATAAATTACATTCGTTACAGGGAAGCAAATGCAAGCCCATTTAAAACTCTCTAGGAGCTATTTATCTGTGGTTAAGATATTAAAATCTGTTAATGACCAGCTTGTCCAGTCCCTGCATTTCACAAACAGGAAAACATGTATAGAGAAGCAAATAGAATTTTCTAAGACACACCTAGAGCCAGGTTCAATGTTCTCAATATGACACATAACTATAGTCTATTTAGGATAAATGTTCTACTGTTTCCAGAGTATATAATGTTTGATTTTTAAAACCAATGTTTGAAAATTTCTTTCTCATTGAAGCAAACATAAAACAAAAAGATTAACTCATTTATTTTAGACCTACTAGGTTATTTGACTAAAGCAAACAAATAGCAAGGTGATTGTTTGAATTTCACAACCTTGTTATTTTCTCCCAAGACCAAATTTTCCTCATGTTTAATAAGGAAGTTTTGTCACTGTATGCATCTATCCCCAGGATGGGAACACTCACTTCCAGTGTTTCCTGGTTTAATGATCAGAACAAAAGGAGTGGAAGATTATATAAATCTATTTTTGAAAATTCAGGATTCCACCTGTTCATTCTGGGACATGACGCTTCCTTCCCTTCCTTAACCACAAAACCCTGCCCAAAGGAAGGCCCAAATTTAATTCTTGATTTAGCCATCTAGATTATTTTGTTTGGCTGAAAGAGTCCGGGATCACAAGGCTTGCCAAATCTTCCTATAATGGGCCAAAGTAAGATCATATTAGAACTGAAAATTTTTTAAACATTTCCCTGTCCTTGAACTGACTACAGCAGATGAAAGGGAATTGCTGAAGAAAAGGGTGAGGTTATACCTACCGGAATGAGGCACACTGACTTTTATGGCAAAGGAGAGAGACACACTTCAGGGGGGTGTTTTAGACCCAGAGAAGTCTGAGGGATGGAAGAACACTAAGGATCTATCTCTTTAAAGTCCACGACAAAACCTTCCTTAAAGAAGTAAAGCATTCTGGAGCAAGTCTCCCAAACCTTGCAGACCCTTTAAATTTAAACCTTGCCGTCCCCTGACAGATTTCACTGACCACGATTTGATCACCATTCATCCTTTTTTAGAGGGGGAGCAGCAGAGGGAGAGGGAGAAGCAGACTCCCCAGGACCCTGGGATCATGACCTGAGCCCAAGGCAGACGCTTAACCCACTGAGCCACCCAGGCGCCCCATCACCGTTCATCTTAATCTTACTGAAACATCTATCAGAAACAGCAAGGGAGGATTCCCAGCCCCTGCACTTACCACTCAACAGATGCCAACACCTCCAGATGTTATCTCCACACGATTCTCACGGCCGTAACAGCAGATCTGCGAGGTAGATGGACTCCACTGGGCTAGAGGCAGGGGCAAACAGGCCAGGCTGGGCCGCGGAAGGTTGTCGGTTCGCAGCCTGTGCTCGTCTTGTTTGTTCCCCAGCGTCGCTTTGACGGTCTCCCCAGTGCGCGCAGTTTGGGGCCACGGCGGGTTGCCCACACTTTGGCGAGCCCTCAGGACGTGGCGCGGCAGCAACGTGACTCTGACGGGGAAGGCCCGACAGAAGGTGTGAGCCAACGGCCTCACTGACACGCGGAGTCAAAGAGGAGGCACTCGGCACAGCCTCCAAACGGCGCGAGATCGTTTCTCGTCCCAGAACTGCCTATGGGCCCCCGTAGATCTCTCAAGATCCCGCGAGATCAGGCTGCCTCTGGGGAGTGTAGTTGTAGCTGCAGTTCCTAGAGCCTGAGTCTGCCTTTCTCTGACCCTTCGCCGAGGCTCTGTGTGCGTTCCAGGCCCTCTGCTCTCACGACCAGCACTTCAAAATCAATTTGAAGTGAACTCTTTGAAATGAACTCTCCTTCCAGAAATGACATCGGAGGCCCTGTCAACTCGTGCCCTCAACTGATAGAGGTCACGCTGGAGAGACCTTAAAGTGGCCCTCAGGTCACCGGAAAGATCTTTCCAAAATGAGGCTATCTTTGGCTACTTAGGCAATCTTCCTGGAAGGAAAAATGAACACATTATTCATGTGCATCTTAAGGGGAGTTATTCCTATAATGCAAGTCACCCAGTTAAAAATGTTTGATGGTATTTGTCCCTGACTTTAGATGAAATTTTCAGCGAAAAGAGCACCAGAAGGCACTCAGGTCAGCTTCAACCTCTTTTACAGGATTGTTATGAATGATGGACTTGACCTAAACTTAACCTTTTAAGCCATGATGGAGTCCACGCAACTGCTAAAACAACCTTCTCAATGTGGATTAGCACTTTGGGAAAGGTGGAACGGTAGATACAGAAATTTAATGAGAAAGTCACGTGGATTTTTAAGGCAGACTTTGGTGCTTTATGGGATTTGTTCAGTTTATTTTGTTTAGGACATTAAGGGGATGGTTGAGGCCTCATCCGGAAACTTAGAGACCTGTTGACAGTAGCCTTAATTAAATGTTTGACAAAATTGAACAGATATGGTCACAGTCTCTGTAGGACAGTTTAATCAGAATCATTGATCAAGTGGCATGCTCATGAGACAATACTATGCGTGTCTCTCATGTTTCATGTTTAGTTATTTCTTGTAAGCAAGACATTGATTTGCCTTCTTAATTTTTTTTTTCAGTTCATCTTTTTTTTTTTTTTTTCCAGTCCATCTTTTTAAAGATGTTTGCATAGTGCACAACCTTAGAAGATACGGTGTCTCCCTTCAGAGGAAAAGACAAGTGTGCTTACCCTCCGGTATGATGAAGATGACATCCTCCTTCAGAGAAGAGGGTAAGCATGCTTAATATCCATTAAGGCAGCCAGTTTTCCTAAGCTCAATATTCCTTTCCTGTAACACAGCCCATTTTATTTGCTGGCATCCCTCAGTGCCTATCCCCATTGACCCTGCAGGAGTTGGGGGCAAGATGAACTGATATAAATGTTAATGCTCATGTTGCTTTCTGTGTCATGAGTAATAAAGTCCTTGGTCTCAGACCAGGAGTCTCATGTCTTCAGCCAGCGTCCATGAAAATGTGGTAGACTAACACATTAGTTTGCAAGTAGGGTAAAATCTGAGGCTTTTCACAACTCTTGGCACCCTGGGGGTCATTTATAGGCTACCTATTTATCTTGAAAAGTAACATGATTAAATTGTCCCTTTACTGAATATTCAAATACATTTCATGCTGAGAATCTCTTACAACTACGTGTGTGTATAAATATATGAAGATTGGTAGGATTATCAGACTATGAGTTACAAAGTTTGAAAGAATGTTCAGTTGAAAGAATGCTTTCAAAATCCGAGGCCCATCAATTAGCAATAACAAAAAAGTATGTTTCACCCTTAAATGGTGACACAATATTTAGCTACCTCATTAAGACCAAATGTTAATAATAATCTCTAATCTTTCCCCAGGCAACTTCATTTAATATTAGAAGCTTTCTCTAGTTAAAACAACTTGGTGAAATTCCCAAGAAAGGGATAAAGTTGGTATTTATACATTTCTATTAAAATGAAGGTCAGGTTTTCAGCCAAAGATTCATTAGGAGCAGGCTGCTAGCCCCTGGAAACCTTCACTGCCTCAGATCCATTATGGAGCTGATTAGTAGCAGGAACTCTATGTAATAAGTCTCATTACCCCCATCTGCAGTACATCCTTCTCCTTCACCTCTCCACAATCCGCATGTTTTGTTTCATAGAAATTGTCATTTTTCTTGATTGTCTGCCAATTTGCTACTGTAATGAAAATGTTCCAAAATTAAATGCCACTACCAGGACAGGATGCCCATATAGTGACAACAGATTCTGTCTAGTAGTTGGATATCAGAGCTCATAACAAAGGTTTGTATTTCTGGGATTTCAGTGATTAAATCATCTTAGATGTAGCGAAGGTGAAAGATAATTTTAGCCTTTAGATGTCCTGGAAGGGAAAAGAGTGGGGGTGGGGAGGGAAGTGTTTTGTTGACAAGCTTTCATTTGCCCTAATATTTCCTGGAAGAACATGAAACACGAACATACACAATAGTCCTCCTGTATTTTTAGGATAAAGATGAAAGATAACTTTTATATATGTTTCTGTAGTGTCCTGTCCATCATCTAATCCAAAGAAAACACTTTATTGTACTGTAATAATTTATTTACTTATTTACTTGCTCTACTTGACAGTAATTGTCTTGGAAGCGGACAATATGTCTTTTTTGCATTTTTATATCAATTTCAAGAGTTTGGCTTATAACATCTGGAAACCTGAGAAACGGTTTTTAGATGAATGAAGTTTTGATTTTAGAGAGCTATCACTTGTTTTGTTCTGTGATTCCACTGACATTGTACAGTTTCTGTCCATGAGGCTAGATCAGATAGAGAGGGTTGCTATAGGACGAAATGAAGGAAGACTCTCAGTAGCCATATTGAACTGGAAGCACTGTAACCCAGAAGATGTGCTATGGATACACAAAGCCATAATCAAAAAGAAAGACTGAGAACAACAGCAAGAAAAGACAAAAGCAAGCAACCAACTAACAAAAATAACAAAAAATCCATAGGCTTTTCTGCTCCATCCATAAGTTTGAAACCAAGAGCTATAGGAATCAAAATTTAAACTGAAGGACTGAAGCAATGTATTCGATCATATTTGAGATAGGAGAGAATGAAAATGATACAAAGTAGTTAATACTTGTTGAGCACTCAAGATTTGAATGTCCATAAACACAGAAATATCCCTGCCTTTTAGGGAAAGCTTCAGGAGAGACTCTCTTAGAATATACATAATTAGCCTGGCTGTGCCTACCACTAACCAAAGCCAAAGAATAGTAAATAATCATGGCTTCTCCCAGCACATTCAGCGGATGAGATCTATCTTTCTTTGTTCTTTACAAAGAAAATGAGGTTTGAGGGGAACTTTGAGAATATAAAATGACTCCAAGTAAAGAAAATATCAGTTAAAGAGAGAGTTGTTTTTAGTAATTAAACATAGTTTATTTAAAACACACATTAATTAAGTTATAAACAACACTAGAAAAAAAAAATTCTTCTGGACTTTCAGCTATACACATTAAACCTTTTCATTCTTAATACCAGCATCTCATTTTCTTTCTTATTTTCCATCTTTTTGTTTCTCTATAATTCAGTGCACCTATTGACCTAATTTTCAGTTTACTAGTTCTCCCTTCTGTCTGCTGTTACACACATCCATTGGGATTTTTATTTCAATCAAAGTATTTCTCAGTTCTAGAACGTGCATTTAGTTGTTTAGCATAGATTCCAGTTTACTAAAGAAAATCTCAAACTAGTCATTTATTTCCTTAAAGATAGTCAACAGGTATCTTAAAATCAATGAATCTAGGTATATTTGGGGACCTAAGACCAGACTGTCTCTCCAGTGCAGATGTATGTTTGCTTTCTGGCAGGCATCTTAGGGCTCTTGCAATACAAAATCAGTCTAATCAGTCTAATGTACAGCTTAAATTACAAATTTAAAAGATTTAACTCTCAGCCTCAGTTCCTGAAAAGCTGACTCATTTCTGGTTCACTGTCACCTCCAGAGTATAACTTTCCGGGGGTTAAAATTACAATTAAAATTGTAATCTTATGGATATGCCTGTGGGGTGGGGTGGGGAGAGGAAATAGCAAGACAGTCATAGGGGAGTGGAAGTTATTAGGCCTTTCTTTGGCAATTCCTCCTAACCTTTGTTAATATTGAAAACTGTGCTCAGGATCTCTGTTTTTCAGTTACCTCTTTGAAAATTTGCTGATGTATATAGTGTAAAAATGCCACCCAAATCAGAACTCATCCCTCTGGGTTTCTGTCTTCTTCTGGATCCTGTTTGGTATTTCTTCATTGGCCTGTAAAGCTTTCCAGAGTTGTCAGTGAGATTTTTAATTATTGGTCTGTTCTTTAAGTTTCCTCAGAATTACATAATTTGTTATAAACAGAAGTCCTGAATTACATTTAGAAGCTAAACATTAGAGAACAGATTGAAGAATTGTAAAGCTTATTTACAATTACAATGGCATTATCTTTGGGATATCATAAATGTTTAGATAAAACTGGACCAAAAACTATATGAAAGTATACTAATTTTCACTTGTGTCATAAATTTTTTAAACATCAAAAGATTTCACAGAGCCCATAAGAAAGGTAGCTTGGAGCAGGATGAATGGATAAGGCTCCCTTGATTCAATAAGAATAGCACTTCTTTTACATGTTCATACACATAAAAGTTCCTTTGAAGAAAGGGTTCTTCTGCTTAAAAATATGAAAATCAGTGATGTTTGCAGAGGTGTTAAAAATTTCTAAGTTGCATAATGATAGGAAAATGTTTGTCTATTTCATCAATGTTATTCTAATATCTACCATTGTACCTGGCATGTTATAGGTTCTCAAACAGTATTTATTGTGTAAATAAATAAATTACTCATGAAATTTGAAACACATATTGTGGTATCCACAAAAATAATTGTTGAAATAATTTGTGATATTTAATTAATGTTTAATTTTTTATTTAAATTATAAAACTCATATTTTATAGATTTTAATGATCTATAACTTACCATAAAATTCAGCTCCTTAAAATGCACAATTCAAAGATTTTTAGTGTATCACCATATCGTTTTTATGTTTTTCTAAACTTTAATTTCAGTATAGTTAACATAGGGTGTTATATTAGCTTCAAGTGTACAATACAGTGATCGAACACTTCCATCCAATACCCAGTGTTCATCAGGACAGGTGAACTCCTTAATCCCCATTGCCTATTTAACCCATACCCTTACCCAACTCCCCTCTGGTAACCATCAGAGTGCTGTCTATAGTTAAATCTTGGTTATTTATGGCTTTTAGCCATCACCATATGGTTTTATGGTTTTTATGGTTTTTAAGCATCACCATAATCTAATTTTAGAACATTTAATCATGCCAAAAACAGGTCTTGTACCTCTTCGCAGTCACTCCTTGTTCCCTCTCATCTGTACCCACTTAACTCCCTCAACCCTAGCCAACCACGAACCTATTTTTTGGTACTTAGATTTCCTTATTTGTGTGTTTGATACAAATAGAATCATATAATATGTGGTCTTGAGATTGGCTTCTTTCATATTGCAGCATGTATTACTTCATTCCTTTTTTATTGCTAAATATTTCCCCATTAGGTGGATATGCTACATTTTGCTTATTTATCAGTTGATGGACATTTGAGAAATCATGTTAAAACTACAATTAGATACTTCTTCAGACCCTTCAGAATAGCTATTAAAAAAAAAAGGCAGTAAGTTTTGGTGAAGATGTGGAGAAATTAGAACTCTCATATGTTGCTAGTGGGGATATGAAATGGTGTAAGCACTTTGGGAAACAGCTTGGTAATTTCTCAAAATATTAAAAGTAGAGTTAACATATTACTTAACAAATTTAATCCTAGGTATCTACTCAATAGAAATAAAAATGTCAATGCAAAACTTGTGCAAAAATGTTCATTGCAGCATTATTTATGAGAGGCAAAAGAGTTGAAACAAATTATTTTTGTCTTTTAATCTGCATGATTAAATTTTCATACTTTTTTCAGATCTGTATTTTTTTAGCTGGTATAGTTACTATGAATTTTTTTTTCAAAGTTTTCTACCCTAAAGTGATATTTGGCTGCTAATTAACCTAATGTGGCATGTAGCAGTGTTGGCTTTTTTTTTTTTTTTTTTTTAACTTCCCAATCTAAATCAGCTAGTACACATCACCTTCATTCATTTTTTGGCCAATCACAAGTTTTTGCTGAGTATCTACTATGCATTAAGAACTGTAGCAGTTACATAAGATTCAAAATAAATCTAAGAATCTATTAGGTCATCTACTAGAATGATAGGTATATGGGAATCACTTAATGAAATTTATTGAATTCATAAATGAATACATAAGCAGCGCATGTATCAAAGGGCTAAAAGATTTACAAAGGCAACTATAAGTATTACACAAAGGAATACACAGAGTGCTATATAGCAACAGACATTTTAATCATGCTCTCTTTTCTAAGACTCATGGTATCAGTGAATAGGCTATTTCATAGTTTGAGATTCTTTTCCAGTTTCACTATGATTCATAACTAACTTTTTTCTTATTTTTCATGTTTTACTTCTTAGCTTACTATCTTACATAAATGCTCATATGGTAAAATCAAATTTGAAGGGTGATAATCAACTATTTAATCATAACAGAAGTATTTGTGCCTATAACTGATGCTATTTTTCTTAAATTGACCACATTTCTTTTTTAGAACACTATCAATGGGTTATTTCCCTGTTATTTATCCTTTCTGATCTTCTTTTTATTTCAGTGTAAACAATAGGACTGAATTTTTTCCACATATATGACATATATTTTACAATATGATATTTCAAAACTGCAGTTGGCTGAGAGCTTAATTCAAAATGCAGTTCATTTACAAGGGCCACATTAGTGGGATAAACTGCATACTTTAACTTAGATTTTTAAAAATCGTAATTAAAGATAAGGCATATATTTACAAATAAGGTCTCATTTAAATATTTAACCTATAATGTATTGCATAGAAGATAATCTGCTTATTAAAAATAATTTTGCTGACATTGTAAAATTTTGCATTATAAACCTAATAACAATAATTAATAGTGTTGCTGTTGTTCCAAGCATTGTGCTATGTACCATTATACATTAGTGGATCATATCATTTCATCCTAACAACCCTATGTGGTGTTATTAGTTTTATTCTACCAATGAAGAAATCGAAGCTTAAAGGAATTATATTTTTTCAAGGTCCAACAATTAATGAGTGGCAGAGCCAAAGGCTGATGGTTTGAATTGCATAATTATGTTGGAATAGATTTGATTTTTTTGTTGAAGTAGTTACAGAATAGATTCTTTTCCTATGCATATATTTCCTTGATTATGCTATTATCAACATCAAATAAATTAATCTTATTTGAGTGCTTGAAGGCAGGGCCTACAACTTTTCGCTTGTTTTTAGTCTCAAATTCCAGCACAGTGTGGACATACTTTTTCCTCATAACTATTTGATGAATACCTTTTAGATACAAATCTTTAAATATCTTTTTAATATGGGAATTTACAACCAATCATAAATATCTCCTTTGAAAAAGGGCCCATAATTACTTGGAAAATAAGGAAAGATCATGAGGGCTTGTTTCCCATTATTTGTTCTTATAAATTCACCTATTGTTGAATGGATTCTTGATAATTAATTTTATTTGAGATGAAAGGGTAAAATGAGGAAGTGGCTTATGAGAAAACTGTTCTTACCACTGTAATCCAGTGCTTCCCAGATATCACATTTTATTACTTCAGATCTTCTAAAGCCTAGATTTATTTTCCAGATTCATAAAAAATTAAGTTGCTTTTGATAGGATCCTTCAGTGTAGGTACTAAAGGTTTTAATTAGCATGGAAATTACTTTAGAAATTAAATTGTAACAATGAACCAAAGGTCTTTAAAATTAACTGGAAGCAAGTGTTTATTGCTTTTAGAGACCTTTACATCACAGCAAATGCATAGTAACTAATTGGCTATCTTAAAACTGTAATTACTGTTTTCTGCTGAAATCATCTTCATTAAAATAATCTTCAAAGCGAGGAAAAATAACCATGGTATCCAGTATTTTCCTTTCTAGTATTTTTTATACTACAAGATAATAGAAGCAATCAAACATTACCCTTCTCCTTTTTCTTTCTTCATCTGATCTCTAGGGTAAATTTGATATTTAACATTTCCTTGCATGTCTTTATGCTATTTCTACATCAGATTTTTTTTTTTTTTCAAGAAATTGTAATGGGGCACCTGGGTGGCTCAATGGGTTAATAAGCATGTGACTCCTGATTTTGATCAGGTCATGATCTCAGTATTGAGCCCCTTGTCCATCAGCTCTGTGCTCAGTGGGGAGTCTACTGGAGATTCTTGCTCTCCCTCTGCTCTCCCCCTACCCCCTCCCACTCATGCTCTGTCTCTAAAACAGGTAAATAAATCTTTAAAAAAAAAAAAATGTAGTTTTCAGAATACTTATCATTCCCAAGTGTAATTTCACATTCAACATCATGTTTTTGGAATTTATCTATTCTGACAAGCTTTGTATATCACTTAAATTCTGTATATGATTTACTGTAAAACGTATACTTTATTAATCCATTTTCCTATTATACTAAATTATTTACAACTTTTGTTTCAACAAACAGTGTTCTTATGATCACATTTGTGTATGTTGGTTTGGGCAGGTGAATGAGAATTTCTCTAGGGTCTTTAAGTAGGTATAGTGGTTCATCTTCATTCAGTATTATCAACCTCCAGTTTCCTACCCAAATAATTTGTACAAATTCTGAATTCCACTAGTATCATCTAAGCATATCTCAAATACTTAGATTTATTTTACATTTCAAAGATTGCTAAAGATTTGAAGTATGTGAAATGATTTCTCAAGGTTTTGATTTGCATTTTCCTAATTATTTAATGAAGCTAAGCATCTTTTCATATAAAACTGTCTCTTGGGTGAATCATTTGTTCATTTCCTTTATTCATTAATATCTGTGTTTGCTTTTTCTTTTTTTCTTTTTTATTTTTGCTTGTATTAATATGTGGCAAAATAGTCTGTTCCATTCCAAGGCTCATAATTTTACTTTCCTTATGGTGACTCTTTTGTAAAGAAATTTTAAAATTATTGTGTTTAAATTAATCCATTCTCACCTCAATAAATTGTGTTTTTCTCTATATTTTTATTGGGGACATAAGGTAGTCTTCTATATTTCTTGTCAGTTTCAAATAATTGATCTTTATATTTAAGTCTGTTTGTTTCCATTTGTATAGGGCGTATATCTATTTTTTTTTTCCATAAAAAGACTTGATTATACCACTATCATATTTAAATAATCCAGTCTTTCTCCACGGATTTGAAAGGACTCTCTTTGGGACATTATTGGTTCATGGTTTGTAATAGATTTTATTGGAAAATATTTGGGACAGTCATGTTGTTTTAGTCTTCCCACACAACTCTTCTGTCTCAATTTCATAAGAGGAAAAGAATCTTTAATCTTTTCTTTCTTAAAAGTTCTCCCTCAAAGTCATTTTCTTTTCTTATTTTACTCACCAGGACATCTTTAATAATGTGCAAAACAGCAGTGATAGAAGCCATGTATACCTTTTAATTATTTTGATGTGAAAGCTTATAAAGTGTCATCATTAAGTATTATAACTAATCTACTTTAAAAAAAAACTTATTGTAGTAAGAACATTTCGCATAAGACCTACCCCATTAATAGTTTTTTAAGTACATTATAGCTGACAATAGCTACAATGTTGTTCAGCAGATCTCTAGGGTTTATTTATCTTGCTTAAACTGAAACTATGACCTCATTTGGTGGAAACTACCATTCCACTCTTTTTTTTTTTTTTTGACTATTTTAATAACTTTATATCCAGTGAAATCATGCAGTATTTGTTGTTCTGTGGACTCATTTATTTTGATGTCCTCAATGATGTCATGTATTGCAGAATTTCTTTTGGGGGGCTGAATAATGTTCTGTTGTATGTATAAATGGATGTATATATGTATATGTGTATATACCACATTTTCTTTATCCATTCATCTGTTGATGAGCATTTAGGTTGTTTCCACATCTTGGCTATTGTGAATAGTGCATCAATGAACATAGGTGTGCAAATATATCTTTGAGATCTGGATTTCAACTCTTTTGGACAAATAATCAGAAGTGGGATTGCTGGAGTATATGATAGTTCAATTTTTAATTTTTTAAGGACTCCCCATAGTGTTTTTCATAGTGGCTGCACCATTTTACATTCCCACCAATAGCATTTGAGGGTTCCAGTTTCTCCACATTCTAACCAACACTTGGGGTCTGTTGTTGTTGTCGTCGTTGTTGTCGTTGTTGTTGTTAGCCATCCTGACAAATGTAAGGTGATATCTCATTGTGGTTTTGATTTGCATTCCTAATGATTAGTGAAATTGAGCATTTTTTGATATATCTTTTGGCCATTTGTATGTCTTCTTTGGAAAAAAAATCTATTTAAGGCTTTAGCTCATTTTTTAATCAGCTTATTAAATTTTTTGTGCTACATGAGTTGTAGGAGTTCTTTATATTTTGGAGATTAACCTCTTACTAGATATTTCTGATAATCTGGCAGGTTAAGCAATTCTCTTTCATTCTTAGTATCCTGAGAGATTTTTTTTTCCCCCCTAGAATTTAAGCTCCAAGATAGCAGGGAGATTTTCTTTTATTTTACCATATCTAGTGCCTAAAGTTGTGACTTCCTGATATAAAGATGACCTATACTATATAGATGTTGATTTATTAATTAAATATCCTTTAAATTGCATTTAATGTTTTTCCCATCTTAAAATAATCATATATTTTTCTTCTTTCATCTGTTAAAGTGGTCTTTTAAGGAATTTCCTTTTTTCAATTATTGAATCATCTTCAATATGAATTACTAAAATATATTACTGTGTGTGTGTTAGTATTTTATTTAGCATTTTTTTTTTTGCATTGCATTTGATTAGATTGGTTTGTTTCATTTTCTTTTAGTGTCCATATTGGGTTTTGGTTATAAAAATTTGTATTAGCCCAAAAGAAAAAGTTGAATAGGTTTTCATCTTTCCTATTTAAAAAAGGATTTGTATAAGATTAGAATTATCTCTTCTCTAGGTTTAGCAGGGACCATTATTAATATGCAGTCTCTCCCTTTTCCTCAGCAATATAATTTTACCTGGGTATATGACCACTCAGGGTAAAGACAGCATTTCCTAATCTCTCCTGCAGCTAGTTCTGGCCATGTGCCTGAAGTCTGGCTATGGGATATAAGCAGAAGTAGCCTTTTCTGGCATATTTCCTTTAATATTGACTGAAGACTTTACTCCCCTGCCCTTTCTCTCATTATGCTTCTTTGAGCGTGGTTGTGATGGCTACAACTGCATCTTGATATGTGAAGAAGATTGCCATATCCTTATAGATGGATTAGTAGGAAGCTGTAAGGCATTATGGGTCCTTAATGACTGAATATTGCCATAGCAAGCCTGAACTGCTTACAGTTGGAATTTTATGTCAGTCTTTATCTTGCTTAAGGTTCTGTACTTAGGGAGTTGGTTCCATGCTACCAAGTATAATAACCTAACTAACCTGGAAATGAGGGACAAACCTCATGACAAAACCTGAAACAGATATGCACATACATACATACACGTAAAAAACTGGTGTTGTCTCAGTAGTTACATGTTAGGTATCAAAAATTCAGTATGGAAGGCTAGAAAGTCAATGATTCTTATTAAGCTAAAGTAAAAGATTTGGTAAATTTGACTCATGCTATCAGAAGCAAATTTGAAGCCAACAAGTTTTTTTTTTTTTAATGGGAAATATAAAAGAAAATATTCAGAATATTGGTATATGTTGTTTGCTTCTTTATAGTTTTAGCAAAGCTCCCCCAAAGAGACAAATTTACATGAGAAATAACTAGTGTGCAAAACAAGCAACCATGAAAGGGAATACATCTCTTCTTACAATGACAATGTCTGCCTGAGTTCTGAAAACTAAGATAATTGAGAACACTATAATTTACAGTCTTAAAGTGTTTGAAGATCCAACAGCTTATGATTCTCTCAATTAGTTATAAGAAATATCTTTGTAGCAGCAGCATTAACAGGATATTAAAAAGATGTAGTGCCATACAAAAGGTTAAGAGATGGCTGGCAGATTCAGGAGTAAGAATATAGGTTTCCAGGAAAGCCAATAGTTCCATTTAGACTCTAAGTAGACTCCATTAAATTGAGTAAGATAGGCACAGTTTAGATGCTTAAAACCAATGTCCAGTCAATGTCATTCCCCATGATTCATAGGCAAGAAGCAAATAAACTCAAAACCAGTTTGCTGTTGAGAAGTCTATACTACTAAAGAAAGTACACATCCATTCTGCAAAACCCTTTGTGCCTCCTAAAAACTTCTGGGCCCTCAGATTATACTAGCTTATGTAGGGTTCACAGACTTTATGATCCCCAGAATAGGCCTTGTGTATATAACCGAAGAGGATGATCCACAAGGCTATTAGATGGACTAATGTTGAAAATCAGTCTAGCCATTTTGCTCCCAATTATGCCTTGACACAAAGTCAACTAGTCCTCTGCTATGGAATAAGGAACTATAATAATTAAGAGGTGCTTGTAGCAGAGAAGTGCCAAGATGTGAAACTCAAAGCACCGTCTTGACCAGAAATCATCCTCAATTCTGCTGCTGTTTACCAGAGGCTTCTCCATTTTTCCTGTACTTCATCATCTGGGGGGGAAAAAAAAAGTGTTTCTATAATTCAGTATTTAACTGAGGCTTATATTTGTAGCAAGGATGATCCATAGCTTAGGCATTTTAATCAAAACATGCTCTGAACTATATGAAAAGTTTTAAGACCTCTGTGGCTTAGAGGATGTTCAGGAAGAATAAGATCATTCATTCATTCATATATAAATGGTAGTTGAATTTTAAATGACCAAATATGGATACTATTTACCCATCAGTATATATAAATATGATCATCATTAACATGATAGAGAAAGGTGACTGAAAAGGAATATTGTTGAAAAACAAATTATACCTTGAAGAAGATAATACAAGAAAAGCAGAGGGTTGAATAAAAATGCATATAAATATTAAAGTAGCCAGAAAGATTTATGCCTTGTAGTTTTATAAGAAACTGTTGCAAGAAGGAGATGTTTATTTATATGTTCAGCATGACACATAGCACAGGACACATTCTAGACAGAGTTAAAACTTTGAACAAAAATGCAGAGTTATGAGTTTTTAAAGATCCAGTCTTGGTATATTTCCTTCATAATGAAAATATATCTTAGTTACATATGAAGTTGAGTTTTTTAAAAAAGTGTCTCCAAGTATAAGAGTAGTAAAAAGGCATGTAAGTCTGGAAGGCTGTTGAGTTCTTAATGAGTTTGGGAGAAAATAATCATCATAATTTAAGCCTTCGTGAAAATATGACCTTGTTAAGTTTTTCCATGTCTACATTTACTCATTTATTCTGACAAGAAATATATCTCTTGATCAGAAGAGACTTATTTACTCACAGATCATCTTTGCATTACTGGTTTCCCTTGACACAATTCTCCACTGGGTGATATGATGTAGGCCAGATGTACTTGTGATAGTGAAGCTTGCACCACAGAAGATGAAATTATAAGACTTGGAGGTTAAATAGAACAGCTGTCAGATCTGCTATTCTTTTACCATAGAGAAACAAAAAGACTTTATTCTCTAAGGTAAACACATCTCTAGGGAGGGATGGGAAAGTTCTTTATCCTAGAATATAAACAAATGACTCTGAGAGAGATAAGATTGCATGTGGGTCTCTTATGTTAGTATATAAGCAAAAGTCATATCTGACATTCAGTAATAAAGCCTGGACCTTGCAGAAATTTGAAAAAATTTATGGCCAACAGAACTCATTCATTTACAGTTTCATGAAGCCTGATAAATTCTGTTTAAATACAAATGAACATTTAACTGTGAAAAGAGAAATGAAATTAATTTGAACCAGGAATAAATGAAGATAGGATTAATAATGTTAGAGATGGAGACATTATTGAAACATAAGTATGAGACTCTTAACTATAGGAAACAAAATGAGGGTTGCTGGAGGGGAAGTGGGTTGGGGCGATGGGGAGGGCATTAAGGAGGGCACATGATGTAATGAGCACTGGGTGTTATATGCAACTGATGATTAACTGAACTCTACATCTGAAACTAAAGATATGCTCTATGTTAACTAATTAAGTTTAAATAAAATAAGATAAAAAAAGAAACCTAAATACAGTAGAAGAGAAGACTCTTTAGCATATTCACATGTAAAGTACTCTCTAGGATAATGTCTTAGCTAAGGTCAAATACTAAGTGAGAAAGAATTCCTCTTACTTAGGAATTGAGGGACAGTTGTATTACTTTGTTACATTGGAAAACAAAGTCCGCTGATAATGAGTAGAGGAATTGTTGAGTATTGTTTTGTTATTACTGAAACTAATTGAGTCTAGTTATAACTGAAAAAGATGTTTATTTGCAGTTACCTAACAGCGCAAGTTAGACTATTATTTGTGTTTGAATTAATTTTTGTTGTCAGGTAGATTGAATTCAGTTTAATTAAGTTAGCAAGGTGAAAAGAATATATCCATCCTCTGAGATGTGTATGCTAATCTATTTCCCTATACTATAAACATCTTGAGTGATAAGATAATCTACTTATATGATCAGTACAAGTTCACTAAAGGAAACAGAAATCACTCTAGGTATTTAGAGTAAGAAGAAATTTTATAGATAATTGGATACTAACAAAGTTTTTCAATTATCTGTGAGAGCAGCCAAAACTGAGTCTCCAGGATGAGTCCTGGAAAATGAGAACAACAGACTGTCTTAAGAATTTACTACCTGTGACACTGTGACACAAGTCATGAGGTCAAGAACATGTACCTTTAGCTGCTATTTCAAAGCTAGAATCAAAAATCTTTTCTTCTGTTGCTATTGTAATTGCCTCTAAGCATCCAATAGAAAAACTTCTCCATCAGTTTGCTTACAGAAGAAAAGAAGCTGAAAAAGTGCAGAAAGTAGTTTGTTTCATTTTTTATTCCAAATCTCATGAGAGTTCATCTAACAGGTACACATTGATTTTCATCTAGAATGCTAGTTATAGAGAGTGTAGCATTCAGTTTTTAATAGCTTTTGTCCTATGTGAAGACACTTTAGAAAATTATTGAATAAGAGATCTGCAAAATGTAATTACCCACTAGAATGTAAATGCCATAAGGACAGAAATGCCTATTTTGCTCATTCTGTATCTTCATCCTTAAGAACAGTAATTCATAGTAGACAATAAGTGTTGAATTAGTGCCTATTTTCTTGAATAACCAATGTCTAGTAAATTACATGGTACACACTAAATATTTAGTATTGTTACTTTTTTTTTTTAAAGATTTTATTTGTCAGAGAGAGAAAGAGCGAGAGAGTGTGAGTGAGCATAAGCAGCGGGAGCAGCAGGGAGAGGGAGAAACAGTCTCCTTGCTTGGCAAGGACTCTATCCCAGGAAGCCTGGGATCATGACCACAGCCGAAAGCAGAGGCTTAACCGACTGAGCCACCCAGGCATCCCTAGTATTGTTACTTTTTACCAAATTTTTACTTTCTCATAATACATAGCAAATACACACACACACACACAACACATACGTAAAATTTTAAAACTAATTTGAGACTATCATTCTGTTATCAATGTTAATGTATTCATTATTTGATCATTTAATATCCATGATGCCTCAAAACCAGTTTCTCATATCCTTTATGTTCCTAGTCCCTTTATCAAATTCTTTCCCTTCCATTGATACAATGTCCCTCAAACCTTTAATATGACCTTTCCACTGCTAAATTCTCTTTTAAGTGTTCATCCCCCTTCTAAATTCTTCAGATATCTCATAACCTACTACTCCTTGTACCTACCGTTTTAAACACCCTCGTCATGATACATTTTTGCTTTATACCACCTCATTATCTCAACTCTCCAGTAAGGCTCCTATATATGCAGCCTATCACTGAATCTTGACATTTCATTAAAGTGATACTGATCAGCTAGCCTATGCTCTAGAAACTGGTACCATGTGGTTGTAGCCTCCCATTGTCCTACTATTAGGAGTTGACACTGCATTAAGGGAAGACTTCATAATCCAAAGTCTACTTTTCTGTTAAATATGATTTGCAATATACGGTGTAGTGTGGCTTCTTTCATCTTATATCTTCAGTGTGGTAATTTTAGACTAAAAGTTCTTTGCTATTTTGGAGTGGTTCTTCAGATACCCAAGTGCTCCAGAAAGTTCAAAAGAAGCAACAAAGCCATATTTCCATTTTCTGATCCTAGGAAGCCATCTATATGCTATTAAATTAAATTTTGAAATGCAAATTCTCTAGCAGGAATTTTATTAGGGAGTGTGCCTTTGGGAGAATAAGTGTGTAATAGAAAAAAGGAAGCAGATCTGGGCAGATGAAGCTGGGCTGCAATATAGTCTAGGTAAAGAACTCACACAATCCCATGGGGAATTCTGATAACAAAATAATCTTGCTGCATTGTTCTGCTTTACAGAGAGGGGCAAATATATATCCATTTTACAGCCTTAATTTGCTTTGATATAGTTTTCTGTAACCCGATACTGCATCTTTGTTAATTGATGCATCCAGTTGAGTTGCTTTTCTGACTTTTCCTTTTTTGTTTTTCCAGTTTTCATATTTAAGACTATGTAATGGATACTCTTACATGCCACCTAAATCTCTATTCAGAACTGAAAGACTTAATTCCCCAGTTGCTGAGACTGTCAGCAGGCAACTCTCAGTTTTAAGTCCTTTTTATAAATTGCTTTTGGGGTGCCTGGATGGCTCAGTGGGTTAAGCAGCTACCTTCAGCTCAGGTCATCATCCTGTTGTCCTGGGATTGAGGCCCCACCCCCCCGTGGGAGTCTGCTTCTCCCTCTCCCTCTGCCCCTCCTCCCACTAGTGCTCTCTCTCTCTCTCTCTCTCTCGCTCTATCAAATAAATAAATAAAATCTTAATAAATAAATAAATTGCTTTTAATTAGAAAGAGTTGTCTCACGCACCTTCCCTGGATGTGCTATCTCTAATGACTGTTTAGTGAGAGAATCTGAAGACTTAACTTCTTTGTTCTAATATAGGACACCTCTGAAGAGCCATCCAGTTTCAGAGCTCCCTGTGGAGTCATCTGAGATCACTGTGAAACTAAATCACAACACTATTTCTCTTTTTTTCCCCAACCTCCCCTCCCCATCTTCGACAGATGTTTATCCCAAAATAAGTATCTTCCTAATAAATGTCCTGCATAATAATCTCTGTCTCTGAGTTTGTTTTCCAGGAAATTCAACCTACAAAAGATCAAATGTTTTCAGATTTGAGAAGCTCCTATAATTTGCATATAGTGCTAAATAGAAGTAGTAAATAATTATGTGAAACAGGATTGTAGCACTAAAAATAGAATTTCAAAACAAAACACTGTGATGAAATACTAAACAAGATCATGTAGACTAAAATCACCATAGAAATTCAGAGGAGGAGAAAAATTATTGAAGGCTGTCATATTCAGAGAAATTTTTATGGAAGAGAAATATTGAGCCCAGCCTTGATAAGTGGACAGGATTTTGATAGATGAAAGGAAGGAAGAGAATTCCAGGCAAGGTGTACATTGCTGAAATGAACAGTGAGGCTGGTGAATTTCTGGTATTCATTATCCATCAATCTGAGAGTGACTTGGTGGTGCTTGGAAAGGTGGCAATCAAATAGCTCTTATTCAGTTGTTTTAAAGTATACTTTTATGATTTTTTTCCCTGAAAAGCCCTTAAGTTGATTGTGTCTGTTATCACAGTTTCTATGAAATCTTTAGATTTAATGAGCTTATTACTGGTTTAAGTAAGCTGCCACTGGAGAGCTGTCACCTAAAATAATCTCACATGTTCTCATTTGGAGAACTCTCCCAGGAAATAGATGATCAAGGAAATGATTACCCTTAAAATAAAAGTGTTTAGTGAAATTCTAAAGAGAGTGTGTCCATACTCAGACTAGACTATGTCTTGAGCATAGCTAAATATATTCGGATTGACATTAAAACATGGGTAACATGCAGAATCGGTTTTGACATACTCTTTATATATCAAGATCCAGTATCTTAGATAGTTTACATTTCCAAATGAAAATTAGTGAAGCTATGTCCTATCTCCAGGTACAGAAAAGGGGATCTAATGGGGCAATTCAATATTTGACATTTTTATTTTTACTTTTTCTTCTTCCACTGGTCATTTCAAGATTTTTAAAACAATAGTCACTATTGTTAGCCTCTGTTTATTTTAGGACAAATATAAAAAACAGAGAAACTTTTAATCAGTAATAGTGGCTCACTATGGTTGACATTCTTGAAAAGGACTTAGAAAAACAGAGGCTGCTGTGACATAGATAAGACTTTTTTATATGATGCTTTAAGATCCAATTCTTTTTTTTTTTTTAAGATTTTATTTATTTGAGAGAGAGAGAGAGAGAGAGCATGAGAGGGGGGAGGGTCAGAGGGAGCAGACTCCCCGCCAAGCAGGGAGCCCGATGTAGGACTCAATCCCGGGACTCTTCCTCTTTGTCAACTACATTGAAATAGGCTTTTGCCTTTTGTATCTGGTGTGTGAGTGAGTTAGGTTAGTATTAGATAATTTTATTCCATATTATCCAATTTATCTATCTAACTTAGAGACTATTTCAGAAACCCTGTATACCTTTGTCAAAACGCATAAATCTAATCCTTAGCTACTTTATACAGAAATTTTAATTCAACTGAAATCAATGCAATACAGTAAACAGTAATAAGTATTCACAGTGTGCATACTATTTGCACAGCATTCTCTAGATATCATGGAGGGCAAAAAGAAGTAAAAATAAATGGAACTTACATTAATTAGACATTCTAAAATCACTTACACAATTCCATAATCTAGGCTTTCTGAAATAGAAAAAAAAAAAAAACACTAAGTATGCATTGGTCTACTTCTATGAAAGCACATTGAAAATTGCCTTAAATGCATAATTATTTAAGACAAAAACCATCTTTTTTTTTTTAAGTAACCCTTAATAATGTGGGAGAAATGCATGTGGTAATAGAAACAACACTTAGTACAAACTCCAGTAGGCTATATTATTTACTATTTACATCAACACTGTGAGTTAAGTACTCTTATTATTTCTATTTTACAGGTGAAAAAACTCTAAGATACATGTTAAATAACTTTCTCAAGATGGTAGAGCTCATAAGTATCAGAACTGGGATTCAAACCTAGTTGCCCCAGCTCCTCATTCCATGCTGTTAACCTCTACTCTGTGTTGTCCTTTTAATGCCTCTGTATCAACATAACATAAATAAAGCTGCAATATTAAGGAAAGCCATAACTATTTTGTTAAATATGATTCTTTGGTATTGCACAAAATGCATTTAAATTAATTGATCAGCTAAATGTAGGTACTTCAAATTATTTTTGCAGAACAATTATTTAGTAGTCTGTATATATTATAAATTATCTGATAAGAGAATCAGGAGTCTATAAAATAATAAAAAATTTTTAAATGACTGATCCTTTTATAGTCTGTCTCAAGGGATTAAGTGACTTACCATAACCTATAAGCTATAGTTCTGGTTAGAAGAAGCATTGACAGTTACTAGGTTTCATATATCATAATCCAATGATTTTTTGTTTTCTGTAGTGTTCCTGTAGTATATCAAGCAATAGAAATTCAGAATCCTATTCACACATATGTACATAGGCATTTAATAATGTTTGTGGTGATGAAGAAATGATAAATTTAATGTTTCATGTGTTCTCTAATTTGTTTCTTGGAAGTCTGTCTCACTGTTGGAATTTTAAAGAAATTCTGAATACAAATTACTGTGACTGATGGCTTATTTTCCACTTGAATGGGTTATATTGATATGCTCAAGAAATGGGGCATCACTATGGAAATATGAGGAGAACAATTTTGATTATCTTGGCATAGTGGCCATTAATCTTTTATATTAACATAAATCAAGTAACTGTGTAGTTGGATATTATGTAACTTATTAGTACAGGAATACAGTGATTTCCAAACTATAAGAAAATTCCCAGAAATTAATATTAGATCATTATCACTTATGTATATGTTCAGAATAAAAACTTTCCTACAGTGTCCTAATATCAGCTTCACCTGGAGAAACATAAAGCATGTCTGAGTTTTCAAAATGAATTTAGATAGGTGTCCCTTTCAAAATTAGCTTATACAGACCCCCTCTGTAAAATATTGTATATTATTTGACAAACTTAGAGTTCTCTTACTCCTAATTAAAATTCCAAATATGAGTTGATTTTTTGAAACTATGTGTATTTTTTGATAAATCCATTTTTTATCTACAGTCAATCCATACATTCTGATTTATTTTGTAATACAGCACAATGCCACTTTTATTAGAATTAAACTTTTTTTTTTAATTTTCAAAGGCAAAAATTATGGCCTATCCTCAATTCTTTTAAATATCATTCCTGGTCTTGCATATAAGCTTTTTTCATCTTACCTTTCTAGTCATGCTCTAGAAAATGTCATCTGTCACATTCTCCACGTTGTCTGAAATAGCCAAGAGCTATTGTATTTATTCTTACAGTTTAACTGAGAAAGAAATGTTAGCCTACCTTTTAATTTAATAACAAAAATTCTTTCTTAAGCAAGTCAGAGAGATCCATATGCATATTTGAGTTTGGTAGATGAGCATTATTTTTGAAATTGCAGGTCATAAAAGCACTTTGGGTTAGTTTCATTTCTGACAATTGATAAAAAGGGATGGTAGAAAACAAGTACTGTGGGATTTTTTAAAGATGGTAACTGATGGCTCAAATTAAGCTTCATGTCAAAACATCCTTCAAGAAGATGATAGATGACACATAATCTGCAAGTTACTGCTCAGCAATCTCTGTTTCACAGCAAAGTTCAGTTCTCTTGGTGCCTTTCTTAAAAAGTTGGTCTTGGGTATATGAATAACATTTACAGATACCCCTAAACTAGATGGAATATAATTTCTTTCTTTTCTCTTAAATATTGCATATTCTTATAAGATCATTTCTGTTTCCTAGAACAACAGAATAATTGTAAAAAATATATTTTTTGAAATGTGTAACACTTTTACAACCTAATTTTTTTAATATTTTAATATTTCTAACATAATCTATACATTTGTACATGTACAGTACATTCAAGATTATTACATAGTAGCATCTGTTGTTAGCAATAAATATATATATATATATATATATTTTTTTTTAAGATTTTATTTATTTGACAGAGAGAGAGGGAGCACAAGCAGGGGCAGTGGCAGGCAGAGGGAGAGGGAGAAGCAGGCTCCCTGATACCAGGCTCCATCCCAGGACCCTGGGATCATGACCGGGGCCAAAGGCAGATGCTTACCTGACTGGGCCACCCAGGCGCCCCTATATTTTTTCTTTTTGAGAGATTTTTTTTTTTTTACTCTCAATTAAGATGGTAGTCTTCTAAAATGAAATTTAATTTTTTTATTAAATTTTCCTAAATATACTGACTTTACCATTTGTAAAATAGTGAAACATCACTTTCTCAAAATTACTATTGCTGAAAATTGTACTCCAAATTATTTCTAAACAAAGAAATACATTCTTAAATATAATGAGTATATTTTTTAGTTTTATTAGTTGTAGCTCATAAAATCTTGCCAACTTTAACATTTATATTTTCTAAATAGTTTTTTCTTCCAAGTTTTGATATATGAGTTGTTCACCTTGCTGTACTTTTTTTTTTTTTTTAAGATTTTATTTATTTATTTGAGAGAGAGAATGAGATAGAGCATGAGACGGGGGAGGGTCAGAGAGAGAAGCAGACTCCCTGCTGAGCAGGGAGCCCGATGTGGACTCGATCCCAGGACTCCAGGATCATGACCTGAGCCGAAGGCAGTCACTTAACCAACTGAGCCACCCAGGCACCCCAGCTTGCTGTACTTTCAAGATAGTTTTCCTTATCATTCTGAGTTCTTAAGAATCCCTTATATTTCATATGCATTTGTCACTGTGAGGTTATGAGTCTATGAAGAGCCTAGGAAGGCTCTTTGGACTTAAGTGTTCTAAAGCAGCTTGTGTGTGTGTTTGTTTTTTAATTCAAACTTCTGTTCATCTTTTTTTTTCTTAACCTCTCTTTGTATCTCAAAAGCAACTTACAATCATTGTTTCCAAAAATAAAAAATTACCTTGCATTTTTAGCTACAACTGTTTTTTCTCTTTCATAAATTAACCACTATGGCAAACATTTCTAGCCTTCACCAACAATCCATGTATCCATCTGTATTTCCCAGACTCCTTGCTTTGGGGCTGATCCCATAAGACTAAGGTTTGGCGCATTTGATTTGGATAGGCATAATTAATGTCACTCCCAGGTATGGCTCTTAAAAATCATTCCATGCAATCATCTTATCTGTACATCCCCTGCTAGAGAGATCTTGGAAGCCAACTTATTCCAGAAGACATAGCTGGAAGAAAAAATATTTGTTATTTAATTAGGAGTGAGGTTGTAGGGAGTAATTAAATCAGTATCAAGGACTGGAAAGATCATGGCACATGCTGTGTAGTGGCAACACATGGTAAAAGGGGCAAATGCATTCACTTGTGAGGCAAGACACATGCTGATTTTAGCTTTAGAGGAAATGTTTCAAAGACATGTTAGTAGTGTTTTACTTAGTGGCTACACTTGGCAAGCTTTATGAGATAGAAATGAACCAGTCAGCAAACAAAAATGCAAAAAAATAACATTACATAAATTCGGAATTTTGCAAATTTGGGAAACTTGACTGCGTTTTGGTAGACTTTTAAAAATATATTCAATGATAAAGGCCCAATAAAATTTTTCAGTTAGAAGAAGTGACAGAGTCAAAGAAGATAGTAACGTACACCCTTCCCATGTAAGACTCTTGGATTCAGGGTAGCCACAACAAGATGGGTGAGAAGCATGAGTATGTGAAAGAAAGGAATCAGATGGATTTGAGAACCATATCAAGAAGAAAAACTTTGAGAACAATTACTTGTGCAAGGAACTGACTAGAATTGAATAAATTAAAAGCCCATTAAAGAATTATATTACCAAAGAAACAATGAGCAGAGACTAAAAGATACCTTTAAAGCTTTGAGCTATGAACGAGTTTTCAGGCCACCAAAACCATGAGACAGAGATAAGCTTCAAAGTCAGACTAGCCAAGGAAAGCATGTTTTCTGGCATCATTTCACATGAGCCCAAGTAGGATAATGACCAAGGGAAAATTTCTGAGAGATTTGAGCCAAGGCCAACAGGAAAAACCTGATACGTTTCTGTAAGAGAGAAGAATCAGGATCTGCTCAAGAAAATTTCTCACTACAAGTCTGTTTTTTTGTTTGGTTTTGGTTTTAGATCACAATTTCCGGTGAAAAATTAAGGTTTAAATAATTTTTAAGCTTTTATTTGGTTTTATTGAATCAATATTCTATGTATCCCCACAACTCTATGAAAACTATAAAGGAGTAGCCATTAATTATTTTATGAAGAAAACACAAAATATTATTTCTCATCTTGGACAACTTTCAGGAAAAATGCACTAAACCTTGAGTATATGCCTCACCACAATCACATTTTTGAGAAATGGAGTCCTATTTTTTTTTAATGTATAAGCTAAGTTGTTATGTATATGAATATGAATTGAATACCTGTTTCTAATGACAACAGGGATGAAAAAATGAACTAAAAGTTATTAAAAAGGTTTTTGTCACAAGGCCAACCAGCCTTATTTTTTTTTTCCCAACCAATTTTGAGGTAGCATTTTATATTGGTGTAGTGAGAATGACACTATAACTTCTGGGAAGTGCAAGTAAAGATAGAAAAGAGTTCTCATTCAGGTTCACCCTGATTTTATGCTGCTTCCCCATGAAATGAGCTGTGCATACCAGTCTTTGTAGCACCCAGTATGATGACATGACTCAGAAGACATCCCTTGATACCCCAAGTTCATGTTAAAATTGGAAGTAAATCTGCCAGAACTGTATGGTAGATGCCTGTTTTCTTACAGATACAGTGCACTTTCACTATTACTGCACATGTGGGTAGGCATTTTTGAAGGCCTTGAGAATGCAATTAATGGTGAAAAATTGACATAACTTGATTCTTAAAGACCATCAAAAGTTGGCTTTCTTTATACAAATGTATGTCATGTGGGAGGAAATGAGATCTAAAGATATTCTAAATGAAACCTGTCACAATTTCCTCTGTGACTCGGGGAGTAGGAAAAGAAAGTAGATTCAGCACTGTAGAGCCATCTAGAGGACAATAGAAGAAGCAGAAGACACAATGTCCTCTATACTGCTTTGTCACAGATGGTATAGGTTTTGAGTTAACCTTATAAATCACATGACTTTTCTGGGAATGAATAGATATCCTTGAATGTTCCTTTGCTTGAATGTTCCTTTCCTTGAATGTTCCTAATCAGGATCCATTTATAATAAACTGCTAAGAAGCACATCTGTAGCATACTGGAAATAGTCACAGGGGAAGTGGTCATCTGAAACACTCTCTGGTATCACATAACAGTTTACTGAATATTCTGGAGACAAAATTCATGGGTATAGAATAATAATTTGTAGTAATTTGTGGGTAGAGAATACTTTTTGAAAAACTATTTCTTCACATAAATAAATATTAGTGTTTCTCTTCAGATAATTCCTATATCCAGGGATTAAGTTGGTTTCAAAGTTGGTAGAAGTGAAGAAATCGCCCTAACTTGCCTACTTTGCTTTAAAATTAGTTATTAAATCCAATAGTTATGAAGTTGCATCATTAAGTAATGATCCCAGTCATTCATTCAACAAATTGATTCATTGATTGATTTAATACCTATCATATACTAGGCATCATTCCAGGTGCTACAGAAACATAAATGAATAATATGGACAGAATTCTTGCCTTAAGTTGATGATGAAGTCAGACTAACATATAAGTTACATTAGTATTACGGAGAAAAATACAGCCGATGCATGAGCACAAATATGCTCTGCAGTGGGTTGTGGGAATGTGCCGTTTTATTTAGAGTTATCAAGGAAGCATTTGTGTTTAAGATAGTATGTGAGCAGAGACACAGATGATGTGAATGAGAGAGGCTGATGGATTATATATTTGGGGGAAGAGAGTTCTAGACAGAAGGAATAGCAAATATAAACACGTTCTTCTGAGGGAAGAACGTGTTTACAGAGGTCAAAGAACAGGAAGGTTAATACAAGTGGAGCAGAATGAATAAGGCAGGGTTGGGGGTGTTGGGTATGTGCCAGAAGGAAATAAAGTTGAAAAAATTGCAAATTTAAAGAGTATATAGCTCCTTATAGGCTGTGGTGAAAGCTTTGCTCATGATGGGAAACTACAGAAGCTATTTGAAGATGCAGCCAATACTATCTGATTTAGGTTTTAAAAGAATTTCTCTGGCTACTTTGTTTGAGAATATACTAGAGAAGAGTGGGGACAAGAACCTGGAAAACAGTTATGAAGCTATTAAATAATGTGGGCTAAGGATGGCCGTGGCTTGGACCAGGATTGTGACAGGGCAAATGGTGGTAAGACATCAGATTCTTGATGTGTTTTGACACAGAGTCATTATTTTCTTGGTAATATAAATATATACTATTTTAAAAATATTTTTTAGAATTATATTCCTTTATTTATAAACTAAAATGCATCACTCCACATTCTGTCTGAAATTATGGTTCAGAAAAATTAGGGAGGTTATGTCCTCTGTGGAAGGAAGAACGTGTAACATAGGAGCATAATCACTTCTCCAGGACCAGTGGTTCATTCAAGAAGAAATATACAAGTAGATGGAGGTAATGTGTTTGTGACCAGATGTCTTCACTCTGAAGTGTTGATGAATATATTTGCATTTCTCTATCTCAGTATATAGGAAGCTATTCCATTAAAACTATCTCATAATAGTTCACAATTGTTGGTCATTCATTTCTGGGTCATGTGTATATTATAACTTCTAAGTAGTATAATTATTTGATTCCACAGTTTTTCAGAAATACATTCCCAGTCAATCTAATTTAACATGAATTGTATCTGGGAGATTCATTAATTCATCATGCTTCCAAAACCTCACAAGGCTGTGGTACCATGAATTGCATAATCTAGGTTCCCTTGTATCTGTGTGTTCAGAATGTTGGAGATCAGTGATTGTGGGGGCAGTCTTGGACTCAGAACACACTGATACATTAGAAATCACAAGAGATTCATAGATCCTTTGCTTTTTTTACAGTCAGAACCAGGGAGTTGCCATATATAAGGGAACGTTTCTGATTCTTAAAAATTCCTAGAAAAATCTCAAGAGATGGACAGGACTCAGGACATTATAGTAGGCAGAACATGTAGTGATGTAGGCATTTATTTAGAAAGGGCCCATACCACTTGTTAATCATACAAATTCTGTGTTGCAGAGAAACAAAGCTTCAAGTAATACTCAAATCAAATGATCAGCTTGGCTACAGTAAGAATAAAGTTTGGTCTTCAGCTAAATGGTATTGGATTTAATATTAGAAGCTAGGCTTCTCACATGCTAATCAAATATATATAGCTATATCAGCACAGTCTCTGAAATTAGTCTCATTGGACAATATTGCTATAGCAAGATGATGACTCAGACTTATATCTAAGATATTAGCATTACCTCTACCAAGATGCATGAATTATGAGGTTAGGACAATTATTTATTGTGTGTATGAAGAGACGAGCGTTTCAAGAGAATTATCAAAACTTTTCTTCACCAAGATTAAGTGGTCGCTGTTGATTTGTTTTAGTCATATTCTGAACTGGTAGGAAGAAGGTGCTGCCTCTTATTAGATTGATTCATGGTCCCATGATGCAACTGTGGTACTTGTGATTATACATCTCAAAAAGACAGTGATGACTTCTGCCACTTTATCCCTCAAATAGTTTTCTTTAGTCATAACCAGTTATGCCATTCCCAGAATGTACCAAAAATTTTTATACTTTTAGGCCTTTAAACATATTGTTTTCACTCTTTAAGCATTCTTCCCAAATTACTCAACTACAGCCATTTTAAGGGAAGCCTTGCAACTCATGTTAAGACTAAAGATTTAAAACATCTCGCTCTCTCTGTGTCTCTTGTTAACAAACTCAACATTCTCTCTTTGTCTCATCATATACTTTGAGAAGACTTCAGTTATAATACATACCACACTCTACTACATTTTTGTCTGTCTCCAAATGATTATTGTTTCTTGAGAGAAGTATGTCTTGTTTATCTTTGTATACCCCGTACCTAAAGTTATTACTAGCAGTTTCTCAATTAATAATAGTTAAATTGGTTGAATGAGTTAATGAAAGGGTGAGAAAGTTTTTCTATAGCTGAGCCCTTGCCTTATAATTTAGTTCTAATAGTTGCATCACTGTCTTTTTTATTCCATATCCAAGTTTCTTCCTTGTAACTTGTTTTTTTTTTTTAAGATTTTATTTATTTATTAGACAGAGAGAGGCACAGACAGAGAGGGAACACAAGCAGGGGGAGTGGGAGAGGGAGAAGCAGGCTTCCCGCAGAGCAGGCGCCTCTTCCTTATAACTTGTTTAATATCCCTGTTTCTCCAACTCTGGAGCTCTACTTTATACCCTGATATACCTTGTGACTAAAGTTGTATTTTGCACTGTCAGTATCTATGAACAGATCATGTCTGCTTATATTTATGTAATTGCCTGAAACTACCTCCAGTGACATTTTATTTTTCTATTGGATGTCACTGACATGTAACCATACACGTGTTTGAATCTGTTCAGTGGGCCTTCAGTGGAAGTTATATTTTATCTTCATCCCTGAAAACTTATCCAGTGTCTCAGTTCTGATTTTTTTTTATCATTTATTATTTTCATCCCTTTATAAATCCAAGAGGTATATATAACCTACTGGGTTGTGAGAAGAATATGCAAGTAAATAATTTGGAGTATATCTACATATATTTGCAGAAATAAAAATCAAAATACCATACAACCAGGTTGTTGAGAAGTTGTAAAGTATGGAGTTATTTTGAAAGACACAGTTCTTTTTTGTCTCTGAGAAACAAACTGAGGGTTCTAGAGGGGAGAGGGTGGGGAGATGGGTTAGCCTGGTGATGGGTATTAAAGAGGGCATGTACTGAATGGAGCACTGGGTGTTATATGCAAACAATGAATCATGGAACACTACATCAAAAACTAATGATGTAATGTGTGGCGATTAACATAACATAATATAATAAAAAAAAGAATTGTTATTTTTATTCATGACATAGTTGATATGTTTGCACTAGCTTGTGAAAATCAGTCAGTGTTGGCTGAAGAGGTATCTCTTTTCTTGTTCAAATAGACAATGCTAGATATACATAAAAATGACATTATCTTTAAAATAAAATAATTAGAACATCTTATTTACACAGTTTACCAGGGGACCCTGAATTTTTTTATTATAGAATTTATAAAGTTCTGCTCATGAAATTTTGCTTCAACTATAAGAGTCACAGTATTTAAGAGAACAAGAGAATTCTTTTTTGAGATGTAAGGGAAAAATAAAAGTAGAAACTTTTTTTTAAAAGATTTTATTTATTTATTCATGAGAGACAGAGAGAGAGAGAGAGAGGCAGAGGGAGAAGCAGGCTCCCAAGGAGCAGGGAGCCCGATGCGGGACTCAATCCCAGGACCCGGGGATCATGACCTGAGCCGAAGGCAGACGTTTAACCATCTGAGCCACCCAGGCGCCCTAAAAGTAGAAACTTTTAAAACTTAACTCTATTGGATTATTATTATTTGTGCAGTACTATTACATTTTAATTTTGTTTAATATTTATTAATTAAACTTAAGTGACCAATAGAGTTTTATCATAGAATCATACATTTGGAAGGAGTTTTAGTGATCATGATCCTTTAGATACAAAAAAGTTTATTTGCCTTAATTTATAAAGGTTATATGCCAAAATACTCCATGTGAGAGTTTGGAACAACAACAAAAATGTACCCTCTTTGTGAAGGCTGAGATGTTAAATTCTCATAGACATCCACAGCTTATGAAGGAAGATAAATAGGAAATCTCTGAAGGACACATATTTTAATAATGGCTGGCTCAATTTTGCCAGGGTGGAGGGATCACAGCTTCGTTCTCCAGGATACTTACCTTTCCTGCCAGAGACATGTACACAAATGTACCTTAGAGATTTCTACAAAATCAGCATAAATCACCATGCTTCCGTTCTTGACTAAAACAATTAAATTAAACATAAGTTATATATTACAAGATCAAATCAATGTAAGTCTGTGATGATGGTGGTTGAGGGTATTCCTCTGGTTTAAGGATCTTATAAGAACTCTGCTAACCACTCTCTATTCTAAAGGTTTTCAAGCCCTGAACAAGTCCACAGTTAGCTAAGTATCCTTGATTCATTTTGTTAGGATTTTGGTTCATTAGATAATCCTGACCCTTTGGTTCCCATTTGGTTGCTGTCAAGTCTTCTTTCTACACTCAAATCAAAAAGCTCACTATCTCTGCATGGTATCCCTCCTTGCTTAGTTGTGAGTTGGGAAATTTGCCACTGGTGAACACCAGAGATAGTGTTAGTTACAAAGATGTATCTGGCATGGTTGCTTGAGGCCATGGAGTGTTCAAAAACAGAGTTATAAATAATAAAAGAGAAGAGAGATTGGAATGGGGTAAAGGTAGTTATGCAATAGTTGCAATTTGTCGTAGACACCAAAAGGACATTAGGAATTGAAGCAGGAGGTGAGTGCCAAGCCAGCCCAGGGAAGCACCTCATTAGTCTACAGATAGAAGATATCATAGCCAGGAAAAGTGGGCTTGCCTCTTCAAACCATGTTTAGTGTTTCTATTAGGATTTCTTCTTAAGAAGAGAAGTGTCTCTTTGTCCATGCACTGGAATGGCAAAGAACAGTATTCAGAAAAATAGTCAAATGACAGGCAAATGATCAGATGAATCATCTATTCTTGGAGGCTTGTACCTCTTTCACAAATATGAGTTGATGCATACGTATACTTTGGTTAAATAGTACCATCCACATCATGATGGGTATGTGGAAAACATCTGTAAAGGCATAGAAGTAGCAGTAGCTAAACCTGCATGAAATAGAATCTTGTAGAGGAGTTTACACTTAATTCTGAAAGATGTTTTGTTTTGCTATGTATTGTTTTTAAACAGGCAGAGATATCTCAGTATTATTCCAGGAAGTAAAAATAATGTGTTCAGGTATTATGTGGAAAAGCGTTGTATGAACAGGGAACAACAGGACTGTATCATGGAATCTATAGAATTGAATAGTTAAAGTTGAGATTTAAAGGACTACGTTCTAGTTCATAAAATAATTGCTCAGCTATACTACGGAGTTTAAATTGTATCTTGTAGGTGGTTGGAGCCAATGAGGGCATTGTAGTAAAAGACGTAGTATAAATGGACTAGAAATGCAGAAGATACAGGCAATAAGGCAAGAGAGGAAGCTATTTCAATGGTCTCAAAGAAAAGTGATAAAAATATACTAAGAGTCAGTTGTAGAGAAGAACTTAATTTTTACCCATGTTTAAAGAATCTACTTCTCCTTAGTTTTGGTTTTCTCATACATACAATATGTGTTTTGAATTCTGTGATTCTGAATATTTTTCTAGTAAATCAAATTGATTTCCCCTCCAATCTATTGAACAGATAAAAAGTTGTATTTTGGCTGAGGTGATAGAGTGAAAATCCAAAAATCGGTCTCCTTTTCCCAGAGCAGTCCTTGTGGCATCTCTGAAAGAACCTAATTCTCATAGATGCAGTTATAAAACACTGGATTAGATAGCTAAAATCCTTCCAGCTCTATTGTGTTATTATTCCCTGAGGATATGATTACTGCAGTGATTGATTTCTATTTTTATACAAGGTGAATATTCTCAGAAATAATGTCATTCACTAATTGTGAAGTGTGGTAACTTACATAAGTGGGTGGAAAAAACAATATACAGTTACTTCCTTTTTAAATTTCTGATTACACTTTTTTGTAATATGTCAGTTGAAATACATCAAGTTAAAACTACAACTGAGTTGTTTTACTGATTGTACAATTTAAGACTGTAGAGTAAGCCAGTTCAGTCAAGTAAGGATTAAGTGACCAGTACTTGTTCTGATAGGCAAAATTGTGTGTGAAAGAGGAAAGAAAACTATTACAAAGCCATTCTTTCAGATAATTACTATGTATTAAGACCTATTGTTTATTAAAGTCTCTCCTAATTTAGTTCAAACAAAGCTATATCATTATGAAAGACAAGGCTCCCTGTTCTATTCTCTGAGGAAGATGGCAAATGGTTTCAAGTGATAAGAAAATAAATATAGGGACATAAGGATGCAGTACACAGTCCAATTTCTTCCTCTTGAAATTGTTTAATTTGATGTTTTCAATCCTGTTAATTTTGGTATTTCTTGAGGCTTTAAAGTGCAAACTTTGCATAAGCTGTTTAAAGGATTTTTAAAAAAATATTTTATAGTAAATATTTTTAAAACATTTTTTTTTTTTTTTTTTTTTAAGGATTTTATTTATTTATTCATGAGAGACAGAGAGAGAGAGAGAGAGGCAGAGGGAGAAGCAGGCTCCCAAGGAGCAGAGAGCCGGATGCGGGACTCGATCCCAGGACCCTGGGATCGTGACCTGAGCCGAAGGCAGACGCTTAACCATCTGAGCCACCCAGGCGCCCAAAACATTTTTAATATACCTTTTTAAAGTATCAAAAAGATGTTCAGGATACGTAAAGGAGAAATGAATCATGATAACTTCATATGATAAATTTAACCTTAGTTCCTATTTTGGAAAATATAATTTTTTTACACATACTTTAAGCAAAATGATGTAAACAGGAATAAAAAACTATGAAGTTTAATATGAGTAATCATTTTGTTGAACAAGTAGAATCCACAGAAAATTATCAGAAACCAACATAATACCTTTCTATCATTCTCCATTTATCTTATTCTACAGGACTAATTCTTCCCTGTATTTCTAAAGTAAAACTAGAATGGATCCTTTATTCTTCTGATCATTTTCACATAATAAAAAGAGTTTTGTTTTGTTTAGGCACTTCTAGTCATAAGGACAACTTCAGTTCAGTAATTGACATGCATCTTTATCCTGGCTTGTTGTTTTCAACTCTTTTGTTGATGTCTAGTTATCTGGGGGTGTATACCTCTAGGTTTTTTCTATTGAAGTCTCCTTATCCCCTTAGCAAAACTCTATCAATGAGTTCTATCACAACCCATGCTAGCTCCCTCTTGTTCATAGTTATTATCTGGTACATGCGGTATATGTTCCAAGCGTCCTTTGCTCTGGCAAAGTATGGAATATGGGACCAACCCTAACCAGCCACCTCTCCCCCCTTCCATAGCCAGCTTATTTATAACACTCATATTCTTTAGATATATTAGCTCAGAGGAAGACCTAGTTCCAGGTTCCAGGGGACATGGCTATGTGCCTCCTGGTTCCCTGTTAAAGGGCAGACTTCTTGCCCCAACTGTCATTACACAGTTTCCAGCTGATGTATATTTCAGGATTTGTCTCTACTTCATTAGAATCACTTTTACCAAGGGGGTGCCCCTCCCTAAATGACCTGCATAAGCCTTAAGTATAAAGATGCAGCCATTTTGAGCCACTGCAGGACAGCTCTGACATTCCATATTGTTACAGAGCTCCTGATGTGATTGACTGGTTCTGCAGGACCTGCATTGCAGGATGAGTTCTACCCAATTCTGCTTCATTTCCCTTTCTTTTCTATAAGAGTTCTCTCTAATAAATATCCCATATACTAAACTTTATCAGAGCATGCACTGCCAGAGAACCAAACCTGAGACATTTTGTGTGATAGTTTTACATTCATTTTAGATTTTAGTATCTGGTCTTGAGGATCTAGTGAAAACTGATACTAAAATGTTTATTATCATTGTGTGTATGTGCACATATATGTTATATATATACATATTAATCAAATGTCCAAATATTCTGTACACTCATTTTTTTTAAAGATTTATTTATTTATGTATTAGAGAGTGAGAGAGAGAGAGAAACAGCATGAGAGGGGAGAAGGTCAGAGGGAGAAGCAGGCTCGCCGCTGAGCTAGGAGCCCAATGTGGGACTCGATCCCGGGACTCCAGGATCATGACCTGAGCCGAAGGCAGTCGCTTAAACAACTGAGCCACCCAGGCGCCCTCTGTACACTCATTTTACGGACAGAACATAATTAAACTTATCCCACCAGGTTCCAAATTTATTTGACTGCTGAGGTCTTGGTAACTTGAATTTAGTCCTATGTAGCACTAAACCCTTTGTATTGTAATTGCCTATTTAGTTTTTTTATTTTTCCTAATAGACTGTGTGATGAGTGATCAGTTATTTGCTTACAGTGTGTGTTCAATAAAATATTTTGAGTAAATGAAAAAATATAAACTAAATGTCATATAACCTATTATTATGCTTTACTAATGTAATTTTTCCCCTAAAACTTAATAGATTGTGTGCTATGAACATGAACTTTATATTATTAATTTTATAAGAAAAACTTAGGTATACATTCATAATACAATAATCTGATAATGCAGTTTTGTTATCATAACTATTGTGACACTACATCTTTAGTAACAAAATGTCTTTTAATATTTAGCATTTATCTGGAATTAGCTAATTCTATATCTTGATAGATATTATGAATTGTGTAAATAATGTAATATTCCATCAGTATGATTTTAGATTAATGTTTTCTCTAAAAATGTCTAACATTTAGCTTAGTTTTGTTTTCAGAGAAGCATACACAACAAATTCTCACTATAGTCATTGGGGTAGCCTAAACTGCTATTAAAAAAGACTCAAAAGTATAATAGCTCAAACACAAAAGTAGTTTATTTCTTATTCATGTAACTACTCAAGGTTTTGTTTTGTTTTTTAAGACTTGCAAGTGACTCTTCTGCAATTTTTAACTCAAAACCCTGCTTTTCCTTTGGAGGCTCCAGCAACCTCTGAGGGTGTTACTCTGGCCAGTTTTATAAGCTTGGATTGATTTTCATATTCTTAAAAAGACACATTTTCAGTGTTCAGTAAACCAATGTTAAGAATCTCACTGGGTGCCTGGGTGGCTCAGTTGGTTAAGTGACTGCCTTCGGCTCAGGTCATGATCCTGGAGTCCCAGGATCGAGTCCCGCATCAGGCTCCTTGCTCGGCGGGGAGTCTGCTTCTCCCTCTGACCCTCCCCCCTCTCATCCTCTCTCTCTCTCTATCTCATTCTCTCTCAAATAAATAAATAAAATCTTTAAAAAAAAAAAAAAAGAATCTCACAGGGAAGCTGTAAGAAAAACAGGTTCTCCCAGGTTTTAATTCTGGATATATGTTTCTGTAAGTCTGAGTGGAGGTCTGGAAATCATTAATTTTAACGAGTATGCAGTTGATTCTTATATTAATTTAGGAAACAATCTATAGATAATAAGGAGAGAGTGGTAGGCAGAATTCTAAGATGGCAACCTGAGTTCTGTACACATAACTTCTTTCTTATTCAGCCAAACACAAGAAACTCTTATGAAGAGATTTTGCAGAATAATTAAGATTCCAAACCAGCTGACTTTAAGATAAGGAGATAATCCTGGTGGGCCTGACCTAATTTTGTGAGTCCTTAAATTCAGAGTTTTCTCCAACTGGTTGTAGAAGGGAAAGTCAAAAAGGCACTCCATATGGTCTGAAAGAAAACAAACTTCCATGTTGCGAACTGGTATGGAGACCACATGGAAAGGGAATGTGACTAGCCTCTAGAAGCTGAGTGGTCCACACCAAGAGCTATCAGGAAAACAGTGAACTCAGTCCTACAACTACGACGATAAGAATTCTGCCAATAGCCTGTTACTGCTAAACAAATAATTACAAACTAGGTGACTTAAAACAACAGAAATTTATTATCTCTGAATTCTAGAAGCCAGTAGTTTAAAATCAGTATCACTAGGCCAAAATCAATTTTGTACCAAAGCCTGATTTTTTCCAGCATCTACAGGGGACAATTTGCTCTTTACCTCTTCCAGATTCTGGTGGCAGCCAGCATTCTTTGGCTTGTGGCCACATCACTCCAGTCTCCAAAGCCAGCATCTTAAATTCTTTTTCTGCTCCATCTTTACATGGCCTTCTCCTCTCTGTGTGTGGCTCTAATCTCCCTCAGCCTCTCTCTTGATTGCAGTAGGGACCACCTGAATAACCTGAAAATCCTTAACTTAATCCCATCTGCAAAGACTTTGCCAGATAAGGTAACATCCCCAGATTTCATTGATTAGGATGTGGCTAACTGTTGGGAGCCATTTTTCAACTTAACCACAGCTAATGAGTTTAGAAGAGCCCAAGGCCCAGGGAGAAGCTGCAGCCCAGCCAACACTTTGGTTTCAGCCTCTTGAGACCTGAGCAGAGAATCTAGTCATACCATGCCTGGACTTCTGATCTCTGACTTTAAGTTGTTTTAAGTTGCTAAATTTGTGGTTATTTGTCATACAGTAATAAAAAAAAAATTACAGAGATGATAGATTTTTAAGTATTTAGGCTGTGATCTTTCCCCCTTCTCCAAAACTTCTTTTATGTTACTTAGTTCAATAAAGAGTAACTTCTTTCACTCAGAAGTGCAGGTCAGAAACCTGCAAGTTTCCAGGGATTCCTCCTCCTGGCTTCAAATCTTTGCCCAAACAATCCTCAAACATAGTGCATTGTATTTCCTTTTTTTTTTAAAAGATTTTTATTTATTTATTTGACAGAGAGAGAGAGAGACAGCAAGAGAGGGAACACAAGCAGGGGGAGTGGAAGAGGGAGAAGCAGGCTTCCCGCTGAGCAGGGAGCCCGATGCGGGGCTCGATCCCAGAACCTGGAATCATGACCCGAGCCGAAGCCAGACGCCCAACGACTGAGCCACCCAGGCGCCCGCATTGTATTTCCTTAATCGTCAAATCTCTACCCTTCTCTTCATTACTACTGCCACAACCTTCATTCACATTCTTACCATTTTTACCTCCTTTTAAATAGCTTCTTAACATCAGCATGTATCCCATCTGACTTACTTATTCTTAACAAGGCTGACAAAATGATGCATCTGAATATCAACTATAATCATGTCAGTTTCAATCTAAATACTCTCTGCTACCTCCCTATTGAATTTAGAAAGCAAACAAACAAAAAACAAAAAAGCTAAGCTTTTTTTCATGAATATGTACAATTTGCATGTATTTTTAAAGTGGAATGGAGAAAGTTAGTTTCCTGGTACAAAACCCCTTTGAGCTTCTGAGCATATGAGCCATTATTCTCTGTAGTTAAAAGTACTTCCATGAAAAAATGTGAGAAGCCTGTGCACAAGGCACCTTCTTGGCTATCACACTTTTCTCCACCTCTCCATAGACTAACCTGCCAGGATTTCATGCTCAAGTCACAAATAACCTTTTCCCTTGAGTCTTCCTGTGCTACCTCCAGGCTGGAATAGTCACTTCTCCCTTGACTCCATAGTTACTACATCACTTTCACTAAATATTTACTTAGCCAAGGGCTGTATCATCATTTCATTCTACTGTCTATACTCACTGTTTAATATAATGCTCAGCATATAGTTAGTTGATCTCAGTGTTTATTGTGAAGGAAATTAATAAATGATAACTCCTGAATATATGTTGAATGTTTTTTGTTCTAGTTGATTTTTGAAGAATGTTTAATTTATGAACAATCAGTCCTTTTGTTTTCATTTATTTCTCAATTTTTTTAATTGGACTTAGCACAATATATTGTAATAGTTTGTTATTGGCCAGACTTCTGTAACTCTGATGTATAGGATGGTCTTTCCTTTGGCTAAATGGTGTCAGCATCTAACAGAAGGTCTGTGCATATTATTTATTACATATGCTTTACTTAATAAATGATAATGAAAGGGAAGAATTTAGGAAGGAGCCAAGGAAAGAGTAAAAGAGAGAGAGAGCTAATGAGGGATTTGGGGAGAATTTGATGTTTAAAGGAAAATAACATGTAGTGTGATTTGAAGTTGGAAATGTGAGCACTTTTTGTTGTTTTTTGTTAATTTCTTTTCATTTCTTTTAAAATATGTGCCTATGGGAGGAAACAGGACTCATTGGATGGGAGGAGGTTGAAAATAAAAGAACTTATGATTAAAAGATCAACTTGCCAAAAAGATGCAAGAAGGTATAATCAAGTGCATAGAAGGTGATGCTCTCCCCTCAAGAAAAGTTTAAAGGTGGAAAAGAAAAAAAAAAATGAGAGAAGTTTCAAGAGATGGCCTCATTTTCTCTGAAATAAGAAACAAGGTTGTCTGCTGAGCGTAGGAGATGTTGGTGGGATTCCTTGCTTAAGGAAGGGTGTTTGGGAAAGATATGAAATGGTTTCTTCGGACTGAAATGAAAGCAAAATCTGGTCATTAAGGACAAAAGAATGGAGCCATTTTCCCTCTAAATCTCTGCATTTAGTCTTTCTTCTGACAAATCCTTTATGTTTATACTTGCCAGATGAAACATAATAAAATATAGTTTTCTTCACATCATTTCTTAAGATAAGGACTGTGCATTTCTGATATTACTATAAAAATTTACAAGGTGATTACTTAATAAATATTCTAAATATTCTAAATAATAAGCAAAATAAAATCTATTCAATTTATCTTACTAGTTCGGTTTACATAAAACCAAAAAGACTGTTCATCATGCACACACAGATACTTTCATTACCATATATTACAAAGTATTAATAAATTATATGCTAATTAGGAGATGATATTTAATATAAAGATAAGAGAGTAGGGGAAATTAGAAAAGTGAATATGGAGATTACACTTATCGGTCAAGAACACATGGGAATTAAGCTCATTGGTGTATTTTTCCCATAACTGATACCCAGTTGTATCATTATATAAGTTCCATTGGGTTCTCCTCAATCAAACTTGGCAAAAAGTTTTAGGAAAAAACAGGATGCCATTTAATCAAGGGACTAAAGGAAGATAGGAAAGTGTTGGAGGGTGAAACTTGAAAAATTCAAGGGTTGATCTTTGAATTAATGAAGTAAACTATACCAATGGGCATCAGTGCTGTGTCTCACTGCACTGACTTGAGATATAAAAAGCATTTGAGCCAAATATGTTGGATTAAATTATAAATGATACTAGATGGGGCGCCTGGGTGGCTCGGTCATTAAGTGTCTGCCTTTGGCTCAGGTCATGATCCCAGGGTCCTGGGATCGAGCTTTGCATCAGGCTCCCTGCTTGGCGGGAAGCCTGCTTCTCCCTCTCCCACTCTCCCCTGCTTGTGTTCCTGCTCTATCTCTCTCTCTCTGTCAAATAAATAAAATCTTAAAAAAAAATAAATGATATTAGAATATAAGAGTTATTAGGACTAGATTAAGTTAATTTATGTACATTCAATCATTTTGCAACAAATTTTTGTAATTTGCGTTTTATTTATGGGCGTTTGATTATTGCAGGGTATACATTTAATGCCTACTCTACAGTGATAATTATTCCCATCACAAAGAGCAGCACTTTTATCAAGAACATTGTAACAGACTAACAAACTGCTATTTTTCACTTAGGAAAAGTTTCTCATAAAAAATCAACATTTTCTCAGAATTTTAAAATCAACTGATTAATGTATTAAGTGTACTATATCATTGAAATAATGTTATTACAATTAAGATTCCAAAACATTGTCCTAGGACCCCTAGAAATTTTAGAAGAGTAGGATTTAGCAAACCTGTCTCATAAGTCTGACTTTGTCATTCACACAATTTGAAACATTTTGCTGAGCTGAATGCTCCAAGACTATGGAACTTAATAAAATTTAAGTCAGTAAGTAAATAGCTGATTGGAGAGAACATGCAGAAAATAAAGATTGGATGAAAACATTTTAGGTATAAAAAAACTAAAAACCTTTAAGCCTGTTTAAAAGACAAGCCAAGCCATGTATTAATTTTTCAATAAGTATTTATATAGTAAATACTATGAATGATTATTTATTAATTTCTTCAACAAATATATTTATGCCCCCATGCTGCTAGTTGTTGGGGAAGCAGCAATGAAAAAACACAGTCCTTGCCTTTGGTGTCAATAATTGCAGTTCTGTGGTATAATTGTAATATTTCAGAAATTACAAATATTTCATTGTTGTTATAGCATAAAGAGTAAAGGGTTGTGGCGGGAGCTGGGACTGGATAGATGAGCAAGAACTTTATAATGAAAAGTCTTACAGAAAATGAAAAGATCTTGATGTAGGGCTTATTACTTCTATGGATAATATACCCTTGATCATAAGAAAAAATATGTCATAATTAAGATATTTAGTCTAAGAACCAAAAAGAGATATGTACTTTTAATATATCCTCATATAGTAGGAATTAATGCAGTTATTTAAAAAAAGCAGTTTAATATATGTTTAATATGTAATATAAATATAACTGATACATTAATATAAATAGTGTAACTTTATGTATATACATATGTAGTATATAATATGTATAATCATCAGAATCAGGAAGATAAATCAAACATTCAAATGGAAATGGCAGACTTTATTTATATAGTTTAGAGACCTTAACAAAATACCAACAGTTTTTTTCCTAGAACTAGAAAAAATCATCTAAAATTTGTATAGAACCACAAAAGACCCCAAACAGCCAAAGCAATTTTGAAAAAGAAAAAACTGGAGGTATCACAATCCCAGATTTCAAGATATACTACAAAGCTATAGTAATCAAAACAGTATGACACTGGCACAAAAATAGACACATAGATCAATGGAACAGAATAAAGAGCCCAGAAATAAACTCATGTTTATATGGTCAATTAATCTTCAATAAAGGAGGCAAGAATATGCAATGGGAAAAAGTCTAGTCAACAAATTGTGTTGGGAAAACTGGACAGCTCCATGCAAAAGAATGAAAAGTGGACCAATTTCTTACACCAAACACAAAAATAAACTAAAAATGGATTAAGGACTTAAATATGAGCCCTGAAACCATAAAAATCTTAGAAGAGAACACAGTAATTTCTCTGACATTGACTGTAGCAATATTTTTCCAAAGAGAAAAGCAAAAATAAACTCTTGGAACTACCTCAAAATAAGAGGCTTCTGCACAGCAAAGGAAACAGTCAACAAAACTAAAAGATAATGTACTGAATGGGAAAAGGTATTTGCAAGTGATATATCTGATAAAGGGTTAGTGTCCAAAATATATGAAGAACTTCTACAACTCAACACCAAAAAAACAAATAATCCAATTAAAAAATGGGTGGAAGATACAGACATTTCTGCAAAGAAACATACAGATGGCCAACAGATGCATGAAAAGATGATCAACATCATTAATCATCAGGGAAATGCAAATCAAAACCACACACACATGGGGCGCCTGGGTGGCTCAGTCGTTAAAAGTGTCTGCCTTCGGCTCAGGTCATGATCCCAGGGTCCTGGGATCGAGCCCCACATCGGGCTCCCTGCTCGGCGGGAAGCCTGCTTCTCCCTCCCCCACTCCCTCTGCTTGTGTTCCGTCTGTCACTGTGTCTCTCTCTGTCAAATAAATAAATAAAATCTTTAAACACACACACATACACACATACACACAAAAAAGAGAAAGAAAGAAAAAGAAAAGAAAAAAAGAAGAGGCAAGCCAGAAAACAGACTTTTAACTATAGAGAACAAACTGAGGGTTGCTAGAGGGGATGTGGGAGGGGGGATGTGTTAAATGGGTGATGGGTATTAAGGAGGGCACTTGTTAGGATGAGCACTAAGTGTTGTATGTAAGTGAGGAATCACTAAATTCTACACCTGAAAACTAATATTATACTGTATGTTAACTAACTGGAATTTAAATAAAAACTTGAAAGAAAAACAAAATAAAGTTTTCATTAAAAAATGGGAAAAAATGGGAAACCATGAAGAGACATTTCTCCAAAGAAGACATACAGATGGCCAACAAACACATGAAAAGCTGCTCATCATCACTTATCATCAGGGAAATGCAAATCAAAACCACAATGAGTTATCATCTCACACCTGTAGAATGGTGAAAATCAAAAACACAAGAAACATGTTGGTGAGGATGTAGAGAAAAAGAAACCCTCATGCACTCTTGGTGGGAATGCAGGCTGGTGCAGCCACTGTGGAAAGTAGTATGGAGATTTATCAAAAAATTAAAAATAGAGCTACTGTATGATGCAGTAAATCCACTATTGGGTATTTACCCAAAGAATATAAAAATACTAACTTGAAAAGATCTATACATCCTTATGCTTATTGCAGCATTATTTACAATGGTCAAATTATGGAAGCAGCCCAAGTGCCCATAAATAGATGAATGGATAAGAAGAGGCGGTGTGTGTGTGTAATATGTATATATAATGTGTCTATATATGTATATATAGTATGTATATGTATGTATATATACAGTATACATATATATACAATATACATGTATATATCCGTTGTATAATGTATCTCAAAGTAAAAACTTCAAAGTTTAACTGTAGAAATAAAGGACTGATTACATTGAAGACTATATCACAAATGTATATACATACACATATACATACATACATACACATACGTACACACACAGTGGAGTATTACTCAGCCATAGAAAAGACTGAACTCTTTGCCATTTGCAACAATATGGATGGATCTAGAGAGTATAATCCTAAGTGAAAGGAGTCAGAGAAGGACCAATACCATACAATTTCTCATGTGGAATTTAAGAAACAAAACAAAGAAAAATAGAGACAAACCAAAAAACTGACTCTTAACTATAGAGAACAAACTGATGGTTACCAGAGGGGAGGTGGGTGGGGGAAAGGGTCAAATAGGTGAATAAGATTAAAAGTACACTTATGATGAGCACTGAGTAATGTATAGAATTGTTGAATCACTATATTATATACCTGAAACTAATATGACACTATATGGTGGCTATATTGGAATTAAAAAACAATGGTGTGGGGCACTGGGTGGCTCAGTCAGTTAAGCGTCTGCCTTTGACTCAGGTCATGATCCCAGGGTCCTGAGATTGAGCCCTACATCTGGCTCCCTGCTTATCCGGAGTCTGTTTCTTCCTCTTCCTAGCCTCCCCCCACCCTACTTGTGCATGCTCTCTCTCTCTCTCAAACAAATAAATAAAATCTTTAAAAAAATAAAATAAAAAAACAATGACATTAGAAATACATGCTACCCAAGTTTTAAAAATAAAGACTAGATAGGGGCACCTGGGTGGTTCAATTGGTTAAGTGTCCAACTCTTGGTTTCAGCTCAGGTTGTGATCTCAGGGTTGTGAGATTGAGCCCCATGTCCAGCTCCGCTGAGCTTGGAGTCCACTTCGGACTAGATCATGGAGAATTCTTACTCACTTTGTAGTTAAATAAAAACCAATAATAAAACCAATATAAAGATGAAGAGAGTAAAACTAAAATGTGGAAGTAGGAAGAGACTTAGAAGCTTACTAGAGAAAAAATGCTCCACATCACTTGTCATCAGGGAAATACAAATCAAAACCACAATGAGATACCACCTTACACCAGTTAGAAGGGCTAAAATTAACAAAACAGGAAACAACAAATGTTGGCAAGGATGTGGAGAAAGGGGAACCTTCTTACACTGTTGATGGAAATGCAAGGTGATATAGCCACTCTGGAAAACAATATGGAGGTTCCTCAAGAAGTTAAAAATAGAGCTACCCTTGGACCCAGCAATTGCACTGGTATTAACTGGGGTAACTGGGTGATGGGTATTAAGGAGGGCATGTGTTGTGATGAGCACTGGGTATTATGTGCAACTGATGAATCATTGAACACTACAGCTAAAACTAGTGATGTACTGTATGTTGGCTAGTTGAATTTAAATTAAAAAAATATATATCATTGAAAATGGCAAAAAAAAAGGGGGGGCGCCTGGGTGGCTCAGTTATTAAGCATCTGCCTTCAGCTCAGGTCATGATCCTGGCGTCCTGGGATCGAGCCTTGCATAGGGCTCCCTGCTCAGTGGGAAGCCTGCTTCTCCCTCTCCCACTCCCCCTGCTTGTGTTCCCTCTCTGCCTGTCTCTCTCTCTGTCAAATAAATAAATAAAATCTTAAAAAAAAAAAAAGCTTACTAGAAAACAGGTTTGAAAAGTCGTTTATGATGCCATAAGTGGCTTTCTTGTATATGACTTTATGTGTAGTTTGACCAAAAAGGAGACACATTTCTGGAACAATTAGGAAATAGAAATCAGTTTCTCTATCAGTTCCTTAAGGAGGCAAGAAATGAATAATACTGAGTCAATTTATGGAATAAATAAGTTAATAAGAAGGAAGCCATTAATGGGAATGTTGGAAAAAACTTCAAAGTTTAACTGTAGAAATAAAGGATTGATTACACTGAAGACTATATCACAAAACAGACTGAGTAGAGGAGAGACAACAAAGGACATTAAATAAAGATTACATCATTTTTCAAAGGTTATCTGTATCTGCATGATTAAAACAAACAGGACCACAAATAATAGAATCACCATGATATAAGATGCTTGAAAAAGAACTGGGACACACCAAATGTCATATTCATTGCCTTATATAGCAAGCACTGTTAGCTCAGATATAGCCTGCTGATGCAGAAGGGATAGCACATGCCCAAGGGAACTGTGGGAATGACAGTGTAAAACACAGCACAGCAAAAGAGGGCATGAGAGTGTTTAAGATGAACAGCTGTCCCTCTATTAACAGAATGTGAATCAGTTGATTTAGCTGACACGGCTCTTTCTGTCATTCCCCAGTTCATAAGTATCCCTCCTGCTCCCAGTTAAAGGAATATCAACCTTGAAAAAAAAAAAAAATATACTCATCCTTCATGATAAGCACTTCTCTCTTGTTAGAGCATCCATAATAAAAACACTTGGAGTCAAGTTCAGTAATAAGACATTCCTGTGAGATCATAAATATCCTCTGATGTTCTAATTTTCTACTTCCAAGTATATTTTAGCTTTTTCCAAAAGGAAGAGATCTACAAGGGCACAATTCAAATTTAATAGAGTAGGAAAAGGCTGTATATTTTTAAGTCAGATCACCATGCCTAGAAACAGTTTAATGTCCTTAATTAACTTACTTTTAAATGACCCCTGATTGGTATCCTGCTATGCTCAATGTACATCCTTCTTGTGTAAGTTTTAGTCTTATATTTTTAGAAAAACACATCATAATTAACTTAATTACTGTTCAATTCACATAGAAAAGTAGAAGAATTATTAATTAATCATTTGTTGAGGCAGACTAAAATGAGAACTCATGGAATAGGAGTTAACAAACTTAAATTTAGTTTAGAAACTATCTGTAATCAAGTGTTTCATCTTACTTGAGGTATTTGTCTTCCCCAGGATTAGTTGAGAGGCATCCTAGTATAGAGGTTAAAAGCAGTCTCAAGCTAGACCGTGTGAGTTTATACACTTTCTCCATTACTAAATAATCACATAAATTTGGAAAAATTACTTGCTGTCTTTGTGCTTCAGTTTTTTTAACATTTAATATTGAAGTAATAGTAATAATATTCTATCTTTTAGAGTTCTAGGCAGTGGCATATATATATTAAATTAAGATAATGGGAGTACTTACCTCTGTAGTTTGTTATGAGAGACAGATCAATTTCTTCAGATAAATTGTTCTTGAAGGTGTTTTCCCTATTCAATGTTAATCGTTTTTTATTAGTGTGATAAAAAAAAGGGGGAGAAATCCTTATAGTTATAAGCAATATTTTGGGTGTAGTGCAATATAGGGGAAGACATTCATGAATTTAATGGATTTTCAAAAGGTTATGTTTCAGTTACTATTGTAGGATAACAAACTACCCCAATTTAGTGGTATAAAAAAAAAGTTTTCTAACATTTATGGATTCTGTGGATCAGGAATCCTGACAAGGCATAGCAGGTAAGGCTGTGTCCATGCTATAATGCTTGGATCTCATTTAAGAAGATGTAACTGACTGGGGTTATTAATAGAGGCTACTCTGCTTACTATTACTGTGTAATGCAGCATCCTAATCTTAATGTGTAAAGCAGCACAGTTTTTTATTAAGCTCACAGTTTCTGTGTACCAAGAATTCAGAAGGGAACTATAGCTGGAAAGGCTCAAATGACTGGAGGATCCACCTACAAGATGTCTTTGTCTCTCTATGTTCAGAACCTGGGCTAATGGCTGTAGGATGGGCTCCACTGGGACTGAATATGAGAGAGCCCACATATGGCTTGTTCATTGGCTTATACTTCTCACATCATGGTGGCTGTGTTTTAGAGAAATAGTATGAGAGGGGATTTATGGAGAGAGAGCATCCTGAGAGAACCAAGTGTCCTTGGCCGTCTCATAATTATCAGTTCTGTTGCACTCTGTTAGTCAAAGCATTCACAAAACAGCCCACATCCAAGGAGATGGCCGTATACTCTGCCTTCCAGTAGGAGGATATTAAAAGTTTGAGGGGCAGTGTTTTTAAACCACCACACAGTTTGATATAAAATCTAAACAACCATTTTTGTCCTTCCTATCTCTGAGTTTATGCATAGCTGCTTCTTCAGTTTATAGTCAATTTTGAACATTCAAGTTTATCAATCATTTTAATCTCCATCTAGCATTCCTTTCACCTTAAATTCTTCAACATGTTGAAAAGTAAATTTATCAATATTTCTTAAAATCAGTTCTCTGGACATCCTCTAAAAAAAGCATCATGATTTTGTTAGGAAACTAAACTCAATGACATTCTTGACATTTATCTAATTACCTCCATATTTATTCCATCATCAAGTATTTTCAAGTCTTCCTTCTTAAATACCCTCACAAATGCCTTTTTTTAAATTCCATTCCCATCTAATTAGTTCACATCTATATCATTTTATGGAGATTATTAAATAATTTTCTTCCTGTTCAGCCAGCCTTTGATCATTCCCCTCCTTCAACTGACCCTCCACTTTGCAAAAATATTTGACCTAAACAATGCAACATAAATATTAAGCACTGATTAAAGAGCTTTGATTTATTCCAAAGTTTACAGAATAAATTTAAGATTCCTTTTTCTCAGGGCACTTTCATTGGAAACTTTGTGTCTAACCTTGCAAGTTCTGTTATTAATATATGATGTGAATGATTATTTGAATGGGCATTTGGGAACAAATACAGACATAGAACCAGAGAAAATACAAGCAATAGCCCCAGGCTCCTGCAGAATCAAATTTACTCCCGTTGATGTTTTAAGACTACATTGATGCTGACCTTGAGTTGAAAGAGAAGCTACTCTCAGAACAGCAAAATCATGGCCAGATGGAGCCCAGTTGACAGCAACTTTAAAATCCACTCATTTAACCTTGTCCAGATTAAACTCCTACATGCTCCACTCAAGTCAAGTTTGTCTGCACATTGTTCTTCTCTTACAACAAAACCTATTCAGAATCCTTTTTTCTCACATTTTTTCAACATACATGACCTCTCCTCTCTCCTTTTTATTTTAGCAATCCAGAAGTTTTTACATTTGTATAAACATCAGAAGTTTCTTAATCTTGGAAAGTTGGTTTAAAAATGCACATATTTTTATTCCAAACCCAGACCTACTAATCAGATATGGGGCTGGGGCTAAAAATCTGTATTACATCAACTGAAAATCTGAGACTTTCATCAGCCTCAGAAGAGTCTAATGAGGCTGACCAATGCCAGACAGCTATTAGGCAAAAATGTTCTGAAGATAACTTAGTAGGCCTCTACTCACAATGATGTTTACATATCAGTTTTGTAAGAATCCATCTCTATCTTATGAAGATGAAATTGTATACACCATTATCTGACCTTTTTAAATATTTTCTGAGGTAGAACATTGTAGTGAAAGGGAGAGTTAGTAGTCTAGAGAAATCAAATAATTTTACTTCTACTTCCGGCTTGGTTTAAACACGAGGAGTTAAATTCCTTTCTGAGCATACTTTTCTTTCTTTCTTTCTTTTTTTATTTTCACTTGAAATATTGGATTGATGATACCTATCTCCTTATTTATTACATGTATTGTGAACATAAGTTGACTTAACAGACTTACAGAGTTGAAAAATAGACTTGAAAAAAATGGAAACTTTTAAGTACTAGATATATGTATTACACATATTTAGAAAATTATTCTTTTACTATTTAAACTATGCTCTTATCTATTCGTTTGCTTGTTTTTGTTTTGTTTTATTTCTTGGTTAATTTGTTGTTCATATTCTCCCAATAGACTATAAATTTCTCAAGGAAAGGGATTTAAATTCTTCAACCTCCAGAATTTCCCCTTTTTCCTGTATGAGGTTTTGTGTTTTTTTTTTTAAAGATTTTATTTATTTATTTGACAGAGAAAGACACAGCGAGAGAGGGAACACAAATGGAGAGTGGGAGAGGGAGAAGCAGACTCCCCGCCGAGCAGGGAGCCCGATGCGGGACTCGATCCCGGGACTCCAGGATCATGACCTGAGCCGAAGGCAGTCGCTTAACCAACTGAGCCACCCAGGCGCCCCCTGTATGAGTTTTTAATGTTGACTATATAGCTGAGATTTGACAAAACTACACCTGTTTTTTGTGGAATTCTTTAGATCCTGGTAGATTGTGTATGGTCATGCTTCTTGATCCCAGTGATAATTTGCTTCCTTTTCTTTCTGTCTTTTTTTTTTTTCTTTCACTCTTTAATAGTATTTTTGAGATTTTATTTTGAATTCAAAAGTAACATATACTCATTTTAATAATTCAAATAATATAGAGAAATATAAATAAAAAGTTAATCTTTTCACCATCCCACTCTAATTATATTTCTTCTGAGGTTAAGTGATAAGTCTGTTGTATTTCTTCTCCTATCCTTCTCCAAGCTAAAGTAAATATATATATGTATTTATTTATACGTATGTATGTATATAATCTCTACACACATGCATACATGTGTACACACACAATGGGGGCAGAGTGGAGTGGGGTTCAAAGTGGCATAATACTATACATTGGGGAGCAAGAATCAAATGTCTGAGTAACAAGGCAAGTAAAGCAAAATGTGAAGTGGTTCTGAAATAAGGCAACAGAAGTGGTGGGGACTGGGACTCATTGCAGTTTCTCTCTAAGAGGCAATCACCATGTAGGAATGTAAACCTAAGATAGCCAGATCTTCCAGCTTTTCAAAAGACAAAAAAAAAGTCCCTTAATTTAATGTAAAATGTCCTAATTTTTTTTCTTTTTTAATATTTATTTTATTATTTTTATTATTATTTTCAGTTAGCCAACATATAGTACATCATTAGTTTTTGATGTGCTCAACAATTCATTAGTTGCATATAACACCCAGTGCTCATCACAACACGTGCCCTCAAAACTTTATTAAGATTAATAAACACATTTTTTTTTTAAAGATTTTATTTATTTGACAGAGAGAGACAGTGAGAGAGGGAACACAAGCAGGGTGAGTGTGAGAGAGAGAAGCAGGCTTCCGGCTGAGGAGGGAGCCCGATGTGGGGCTCGATCCCAGGACCCTGGGATCATGACCTGAGCCGAAGGCAGACGCTTAACGACTGATCCACCCAGGCACCCCTGAACACATTTCTAAGTAGAATCATATCTCTTAAATAATATTTAAGATCTTCTCTAGCATTTTCTGAGGCTAAATTTATTACTAAACCAATTGAGACTTACTTAATATCCAGGAATGGTAAGGAACATTTGGTTGTTTTCCTTTTTATTAAAAACAATATTTTCCTTTGAGGCATGGATGTTAGTGATTTTCATTAGATGTTTATCTTAATCATTTGGTTTAGTTGGTGTCTGTCATGTTTCTCAATGGAAACATGAATTACCATTGCTCCTGTGATAAATAAATATCTTAAGAGAGGTACAGAGATTGTTGTAAATCTGTTTCTCTTCTAACCTTTGCCTCTGAGTAGCAGAATGAGAGATATAAAAGAACTCTTTATACTATTTTTTTGAAATTTTTCTATAATTATAAAATCAGTTCAAAATAAAAGGTTTTTAAGAATCCAGCCACAGCAGCTTCCTCCTAGAAACGTCGCCAAAGGCAAGGGAAGCAAGGGCAAAAATGAACTATTGGGACTTCATCAAGATAAAAAGCTTTTGCACAGCAAAAGAAACAGTCAACAAAACCAAAAGACAACCGACAGAATGGGAGAAGATATTTGCAAATGACATATCAGATAAAGGACTAGTATCCAAAATCTATAAAGAACTTATCAAACTCCAACACCCAAAGAACAAAGAATCCAATCAAGAAATGGGCAGAAGACATGAACAGACCTTTTTCCAACGAAGACATCCAGATGGCCAACAGACACATGAAAAAGTGCTCAACATCGCTCAGCATCAGGGAAATCCAAATCAAAACCTTAATAAGATACCACCTCACACCAGTCAGAATGGCTAAAATTAACAAGTGAGGAAATGACAGATGTTGGCGGGGATGCGGAGAAAGGGGAACCCTCCTACACTGTTGGTGGGAATGCAAGCTGGTACAGCCACTCTGGCAAACAGTATGTAGGTTCCTCAAAAAGTTGAAAATAGAGCTACCATACGACCCAGCAATTGCACTACTGGGTGTTTACCCCAAAGATACAAATGTAGGGATCGTAAAGGGTACGTGCACCCCGATGTTTATAGCAGCAATGTCCACAATAGCCAAATTATGGAAAGAGCCAAGATGTCAATTGAGAGATGAATGGATAGAGAAGATGTGGTGTGTATATATACAATGGAATATTATGCAGACAGCAAAAAACAAAAAACAACAACAAAAAAACAATGTCTTGCTATTTGCAATGACGTGGATGGAACTGGAGGGTATTGCTAAGTGAAATAAGTCAATCAGGGAAAGACGTATCATATGATCTCACTGATATGAGGAATTATTAATCTCAGGAAACAAACTGAGGGTTGCTGGAGTGGTGGGGGCTGGGAGGGATGGGGTGGCTGGGTGATAGACTTTGGGATGGGTATGTACTATGGTGAGTGCTGTGAATTGTGTAAGACTGTTGAATCACAGATCTGTACCTCTGAAACAAATAATACATTATATGTTAAAAAAAGAAGAAGAAGAAGAAGATAGTAGGAAGGGAAAAATGAAGGGGGGGGAATTGGAGGGGGAAGCGAACCATGAGAGACTATGGACTCTGAGAAACAAACTGAGCATTCTAGAGGGGAGGGGTTGGGGGGATGGGTTAGTCTGGTGATGGGTATTAAAGAGGGCAGGTATTGAATGGAGCACTGGGTGTTATATGCAAACAATGAATCATGGAACACATCAAAAACTAATGATGTAATGTATGGTGATTAACATAACATAATAAAAAAAAAGAATCAACTCTCTTTTTTGGTTTGAAATTTAAACTAGTTTGTACTTTGTACCTTGATTTGTCTACTTGCTACTTATTTGTTTATTTTTTTGTTCAAAATTACTTTTCTAGATTAAATCATATTTTTTATTAAATGACTCCTCTAACAGCTAGATATTATAAAATACTTATTTCATATCTGTTATAGGGTAGAGAGGTATCAGTACTGCCTGAAACCCAAGGCATAGTGAGAGATATTTTAAGAATGAGGTTATTACAATGTTGAACCAAACAATTTAGCTGGGTCTTTACTGGTTCACTGAAACTACTAGATTCTGGATTACCTTACTTCTCTACTATATTAAAAGATTTAGACATCTGAGTGAAGAACTTTTAATTCAAACTTTTGTTCATGCCATTAACAATGAAAACCATTCCCAGACAGAAATTTCAACACTGTTGCAGATTTATGGAAAACTTGGGTTATTGGTAATGGAATTACAGTTGTATTACAGGTACAACATTGTTTTAATATTTTCCTTTTATACAGTATGCAGCTCCATGGGTTCATTGGTCCACTATCATTTTGCCACTGTTTTTAAATTAATGCTGTTTTGAATAAATTCCTTAGACAGCAGATACCAGTGAAAAGTTAGTATGTTTTTAAAGCATGAAACAAATTAACAATTAACCTTCCCTAAAAAAATCACTCTGTTACTGTTAATATTTCATTGACACAGTAACAAAGCATATTGCTATTTATATACTCTTTGATAAAGAATTTGTTAATATGAAGTAGTATACTTTTCTTTATTGTTCAGTTAGTGCTATCTCATAGGTAGAATTCCTTTTGCAGTCAGCACCTGTTCCATTTGTTTTCTTTCCTTTAAACTTTAAAAGAATAATTGCAGAATACATTTAAAGAACTTTCATCAAGATGTCTTTGAAAGTAAAAATAAAAACCAATTCAAAACTTCTCAAAATGGTTTTCTCCCGATTGCTTCTGTAATTCTGTGCCTCTTTATTCTGTGCTGATTTTCTCTTTTCAAAGACCTCCTTTAGGCTACCTTGCAGCAATGCTTTATGGATCAGTGATTCTGCTGATTGTTTTTTCTCACCAAGGTCGTTAGTGGGACCCTTCTATCTCAGTCTCCAATTTTCACATAGACTTTCATCTTACAATTTTTTTCATTTTACAATTTGTAATCCTAATAACTGTGTATTTCCTGGGGTCCTCAACTAGAGAGCCTGGATATTCGGCTTGGTTGTTTTTTTTGTTTGTTTTCTGTATTATTGATTATGCTAGCTACCTCTTTATTATTAAAATGAAAAATAGCTAATATTTATTGAACATCTACTATGTTCCAAACACTGATTTTTTTTTTTAATAATTCTTATTTCATTCAATTTCTCCAACAGCCCTAAGTAGAAGGGACTACTATTATGCCCTCTTTATAGATGGGAAAATTCAATATGACATTGTCTAAAGTCACAAGTTAATAAATATCAGAAATGAGATTTGAACAAGAATATGGTTTTAGACCTTGATATACCTGCCACTTCCCTTCCCTGCTTAACTTTACTATGTTAATTCTTCTACATAACTCTACCAAATCCATGTAATTTAATGTTTCTCATAAATTGATCTAGCAATGTGCTTACCCACCAGTAGTTTAACAAGTAAAGAAACAATACAATTCTTGAATAAAAATCCTAAAATTAAAATATATTTGTTAGAAAATTTGTAAAATAGCTACTGAGAGAAGGAAACAAGAACACATGGACTCAACAAATACTCTATATCCCTAAAACATGAATAATTTGTATTTAATTGGTTAATTCATGGTTAATTTCTGACATAAAATATTATTTTAAATTATTCTTCAGAATTCTTAACAATTCTTATAACTTAATTATTTTTAAAAGATTTTGTTTATTTGAGAGAGAGAGAGAAAGAGCATAAGCTGGGGGGAGGAGCAGAGGCAGAGGCAGAAGCAGACTGCCCACTGAGCAAGGAGCCTGATGCGGGACTTGATCCCAGGACACTGGGATCATGACCTGAGCCGATGGCAGGCGCTTAACGGACTGAGCCACCCAGGTGCCCCTCTTGCAACTTAATTTTATTTTTATCAAATAAGGAAAAAGCTATAAAATTTATTTCTATAGTAACTAATCATTTATTATGTATACCCTATGCTGTGCCTGCAAAATCACAAGAAGAGGTATTGTCTCCCTGTAGGGATGAATATTCATCTTGGAAATAGGTGGGTCCTTAACACAGAAGGAAAAATGTTCATATTAGTAGGTAAGGAGAGATACCTCTCTTTTTACCTTGTGCCAGGTTAGAAGAAGAAAGAAATAACCTGTGACAACTTGGAGCTCATACTCCAGTAGAAGTATTTAGTTCACCATGGGTGTTATAAAAGACTTCCCTGGAGATATCGATGCTGAAGTTTCATCATGTGGATGACGAGTGAGCAAAACAGACTGAAATTAGGGAATGATTTGGTATACAGAGAATACCTTGTACAAAGTCACAGGGATGGGAAAGCATGTGGTTTGTTTAGCTCAGGTGTTGAATCTAAGGATGTTTGGTCAGGTTCAGTTCACAGAAGGCTTTGTATTCTGTAATAACTTTATCTTAATGCTATCAGGGAACAACATCATGATAAGATGGCATCTACTACATTGTATCCAATAGAATAATTTTTAAATAGTGCTAGAAGAATTACCATTGCTTTGTTATGTAATGCTTTATGTTTTAATATATTTAGCGATGTAATTCTGGTTTCAAACACTGTTGTTCCTGTCAACCTCACCAAAGTAATTCAACATGTATTAGATCCTTAAAATAGAAGAACCAGTCTAACCCATCCTAAGGAAAAAAAATAATAATAAGAAGAAGAAGAACCATGTTGTGTATATGATATTAGATTTCCTACTAGGACTCTAATTCTTCTGACTCTCCCTGCCCTGCCCTCATAAATTTTTGCATGGTTGACTGGGTCCTTCTCTGAATGTCTTTTTAAAAAGTTGATGAACAAGAGATTTTTAAAAGTAATATATTTAAGATTTTTTTCCATTAAAAATATTTTGCTCTTTGAATTTACAAACTTAATCGGATTTGAATGCTATCTTACTGCAACTCTAATAATGCTAAAATCTCAAATTAGTAGGCATAAAGATCCCAATAGATAAAAAGCCTAGTGCAAAAAAAAAACCAAATGTGTATGTGCATGTTATAGGTTTGTGCATGTTTGTTGGTAGTAAAAGTATTGCATTAGTAAACAAAGAAATAGGGGGAAATGTGTGCTAATGTATGGTACAGTGAAACCTGGAAGCCACATACATATATCCAGATTAGTAGAAATTTATACAGAAAATAACATGACATCATGTAATTTGGCCTATTAATTATATCTCCAGGTTGTAGTCTGCTCTTCAGGTCTCACTTTTCTCATTCCCAGTTTGCATCTACAATGTAGACATATATTCAATTTGAAATTTATTTTATGATCAAGATAAGAAGAGCATATCTTCCCCTCTTATCTAAACCCCATCCATATTGATCCCATATCCTATATTTGAGAAGATGCACAGCTTTCATTCTCAGGTGATTAGTGCTAGAAATAATTACTGTTTCTGAGGAGTTCTTATTTGCTTATAAAGCTGTACGGCCCTCAATACACTAAGCTTTTTATTCTTGTCTGAAATAACTACATCTGTAATAAGAGGGACATTTTGGCATATCAAGGTATTTATTGGAGAATGTTGTTCTAGGTACTCGGAGTAAAATGATGACTAACACATCATCCTGGCTCTCAAGTCTCTTACATCCAAGGTCAGAGTTTGGAAAAGGTCTATAGAACTGAAGACAGAACCACTTGAAAAGGAATTCAAAAAGTGTAATATTCTGATGGGAAGAATCCATAGTTATTACCACATTGCTCCTTTTTTTCAAGATGGCCACAGATTCTTTTATAGCACAAGTGCAGTGTAAAGCACTGTAGATTCTTATATCTCCATATGATAACATGAAGAATCCACAAACAGGGGTTCTGAAGGATAATAGAATTAAAATCTGGTAGATCATCTGAAAGTGTGCCCAGTTTAGAAGGTTTTATATAAGGGAGTGTAAAGAGATTCTGAAGCCCAAATTTTATTAATGTCATAACAAATCTAATCTGTTCATGCTTGAGTAATTCATTCTGAATTCTCATAAAAAATAACAAGACCCCAAAATGTGAAGTCAGTGTTGACTTCCGCAACTTTGACTTTGTGGCATAATTTGAAAATTATATAGTAAAGTATAACCCCAGGATCACTACATATCTGCTCTGTAAATTTAGATAAATTACTTCTTAAACTTCAATTTCTTTAAGAAAATAAGATTAAATGGTTGTGAAAATCACAAGGAAAAATATAAATTAAGTGCATTAGATATGTACACAAAATAGAGAATCAGTGGTATGGTTTGTGTATTTGAGTTCATTTGTTTCAAGGTTAAGGAGCCTTTTTTACATACATACACACAGAGTTAATTTGATATGATACTGTTCAGTGTTAAAAACAAAGGTAGGTCAGTTAATTCATTATATACCAAACTTCAGTGGGAAGACTTGAAGAAGTGTAGTTTTTAAGCATGGTTTTACAAACACAGTCAAAATTTTACAAATGCCCTTGCCATTTCTTCCACTTTGCAGACTGTGAATTTAAGAAATTTTATTTTTATTTCTAGTTTTGTAGTAGCTTCAGTATAACATGCAAAATAGCGATCCTGTCTTTAGAAATTTTCTCTTAAAACTCCATTTCTCTTAAAAAAATAGCAGGTTAGCTGTTTTCTTCTCCCAATAAATAGGCACATAAATATAAAAGTACCAAAAGGGAAACACTACTTTGCTTTTATGCCACCATCTGTTACATATCACATTCTATGTGTTGTGTTAACTGAGGCAAACTGTATACTGCTGAAATGAGCATTGTTTTTCTACAGTCTTTAATGAAACTTTACCCAATTCACTGATTTTACTCAATAAAAAAGTGGAAAAGAATGTTTTATAAATCATAAAATTGTATATATTTACTCTATAGGTTATCTGTGAACTCAGATAACTTTAAATAAAGAGGCAGGCAGTATGGAGGATTATTTTCTGTTTCAAGATGATGCTATATTAATACAAATGTAAGACATTTATAATTATTTTAAGGAAAACAAAAGTTTTTAAAATACTAAATGGACAATCTGTTTTGTCCTGATTTTTATGGAATGTCTATTTAATATCGGTAATAACTGACAAACTATATTTGCTGAGTTTATATCCAAAGTTTAATTTAATATGTAATTTTCAGCATTTAATGTAAATGCAAAGTCCTTCAGTAATGTGGTGTGAAGATTTTGTACTTGAACACATGTATGCACACATCAATAGACATAAATAGCAGGTGAATTGTTTTGAAATAACATTACATTTTATGTAATTGCTTAATGGAATTAATAGCATTTATTAACCCATGTGGGCAGTGTTAGAAAGTGATATAAACAAAAACAGTTACTTTGTTCTTGATAATTATTTAGTTTATTTGTAGAGCAGAATGCATGCTTAGAGGAAAGACTTAACAAGCAAAATATAATTCAGTATGCCAAGAGAAAGACAGAGCTTCTCAAAAAGCTTTAGCTATATCCAAAAAAATAGTCAGAGCATAATGGATAGAAGTTTACCTCAGGCTTTCTTTCCCACCATTTTTACTTCTCATAGTGAATTCAGTCATGTTAAGTTCATTTCATGTTAAGAACTGAACTGATTTGAGCCATAACCCATTATTTTTCGTACCTTCTATTCTGAAAATAACAGAGAAATAAGAAGATAGAATATGTAGTGTCATGCCCTGGCTTTGCCACATATTTGTAGTTATCCTGAGGAAATCAACTAAGTCTATGGTCCTTACATTTAACATTCCTCAGTGGATTAATCAAGGTTCTCAAAAAAACAAAACAAACAAACAAAAAAACAAATAGTTGGAATAGTAGATAGAGATGTGGGGATGGGGGAGAGATTGATTTATTATGAGGTATTGGCTCATGTGATTATGGCAAATTTCTACAGTCTGCCATCTATAAGCTGGAGACCCAGGAAAACTGGACATGTAGTTCAAAGTCCTGAGAACCAAAGAACTGATGGTGCTGATTCTCATCTGAGACCAAAGGTCTGAAAAAACAGGAGCACTGAAGGGAGAATATCAATGTCCCAGCTCAAGGATTCAGGCAGATAGAGAGAGTAAATCCTTCCTTTCTCCACCTTTTTGTTCTATTCATTTCCTCATTAGATTGGATAATGTCTACCTACATGAGGGAGGGCAATCCTCTCTACTCAGTCTACTGATTCAGATGTGTCCAGAAACATCTTCACAGACACACCCAGAAATAATGTTTAATCAGTAACCAGTCAAGTTCACACATAAACACACATAATAATGAGGAATGCTCATGGCGATTGCAGTCCTCATTGCTATAACTGGTCATTGTAACAGTGTAACATTACATTATAACTGGTAATTGTAATTACCTTTTTTTCATTACACATTCTGGTTTTTTTGTTGTTTTTGTTGTTTTGGGGGGGTAGTGGGTTTTTGTTTATTTGTTGTTGGGTTTTTTTTGTTTGTTTGTTTTTTGGGTTTTTTTTTTTTGCCTTCAGCAAGCACATTAGCTGGCCATGATTCTTTACATGGGGGTGTTGACCCAAAACTTCATTCCTCAAGTATCTGGATCATTAGTAGTCCTGCCTAGTTTGGGTTGTTGTAGTTTCCTGTTGACCTTAATCACAGGGCAAAGTAACATTGAAAGACACTCCAGACATACTTTTCATTACCTCCTTTGTGCAGTAGCAGTTCAGTTTCTCCATTGATAGACAAGCTCAATCACCGCAGCCAGCACAGTAGCTACCTTCTTTACTTGGTTAAGAGGCATGAGGAGTCTAAAGTGCCTGGGCAGCAGTCTTAGGTTCCAGTTCAACAGAATCATTGTTGGGTCTCCTATGGAAGCATTCCTCCATTTGGAACTAAGACCTCAGGGCCAAAAGAGGATAATGTAATGGGAACAGGAAACAAAAACAGTAATAATAAGTGGTACAACTCCCATACCCATCCTTTAATTTCTGGACCCATGAATTCTGGCTCTGAGACAAGCAGCACCGTGTATTAGATGCTGATTCAGAGCATAAATAGCCTTCTGGAGAACCTTGCCCCAACCCTGTGAGATAATGTCTCCTAGTTGGTGCTATAACTAAATCTTCAGAAGGTCATTCTACAAAACCAGTTGTGTCAGGATCATGAACAGTGATGATAAAAACTGTGGATCCCATGAGTATGCACCCACTGCTGCAAGTTTTGTTTGTTTACTTTGTGTGTGTGTGTGTGTGTGTGTGTGTGTGTGTGTGAAGTGAATTCCTTGATTAGAAACAATACTGTGTGGAATAACTTGACAGTGGATAAAACATTCTGTAAGTACATGGACAGGATGTTAGTTTTGGCAGCAGCATTGTGTGTAAGGAAGACAAATCTATATTCAGAATAAGTGTCTATTCCAGTAGAAAAAGAGTCTGTCCCTTCCATGATGGAAGTGGTCCAAAGCAATCAACTTGCCATCAGGTAGCTGACTGATCATTTTGGGGAATAATGCCATATCAGGGACTTAGTGTTAGTCTCTGCTGTTGGCCAATTGGGCACCAGGGGTAGCTGTAGCCAGATTGGCCTTGGTGAGTAGAAGAATATTTTGCTGAGTCCATGCATAACCTCTATCCCTGCCATCACGGTCTCGTATTTCATGAGCATGTTGGATGATGACAGGGATGACTAGAGAAAAAGGTTGACTGGTATTCACAGAATGGGTGAATTGAGTATTAAAATCCTCCTCTGCTAAGGTTATTCTTTGGTGAGTATTCACAGGGGCACAAATATCTTCATATTTCTTATCTATTCAGAAAAGTCAGTCCACATACTTCTTACTCAGATCTTTGTCAACAGTTTTCCAATCATGTTTCCAAGTACCTGACCATCCAACCAACATTGGTCATAGCCCATGAATCAGTATATACTTGCACATCTGGCCATTTATCTTTTTAAGGAAAGTAAGTAGGTGCACTGCTCAAATTCTGCCATTAGAGGATTTCCCTTCATAACTGTCCTTCAGGGATGTCCCAGAAAGGGATTGTAGAGCTTTAGTTGTCCACTTTCGGGTGGTGCCTGTAAATCATATAGAACCATCTGTAAATCAGATGTGCGTCTTCACTCCCTCTGTCATCTGATCATGGGAAGTTCCTCATGTGGCTATAAGTGCAGGAAGGGAGAGAAGGCAGTGTAGCAGAAGGAGGGATCATGTGCATTCATGCCACTTGTTCTTGTAACTTGTGCTTTCAGGGCCTGCTCATTCCTCATCACATATATACCATCTCCATGGAGTGTTGCTGTGCACACCCCACTTTATGGTCTAGGGTTAAGTGGTCAGTCTCTACCAAGGTCCAATAGCAGGTCAAGAGCCCTTTCTAAAAGGAGAGTTATTTGCAAAGGATGTCATGGTTTTGTTTTCAAATCATAGGGATCTGCTCTGCAAGTCACCTATAGGGACCTGCCAAAGATTCCAAATACCATTCAATAAGAACGCCACTAAAATTCAAGCACTATTGGATCTCATGGATCATATGGCCCAAGATACAGAGCAGATTATTTAACAGCTTGGACCTGTTGTAGCACCATCTCTTATTCTGGGCACCACTTAAAACTAACAACTTTTTAGATAGTTCAGTAAATAGGCCAGAGTAACACACCCAAATGACGAATATGTTGCCTCCAAAATTCAGAGAGGCCTACTAGGCACTGTGGCTGTTTTGTTTTGTTTTGTTTGTTGTTTTTTGTTTTAGGTTGTAGGAGGTGCCTATACTTCCTCCAAGGGATATCTTGACATGCCCCACACCAGTAGACCTCTAGAAATTTCATTGAAGTAGGGACCTGTGAATTCTGTCAGACTTACTTCACACCCCTGGCATACAAGTATCTTACCAGTAACTACTACTACCAATACTTAATGACTAAGTTGCTACTTTTTGCTCAATAAATTCAATCAGCATAAGTCAGTCAATGTAATGGACCAGTGTTATATCTTGTAAAAATAAAAGATGATCAAGATTCCTGTGAACTAAATTATGACATAGGGCTAGAGAATTGATATACTGTTGATGTAGGACAGTGATGGTATATTATTGCCTTGCCAGCTGAAAACAAACTGTTTCTGGTTGGGTTTATTGACAGGGAAAGAGAGAAAAAAAAAAGGCATTTTCTAGATCAATAACTAAATACCAGATACCAAGGAATGTGTTAATTTCCTCCAACAATGAAAACACATCTGACACATCAGCTTCAATCGGAGTCATCACCTGTTTAAATTTAGGATAATCTACTGTCATTTTTCAAGATCCATCTGTCTTCTACACAGGCCAAATAGGGAAGTTGAATGGGACAGTGGTGGGAATCACCACCCCTGCATCCTTCAAGGCCTTGATAGTGGCACTAATCTCTGCAGTCCCTCCATGAGTGCATGTAGGATTACTTCTGATTTATGATTTTCCTAGGTAGGTCAATTCTCTTGGCTTCCACTTAGCCTTTCTCACTCCATAGCCCTCACTCATAGGTCAGGGCACCTATGTGGACCTTCTGCTAGCTGTGGAGTGTATCTTTTTTAATAATGCATTTGGGAACTGAGGAAATAACCACAGGATGGGTTTGAGGTCTCACTGGGCCCACTGTGAAATGAACCTGAGCTAAAACTCTATTGATCATCTGACCTCCTTAAGCCCTTACTCTGGCTAGTAAACCACAATATTTTTGGTCTCTCAGAATTAGAGTCAATTCAGAACCAGTGTCTGTCTAGTAGTCCCCAAGAGGTCTGATCATTTCCTTTTCCCCAGTGCACAGTTACTATGGTAAAATATTGTAGGTCCCTTTAGGAAAGACCAGGAGAAAGATTGACAGTTTAAATTTTGGCAGTGTACTAGGTCATTCCTCAAGGAGACCCATCCTCTCTTTCATTTAAGGGGTTCTGGTTCTGTAAACTGGATCAAGTCTGGGAATTGATCGAGGGATCATGACTCTCTTTTTATGATTCAAGCTAGACTGTTGTTCACTTGACCTAGAACTTTTCTGTTTCTACAAATTAAATAAGAATTGGGGCACCTGGGTGGCTCAGTCGTTAAGCGTCTGCCTTCGGCTCAGGTCATGATCCCAGAGTCCTGGGATCGAGCCCCGCGTCGGGCTCCCTGCTCGGCGGGAAGCCTGCTTCTCCTTCTCCCACTCCCCCTGCTTGTGGTTCCCTCTCTCGCTGTGTCTCTCTCTATCAAATAAATAAAATCTTTAAAAAAAAAAAGAATTTTTTTTTTTTTTTTTTTTTTTTTTTTTTTTTTTAAAGATTTTATTTATTTATTTGAGACAGAGAGAATGAGAGACAGAGAACACGAGAGGGGGGAGGGTCAGAGGGAGAAGCAGACTCCCCGCCGAGCAGGGAGCCCGATGCGGGACTCGATCCCGGGACTCCAGGATCATGACCTGAGCCGAAGGCAGTCGCTTAACCAACTGAGCCACCCAGGCGCCCAAAAAAAAAAAGAATTTAATTGGCTTCATACCTATTTCACTTCTAGGACCACCAAGATCAGTTAGTGAATGCCATAGGTCTACATGAGTCAGACTTTTCTGATTGCTATTTTGATTCTCCTGTCTATTAGGGTAACCAGTCCCAACTTTCCTTTGGTGGTTGAGTGCTGCCACTTAGTCCCCACCACCCAGGAATAGATTACTCCCATTGCACTTAAGTTTCTCAGTTAAGTGGCTTTGGTTCCTACTACTGTAAGGTCTGGCTTGGAGAAAAGCAATCACAAAGACCTTCAAGAATGTTGGGGCTCCCATCACAAATTTATTTCTCACAGTATTAGTGGAATCTATGTTTTCTGGGCCCTCCTAATGTGGGTGAGTAGGTTTTAAATGAAAAAATCCGCTCTAACATCCCAATCCCCTTAAGGCTTTGAATCCCTTCTTCTATATTAAACGAAGCCAGGTTGGGCATTTCCAGTTTGCTCACTATAGGCCACATTTTGGCCTATGTTTCAGGCAACCGACCAACTAAACTGTGACAGCTGTTTCTGACTCCTTGAGCTGCAGTATTAAATGCAGGATCTCTGCTTAGTAAGTCCGTATCTATAAGTTTGGCATGATTTAATTTTATCTGACTTTCACTGTTGTCTGGTACTCTTACTATCCATTCCCACACTTGTTTCTTGGATTTCTCTGTATAAATTAGAAATTCAGATAATTCTTTCATAGTGTAATGTATCTGCACATGGGTCACACTGCACCTTACCTTTAGGGGCCTGCTGGGACTTGTATCTCCTTATAGGTCTAGAAGGAAAGAAGAGTGCTGGGGGTGGATCTTGAGAAGAATCAACATTGTCTTGCATGGCTACCCCCTCAGGGGAGGCTCTGGAAGTTTCCTCAGGTGATGTGGATGGAGGTGGAAAGACTAATACTGCTGGAAATCCAGAGGCCTCTTCCACTGGCAAAGAAAAGTCAGAATTTAGGGACTTAATGCCTACAACTTCATCCAGGTCTTCCTGTATGTCACCATCCTGATTTACAAGATGCCATTTTTTCCCAATCAATACCCTCATTTTAAAAGTAAACACCCCTGCCAAGTTGAGAGTTCAACTTGCATCGTAATTCACCCAGAGGATGAGATTCTCTATTTAGTTTTCAGCAATCTCAGTCTTGCAGCTTCATGAGATAAGGACATCTTTAGGTCATTTTTTATGCTACTTGAGTTGGGAATTCAAATTCCTGAGCTCATATTTGCTTCTGGTAAGTGGTAGATTAGGAGTATCCAATATAGGTATTTTGCATATCTCTGTGACTAGTTCATATAGTGGAGTGCTAGTGCTCTCTTTACTACAGAAAATAATCACTATTGTCTTTAAATCTTTAAAGACATTTTTTTTTTTAAATCTAATCACTTTAGCCAATTCCAGAAACCTTAAAACCAACTCAGGAAACTCATCCTAAAAGTTCAGTGCCTGTAGAACCACTCTCAGTACCAAAAGTTATATTAGAGTTCTCTAGAGAAGCAGAACCACTGCACTTCATACATAAAAATAAAACTCCCATCATGGTGGTTTTAAAACTTGACCACTAATTTCTTGAAACATTCTTGAACATGAATGAGTTTGCCACTGCTTTGACTCACAGCGAACTGCAGAAATGACTTTGAGGTCTAAAAGGGCATGCAGATTCTACGTTGTTTGCCAGAACTTTGAGTCATTAGGAAAGACCTTCAAGTACTCTACTACTGCCATTCTGAAGATACTTTATGTAAACTCCCTGCCAATAATCCCAGCTAATCCCAGCTTTCTGTCCAATTCTGTAAAGGTCTCAAACATAACAATAAAGAAACTATCTTGGAAGTGGATATTCCAGCACCATTTCACTGACTCCCATACAAATCAGCTTATCACCAGCCATTCCACATAGGTCTTCTTAGCTTAGTTACAAGACATGAAGAAGCAGAGCCAAGACATTCTTTCTGTGTCCTGTCTAAATCCCCAACTCAAAGAATCCAAAATGATCATAAAATGTTTGTTTTACACCACTAAGGTTAGAGTTGTTTGTTATGTAGCTGTAATAACTTGGAATTAAATTTGTTACTTGGGTGTGAACTGCTCCATAACAAAAATCTAAAATACATGAATTCAGGTTTGTAACCATGTGGCAGGCAAAATATGGTAGATTTTCTTTGGGTTTGTTTTTAATTCAGATATAATTGACATATAACATTATATTAGTTTCAGATGTACAACATAACTATTCAATATTTGCATTTGTATATATTGCAAGATTATCACCATCATAAGTCTAGTTAACATCCATCACCACACAAGAACTTTTTTTTCTTGCAATGAGAACTTTAAAATCTACTCTTAACAACTTTCAAACATACAAGACAGTATTGTTATCTGTATTTACCACACTGTATATTACATCCCTAAGACTTATTTATTTTATATCTGGAAGTTTGTGCCTTTTGACCATGTTCATCCATTTTGCCCACCATCCACCTCCCACCTCTTTTTAGATTCCACAAATAAGTGACGTGATATTCTATCTCTCTTTTGTAATGTAACTTTGCCACTTTTCTATCAAGATACAGATTTTGTTTTTCAACCTTCTTGAATCTGAACCAGCTTGTGATTGCTGTGACCAATCGATGGTAGAAGTGACATGCAGTAGTTTTGGAACTAGTGCCTGGTTTGCCCAATAGTTTTAGCTTTCTACTTTTTGAAATTGTTATTCTTAGAACATTCCATTTCAGAACACAGATGTCATGTCGAGAGCCCCACCACATGGAGATGCCCTGTCATGAGTTCCATTAAACAATCCCATCCAATGGTAAATATCAATTACCAACTTCTCCAGCAAACCATTTGGCTTGTCCAGACCACTCAAGCATTTAGGGGACTCCAGTCCCAGATGCAATTTTTTTGTAACAGCATGAGAAATCCAAGCAAGTACCACCAGCTGTGCCCAGTCAACCCCCCAGCATCTTTAGTGATGATAATAAATTGTCATTTAAAACATTAAGTTTAATGTGGTTTGTTGTGCAGAGAGTTGGCTACCACTGCTGCCAAGGGCCCAGAGAACAGAGCATAAAGCCACAGAAGATTATATTCCACGGACTTACTTGGCTTGGTTATAAACTTATTTTAGAGCAATGATTCATGTATTCCTTCTATTTTCTTCATTTTTGAATGGCAATGCCTATTCTGTGTCTGCCCCACCATTATATTTTGAATGCTAGCAACTTGCTTTCTAGTTTTAAAACCCACAGAGGGAGAGAAATCTTGCTTTAGGATGAGTTATACCCAGAGGCTCCCCCATGCATGATTTAGATGAAGATATTTGGAATATTTTCAGTTGATGATATTTAGATATAATTTTAGACTTAGAATTAATGCTGGAATAGGTTAAGACTTTGGGACATGTTGACATGAAGTGAATTTATTTTGAATGTGGGACGGATGTGAATTGCAGAGGATCAGGGGGCATACTATAGGAGGTTGATAGTGTTCTCCAAAAATTCATGTCTACCTGTAACCTCAGAATTTGATCTTAATTTGGAAATAGTATATTATCAGATGTAATTAGTTAAGATGAGATCATACTAGATTAGGGGCCTTAAATCCAATAACTGGTGTCCTTATAACAAGAGGAGAGAACCATGTAAAGATAGAAACAGAGTTTGGAAGGCAGTCACAAGCTAAAGAATGCCAAGGATCTCTGGGAGTCCCCAGAAGCTAGGGAGAGGAACAGAAAAATTCTTCCCTGGAGTCTTCAGAGAGCCCATTGCCCTGTCAATACCTTAATTTCAGACCTCTGCACCCAGAATTATACAAAAATAAATGTCTATTATTTTAAGCCACCTAGTTTGTGGTCATATGTTATTAGCAGTCCTAAGGGAGTATATAGAACCTTATAAGATTTGAGAAAAATTATTTACCATGCTATTTTCACTAATTTCAGAGTCAAAAAATGAGAATAATACAAAAAAGTAACGAAAGTGGGGTGCCTGGGTGGCTCAGCCAGTTAAGCGTCTGCCTTTGGCTTAGGTCATGATCCCAGGGTCCTGGGATTGAGCCCCACGTCTGGATCCCTGCTCAGTGGGGAGTCTGCTTCTCCCTCTACCCCTCCTCCTGCTCATGTTCTCTTTCTCTCTCAAATAAATAAATAAAATATTTTTAAAAAGGTAATGAAAGAGTATATTCTTGCTTTCAAGGCAGAAGATACCCCCTAAATGTTGAGGTGATAGTTATATACTAGTTACATATTTTCAGGTACCAGAAGTTATATCCTTCCTTGTACAGGAAGAACATGTACAACAGAGGCTTTTGCAGGTATAGAACTTTGACATAAGTTGCATGCATGTTCTGTTTCACACTCTCCTGGAAAGATGGCTATTCAATTCTTCATATTTACGGGGTCCACTGGTAGTAGTCCTGAATTTGAATTTTGGGAATGACTCAGTAAGTAAACCATCAATTTTTAAATAATACATACCTAAAAGCAATCTCACTCTTAAAATTTTGAATGGATTTTTTTTGTCTGTATTCAAATTGGCATAATCAAATTTTAGCAAATTTTATCAAATATATATTTAATCCATACATGTTTTGCAAACAATGAATCATGGAACACTACATCAAAAACTAATGATGTAATGTATGGTGATTAACATAACATAATAAAAAATAAATTAATTAAAAAATGAAAAAAAATGTTTTCTACACCAAAAACAAAAACAAAAAACAAACCCTTTTTACAAAGTAGCCATGTTAGTTAACTCCTGTTATAATATTGCTTAACAAATTATTGAAAATTCACCGATAGCCAATAATAAGCCTTTATCCTCTTTTATCCTATTTTCTGTAGCTCTCCAGGTCATCTAGCGGGGTTCTCCTTCAAGTCATATATCTACAGGTTAGCTGTAATTTTTATGAACTGAGCTGGCCTCAACCGGGCTCACCTGGCCTCAGCTCTAGGCTTCAGAGATTGGATAGTGGCTGTCTGGGGTGTTTCTTTCACATTTCAATAGCAGAAGCATGGGATTACTAAATCCACACATCCACACTTACTTTATGCAGATGCTTTCCCCTCATTGGCTAAAGCAAGTTTTGTGGCTTAGCTGAAATTATGGTTTTGGAAAGTAGAAGTGTCCTCCACTCACCATGAAACTGCAAATGTGTGGCTTATTGTACTATGAAAGGGAAATGAATTAGGAATAAAACTCAAACCACAATATTATTTATAAGTGGAGACCAGGCCACCAAGAGGTCTTATTCTGAGACCCTTAGTTACGAATCTAAATACCACACATTTTTCAGATCCTATCAACACAATTATCATCAGCATGGTAGATAATTAGCACATTTTGCAAAATTGTGCAGATTCAGAGTTGACAATGAAAAAAAAGCTATAGCTGTTCCAGACAAGTGACAATATATTGTGTCTGGCTGTGTGGTGGCATTGTGTTTTGTCAACTTAACTAATTTGAAGCTATATTTTTAGACTTCATTTCCCTGAATATTTCTGAAGTATGGTTTACGATATGGAAAAATTGAGCTAGATTTGGAGGAAGACGTGAAGCAGCAGCTATTTTTATGGTATTCACCTTTTCTGAGATACATGTTTTTGCTGGCTTATTTCCTTGACAATGGCATCACCCAGATTGTAGCTCTAGCTCCCATGGATTTTCTCTTTCAGCTTTTCTGAGTTCTGGGCTAGGCAGTCGTGCTGCTCTGTGGTGCAGGGTGCAATATGGGTCAATAGCATCATTGACATTGTAGGTGGTCAGGGGAAATGGAATGTTGCATTGGTAAATACTTAGAAGTTGGTTTTCCAGAAAATAAAATCACTAATTGGAAGAATTTGCCAATTTTCATGTTGAAAATTGTCTCATCATGGCCTATTTCAATATCAGTGTGATATTAACTGTGTCAACAAATTCTTAAAATTTAACATTTGCCTCTCATGAAATAATATGAGCCAGTTCCATAATTCCACCAGACATACATGAGTTCCAGTTTTTCCTTTGACATCCTGTTTTGTCCTTGAAGTTTCCATATTGTTTGGGTTCCCATCTTTCTTTGTAGATTCCAGTGTTGCATGCTCCTTGCCATTCGCATCATGACTCCCAACCTGGCTTAACTATGGTGACTTAAACTGCAATATGGTATGCAAAGGCAACAGTCTTTTAGAGACTTCTCCACTAGCTCCTATAAGTGCATAAGATTTAATATCTATAATAAATCCTTTCTTTCTATATAACTGACTCAGCTTATTTGATCAATCCATACTAATATCTAGTGTATATGTTTCTTCCATGCAGATAAAACATCTGCCAAACTAATAACTATGTATCAGGAGATAGAGGCCATATTAATTTATAAGAATTCCATATCTGAAATAGCAGCTATAGCTGGAGTCACTGATTTATTGAATTTTGAAAATCTTTACTTTCTGAATGTTTCAAGTAGCTATGCAGGAATATACATGGTAGAGAGTGAGTCAATGTCTTCTATTTAACCCCCACAACCGATACTTTAAATTAAAGCTAGAATTATCCTAAGGGCTGAATATATCTTTTTGTACTATGTACCCAAGAATGGAAGGAAAAAATGTATAGCTAAAGGATTTCATTGTGATATCAAGCTATGTCTGTCATCTGATCCCTATAATGCATCATTCTGCTTTAAGGATAACAGTGGTATCCATATTTCTTAAAGATTCAAGTAAGGTCAGAAGTAATATCCAATATTCCCTAAAAAGATTTAGGTATTTTGCTTTCCTCAAAAGTGCAGTTACCTAACCACAAAAGACCCCAGGATAGCCAAAACAATTTTGAGAAAGAAAAACAAAGCTGGAGGTATCACAATTCCAGTTTTCAAAATAAACTACAAAACTGTAATAATTAAAACAATATGCTACTGACATAAAAACAGACATGTAGGTCAATGGAAAAAAATAGAAAGCCCAGAAATAAATCCATGCTTATATGGTCAATTAATCTGTGACAAAGGAGACAAGAATATACAATGGGGAAAAGACTGTCTTCAACAAAAGGTACTTGGAAAACTGGACAGCTACATGTAAAAGAATAACTTTGGACCATTTTTCTACATTGTAAACAAAAATAAACTCAAAATAGATTAAAGACCTAAATGTAGACCATAAAACTCCTAGAAGAAACATAGGCAGTAATTTCTTTGACATCAGCAATAGAAACTGTTTCCTAAGATGTATCTCCTCAGGCAAGGAAACTAAAGCAAAGTTAAACTGTTAGGACTAAATCTAAATAAAAGCTTTTGCACAACAAACCATCAACAAAACAAAAAGACAACTTAGTGAATAGGAGAAGATACTTGCAAATGATATAGTGATAAGAGATTAATATCTAAAATATATAAAGAACTTTGACAACCCAACGCCAAAAAACACACAAATAATCTGATTAAAAATGGGCAGAGGATCTGAGTAGATATTTTTCCAAAGAAGACATACAAATGGTCAACAGACATATGAAAAGATGCTTAACATCACTAATCATCAAGGGAATGCAAATCAAAACCACAATGAGATACCACCTGCCAGAATGGCTAAAATAAAAAAGATAAGAAATGACAAGTGGGGGCGCCTAGGTGGCTCAGTTGGTTGGGCGACTGCCTTCGGCTCGGGTCATGATCCTGGAGTCCCTGGATCGAGTCCCGCATCGGGCTCCCTGCTCGGCGAGGAGCCTGCTTCTCCCTCTAACCCTCCCCCCTCTCATGTACTCTCTCTCTCTCTCATTCTCACTCTCTCAAATAAATAAATAAATCTTAAAAAAAAAAAATGACAAGTGTTGTCAAGGATGTGGAGAAGCAGGAACTCTCATGCACTATTGGTGGGAATGCAAATTAGTGCAGCTGCTGTGGAAAACAGTATGGGAGTTCCTCAAAAAAATAAAATTGGGCGCCTGGGTGGCTCAGTCGTTAAGCGTCTGCCTTCGGCTCAGGTCATGATCCCGGGGTCCTGGGATCGAGTCCCACATCGGGCTCCCTGCTCTGCGGGAAGCCTGCTTCTCCCTCTCCCGCTCCCCCTGCTTGTGTTCCCTCTCTCGCTGTGTCTCTCTCTGTCAAATAAATAAACAAAATCTTAAAAAAATAAATAAATAAAAATAAAATTACCATAAGATGCAGTAATTCCACTACTGGGTATTCAGCCAAAGAAAATAAAAACACCTACCTGGAAAGATATATGCATCCCTATGTTTATTGCAGCACTATTTACAATAGCCAAGGTATGGAAGCAACTCAAGTGTCCATCCATAGATGAATGGATAAAGACAATGTAGTGTATATATACAATGGAATATTACTCAGCCATAAAAAAGAATGAGATCTTGCCATTTGCAGCATGGATGGACCTAGAGGGTATATGCTAAGTGAAATAAGTCAGCGAAAGACCGATACTATATAATTTCACTCATGTGGAATTTAAGAACCAAAACAAACAAGGGGGGGAGAAAGACACAAACAAAAAAAGACTTAAATACAGACAACAAAATGGTGGTTGCCATAAGGGGTGTGTATGGGGGGGGGAATGGGTAAGCTAAAGAGGATAAAGAGTACAATTATTTCGATGAGCACTGAGTAATGTATAGACTTTTTGAATCATTGTATTAATTATCTTGTATGCCTGAAACTAATGTAAAAAAAAAAAATGCAGTTACCTGGGTTAATGACCATAAGATACTTTTGACAAATTTAAGAAAATATTTCAAAATATGCACTTGTGATTTTACAGAAGGGGCCTTTTCTTTTTTTTTTTTTTTTTAAGATTTATTTATTTATTTGAGAGAGCAAGAATGAGAGAGAGAGAGTACATGAGAGGGGGGAGGGTTAGAGGGAGAAGCAGGCTCCTCGCCGAGCAGGGAGCCCGATGCGGGACTCGATCCAGGGACTCCAGGATCATGTCCTGAGCTGAAGGCAGTCGCTCAACCAACTGAGCCACCCAGGCACCCAGAAGGGGCCTTTTCATAGGTACTTATTGGTCTATGAAGTAAGCCTGAAAATTGTAATTGGAATGATCTCATATAGTGTCTCAAATCAGAGCTATGTTCACAAAAATACTTTTCTTTCAACTTTCAATGGGGATAGAGGACTTATACAAATTATTTATACATATCTAGAGATTTCTGCTATTTGGAACATTTTTGTAGCTATGATTACCATGTAGTTCCAGCTGCCTATTAAAATGGCTCAATTTTCTTTCAGTGATTACATAATTCTACCTCATCACTATGCTACACACATACTGAGATCAAGAGCTTGTGGTAATTGCATAGTAATAAACAGGGTTGGGCCCTAAAAGGCCTTCTTAGTTTTATCTAGCAAGGAAGGAACAGGTTTATGAACTGTGGAGGAGAAGAAAGCAGGAATTCAGAGGTCTCTAAGTCTCATGAATATTCCAAGGTACCCTCCGGTTGCATTTCACACATTCTTAAGCCCATTCTAGAACATGAACTGGAATCTCACTCTTTTACTGCACATCGCTAAATCATTAACATATCCCTGACCATCTGTTCTTAGCATCCATTCTCTGGTAACAATTTCTGTATGATTAGGATTGATTGCAAGTAACAATAATTATACTGCCTACTGTAAGCAAAAAGGAATTTTTTTTTTAATTATGTGAATTATGTCACAGAATTTAAAGGAAAAATTAGCCATTTTTAAATAGGAAATGAGCTAGGTAGCAGAATTTAATGCATATTCTCTTTAGGAAACCATTGTAGAAATGGATTCCTAATTTTTTTTTTTTTCCAGGCCTGTATACCTTACTACTGATTAAATTTAAGGGATAAGAGATTCTAGTTAGCTTGGCTTTGTGAGGTGTACATAATTTGGTGGAGAGGAGGGTTATCTGCCAGCTTGATTAATGGTTCAATAAGGAATATATACAATGAGAATATGGATATTCTCAAACCAAGGTGGGGATACTACTAGAAGCAGAAAAATGGATGCTGAATGGATAAAAACAAAGCTTGTCTACTACATAACCTAAAAATGGATCATAAAAAGAGCAGAATATTAGGAATAAGGGAACAAAGTTGGTATACATTGTTCTAATTACTAGATATATGGTATCAAGACACTTAACTTCCCTGAGCCTCAGTGTTTTTTATTTTTATTTTTAAAGTGAGATGGTTAGAATAGTTGATCTTTAAAGATAATTTGCATTCTAAATTTCAATGATTTTTTTCATTTTTAATAAATCATATGATGGTAATATGACTCAACCATTATTAATTACTTCTCAACCTCAGTAAATATATCTGGCCATGATTCTCCAGATATGTACATACTCTTGTTACATATGAATGTGCTTACTCTCTTTCATGGCTGATTCACTGAGAAAAGAGTGAATGTCAGTCCTAGGAAAGTATTTAAGTAGTTGAAAGTGTTTTTAGTAACACTTATAAATCTACTTTTGATGTTCTTCACTTTCTCAGGCTCTTCCTCTCCAGATACTGGTCAATATGCCCTGCTAGAAAAGAGAAGTTCTCACATCCAGTATCTACATTTTGTCATTTTTATAGCTGTATTTTTTCAGATCGCTGATTAATGACTAATGAGCAAGTAATTCTGTATACTGTATTTTGATTCAGTGATCATCTATGTCTTCCTGAATTTTTTTTCCTATTATACACACTGGCAAACTACAGTCATGTTTCCAGGCAGTATTGTTAGCAAAATTGTGGTTTAGATTTTGTTAAAACAATGTACTTAACATGATATTTGGAAGATGGGAAAGAAGAAAGCATTATTCTTCTCTGGCTTGAAGGGTAGTTATGTGGACTGATGACAGCCCTGAAGTTTGTAGTAGTTCCCAGTAAAGCTCCTACAGATGGACAGTTCTGCTGCTTAGCTGCTAAAGGCAGTTAGTAGATCAGTGATGACAATTTATTGTGCTCTGTTACTTTTTAATATTTCAAACACAGGATTCCCTAAACTAGAAGATTATGCTCTTTTAAAATGTTCTTTTGATAATAGATCTGAAGGTCTTTATCTAGATTCAGAAATTATTGACAAAAGCTAGGGGAGAGGACCCTGTATGTCTATATCAGAGACTCTCTAGGGTCAGGAAATCTTGCTTCTTTTGATAATATGAATAGATAAAACAAGATTCTCTCCTTTTCCAACACTAAATATTTGCCAAACGTTTTTTGGTTGTTTCTTGACAGTCTCCTAATCTTGCTTCCAAAATATAATCCACCTATACCCTTTAGACTTTAAATTTAGGTTTAGATCAAAGACCTGCTTTTTCCTCCAGGAACAATTTATTTTAATGACTTTATTACAACAATCCAGAAGGGAACATTTGAACCACTTTACTCTGTAAACTTCTCTTCAGTTCTTCCTGAGCTTATGTGCTTGAACTTGGCTGGTCTTTGCTCCTCTTCCTCCTCCCCTGCCTCCACTTTCTATAGAAATAGCTATTTTTACATGCAGTTTTTCTTTGTATTTCAGTGCTAAACTCAGTATACCCTTAATAAAATCCATATTTTGGCCTTCAAGTTCTCTCATATAAAATTCAGAGGGAAGTATAAAACTATTCCTTTGTGAATCATTAAAATGACTCTGATATATTCACTAAATAGAGGAGTCAAGCATCTATTAAGATTTTGATCTGTTTTCACAATCTTGTAATCCCTGTTTACAAATTGATTGTTTCATGAATAGAAATTTTTATTAGTCATGGTTGAATAGAACAGGCTATATTTTTTCTTAAGGAAAGAATAGATAAATATATATATTTTTTAATTTAGTCATGTAAATATTTGGATATTTTATGCCATCATTTATTATGGGTATTTTAGCAAATTTTATGACAAATTCACTTACTAGTTTTCCAAGACTCTAATTCATGATTTGACTGCTTAATCTCCAAGGAAAGGGCAAATTTCATAAGTTTATCAAACAGCTATTTATTAATACTTCATTTAGGATTCTGTGGAATATCAACAGATGTGTATTACCAGGATTCATTAAAGCTCTGGGTATACACATTTCCATTCCTTCAACATGGCCCCAGTGTGGCACATCAGCCCACGGACTGACATAAGTTTTGGAATGCTAGCTACTCATTGAAAGATCTATCAGCTTAGTCTTATTTAGTGTGAACTCATGGAACTATAGATAAACTTAACATGTTAAATATCAAAGTTAATAGTTTTCAGTTATGATAAACTGATTATATAATTATATGTCCTGTGTGTGTGTCTGTGCATGGAGAGAGAGTGAGAGGGAGATCAAACAACCTGGTTTGAATGAACTGAGAAGTGGAAATAATTTAAAGCCTCAGTTGGACAGAAACTCAAGGTTTAAAAATCTTGTAAATATAAAATCCTGTTTAAGTACCAACATTGCTAACAACACAAAACAACTATGTTGAGGATGACTTTTATTTTCTTTGAACTTAACTTGACTTTTGATGGTGGCCATAGAGTATAACATATATAACCCCTAATTCATATCATTTATTCATATATCATTCATACATATATGCAGTCATTGTTTTACTCTTCCTATTGGCAATATGGGTCTTTCTTTTATTCTCTTCTTTATTCAGTCTAAGATGGGATTTTTAAAATATGATTTTTCATTTTATTACAAGTATTATTTCATTGTTAACTGTTAATTCATCACTTTAATATATTGCTTATTTTATACATTTTAAAGTATTTCTAGTGGAGTTAGATTCCAATCAAGTAGTAAAAACAATGGTCATGGGGAGCCTGGGTGGCTCAGTCGGTTAAGCATCTGCCTCCCAGGGTCCTGGGATGGAGCACCACCTCGGCCTCCCAGCTCAGCGGGGAATCTGCTTCTCCCTCTAATTCTGTTCTGCTCATGCTCCCTCTCACTCTCCCTCTCTCTCAAATAAATAAATAAAATCTTTTTAAAAATAAAATAAAAATAATGGTCAGTAGTACTTTGTATTTGTCTGATTCCCATAATTTAGCCAGCCAGTTTACCTACAGTATACGATATATATTCACTATGGACTGTGGAAGAATATTTACAGAAATAATTGAAGGTGTAATATGTTCCTTTTTTGTCTTAATATGTTTTATAATATCATTTATTTTTTAAGTTTTTCTTTTATTGAGCTAAGTGTTTCAATTACTGGTAAAAATGAATAATTATAAAACATTATTATTGCTTCCTCCACTTCCTGTATTTATTTTGTTTTAAACTATTTAGTCTTCTAAAGAAGGTACTCTGTCTTTCACATAAAGGAATCCCTATTAGGTTAGTAATCATGTCTATTTGAATTAGACCTTTAAATGGTCATACTTGCTTTTGTTATTTCAGGATTAGATTATTACAATCCTCTACTGGCTTCTGGCCCAGGAGGAACCTGCATAAACCCCCCCTAGTACAGGATGTTGCTGCCAGATTCTTTTTGCAAAAAGCATCAGTCTGAATATATTTTCATGTTCCTTTCTGTTTGTTGTCTAAATTATAGGTTAGGCAATATATTAATTTTAAAATGACTCCTTTTCCTTGAAGCTTTTTAGTGACATTGGCTCACTGAGTATTAGTAAGTTTTTGGTTTCTTTTTAAGTACTCTTAAGCAAATGTTTTGTTAACCTGAGTGTTAGTTTATAATTATTCCATAATAAAGCCTTGTAAAGGTGTTCTGCACCTTCATTTATATAATACCCTCAATAAATGTGTGTTTCGGTATTCCAAGTATTTATAAAGTTATATGTCAACAAAGTTATATCTTAACCTTCTGTAAATATGAAAAAAATAATTTAAAAATTGTTTCAAGATTATTTCTGTTGCATTTACAAATTGCTTTCTAAATTGTCAGAAATCATGCTACAGAAAACTTTGACTACAATACTATTACACATTGCAATATATATTCTGTACTTGAGTGTTACGTTTAATGGGGGAAAAAAGATCAAATTATCTGATTTTCATTTGGGAACTGATTCATTTCTGTTAGCAAAACATGCTTCCGGTAAGCTCAATACTCTTCAGAAAAAGCATACACACACACACACACACAGACACACACACACACACACCCAATATACACACTAAAGTTTAGGGTTACAAAGATATATAAGGTGGTTTGGGAGCCATAATATCATTTATAATTTAAGAAAGTAGATATAAAATTTATACAATTTGCAAAATAAACCAATTTATTATGTGGTCTATGTAAATACTATACACATAATATACTGTAAGGAAAGGGAAAGATGAGGGTCAGTAAAAATTATATGTAGGATTTGACTGATTCTTAGAAGATGAGAAATTTTTATAGGCTAGATCAGCAGTGAGTGAAAGGTAATTCAGAATGAGGAAATAATGACATGCATAAAGGCACAGAGGAAGAAATATCTAGGAAATATGAAGTCACATAGTTTGACAGGAATGTATGTTTGGGGGAAGGGAAATAGTAAGGGTAAAGAAAAAAATAGATTTATTTAAAAAAATAGAAAAATAGTAAAAGCCCTCAAACCCTTGATTAAAGAAACTAAGAGAAAGTTTTGAATAGGGTGGTGGTGTGATTAATATGAGGCTGAAAAGATTAAATTAATGATGCCATTATTATGTCATTACAAATAAGTAATGATGAAGGCATGTGTTAAAACCAAGAATAAAAATCAAACAGCAATAGTCTATACATTTAGAGGTGCATATTCTTTGAGGGATCCTAATGCACATATGTTAAGTTTTTCACAAGTTTATGGTAAATAAAAATTAGTTACACCATTTTTTTTTAGATGAGTGAACTGTGCATCAGAAACCTTAAGTAATGTGCCCACCTGCACTTCCCTTAATAGATATAAGTACCAACAGTCAAATTCAGGTCCCACTAACTTATTAGTCCAAATGATGTCTATGAAATCATTCTTACCTAGACTATAAAAGATATGTAATAAATTCCTATACTTTCTCTAGGAAACTATTATTTTGCCTATTTTAAAGTATTTTTGTTATTTTAATAAAATGGGCTTTATGCCATGTTACTATTTTTAAGTCCTCGGTGGGTTGAGGGGGTGGAATCCAGGCTACTGAAGAACATATGAACACTTAAGGTCTAGGTACAGCCCAAGGTATTCAAAATATTTATCAATTCTTTTTTTTAAATAAATGCTAATCTCATTATTCTGTGTCTTAAAAAGACTTACAAACATATATCTACCATCATAGAATACGATTTTATAAAAATTACTTTCATCCATTAACATACCTATAAAATGTTCCTGTTAAAATTTGCTTTTTTAGAACCCAGACCTAATTATTTACATGAAAGGATTGTTCTATCTTTTAAATAGCAGCCACAAATATGTCACTGAATTGGGGAGTAACAGTTCTACATAATTTATAGACTGAAGCTTGAGGATGTGTTGCAGTGTAAATCTTGTTCAGCAGGACTAATGAGATATTGACCGCTTCCTCCTTGCTACACAGTGCCTTTATTTTGTACCCTACACTGATGATAATGCATAGCAATTGGGGATTTTTATCCTTGACAAGGTGGAAATAGGCAAATCCTCACAGAGAGAAAACTCTGTGCTTGGTGGCCATATCAACCCAGTATTTACATAACAAAGAATACTACTGTTGCATAATAATTTGAGAACACATTACATATGAATAAACACAATTGTTTCTAATAAATTGTGAATGCATTTACTTACTTAAAAATGTGAACTAAAATTAACAAATTACTAAAATGTAAAAATCATTCTCAGTGTTTAAATAATGTTGGCTAATGTTAATTTTATAGCTCTTCATTTTTTAGTGAAGAACAAGTTCCATTTCATAGGAAATTATTTCTCTGTTTAAATTATAGTATAATTAAAGATAGTTTTAAACAAGGAATTTTGTAGTATCAGATTTTGTTTTCTGTTCACATACTAGTAGCAAAATTTTAAAGAGAACGAACAGTTAACTCACATCTGAATAAAGCTTCATTAATTTATGTTCTACCATAATATTTTCATTAATCTAGTTTCTTAAAAAAAATACTTTCAGAACAACTAAGGACTTCTCAGTCAGTTGCTGTCCATACTATCCACTTTCACCCTAATCAGGATTTTGCTTAAATTTAAAATTTTTACTTTATTGAAAGATAAAAGTACATATTTGTTGCAGTAAAAATATGACTATGAGAGACAGATATAACTTTTTTCCATAAAATTATTACTATTCAAACTGAGCAGTAATTTTAGAATATTATCATATAAACTAATTTGTATGGTTACTCCTTATGAAATTTTTCCATTCTTTATCCAGGTTATTTATAAGGCATTCAACTTTATAAATCCAGCTAGTCCAGAAGCCAGTTTTTGAAAATTCACTGTGTGGTGTTTATGAGGGAGAGGGAGTAATAATAAAACTCACTGCATTGGAATTTTATGACTAGAGTTTACTTTATTCCCCCTTAGTTTTGTATAAAAAAGAAACCATTTTAATAATAAGGAAATAAAATGGCATGGGAAATATTTAACATACCTGAGAGAATATTCAAGTATCTCATTCTTATTAATGTACAAATTAAATGTTAATGAAGCTTATTTATTTCTTAAAAAAGGACCTAGTGGACCTCTACTTGGTAGCACTTTGTTAGCAGTTGTTTGGAATAGATCATCACTATTATAATGATCTATTCATTGTCTAAAAAATTCTATGATTAAAAAAATTCTATGATTAAAAATAAAACAATACTTCTGAGATTGAAAAAAAAATTCTATGAATCAGTTTACATTTTCAGTCAGACAGGGTGACCCATGTTCTGATTTGGAGTTTTTAGCCTACTATAAGGAGATGGCTGAGGAGGCAAGTTTTTATTATGAATATAATTGTCAATCACTGGAAATGTATAAGAGCCATAAAAATGTATGGCAGTATGGAATTGCATTCTAATATTTTTGCAGAAATAAGTGTACTGAATGTAAGTTAAAGACACTGTAGATTAAACAGTTATTAAATAGTAACAATGGTTAAAGACATTTTAACAGTTAACATTGTCTCCTTGTGTAAGGCAACACAGTGGGTGAAACACATAAAAGAACATTTCTTTCCTATAAGAAATGTATATAGTCCTTTCCCTTTACTCTCCCATAGCCTTGTGTTTTTTTTTTTTTTTTTTATTGTTATGTTAATCCCCATACATTACATGATTAATTTTAGATGTAGTGTTCCATGATTCATTGTTTGTGCATAACACCCAGTGCTCCATGCAGAACGTGCCCTCCTTAATACCCATCACCAGGCTAACCCATCCTCCCCCCCTCCCCTCTAGAACTCTCAGTTTGTTTTTCAGAGTCCATCATCTCTCATGGTTTGTCTACCCCTCCAATTTCCCCCCTTCATTCTTCCCCTCCTGCTATTGTCTTCTTTTTTTTTTTTCTTAACATATATTGCATTATTTGTTTCATAGGTACAGATCTGAGAGTCAACAGTCTTGCACACTTCACAGCGCTTACCAGAGCACATACCCTCCCCAGTGTCTATCACCCAGTCACCCCATCCCTCCCACCCCACCCCCCACTCCAGCAACCCTCAGTTTGTTTCCTGAGATTAAGAATTGCTCATATCAGTGAGGTCATATGATACATGTCTTTCTCTGATTCACTTATTTCGCTCAGCATAATACCCTCCAGTTCCATCCACGTCGTTGCAAATGGCAAGATCTCATTCCTTTTGATGGCTGCATAATATTCCATTGTATGTATATACCACATCTTCTTTATCCATTCAATTGGGATCCCAGAAGAAGAAGAAAGAGAGAGAGGGGCAGAAGGTATAATGGAGCAAATTATAGCAGAGAACTTCCCTAATTTGGGGAAGGAAACAGGCATCAAAATCCAGGAAGCACAGGGCGCCTGGGTGGCTCAGTTGGTTAAGCGACTGCCTTCGGCTCAGGTCATGATCCTGGAGTCCCGGGATCGAGTCCCACATCGGGCTCCCTGCTCGGCAGGGAGTCTGCTTCTCCCTCTGCCCTCTTCCCTCTCGTGCTCTCTGTCTCTCATTCTCTCTCTCTCAAATAAATAAATAAAATCTTTAAAAAAAAAAAAAATCCAGGAAGCACAGAGAACCCCTCTCAAAATCAATAAAAATAGGTCAACAGCCTGACATCTAATAGTAAAACTTACTAGTCTCAGAGATAAAGAGAAAATCCTGAAAGCAGCTCAGGAGAAGAGATAGTAACCTACAATGGTAGAAACATTAGATTGGCAACAGACCTATCCACAGAGACCTGGCAGGCCAGAAAGGACTGGCAGGATATATTCAGAGCACTAAGTGAGAAAAATATGCAGCCAAGAATACTATATCCAGCTAGGCTGTCATTGAAAATTGAAGGAGAGATAAAAAGCTTCCAGGACAAACAAAAACTAAAGGAATTTGCAAACACGAAACCAGCCCTACAAGAAATCTTGAAAAGGGTCCTCTAAGCAAAGAGAGAGCCTAAAAGTAACATAGACCAGAAAGGAACACAGACAATATACAGTAACAGTCACCTTACAGGCAATACAATGGCACTAAATTCATATCTTTCAATAGTTACCCTGAATGTAAATGGGCTAAATGCCCAAATCAAAAGACACAGGCTATCAGATTAGATAGCCTTGTGTTTTTGTTTGTTTCTTGGTTGGTTGGTTTGGGTTGGGTTGGGTTGGATTGTTTGTTTTTAAGTTTTTATTTAAATTCCTGTTAGTTAACATACAGTGTAATATTAGTTTCAGGTGTAGAATTTAGTGATTCAACACTTATATACAATACCCAGTGCTTATCACAACAAGTACACTCCTTAATCCCATCACCTATTTAACCCATCCCCCCTCCCGCCTCCCCTCCAGTAACCATCTGTTTGTTCTCTGTAGTTAAGTCTATTTCTTGGTTTGCCTCTCTTCCCCGCCACCCCCACCACCCATGTCTGGTTGTTTTGTTTCTTAAATTCCACATATGAGTGAAATTATATAGTATTTGTATTTCTCTGACTGACTTATTTCACTTAGGATGATACTCTCTAGCTCCATCCATATCATTGCAAATGGCAAGATTTCATTCTTTTTGGTGGCTGAGTAATATTCCACTATTATATCACCTCTTTTTTATCCATTTGTCAGTTGATGGACATTTGGGCTCTTTCCATAATTTGACTATTGTTGATAATGCTGCTATAAACATTGGAGTGCATGTATCCCTGCAAATTGGTATTTTTGTATACTTTGGGTAAAGACCTAGTAGTGCAATTGCTGGATCATAGGGTAGTTCTATTTTTAACTTTTTGAGGACCCTCCATTTCTAGAGTGGTTACACCAGTTTGCATTCCCACCAACAGTGCAACAGGGTTCCCCTTTCTCTGCATTCTTGCCAACACCTGGTGTTTCTTGTGTGGTTAATTCTAGCCATTCTGATAGGTATGAGGTGGTATCTCATCCTAGTTTCGATTTGTATTTCCCTGGTGATGAATGAGGTTGAGCATCTGTTCATGTGTCTGTTGGCCATCTGGATGTCTTCTTTGGAAGAATGTCTGTTTATCTTCTGCCTATTTTTTAACTGGATTATTTGTTTTTTAGGTGTTGAGTTTGATAAGTTCTTTATAGATTTTGGATAGCCGTTTATCAGATATGTAATTTGCAAATATCCTCTCCCATTTCATAGGTTGCCTTTTAGTTTTGTTGATTGTTTCCCTTGTTGTGCAGAAGCTTTTTATTTTGTTGAGCCCAGTAGTTTGTTTTCACTTTTTCCCTTGCCTGAGGAAATATATCTAGTAAGAAGTTGCCACAGCTGATGTCAAAGAGGTTACTGCCTATCTTCTCCTCTAAGATTTTAATCATTTCCTGTCTCAGATTTAGGTCTTTAATTCATTTTGAATTTATTTTTGCATATGGTGTAGGAAAGTTGTCCAGTTTCATTCTTTTGTGTGTTGCTATCCAGTTTTCCCTACACCATTTGTTGAAAAGTCTGTCTTTTTTTCCATTGGATATTCTATTCTGCTTTGTCAAAGATTAATTGACCCTACAGTTGTGGGTCCATTTCTGGGTGTTCTCTTCTGTTCTGTTGATCTATGTGTTTATTTATGTGTCAGTACCGTACTGTCTTGATTACTACAGCTTTGTAATATAGCTTAAGTCCAGAATTGTGATGCCTCAAGCTTTGCTTTGCTTTTTCAGGATTTCTTTGGCTATTTGGGGTCTTTTTTGGTCCCATACAAATGTTAGGATTGTTTGTTCTTGGTCTGTGAAAAATGCTGGTGGTATTTTGATAGGGATTGCTTTAAATGTGTACATTGCTTTGGGTATTATAGACATTTTAACAATATTTGCCCTTCCAATCCATAAGCATGAAATGTTTTTCCATTTCTTTGTGTCATCTTCAATTTCTTTCATCAGTGTTTTATATCTTTTAAAGTACAGATCTTTTACCTCTTGGTTAAGTTTATTACTAGGTATCTTATTGGTTTTGGTGCAGTTGTAAATGGGATCAATTCCTTGATTTCTCTTTCTGCTGCTTCATTACTGGTGTATAAAAATGCAACAGATTTCTGTACATTGATTTTGTATCCTACAACTTTATTAAATTCCTGTATCAGTTCTGGCAGTTTTTTTGGTGGAGTCTTTAGGGTTTTCTATATAGAGGATCATGTCATCTACAGATACTGAAAGTTTGACTTCTTCCTTGCTCATTTGAATACATTTTATTTATTTTTGTTGTCTGATTGCTGTGGCTAGGACTTCAAGTACTATGTTAAATAACTGTGGTGAAAGTTAGCCTCATGTTTTGATATATTTCAGTATGGAGCCATCTTACAGAGCTGAAGAGCTAGGGAATAGAAGTCAAGTATTTATGATCAGGGCTGTCCTCTAGCCCCAGGATATAAAAGAGAAAACTAGAGAAACTACTTAAATTTTTCAGCTGTTTTAGGACAATGTTGAGAATGGGAGTTAAAAGGGAACATTAGGGAAGAAAGTATTTTTCTTTTCTCCCTGCCAAGAAACTTTGGCCCCTCTGTGGAATACTTTTGGAATATTTACCTCTTTGCTCAATATCACCTCCTCAGTCATCTCTTTAAAATTCTTTCTTGACTAGTTGTTCTCCATTACTCTCTCCTGCTTGCTTTCTCTTGACCAAGATGGCCTTCACACTAACCACCAGCTTGACTGAATGTTAGACAGGCTTCTTCCTCATTCTAGCCCCAGACCTCTCTTTTCTTAAAATATTTTATTTAGAAGACATATAATTGTGAATTTTTTCTGTGCTCCTTTGAGATTCATGTTAGTCTTTTTGAAAAAGTCTCTTGAAAACTTACAACCCAGGAATATCTTTCTCACACACATAGGAGACATCCCTTTCAAGAAAGATAGTACTTCTATCTCTCAGTCCCTGTGAAGTTGATAGGAGCCTAATTTCCATGGCAGCCAGTTAGGAAACACAGGTAGCCTAATGACAGAGAAAAATATCTGCAAACTCAGGTAATAATTCAATGTATTCCACATATATCTCTGATCAGCCTCCTTTCAGACATCCTCTAGTACTTCTTCACTAGTTCATTCCAACCCTTGAAAATTCTCTCACCCTCTGTTTCAGTAAAATTGAGTTCATACTAGTTTTGGCCTACTTCCCCTATTATGATACCCTTGAAAAAAATCTTCCTTCCCTGTTTAACCTTGCCTGGTGCAATTTTTGCTTTGATACTCCTAACAAGACTTATCTTATTACATCATTTACTTTTGAACCTTCCACTTGAATGCAAATATTTAGGTGAGACAAAATTTACTGCTAAAACATCATAGCTTTCAGCTGGGGTTCTTTAATAAAAAGATAGATTAACAAGAGAAAAACAGATAGTTTATTAACATGCATCACACATCATATAGGAGAAACCTCAATGAAAAGTAACTCAAACAGGTGGCATAGAACTCTTGCTTACATGGCATCTTTGACAAAGAAAAATAAATTGTAGAGAAAAAACAGGACAAAGGAAAGCAGTTTTAGGCTTCCAAGGGTGGCAAACTGTGTGTGGTAAGGAAAATATATGAGAGGAAACTAATGGAGTGAGTTTTGTTTGAGATTCCTCTGGTGTCATCTCTTGGTTGATAAAGAGTTTGTCGCTAGTAAAAGAAGAATTTATTTCTGGGTTGAAGCAGAAGAGGACATGGATGGCAGAGAAAACTCTGAATTTGCTCCCTTTTAATTACCTCCAGCTCAAAATAATTTTTATGTGCAAAAAGACATGTGTAGGGCTGACATTCTAGTTTCCTTCAACACTATGATGATGGTGGTAATTTATGTTTAGCTCATCATACTATCTTTACTTCATAGCACAATGCCTAGCACAAAGTAGATATTCAAAATATATATTGAATGAATAAATCTTGTCATTTTTTTTAGTTCACGATTATATATCCTATTTCTTAGCACATAAGTAATGTATAATAAATACCTCTTAAATACACATTGTTAATAGATATTTATTAACACTGATTGAAAGGCAAAGGAAACAGTATGTGCAAAGGCATTTAGGTGTCTACGGCATACCAGGGATGGAGTAATTGCAACCAATTTACTATAGCCAAAAATCAAATAAAAACAAAAACAGAAAAGAATAACAACAAAAAATGTTGACTAGACCAATAGTTACTAAACCAAATAACATCTTGAAATACATCCTTGGGGTTTCTATCCTTTAGATTATAGGATGCTAAACAAGTATAAGTAATGATAAAGGAGATCTCTGTTCAGTTTTTCACATGTGCATATGCATGGGTCTGACTCCTCCATGACCCCAAGCCAACTCAAGTCTTAACATTTCAGACCTTTTTAAGAAGTGAGCTTCATTTGATGCCTGCTAAAACAGCATCACACTGTGATAATAATAAGCAAGATAGATTTCCAGTTTCCTTCTATAAGCAATCAGTAAATGCATTTACAACTCTATCATAAGTGGGAGGTATCTCTGCCTTATTCTATATGACACTGTTCTACTTCAGAGTTGAGGAGACTCACTGAACTCTCTTCAGAGAGTCAAAACTCTTCCTTGCCCAGCATATTACTAAATTCAAATCCTAAATAAATTTTTATTGGAAGTGTTTGTATCTCCTTCCACAGTAAAGTGTTTGGATGTTTTTATGAGATCAGTCCCTACAAATATTTTGAGTACTAATGAAATCAAGCTTTCAGGATGTGTATATACAAAGAAATACAAACATAATTTTTCTTATAAAAGAGTAGCAATTCTTGGGGTACCTGGGTGGCTCAGCCAGTTAAGTGTCTGACTCTTGATTTTGACTCAGGTCGTGATCTAAGCATCTTGAGATTGAGCCTTGTGTCCGGCTCCTCGCTCAGCAGGGAGTCTGCTTGAGGTTCTCTCTCTCCTCCCTCTGCCCCTCCACCACCCCCATGTGCATGTGCTCTCTCTTTCTCTCTCTCTCAAATAAATAAATCTTTAAAATTAAAAAAAAATGTAAATGAAAAAGTAAACAATTCTTTAAAAGTTCTTGAGGTGGCTTTTTCACAATGGGTTTGCCGCCAGAACAGAGGTGTGGTGAAAACCACTGCTCAACCTAAACCAAAATGGGAAAGGAAAAGACTCACATCAACATTGTCATCATTGGACACGTAGATTTGGACAAGTCTACCACTACTGGTCATCTGATCTACAAATATGGTGGGATCGACAAAAGAACTATCAAAAAATTTGAGCAGGAGGCTGCTGAGATGGGAAAGGGCTCCTTCAAGTATGCCTGGGTCTTGGATAAACTGAAAGCTGAACGTGAATGTGGTATCACCATTGATATCTCCCTGTGGAAATTCGAGACCAGCAAGTATTATGTGACCATCATTGATGCCCCAGAACACAGAGACTTTCTCAAAAACACGATTACAGGCACATCTCAGGCTGACTGTGCTGTCCTGATTGTTGCTGCTGGTGTTGATGAATTTGAAGCCAGTATCTCCAAGAATGGGCGGACCCGTGAGCATGCCCTTCTGGCTTACACACTGGGTGTAAAACAACCAATCGTTGGTGTTAGCAAGATGGATTCTACTGAGTCACCCTACAGCCAGAAAAGATACGAGGAAATCATTAAGGAAGTCAGCACCTACATTAAGAGAATTGGTTACAACCCTGACACAGTAGCATTTGTGCCAATTTCTGGTTGGAATGGTGACAACATGCTGGAGCCAAGTGCTAACATGCCTTGGTTCAAGGGATAGAATGTCACCCATAAAGATGGGAATGCCAGTGGAACCACACTGCTTGAAGCTCTGGATTGCATTCTGCCACCAGCTCGTCCAACTGAAAAGCCCTCATGTCTGCCTCTCCAGGACGTCTACAAAATTGGTGGTATTGGTACTGTCCCTGTGGGCTGAGTTCTTAAACCTGGCATGGTGGTCACCTTTGCTCCAGTCAGTGTTACAACTGAAGTAAAGTCTGTTGAAATGCACCATGAAGCTTTGAGTGAAGCTCTTCCTGGGGACAGTGTGGGTTTCAATGTCAAGAACATATCTGTCAAAGATGTTCGTCATGGCAGTGGCTGGTGACGGCAAAAATGACCCACCAATGGAAACAGCTGGCTTCACAGCTCAGGTAATTGTCCCAAACCATCCAGGCCAAATCAGTGCTGGCTATGCCCCTGTGGTGGATTGTCACACAGCGCATATTGCTTGCAAGTTTACTGAGCTGAAGAAGAAGATAGATCATCGTTCTGGAAAAAAGCTGGAAGATGGTCCCAAGTTCTTGAAATCTGGTGACGCTGCCATTGTTGATATGGTTCCTGGCAAGGCTGTGTGTGTTGAGAGCTTCTCTGACTATCCTCCTCTGGGCCATTTTGCTGTTCGTGACATGAGACAGACGGTTGCTATGGGTGTCATCAAAGCAGTGGACAAGAAGGCAGCTGGAGCTGGCAAGGTCACCAAGTCTGCCCAGAAAGCTCAGGAGGCTAAATGAATATTATCCCCAATACCTGCCACCCAGTCTTAATCAGTGGTGGAAGAACAGTCTCAGAACGGTTTGTGTCAATTGGCCATTTAAGTTTAATAGTAAAAGACTGGTTAATGATAATAATGCATCGTAAAACCTTCAGAAGGAAAGGAGAATGTTTTGTGGACCATTTGTTGATTTTTAGTGTGTGTGTGGCAGTTTTAAGTTACTAGTTTTTAAAATCAGTACTTTTTAATGGAAACAACTTGACCAAAAATCTGTCACAGAATTTTGAGACCCATTAAAACAAAAGTTTAATGAGAAAAAAAAAAAGTTCTTGAGGTGTAGCTATGTTGTAGCCAATTAAAAGAAATATGACATTTCTATGTTTATAGTCCTCAGCAAATGTTTTGTGTAAATATTAACATTTTTGCATATCACCATCCTAAAACACTAATTTGAATTAATGAAATATCTTTATATTGGATTGAAGGTCAGCTGATTTGTATTTTCTTATAAAAAATGTCTTATGGGAACTACAGAATCTTGGATTCAAGCATATATGTAAAATTTTAATGTAACATGCTGTAATTATGAAATTTCCTAGAAGATAATCAAAATAGAACATGATTGCATCTTGAATATTTAAAATGAGCCAAATGCATTTTAAAGTGAAAACTAAAGTAGGTTAAAATGCATAATTTTTACCACTTGTTAAGAATAGTTTTGGTAATTAAAAAAATGTTGGAATAAGTAAGCTGTATTCAAGAACAATATGTATGTACAAGAAGGGCCAAACTATACAGAGAAAAAAAATAAAATCTGATTCAACTAGTGCTGTTCATCCAAACAACTGTAAAACAGTATTATTTTAAATTTAATCTGATCACAATATCACTCTGACTTTTTAAAAATAATTTTTCATTATTTCTTTACACAAGGTTATGTTATTATTGTTGTTTATTATTTTTTAACAGTTTTTTTTTTTTAAAGAAGCTTCATTTTATACCTCCCTCTGGTGTTTCTAGAATAAACGACAATCCATAGTATGCAATAAATAAACACCAGAATATCTGGCCTGTGGCTATCTTTCTGACCTTATCTCCTGTGGATTTCACCTCTTGCTCACTTAACAACAGCCATACTGACCTCTTGCTAATCCTTAAATATACCAAGCATACTTCTACCTTTTCATTTCCTAGTCTCTGCCTTGAAAGCTCTTCATCCCATTCATTCTTCACTTTACCATGTCTTTGCTCAAATGTCACCTCTTCAGAATGACCTTCAGTGATTTCTTTACCAGAAAGATCACCCCTACCTATCTGGATTCACAGAGCTAGCTTTATTTATCTTTGTAGCTCTTATACCATTAACTTTATATTTATTTTTTTATCATTTGTTTTCCGCCAATTAGAATGAAACTGTAGGAGAATTGAGGCCTTACTTAGCTTATTGCTCCACCTTTAGTACCTATAATAGTGCCTTCACAAAACAATTACTCAGTAATATTTGTTTCAGAGTTAATGACTGAATGAGCCAATCATCAGCAGTTTTTAATTGTTGAGCTTTTACTAGTGTAAGAACAAAATGCTAATACTTCTGTCTTGTTACTCTTTATAGAAATAACCTAGTGTAGGCATTATTCCTCTTTTGTAGATGAGAAAATGGGTTTATAGAACTAAAGGAAGCCAACCCAGATTACACAGTTTATATGTGTTATGTAGCAGGGAGAACAATTTTGGATACAAATACTATAAGTACAGATTAGGACATACTGAATTAATTTACCTTTAGGAAATTCACCTGGAGGTGTCTAATAGGGAAGTGGATTTAAGAGTCTGAAGCTTAGGAGAGAAAGTGTATTGTAGAGTATGGGGAGCTAGTCATACATATGATGTTAGAGTCATGGTGAGTATATAAGTAGTAGAATAAGCCACAAAAATAATGGAATTTTCTAGGAATCTAAGTGTGAGAAAATAAAATTAGCAGGGAATTAGCAACCTTTATCTGTGATAGACACACAGACTCAACCTTTTTAAATAGAGTAGTTCACATTTTCCATTCTTCCTTCCTTAAGTATTACAGTGTACAACTCAGAAATATAGAATTTACTCTAGATTCTTCTGTTTTCATTTCCACCTAGTCAGCCATTAAATACTTCAGTTTTTATTCTCTATATATTTTTCTAATCAACACTCTGTATCCTATTTCCTCTACTTTGGCTGGACTTTTATTATTTCTTATTTTGCTCTCTGCAACAACCTTCCAACTTATCTCCCAATTGGTGTCTAGTCTTATTCCTATAGATTTTTTTTTTCTCCACTAAGTAGAAGGGCTTATTTATATTAAATAAGCCTTAATTATCTTTCTAAGTCACAGCGCACTCCTGGTACAAATTGTTCTGCAGCTCTCTCTCAGGCCGCACAGGCATGAGCAACTCAGTGCCTACCACCAGCATATACACCTTTTAGCTTGGCAATCTAATTTGAAGTGCAGTGTTCATTTTTTGCAAAGGAAAACATGGGAATAGAGTGAATGTGGTACAACCAATATGTAACTACAAACTTGAGAATGAAGGGTTTCACAAAAGGAATTTGTAGAGATGCTCAGCCTGCGAATGATGCAATGTTGTGCCCCTGCTGGCACTTGGGTCTAGAATTTGTGGAGCAATTCAACGATAGTAACTATGCCCTAGCATCTGGCCATTCCAGGAGATCTCAGGAGGTAATGATGCTTCAGGGGGGCTGGCCCAAGTAGACAGAGAGCCTAATCTACAAAATAAAAAGGCCTGGTTTTGAAAAGGCTGAGAGAAGACTATTTTGTTCATTGCTCTATTCCCAGTGGCCCACACAGTATCTGACACTAAAAAGGTGTTAAATAAACACTGCATTGAAAGGAATCAGTTTGAATCTCCAGCTCTTCTAAGTGTGAGATTGAGAAAGTAACTTGAAGTCTCCAAAGTTCAATTGTTTTTGCTATAAAATGAGAATAGAGTGAGATCATGCAGGTAAACCTGCCAGGTCACAAGTGAAAGGGATGAACAATAAAGCTGTTTTTGTGTTGTTCTTTCTAAAATATTTCCAGATATTAATATTAATTTTCATTATTAAAGAGCAGTACCAATTTCCCAGTAACATTTTTCTATTCACTAAAATAGCTCATCCAAGTTATAAGAATACATATTATTCATGGAATTCAACAAAGTTCTTTTAATTTGCAGGAGAAAAATGCAGGCCATGAACATTTTTATTTTTCCTCAGTTATTCCCCCTACATAAAGCCTCCTTTTCACAGATTATAGGCCACGTTCTAAGACTTTGGCTTTGCATGCAAAGTATTTCATGTTCTGACCATTGTTCTTTGCATCTTCATTTCCCTTTTTTACTAAACATTATACCAGCAGACATGGGAGACTACGTTTTTCCTGAGCTATCCTTACTTCCTTGAAATTGCAATGTTCTTTTTCACCTGTGAGCATTTGAGTACACTATCAATCTATAATGCCCTTTCTGCTCTCCTGTGACTCAAATCTCTATTTAGAGTGAAGAAAGATTGCCTTATGATCATCACATATTGCTTTCCATGAGCTGTATGTACTGCAAAATATTTGTCAGGGGGGATATAAACATGGCAGTAACCATTGTGAACAACTAAAATAATTTCACATATAGCAGTATGACATAATTTTACATTTAATGTTTACTAACTTTATATATAGCTTTTTAAAAATCTTAATATATCTTACTATGCCTTTGTTCCTTGGAAAAATAACTGTAATCAAAGACAAGTCAATGTCCTTCTTTTCTAGATCAGTATTTCTCCAGTAGTAATTCACTGCATATCGTAAGGATTTACATTAAAAAAAATTTCCATGGTCACATATGTTTGGAAAACCATAAAAAACAATTTTTTAATTCCAAATAATTCAATATACTGACTCACATTAGGTATATTAAGAGATACATACTAACCAGTGCTTCCCAAACTTTTTTGAACACAGACCCCTGTAGGTACAAATAGTATCTTGCAGAAATACTGATGTAAACCTATCAATTTGCCTTTATAGGAAAATGGAACAAAAATAATTCTGCCTTGAGAAATATTCCCCCAAATAATCCCATCTATTTAAATATGTACCAGTGCTTAACATTCTAGAGTGTCTTTGTATTAAGATTTTAATTTCTGTTAAAATATCACCGCCTAAGAGGGCAGCTCCAGTTTATGCCTTGCTAGTTATGTATACTCTGTCCTAAACTGTCTCTAAAAAGTTAATGTTGAAAATCATTTAGTTGGATCATAGAAACCTTAGATATTTGAGAAGATGCTGCTACTCTAACCACAAAAAATCTGGCAACACTAACAAAACTGGTCAAATAGCACTAATTCAACATTTTTCTAAGGGTCAAAATGTTACAGTAGTGGAAAATTACAAGGCAACTAGCTAGTCTTGCCATCAGATCTTCCTAAAAAATTGCTATCTGTAATCTGCCTCAAGAATGAAGTCATTTGGATTTAACCATTATCCAAAATCTATTTACAAGTTAAGAGCTCTCTAAGCCTCCAGGTATGGAATCATGACAATATAATAAGTGGTGTGCATTGCCTTTGGAAAAAGGAAGGTTACTTACCTATAAGCCTGTTTTTCTGACTATGTGTCATTACCTATCAGCCATTAGAAAGCTACTCACCACCCCAGGGCAGTTAACTTGCTGATTGGTTTCTGATTATTATATTTCCTTGGGCAGCTGATTGATTCTTATCAATTTTCCCCCTCTTGTTGCCTGCAAAAAGATTTGTTTACTATTATAATTTTCTTAGTACTTTCTGCCAGCGTGGGGAGTTTTGTAGTTTTCTTTCAAATATTAATACTATGTAACTCCTTTGCCAGGAGGCTTAAATTGTGTTCCAGGAGTAATGGCTGTGATGGTTCATTTGTACTAAAAAATAACACTTGATACCCTCTAAAGTGCTTTACATGTAGCATAATGGTAGGTTCACATCATCACAGAAATGTTCTGACAAGCTTGGCATTATCATTATGATTATCAATGATAAATATAATGTGCCTTAGGTTAATCATCTTAAACCAAAGCATCATTTTTTTTATTCCTAAGACTATTGCAAAAGTCTGCTTTTTGAAAATTAGAGTTTATATTCTTTTCTCAAAAGGATTAATAAGTGGGGCTACTGAATGATATTTTTACAACAAATCAAAAAAAGTACAAGAATAGTATAGGCAACTAGGATCCAGAATTTTGAGGCAGTGAGAATTCTTTTCTGCCTAATATGCCTTACATCAACCTACAAAAAGTCCTTATATTGCCTGATTATTGCTATACTAATCCGAGTTAAGATAGTGTCACTTTCACACATCTAATTTTATTTTGTTAATTAATTAATTAAATTTTTGGTGAGCAGCAAAGCAAGGGTTATTGAGTGACAGTAAAAAGCTCCCGAAGAGGGAGGGGAACCTAAGAGGGTTGCCCTCACACATCTAATTTTAAAATGAATATACTATATGTTAATTAAATTGATTTTAAATTTAAAAAATAAAAAAAGAAAGAGGACTTGAATAGACATTTTTCCAAAGAAGAAATACAAATGGTCAACAAGTACACAGAAAGATGCTCAACATCACTCATCATCAGAGAAATGCAAATCAAAACCACAATGAGATATAACTTCACACCTGTTAAAATTGCTGTTATAGAAGAAGAAAAGATAACAGATCCTGGTGAAGATGTGAAGGAAAGGGAACCCTAGTGCACTATAGGTAAGAATATAAATTGGTACAACCACACTATAGAAAATAGAATGGAGGCTCCTCAAAACATTACAAGAAGGACTGCTGGGGTGCCTGGCTGGCTCATTTGGTAGAGCATGTGACTCTTGATCTCAGGGTTATGAGTTCAAGCCCCACCTTGGGGGTAGAGACAATAAATAAATAAATAAACAAACAAACAAACAAACAAACAAACAAATAAACAAACTGCCATATGATCCAGCAATCCCACTTCTGAGTATATATCTGAAGGAGATGAAATTATTGTTTCAAAGAGGTACCTGCATCCCCATGCTCATTGAAACATTATTCACAATAGTCAAGACATGGAAACAACCTAAGTGTCCACCGATGGATGAGTGGATAAACAAAATGTTCATATATAGTGATATTACTTAGCCATAAAAAAGAAGGAAACTGTGATTTGTGACAACTTGGATGGACCTTGAAGGCATTGTGCTAAGTGAAGTAAGTCAGAGAAAGACAAATACTGTATGATCTCACTTTCATGTGAAATCTAAAAACATCAAACATAGAGAGCCAGGGGCTCAGGGATGCAGGAAATTAGGAGATGTTGTCTAAGGGTATAAACTTTCTGTTATAAGATAAATAAGCCCCAGGGATCTAATGTACAGCACGTGACTGTAGTTATTACTGGATTGTATCCCTGAAAGTCACTATGAGAGTAGAGTTTTAATATTCTCACCAGAAAAACAATAAAATGGTAATTGTGTGGGATGAAAAAAATAAATAAAATAAAATGAATATACAAATGCAAGGAATAATAAAATATACCATCAGCTTTGTGTAACTTATTTTATCAGACTACTTTGTTTAATGACAATAGCTAAGAAAATAAACTAGAATATGGAGCATTGTATGTGAGATTTGAAATAAATAACCTGTATCATGATTCAGGGGAGATAAAAATAGGGTGGAGTGCTGAAGTGAGGAGTATGTAAAATGAAGGGGAACCATGAGTGCACTGGGCATTCATGGAGACCATGTGAAGGGATGTGTTAAAAGAGAAGAATTTGAATGAGAAGCTAAGAGGGAAACTTCTCTGCCTCACAGTTTTGCATAGGAACAGTGAAATTCCAACACACTCATGGAAATTCAACAATTATCATTCACGGACAAGACACCTTTGTCATTAGTTTCTTGAATATTACCAATAAAAAATCTGTCATGTTTTTGTGCCCTATTGGCAATAAAAATGACATTTCTCTTTTCTTTTCTCAGAGGTTACCTTGCTCTTCATATTTTTAGCTGTTGAAAGGCAATATAACTCTAGTTGAAAAGGACGATGTGTTTAAAGCTTTACTGAAAACTAATTAAGAGTTATTTCTAGGGCACCTGGGTGGCTCAGTCGTTAAGCGTCTGCCTTCGGCTCAGGTCACGATCCCAGGGTCCTGGGATCGAGCCCGGGATCGAGCCCCGGATCGGGCTCCCTGCTTGGCGGGAAGCCTGCTTCTCCCTCTCCCACTCCCCCTGCTTGTGTTCCCTCTCTCGCTGTGTCTCTCTCTGTCAAATAAATAAAAATAAAATCTATTATTAAAAAAAAGAGTTATTTCTTTATCTTTATATAATTTCTTGCCTAAAAGAAGTAAAATTTGTGCATTCTACTTTAATAACAAATAATTAGTAACTTTAAAATAAGAATTTAAGGAAATATTTAAAGGGCTGATAATCTAATAGTTGTAAAGTTAAAATTACTTGGGCTAACTTAATTGCAGATTGGTGATCTTTTTAAATTTTAGACTTAGGGAAGGAAGGGAAACATCATATAAAACCTATAATTTTACCCTTCTAACATAGTGTAGCTATATTACAAAAACCATGATAAAGTTGATTAGCATTTTTATTAGTTTATGATAAACTGAAGCACAGTAATTCCTTAAATAATTTAATATTTTCTGAGTTGCTAATATTGTTTCTGGGAATATTATACTTAGCAGGGACAAAGTGATGAACTAAGTAGATATGTTCTGTCCCTATGGACCTTACAGTCTAGAAGAGAAGACAGAAAGTAAAGTAATAGTTACTTAATAAATACCAAATGTTATAATGTGGTAAATGCCATGTAAGATAACTATGAGGTGTTACTGGAGCATTTACCAAGGGCCTTAATCTACTTTGGGGTTATGTACGAAAGCTGTTTGAGGAAAGATCTAAAACTAGCTTAGAGTGGGATAATATTTGCTTTTTCATAAGGTCTTAAAAGGGCGTTAAAACTTTGGAAACTATTCATTTGTAAAAGACATATTTATTGAGTAGCTACCATGTAGGAAGCATCATGCTATGTGCTGGAAATACATCAGTGAACTCGATGGACCAGTCCTTCCATTCATAGAGATTAAAGTCTAGTGAAGAAGAGTAAAGAGCATCACACTGTCAATCAGGAAGTTTATGCTGGGTTTAGAAACCATTCTTTCTGGCTGAAAAGTACATGTTTAAAAACTAGTAGAATAAATTGCCCCTTTAGCACTTATAAATAGGATAGAATATCACCAATAAACGATACTCTAATTTCACATAAATGTATTGAAACCTTTTTTCTTCATTTGCCTTCTATTCGTCTATGAGCCCTGCTTATGCCCCTATTGAATATATGTATTGTCAAGGGAGAGATACATAGTCATATAAGAGAAACAGAAATGATGTTTGATTTCTTTATAATGTACTAATCATATGAATTTTTATTTTTATTTTTTTAAGATTTTATTTATTTATTTATTTATTTATTTATTTATTTATTTATTTATTTGAGAGAGAGACAGAGAGCACAAGCAGGACAGAGGGAGAGGGACAAGCAGACTCCTGGCCGAGCAGGGAGCTCAACATGGGGCTCGATCCAAGGACCCTGGGATCATGACCTGAGGCAAAGGCAGACACTTAACTGACTGAGCCACCCAGGCATCCCCTATATGAATTTTTAAATATCATTAAACAGTGTTTATATATCTTCTTCCAATCATTGACAGATTTACAATAAAAGTCCATACCACATTAATATGAACCAGGGAGTATCAGTATGGAAGAGCCCTACACAGAAAGTTTACATATAATACACAAAACAGTAATTTAGTAAAATTATTTTGAGCAACTTTGACATGCCAAATGTTACAGCAAATGTGGTACAGAAAAAAAGAATAAGGACATGTCTCTCAGCAACTTCTTTATGGCAAGAATCTCGTAAATGTCTATTTGATTTAAGCAAGGAGGAATGACATCTTTTTATTTGCAAATATTCATATTCTCCACTATAAGCTTTTTGGGGTCAGAGATTTTGTCTCATTTGTATTTATAGCATTAGTACCAAGCAGAATTTTAGTATATAATTTGTGTGCAATAAATATTGTTTGAATGTTTGAAGGGAAAAAATGGGGGAAGGAGAGAGGCCGGAAGAGAGGAAGGAGAAAGGAAAATAATTTTTCATTATGTATCTCATTTTAATCACCATCATTTATTAAATAAAGTCAAAATACTTTGATTTCTCTTCTGAATTTCCCAATAGAAAACTTTCTAAATTATAAACTTCCATGCTAACCCAAAGAAAAAATACGAACACAACTTTAAAAATTAAAGATAAGGAACACTTACTATAAAATTAATAGTATAGTAATATAGGCTTTTTTTTAGTTAGAGAAGTTATTTACTCCTACAATAAATGGCCTCAAGCTTCTAGGTAACGATCTTACATTTCTTTCTGCTGCAACTGCTTTTGGAAGTTTGTTCTTGTTGTTATACAGAATTGCGCAGGTTAGAGTCTGCCTATATCTGCTTCTCTCATATTCAGGATCTTTAATTTTTTTTTTGTCATGCTATCATGATTATACACCATCTTGTGACTATGATGTTAGTCATGATTTAGTCTTAAATGTTTAGCTCATGATAAATGGCTAATTTATCTGTTACACTGAACTGCCTCAACTTTTCTTTTTTAACTTAAAAGATCGTGTTAACACATTCGGCTCAGGTCATGATCTCAGGGTCCTGGGATCGAGTCCCACATTGGGCTCCCTGCTCCTCGGGAAGCCTGCTTCTCCCTCTCCAACTCCCCCTGCTTGTGTTCCCTCTCTCGCTGTGTCTGTCTCTGTCAAATAAATAAATACAATCTTTAAAAATAAATAAATAAAATTACATTTTAAATCACATTCTTCATATACCGTGAAAACTTTAAATCACATATACGGTCAGTGAGTTAGAGAAGCTTTATGTTGATTGAAAACAAGCTAAGATGTTAAGCGGTTAACCAAAATCAAAACAGACACTGATGCAATTTTGCTTAGAGAGCTCTCTCTCTGGTAAGTTTAGGAAGGAACACCACAGTTATATACCCTTGTAATAAACAGTGAACTTTTTCATTATAAATAGGCTGAAAATATTATGATCTCAGTGATCACACATTATACCAAACAATCAAATTATTTAAGATTATTATTTTTTAAAGAGATATGGAGAACCAAGTGGTTTTGCTGTCTCTCACAACTGAGTTACAAATTTTCATCTTACAATTAATATATACTATTAAAACTGAAATAATATCAAGTAATTTTCACCTTTCACTGGACAGTTTAATACTACATGTACCTTTAAGTATTTGTTCTCTGTATTCTATTATTTTCTAACATTCTAAACCAGACCTTTCTGCCCAAGGTAGCTAATTAAAGAGCATCTAAGTACTACATATACAGAAAAGAGCATTGAATAATGCATGAAGATTGACTGAAGTCAATTTTTTTTAATTTTTATCTTTTATTTATTAGCAAATTTTGAAAAGTAAGGGGAAATGGAGAAATAAATCCTATAAACCTGGGATGCCTGGGTGGCTCAGTTGGTTAAGCGACTGCCTTCGGCTCGGGTCATGATCCTGGAGTCCCGGGATCGAGTCCCGCATCAGGCTCCCTGCTCAGCAGGGAGTCTGCTTCTCCCTCTGACCCTCCCCCCTCTCACGTGCTCTCTCTCTCCTCTCATTCTCTCTCTCAAATAAATAAATAAAATCTTTAAAAAAAAATCCTATAAACCTTACAATCATTTGTAATGCAATTTTAGAAGCTATAAAATAGAACTCACTTAAGAAGGACACCTGAATTATAAAGTAACAGTCCACTAAAAGATGAGATTTGCTATTCTGAAATATTACTGCATTCTGTGGGTTTTTTTTTCATTTGTTTGTCACTTCCTGTTTAAAACATATACATTTACCCTATGCATTTATTATATCTGCTATTAGAAATATGTATTAGTGGTAGGAATGCTACTGGTAACATTTTGGTTTAATGAAGATTTTGCTTCTCTTGTCTCAAATATCATGCATTTGTTCACTCAGAAAATATTATTGAATACTGAATATGTGCCAAACTGTTGGAGGCACTGAAAACATAACCGTGAATGAAATCAGTAAAAATCTGTGCCCTCATAAAACTTAATTCTGGTGGAGGGTGCAGGGAATGGGCAATAAATATAATATATGAAAAAAGCATATGGTATGTTGAAGAGTATTAATTGCTAAGCGTAAAATAAAAGAGAAAAGGTATGGGAAATATTAGTAATTGAATATTTTATATTTATTACTCAAATTAAAACTGGGAAGTAAGACAAACAAATGTTTAAGTAATGAAATAAGGAGCTTCATTCTGGTGGGTAATCCATTCAAAATGAAGTGTTTTTTTTTTTTTAAGATTTTATTTATTTATTTTAGAGAGGGAGAGCACTGGCAGAGAAGGGCAGAAGGGGGGAGAGAGGGAAAAGGAGAGAATCTTCAAGCAGCCTCCCCACTGAATGCTGAGCCCAACTATATCCTGTGACACTGAGATCACAACCCGATCCAAACCCAAGAGTCAGAGACTCAGACTGAGCCACCCAGGTGCCCTCATTCAAAATGAGTTTTATTAACAACAACAAAATAAGAACACATACACACAGAAAAGAATAATTACATCCCAGCTATACTTTTTTCTCTTCTAATTTAGATGGGAGGTAATTGTACACAGTAGAAAAAGAGATTGTCAGGAAATATGATTGTTATTCAAAAGTATCTGTATTTCTCTAAGCAAATATAATCTCTTGATCTTCAGTTCCTTAGTATGATGATGGGATAAACTGAATATTCTCTCAAATATAATAAGATTTTATTGTGTGGATTCTCCTTTCTCACAATCTTTCTCCTGGCCTCTAATTTTGGTCAACTAACCCCCTGTAAGAGCATATGAGTGCAAAGTGAGTGACTACCCAGGTATGATTTGACCGATCTGGCCAGCTACAAGTGTGGCCTTCTTCCCTTCTTTATAAATCATATCTGAATTTCATGATAGGAACGATTTCCCTGAAATAGGAAAACAGTTCTTTAGGTGGGTATAAGAGGGAATGTCTTCCCTGAATCTCCATATGAGCTCTCAAAAAGCATTTGTAAAAGAAGAGTCACACTTCTAAGTATTAAGTGAAAACTAAAGTTAAAACCCCAAGAGATTTCTAAAGATGAAATTTCATGCACAGAGAAAGGTAATGAGGAAGGTATTGTAAGTAAAAATAATTTCTCAGTGCTTTCAAATCGTATGACATATTCAACTGCCTACTCGGACTCTTCATAAGGCCTACTCATGGATAAGTCTTGACAGTTGGATTTAAGAATGCCACATTTGATTGCAGTTTCTGTGATTACATAGAGAACAATGAGTAATATATCAATTTACCCTTTTTCAAGAATTCACAAGCAAATGGAGACTTACCAATTTATCTGTTAAGAAAGTTAGCATTACAAATAATTTTATGGTTAAAATCAGTATGATAAACCAAAGTACCATAATTCCCTTTTTGATTTTTATTTAACATGCTTTTGCTATAGCTATACCTAATTAAGTGAAAAAACAAAGCTATTCAATTCCATCAAATCCTGAATTTGTAAGGATATATGACTATTTTAGGATTTATATAGGTGATATTTTCTTGAGTGAATGTCATGATTTCATATTTTTCAGTATTTTATCTAAATAACATAAACATATGAGAAATTAGATTAGAAAAAAGAGGGGTTATTTTTTCAAATTTTATTATCTAAAACGTTTATATTATTTCAGATAATCACATTTGAGCAATGAAACATAAGTAGAAATGAAGTTGTATAGTCAGTACTTACAATGCCCCCCCACTTATATAATTTCAAGAAGTTATATACAAGAAAAATAAGTGTGATGATAGTGATGATATTCATTTACTCATTTATTTATTCATTCATAGACTCCAGGAGCTCCCCAGATAGGAACTCTTCTATATCAGGATGCAGTGGATAAGAGGAACAGAAACAAGATTTTGCTTGTGTGTCGAGTTTACATTATAGTGGGGGAAACAGATGTCATATACAAATTAATAAGATCATATAAATTGCTGACACATTTTCTTAAGTAAATAAACAGGCTAATGTGATACACAGTAGTAGGTTAAAGGGAAGAACAATAGAGTGGGTGATTATGGAAAGCTTCCGTAAAGAAGTTTCATCAGAGCTAAAATATGACTGACAATTATTAATCTAGAAATTCCCCCAACTTTCAGCCATATTTACATGATCATGTCATCTCAAACCTAATTCTTTTTTTAAAAACATGTTGAGCCATTTCTATTTTGTGCCCTGACATTTCACAAAATTGAAAATCTTTCAAACCACATAGAGAAAAAAATAAATATAATATAGTATAACGCTATATAATACAACCTGAAGAGCATAGATCTATGCTCAACTGAACCTAAGATAACATAAATAGCAAAGTTGCCCATAGATATGTTAAAACTCAAGAATATATTACAGAAACTATACAGAAGTGTGCATACATATTTCTGAAAATATTAAGAGCCTGAAATTTTACTGTGTTTTAGATCCTGAGTAGGAAACTTATTTTCACCAGACTATATCTGTATTTTATTCCATGTAAAAAAAAAAGAAAAAACAAACAAAAAATTATCTGTGCTTTTAAATCTTGCATTAAAGGATAAATGAGGGTTAAGCCTGAAGCTAAACCAAAACAAAAGTCTCTTTGACTTTTAGTTTCTCAGCCATTTTCATTTGAAGAATTCTAAGAAAGTAGTTCTCTACTGTATTCAAGTTTGTTTTTGTTTTGTTTTGCTGTAATATAACTCTAATATGAGCATAATACACTGGGTTGTTGGTGATTACCATTAGTTTTACTTACATTTTCATTTTTTTTTTAAGCTGCCAGGTGGATTGGCAATAAGAACACACTTGATAGGATGATTGCCTGGGATGAATTTCAACACTTCCTTCTATCAGATTACTTTCTCTGGACAAGATACTTAAATTTGCTAACCCCTTTAGAAGGAAAATAGAGCAACTGAGTTCATTAGCTCAAATCCAAAAAACCTTGTTTGTGAGCAATTAAAGATGACTGTTCTGGAGGAGAACAAGAGTATAAAGTTTGCATAGGCTAGATGGAGGAAGGTCAGTAAGAGGATGGACTGACTATGATTCTAGGTGTAAATATTAGATAAAATTTAGCCTTGTAAGTATTTGTATAACTATTGTTTTGGTTACAGCTATAGTTAGCTTTTGAAGGGTAAGCTTGTAAACCTATTTATTCTATAAATCTTGTAATTTTAATTTTTTTTTTATTTTTTAAAGATTTTTTATTTATTCATTTGAGAGAGAGACAGAGAGAGCCCAAGCAGGGGGAGAGGCAGAAGGAGAGGGAGAAGCAGACTCCCCGCTGAGCAGGGAGCCTCATGTGGGGCTCAATCCCAGGACCCTAAGACCATGACATGAGCCAAAGGCAGATGCTTAACCATCTGAGCCACCCAGGCGCCCCTAAATCTTGTAATTTTTAATGTCTGAACTAGAAGAATGACTTTTTTTCAAAGAATATATATATGGTGATAATCCTTAAATGCCTGTACTTAATGTGAATGCTGATTCGGTTCCCTTTTTAGTTTTGTTCTCTTATGAATGTTACAGAAGAAAATAGGCCTGATAGTTCTACCTTTAAACTAAAAAGCTAGCTTGTTTAAAGATTTTATTTATTTATTTGAGAGAGAGAGACAGAGAGAGAGAGAGCATGAAAGGGGGGAGGGTCGGAGGGAGAAGCAGACTCCCTGCTGAGCAGGGAGCCCGATGCGGGACTCGATCCAGGGACTCCAGGATCATGACCTGAGCCGAAGGCAGTCGCCTAACCAACTGAGCCACCCAGACGCCCAAAAGCTAGCTTGTTTAAATGGAGGCTATCACCTCCCCCCCCACCAGGCCCGTATCTAAAGAGGCATATAAATCATGATTCACCCAGTTAGTATGCCAATGAATGTGTACTATTTTTGCTAATCTTGACTTAAAGTTGGTTATGTTCTTCATAGGACACATCCCTTATCTTTATAACATAATAGTCTACCAGTAGAAGGAGAGCAACCATGCTGCTTATTTAGTATTTCAATTCTACTTAAAAGTCCATAATTTAAATGGAACATACATTGCCTATACATGTAGTATGAACAGACTTTTAACCATCCTACTCAAAAGATCTCCCTCAGTGATTTTTTTCTGATGCATAAAAATGTATCAATAGGGCGCCTGGGTGGCTCAGTTGGTTAAGCGACTGCCTTCGGCTCAGGTCATGATCCTGGAGTCCCAGGATCGAGTCCCACATCGGGCTCCCTGCTCAGCAGGGAGTCTGCTTCTCCCTCTGACCCTCCTCCCTCTCATGCTCTCTGTCTCTCATTCTCTCTCAAATAAATAAATAAAATCTTTTTAAAAAAATTAAAAATATAAAAAAATGTATCAATAAATTACAGTTATTATATTAATGAAATCTACAATAAAAATTATTGGGATAGATAATTCCCTAGGTATCATTGACTGAGAATAAAACCTTGAAGAATAAGGATGAAAGATAAACTGAGAACAAAGTGAGGAGATTTGCCAAAAGAAATTAATATTCGTAGTATTAATATAGTACATTTTTCTCTATTATTGACAATAATGTTAAAATATGGCCAATAGAATATTTGCTAGAAATGACACAGAGTATGCAACTAAAGATGGTATTGATGATAGTATATATTTAGTATAGTAGATTTTACATATTTAGTGTCTACTATGTCCAAAACCAAGCTAATTATTTTAACATGCATGAGGTTATTTAATCCTCATTAAATTGGTATGAGGATTAATGGGTTAATATATCTGTATACAGTTGTTATTGTTAGTAACCTAGTCTTCTGCCGAGTAGATAATACATGTACACATAGTAATACATAGTATTACATAGTAAACTCTTAATAGAAATTATCTCCATGAGAGCAGTGCAGCACAGTGGTTGAGAATTAAATACTATAGTTAGTCTCTGGGCTCTGTCACTTCCTCACTCTGTGATTTGGGACAAGTGATAGTACCTGTGTGTATATTGCTTTATCTGAAAAAATAAATATAATAATACTTATAATCCATAAGATTATTTTGTGATAATATAAGTTTAAATCATTATTAATTCTAAGTATTTCCTGTTCTTTTTTTAGAACAAATAATAAACTTAATATATGTTCATTTGGTCCTAATATATGTATGATTTTTATATATGATTTATTTTTAATTTTTTATTATGCTGAAATATACATAACATAAAATTGACCATTTTAACCATTAAGTACATTCACATTGTTATGCAACCATTGCCACTAGCCATATCCAGAACTTTTTTCACCTTCCCAAACTGAAACTCCATACTCACTAAACAATAACTCACCATTCCCCACTCCCCCCACCCCCTGACAACCACCATTCTATTTTGTGTCTCTATGAATGTGATTGCTCTTGGTATAAGCAAGTTCTACTTGCTTTCATATAAGTGGGACTTACTCTTTTTGAAAAGGTTTTCTTAGTTATTATTTAGACTATGTATTTTTCTGTTTTGCTAGTTTTAAATTATATATTCCCATTTTAGGTAAACTTTAAAGAGGTAAGAGGAATCAATGGAGTCAAGCTTCCAATCTACAAGTCACTTATCTTGAACTTCTATTCTTATTTAGAAAACATTTACTTCCCTTTAATATTCTATGCTTTCTTTTTTATTTTTCTTTTTATTTTATTTTAATTTTATTTTTTTAGTATGTTCAGTTAGCCACCGTATAGTACCTCATTAGTTTTGATGTAGTGTTCAATGATTCAATAGTTGCGTATAACACCCAGTGCTCATCACAACACCCATACCCAGTTACCAGTTACCCCATTCCCCCACCCCCCTCCCCTCTGAAGCCCTCAGTTTGTTTCCCGGAGTCCAGACTCTCTCATGGTTTGTCTCCCTCTCTGATTTCCTCCCCTTCAGTTTTCCCTCCCTTCCCCTTTGGTTTTCTGTGCTATTCCTTACGTTCCACATATAAGTGAAACCATATGATAATTGTCTTTCTCTGCTTGACTTATTTCACTTAGCATAATCCCCTCCAGTTCCACCCATGTTGATGCAAATGGTGGTTATTCACCCTTTCTGTTGGCTGAGTAATATTCCATTGTATATATGAACCACATCTTCTTTATCCATTACACTTTCTCTTATACTAGGTTCTTATTTAAATAGACATAATAAAACCCCAAGGCTGGAATTTTAGGAGGTAATATCTCCATCAAGATGTTAAACACTTGATCTCTTTGGTAATATTTCCAATGCGAATGAGACCAAGAAACTACTATAAACATATTAAAATTGACAGAAGAAAGAAACTAATAAAGGCAAACACCACAGACCTGGAATCAGTTGATGGCTTGCTCCTCTGGTCTTGCCAAGTAATGTGTTATTATTGGAGAGTTTGTCACTGTAACAAACTGCTTTTTGAAGAAATTATATGATGTAGAAGAGGAGACATAAGAACAGTAAAACTTAGGGTAAAGAAAATTTCTCTTTGGATCTGGATTTCAGACATGTGCTAGCTCCAATAATCCTGTTACACGATAAGGTCAATAGAATATGAGTTACTCTGAGAGAGATTAGTCTTTTTATTCACTCTCAGGCCCTAGTAGGTCAAGAAAATTTGTTTGAGGAGATAGCCTTCTGAATATAGGGTCCAAAACGAATTGGGAATATTAGTTGGCTGCCCTGTCCAGATTCCATAATGTAACTATTGAGGAAACTGGATCCAAGGAGCAGTATATTTCTCTACTCAGGAAAGATACAAATTATACCAATTCAAGGTAGCAGTTTATTGAAAGTTTGCTGCTAAGCAACACAGAGTATATATGGAAGAGTGTTGCTAGGCAGCACACCTCATCTAATCCACTGCTGAGAAGATTTTTTTGTTAGTGCAATGAGAAAATAGCCCAACATTCATCTCATAAAGCTTTTACATGTATAAGTAAGTTTACACAAAGCAGAATCATTTTAAGTATAAAATAGAGATATTAGAAAATGCAAAAAATTCTACCACAATTTGGAGATTGGAAATACTATATGGTTGATTGATTCACCTCTATAAATGTCAATTTGACAATCATGGAAAATCAACCACAATTAACAAAACACAATGAAAACAAAAAATAGTTAGAGTTGGTATTATTGATATAAAAAGATCTGGTATACACAGATACGAGAACCTTTAAAACTTAACCAGAAAGAAAAAAAGACATGACCAGGGGCCCCTGGGTGGCTCAGTCGTCAAGTGTCTGCCTTCAGCTCAGGTCATGATCCCAGGGTTCTGGGACTGAGTCCAGCATTGGGCTCTCTGCTCCGCTGGAAGCCCGCTTCTCCCTCTCCCACTCCCCCTGCTTGTGTTCCTGCTCTCGCTATCTCTCTCTCTCTGTCAAATAAATAAATAAAATCTTAAAAAAAAAAAAAAAGAAGAAGAAAGACATGACCAGACATAATAGGAAAAATTTTGAAAAGCAAGGACTAATAAGTCTATTCACAATATCTAGGTACCTGGTGGTGTTTCTTTTGCAGTGCCTTTTTTTCTCTTTGTTCATGCAGTCATCTCCTCTGAGATATAGAGTGTATTATATCTCAGGATACCATAACACAATATGGTGGCTTAGACAAAGAAATTTATTTTCTCACAATTCTGAATTCTGGAAGTCCAAGTCCAGGGTGCCCACATGGGTGAGGTTCTGGTGAAGACACTTTCTGGCTTGCAAATGGCCACTTTGTGGGTGCTCTCCTGGCCTTGCCTTGATGCATGCACATGGAAAGACAGAGACAGAGGGAGAGGGAGGGAGATCTCTTCCTCTTCTTGTTAAACACACCAATCCCATCAGATTAGGACCCTACCCTTGTGACCTCATTTAACATTAAGTACCTCCTAAAAACCCATCTCCAAATACAGTCATGTTGAGGTTAGAACCTCAACATATGAATTTTGTGTGGACACGGTTTAGTTCATAGCAGAGTCAAAATGCTAGCTGCCTATATTGCATATCCTCTTAGGTATCGTATAGATAAGACAATTCAAAAGTATTGTGCTCCAAGCTGAATTATTTATAATATTTGATCCCTCTTCCTTCTCTCTCTCCTACTCACTTCCCAATACAAAATCCATCAAAGTATCCTTGGAAATACTTACTTCTTTCCATTTCCCTGCTCCAAGTGTTGTTGTTGTTGTTGTTGTTGTTATCATAATCTCTCATCAGTATTATTGCCACAACCTCCTACTTCCATCTCCACAGAACTCTGTCTAGAGATATGTAGCAAGAATGGTCTTCCTAATCTACAAATTTTATAATGGCATTCTCTGCTTTATTTTTTTAAGATTTTATTTATTTATTCATGAGAAACAGGGAGAGAGAGAGGCAGAGAGAGAAGCAGACTCCCCTCGGAGCAGGGAGCCCAATATGGGACTTGATCCCAGGACCCCAGATCATGAGCTGAGCCAAAGGCAGATGCCCAACTGACTGAGCCACCCATGTGCCCTCTAAGCCTGGTGGTGGGTATTGAGGAGGGCACATTCTGCATGGAGCACTGGGTGTTATGCACAAACAATGAATCATGGAACACTTCATCTAAAATTAATGATGTAATGTATGGGGATTAACATAAGAATAAAAAAAATAAATTTAATGAATCTTCATTGCTGTTAGGATGAAGTTTCAGTTCCTTAGGTTAACTTATTATTTATATTTTGTATCTTTATATTATTTTACTCTTGCTTATTCCCTCATACTCATACTGAGCCACCACCCTTTATATTCTACACTGTAAACTTCCTAGATAACTTTAGCTTCCTTATATCTTATTTTCATGTTGTCAAACTTTTGTAATTTATAAATTTCATAATTTGTAATGCTCTTTCCCCTCCTTCTGGAAAATACATTTTCCATTCTCTCTTTTCTTTGTATATTGCTGAACTCTCGAGCTGGATGTCCTTTCTTCTGGGAAGCTTTAGTGACTCTCTAAGCTTTGGCTCTGCTATTTATATGATGTCATCCCATAGTATCATCTACACTTCATAGCTCTTTTTTAAAAATTTTATTTATTTATTTATTATTTATTTATTTATTTATTTAAAAGATTTTATTTATTCATTTGAGACACAGAGATAGAGAGCATGAGCAGGGGGAGAGGCAGAGGCAGAGGAAGAAGCAGGCTCCTCGCTGAGCCAGGAGCCCGATGCGGGGCTCGATCCCATGATCCTGGGATCATGACCTGAGCTGAAGGCAGACGCTTAACCATCTGAGCCACCCAGGTGCCCCGACACTTCATAGTTCTTAAAAACTAGCTTTGAATCACTTCATGAGAGTTTCTTCCTCTAAACTATAGACTTTGAAAGAGAAGGAATCAGTTTAATCTCTTTTTACCAATGTATTCACAGTACTTAGCACAGTCTCAACACATGTAATACATATTTATGAAACAAACACATTACCTACACAAATGGTCAAACTAATGCAAAATGAAGGAGTACATTATTTTTTTCTATAAGGAAATATTCTCAATAGTGTTATCATTAAGTAAGAGTTTAAAAATGACATTATTCTGCACTACCAATATTTAATTTTTTTAGAGAAAACATCAATATATTGCAGAAATTATAAAAGATCTGTCCTTAAAGTAAGTTCCTTCTGAGGAAATCTAAAGAAAAAATAAAATTCACATAAATTTTTTGAGAAAAGTTGTCTATTTTATCATTATTTATAACAACAAAAAAGAGAATAGCTTATATATTAAACTAAAGGAATATTTAAGTAAATGGTGATACATTTGTAGAATGGAATGTTATACAACATAGAAATTATGTTTTAAAATAATTTTTACTGTTTTTGTTGAAATATGGAGTTAAATAAACAGGATACAGAATTTAATCTATTTATGTGGCATCTAATTTTTTAAAATAAATGTGACTGGTAGGTATGTACATGTGGGCATATGCAATGTAAACACAAACATATCCCTGCAAATAAAAAAAGGACCAGAAAGAAAATATAATATTAATAGTTGTGTTTAGTTAGTAAATTGTGAATTTATGTTTTTTTCTTTGTAATTTTGTTGCCTAGTTCTCTGTAGCATAATAAGCCTGCATTCATAGACTAAAAGAAATAATTAAATAAGGGAAGATAAAAAATGCTTGGACTTATAGATATCTATCTTTATGAAACACCTCTGAGCATGAACAAGCATCCTAATTTAGGGGAATGCCCTGTTGTGCAGACCCTCACATCCCACTCTGGAATGCCTACAGACCTGATACACCTTCCTTCCCCTTGAAAACATAGGCTTGAGCCTTAAACATGACCTTAACTTGACTAATCAAATGCTTTGAAATTGAATCTATAGGGAAAGATGAAGGGATATCACTTGCCAAATTACTCCCTGTTATGCCAAAGCAGCATGTGCAGGTGGTCAATAGTGATGTCAGGGTAAACTAGCTGTAGAGGACCTGGCAACATCTTATCCAAACAAATCTGCAAGACCTAGGTTGAGGTTTTTTTTTTTTAATTTTATTTTATTATGTTAATCACCATACATTACATCATTAGTTTTTGATGTGGTGTTCCATGATTCATTGTTTGCATATAACACCCAGTGCTCCATTCAGTACGTGCCCTCTTTAATACCCACCACCAGGCTAACCCATCCCCCCACTCCCCTCCCCTCTAGAACCCTCAGTTTGTTTCTCAGAGTCCATAGTCTCTCACGGTTCATCTCCCCCTCCAATTCCCCCCCCTTCATTTTTCCCTTCCTACTATCTTTTTTTTTTTTTTTTAACATATAATGTATTATTTGTTTCAGAGTTACAGGTCTGTGATTCAACAGTCTTACACAATTCACAACACTCACCATAGCCCATACCCTCCCCAATGTCTAGACAGACCTAGGCTGAGTTTTATACTTAACTCTCTCTCCTTTTTTATCCTCTCTTTACCACTTACTTTTTTTCTTTTTTTAAGATTTATTTTAGTGGGGGGAGAGAGAGAGAGAGGCAGTAGGGACAGAGGGAGAGAGAAAATCCTGAAGCAGACTGCCCGAGAGAGAGGGAAAGAGAGAGAGAGAAAGAAAGAGAGGCAGTAGAGGCAGAGGGAGAGAAAAAATCCTGAAGCAGATTGCCTGCTGAGAAGAAGCCTGACACACAGGGCTGTATCTCACCACCCCAAGATCATGATCTGGGCCAAAACCAAGAGCTGGCCGCTTAACCAACTGAGCCACCCAGGCATCCCTACCATTTATTTTCTATACCTGCATCCTCTTTTAGCTCATCATTTCTAGAGTTATCCAGTCTCTTTACAAATAATTCCATCTCTGCTTCAGATATCCAGAACTTTCACTTGCAACCAAAGGCCCTTAGGAATAACCTACTTTTTATTATTTTACACAGGATATACCTAAATAGGGCAATATACAGGAAATCTATTTGAATGCTTAACAGTGATATAAACAATAAAAAAAATCACTGAAAATTTTTTAAAGTTAGTCAAGTCATATAAATATGATCATAGTTGAAAACAGTTTTTTAACAAGAAACATATTTCAGAATGATCAGATGAGGTAAAACATAATCTTTGCACAATTGCAAGTTCTAGTAATTTTGTATTAGAAATACATATATCTACTCTAGACTTTCTGTATGATGACCTAAAATATTAAGCAATCTTAATTGGCATAATTTTCCTACTCTGTCTTGTAACATTTTCTATGAAAACTTATTTCATTTTCATTGGAGAGGCAATATAAAGTGTTCCCATTACTTTGATATGTGCTATAATTATTATATTGTTATATATTTATACATATTTGGCCTCATACTAACAAAGTAAGTAGATATAGATCTGAAAACAAATATAAAGCAGGAAATAAGATATATGTCAAGTCAAAGTCAAAAGCTACTTCAAAGCAAGGAAAGGGTTTTGACAATATCAGTTCACTCTAAGCAGATATCTGTTTAAATCTAGATTTTCTAATTTCCTTTTTAAAGAGACATAGTGCATGAATGATAGAACTTAAATTCTATAACCAGTGAATTTCTATCCAATTACATTTTGTAAGGTTATGTTATCATTTGATTCTTTTCTTTATCCAGTTAGCTCTATCACAGGGTACAGGGCACTGTTAAAGTTTGTCAGTTGTCAGACAGGTGAATATAAGTAGAAAGTATATCAGAAGAAAGAGATGGGTCACATATCTTAAATGAATGTACAAAAATATGTTAAAGAAAAAAACAAAATTATAAATCATGCTATTGATTCAAAACACAGTAGTATCTTATCCAATGAAGGATGTACAACAACAAAAATTACATTTCTTTAGATTACATGAATAACCCAAATCTGAGTGTTATAATAACCAAAAGCCTTCCTTTAATTCGTAATAGCAGATCCTAAGCTTTTAAAAGATTTGAAAATTTAGTATTTTCAATTTTTCTCAAATGAAAATTTTATTAGGATATAGGTAATAACTTTAGTCCATTGTGTCTATCTTTAATATATCTTAAAATAAGACAAAATAGTTTTAAAAATAAGATAATCATTATTTATGAATAAAATAAATAAAATCGTAGTACTAAGTTAGAGAAAAGACATTTATGAAATGTCTTTTGAAGATCTGCTCCATGACAATCATTGTGCTAAGCTCTTTATTTCAGCTTTTTCTTTAGTTAACCTGAAACCCTGTGATGTAGATGTTAATATGCATTAAATATGAGGAAACTAACATACAAATTTAAGTGATTTTTTTTAACCAAGGCAGAATTCAGCAATTTTAGGTAATTTGAATTTAAGCATGATTGAATTATTTTTTTTTAAGATTTTATTTATTTATTTGACAGAGAGAGACACAGTGAGAGAGGGAACACAGGCAGGGGGAATGGGAGAGGGAGAAGCAGGCTTCCTGCGGAGCAGGGAGCCCAATACAGGGCTTGATCCCAGGACCCTAGGATCATGACCTGAGCCAAAGGCAGACGCTTAACACCTGAGCCACCCAGGCGCCCCTAGGCATACTTGAATTCTAAAAGCTGTATTTTATCTACTGTACAAAATTTCTCTCAGTGTAACTCCTGCTAAAAAAAAATTGAAAATAAATTATAAATAAAACAAAATGAATAAATTAAAATGCAGCTTAGTATGCTCTTTGTATTCATCCTGCAACATGATTAAGTATCATACTTCTCTCATTTTGAAGCAACTTCAAGTAAAAAAACAAAACAAAACAAAAGTTTACCATCTGCATACATAGAGCATTCTAGCCTACCAATGAATGGTTTATAGACTTCGGGTTCAAGTTAGTAAATCTTTACAAATGAAAGAAAAAAAATGTTGCATTTCTGGTTTGCTTCTCTACTTGAGAATCCAAACATCTCAAAAGCAATTATGAAGGATTGCCTATCCACATTTTTTTTCACATGACTCAACTGTGAGATATGCAAATACAATGAAATCTGTTCCAGTTTTAATAGAAAGAATATCACAAATAACTACAAATTATAAGCATCTAAGTATATTAGTTTAGAGTTGAGTCATTCATATAAATTGTAATATGAAATGAATTGCATACATATCTATATATACATCTATATGGATACTCATACAGGTAGTTAATATGATATATTTAATATTTGCACACTAATACAGTATTTAGTATAGACTTGTGCACAAGGGATCTATTAAAAACAAAATTTCACTCAAAGATTTAATAGTGTTGAGACTTGAAACTTAGTTGTCAACTTCATTTCCTACCCAAACTGAGAATCGCCTCTCTAACATGCCAGTTTTTCTTGACTATATTAATTTAAAGGAAAATTGCCAATTCCACTGTTGTATAACACTAAGTTTTAGAAAATCCTTTCCCATAATGAGTGAACAAAATTTTCCTCTCTATAACTTTTACTATTTAATCTCTGTTTTGCCCCTCTAATATACCCTAGAGTAATTATACATCTACTTCCATATAACACATACTGTATTGCTTCAAATATCTTCTTCTGTAAGATAAATTCCACTTCACTGATACCCCATATGATAATTTCTAGTTGTCATATGATTTATTCACCCTCCTTTAGATGCATTTTGAATGTTAAGGGTGCCATAAAATGGGATGGCCTAAACTGTACAGAGCATGTTAAATGTTGTCTAATGAAGACAGAGCATAGTTGGACCTTTACCTTGAAACCTCTAAAGTCTCTAAACATTTACAGATTTTACTTTGTTTCATTTTTAATGGCATTTTACTGTATTACTTGTTCATAAGCAAATTTCCCTGTGTGCTATTAAGTCTTCCAAATTGTATTTTATATGTAGTTTATAGGTAGAAATCAAAACTAGTCTATATTTTGCTTACACATCATTTCCATCTTTATTTGTCCTAAAACTTGCAAGGCTTTGGGATAGCCTGATTTTTATGTCCGATTGTTTTTTGTATCTTCAAGCTTGATAAGCATGTCCTCTAGGTTTTACCTAAGCAACTGTTTAATAGAACGGTGTCATAGACACATACTTGAAGTATCTATGCTTAAAGCCCATATCTATTAAAAAAACAGGAGTAGGTTTTAACTCTCAATTATCCATAAAATGCAAAGTCAGCCAAAGTAAATTTCCTTATTTCAGGTTAGGGCAAATAAAAATCATTTACTGTGTACTTTCTATATATCAGATCCTGTGGTATTCCTTCTAATCAGTAAACTATTCAGGTTCCAAATAATTAACATTTCACAGTTTCTCTGTTTAAACAGTTTTTTGAGAAATCATGCCAATAATTAATAATCATTGGCCTATGGTTAATGGACTATTAATTACCTGTTGGTCTGCAAATGCTAAGATTCTCTATTTTAGTATTTTCTGTCTTTGGCCATTTCCCAATTTTCTATAACTTTTCATAACCTTCACATTGTACTTCAACGATATCTAAACATTCTCTCATTGAATTAAAAATTTTAAAAATAAGTAGATATAAAAATTCTTTAAAAAACAACTTCATTGCCTTACTTGGGAAGAATTTTTTCCCTAATTAAAGAACTAGATTTGCCACTGTAAGATGAATCAATTCATTTGCTTAGATTGACTGTAGGCTGTCCCTTCCATAAAGGAAAAAAATCTATATATTTGCCTTTTTTATTCTATATACCATCTACCCTTTGGCCATTTAATTGTTCATTAGCTTTTCAATTAGCAGTTCAAATGAAGTAAAATAAAGGGCAGAAAATTCCAAAATGCTGACTACCTTGGAAAACTAATACAGAAAATTGACCAAGACCAATGAGTTTTATCAATATGGTAATTTACATAGAAATTTTTCATCTTGGAAGCATATTGTTTTCCTCAAGATTAGAGGCAATTTACTCTAAAATTATATGCATAATTAGCCATGTTTGTTTTCTGTTTAATTGGGTGATTAATAATATAGTATTCTTGGACATCATGTAATCTTCTAGATACTGCTTACCTTCCATTTTACTTTGTGCTTAAAAGATCATTCCTACCAATAGAAACATGAACATTAATCTTGATAAGAAATCATTGTTTGCTTCTAAGAACTGATTTTTACCTGATTTATACAGATAATTGTTTAAATTCTTACTCTTTTGCCAGCACAAGTATATTGGGTAAGAAAAGGTGATAGGAAAAATTTATTTTCTTGTTTGAAAAATTCAGGTGATAGAACTTAAATGAATGGTCAAGATAATATATTATTAAATATATTAATTTTAATTTGTACCATTATCCTTCTTTACATTGAGATGATAATTATGTTTGCATTACTATCAATTAAATTATGTGAAGAAAAGAATGTAAATAGACTGCTCTTTACAACTGCTTTGAAATTTCAAAAGGGAGAAATTTTGCTAATAAACATTTTTAATCACAAAATTTCCCCAGTAAAGATGAGTAGGATAGAAATATGACTTCTGATTTCTTTTATTAAAATTATTATGGTATGATTATTATGTGTTCTCTGTGTAGTAAGAAAAACATAATACATTCAAGGACACGGTTGCTTCTCTAAGGTCTTGCCGTATGTTACACAACAATTAAATGTGGATATAAAATATACCAGATGAAAAGGTGGTTAAATCTCTTGAGGTGTGGGATAGCTTAAATCTCTCCTTAGACAGAGAACCCTTGCTGTAGTTTCCAAATGAGAGATTTTTTTTTAAAGATTTTATTTATTTATTTGAGAGACAGAGAACGAGAGAGAGAGAGAGAGAGCACATGATGGTGGGAGGGTCAGAGGGAGAAGCAGACTCCCTGCTGAGCAGGGAGCCCAATGCAGGACTCGATCCTGGGACTCCAGGATCATGACCTGAGCCAAAGGCAGTCACTTAACCAACTGAGCCACCCAGACGCCCTCCAAATGAGAGATTTTTTTTTTTAAGATTTTATTTATTTATTTGAGACAGAGAGAATGAGAGAGAACACTTGAGAGAGAAAAGGGTCAGAGGGAGAAGCAGACTCCCCGCCGAGCAGGGAGCCCGACGCGGGACTCGATCCCGGGACTCCAGGATCATGACCTGAGCCGGAGGCAGTCACTTAACCAACTGAGCCACTCAGGCGCCCCAAATGAGAGATTTTTAACAATCAACCAATACTGTGTTTTCTTTTTTCATTTTCTAAGAAGACATAAAGTTTAGCTGTATTAAAGAAAAAAAGAAAATATAATAAGGGAAGAAGCCTCCAATGAACATCTTAGAAGCCAAAAGAGCAGAAAGAACTTGCAAATGAACTATTCGCAGCTTTTTTTTTAAAGTGCGTAGTAATATATGTTTTATTTGTTGTGAGGGCTTGGCTTGTAGTAGCTGGACTATATGTGACCTTTTAAACTGAATTATATGTGACTTTTCATAAGGTGTTGTATATAAATACATGTTTCTGTTAAGAAAATATTAAAAGTGAATAATTCAAGTTAAATTTATCCATCCAAATTCTTACTGGTTTGTCAACTGTATGCAAGCTACCAGTGTGGGCACTGAGGATATGGTGGTGAACAAGATAGACAAAGCCATTGCCCTTATGAATTGTGGTCATCACACAACAAATAAGCAGATCTTCTGGAGAAATAATCACTAGTTCTGATAATACAAATGACAGTTTTGCTGTATTTCAGTGTATAGTAAACTCATAATAGAGTCCTGCAGCTTATTTCACATGCATGACTTACACATAAAAGCTCGATGGAAATGAATATGGTATAATTGGAGGATGTTGGGAATACAAACTATGTCTATTTAGCCTATCTTTTAAATTATAATAAGTATATTTACTAGAGAATTTCATTCCTCATCTAACTCCCAATATTAAGTTTGTAGGCATATTCTTTAATTAAAATGCGTAGCCCGGACCATTTTTGTGGTTATTGTTTGTATGGCAGGATTTCAGATGATACGTTTCATGAAACACTTTTAGATTTGATTCACCAAACAAATTATCCTATCAAAATCATATCTGAATAACTATGAAGGTAGGGGACAATTTAATATATTAAACATGTACACTCAATGTTTTTTACAAGAGTTACTCTTACAAGATGGTGCTTCTTCAGAGACATATTACAGGAAGTTAAATAAAATATAAATAACATGTTTTGAAGTGCCAATATATTATAGAAAAATTATTGTATCAAAATATAGTCTGAATTATATATATAATTGCATCATATAATTATATATATTTTTAATGAATCACTGAGAAAGATGACAGTCCAATAGAAAATATGGACAAAGACAAGAAGAGATTTATGTTACTTTCACACTGTAACCTTATGGCTTTAAAATGATAAATTAGATCTCGATATATACAAGAGACTGTTAAGAAGGTAAAGCAGAATAGAGAAAAGAAAGTGTGTAATATAATCCTTAAAAAAAATAAAACCAGGGTGCCTGGGTGGCTCAGTTGGTTAAGCGACTGCCTTCAGCTCAGGTCATGATCCTGGAGTCCTGGGATCGAGTCCTGCATCGGGCTCCCTGCTCTGCAGGGAGTCTGCTCCTCCCTCTGACCCTCCCCCCTCTCATGTGCTCTCTCTCTCATTCTCTCTCAAATAAATAAATAAAATCTTTAAAAAAAATAAAATAAAATAAAACCGATATAAATTAGAGACACACATAATGAAAAATACATGGAGTCATACTCGCCAAATGAAATTGTGATAATTTTTCTCTTTGTAATATAGGGTCCAGGAGAGTAGGAGTTTTAACGTTTCCTTACACTAGAATATCTGTAACACGTAGGACAGTTCTGAGTTTAAGAGGAGCTCAATAAGTTGTTTAATGAAGTTTCATGCTTCATATGAAAAAAAAGGGGCGCCTCAGTGTCTCAATTGGTTAAGCATCTGCCTTGGGCTCAGGTCATGATCCCAGGGTCCTGGGATCGAGCCCCATGTCGGGCTCCCTGCTCAGCAGAAAGCCTGCTTCTCTCTTTCCCTCTGCCTAATGCTCCCCCTGCTTCTCTCTGTCAAATAAATAAATATTTTTTTTTAAAGAAAAAAATAACTACTTCCTATGGACTCCACAATTAAATATCGCAATCCATGACACAATTTCTTTATCATCTAATTTGCTCCTTAAATTACTCCCACTAGTAATTTTCTCAACCTCCTTGAAACATCCAGGCCTTTTTTTATTCTTTTTTTTTTTTTTCCTTTTCAGCTTTCTCCTTCCTTTTTTAGTCACATTAATACTTACAGCTTGTTATTTAAAGAACTGGCATCCTTCTTTTGCTATTATATTAAACTAAGCAGTTTTATTGCTTTTCTATCCCACCAGTTAATGAAAAGCCCTTGCACCCCATCAATTGAAAGGTCTGTCATCTCTAATATACACTTTAGAATGTCCCTACCAGAGTGCTGAGGACTACCCTAGAAATATCAACACAAAGTCTCAAAGACAGCTCCCTGTGTTAACTCATGATGTTAACTTCAACATTAGCTGTCCTCAAAGTACTCAGCTGTCCTATGTTCAGGCAGTTCTGAATAGCAGCTCCTTTAAATTTTATCCATACTCTCACACCTTTGACTGCTCCATGTTCCTTCTCTCTCTGATAAACTCTTTTCACATCACTGAGAAAATAGAAGGCTGTTAACAGAGTGCCTCCCTCCTCTTGCTATAAAACATACTTTTCTTTGTTTACCTTTTCCCACTTCTTGGTATATGATAGCAAAGATTATTTAAAAGCTAATATCATCTCCTGCCATTTTTCAGAAGCATTCCTCAATAAATTGTGCCACATTTCCCCTCCTAAACCCCTCCTAAAAAAACCCAAAAAACCAAAAACAAACAAACTCAAATACACTCAGATATTTTCCATTTTAAGAAATATATTCCTTTTCCCCCATATTCTTTTCCAGCATCATCTCTCTTCCTTTTTCTTCTTAATATCTTGTTTTTAGTTCCTGCAACTCATTCTCTACACAAACTATTATATTTTGGCTTTTACTTCCATCAAATCTATAAAAACTATTTACACTAGCAAGTTATCAGTAGCCTTCTTGTTGTAGATGTTGGTGAGGATGTGGAGAAAGGGGAGAACCCTCTTACACTGTTGATGGGCATGCAAACTGGTGCAACCACTCTGGAAAACAATATGGAGGTTCCTCAACAAGTTAAAAATAGAACTACCCTATCATACAGCAATTGCACTACTAGGTATTTAAGGATACAAAAATACTAATTCAGAGGGATACATGCAACCGGGTGATCATGGCAGCATTGATCAACAATAGCCAAATAATGGAAAGAGCCTAAATGTCCATCGACTGATGAATGGATAAAGAAGAGGTGGTGTGCTCATGCTCTCTCTCCCTATCTCATTCTCTCTCTCAAATAAATAAATAAAATCTTAAAAAAAAAAAGAAGAGGTGGTGTGTGTGTGTGTATGTATGTGTATATATATATATATTACTCAACCATCAAAAAGAATGAAATCAGGCAATTTGCAATGACATGGATAGAGCTAGAGTATACTATGCTAAGTGAAATAGGTCAGTCAGAGAAAGACAAATACCATATGATTTTACTCATATGTGGAATTTAAGAAACAAAACAAGTGAACATAGGGGGATAAAAAGAGAGAGAGGCAAACCATAAAGCAGACTCTTAACTATAGAGAACAAACTGAGAGTTGTTGGAGGGGTGGTGGGAAGGGGGATGGTTAAATGGGTGATGGGTATTAAGGAGGGCACTTGTGAGCACTGGGTGTTGTTATGTAAGTGATGAATCACTAAATCCTACATCTGAAACTGTTATTTTACTGTATGTTAACTAATGGGAATCTAAATAAAAACTTGGAACTAAAAAAAAAAAAATAATAACCTTGTTGTTGTCAACTACAATGTTCATTTGATATCTTAGCATGCTTTCAACTCATTAGAGTACTTTTGTCTTAAACCATTTCATGGTCTGCCCTCTAGGTAGCTCCAAATTCCAAACCATTTCTTAAATGTGTATATGGTTCTGCATCCTGTTGTACAAACTGCTTTTAATCACTCTAGACCTTCAGTCTGGTATTTCTTACATTCTTTTATCAATTAAATTATAATCTGAAAAATCTTAATATTTTACACATCTTCTTGTCTACAGATTACATATCCCATTGTTTACTGAATTTCTCTTCTTGTATGTGCTTTAGGTACTTTCACTTCAAAATTTCTAAAATAGATCTTGCCACCTTTTCACTGAAATTCATATTTCATTTTATATCCCCTATACCAGTGATTTTGAGTTATACAAATCAGAAACCATGGAATTATTTAACCACTGCCAGGAACTCTGAAAGGTGTTGGAATTTACCTTATTTGCAAGCTAACACCTCAGTCTCTTACTGTTTTATGGATATTGGCAAAGGATGTGTGACTCCTGGGTTGGACTTTATTACTCAAGACAGAAGAAGTAGCCAGAATTTCTAGTGTTAACACCAGTTCTCCAAGATCCTACAAATTCCATGGGGGCAATCTAAATCACTCTAGATAGATACCTGCACACTCAGTGGGTTGTGTGAAAAGAGAGGAAAACTGAGCTTAATAGTGAGTGGTAAGTAATCCTACTCTTTCTGTGGGAAGATGTTATCCCATCCATAAAGTTTGCTTTTTGCAAACACAATCCTTGGCCCAATGTGGAATTCCTTTTCTAACAACTACCCACAACCAGTTAATCACCAACTCCAGTTGATTCCAACTCCTAAATATCTTTTAACTTAATCCATTGGTCTCAATCTTCGTTGTTACTCTCCTATTTCATATCAGTTCATCTCTCACTAGGATTATTGAATCATCTGTTACAGATCTCCTTGCTTATCAGAACTCTGCTTCACTCCCCACATCCCTAATGAATCTCATATCTGGAGCCAGACTATCATGATACAAATTAATTCCTATCATGCCACTTTTAAATTTATTGTTCTCATTGCCATCGGGAAGAATTGACAACTTTTTAAATTAACTGATATCAATGCCTTTCCTCATCTGGCATCTGCTTACGATTTCTAGATAAATTTATTTCACCACTTCTTCTTTACCATTTCCTTTTCCACGTCCCTTACATTAACTTCCCTCATTTCCCACTGCCAATTGTTATACTAAACTACTTTCTATTTCTGTCTCTCAACTCCAAGACTTTGAATGTATATTTTTATTTACTTTATTGTGTCTTCTCAATTTCTACTTGTGATTTTTTTTTTAAATTTACATTTCTTCAAGTTTCAGCTTTAAGGTCACATCTACCAAGACATTATTACTAACCTGTAAATAAGTAACACATGGTGCCTCCGCCATGTGTCCTAATTGCTACTTGGGCTTTCCAGTTCAGAGCATCATACTACTAGTCTTTTCACTAGCCCATATCCTTCACTGGATCTCTTTGGGGACCAGGGACTACATCTTATTCTTTGAATCCTGCTATATACTCAACAAATAACAAACTGATTAATATACTCCTTTCTTAATAAATATTTGTGTAAAGAGAGAAGGAAATAAATTACAAATATGTGTGATGATTGAAGTTTCTGATATACTCAAAGATTAAAGATCCTTGAAGGAATGGACCAGGTTTTATTTGACTTTGTGTTGGCACTGCAATTGCTCCTCATTGTTTTCAGATTTTATATTTGTGAATTCATCTACTTGTAAAAGTTATTTGGAACTCCAAAATCAATACTATATTTTCAAGTAATTTGTGAACATGTACATGCACAGAACAGCAAAAAAATATGAGTCACTCAGTGTACCCGTTCCCATATGAGATCAACATGGTTTTTTTCTGTCTTGGTTTTAAATTCTCCTATTTTTTTTTTAAGATTTTATTTATTTATTTGACAGAGAGAGACACAGCGAGAGAGGGGACACAAGCAGGGGGAGGGGGAGAGGGAGAAGCAGGCTTTCCGTGGAGCAGGGAGCCCGATGCGGCGCTCGATCCCAGGACCTTGGGATCATGACCTGAGCCGAAGGCAGATGCTTAACGACTGAGCCATCCAGGCGCCCCTTAAATTCTCCTATTGTAAATAAGTGTCCTTTTCAGGGTCTATAGTGCCATGTTTTTGCATTTTTGTGCTCTTTTCTGCATGACTTTTTTTCTGTTTAAAACCGCCCCCAAGTGAGTGCTGTCTAGGGTTCCTAAATGCAATTAGCCTGTTATGTGCCTTATGGAAAAAATGCCAGTGTTAGATAATCTTTCTTCAGGCATGAATTATAGTGCTGTTGGCAGTGAATTCAATGTTACTGAGTCAACAACACTACTAAATAAGGTGTCAAACTACTAAACAATGTACTAAACAAGATGTTGAACAGAAACACACATAAAACGAGGTCATGTATTTATTGGTCAATGGAAATACTGTGAACAGAAGCCCACAGGAAACTAATCTCGTATATTCCCTAAGGACAGTGAACTGTTACCTGTTAATTCAGTGTCCCTGTGACTTCATAGTACATGATTATGGTAAATAATGAGAATAGACTGTAATTAGTTCCTTGTAAATCTTTTACAATTAATAGTTCAGTGAAAAGAAGCAAAGAAAGAAGAAGGGAGATGCTGAAGTTGTGTCTGTGAAATTGTATTATAAGTTGTGTAACTTGTTCAGTATTTTCTTTAATGATTTGGTTGAAAATGAAAACACATATTTGTGTAATTGATACATATACATAACTGTGATATAACTATGCAGAATTCAAGATAATTTTAATATGCTTAGGAAGTTCATTGGAAATCAGTGAAATAGAATTTAACAGGAATTCCTGGTTTTACCTTTTAAAGTCTACATATCAGTTGTCTGAGATGATAAAGAAAAATCTTAAGAGTTTCTATGTAAACTTACCTGGAAGTTTAATTTTACTTAACCACAAGAAAAATAGGAAAATGTGTTGAAATCACGTAAGATAAATATCGGTTGCACTTTAGCTTTATTGTACTGCAGACTGAAAATACAGATAAACTGTGCTCTAGGGCTTTAATTTTTAAAATAGGTACCAAATAAAGAGAGTCAATTAATTAACTATGTTCTGTTTTTCTAACTGGATGTGTGAAATTTTTCATGTTATTAACTTAAAATCCTTCTTTCTATTATTGTATTTCTCATCTCTATTTTCACAGTTCTAAACTCTGCAAGAAACACTTCAATGCAGGGTGCTGAGTATCTCAGTCAGTGTCCAGATGACTCTTGATTTCATTTCTGGTCATGACCTCAGCATGCTGGTATGGAGCCCCGAGTCAGGCTTCTCACTCAGCACAGAGTTTGCTTGGTTTTCCCTCTCCGTCTGCCCCTCCCCACACTTGCACTGTCTGTCTCTAAAATAAATAAATAAAATCTTTAAAACAAACCATTTCAATGCAAATTACAAGTAAATAAAAAAATACTGTTAGTGCCACTTCACAGACACCCCAAAACACACCTAACAAGGCAAAGAAAAAATTTGGTTCCCTTAGAATCAGTATTACCTTATCTAGATGTAATTTAAGATAATAAGTTGATTATAAAAGCATAACTTGGGCACCTGGGTGGCTCAGTTGGTTAAGCGACTGCCTTCGGCTCAGGTCATGATCCTGGAGTCCCGGGATCGAGTCCCACATCGGGCTCCCTGCTCAGCAGGGGGTCTGCTTCTCCCTCTGCCCTCTTCCCTCTCGTGCTCTGTGTCTCTCATTCTCTCTCTCTCAAATAAATAAATAAAATCTTTAAAAAAAAAAAAGCATAACACCCTGAGAATATTCTAAACTTTATAGCCATATCTCAACACCATTTAAGAGAAAGACAAACTGTATCTTAAGTAACCGATATTACTTGTTTTTGTGAAAACTACACTGCATATATTCAGGTAACGCTGATTGTGGCTGATTATTTGGTTTGGTGGTAACAAAAGATTGTACTGAAATGCACTATTTGTCTTAATAATCAAAAGATTTCAAGTTTATCTAAATTTTTACTGATCTATAGACAGAGCCTTTGATATTGGATTTTAATACCATTCATGTTTTGCTTCAAAGTTAGCCCAACCCTGAAAATACTCCATTTACCCTCCCACTTCCAGGCTTCCTGTTGGACTATTTTAAACTTCTAAGCCTCTTTAACAAAGTTAAAACTTTAAAGCAGTTTAACTGTCTCTGAGGTCATGCTGAGAGTAGAGAAAGAATATATCACTTACTTTAAAATTCAACCTCTTGAGGACTCTGTGTAAGAATCTTTAAAAGAAACTTCAGTTTCTCTATTCTTGGACTAACCACCATATTGTATTTCAGGGAAGTCTAGCCATTTCAAAAAAGGTGATACTTTTGGGGGGGCACATTGGGCATGCTCTTTAAACAGATAGATCATTTATGTTTTCTGAACTATAGATTATTTCTACCTTCAAAAAGACTAAGTAACTTTTAAAATGATATTGTTCTTTTTTTAGAGGATGCAAGATTCTTTAGGGAATCATGGCCAGTTCAAAATAGATGTAATATTCATTGCAAGATGATAAATATTATTAATTTCCAAATACTTTTAAAATCATCATATACTGGTTATAGTGAATACATCTTCTTTTAGTTCTCTTTAATATAGATTAAGCTAATTTATTTTACCTATACCTATATTTATTAAGATAAAGACCTGGCCTATGAAATAACTGACATATGTGATAGTATTCTATGAAGTATCAACAATTTAATTTATTGTCAGCCTTCTTGAGAAAGAACAAAGCAGTAGGCCTCATTCTCCCTGATTTCAAACTATATTATAAAGGTATAGTAATTAAAATTAAAATATAGAAGTATTATAAAGCTTTAGTAATTAAAATTAAGTCTATAGTAACTAGGGACATCTGGATGGTTCAGTTGGTTAAGCATCTGATTCTTGATTTCGGCTCAGGTCATGATCTCAGGGTTGTGAAATCAAGCCTCTGTGTCAGGCTCTGTACTCAGCAGAGAGTCTACTTGAGATTCCCTCTCTCCCTCTGCCCCTTCTCCCACTCACATGTGCGCTCTCTATCTCTCTCAAATAAATAAATAAATCTTTAAAAAAGTATAGTAATTGGGGTGCCTGGGTGGCTCAGTCACTGAGCATCTGCCTTTGGCTTGGGTCATGATCCCAGGGTCCCAGGATTGAGCCCTGCATCGGGCTCTCTGCTCAGTGGGAAGCCTGCTTCTCCCTCTCCCACTCTTCCTACTTGTGTTCCCTCTGTCGCTCTCTCTCTCTCTCTGTCAAATAAATAAATAACATCTTAAAAATAAATAAATAAATAAACATGTATAATAATTAAAAAAATTTATACCATGATATTGGCATAAAAACAGACACATAGGTCAATAGAACAGAATAGAGAGCCCAGAAATAAACCCATGCATTTATGGTCAATTAATTTACGACAAAATAGCCCAGAATACACAGTAGGGAAAAGACCGTCTTCTCGATAAATGGTGTTGAGAAAATCAGACAGCCATATGCAAAAGAATAAAACTAGACCACTATTTTACACTATACACAAAAAGTAATTCAAAATGGATTAAAGACTTGAATGTAAAACCAGAAAACAAAACTCCTACAAGAAACATAGGTGATAATCTCCTTGATATAGGTTTTCATGATGATTTTTTTTTTTAATCTAATACTGAAAGCAAAAGCAGCAAAAGTAAAATACCAAGTCAGGCTACATTAATTTTTTTTTTTTTAAGATTTTATTTATTTGCGAGAGAGAGAATGAGAGACAGAGAGCTTGAGAGGGAGGAGGTTCAGAGGGAGAAGCAGACTCTCCACTGAGCAGGGAGCCCGATGCGGGACTCGATCCCGGGACTCCAGGATCATGACCTGAGCCGAAGGCAGTCGCCTAACCAACTGAGCCACCCAGGCGCCCCCAAGTCAGGCTACATTAAACTAAAAATTTTCTGTATAAACAAAGAAAATCATCAACAAAACAAAAAGGCAACCTAGTGAATGACAATATATTTGCAATTCATAAATTTGATAAGGGGATAATATCAAAACATATAAAGAACTCCTGCAACTCAATAGCAAAAAAGCAAAGAACCTGATTTTTTTTAAAAAATGGGCAGAGGATCTGAACAGTCATCTTTTCAAAGAAGGCTTATAGATGGCCAACAGGCATATGAAAAGATGCAAGATATCAAAAATCTCCAGAGAAATGCAAATTAAAACCACAATGAGATATCACCTCATACCTGTTAAAATAGCTGTTACCAAAAAGACTGTTCTGAAGTGTTAGCAAGGATGTAGAGAAAATGGAATCCCTTGTACAGTGTTGGTGGAAATGAAAATTGGTATAGCTGCTATGGAAAACAATATGGAGGTTCCTCAAAAAATTAAAAACAGAAGTACCATATGATCCAGCAATTTCACTTCTGGGTATTTATCTAAAGAAAACAAAAGCACTAAGTCAAAAGATATATGCACCCCCATGTTCACTACAGCATTATTTATGATAGCCAAGGTATGATAAAATAATTGTGGTACACACATATACACACACACACAGAATGGAATACTATTTGGTCTTAAGAAAAGAATGAAATCTTGCCATTTGCAATAACATGGATGACCCTAGAGGGCAGTATGCTAAGTTAAATATTGGACAGATAAAGACAAATACCGGGCGCCTGGGTGGCTCAGTTGGTTAAGCGACTGCCTTCGGCTCAGATCATGATCCTGGAGTCTCTGGATCAAGTCCCGCATCAGGCTTCCTGCTCGGCAGGGAGTCTGCTTCGTCCTCTGACCCTATCCCCTCTCAGGTGTTCTCTCTCTCTCATTTTCTCTCTCTCAAATAAATAAATACAATCTTTAAAAAAAAAAGACAAATACCATATGTGGAATCTAAAATATATATGTATTTTATATATTAAATATGTATTTAATATATAAATAAATATAAATAAAATTAAGCTTATACATACAGAGAACAGATGGGTGGTTGCCAGGGGTAGGGGGTTAGAGGTGGGAAAAATGAGTAAAATTTTTTTTTAGTTTAAATAATTTCAAAAACCCACATTGCACATATTTGGCAATGGATTAGACAAAACAAAAACTATTTAACTGAAAAACTGCATCAGAAGAAATTCTCTAGAACATAGCCCATAAAGACAAAGGGAAGGAAGATAGAGATAAGAGAATAAGAGATGTGGAGGATATAGTCAGAGGTTAACATACGTTGGTCAAATTCCCTGGGAGATTGGAGAAGCATATTAAATATGTGGTTATAATTGCTTGGAATTTTCCAGAACTGATGAAAGGTATCAATCCTCAGCTTCAAAATGGTCAGTTAATTTCAAACAAAATAAATTAAAATGAATCTTCTAGACACAATATAAAGAATCAGTAAAGCACCAGAGACAACAGGAATTTTTTTTTTTTTAAAGGGAGGTCTAAGAGACAAAATACTTTAAAAACCAAAAATGCAAAAGTAAAATTTATCTCAAAATTAGTGTTTAACTTAAAAATCCTTAGGGCTAAACTCCTAATTAAATTTTATAAGATAATTACACTGAAATCTTTCTGTAAAAGTATTTGGCATATATTTTTTATATTATTTTTTAGATTTTTCCCAAAAATTTGTTTTCAGATGTGTATGATTATTCAGTATAATATCATATCTATCTATATATCATATCTATACTACTGATGATATGAAAATTTTAGAAAGAATATTTTGTTCAGTATTGAAAGACTTTTACATTTACAAATAATGATTCATTTCAGCATTGATTTCTTTCAGGAAAATTTTCAGGACTGATAAAAAGTAGTTGAACAATTTTGCATGGAAGATATGACTAATTTTTGGAGAAGAAACTGATATAGATAACTATAGAGTATAAATTATGAAAAATGTATCATAGCATTTTTATCAGTTAGAAAAAAATCTAAAATTCCACTATCAATAACTTTTGGCCCAGCGTTTGGAGAGATTAAAAAAAAAATTAGCATTATCAGATAGTTTTCTACATTTTATAGCTAGCAGACTCTGGGATTACTATAAATATGTTCTTACATTTACATCTGATATTAATTATGTTTCCTTTCCCTGCTTCCTTTTTTATCAGAAATGACTAAAAAATATGACTAATTATTTGATTATTAAACCCTAAGTACTGATACATATCTTACCATTTTGGCTTAATTTTTCAAGAACAAAGTATTAAAAATAATAATCTAAAGGTTTTTAAGATGTGAAACATACATAGAAAGAAAAATACCAATGCAGAATTTCCAATATAATCTTTAATGAACAAGTGCAGTGAGGGTTTGGGTATGTTTGCTTTAAATTATCACAAAATGAAAAAATAAATAATTAAAAAAAAGTATTACAAAATGCCATGAAGTTGCAACAACTAAAATGGGGTTTTCAAAGAATAAACAGGTTAAAGATCAAATCATATATATGAATTCTTGATCCAGATATATTTAGGAAATTCAACATATAATAAAAATAGCTACTAAAGGTAATATGAAAAATATGAATTAGTTAGCAAATACTTTGGGTGAAGTTGGCTTTTGCAAAGAAAAAAAATCCACCTAATTTTTAGTGGTATAGTAGATTCCAAAATTTATATCCGTTGTTTTGAAGTTTAAAACATTTAATAATAAAAATATTAAAGTAAATAAATGTGTATTTACTGAATGCCTTCTTATATGTGAGTCTATTAATTTGCAAATGAGGAGAGGATTTGTAAACTTCACAGCAATAGAAGGAATCACAAGGGAAGAGTAAAACAATGACTGGAAAAGAATGAAAGTTAAATAATAAAATATTTTTTAAATTAAATGTCAAATAAACAAAAAGTTTCAATAAATACTAAATATAGGTAATGTCCCCAACGTTCAAGGAGTAAGTACATACACACACGCACACACAAATAAGAAAAGCAATAGGACTCAAAGGAATAAAGAAAAGGTCAAAAAGATCAATGGAGTACCCAATAATTATTTGTTGAATAAATGTGTGATAGAAAAAGAAGAAAAAATACTCAAGTAGATCATTTTAGGTCACTGAATTAAAAATGATCTTAACTTTTTTGGTATAGTTTCTAATTTTTTTTTATTTTTAAAGTGGTAATATACTATTGCCTTTTATAATCCTACAATAAGACTAATTTTTAAAAGGCTGTGATGAGCTTACTGATTTTTTTTTTGTCAGCCCTTATTCAAATCACAATTCATACACATCACATAAAATGTTATGCAAGTAATTGCTATTAGATCCAACATAGCAAATAGGTTATGCAGTCATCAATGACTAAATGGAGTTAAATATTTGCTTGCATATTTGAAAACTTGTCAGGGTTACATAACTCCAAACTCAAATGAAAGAATGGAAAGCATATTGGAGAGATCACTTAGTGTAATTTCCTCCATTCATGAGGAAAATGAAAGCCAGTGAGAGGTGAAGCAGTTTATCCAATATGACACAATTAAAAAGTGATAAGAATGGGAGTGGAATGTAGGCTTCTAATCTCTCAGCTCAATATTCCATTCTTCACTCTGAAAACATTAGTTTCATCTATTAGCAAGGCAGTGGATGTTTTACGTCTAATAACAATATAGCTCACACAAATTATATTCAGCATAAAATCCTTTAAAAAGTAAGTTGGGAAAATCTTTTGTTTAAACTTAAAGATAACTGATTGGGATTTGGGATAAAAAGGAATTCCCACTTCAATTTAACACTTGTCCAGGACAATAACTGAACATGATCACATATAATTTCATTTTAGGAAGAAGCTAAAAGCTATGTAAACAAGAAATCACCTGCATACATATATTTTTCTGCTTCACTACACTAATTGTTTAATTAAGTAAAATGTGTATTATAATCAGTAGTTTATTTTGAGATGCAAATGTTAGAAAGCCAAATGTCACTCGGTTTTAATTATTAGCCTTGATAAACCACATGACAGTTATCATTCCCTTTGCAGCCTAGAAATATTTTTTGTCTAGTCTTTGTAATTTTATTCAAATCTTAGCCTTTAATATTATTTTGTGCTACTTTAATAACACGTAGTGCTTAAGATATTAGAATAAAGTAAAATTCTCATATTGAGAGCTTGTTTGGAGGTTCTAGCAGAGGAGAGCAGCTATTCCTATACCCTTGACCAAACAGTCCTCCTCTATCTGGAAAGGTAGTCCTCTTCAAGCTAGCGCGCAGCTGGAGGAGGGACAGGCAATGAGCGGTGAGGGAGGAAGGGGACACCCGCCTAGCCAGCCAGATCTGCGGAATCAACCCTGGCGATCAGTAGAGTAACAGATGTCGCAGCCAGATCCCCCTAACATCCAAAAATGCTCATATTGAATATCCTTTGCAGACACGCTATTTTAAGGTTCTGATGTAGAATTTCCCTGTAGATTTTTTTTTAAAGATTATTTATTTATTTATTTGAGAGAGAGAGAGAGCACATGAGATGGGGGAGGGTCAGAGGGAGAAGCAGACTCCCTGCCGAGCAGGGAGCCCGATGCGGGACTCGATCCCGGGACTCCAGGATCATGACCTGAGCCGAAGGCAGTCGCTTAACCAACTGAGCCACCCAGGCGCCCCTCCCTGTAGATTTTAAAGTAGCTTTCTAACGTGTCTAATCTAAACTCCAGTATTAATAGCAGTTGAAAACGTGTTTCAAAAATACTTATTTTGGGGCGCCTGGGTGGCTCAGTTGGTTAAGCGACTGCCTTCGGCTCAGGTCATGATCCTGGAGTCCCGGGATCGAGTCCCGCATCGGGCTCCCTGTTCGGCAGGGAGTTTGCTTCTCCCTCTGACCCTCCCCCATCTCAGGTGCTCTCTCTCATTCTCTCTCTCTCAAATAAATAAAAATAAAATCTTTAAAAAAATACTTATTTTTTGAGAAAAAGTTCTTGATCTATTAAGATATCCCATCAGAAGTATGCTGAATAAAAATATTATAGAGTTTTCTCTTCATGCTTTAAAGCTAATGCCTTATGAGAGTTATAAAAACTCAGATATAATTTATACCTATTGAACATAAGTTTACAAAAAGGAATTCCATTATTTTTAACCTCCCCTTTTTTATCTATTTACTGAAACAAAATAAGATATTGCTCTAAACAGTTGGAACTAATATGCTATGATAATGTAGAAGTAGGCATGGAGGAGAAGTAAAAATAACAGTGCTCGCACAGTAAAAGAAGGCTTGATTTATCTTGTCAATTATCTAATAAGCAATATACAATTTAATTTTCACAAAAATAATATAAAGTCCAAAATTCATATTGTCATGCACAAATTATTTCAACTGAACTTCTGCAGAAGTCTGAAAGTGACCTTGGAGCAACTAAAAGTCCTTTTTAATGTGTCTAGAAAGAGAAAAGGAGCACTTAACTGCTGAGAGAAGGTTGCAGTAGAGACAGCAGTGGAATATGAGCTATAATCACTACTCACCGTCATCATGCTGGTCTCCGCTAACAGAGCCTTACAGTTACAAACCACTTCTTCATATCCCTCTGAATGATTTTTATGCTCAATTTTTGTTATTATAACTATATATTCACACTATCTGTTGAATGAATGTGATAAAGTGCCACCCTAACATAGTGCATCCTTTTAATATAATTGAAAGTATTAACATTAAAAATTTATAACATATGCATGATGTTTCATTTTCTTAAATGTTTTTCAGAACTTAAGACACTTTAAAGTCACTAAGAGTCTTTATTGTAATATGCCCTTAAGAAAATTTTATATTTTAGCCCTAACTTCCTTCAGAAATAAAACTTCACCTTTTAGGATGAAGCTGGAAGTTGATAGATGTTAAAAAGTCTCTTTTCCTTAGCAAACAAAAAAGGCACATTGAGGTATAAGAGATTACAATACAGGGTTGTTGTTTTTTCATTGAGCACACTTATTATTTCTTTGAGCTTCAGTTTCATCATCTATAGAATGAGGAAGTGGGATAGATGATCTCTAATGGCCCTCCAAGAAATGAATTCAGTGAAGCTCTCAGTCTTCTTACATATCTGTATAATGTAATGCTTTTTATTTACTCCCAAACTACAGGGGGAAAAATCTTTCTGAATGGACATTAACCTAAAGCTGTAGTCCTACTGTTGTGTATCATACCCATTATTCAAGCATTGCAAGTCACATAAATGAAGATTCTAGAGACTCCTGTTTTTTTATATGAAAATAATGATTTGGGGTTTTCTTGTTTTCTGTTTTTTTTTTTTGTGGGAAGGTTGTTTTTTGTTGGGGGGTGCTTTTAGGAGAAAACTACAATCAGCATTTGATTGTAATAAATTTAATTCTTATCTGATACTTTTTTTTCATTACTGTTTAATGGAAGGATTCTTGCTTTAAAATGATTTTTCAGTTTCTCTTGTTTATTTTGGTGTTTATAAGCAATTTAGAGAACTTTTTTTTTATTGATTAATCAAGTGACAGATTTACTCTGACCATGTAAGTGCTGCCGGAGAATAAAGAATATGTTTTAAAAGAAATGGGAAGCATAGCATGTGATGCCTCTTCCATTCTATCCTGTCCCTGAAGCAGCCCTGTTCTTAAACAAGTGGATTTATATAGGACTCCAGGAGGGTGAGTTTCCAATTCTTCTCATTCCATGTTTCCCCATGCAGCAGTATTGACTAATTATGAGGACAAGTATGACCATATGGATATATAAAAATGTGTTTTCAGCCATACTGGAGGCCGATGTCAGTGGAGAAGATCTGTGGATCCCAAATGTCTCCAAAACTTTTGCCTGAACTTACAAATGTGCACAAAATAGATCCTCCCTTTTTTGTTTCCTCTTTTACTCCTACCACATATTGACACATTTTCATCTGGGATAGTGAAGGTTTAAATTCTATCACCAGACCCCCACTAGCTACAAAATTTGACTTGTTAAAACCACAGGTAAGGGCGCCTGGGTGGCTCAGTTGGTTAAGCGACTGCCTTCGGCTCAGGTCATGATCCTGGAGTCCCGGGATCGAGTCCCGCATCGGGCTCCCTGCTCAGCAGGGAGTCTGCTTCTCCCTCTCCCGCTACCCCCTCTTCTGCTCTTTCTCTCTCTCAAATAAATAAATAAAATCTTAAAAAAAAAAAAAAAAACCCACAGGTAAAATAACCCCGGTAGTGGAGGAAGCATGCTCAAAAACAAAGAGGCTTGAGGAATCTTCAAATAATTAGAAACATTGAAGCATCATTCCAGATAAGCCCACCTTTCCCAAATAGCTGATATTATGTAATATATGATCCAAAGTCAAAACATTAGTCAAATAGTTGTAATGGCATGCCCTTAAAAAGCATCTCATTTAATAAAGGATATTGAACCATGTGATATCCATGTGATAAATGTCAGTCCCAACTTGCACCAAATTCTTTCTTCTTGCCTAAGATATTAAAACCATGACCCCATCACTTCAATTCTGAAAAAAAAATTCTTGTCTTTACATTTATTAGTCTACAGGAGATTTATCCTTCTTGAACAATAGAATCATACTGCCTCAGACACAGAAATATATACTCTCCTGCAAGCCACAGGACAATCAATAGAAAACTCCACTGAGTGTTTCACTGGCTCTTTGCCAGTCTCTTAGAGGAAAAAAATTGTTAGTGATATGCAGTATGATATAAATTTCCTCTCTTAAGGAATATGAGAAGCTCTCCTTCAACCAACATTGACAAAAGACTCAGACATCTCACAATCTAACTTTATAATATGCTCTCTCCTGGGACATCAAGAGACTTTATCATACAAACATTTGAGAACAGGTAATTAGTGGTAAATAAAAAATCAAACTAGAAATATACTGAGTGCTAAAAGGAACAATGGAACTTAAAAATGACAAAACAGGAGAATTTTTCATACAAAATAACTCCAAGATAGAGACACTAGGTAATACAAGTTAGAAAATGTAAAGATTTAGCAGAAACCATATATGTTCCACTTTGTTGCCAAGATACATACAAAGAGTAATTTATTGTTTTCAAAAGTTCTGCAACAACACACATCGACAAATGAGGCAAATTAAGCAAGAATATTCTGTGCATTCTGGCTGGTAGTCATTTGTCTTCTTTAGTCTGGGGAATGGGATGGACAGACACATACTAGCAGTGAAAAAACATAATGCCATCTTGCCACTTGCCCTTGAATTTTTAAAAATCCTAAACCATTAAAGTGAAAATACATGTCCCATTTTATTTAATAAAGCAGATACTAGATATGTTCCATCTTTATCACTCAGTGATCATTTGAGAAATGATGCTCATTTAGCTTGATTTTTAAAAAACTTATTTTTTATGTAAGCTTATTAAAGGGCCTGATATTTTCTATATTCTGAAATAAACATAGCTTGTTATTAAAAATTATCTCCTACAAAGTACTTTATTTTTAAGATATAATGTACTGCATAGCCTTCTAGGTGTTTATGTTGAAACTAATAAAAGCCAAGAGAAAGGAAAAAGAAGGGAAGAAAAGGAGGAAAGAAGGAAGGAGGGAAAGAAAGGAGGAAGGGAGGAAGGAAGGGAGGAAGGAAGGAAGGAAGGAAGGAAGGAGAAAGGAAGGAAGGATGGATCTTTGAGGTGTTTAGGAGGTAGGTTTTCCCATATTTCCCATACAGCTAGAAACACTTATATAGTTCATTATTTGCAACTTGATCTGTTTTATGACATACCACAAGATGCCAAGACACAGTACAATCCATTTCAACGTGTATAATTTACATATCACCTGGAGTCTTTCAGAAAAACTCACTCTAATAATACTGGCTAAAACTGTGGTAGGTCATGGACTCCGCAACATTTCTCAGATTTCCTAAGAGACTTAATTCCTCAAAGCCATCTTTTTGACCACAGTCCATTGGATGACAGAGACTTGAAATGATGAGACATGAGAGGATCAATCATTATAATGGCATAGATGGCATTTATATATGTTCACAACGTGTCTGGTCCTTTACAGTCATGCCTTTATTAACTTATTTCAGAAACTCTATGAGAAAACTGCTGTCTTCATTTAACATGGGAGGAGCTTGGAGTTTTGACAAGTTAGAAGTTTAACAAAACCAGAATTTTCAACCATATTTTCTGAGTCTCTATCCCAGAGTCTAAAATACTGGGTTGTGATACTTATTTCAACAAAGATAAGACAAAAAAGTGCTATGCTGATGTTGAAAGAACAATGGCAGCTAGCTTTTCTGATATGTTAGCAACAACTTTATAGACCAGGAAGTACACGTTTACTCTGGACCTTGGAAGGTAAATAGTTACAGTGAAGAGAGGGGTCACATTTTATTATTCTCAACATTTCTAACACCTACTATAATGCAGCCACGTTAGGCCTTAAAAATAATAAGTTGCTCGCACTTACTTAGTACTTACTATATACTAGGAAAATTTATAACTGTTTTACATGATTGATTCATTAACTCTGTAAGATAAATATTATCATTAACCCTGCTATACAGATGAAGAAATTGAATAATAGAGGTTAAGTAATTTTGAAAAAGGCACATAGCTAATGATTTATAGAGACAATCTACTCCAGATTCTCATGTGTAACTATGGATTTAAGAGAAAAAATTAACCATGTGCAGAGTACCCTGCATCTGGAAGATGTAGTATTAAGTGTATTGGAAATTACAAAGAGTTTAAAAAGCCCAGTGTAACTGCAAAAATACAGGAAGAATATGTGAATTACAAAGAAACTTTTTTTTATCCAAGTATTGTGTAAGTTATAGTAGTAATTTGTATGCCTTAGTGGATATTGGAATACCATAATGTCTGTATACATACATACAAAAATAAATGTTATTAATAGTCATCACATAAATTATGGGTGATAGAAATCATTAGGTCTCTTACAAAGGAAGTATTTTGAGGAGCTGTTAAATTACTTGTAATATGCAATAGCATGAATAGGGTGTGTGTGTGTGTGTTATTACATCCTGCAAGAATATGAAAGGAAGAGAAAACAAGCAGATGGTGATCAAAGTGAAAAAAGAGCTAAGTTAATTTCTCTTCCTGTCTCTCTATGAGGGTTAATTGGATATTTCTTCCAAGGGAACAAGCATAGAACTCAATTATGTCAGAGGCCATAGAACCAAGTTTGACTTTGCAGTTGATGAAATGGAACATACAACTGTGTTTGAAGCAACCTGAAGGCAGGGGTCATATCATTTGTTCACTAATGTGTTCCTAAAATCTGACACAGTGCTTAGCACTCAGATAAACACAAAAATTAATGCAGTCAAGAACTAAAAATGTTTGAGATTCAGAAATATGTTTTCAGCTGCTGTACTCTAGAATAATTAAGTTGGAAAACAGGTGAATCTGTGTCATTCTCTAGTCAGAATAACTGACCAAAACAATCACAAGATTCAGTTCTGTTAGTATAGTCATCTGCTTCTGAGCTTTCTTCTGACATAATGCTATACACAGACATACACGGGTATAACATTTATATGTAATTAAATTATTTTAAAATGTGAATTCTTAAAAATACATATAATTTTAGTAGAAACATTTTATACAGAATAAAACATAATATAAATAAAGGTAATTGTAGTAAAATAATTCAGAGGGAATGATGTGTAAATTAGCTTGGTTAAGTTATTGTATGAATAACATATCAAAAATTAAAGTTCAAACAGGAAAGGAGAAGTAATCATCGATAGAGAAATGTAAAAAGTAATAGGTTGATATTCAGTTTTTTCAATTTCTGATGTGTTATTCAGTATGACTTTTCCATCTTTGTTTCCTTTCTAGTCATTACACATTCAAGAATAAAATATCTATTTTTACTCCTTTCTCACCCCAAATAATTGGTGAAAATTTTGAAAAAAAAATACTATCTAATTCCCACAGTTGATAATCCTTACAGATTTCTTTTGCCTCTGCTTATGTCATGCTTCTTCCTGAGGCTGAATTGTGTAAAGAGGGATCAATTACATAGAAAAGCTGGAATGACAGTCTTAAGTCTTCTGTGGCTTGATTATATCTAATGTTTCTTAGTTAAGTCAGTGAGACACTCCCTCCAGGCATGGATCATTGTATCATCAGCATCATTGGAAGAGAGAGAAAGACAAGAGGGAGAGACAGGAGAAGGAGCAATGATACTTGCACTTACTGTATAATTTGGTATTTCTACAAATGGTGGACACCTGATAACTTTAAAATATGTCACACATGTTTGTTTCTGCTTGACAGCATTGCTTAGAAAGAAAACATACATGAAGAGATATTCAGTATATAAACAATGTTGAAATCATGCTCCCTTTTTGAGGGTACTAACTGAAAGATAAAGAACAATTATACGTATAGTGATGTAACCAAATATATATATATATATATAAATCTTCCAGAGGTTTTTAAGAAATTTCTCTATGTTCTAAAATAAGAGATAAATAATAAATAATTTACATCTTAGATTTTCCTGTTGTTTCTATCATTCAAATAGTGTTTAATTTGGCTTTATTTAAGTCTACATGTTTTAAGTATTTTTTAAAAACATTTTATATTGTGTCATATGAAGTCATTTAAAGTCATATAAAGTCATTTTCAGCACTAAACCATTGTATTATTGACATTTTCTAAAAGTAAAATAAGTGAAGCATAAGCAAAAGCACAGAAATTATCATACACAGACGTTAAAATAAATGACTGACTTGATTATCAAGGGCAAAATGAAAAAAAGAAAAGAAAACTAAAATCAGGAGACCTGTTGGTTTCTGTTTCTTTGCATCATAAGAAGCTTTTCGCAAAGTACCTAGCTTTCTGAACCTGCCAAAAACCTTATTGAGAAAATGGGAAACTACAGCTAGCAGCTTATGTCAGTCAGCATGAAAATAGAAAGAAAAATTCCAGCTGTTGTATATATTATATTTGTAACAAGATAATTTATTGTGGCTTATTCTTTACCACAGCAGTCACCTAATTCAGACAATGGCTAATGGATGTCAGAATTCTGGTAAGAGATTCAAAGACTCAAGTAACATGAAAATTGAATTCTGTTAGTTTATTAGACTGAAATGATAAAAAATATTTTAAAAGGCTTATGAATGATTGAGGTTATCCAAACAGTGTCAGCCTATTAATGCTGCAAGTATTCTATAACAAAAAGCTTTGGATCTATAATACTGTATTTGATACCACCTGGGATCTAAAATTTGTAGAAAGAATTACATCTAAAAATTCCAAATGCAATTGACTTCAGTGATTGAACCTAAAATGAACTTGAAATCTTAGGTAACTGGATAATTTGTTCCACTTCCTTTCCTCTGGTACTCTAAAAAAATGCAATATTTTAAAATATGTTAGTCTTTAAAGCTCAATTTAAAAACTGTTTTCCCACAACTAAAATAACAGTCTAGAGGATTCAAATGTGAAGTTCAGCCATTTGAGTATAACAGAAACAGTCATTTTTTTGTGTACCTCTGTGTTGAAATAAAGTAAAAATAATTGACCTGTGAAGCCCAATTCAATTCAGCAAGATAGACATACCTATAAAATACAGATTTGATATACAAAATTAATGCATGTTAACTATGAAAAAAATGTTAATGTTAACAGAATAGTTTGGTTAGTCTACCAACAAGTGCTTCCCTATGCTCTTTTAGGATAATTTTGTTGGTTTAAAAATAATAAACATACAGAAAAATTTGTTGAAGGCAGCTATCATATTAAAATAATTTTATTAGTAAAACTTTATTCCTATTTGTATCTAATTAATCCTGGCATGTGAGGGACGTATGAATATTCTCTTCCAGTCATGGAGCACTTACCAAAGGCTTAAGAAGTATTAACAAGTCCGATCTTTTGTAAGATTTTTTTTTTGATTCAGGATAATGATTTTATTACAGTTGGATATATGCCCTGAAATGGAATTGCTAGATCATATAGTAGTTCTATCTTTAATTTTTTGAGGAACCTCCATAATGGCTGTAGCACTACATTCTCCAACAGTACAAAAACTCTATATTCTCCACATCCTTGCCAGCATTTATTATCTCTTGTCTTTTTTTTTTTTTTAGGATTTTATTTATTTATTTGAGAGAGAGAGAGAAAGAGAGATTGAGTGGACAAGCGGGGTGAGGGGAGGTCAGAGGGAGAGAGAGAAGCAGTGTGAAGCCCAAAGCAGGAACCTGGGATCACAGACACTTAACTGACTGAGCCACCCAGGCGCCCCATCTCTTGTCTTTTTGATGATAGTCATATTAACAGGTTGAGATAATATCTCATTGTCATTTTGATTTGTAATTCCCTAATTATTGTTGATGTTGAGCATCTTGTCATGTAACTGTTGGCTACTTGAATATCTTTTGTGGAAAAAATGTCTATTCAGTGCCTTTTCTTATTTTTAAATTTGATTATTTGTATTTTTGCTATTGAGTTGTGTGAGTTTCTAAGTATATTTTGGATATTAACCACATATCCAATGTGTAGTTTGCAAATGTTACTTCTATTCCAGGGGTTACCTTTTTATTTTATTTATTTTATTTTTTTTTCTTTTCCTGTGCAGAAGGCTTTTAGTTTGGTGTAGTCCCACCTGTTTTTTTTTTTTTTCCTTTCACGATTTTATTTCAATTCAAGTTAGTTAACATAGAATGTATTATTAGTTTCAGGGATAGAATTTAGTGATCATAACTTGCATATAACACCCAGTACTCATTTCCAAAAATGCCCTCCTTAATGCCCATCACCCATTTACTCCATCCCCCTACCCACCTCCCTCCAACAACACTCAGTTTGTTCCCTATAGTTAAGTCTCTTATGGTTTGCCTCCCTCTCTGTTTTTATCTTATTTAATTTTTTCCTTCCATTTCCCTATGTTCATCTGTTTTGTTTCTTAAATTGCATATATGAGTGAAATCATATGGTATTTGTTTTTCTCTGATTGACTTATTTCAGTTAGCATAATATACTCTAGCCCCGTCCACGTCATAATAAATGGCAAGATTTCATTATTTTTGATGGCTGAGTAATATTCCCTTGTGTATATATACCACCTCTTCTTTATCCATTCATCAGTGATGCACATTTAGGCTCATTCTATAGTTTGGCTATTGTTGATACTGCTGCTATAAACATTGGGGTGAGGTGCCCTTTCAAATCAGTATTTTTGTATTTTTTGGATAAATACCTAGTTGTGCAACTGCCGGGTCATAGGATCGTTCTGTTTTAACTTTTTGGGTAACCTCCATACTATTTTCCAGAGCAGCTGCACCGGTTTGTATTCCCATCAACAATGTAAGAGGGTTCCCCTTTATCTATGTCCTCACCAACATCCGTTGTTTCCTGAGTTGTTAATTCTAGTCACTCATACTGGCTTGAGGTGATATCTCATTGTTTTGTTTTGTATTTCCCTGATGATGAATGATCAGCATTTTTTCATGTGTATGTTAGCCATAGAATTCTCATAGCTGAGAATTCTTTGGAGAAATGTCTGTTCATGTCTTCTGCCTATTTCTTAACTGGATTTTTAAATTTGGGGTGTTCAGTTTGATAAGTTCTTTATAAATCTTGGATATTAGTCCTCTATCTGACATGTCATTTGCAAATATCTTCTCCCATTCCATTGACTGCTTAGTTTTGTTGATTGTTTCCTTCATTATGCAGAAGCTTTTTATCTTGATGAAGTCCCAATAGTTCATTTTTGCTTTAGTTTCCCTTGCCTCTGGTGACTTGTCTAGTAAGAAGCTGATATGGCCAAGTTCAAAGAGATTGCTGCCTATGTTCTCCTCTAGGATTTTGATGGTTTCCTATCTCATATTTAGGTCTTTGATCCACTTTGAATTTATTTTTGTGTATGGTGTAAGAAATGGTCCAGCTTCATTCTTCTGCATGTTGCTGTCAGTTTTCTCAACACCATTTGTTGAAGAGACTGTCTTTTCTCCATTGGATATACTTCCCTGCTTTGTTGATTAGTTTGAAGATTAGTTGACCATATAGTTGTAGGTCCATTTCTGGGTTCTCTATTGTGTTCCATTGACCTATGTGTCCGTTTTTGTGCCAGTACCATGCTGTGTTGATGACTAAGCTTTGTAATACAGCTTGAGTCCAGAATTATGATGCCTCCAGCTTTGATATTCTTTTTCAACATTGCTTTGGCTATTCAGGGTCTTTTGTGGTTCCATACAGATTTTGGGTTTGTTCTAGCTCTGTGAAAAATGCTGGTGATATTTTGATAGGTATTGCATTGGATATGTAGATTGCTTTGGGTAGCATAGACATTTTAACAATAGTTGTTCTTCAAATCTATGAGCATAGAATTTTTTTTTCATTTCTTTGTGTCTTCTTCAGTTTCTTTCATAAGTGTTCTAGAGTTTTTGAAGTACAGATCTTTTACCTCTTTGCTTAAATTTATTTCTAGGTGTCTTATGGTTTTTGGTGCAATTGTAAATGGGATCGATTCCTTGATTTCTCTTTCTACTGCTTCATTACTGGTGTATGGAAATGCAGCACACTTATGTATGTTGATTTTATATACTGTGGCTTTGTTGAATTTGTGTATCAGTTCTGACAAATTTTTTGGTGGCGTCTTTTAGGTTTTCTACATACAGTATCATGTCGTCTGTGAATAGTGAAAGTTTGACTTCTTTCTTGTTGCTTTGGAGGCCTTTTATTTCTTTTTGTTGTCCAATTGCTGAGGTAGGACTTCCAGTACTATGTTGAACAACAGGGATGAGTGTAGACATCCCTGTCATGTTCCTGACCTTAGGGGAAAAGTTCTTAGTTTTTCCCCACTGAGACTGATATTCACTGTGGGTTTTTCATATACAGATTTTATGATATTATGGTACATTCCTTCTATCCCTACTTTCTTGAGAGGTTTTATCAATAAAGGATGCCATATTTTGTCAAATGCTTTTTCTGCATCTATTGAGAGGATCACATGGTTCTTAGGCTTTCTTTTATTAATGTGGTGTACCACATTGATTGATTTGCAGATATTGAGCCACCCCTGCAGCACAGGAATAAATCCCACTTGATTGTAGTGAATAATTCTTTGAACATACTGTCAGACTCAATTAGCTAGTATCTTGCTGAGAATTTTTTCATCCATGTTCATCTGGGATATTGGTCTGTAATTCTCCTTTTTAGTGAGGTCTTTGTCTGATTTTGAAATCAAAGTAATCCTGTCCTCATAGAATGAGTTTGGAAATTTTATTTACATTTCTATTGTTTTGGAACAATTTGAGAAGAATAGGTATTAACTCTTCTTTAAATGTTTGGTAGAGTTGCCCTGGAAGCCATCTGGCCATGGACCTTGTTTGCTGGGAGATTTTTGATTACTGATTCAATTTCTTTGCTGGTTATAGGTCTGTTCAGATTTTCTATTTCTTCTTGATTCAGTTTTGGTAGTTTATATGTTTCTAGGAATTTATCCATTTCTTTCAGATTGCCTAATTTGTTTGCATATAATTTTTCATAATATTCTCTTATAATTATTTGTATATCTTTATTATTTCCCTTCTCCTGATGGATTTAGGCTTTATTTGCTGTGTTTTTCCATCTCCTTTAGGTGTAAGGTTAGGTTGTGTATTTGAAACTCCCCTTGCTTCTTGATGAAGTCCTGTATTGCTATATATTTCCCTCTTGGGACTGCCTTTGAGGTATCCCAAAGGTTTTAGACTGTCATGTTTTCATTTATATTTGCTTCTGTGTATTTTTTTTATTTCTCTTTTAATTTCCTGGTTAAACCATTCATTCTTTAGTAGGATGTTCTTTAACCTCCATGTATTTGTGTTCTTTCTAAATTTTTTATTGCACTTGACTTCAAGTTTCATAGCCTTGTGGTCTGAAAATATGCATGATGTGATCTCAATCTTTTTGTAGCAGTTGAGGCCTGATTTGTGACCCAGTATGTGATCTATTCTGGAGAATTTTCCATGTGTATTCAAAGAGTTTGTGATCTGCTAGTTTAGTATGAAATGTTCTGAATATATCTATTAAGTCCATCTGGTGTAGTGTGTTAATCAAAGCCCTTGTTTCCTTGTTGATCTGCTGTTTAGATGTTCTGTCCATTGCTGGAAGTGGGGTGTTTAAGTTCCCTACTATTATTGTATTATTATCAATGAGTTTCTTTATGTTTGTTGTTAATTGATTTATATATTTGGGTACTCCCAAGTTGGGGGCATAAATATTTACAATTGTTAGGTCTTCTTGTTGGATAGATCCCTTTATCATGATATAATGCCCTTCTTCATCTCTTGTTAGAGTTTTTGGTTTAAAATCTAGTTTGTCTCATCGGGCTCCCTGCTCTGTGGGGAGCCTGCTTCTCCCTCTCCCACTCCCCCTGCTTGTGTTCCCTCTCTCGCTGTGTCTCTCTCTGTCAAATAAATAAATAAAATCTTTAAAAAAAATAAAAATAAAAAAATAAAATAAAATCTAGTTTGTCTGATATATGTATGGCTATTACAACTTTTTTTGACGTCCATTAGGACGATGAATCGTTCTTCATCCCCTCACTTTCCATTTGTTGGTCTATAATGAGTCTCTTTTAGGCAGCATATAGATAGGGCTTGTTTTTTTGTTTTTTGTTTTTTGTTTTTAATCCGTCTGATACTTTATGCCTTTTGATTGGAGCTTTCAGGTCATTTACAGAGGAATTATTGATAGATATGAATTTAATGTCATTGTAGTACCTGTAAAGTCACTACTCCTATAAATTGTCTCTGTTCCTTTCTAGTCTTTGTTGCTTTTGGTCTCTCTTTCCTGCTCAGAGGGAAAACCTACCCTTGTAGGTTAAGGACCTTTTGTTCCTGGTTGCTTTCATAATTCTCTTTATCTTAATATTTTGCAAGTTTCACTATGATATATTATGGTGTTGACCTATTTTTGTTGATTTTGAGGGGAGTTCTCTGTGCCTCTTGGACTTGAATGCCGGTTTCCTTCCCCAGATTAGGCAAGTTCTCAGCTATAATTTGTTCAAATAAACCTTCTACCCCTCTTTCCCACTCTTCTTCTTCTGGGACTCCTATGATATGGATATTATTTCACTTTATGGAGTTACTGAGTTCCCTAAGTCTACCTTCATGATCTAAGTTCTTTTTCCCTCTTCTTTTCAGCTTTATTATTTTCCATAGTTTAAGCTTCTATATCAATCACCAATCACCAATTCATTCCTTTCCCAACAAATATACAATCAAAAACTATAAGCCTGATTCCAAAGAAAAAAAAGGAAAAAAAGAAAAAAGAAGCCTGATCAGAGAAAACGAGAGAGAGAGAGAGAAATGAAAAAAAGCAACAACAACAACACTAACAAACAAAAAACTATAAGCCTGATTCCAAAAAAAGAAAAAAAAAAAAAAAACATAATGCATAGACCTATTTCCATGGTCAACTGCAGGCAATACTTTCAAACATTCTATGATCAAGGCTTGGTGCATGCAGGGTACTGCCAATGCTGTTTTTCTGGAGGAGAGGCTTGCTACTGCACTGACTCCAAGTCAGACCTGCCTTAGTATATACGCACTTGCCAGGCAAAGGGAGATAGGGTTTGGTGTAAGGGGCTTCTGCCTCCACTGGGTGCCTCTCTTTGCTCTCTGCAGTACCACCATGTTGGTGGTGAGGGAGAAAATGGCGCCACCCCATTCTTGTCCTCAGACAGGGGATCTCACAGCCCCACTGTTCAGGAAACCCTCACAGAATAGTGAGGGCCATCAGCATGCCTTGCGCTACAGATCTCCTACATTTTGTCTTTAGCATGGGCTGGCATTCAAAACTCCAAATTTTAAAGGACCCTGCACTATGGGGAAATGCTCCCTCCTTTAGAGTGGAGCTTCCCCGCCAGCTGTGTCTGGTGTCCTTTGTCCCAGAAAAACAGTCCCACGCTTGCACGGTGCCTGAACTCTATGGTGTAGTACAGCAAAAAGCAGCCATCAGGTTATCCACCCTTTGCACATGCTTCTGTCCCCTGCAGGGTCTTTTGTCCTTGGAGAGGCAATTGACCATCTTCCAAATGTACTCCTGGAAGGGGAACGTTCTCTCTCAGTGCTATCCAGGAGATCCCTACACCACTTTGTGTGCTCCTGTGTCAACACCCTCCTCCCCAGGAGCACTCACACAGCTCCTCTCTTTCAAAAATCGCATACTTCCACAACCTCAGAGTTTGAGCTCTACATGCTCTTTGCAAAAAGCTTGCAACATTCAGTACCCCTTTCTCCCCAGTCCATGGTCCAGAGGTGTTTTTTTTTTTTTTTTTTCCCTCTTGTGTGAGCCTGACAGTGCACTTTCTCAACCCCTATCTCTTTCTCTTTTTCTCCCTTTTTTCTCTGTAAAGAAAGGGCTCCCTCCCCTAATGGCACCACAGTTTTTTCTCTCCCCCAATTCACTTCCATGCACCTCCCCCCTGCCATGCTGCTTCCTTCCAACCATGGAGATCCTTTTTCCAGTCCTCAGATCAATTTCCTGGATGTTCCAAGTGATCTAACCTCAATACAGCTGTGTTCAGGGACAAGGAATGCCCAGGGTCCCCATACTTCTCTGCCATCTTAACTCCTCCTGTAAGACGTTTTTTAGTAGCATATTCTTCTATATGCAGGAATACCCTGAAGATAAGACAAAATTAGAATTGTTCATACAAGTTCTGGCTTTGTCAGAATATTGTGTAAGAGCTAATTAGCCAAACATTTGTTTGTCTTAAATATTATTAGAACTTGGATTTGAAGTACTGTGATTGGAACTAGATCCTAAGATTATATGTTTATGTGTAGAAGAGAGAGATCGGGTCTTCTGATTGCAACAGCACAGGAAACAGACTTCATAAACCACAAACATGAGCTGAGTATGCCCCTTTAGAAAGGCAGTTATATGAAGTAATATATTGAAATGGGACTCAGTAAATATTTGTTGGGTGAATGAATAAATAAAACCTAAAAAGCTCTTGACTAATTAAATTTATTCCTATGTTAACATTTTATAAACAAGCATGTAAATCAATTACTCCATAATTCTTATGTGATAAGCTCCATGAAGAAGGTACTGTAGGATTATCTACACTACATATATAGTGGCTTCATTAAAAAAAATTACAAATAAGCACTATAATGTTGAAAGTGGAGTCACAAATACTCCTCCTCCTATATCCTATAAAGTCCAATAGAGGCATTTCTGCTACAACTCAATGTACAACAAAATCACTGAAAAATTTTGTGTTCTGCATATTTACAGTCTAAAAATATCAGAGCTAATGCCTAAAATGATTTTGGAGTAGTTCACTCAAAAACTATGTGATTATATAACCATAACATTAAAAAAAAACAATAATTATCCTAAAAGAAATACTAGCATAGTTAAAACATGTTAACTTTCTAGTGGATACAAAAATATTAGGTAAACATAAAATTTACACATTTAAAAAGTTAAGTGGCTATCATGAAGAATATAGGTTGCTAAGTTGTGGAAACCAAGGCAAAATACTCAAAAGAGGAGACAGATCTTCAGAATAAACATTCTAAAGTCCAAGGAGGCCAAACAGAGCTTCCAGGAGAACATGGCATGAATGCCCTTTGTGTATGTGGTATGGTCTTCATTTCTTCATTGCTACTTGATGATGTCAAATATTAATGAATGGGGACAAACAGTATGTGAACCAAAATGATATTTGCATTACCTTAACTTTGTCCTTGTTCACCATTTATATACAAGCTAATCAGCATTATGGAAACACTCATTGTAGCAGTACATAATCTACTTTTCCTTAAAGTATATTAATGTGTATTTTCTGATTTTCTCTCTGATAGAGACTAGCGCATTTTTAGACATTAAATGGAGGCAATTTTGTTTCACCAAAGAACAAAACATGAATTTTATTTTGTTGATGTTATACCAATTTTATTTATTTACTCACTTACTTACTTGTAAGATATTTATTTGAGAAAGATTAAGAGAAAGAGAGAGAGCACGAGTGGGAAGGGGCAGAGGGAGAGGGAGAAGCAGACTCCATGCTGAGTGTGGCGCCTGATGTGGAGCTTGATCCCAGGATCTTGAGGTCATGACCTGAGCCAAAGTCAGATGCTTAACTGACTGAGCCACCCAGGTGCCCCAATACTATATTAATTTCAATATTCAAATAAAACCAAACTTTTTTTTAATATGTGCAGCCTTAGAAAAGACCTCCAGAAGCCTGAACTGAAAGGAATGAAAATTTTAATTTTTAATGTTATGCTTAAGCTACAATATGTTATTTTTCTATTAAAAAATCATTAGCAAATAAAATTAATAATATTTTTAGGATAATTACTTGTTTTTTAAGGACATTTCATATTTATCTGACAAGACACTAGAATAAAGAATGATCTAAGCATAGGCTTCAATGACAGATACATGGTTAACCCTAAATAGAAATGTTTCTTAGAAAAAAATTGACTTTTTTTATTTTATAATATCAGGGTTTTTTTTTAAACTTCTTTATCGGTAGCATAGAAACACTTCTGATTTCCATTACATAGTCATTTTTTCTGGGTATTATATTTGCCAGTCCCCCCAGATTTCTACCTCACTATCTTTCATTCTCAATTTATAAATTCATTGCTGTAACCACTAAATGTGCATGTGATGAGTAGGTATAGCACCATGTTTTCAGTTAAGTTTGAATGGTAGAAGAAAAACAAACAAAAAGGAAATGCTTTTCTCAGTTTTAAAATAATGAGCATAAATTCTTAATTGACCTAAATTGTTAAATAGCCCCCAGCTGGGCCTATTCTCATTTTAAACAAATTTTTGCCATATGCATTTTATATAAAATTATTTTCATTTACTGTGGAAAATCTATTATGTAATATTTATTTATAATTATTAATAATCTTAGTGGTGCTTAGTAATAAATGCTCCATACATAAATTCATCACATGATTTAACAAATATATGGGTAGGAAAATTGGATTTACCTGGTAGCTATACAGTAAGTTTTTTCATATACTTTTTTCATGCTACAACAGTGCTTTAGTGCTTTTCTTCCATTATTTTCCCACCCCAGCTTTACCAGTGTTTTATTTTAGTTGGTAAACATTTATAAATGTAGCAGAGCTAAATAGTTTTCCAAAGACATGAGTATGTTCATATGCATCCTCTTTAATATATTCAGAATACTTTTTACATGTCTACTTACATATCAGAAAGTAGCACCAGCAGTTGATTTTTTTTCTAGATTGGGAATTTGTCCTAAAAGACTAAATATGTAAACAGTAGTCATGGTACAATTTGTAATTCTCTTCATCAAGAACAATATATGGATTAGGGTTGGATAAAGGCATTGAGAACAATTCAAGCTATAAGATCAGAGAAGATAGGGAAAATAACCAATTTTATGCTTTCTCAAATTAAATAAGTCAGTTTCAAGGAATTTTGGTGCAGTGGGCTTAGTTCAATTTCTTTGAAAGAGACAAGTTTTATTGATTAGGCATCATAGTCAGGGGCAAAGCCAAAAAAAGTGCCAATTGATTTTGTAAGAAATACTATGGAGAGTGAGTCACAACTTCAGCTGAAGGTTAGTCAATATAGATGAAACAAATGTTTGGAGGTACAAAGTCTCTTATGTGAAGACAGAGGAGGAACTAAAACTTTGTGTTATGAAAGTCTCTCAGATTATCTTACTCTGTTTGTTTCTTAAGTATTTAAAGTATAAACAAATACATTAAATATATTTTTCTCAAATTTCTTCCTGTGAAATGTGTTAACTCCTATACCACAAGGTAGTTTGACCAAACGTATAAATGAATTGTATTAGTGAGTAGCAAATGACAGGGGATCATTTTATAGCTTAAATTCATGAACATAGACTTTAGATTCCAATATTCTGGTTTCAAACTTGGGCTTTACATTATATGACTGTTTAAATTTGGATCAGGTACTTCATCTCCCTGATACTCAGTTTTCTTATTATAACCACAAGTAATAGCAACAACAACAACAAAATGGTACTAATTACCATGTATGTTTTGAGAATAAAATAACTTGGTAATAACAGTAATACTTCCATAATGCTGAATATTTTCCAGAAACTGATTTGTGTATATTGTATGTGTATGCTTGTACATGTCTGTTTAGTTTTCATAACAACCCTACAGGTAGATACTGTTATTTTCTCCAATGTGCACATATTGAAATTAATAAGTGGAACTGTCCCAGTCTCAAACAACCAGTATTTAGAGAAACAGGAAGTGAACATATAAGGCTTGCTCCAGAGTCTGTCAAATTTCCCACCAGAAAACCAATTTTATTAAGGAATTTGCCTATGCCAGAAAAATTTTAAGTACTTAAATACTGGTTCAAAAGATCAGGATAAGAAAGAAGAATTCTGGGAACATGGTAATTTTTTTTTTTTTTCCAACAAGAAGCCATAATTTTATTAATGATAGAAACAGTACAAATTTCAAACCAAGCTGCAGTGATTCTTTTGAAGCACCAAAAAAAGTCCTCGTTTTCAGATGGTTACATTGTTAATTCCATAATAGCATTTACAACATCATTACTGTTTTTCTTCAAGGCTCAGACTGCCTTTGCTCTTGACACATTTGCTTGTGACATGACCAATTCTATGTCCTTAACCTCTACACCGGTTTCATCAACCTCTTCCTCTTCACTCTCCTCTTGTACAGTTGGAGTCTGTGTGTTTTCTTGAATGTTTGAGACAGCTTCACCTTGAACTTTGAATTTCTCAGCAGCTGCTAGTTGTGCTTGCTGAGATAAATCCTCAATCTTGGCTTCCCCAAAAACTATGTAGGTATCTGAAGCTTGGCTCTTGTAGACATCTGGTTTTGTGATGACAAAGAGGATATTCTTAGATTTCCAGATAGTGACTCTTGTAACCCCTGTAACCTGTCGAAGACCCAGTTTGGACATAGCCTTCTGTGCCTTCTTTTCACTCTGGCTCTGTTTTGCCTTACTGACTGGTTCTTCATTGATTTCAGCGGCTGCTGCCAGCTGGGCCTATTGTGTGGTTTCCTGTGTGGAATCTTGTTCCTCAAGCTCTGGTACTGAGTCATCACTGTCAGATTCTGTTCCAGACCCTGTCTCAGCCTGGGGCTGTGGCAACTCCTGCTCTGTAGCAGGGACGGTTTCTGTGGCTTCACCAGGCATTTTGTGAGGGGAACGCGGAACCAAGATGGCGGCAGAAAGAGAGCTGGAACATGGTAATCTGAATCGTGTTTCTCTCTCCCTCCACTTCCTCCTTCAATCCATTTTTCTTTCCTGATTCAGGGGACTCCAGGGATCCTTAGGCAGACTCATGCATGGGAAAACTTGGGTTCTGAGGGATTTTATGCCTATTTAATGGTGTACTCAGTGTGCTGATCCAAGAATTAAAAGATGGACTAGATTCTAAAATTTATTTGGGACCACGGGAATAATAGTTGGGAAGAAAAACTATTTGCACACGACAGATTTCTAGATACTTTTTGCTGCTAGTTTTATGTAATATTTATTGAACATTTTGACAAATATTTATTTTTGTAAGCCTAAAAGTGATTCTTTGAAAGTTTAAAGAAACTTGACCAAAAGACAGTACAAAAACACTGGCACTTGAATGTTGAATGTTACCATATGCGTGAAATTATATATTTCGGGGTAGTGTGAGCTTTTAATGTTAAGTCCTATTAAACTCTTAAGTCAAATTAAGCAGACCCAGCATTGGCAGTGTAGCCATAACTTTCTGATGTTAGTAAAAACAAAATTGGCGACTTGAAATTAAATCATGCCAAGGTTTTGATACACTTGTCTTAAGATATTAATGACACACTTCAAAAGCACTGATAAGAAGTGTCCAGATTCTCAGATGTTTGTTGCGTGAGTTTTGTTTAGTTGTGTGTATTTTTTTTTTCAGTGAATGTCTGTCACATTGCAATCCTCAAACATGTGGTTATCTTTGTTGTATTGGCATATTCAGTGACTTGTACATTCAGCGGTAGCGTTTGAGCAAGTTTTATCAGTAAGCAATATTTTCAGTTAATAAGGTTTCAAAAATCATGTAAGAATGGATTTAAACTTGCTGAATGTAAAGATTGAACTTCAAGTCACTGTAGCTTTAGTAATTGCTTACTGTATAGTTTAGATGCTAGCACTGCATGTGCTGTGCATATTCTGATTTTATTAAAATAAAAAGTTGAACTGCAAAAAAAAAAATGTGGTTATTATAACCACAAGTAATAGCAACAACAACAACAAAATGGTACTAATTACCATGTATGTTTTGAGAATAAAATAACTTGGTAATAATAGTAATACTTCCATAATGCTGAATATTTTCCAGAAACTGATTTGTGTATATTGTATGTGTATGCTTGTACATGTCTGTTTAACCTCAGAGATCTGTACCTTCCCAGATGATATCACTGTTGTTATTGTTGTTGTTGTTACTATTATTATTACTTTATTTCAAGGGTTTTTTTGTGTGTGTTAGTCCCAGTTTTATTTTACTGAGTTTGTATTTATTCTAATCATGAGAGGCTGGAGTTACTTAGGTCATTTGTAATTTTCCTTAGTTGACTCATTGGAGCTCACTCAGGTCTGATGGATGGCATTGGTAAAACAGATGGTCAAAGGCAAGCCGTTTCTATATCTGTCTTATTTCCTACACACACGTGCACATGTGCACACACACACGCACACACGTGCACACGCACACACACACATTTGACTTGAAATAATAGAGTAACTGAATAAATGGAATATGAGTGCCAAATGAGATATCTTGACGTGGAAGGCAAATAGTATATGGGAAATTCTAATACTATAATTTTTTTTAAATCAAAGCTAAGAAGTACTTAGTGTAAGACACATTATTATTTTGTGTAATTAATCCTAAGAAAGAATAACTTTCCATTTAAACTGTGACATGTCATCAGTTGTAAAATTCATTCCAATTTCAAAGAGGTTAAAATGCAAAAAAAAAGTCTAAGAGCAGATAACATGTGGTAATGTGTTAGCATTATCTTTTTTAATTGAACGCAAAGTAACAGGTTTTATGGGTAAGAATGAAGAAAGGAGGACAATTTATTTTTATTTTTTATAATAATATAAAGAATAATAATATAAAACAAGATTAAATAAGCATAAATAAGTTTAATCACACATAAATATATGTTAAAAAGTATAATTTGAAGTAAGTATAGATAAACTAGATTTTATAATTTAAAGTCATAAACTGAGTGATTACAATAAACTAAAACTGAACAAATTCATACTATCTTCCTTTTACAAAGAAAACATGTGAAAGACATGATCCAAAAATTTGATCTTACTGGAGAAGAGTTAAGATGGCAGAGTAGTAGGAGGACCCTATGCTTGCCTCATCCCTCCAACACAGCTTGATAAATATCAAATCATTCTAAACATCCAGGAAATTGATGTGAGGACTGAGAGAACAAACAGCACAACTAGAGGGAGAAAAGAGGCCACATCCTGGAAGGTAGGAGATGCGGAGAAGTGATTTGAGGGAGAAAAAAGAACCACCTGTGCTGCACAGAGGAGGGAGCCCTGATCAGGGAGAGAGGAGAGAGGAGAGACAGAGAGTGAACAGAGTGCAGGGCATTGCACAATAAAAACACTTCCCCAAAATCAATGACAGGAAAAATGAAATGGGCTGATTATTGCAAGTTTTTTAGCAGACTTCAAAGACTGAACATTTAGAAGTTCACACTATCACAGGGAGGAGCCTGGTGGGTGCAGAGGTACTCCGGTGGAGAAGGAGAGAAGAGGGCTGGGGGCAGTGTCATCTGAGAATCACCTGGGTCACACTGGGAGAGACAGTTCCCCTTCTTGGAGTGCACTTGGGAGAGGTGGCACTGCCTCTTTGGAGACAAAAGAGCCAGTGGACACCATTGAGCTACCCCATTCATTAGCATAAGAGCAGAGGCAGCTGCTGAGGGCAGCTAACTTGGACGAGGGCTTTTTGCTGTGCTTTAACATAAACTCCAAGCCCCTGTACCATAGTGCTCCTGCCCTTCTGGGACAAACCAACACAAGCCACAGTGCAGTGAAACCCTTCCCCAGAAGATCTGTGTGATTCATCACTTACATATAACACCCAGTGCTCATCATAACAAGTGCCCTCCTTAGTACTCATCACCCATTTAGCCCACCCACCTTCCTCCATCAACCCTCAGTTTGTTCGCTATCATTAAGAGTCTCTTACAGTTTGCTTCCTGCTTTTTTTCTTCCCTCCCCATATGTTCATTTGTTTTGTTTCTTAAATTCCACATGAGTGAAATCATATGGTATTTATCTTTCTCTGACTTATTTGACTTAGCATAATACACTCCAACTCCATCCATGTCATTGCAAATGACAAGATTTCATTTTTTTTTTATAGCTGAATATATTCCCCCAAGTATATATACCACCTCATATTTATCTATTCATCAGTTGATGGACATTTGAGCTTTTTCTGTAGTTTGGCTATTATTGATAATGCTGCTATAAATCCCAGGGTGCAGGTATCTCTTCAAATCTGCATTTTTATATCCTTCAGGTAAAACCCTAGTAGTGCAATTGCTAGGTCATAGGGTAGTTCTATTTTTAACTTTTTGAGGAACCTCCATCCTATGTTCTAGAGCAGCTGCACCAGTTTACATTCCCACCAGCAATTCAAGTGGGTTGCCCTTTCTCTACATGCTTACCAATGTATGTTTCCTGTGTTAATTTTAGCCATTCTGACAGGTCTGAGGTAGCATCTCATCATGGTTTTGATTTGTATTTCCCTGATGATGAATGATGTTGAGCATTTTTCATGTGTCTGGTAGCTATCTGGATATCTTCTTTGGAAATATGTCTGTTCATGTCTTCTGCACATGTCTTAACTGGATTATTTGTTTTTGGGTGTTGAGTTTGATAAGTTCTTTATAGATTTTGGGTACTAACCCTTAATCAGATATGTCATTTGCAAAAATCTTCTCTCATCCCATACATTGCCTTTTAGTTTTGTTGATTGTTTCCTTCGCTGTGCAGAAGGTTTTAATCTTGATGAAGTCCCTATAGTTCATTTTTACTTTTGTTTCCCTTGCTTCTGGCAACGTGTCTAGTAGGAAGTTGCTATGGCCAAATTCAAAGAGGTTGTTCCCTGTCTTCTCCTCTTCAATTTTGAGGGTTTCCAGTCTCACATTTAGGTCTTTCATCCATTTTGAGTTTATTTTTGTTAATGGTGTAAGGAAGTGGTCCAGTTTCATTCTTCTGCATGTAACTGTCCAGGTTCCCCAATACCATTTGTTGAAAAGGTTGTCTTTTTTCCACTGGATATTCTTTCCTGCTTTGTCAAAGATCAGTTGACCATATAGTTATGTGTCCATTTCTGGGTTTTCTATTCTGTTCCATTGATCTACGTGTCTGTTTTTGTGCCAGCACCATACTGTCTTGAGGACTACAGCTTTGTAATAGAGCTTGAAGTCAGGAATCGTGATGTGTCCAGCTTTGCTTTTCTTTTTCAAGGTTGCTTTGGCTATTCAGGGCTTTTTGTGGTTCCATACAAATGTTAGGATTGTTTGTTCCAGCTCTGTGAAAGATGCTGGTGGTATTTTGACAGGAATTGCATTAAATGTGTGGATTCCTTTGGTTAGTATAGATTATTTTTTTAAAGATTTTATGTATTTATTCATGAGAGACAGAGAGAGAGAGAGAGAGAGAGAGAGAGAGAGAGAAGCAGGCTCCCAAGGAGCAGGGAGCCCGATGTGGGACTCGATCCCAGGACCCTGGGATCATGACCCGAGCCGAAGGCAGACGCTTAACCATCTGAGCCACCCAGGCTCCCTGGTTAGTATAGATATTTTAACAGTGTTTTTTTCTTCCAATCCATAAGTATGGATTTTTTCCCATTTCTTTGTATCCTCTTCAGTTTCTTTCATATGTGTTCCATAGTTTTCAGAGGACAGATCTTTCGCCTCTTTGGTTAGGTTTATTCCTAGGTATTTTATGGTTTTAGGTGCAATTGTAAATGGGATCACTTCCTTGATTCCTTTCTCTGGTGCTTCATTATTGGTGTATAGAAATGCAACAGATTTCTGTACATTGATTTTATATCCTGCAACTTTGCTGAATTCATGTATTAGGTCTTGCAATTTTTTGGTGGAGTCTTTTGGGTTTTCTACGTAGAGTATCATGTCATCTACAAAAAAGCATCAAATTGGCAAGGTAGTTGTTTTTTATTTCCTTTACCAATTGGTGTGTAGCTTCTCAATTCGTCCTTATTTGAAAGGTCTAGATTGGTTACTGTTTCCTGTTTGGATCATATTCATTATTAGTATTATTGCTATTATGCTAGAATTAATAAATAATCAATGTGCCACATAATGGCTATAGTTAATGATACCATATTGTATGTTTGAATGTTGCTAAGAGAATAGATCTTAAAAGTTCTCATCACACACATACACACACAATGTTGTAACTATATATGGTGACATTGAGGTGACCATTTTGCAATATACAAATATCAAATCATTATGTTGTGTACCTAAAACTAACATAATGTTATATGTCCATTATATCTCAATTTTAAAAATAAGTAAAATAAAAAATATATAATAATGATTGATACAAGAAAACTAGGTAAATGGATACCCAATAATTTTCACATTTCTGAATACCAGAATACATACAAATAGCCAGAGGAAAGATTATAGCTCTAAGTCCTAGATGGTCAAGCAGTTCTCTATGCAATGCAATCACATTTATCTCTTTTGTGTTCTCAAAGGCAATGTAGGAAATTATGGAACAACTGAAAGTGAGTATTGCAAAAACTAGTAAATTCAGGAATTCATCTGATCAGCTATTTTCTATTTCTCTTTAAGCTGAATTTGCAAATATGTAATATATTGTACTTTTTTAATTTAAACATAAAGCACTAGGTACAAAGAAATTCTAAAAATTAAGAATTAAAAATACAGTAATCTTGGTAAAACTGCATCCTTGTGTGTTGAACTTTCATAAAAAGTTTTATTTCCTAAATGATAAAAAATTGTTCTTAAAATGGTAATAAAAAGTATATTTCCCAATTAATCTTTCAATAAGGCTTGCAAACAATTATTCCCTAAAATAATATCATCAAATTATTGATGTTAAAAAACATTAAAGTTATCCATCAGCAGTCTTTATTTCATATAGATTTAGTGTTTTTGAAGACTGTTCTTTCTAAAACTGTGTTTCTAATCAACAAGTCCATCAAGTCAATTATTTTTGGTTACATATACTTTTGGTTAAACTGATCGGTCATGATTCATTTTTTTAGTGATTCATTTTTATTTTAATACAATTTTCTTTATATTTTATGTAATACTTATCTATCATCCCATTACTGTCATCACTGAAAACAGCCTATTGCAATATTAGACCATTTCACTAAGTTTTTCTTATATTTTCCCAGGCACTTCTTCACATGGAAATAGACCAGGTGAATATGATTATTACCATTTTAAGATGCATCTTCAGAGAAGCTAAGATTAGCACCCACGTCTTTGAACTCTGTTTCTTTCTTTAGCCACCTTAGAAGATACTGTCAAGTTATACAGCAACATATTTCAAGTTTTGGTGTATATATAATTATATTGCAAACACTTGAATTCGAGTATATGTTTTCTACTTTTCTTTAGTTTTCCTTTTGACAGCTGATGTCAATTAATGGAAATAGAACTGGCCAAGTAATATTGATATGCCCGCAGGTCACTATTCTACTTATGTCACAGATGTGTTTCAAACAGTGATTTGATTGGAACCCAGAATGCTTTTTAAAAATATAAGTAATATTATCACTGATACTTTGGTTTACTTAAGTCATTAAATATGTCAGAGATAGAACATGAAAATGTTAATTTTTTTTGCCTAATTAGATTTCTTTTTTCAATGATTTCTGTATCTTTGTACTAATCCAACGTAAAAGGCACTCTGCCCCCTATTTTTTCTTTGTTGACTCAAACTAAAATTCAAGATTAACTTGTAATCATCAGGTTTCTTTATCAAAGCCAAATACGTTTGAGAATCAGGTCACCTTTTTTTTCTTTCTTTCTTTACTTCTCCTTTTTTTTCTGGTCCACCATGGAAATTTGTGATTGAATAAATCTTACAAATGCCATTAGTAATGAACATTTATTTAAATGATCCAAGGTGAAATTATAGTCGATTCATTGATATGTAGAACATACTTTGACCCTAGTACACCTGTTGCTTGGAATGAGATGTATATTATATATAAAGCTACTCTTGGACTATTTTGACTTTGAGCTGTGTTCCCTAATAAGCTACTAGAGAACAGACTTGCTAAGTCTCTAAACAACTTCCTGAATAAGACTTCTAGTGGTATTTGTAGTAATAGCTGCTTTTATCAGGAAATCAGTGCCTTAATCTGAATATGAATTTACTGCTGAAGGGATATATGATTGCTCTTTTGGCATAGCAGTGTGATGGGAAGGGAAAGAGAAGACCTAAAAAACAAGTTGTTTTACCCTCACTCTTCCACAGTACCATACTGTGTGCTGCATCAGGTTTTGCTGCCTCAGGTTGTATGGTGATTGCTATAGGAGCACGTTGTGCCCATACCTAGTTAAGGTGGATTCTCTCCACACCCATTATATCTAGGCACACCCTTGGCTACCCGAGTGTGCAAACTTGACAAAGAGGCAAACTGGCTTTTGATAACATCAACATTACTCCAGTGTAAATTCTTCCTGGAGCTTTGTTGGAACTCGTATATGAACATACAATTTTAATTTTGTCAGAAAACTTAGCCAATCTGAATCTGAAGGATTTGCTCCCTAAAAGTCTCAATTCAATAATATAATCATCATAATGCCAATTGCCAAATATGGGGATTTGTATATATCAGGATAAAAGCTTAGAAGAAACTCTCTTCTTGCTTGACCCCAAATTAATTCACTGGTTTTTTTGTTTGTTTGTTTTGTTTTTTAATAATATAATGGTGAACAATTCTGTGTTCTAAGGGGTTGTCAGGCAGATTTCTTGTCTTAAAAAACACCTTAGTAATCTACTTAAAATAATAATAAATGATTAACCATTACCATCTGCCTCTGAGAGTTCTCATTTTAAACTGTTGGAAACAAAATTGGAAACTCGTTCCTATTTTAGAAGAGGAAAGAAGTACAATTTCATCTGCAAACAAGCTTAGTGGAAATGACAGTCACTGTGGTGGTGTTGTAGTTTTTTTTCTCCAAACTGACCTGCCTTCTTTTGTACCCTATCTGAGTAACAGTGAAAACACTGAATTGTACTTTATTTTTTCTCTTTTGGGATACTGAGGAGATGACTTTCTCTACATGCTAACAGAAATACTACAGAATAGAAAGATGCAAACTTATCAAGATATATTGCAACATAAAAAGCATGAAGAAGCTCACAGGTTTGTTGTTCCCTTGCTGTAATTATAAAAAATCATTGCATGGGAATAAAACAATCTCAGACTTACCAAGCCATGCTCTCAGAGTAAAGATCTATTAAGCCCGTATGTTCAGATGAAGGAAGTATTTTTCAAATGGCAAATTTCTAAGAAGCCTCCTTGACCTAGTATGGCAAGGTTATTCAAAGTTTCCGGGCACCTAGTTTTATCTCTCATTTGTTTCCCCAACACTTTCAGATCAAGTTTCTATTACATAAACACTGAAAATCTTAGAAAATGTCAGAGAAATGCCTTATGAATATTCATGTAAGATAAACATAGTTGTCCATATTTGGCTCTTCCATCATATGTCTCTGTCCCAAGCTGGCCTTTTTCTCTTCTGTCTCACTGAAATAACTCAAGGGCAGTTGCACAGTGCTTTCTTTAAGCACAATGGCAACACACTATAGTGTAGTAGTTTCAAACCTTTTCCCTGGAACCTTGGATCCCACTGAAATGATTCAAGGTTCTAAAACTTTGCTTATAAAACTAATATTTGGTAGTGTGGTAATTTAAAAAAAAAAAACTCAAATGTGCTGTCAAATTTTAACACATTGGAGACCACTAATGTGTAACTTAAACTGCAAGGTTAATTTGCTTTTGTGCGTTCCTCAATAAAGGTACCCCTACTATCTATGTGAATATATTTGAAGGTCTTATAATGTGTACTGATAGTGAAGTTGAAGCTCTGCCCTAATCTTTTAATGTTTTTAATTCCTGTGTGAGCATTGTAATACCTTTAAAATTAACCAGCAAGTGCTTTAATTTAAGTATTCACCTAGTGCACCCAATTAAATAGTAAATAAAGCTGAGGCATAAGGTTGTTGCTTATTCTTTTCAATGAGTAATGGTCAGTTTTACATTTACCAAATGCAAACGATGTAGTCTTTGTGTATAAAAATTAGATAAGTAGTTTTAGCTTTTCTCATTAATTGACTTTATTAGAAAAATGATCAAATTTGAATGTACAAAATAAATTTGTTTTAAATTATTGTTTTCATAAGCTTTATATATTAAAGTCTCCATAAAAGTTTCGCTTGCAAAATTGGTCATCAATCTTCAGATGGGAGTGTGGGGGGGGGAACTGTGGCATAGTGAAAAAAAAAAAAGCTGGAAGAATTGGAGTGGAGAGGCTTTGATCTAACTTTACTTCTAGTGTCACTGCTTTTGTGGGCTTGGGAAGTCACTTTTTTAGAATAGGCATAGTTAAAATAAGAGACATAATGTGGCCTTGCTACTTAGGCATTAGTGGTCTGAAGTGGTAGCTGTTACAGGATCAGGCTGTTCATTCTGAGTGAAGCAATATTATAAAATGTCTTTTCTATTAAATTGAATTACTAAGAAATAACTGCAAGTTTTTGGTCTCTGAATGATTCCCAAATTTCTTTATGTAGATTTAATCAAATCTTAGTATTTATCTAGCAAAACTATAGAGGACAAACTTCAAGATTCCTAGTAAAAAGTTTTCATAGCTGACAGATAAGACTGCAGTTGTTCAAGATCTCAGCATATGAGATAGGAGGATACCTACTGGGGGGAGGGAGAAAGGGTGTGATTGCCGCCGCAGTTTTTGGCCTTCTTGGCAATTTTGCCACTCCTCCTTACCCTGTTTTAAGATTAAAATGATTATTTAATAAAGAACTAATTTAGGAGAATATAATGTAATATTGTGTTAAGGAACATATAATTCTTGATAAAATTATTGCACATTTTTGAGGCAGGCATTTGAGGCATCCATCTAGGGTCATCTTTATTGTCTGTCTCCTGTGTATCCTATTGACAGCAGAGTGATGACAAAATCTTCTGTTACTCCCAGTTACCTACCTTGATGTAGCCCCAAGATGTAAATGGCTAAGAACTTCTAACTAAGTAATCCTAGCTCTCATAAAAACTGCTTTCTTTACAAGTGGTCATTGACCTCTAATGCACTTTTTTTTTTTTTCAACTAAGAAAGAGAGAAGGAAGGGGGTGCCTGGGTGGCTCAGTCAGTTGAGCGTCTGCCTTCGGCTTGGGTCATGATCTCAGGGTCCTGGGATCAAGCCCCACATCAGGCTCCCTGCTCTGCGGGAGGCCTGCTTCTCCCTCTCCCACACCCCCTGCTTGTGTTCCCTCTCTTCTGTGTCTCTCTCTGTCAAATAAATAAATAAAATCTTAAAAAAAAAAAAAGAGAGAGAGAGAGAAAGAAGGAAGGAAGGGAAGAAGGAAGGACAGAAGGAAAGAAAACTGTCATCCTAAATAAAAGGATATATATGTCTCAGGGACATTTAAGAACTTGACTTTTTTTCTGTAAGTTGATATTTCAATTAAATATAAATTAGTCTTTCACAATAGAACATTTGAAAAATATGTTTTGTTATGCACTTTACTTAAAATACCATATCAACAATTTACAAAAATAATTGACAGGATAAATCAATATTAAAATGTGCCGTAATAGGTTGTCTTCTGGCTTGCTTATTTGAGGGTTTCCTTCTTTCTCAGTGCTAAACTATGTATATTTATTATTCATTCGTAGCAGTGCCACTTCTTACTCCCTTCCTCTTTAAACTGACTGCTTTCAATCTATACTAGGCAAAAAATCCTTATAATCAAAGTTGTTGGCATGGACAAAACACAGAGTGAAAAAGCTGTGAGTAAATGCCTGAGGACTCATTTTATTGTAAGGTCCATAGTATTAAAAATATCAATAATGAGTCTTATTTGAAATTTTTATTGTTTATTAAAAAAACATTTCCCAAGTAATCGGAACTAATTGTAACTCTAACACAGTGTAATGAAATTTTCCAAATGCCCTACATGACCTTTCTCTCATTCACAGACTAGTATCTTTTCTCCACCTCCATGTTGCTAACTGTAATTCTGACTCTGCCAGAGTCAGAGGGAGGAGTAAAGGGTGAGAAAAGATTTTACTCTGCTGGTACTGTCTCAAGATGGCAAGTGTGTAAAACAGACTCACACTCTCATGATATTTTAATGAATTTTGCATTTTCTACAAATGCTGATGATACATTTCCCTCTAGCTGACTCTTCCCCTCTCAGCTACTGGTTTTTCCTGAGATCAAGTCTATACCAATTCTTTTTGGATTCCATAATCATATCCCCTAAGTGGTTCCACTGGTAAGATATAAAATAAATCAAGCTGGCTTTTGCCCTGTGTGGTATCTCTGTATATTTTCTTAGGCTTACCTTTGATCCAGTAATCTGTAGGAGAGAAAGCTGATTCCCAAACAGCGACACTTTCCTTAACTCCACTTCTAAAACATCTAGCCAGCTGTTTTCTTATTCTCTAGATCAGGGATCAGAAAAGTAGGGTTTACCAGCCAAATGCAGACTACCACCTGTTTGTGTAAATAGTTTTATTGGTACACATACCACTTTAATACCTAATATTTAGTAATTTAACACTTCAGTAGAAACCTCCAGATTTACATCTTGTCACCAAAAAAAGTATTTAATAAGATAATTCACCTCTTACCTATTACTTTGTACCCATGTAACCTTATTAAAGTACAGTTTCTGTGAAGAGCCAACTGCTCTCTGTTATTTTTTCCAAAATTTTCCAAATAGAATTCCAAACTTTCCAAATTCTCGTTCACATGGAATGAAGAATGACTTGACTATTTGGAAAATTGGAGAAAATAAGAGAGCACAGATGCCTCAACTAATTGTGTTCTCTGTATTGAGTCTGCCTATTCAAAGAGTGGGATGCTGTTCTCAGGTCTTGTTTCATTTTTAAGGATATGGGGTCAGACCCTATACATTTTACAGGAAGATCTAGAGACCAATTCTCTAATCCTCCCAGGGAAAGAAATATGAGTAAGGGACTATTTGGGAGTTTGTAGTCACAAGCATTGCATCAGGTGTTCCATCTAAGAATCAAGATTTGAGAGGAATGTTAGGGATCTTGGTTGTGTCATTGTAGCTAGGCTAGGTTCTTTAATCTGTTCTTATCAATAAAAAGTTGATCTTTAAATCTCTGTGTTTTTTCTTAAGATTTTATTTATTTATCTATTTGCCAGAGAGAGAGCAAAACCAGGGTGGGGGCGGGGGGGGAGCGGCAGGCAGAGCAGGCAGAGCAGGCAGAGGGAGAAGCAGGCTCCCTGCTGAGTAAGGAGCCCAATGGGGACTCGATCCTAGGATGCTGGGATCATGACCTGAGCCGAAGGCAGATGCTCAAGTGGCTGAGCCACCCAGGCATCCCTCTGTTTGGTATTTTGCTTCTTATTTTGGTTGGTACTCTAAATGTTTGTGAGTCATTTCATGTTCCTAATTTAACACAACCTTATTAGTAACTAGAAGGAACTCAAAGTCAGTTCTTATTTTCATTATTAAAAGCCATAGGTTCTGATTTTATACCTTAGAATTTGCAATTAGCAAAGGGAAAATATTATTCAAGGTGAACTTAAATCTTTTCTTCCTTTACCTTTCCTCTCCTTTGCTTTTACCTTAATATTTTAAAAGTAATTTCAGAAGGTTTTTAGGTCTTCTAGACTGCATAGGTCCTGACTAGCTTTCACCTGAAACTTCTAAGATCACCCAAGGCTATAATTTGAATATTATAAATGAGTATGTTATACATGCACATAAATATGTATGTATGTATATATATATATATGTATGTGTATATATATATAATTGTTATGAAAGAGAGAAAGAATCCTTATTAATACTTACAACTTAATATGTATATATAGAGTGTGTGACCCTGAAACTAACAGATGAACATCATATGTTCCTGGTGGACATGAATTTCATTATTGCTACAAATAGTATCTCACAACTTAGGGCATTTTATAGAGTTTGGCACATTACAAATTGCTGTTTCCAAAGAAATATTTTTTTAATAAATTTAAAGTGAAAGCCCGATAAATGTTAAGGTTTTGGAAAGTTGACAGTGCATTCTTATTAATGGCTGACCTTTTTTGTGCTTATCTGAAATAAAATGGATCTAATAATCTCTTGATTGCTTGCAAATCTCTAAATCTAGTCACAGCAGAAAAAGAAGTGTACACTAGTTCAATCAATATTTTATCCCAATATGACAGACAATGACATTAACTTTTATCTAGTAGAAAAAAATAAAAATAGTTAGTGTATTTGAGTTGAAATAACATCTGAACTACTTTATTCACAGCTAGTGTCTCTCTTTTGAAATGCTTTATATCTTACCAAATTGCCTGAAATACTTTCTAGAACAAGGTAACACACACACACACAATCACATTTATTTCCACAAAAAATGAATAAAATAGGCATTAAAAGAATGCCTCTAACAGCAATGTTAGTTCACACAAGGAAGACCCTTCAAAGAAAAATATAATAAAAAGCATCAGCATTGTATGTCCCAGTTTTAAAATTTCATGTTGCTATCTTAAGATTCATTTTAAAAAATTCTCTTTTACTATCAGTTGAACATTTTTGAAAGTAAGGAAAGAGTTACATAATGAAATAACAAAAAAAAATACATTGAATCTTATCATCTCAGAGCTAAAGTTTTTCGTAATAGATACGGTGTTAACACCTTATTTAACACCAGAAACAAATTCAGTGTTGTGACTTGACCAAAGTTGGAGACCCAGTCTTGCTGACTCTCGAAACTCTGTTCTCCACTACCTGATTCTCACAAAAAGTCAGCAAATACAATGGGGACCTGGTGATATTTATGTCAATCATATCATTATTCCCAGATTTTCTTCATTAGCATTACCAATGTTTCATTCAACTATTTTGTTTCCATCTTTCTCTTCAAACACAACAATTTCCTTTCTCTTGACTAATAAAGCATCTGTAAGTACACATGAGTCTGTCACTGGAGTTTCTGGCAATTGGCATTTTAAGATAAGCATACAAATAGAGGGATATGGCTTCAGAGGAAGATGTCTTGGCAACATTCAATTTCTGTCTCATATAAAGGAACATGGCTTCCTCTCAGGAAGCTCTACTACAATACAAAAGTTATAACAATTATGAAAGCCTTCTTTTTAGTCATTATAAATGATACTTTAAGAAACTATTCTGTATTTTCTCCTTTACATAGCTGTACAAAACTTTAGCTTAGAACAACTTGTGGAAAAAATAACCACAAAATAGCACTAAATGTGTAGAGATAGTTTAACAAAGTATTATTCATTAGAAAAACCTAATATAACAATTTTATAATAATGATTTTTTTATTTTTTATTCTTTTTAAAGATTTTATTTATCTGAGAGAGAGACAGAAAAAGTACATCAGGGGGAGGGGCAGAGGAGAGGGAGAGGGACAAGCAGACTCCCCAGTGAGTGGAGAGGCCTATGCTAGGCTCAATCCCAGGACCCTGAGATCATGACCTGAGCCAAAGTCAGAGGCCTAAATGAGCTACCCAGGTGCCCCGTAAGAATAATTTTTAAATGCATGCCAAAGCATTATCTAAATAATGGTAAACATTGGATGCATTCTCAGTTTATTGCTTTCATATAATAGATGCCTCTAAAATGTCTAACAAGACCTCTTTCTTTCTTTTGAAAAAATAACCTTTTAGAAGAGGCAAAAATATATCATTATTTTAAAAATTAATATAAATTTCTCGATGCCAAATATAACTTCCCATCATGTTTTTCCCTCAGATGACAGTGATAAAATAGAGTGAAATTGGTGGTGTTGAAGATTTGCAAAGAAAGCAGTTTAACTTCATATCCAAATGTTTCATGACATGTTAAATAAAATATGAACAGTTTCTTCCTTACCAGTGATGGAAATTGATTAGAACCTGACTTAGCTAAAACTGCTCCAGATAGATTACTCTTTTTGAAGCAGAAAGAAAACAGCAATTCAAATTAATATTTTTCTATCTCTTAACCTTTTCCCTTCATTCCCCATTCCCAAATTGCTAACTTCAAAGCACAGATTCCTGAATAGATAATTTTATGAGGACAGAACCAACACTATATCTACTTTTCATAGAGATATTGATATGCCAAAAACATGAATTTAATCACGATTACAACATTGAGTTCTACTTGAAACTGGGTAAAGGTAAGACATTATTTTGCTCGGTTACTACTTCCAATTTACTACCTTGGTACAATGATTAATCCTAACAGTGAAAGTATTGGGATCTCTACTGTCTTCCACCAAGTGCATGGATTATAATGAAAGCAAAAGAAGAAAAATATGTAGCAGGATTTACAATTAAGTCGGATTACAAAGAAGTATTTTCTTAAAAAATAATTTCCTATTTGTTAATCTGTTCTTCCTTAATGAATTTCACTAAATAGCATAGTAAAAAAAAAAAAAAAAAAGACAAAATAATACTTAGACCTAACCAGTAATTTTTGTTTAGACTAATACTTTCTTTAGCATCTTTATATAATTTACCCTAATGTTTGAATGAATCCTGCAGAATTCTCATATTTTCAGAATTCTGGCCCCACCTGGTGTGGCTCTTAACCAAGATGATGACTGGCTGGCTGTTTTGTAGATGGGTATCTAACATGTCTTGGTGCAGAGCAAAAGAAATGAGGTGTACAAATCCATGTCTTCTGGATTTTCTTTCTGCTTCAGAATGATACATGTGGCTCTTGGCATGAAAAAAATACGCTTTTATTCAAAGCTAGCATCTGTGGTCCTAGGCACCTGCCTCAGTTCTTCATGTTCCCACATATAGTAGTCTCTTCACCATGACCACAAACCCTTCTCTATTCCATATTCCCTTATGGCATACTAGGAAATTTAGGATCCCTGCATACCACATGCTGGCCACGAAGAACAAAGGCCACCTAAATTGATTTCTCCTGACAAAATCACTGTACAATTTTCTTGCACACTATTGAAAATGAACTTTTTTGAAATTTTTCCTAAAAGCTTACAGCCAGTATTACCATTAGCTGCTGTATCATCAGGGGTTTCATGCCCTGGCCTTTCTCCCTTTCTACAGTATACTAAGATAATAAGAAATGGATTTGTCATTTTCATTCCTTTACAATCATGTCTTCTTTATTCCTTTCCTGGGCAAATAGTAAAACTATTATGCCATTTGGCCAGGGTAGATACAGAAATTGAAAATCCTTTATTTCCCAAAGAAGTCTGACTTTGAAGTTTTTATTGTATTATTTGCGAAGTCAGAAACTGAATATTCAGTCTTTTTTGTGTTTGACACAAAACTTCTGGTCTAGCACTCCTTTTAACTTCCCTCTATTCACCAGGCCCCTCTCCACTCAAAGGTTAAGAAGATGGCATCAACACCAAAAGGCAGAAAGAAAAATATAGGAGGGGTACCTGGGTGTCTCAGTCAGTTAAGCGACTGACTCTTGGTTTTGGCTCAGATCATAATCTCATGGGTCATGGGATGGAACCTGTGTCAGGCTCCCCACTCAGCAGGGAGTCTTCTAGGAGATTCTCTCCCTCTGCCCCTTCTCTCTCTCTCTAAAAGGAATAATATTTAAAAAAAGAAAAATATAGGAATATATTTAAATTCATTCTACTATTATATATTTCATTATTAAATGCATAATTTTATTGAAGATTAGTATTTTATATTTGTTAATGTTTATATGGGGTTTTATTGCTTAGAGTATTACAGATCATAGGGTATGACCTATTTCAGCTCTAAATGAAAGCTTAACATGTGAAGAAGAATGTAAATCAACTACATGTAGTGGAGAAACAGTTGGGGAAATGGAACGAAGAAAATGTGAAGCAGAATACAGCCCATACAGATGGAGTTAAATACATCAGATTTTAACTGTGTTCCTATATTGAACAACCTGACTCACATCTCTCCTTCGTTTTTCATACACTACTGCTCTAGAGTAGCCCTTCATTATTGCTTCCCTGTACTTTAGCATGCTTCCCATCCTAAATTCCTGTCTTTGTTCCTATCACCCTTTCTTCTACCCTGGACATGTGCATGCTTAGTTTTCCCTAAACTTAATTCTGTGTTCAGATTGAAGTCACACCAGTTTTTTCTCAAATTCTATGTTTCTGTGACATTAAAGTCTGATCAGCATTCAAAGTTGACTGTATCTCCATTGCACTAAATTTGCCTCCATGGTGTTTTTTCTTTTCTTTTTTTCTTATTTCATTTTATATGTTTAAAATGTCTTATTATATGGTCATTTGCATATGTTTTTTTTTAATTTGATTTGATTATGTTATGTTAGTCACCATACAATACATCATTAGTTTTTGATGTAGTGATCCACGATTCACTGTTTGCATATAACACCCATGCAGTACGTGCCCTCCTTAATACCCATCACCAGGCTAACCCTCCCCCACCCCCTTCCCTCTAAAACCATCGGTTTATTTCTTGGGGTCCATAGTCTGCCATGGTTCATCTCCCCCTCCGACCCCCCCTTCCTTTTTCCCTTCCTTTTCCTAATGTCTGTGGTTTTTTTTAAAATACTCTCTTCTACTACCTAGTCATCAATCTGTTGTTCCCAGCTACAGTGTTTTCCCTCTTCTCTTTCCATTTTCTTTACCATTATAATCATCTTTTTACTGATAACTCTAACTTGCTATCTCCCATCCAATCCACCGGACAGCCTCAGTCATGTAACCAACTGCATGCAGTGTGGATATTTCAAACAGAGAATCCCAAAAGTGAGAGAATCTTCCTATAACATTTGCATGTTCTTCATATTACTTTACCTTTATTAATGGTATCACTATCCACCTTGTTTCAGTCAATAGGGCAATATAATATCTTTGTATCAGCTGTAATTCCAAGCTAGAATTCCATGAAATTTCCCCCTTTTTAAAGTTTTATTGAGGTATAATTAACAGAATTGTCATATATATTTAAAGAGTACAATGTGGTTTTGATATGTGTAAATATTGTAAAAAGATTTCCCCCATCAAATTAATAAACACATCCATTAAATATCTACTTTTTTATTTGCTTGTGAGAACACCTAAGCCCTACTCTCTTAGCAAATTTCAATTTTATGATACAATAAAATTAAGTATAGTCACCATGTTATACACTAGATCCTCAGACCTTAGTCATCTTATAGCTGAAAGTTTCTAACCTTAAGGAAAGTAATTATCTGGTCTCAATGATCTTTTCTGACTTCTCAGTCATGATCTGAATCACACTATAAAGAATTTGTCCCCAATTTCTGGACTCCTTACAAAGTGTGAAACAAAGAGTTGAAGACAGTCCAGAATTACTTTTTTGTTAGTTTTGGGGTCACAGGCCAAGGGCTATTTTTCTTCTTGAATTAATTTATCAAATAATCTCTCTGTGCCCCCACCCTTTTTTTCTTGATAGGAGAAATCAGTATGAAAATGGACCCTGGGTCCATTTGAATATAAGACTATCAGGAAGACTAACAACAGTCCACCAGGATAAGCCCTTGTCCAGTTTGCCTGCAGAAACCTATAGGCTTTAACGCTACATATCAAATATCAGCTGTTGAGGGCCACCTAACTCTCTGGTTTTTAGCAAAAATACCATTATAGCTAGCTGACTAGTATTGTACATTTTCAACGTCATTCAACAAAGCAGTCAGGTACCAGAGAGTAAGAGATCATCTGTTAAATATCTGAGTCAGAAAATTTACCTAAGGAGTGAAACTTCCTTTTAAGAACTATAAAAATAAGAGAGTACCAGTCCTGATAGTGTCTTCCCAGAATCTACATTTATGAAAGTTTGGTTACAAAAATGAGCTCCTACAAAAGGTCCTATGTGCGATGTTAGAGAGCGTTTTTTGTGTTTAGCTGTCTTTTTGCGATATTTGCTTCTAAAATTGTGTTTACTGGTTGATAATATTAAACTTGAAGTTATTTATTTCATTTTAATGGAGTTGGATGGCACCCAGAGGAATATATATAAAGAGAGCAGAACTTTGATTGTGTTTTAGATTTTGGCCAAATCATAGGCAAACTCTAGCTAGACATTGGACCTACACTAAGGAGTAGCTAGGGATGACAAGCAATATTAAGGAAAAGGGCCTCATGGTCATCATAGTTAAGAGCTAGCAAGTATCTATTGAAACCAAAATCTTAAACCAGTAAAAAGAAAATAAAATAGTTATAAAAATAAAGAATATTAACATTAACATTCATTCATTTATCATTCAAGCATGATACTCTGTTGTTTCAGTCATCTGGATCTTGTTCTTTGGGTCTTAGGCAGAAAGTTCAGCTTTACACAGTGACTTACATGAGCCTGAAGGTGTCAGGTTCTGGAGAATTTCCAAGAATTGACAATTTAAAGTCTCCAGCCAGAACATCGTTTTACTGGTATGAGGATGGTCTGTGTCTCTTAATAAATAGTTGTAATTCTAAAGACCAACCTGTTTGAGTTTTGCTCAGATATTGCCAGTGTCCTTTCCTAGGAGTTTGCAGACTCTTTCTCTGTTTTCTCTTCCACAATATCAGGTCATTAATGCTTTGCAAAGTTTAGTTTCAGAATTACATTTCTTCTTTCTAACTTTTCTGAAGATTGAGTGTAATTTGAACAGTAAGAGTTCTAAGTAGCAAGGCTTTGTAATTCCATATATCATTAGTCGCTCTAAATTGGTGCTCTTTTCACTGGAGAGATAGACTGAAAACTCCCAGGTTGGGAATGAAGCAATATTTTTGCTAAAATTAAATCAGTAACCCTCTATCAAGTAAAATTATGAAAGTAAGCAAACAGTAAACAAGACATATTTAAAATTCTTTGCAGGCATTACTTTATGAAACTCATTTGAATGTGTTCATGTCTACCCTAAGACTGGGCCTCTTGTCCATACCCCATCTTTATAGGTGTACCAGGATAATAGTGATGACAGATGAGACTCAAAGCAGATATTCCTCAGCAATTTCAATAAATGCCCCGACTCCAAAATTAGTTTATTATACTATCCTAATTGTCCTGCTGTTGTAGAAAGTTCAGTGTAAAATTATCGCAAGTCTTTTGGGGACAGCCAGTGGCTGATCTGAAAGTGCCATAGATTATTTTCATGTAATATAAAGCTGGATTTCTCCCAGCATTTCTTTGTTTGTTTGTTTAATTGTGATACCAGTCACTGGTATTCCACAGTAGCTTCTTTAAACTTTAAAGAATTGGCTTTTTGTAGTGTTAAGGGGGCCAAGATCTTAATTAAAGCTCCTATCTTTCATAATGATTACCTAAAACATTTCCCTTTCCCTTCAAGTTATCCTTTGGTGTGCAGACGTCTAATTTATAATGACTGTAAACTTCAAAAGTATCAGGGCAGAAAGCATTCTTTAATCTATCGGATATTCTGAATTGTAATTCCTGGTGATATCAAGAATGCTTGCTGTTTCCAAAGCATAACAAAAATCACATACTATATGCAAAACATGTCTGCTGCTACAATAAATGTTAGCTCTCTTATCTCTACCCATTTACCAAGATCTAGGGTATGCAATGTGTTCTGCCATCTGGGCGGATTTGGTCTCTAATAAAAAGGGTCATATACTAAAGATAAGTTGAATTCTGTTTCAATAAACCCTAAAAATTCCCTGTCTCATTCTAAGATGACTCATTAACAAACAATACTATATCTAAGTTTTCTATAGGAATTTTAAAAATAATATGTTTGGAGCATGGACAAACATATTCTTGGCAGAGTCCAGCATTTATTTGTTTAAATTCTGATTATGGAAATAAAGGGCCATGATTTAAAGAATCACATTAATTCTTAGAAATGTGTGCAGAAGTAACAATTGTATAGGAGGTACACCTAGTTTTTTTTTTATAAATATTGAGTTTTTAAATGAACAACAAAGATTGCTCAGCATGAGGAACCATCAAGTTTAAAGGAAAATTTAAGTCCCAATTCATAGAAGCTTCCATTATTTGAACTAAAGATGTTATTGATGTGAAATTGAGTGGGTAGGCTTTTGCCACAGAATAAAAAGAAATGTTATCAACTGTTGGTGTCTGATGATTCCCATGAAGTTGAGTCAGAATACCAAAGACTTGTGGTGTTACTCTGTGGTACTTATTCATGAATGGATGGGAAATTATATTATTGAACACCTCAGTTTAAATCATAAAATGTTTGCTTCTGCTTAGGGGTTCAATCACTGAAAACCTGGTTAATTTATACATATGCATAGTGATTTGAGAAAAGTAATGAACCCTTTGCTTGCACCCGTGAGTGAGACCAAGAAATCTTCTAATTATCTCTTGACCAGAATGAAAAAAAAAATTAATGGTGTAAAGTCTATCATGATTAAAAGATTTGCATTCTTGGAATATGTCCTGAGATAAGTCATGTCCTTTGTTTTGACAAAGTGTAACTTTTCTTTAAAAGTATTTTGTTCTTTTTGAGCCAAATAAAGATATGGAATGAATTATAGGCATTACATTATTAATAAAATATAGAGGTGATCCATGTATAGGATAAAAGAATCACTGGAATATTTAAGATGATTAAGGTTTTAGTTAGGGACTTGTGAAAAATGGTGAGTGTCTTTTTTTTTTAAAAAAGATTTTATTTATTTATTTGAGAGAGAGACTGAGAGAGAGAGAGCATGAGAGGGGGGAGGGTCGGGAGGGTCAGAGGGAGAAGCAGACTCCCTGCTGAGCAGGGAGCCCGATGCGGGACTCGATCCAGGGACTCCAGGATTATGACCTAAGCCGAATGCAGTCGTCCAACCAACTGAGCCACCCAGGTGCCCCAATGGTGAGTGTCTTAGTAAACCTCTAAAGCATAATACTCTAGGTATATTTTAGACCTTCCCAGGAAAAGGCCAGCTAGTACTTAATTAACTTAATGAGGAGGGCACTAAAAAAATAAAAGCAAAGTGCAAATATATAATCGTAAAATGTGTAGGCTTAGATGACAGTGAAGATGAAATATTACTTGGGTTCAGTATCATGGAAAACAAGAAATTCTATTTTCTTTTTATGGCTCTGGAGTACTGAACAAATCAATAACTTTTTCTGTGTCTTTTGTGACTTAAAGAATAAAAGTATTATAATGATTGATACAAATCTGATAAGTATTTTTTCTACTGGGCTTTCAGTGATTGGTTGGGTCCTTCTCTGCCTTTTCATTGTGGGGAAAAATATGTGAGTTGGATAAAAGTATGTTATGAGGCAATCTAAACTTTAATATGTTCAGCACCAATAAGTCTGTTAATATCAGCATAATATCTGCACCCTATAAAATCCATGAACTCCTGGAGATCTTCAATTGGAGCTTCATTTAGAACAAGCAAACTAGTAGGCCAATATTCAAATTACCTATAACTTATGAATAACAGAGTCCTTGGTTTATCTCAAGAAAGAGGTCTCCAATTAAACAGATAATTCCATTTACAAAATTAAGTTATTAGGTGTGGTTTCACAGGAGAAAAAAATAATATTCTTTGGTTGTAAGTACACTGTTAAGATTTATTGGCTAATGAATGGGTAATGTCTGAAGTTTGTTATAAAAATTTCTACTTTCTGAGTAGTAATTCTTTCCTAGGGTGAGATTGTGTGATAGTGGCAGAATTTAGGTTAATATATTATAGCACATGATATCAATAAAAACTTTGCTATGATTGTACTTTAATATTTAGAGAAAGTTCAGGGCACCTGGGTGGCTCAGACATTAAGCGTCTGCCTTCGGCTCAGGTCATGATCCCAGGGTCCTGGGATCGAGCCCCACATCAGGCTCCCTGCTCGGCGGGAAGCCTGCTTCTCCCTCTCCTACTCCCCCTGCTTATGTTCCCTCTCTCGCTCTGTCTCTCTCTGTCAAATAAATAAAATCTTAAAAAAATAAATAAATAAAAATAATATTTAGAGAAAGTTCTTCTGAGGAATTTAAGAGAAAACTGGATTAAGTGCTTGGTTCTCTTTTAGAATACCTGCATCGTTTACCCACATTATTATTATTATTATTTTTTTTTTTTGTCTTTCAACTTCTTAGCTAGCATAGAACAACTGCAGATTGTGGGGATCTGCATCAGACAAGGTTCTCCAGAGAACCAGAACCAAAAGGGTGTGTGTGTGTGTGTGTGTGTGTGTATAGAGGGAGAGAGAGAGATTTTTTAAAGGAGTTAACTCATGTGATTAGGAGGCTGACAAGTCCAAAATCTGCAGAGCAGCCAGCATGCTGGAAACCCAGGGAAGAGCCAGCGTCACAGCTCTGTACAAATCTGTCTGCTGCAGAATTTACTCTTGCTCAGGGGAAGTCAATCTTTTTGTTTTGTTCAGGCCTTCAACTGATAGAATGAGGCCCATTCATACTATGCAAAATGATCCGTTTTACTTAAAATCCACCAATTTAAGATGTTAATCTCATCCAAATACACCGTAACAGAAATATCCAGAACAATGTTGGACCACATAGATGGGTACCATGGCCCAGCCAAGTTGACACATAAAATTAACCATCACAGGATCTAAAAGAGTAAGAATATTAAATTCCATTCTTTAAAAAAAATTTCCTTGTCAAAATACCCTTTAAAAGTATATTTGTAAATTAATTTCAATTTCTTCTTGTTTAAGATTTTATTTCTTTATTTGAGAGAGAGAGAGAGCATGAGTGGGGTGAGGAGCAGAGAGTGAAGCAGGATGTCCAATGCAGGGCTTGATCCGTGGACTCCAGGATCACGACCTGAGCCAAAGGCAGGCACTTAACCAACTGAGCCACCCAGGCACCCCATGTAATTTCAATTTCTTTTTGAAGTTTCCTCAAAAAATTTTTTAAAAGGCAAACATTTTGATATTTAAATTTTGTCCATTTTTTTTGTTCTGAGACACTTCTCAAATGGATAATTGTGCTCACATCAGAAATTTCCCCAAGTGGCCACTGTAATTTTAAAAATTTTGAAATTTACAAAGGTAGTTGACCAAAGGCAAAGCTTGTCCTATAAAGATGCCAGTCTGACAAGACTTTTGGGACTCGTTGGTCCTTGGTACTGAGTCAAGAGACAGATTTATTGTGTCTATTTTTATCTTCTTGTCTATGAACTTTCTCTTATAAACTCACAGCAGAAAATGAAAAGGACAGTCCAAGAGATAAATAATGATGCTGTGGTAAAAGGACAGATTTTTACTGACCTAAGTCTAAGGAAAAGGTTTTTAAAACTGATGAGATAAGCAGAAGAGTACTTTTAAAATGTTTCTTTTATTTCTAGGAGAGAAAATTATCTTAGAATTTGGGACCTTGAGGAAAGAAGTAGAGGTTCAGATTCAAAGTGGAACCCTACTTCACCCTCATGGTCAGAAAGACACTCCAAGCAGGAGACTCATGAGGCCTTAAGTGCAGTTTTCCGTAAAAGTGTTAAGTCTTAATAGCCATTTTAGCAAGACCTCCAGGTTGTCTACTGTTGACTACTCAATAGTAATTAAATTAGCAAAACAACAACAAAACCCCTACTAATCAAATGGTGCTGAAAGTATAAATTTATGGTATCAAGGGAAAACTACACATTGGCAGAGTCTTAATAATGATTCCAAATAGAGAAGTGAGGAAAAAATATTAATGGGGCTTTAGGGTATGAGTTCAGGGGATTTAACATTGGTCATCAAAGGCAGGGGACTGGCTGGTGACGTTTGTAAAATAGTAGGTTAATACTGGTTGACAGGAAAGATGCAGGTCTTAAGCCAACATTTGATAAAACAAACAAAACAAACAACAAAAACAAAAACAAACTGTGTAGGGGCGCCTGGGTGGGTCAGTGGGTTAAGCATCTGCCTTCAGCTCAGGATCCTGGGATCAGCCCCACATCAGGCTCCCTGCTCAGTGGGGAGTCTGCTTCTCCCTTTGCCACCCCCAGCTTGTGCTCATGCTCTCTCTTTCTCTCTCTCTCAAATAAATAAATAAAATATTAAAAAAAAAAAAACTGTGTTCTGATAATTGAGCTTTTCATACAGGTGAAAAAAATATTGTTTTGATAAGACAACTTGCCCTAATGAGCAAATTTTTTACCAAGATAAATTGTTTGTAAGCATTTCCCAAAGCAAAGAGCAAAGATAGTGACTACTTTGGCAGTCTGTTGTCCTGTACAAGAATTTCCTGGAGCAAATAGTTATTATGACAATATTGATCCCAGTTCTCAGTCAAAACAGTTGTTACATCACTATAAGTGGTCTCAGTTATCGCTATTAATTTGTGCTACATTACAAACTTATTATGCACTTATCTTTAGCCTCTCAGTGCTATATTATTGCATTTAATAGATATTTTCTCTTATATGCCTTTGTATCCTCTATAGAGGCTAAAATAATTTTGTTTTTAAATAAGTATTTGATAAGTCTAGTCTTATTTTTGGTACATATTGACCAATTACCAAAACTAGCTTAGTTCAGTTAAATTTAATATTTTTGAAAAAATATTTTCATGAAAAATTATTGCAATAAATTGATAAATTTAATTTTATTAAAATCATATAACTCATTCATTGGGACATTGACTTTTTCTTCAGTCAAGATCTTGTAAAGTTATTAAAGTAAGAATATGATAAAGGGATAGGTTTAACATTGTTTATAGAAACTGAAGAGTAAAGTCATCCTACCTAAAAGTACTTTATGGCTTATTGTTTCCTACAAAAAAATACTTTGGGGGCACCTGGATGGCTCAGTCATTAAGCAACTGCCTTCAGCTCAGGTCATGGTCCCAGGGTCCTAGGATAGAGCCCCACATCAGGCTCCCTGCTCAGAGGGAAGCCTGCTTCTCCCTCTCCCGCTCCCCCTGCTGTGTTCCCTCTCTCTCTGTCAAATAAATAAATAAAATCTTAAAAAAAAAAAATACTTTGGAAAGAGGCAACCTGCAAGTAATATCTAAACTGGGCTGAGACTATCTGAATCATGTGCCTCCCATTACCTCAGCAGTGAAATAATGTAGATTTGAGGAAATTCTCTTTGTTATCTTTTGTATTAAAATTATTCTCTCAATTAAATTTCTTTCTTGAGTTTAATTGAGGGCAACAGGACAAATAAACTTGAATTTATTTTTTTAATTTTATTATGTTATGTTAATCACCATATATTACATCGTTAGTTTTTGATGTAGTGTTCCATGATTCATTGTTTGCATATAACACCCAGTGCTCCATTCAGTACGTGCCCTCTTTAATACCCATCACCAGACTAACCCATCCCCCGATCCCCCTCCCCTCTGGAACCCTCAGTTTGTTTCTCAGAGTCCATAGTCTCTCATGGTTCATCTCCCCCTCCGATTCGCCCCCCATCATTTTTCCCTTCCTACTATCTTCTTTTTTTTTTTTAACATATAATGTATTATTTGTTTCAGAGGTACTATTCTGTGATTCAACAGTCTTACACAACTCACAGTGCTCACCATAGCACATACCATCCCCAATGTTTATCACACAGCCACCCCATCCCTCCCACCCCCCACCACTCCAGCAACCCTCAGTTTGTTTCCTGAGATTAAGAATTCCTCATATCAGTGAGATCATATGATACATGTCTTTCTCTGACTGACTTATTTCGCTTAGCATAATACCCTCTAGTTCCATCTATGTGGTTGCAAATGGCAAGATTTCATTCCTTTTGATGGTTGCATAATATTCCATTGTATATATATACCACATCTTTTTTATCCATTAAGCTGTCAGTGGACATCTTCGCTCTTTCCATAGTTTGGCTATCATGGACATTGCTGCTATAAACATCAGGGTGCACATACCCCTTCGGATCCCTACATTTGTATCTTTGGGGTAAATACCCAGTAGTGCAATTGCTGGGTCATATGGTAGCTCTATTTTCAACTTTTTTTTTTTTTTAAGATTTTATTTATTTATTTGAGAGAGAGAGAATGAGAGACAGAGAGCATGAGAGGGAGGAGGGTCAGAGGGAGAAGCAGACTCCCTGCCGAGCAGGGAACCCGATGCGGGACTCAATCCCGGTACTCCAGGATCATGACCTGAGCCGAAGGCAGTCGCTTAACCAACTGAGCCACCTAGGCGCCCCTATTTTCAACTTTTTGAGGAACCTCCATACTGCTTTCCAGAGTGGCTGCACCAGCTTGCATTCCCACCAACAGGGTAGGAGAGTTCCCCTTTCTCCACATCCCCGCCAACATCTGTCGTTTCCTGACTTACTAATTTTAGCCATTCTGACTGGTGTGAGGTGGTATCTCATTGAGGTTTTGATTTGGATTTCCCTGAAGCTGAGCGATGTTGAGCACTTTTTCATGTGTCTGTTGGCCATTTGATGTCTTCTTGGAAAAATGTCTGTTCATGTCTTCTGCCTATGTCTTGATTGGATTATTTGTTATTTGGGTGTTGAGTTTGATAAGTTCTTTATAGATTTTGGATACTAGCTCTTTATCTGATATGTCATTTGCAAATATCTTCTCCCATTCTATTGGTTGTCTTTTGGTTTTGTTGACTGTTCCCTCTGCTGTGCAAAAGCTTTTTTATCTTGATGAAGTCCCAATAATGCATTTTGCCCTTGATTCCCTTGCCTTTGGCAATGTTTCTAGGAAGAAGTTGCTGTGGCTGAGGTAGAAGAGGTTTCTGCCTGTGTTCTCCTTTAGGATGTTGATGGACTCCTGTCTCACATTTAGGTCTTTCAGCCATTTTGAGTGTATTTTTGTGTGTGGTGTAAGGAAATGGTCCGGTTTCATTCTTCTGCATGTGGCTGTCCAATTTTCCCAACACCATTTGTTGAAGAGACTGTCTTTTTTCCATTGGACATTCTTTCCTGCTTTGTCAAAGATGAGTTGACCATAGAGTTGAGGGTCCATTTCTGGGCCCTCTATTCTGTTCCATTGATCTATGTGTCTCTTTTGTGCCAGTACCATACTGTCTTGATGATGACAGCTTTGTAATAGAGCTGGAAGTCCGGAATTGTGATGCCACTAGCTTTGCTTTTCTTTTTCAATATTCCTCTGACTATTTGGGGTCTTTTCTGGTTCCATACAAATTTTAGGATTATTTGTTCCATTTCTTTGAAAAAAGTTGATGGTATTTTGATAGGGATTGTATTAAATGTGTAGATTGCTCTAGGTAGCATTGACATCTTCACAATATTTGTTCCTTCAATCCATGAGCATGGAACGTTTTTCCATTTCTTTGTGTTTTCCTCAGTTCCTTTCATGAGTATTTTATAGTTTTCAGGGTACAGATTCTTTGCCACTTTGGTTAGATTTATTTCTAGGTATCTTATGATTTTGGGTGCAATTGTAAATGGGATCGACTCCTTAATTTCTCTTTCTTCTGTCTTGTTGGTGTATAGGAATGCCACTGATTTCTGTATATTGATTTTATATCCTGCCACTTTACTGAATTCCTGTACGAGTTCTAGCAGTTTTGGGGTGGAGTCTTTGGGGTTTTCCACATAAAGTATCATATCATCTACAAAGAGTGAGAGTTTGACTTCATCTTTGCTGATTTGGATGCCTTTTATTTCTTTTTGTTGTCTGATTGCTGTGGCTAGAACTTCTAGTACTATGTTGAATAGCAGTGGTGATAGTGGACATCCCTGCCACGTTCCTGACCTTAGGGGGAAAGCTCTCAGTTTTTCCCCATGGAGAATGATATTCGCTGTGGGTTTTTCATAGATGGTTTTTATGATATTGAGGTATGTACCCTCTATCCCTATACTCTGAAGAGTTTTGATCAAGAAAGGATGCTGTACTTTGTCAAATGCTTTTTCTGCATCTATTGAGAGGATCATATGGTTCTTGTTCTTTCTTTTATTAATGTATTATTGATTTGTGGATGTTGAACCAACCTTGCAGCCCAGGGATAAATCCCACTTGGTCCTGGTGAATAATCCTTTTAATGTACTGTTGGATCCTATTGGCTAGTATTTTGGTGAGAATTTTTGCATCCATGTTCATCAGGGATATTGGTCTGTAATTCTCCTTTTTGATGGGGTCTTTGTCTGGTTTTGGGATCAAGGTAATGCTGGCCTCATAAAATGAGTTTGGAAGTTTTCCTTCCATTTCTATTTTTTGAACAGTTTCAGAAGAATAGGTATTAATTCTTCTTTAAATGTTTGGTAGAATTCCCCTGGGAAGCCATCTGGCCCTGGGCTCTTGTTTGTTGGGAGATTTTTGATGACTGCTTCAATTTCCTTAGAGATTGTAGGCCTGTTCAGGTTTTCTATTTCTTCCTGGTTCAGTTTTGGTAGTTGATACATCTCTAGGAATGCATCCATTTCTTCCAGATTATCTAATTTGCTGGCATATAGTTGCTCATAGTATGTTCTTATAATTGTTTGTATTTATTTGGTGTTGGTTGTGATCTCTCTTTTTTCATTCATGCTTTTATTTATTTGATCCTTTCTCTTTTCTTTTTGATAAGTCTGGCCAAGTGTTTATTAATCTTATTAATTCTTTCAAAGAACCAGCTCCTATTTTCATTGATCTGTTCTACTGTGCTTTTGGTTTCTATTTCATTGATTTCTTCTCTGATCTTTATTATTTCTCTTCTCCTGCTGGATTTAGGCTTTATTTGCTGTTCTTTCTCCAGCTATTTAGGTGTAAGGTTAGGTTGTATATTTGAGACCTTTCTTGTTTCTTGAGAAAGGCTTGTATTGCTATATACGTTCCTCTTAGGACTGCCTTTGCTGCATCCCAAAGATTTTGAACAAATTTTCATTTGTTTCCATGAATTTTTTAAATTCTTCTTTAATTTCCTGGTTGACCCATTCATCCTTTAGTAGGGTGCTCTTTGGCCTCCATATATTTGAGTTCTTTCCGACTTTCCTCTTGTGATTGGGTTCTAGTTTCAAAGAGTTGAATTTAATAGTACGACTAAAAGAATGGGACTAAAAATGGTACAGTAAGATACTGAGGTTTGACAGTAATCATAGGATGTTTGAGTCATGATGAGGTTAATTATATCTCAAGACAGATGGGAAAATGAAACATCAGAGTTTTTGAGAAAATTTAAATAAAATATTTAATTTAATGGTGTGTTTGCTTATATTTTTTGTGTTAGTCTTAAAAAATCTTAAAAAATGAAAATGACTCTAATGAATTTAATTTAGCTTTTCCAGTGAGCAGTAAAAACATGTAGTTCTCTAGGATTCATGAAAAGTTTCTTTTCATAATTACTGATTTATTAATGGAAATTTATTATCTTAGTTCTACACCACTGTAATGAAAAGGGGTTCATTTACTTCATTTGGAGAATATTAAAATAATTAAAAAGTTATCTTATTGTCTTTGAGTTTTCCTGTTTTTTATGTATAGTGATTGAAGTGAAAAGGTTTTCTTAATCTAATTTTTAAATAAAACATTAGATCTGTTTATCACATGTTCTTTTTCTTCATAAGGTCCTTTTCTTTCCCATTATCTTATGAAAATAATGATGCTCATTTCTCAGAAAGTGTGAAAGCTACTTATCTGTAGAGAACAACAATAAAACTGCTTAGCAAAATGTGATAAAATTTAATTAAAGATTTTTTTTAAATTCCATAATGGATAAAGAAATACTGCATTCTTTCTAATGTACATTTATTAAATGATGTATTAATGCTACATTTTATTTTACATTAGTTCAACCATTCAACTTCATGATTCTTTGAAACTTTGCAAAAGTAAAATATGATAAAATCCATTTGTGCAGCCTAACTCTAATATACATCTTTCATAATAAGAAAACATCTGTTATGTGATCCAAAAAATTTACTCTTATCAGCTTGATAATCATAATGAATTTCTACTGAAATTCTCTATTTCAATATCAGCTAACAAGAGTTAATTTTTGTATTCTTTTTTATGACATTTTCAATGGAATAGAATAGCTTTTGCTTCTTAATAAGCTCTGACATTCTCCATCTTTCTTCTAATTTGTTTTAAAGGACACCTAAATATAGTACTCTGTTTCTTGTATTCAAAATGGAAATGCACTATAATACATACTAACTTTTAGATTTTATATTATCAAAAATACATCTGACTTCTTGTCTGATTTAATAATTCTTGGTTAGTCAATACCTGAGAAAGGACCCAAATAATATTTGAATAAATTACACTGTGTCCTGTCCTTGTGACCCACATCTCTGTAATGATTCAAATACTGATGTGCTTTTCTTGACTGTCACACTGTTGACATTTCAGATTTCCATAAGACCAACATGTCAAAAGATATTTAGGGTGAATGAAAAGTTGAATATCCACGGCAAACATCTAAAATAATTTATCCACATTGTAACGTCACATCAGTGCACTTCGGAAGGCATCAAACTCTATAGGATTTTACTTAATTATTTATAGTAACTGTAATTATTTTCAACTATCTGTTTTATTTGAAACATAATTAACATATATTGTTTTAATTCCTTAGAACATAAAAATCTGAAAATTTTGTATATTTAAGGAGCCTATTTTTTATCTGAATGATAAAAATGCATAAGAAAAGTGAGATTTAAATTTTACTTGATGTCTGATTTATAATGGTTTTAAAGATGTATAATACCATTATTTAGCTGCTATATTTATTATGAACAATGGTTACAAGTGACATAATTTTCATATTTTAAAAGTTAATAATCAAATATTTAAAGAAAATTTCAATGAATAAATCATGATAAATTTAATTTTATTTGTTTTATAAGACTGTTCTTCCAATAAAATAGAAACTCCCAGCTGAGGCAAACAGGAAAAAAAAATGCTTCCAGAAATACTTCTTTTTGCTTTTTATTTGCTTCATGCTTGTAATCCCATAGCTTCTTAAAAGTGAAAGTGATAAATTACTATCAGTCTATGACAGCTTTTTGATGTGTCCCTTTGTACATGAGAAACTGAGTTGAAACCACCTGAACTCATTTCTTCTGGGATTTTAAACAACCATAAAAAATGGTTTTGTTTTGGACTTGGTAGGGCTCAGAAATGAAAATGCCATTATGTCGAGGACAGCACATCAATCTAATTTGCTACCTGGATCCCCAATCTCATCCTTTCCCAGTTGAGACTATTTTACAATATGCAAGATAAAATCAGTCTTACTTCACACTTTAATAATATTTTATAAATGACTTTTATATTTATATTAACAGAGTTGGGACATTAAAAAAGATTTAGTAATTCAAAGTGTTGCTAATGAATTTATCTAAATTTGCAGAAACAGGAGGTTAGTAGTATGTGGATGCTGTGGTTTTTTGTGAGTACATTTGATATGCTAGCCAAGATTACATCAAGGACATCCCTCCCCAAAAAGCAAAGAATAGATGGGAACTAAAAGGTACTATTATGTTTTGTGTTTTGTTTAAAAACATAAAAGAGAGGGGCGCCTGGGTGGCTTATCGGTTAAGCAGCTAACTGTGATTTCAGCTCAGATCATGATCTCAGTGTTGTCAGATCAACCCCCATGTCATCAGGCTCTGTGCTCAGTGGGGAGTCTGCTTGAGATTCTCTCTGTCCCTCTCCTTCTGCCCCTTCCCCACCCCTGCTCTCACACTATTTCTCTCTCTCTCTTTCTTTCTCTCTCTCTCTCTCAGATAAATAAATTTTAATAGAAATATTGTTCTCTTGACTTCTGTTATATCATTATGATAAAATATAGATTTAGTAGTTCAGAGGAAAGAGGAAATATCTATACAGTACATTCCTGCTCTGAGAAAAAGGAACCCTCATGCAGTGTTGGTAGGAATACAAATTGGTGCAACCACTGTGGAAGACAATATGGAGGTTCCTCAAAAAAAATTAAAAATTGAACTACCCTATGACCCAGTAATTACACTACTGATATTTACCCAAAGAAGACAAAAACACTAATTCAAAGGGATACATGCACCCCTTATGGAAGAAACCTAAATGTCCATCAATAGATGAATGGATAAAGAAGAGGTGGTATACACACACACACACACACACACACACTGGAATATTACTCAACCATAAAAAAGAATGAAATCTTTGCCATTTGTGACAACATAGTTGGATCTAGAGAGTACCATATGATTTCACTCATGTGGAATTTAAGAAACAAAGCAAACAAAAAAAGGGGGGAAAAAAAGACAAACCAGAAAACAGATTCTTAACTATAAAGAACAAACAAATAGTTACCAAAGGGGAGGTAGGTGGGAGAATGGGTTAAACAGGTGGAGGGGATTAAGAGTACACTTATCTTGATGAATATTGAGTTAAATATGGAATTGTTAAATCACTATATTGTACACCTAAAACAAATATAACACTCTATGTTAACTATATTGGAATTAAAATTAAAAAAAATAAAACTAAACTTCTGCATCTTTATTATCTTGAAATAGGAACTTGGGAAATATAACCATATTATGTTAAATGTAATTAGAACTGCAACTTTGAGGAACTGACACATAAAATTCTTATTAGAAAAGAAATCTCAGATTTGATAAGAAGTGTACCATAATCACTTTTTCAATTTATCTGGACATGTCTTAGGTGCTTATTATGCATGGGTATAAATGTTTGTCTTAATATATTTATCTAGATGTATTTAATAAATCTGATATTATTAAAGTTTACACACACACAAATGGATCTAAAGTTGCATTACTCTGCCAACATTTTTTTCTGCTGGACTGAATTTCTATATTGTAGGCAAAAGTTCTGTTTAATCTGAGATACCTAAAGTCTTCAGACTTCCATGCAAAATTCTGTATGTGTGTGTGTATGTGTGTCTAGTGTAAAACATATGTGGTTATCATCTTATAAAATATAATAAACCAAAAATAGTCTTAGAGCCAGTAATCTCTAAAGTAATTTCATTATTTTGAAGCTGCCATTATTAAAATTACTTGGCTATCCATTCTAGCATATGGATATGAGAAGAAAGAACTCTTTAAATTTGCTGAATTATACAGTGGTATCTTAGTGCATTGTTCCTAGGAAATGCAAGGGTCACCTGAATCTCAGTTCTTTATATTAGTCATGGTTCCCCCAAAAGACAGCACACTCAACCTTTATTTTAAAGGCCTTAATTGAAGTAACTTTATAGTGTTGTAGATGGAATTAAATGGTTTCATAGGAGGTTTCACACCACTCAGGGACTAGTAACAGCCAGAAAACATTTCTAACACTGAATCCCAGTGTGAATTTAGTCGCCTGTCAGAAGTTATAGTTCTAGAGTGATGAAGCTATTTTTAGAACCACATGATAAATAAATATATATACTTATATATTTCAGCACATGAATAAATCTAAAAGATATACTGGATGAAAAAAGTCAGACATAGAAAGACAAATACTGTATGATTTTATTTACATGTGGAATCTTAAAAACAAAATAAATAACAACAACAATGAAAACAGAAACAGAAGAATAAACTGGTGGATCCCAGAGGGGAGGTGTGTATCAGGATGAGTGAAATAGGTGAAGGGGATTAAAAAGTACCAACTTCCACTTATAGAGAATCACCAAGATGAAAAGTACAGTATAGGGCATATAGTCAATAATACTGTAATAGTGTTTTGTGAAAACAAATGGTGACTACACTTAACATGGTGAGCATTGAGTAATGCATAGAATTATCAAATTGCTATGCTGTACACCTGAAACTAATAGTGTATGTCAACTGTTCTTAAAAAAAAAAAAAGAAAGGAAATATATGGCCATTTGGTTACCGCCTGAAAAAAATGATCATGCCTACATGAGGACACAACCATAAAGTTCAAATAGTATGGGGTTCAAAGAGCTTACAGGTGTGTGAACACATCTATGTCCTGGAAGAGTGATGCACCTAAACACTATGCAGACAGAAGCTCCTGGGCTTGAGACTCAGACCTCACCCTATATGATCTCTTCATCTGGCTGTTCATTAGTATCTTTTATCATATCCCTTAATAAACTGGTAAATGTAAGTAAGTGTTTTTTTTTTTCAGTTCTGTGAGCCAGTCTAACAAGTAATCAAATCCAAAGGGGAGGAGGTCATGGGAACCTTCAATTTGTAGCAAAGTCAGACAGAAGTTGTGGGTGACCTCAAGACCTACAAATTATGGTTGGCATCTGAAGTAGGGAGCAGTGTCCTGGGACTGAGCCCTTATCTCCAGGTAGGTAGTGTCAAATTGAGTTAGGCACCCAGGTAATATTGCAGAGAATTGCCTGTTGAGGAAGGAAAAAAAAACAGAAGTGACTGAATTGAAATGTTCTATGTGAAAACAAAGGAGACATAAAGGAAGAGAGCTGTAGGTTTTTCCTATACATAACCCAAGAATTTGCATTTTACAAACAATACCAAGCTGAATTTCTGCACTAAAAGTTTGGAGGGGCACCTCGGTGGCTTAGTCAGTTAAGTGTCTGACTCTGGATTTCTGTTGAGGTCATGATCTAGGGTCATGACCTTGAAATCAAGCCCCAGGTCAGGCACCATGCTCAATTTGGAATCTGCTAGAGATTCTCTCTCTTCCTCTGCCTCTGCCCTTCCCCGAGCTCATGCTCTCTCTCTCTCTCAAAATAAATAAATAAAGTCTCTTAAAAATAATAAAAATAAAAAATAAAAGTTTGGAAAACTGAAGAGAAGTTACCTGAAACACTTCCAGTAAAAGAAGTACACTTTGTCTATCTTTGTTTAATCAAAAGATTTTAACAAAGCTTTCCCAAACAATGAGCTCTTTACTCCCTGAGAGGAATTGCACAATCTTCTTAGAGACCTGTCTCATACAGCTGGAGCTTTTTAAATAGCAGGATTTTCTTTCTCTTATTCTTACAACTTGCATGAGGAAAGTATCTTTAACACCATTGTTAAATTAGGTTATTGCTCAGTCTGTATTTTATCTTGCTTATAAAATGATTATAAACTTTGATAAAACACTAGTATCCATTAAAAGTGTCCTAATTTCATAGTATAATTTTCAAAAGTAATATTGTGACTTTATTCAAATGTATAAAATAAAGATGTATCAGTGATTTTATTTAACTCATTAGTTAACAAAGGAACCAATTGGATGTGAAAACTAGTCCAAAGAACATTTAAAACCTTAGTCAATTTAACAAAGCAATATTAGGAAAAGGTTTTTGGATTATTTACAAAACTGGTTAATGTCCAACAGAGCCATAAATTACAATCTTTATTGTTATTGGTCCCAATGAATAAAAAAATACTTCCATCTCTGCTGGCCAACAATATACAAGTTAACTCTTTTCCTTATATAGTTGTGTAATAGACAGTTAACACTTCAACCCCAATACTCTGCTGACAATACACCTAGCATCCTTTTTTGTCTATTTATGAACTTTGAATAATTTTTCTGACACTAATAACCATCTCTAGCATAAATGTCAAGTCAAGAGCACCTTTGATAATATTTGGGAGCATAGGTACTTTATAATTATCTGGATACTGTAACTGAATTAAAACTCCACTAGATGAAATTTATTTAGAGATATATTTATTTAAGATACATATATTCAACTGTTCTTATATGAGAAGTTGTAATGGAGAAAATCACAAGCAGGAAATGAAGATGGAATATTAATAATTACATTTTAAAAAATAACATTTAGATCCCTGTGATTATAAAAGATCTTGAAGCACTGAGTGGAGATGGAAGTTGCACTGTGGCTATAAAGATAAAAAACTGTAAAAGACAATATTGGTCTCAACAATCTCCTAATACAGATAATTGTTTAAATAAATGCCATGCACCTAAGCATAGTAACACAGAAAAGAAAAGTATCATGTGGTAAATTAATGCCACAGCATGTAGCAGAAGAATAAAGGAAATTCTGAATGTAAAAGCCAGAAAAACCTTCTGAATCAAGTAGACTTTGAGACTTATAAAATAAAATTTGGATTATAAGAGAAAATCTGGAAGGCAGTACATAACATGTCTGCATTCATTCCCAAGTATTATTCAAGTGTCAATTCCATACCAGGTAGACTGTCAGTCTATCTATCATCTATATATCTATCCATCCATCTGTCTAGGAGTGGATGCTGTGTCATACTGATATTAATGGTTTCTGTATGTGTATATATACACACAATATGCACACACACACATACACTCTTGTGTATGATATACAACCAATTGTCCAATATCCTGATTGGAATTACATTCTACCTGTTTATTAAATAATGTCTTAAAAACACTCCAGAAGAAACCACAACAATCTTTTCATTCAGCTATATTTATTTCTGATCAACACAAGGTATTTTATTGATGAACATAAATTAATTATGTTAGAATTAATTAGAAATTAATTATTGTCAATGAAGTGAGTGGTGTTCAAAATAAGCCTCTTAGTTAGCAGTGTTTTATGGATACATCTATCCTTACCCAAAAAGTAATAGTAGGATTTGATGAGCCCAATTATTTATATTCTTTGAGGTGATAGTAACACTTAAATCTGAAATAGTAATGCATTTGCCACTGAATAGAGGATTATTGATAATTTCCTTTGATCTTATGGTTAATTGGCCATCACAAATAATATGTTGTTTAATTTGATTCTAGTGCACCTTCTGTGCAATGAGCTGATGGAAGTAACTAAAATGACACAGTCTTGCAAGTAAATGCTAAATTATTTTAGAGTTTATTTGTTTGTGTTTTGCTAATTATGGGAATGTGACAGAATTTGATTTGAGGCTTATTTTCATTGTAGCATATGAAGTAATCCTTCATTCCCTATAACTATTAAAGGATACAGATATTTATGAAAAACAGTAATACAGCGCCTCTTTATCATATGGCAGTTTACAATAGAATAAAACAGTAAGTTAACAGAATGTTATAAAACCATTGAGTAGTGGAACTTATTATTAGGGTGATGAGTGAAGTTCTTTCTAAGGGTCCATATTTAAGTTAAAGGATGAGAAGGATAATTATATTCCTATCTACATATTGGGTAAAATTGGGAACTATATCCTATAATTCAGAAAGAGCATGAGAAAGAGATGAAAATTAATTGTAAAGACCTAAAAGCAGGAAGAAAATATGACATGATCCAGAGAATGTCAGGGCTTTTAAGACAAGAAAAATCAAGGGAATGGAGAGAACTCTAAAAGGCACCAGGTAAGTTTGAGAGTTTGGAATTGCCAGGTCTTACAAGTCTTGATTAAAATAAGTCACAAAGTTAAATATTGTTTTAAGTAATATAAAGAAGACTCCTGTAAAAATTTCAAGAGGCATTTATATGATCCATTTGGGATATAAAGAAAATACTCAGGATGATCTGTGAAGAATAGATGAACTGAAAAAGGGAAAATAAGGCAGTAGAAAATCTAATTTAATAACTAAAGTAATTGTCACTTAGACGTGGTAGTTGAACAGGAAGATGGATGCAAATACGTTTTGAAGGGCTCGTTAACCTAGATGTTGAATTCACCAAGAATGATAATAGAAGTATATAGGAAGACTACAAACCATAAATATTTCTAAGAAGGATGGCAGCTCTCATGCCTCTTCTCCCAAAAGTCTATGGTGTCAGAGAAGTAAATGTCTCCTGATTTTGTGTGTCACTGAGGAAAAAACATCATCAAAGAGTAGCCACATATCAGTTAAACAAAGGGGTTAAGAGAAGGTGTGAGGATATCTTGGAATTTTCTAATCACTTAAGGAGAATTCAGAGGAAAGAACTTCAGGTTTGTATAGAGCTAAATACTGGCAAGTGTTCTCAGGTTAATGACAATACCGAGTCATATGTGGATAACAATTGATTGCCAAGGAGACTTATACTTTAAGTAATCCTTAAAGTAAACATGAATACAAGACCTAATGGAATTGGTCTTGGTGGAGATGTAGAGTACAAGTTTCCTTTAAGAACCTTTGAGTAACCCATTAAAAATGGCATGGAAGGTTCACATAGGAATGATTTGGGAAAAGATTATGGAATACCTTAAATGCTGGAGTAAATACTTGCTTTATGTAGCTTTTTGTGGGGGCTTTTTTTGTCTACCTCATTTTCAGGAATTACTGGATGTGCAACACAGTAGCACTTCTTTTTACAAATTTTAGAAACAATAGAAAAAGTGGTGGAGAGAGACAGAGGCAGGAAGTAGAGGAAAATCCAGTGTTGTAACTGTGGCACTTGTGAGCTTTTGATGGCCATATTCCACAAGGAGCAAAAAAAAATGTTCCAAAGAAAGAATGATGAAGCAGACATATTGAAAGAAGTGAAATGGAGAGAGATGACATCATCTCTTTATAGCAGATCTCCAATCTCTGATCCTGTTCATGAGACCCAGCTCCATTGCTAGCCCTGCATTTGTGAGACATACACTTTCATTAAATTTCCTGTTTTTTTTTTTCCCTAATAGTTGTTTAAATTGTGCTTCTTTAACTTGGAATCAGAAGAATCCTAATTCCAAAAGTATTACACTGCATTTAGAATGAAATACAAACCCTTTTTCGTGGCCTCTCATCACCATCTGGTCCTGTCTTCCTTTCCCACCTCATTTCTTTCCAGTCTCCTCCTCACTCTTTATGGCAGAACAGATCATCTTTGCTTTCCAGAGCCTCAAAGTTTGTTTTAGCTCTGGAGTCTCTATACTGTTTTTTGTACTTTGTCTAGAATACTCTGCTTCCAGTCATCTTCCTGGCTGACTCTTTTAGATAAATTGACCAGAATGTTAGCAGCTTAAAAGGCTTTTTCTTGACCACCTTTGTAGAATAGCTTTATTTACACTATCACTCTACATCACATTACTCTCTACTTTTTAAAATTAAAATTTAAAGTTTATAATTTTATGTTTTATGTATTATTGTTTCCATGTGACTAAGAGAAGGAAATAGACCCTAATAAGCGTCAATTTTTTATTGAGTGAATAAATGATATAAACAGAAGATATTAATTTTTATAAATATTTTAGCAAGAAAATTACATAATCATAGTTATTGTAAGAAGTCACAAAAGTTTTAGTGTCAAAAGCACATTAGAAAATAGAGGAATTAAAATCAGACTCATTAAAAATTGTTATAGTAATTGAGGCCTTAAGTGATGATGGTCCTACAATGGAGAAAATCAGTAAGGCAGGAAAGAAAATAAATGTGATATATTCCCAAGAAAGAGATGACTGGCTATGAAAAGGCACTTAGTTCCCTCTATGTAGTTTTTTAAAAAATAATTTTAACTTGTTATTAATAGATAAGAATTTTTACTTTAAAGAAATTCTTTATATACTCCTTTTAAACAAGAGCCTATATGTCCTTGGTGCTAGATGGAGAGAAGATGAGGAAAGCATTTTATGTGTGCATTAATGATGTAAAACAAAGGCATGCTGTGTTGTTCTCATAGAAAACCTATAGAGTTACAACAAAATTTCAAGTCTGTACGTTTTTGCTTTGAACTCTGCAGACATCAGATGTGCACTGCATTTTAGAACAGCCATATTTTTATTTAAGAGGTAAACTAGACAGTCCTTGTGTAGGCATGTAACTAAAATGTGAAGGATGTAAAAGTTACTTAAATTAAGGAGTTCAAGGAATTACAAAGCCATTTTGTGGTACAGGTGAACAGTGAGAAAACTGAAGTCTTTGAGGAAGGTTAGAAAGGGAAACGATAACAGAAAGTTTTCATGCAAGGTTTTGTGGTGTCCTGGTAGCTGGTAAGAGAGATCAATCAAGAAAGAGTGGCATAAATAAGTACTTTTGCAATGATAAGAGTAGAAGTCATTGATGTTAATTATTAATATCCAGGAATTTGTAGCAGCTAACCACACATTCTTTTTTAGTAGGGAAATATTGTGTCCTATGAAGAGTGAATATGGAATCCTTGGAGAAATTTCAGTACCTGTTTAGTCAAAGAAATGGATGGGGATGTCCGTAGAAAGTGGAGGATTAAGGAGATTAAATATTTCAGAGGTCCCAAAGAACAGGATGTCAGGATGCTGGAGTATAACATTTGTGGCAGTTTTTGAACTTGAGTTCAGACCCCTGCTGAGGTCCAATCTGATTCCTTGCCTTCTGTTTTCTTCTTTTCAGTAGATCCCAGGACTCATTTTGTTTCTTATTCAGTAATGTTTGACACAGCATCTCATGCTCTTACTCTCTTTCTTACTACTTCTGAAAAAATGCACAGATAATTTTGCTTGAGTTTAGCTATTACATGAGTTTTTATTTCTGTTTTTTATTTTTGAGTCTGTTGCTCACCAATTTTTGTCCTACTTTCATCAGTCCCTGTTAATTCTCTCCCAACATACATACATACATACATATTTAAACCCTTTCTTCTGACACCATCTTAACTAAGCTTGTGAAATTATTTGTGAAAATTGAGGGTGTAATGCAGACAGAATACTATGAAACTTCTAATCTCAGATGGTTATTTTCCATGTTTTAGGGTATGTTAACTTTATGCAAGCTAAGATACAGGATTAATAATAGCTAACAGTAAAGTTCTTACTGAATGTCAGACATTGTAAAACATGCATTACATGTATTTTTTAAATTTTGATAGTATCCCTGTCCATAGTTTGCCTTTTAGTTTTGTTGATTGTTTCTTTTGCTGTGCAGAAGCTTTTTATCTTGATAAGTCCAATAGTACATTTTTGCTTTGTTTCCCTTGCCTCTGGAGATGTGTCTAGTAAGAAGTTGCTAAGGCTGAGTTCAAAGAGGTCGCTGCCTGTGTTCTCCTCTACAATTTTGATGGTTTCCAGTCTCACATTTAGGTCTTTCATCCATTTTTTTATTTATTTTTGTGTATGGTGTAAGAAAGTGGTCCAGTTTCATTCTTTTGCATGTTGCTGTCAAGTTTTCCCAACACCATTTTGTAAAAGACTCTTCTTTCCATTGGATATTCTTTCCTGCCTTGTTGAAGGTTAGTTTACCATATAGTCGTGGGTCCATTTCTGGGTTTTTTATTCTGTTCCATTGATCTATGTGTCTGTTTTTTTGCCAGTACCATACTATTTTGATTACTGCAGCTTTGTAGTGTAGCTTGAATTCCGGGATTGTGATGCCTCCAGCTTTGCTTTGCTTTTTCAGGATGACTTTGGCTATTTGGAGCCTTTTGTGGGTCCGTACAAATTTTAGAATCATTTGTTCTAGCTCTGTGAGAAAATGCTATTGGTGTTTCGATAGGGATTTTACTAAATGTGTACATTGCTTTGGGTAATTAGACATTTTAACAATACTTATTCTTCCAATCCATGAGCATGGAGTGTTTGTCCATTTCTTTGCGTCCTCTTCAATTTTTTTCATAAGTGGTTCTATAGTTCACTATAGGGCAGATCTTTTACCTCTTTGGTTTGGTTTATTTCTAGGTATCTTATGGTTTTTTTTGTGTGCATTGTAAATAGGATCGATTCCTTGATTTCTCTTTCTGCTGCTTCATTTTTGCTCTATAGAAATGCAACAGATTTATGTACGCTGATTTTATATACTGTGACTTGGTTGAATTTATGTATCAGTTCTGGCAATTTTTTGGTGGAGTCTTTCAGGTTTTCTACATAGAGTATCATGTTGTCTGCAAATAGTGAAAGTTTGACTTCATCTTTGATGATTTGGCTGCTTTTTTGTTGTTGTTGTCTGATTGCTGAGGCTAGGACTTCCACTACTATGTTAAACAACCATGGTGAGAGTGCATATCCCTATCTTGTTCCTGACTTTAGAGGAAAAGCTCTCAGTTTTTCCCCATTGAGGATAATATTAGCCATATGGCCTTTATGATGTTGAATTATGTTCCCTCTATCCCTACTTTGTTGAGGGTTTGTTTGTTTTTTTTAATCAAGAATGGGTGCTGTACTTTTTCAAGAATGGATGCTTTTTCTGCACCTATTAAAAGAATCACATGGTTCTTATACTTTCTTTTATTAATGCAGTGTATCATGTTGATTTATTTGTGGGTATTGAACCACCTGCAGCCCAAGAATAAGTTCCACTTTATTGTGGTGAATAATTCTTTTAATGTACTGTTGGATTCAATTTGCTAGTATCTTTTTGAGAACTTTTGCATCCATGTTCATCAGGGATATAGTCCTGTAATTCTTTTTAGTCAAATCTTTGGTTTTGGAATCAAAGTAATGCTTGCCTCATAGGGTGAACTTGGAAGTTTTTCTCCCCTTTCTATATTTTGGAAGTTTGAGAGAATAAGTATTAACTTTTCCTTTAAAAGTTTGGTAGAATACCCCCTGGTAATTCCTCCAACCCTGGACTTCTGTTTGTGGGGAGATTTTTGATTACTGACTGAATTTCTTTGCTGGTTATGGGTCTGTTAAAATTTTCTATTTCTTCCTGTTTCAGTTTTTTGGTAGTTTATATGTTTCTAGCAATTTATCCATTTCTACCAGATTGCCCACTTTGTTGGCATATAATTGCTCATAACATCCTCTTATAATTGTTTGTATTTCTGTGGTATTGGTTGTGATCTCTCCTTTCATTCATGATTTTATTTATTTGGATCCTTTTTCTTTTTGAAAAGTCTGGCAAGGGATTTATGAATTTTGTTAATTGTTTCAAAGAACCAGCTGTTGGTTTTGTTGCTCTGTTCTACTGTTTTTTGTTTTTATATCATTTGTTTCTGCTCTAATCTATTATTTCCCTTCTTCTGCTGGTTTTAGGCTTTATACACCCTTTGTTTTCTAGCTCCTTTAGGTATAAGGTTAGGTTGTGTATTTGAGATTTTTCTTGCTTCTTGAGGGCCTGTATTGTTTTATAGTTCCGTCTCATGACTGCCTTTGCTGCATCCCAAAGGTTTTGGACTGTCATGTTTTCATTTTCATTTGCTTCCATGTATTTTTTTTATCTCTCCTTTAATTTCCTGGTTAACCCATTCATTCTTTAGTAGGATGTTCTTTAATCTGCACATATTTGTGGTCTTTCCAAAGTTTTTCTTGTGGTCGACTTCAAGTTTCATAGCCTTATGGTCTGAATATATGCATGGTATGATCTCAATCTTTTTGTAGCACTTGAGGCCTGATTTGTGACCCTGTATGTGATCTGTTCCAAAGAATGTACAATGTGCATTCAAAAAGAATGTGTATTCTGTTGCTATAAGATAAAATATTTTGAATATATCTGTTAAGCCCATCTGGTGTAGTGTGTCATTCAAAGCCCTTGTTTCCTTGTTGATCTTCTGCTTAGATGATCTGTCCATTGCTGGAAGTGGGGTGTTAAAGTCCCCTACTATTATTGTATTATTATCAATGAGTTTCTTTATGTTCGTTATTGATTGATTTATATATTTGGGTGCTCCCAAGTTGGCATAAATATTTACAATTGTTAGATCTTCTTATTGGAAAGACCCCTTTCTTATGATATAGTGCCCTTCTTCATCACTTATTACAGTTTGGGGGTTAAAATCTAGTTTGTCTGATATAAGTCTGGCTACTCTGGCTTTCTTTTGATATCCGTTAGCATGAGAGGTTGTTCTCCACATCCTCGCTTTCAATCTGGAGGTGCCTTTAGGTCTATAATGAGTCTCTTGTAAGCAGCATATCGATGGGTTTTGGCTTTTTATCCATTCTGGTATCTGTGTCTTTTGATCAGAACATTTAAATTTACATTCAGAATGATCATTGATAGATATGAATTTAGTTCCATTGTGTTACCTGTAAAGTCAGTGTTTCTGGAGATTTTTTCTGTTTCTTTCTAGTCTTTGCTGCTTTTGGTCTTTCTTTCCCACTCAAAGGGTCCCCTTTAATATTTCTTACAGGGCTGGTTTAGTGGTCACGATCTCCTTTAGTTTTTGTTTTATGGGAAACTCTATCTCTCCTTCTATTCTGAATGACAGCTTTGCTGGATAAAGTATTCTTGCCTGTATATTTTTTCCCCTTCAGCATGTTGAATATATCATGCCACTCTTTTCTGGCCTGCCAGATTTCTGTGGATAGATCTGCTGATAACCTGATTCATCTTCCCTTGTAGGTTAAGGATTTCTTTTCCCCTGTAGCTTTCAGGATTCTTGCCTTATCACTATATTTTGCAAATTTTACTATGATATGTCTTGGTGATGGCAGCTTTTGTTGAATTTGATAGGAATTCTCTGTGCCTCTTGGATTTGGATGACTGTTTTGTTTTTTTTTTTTTCCCCCAGATTAGGGAAATTCCAGCTATAATTTTCTCAAATAAAACTTCTCTTTTTCCCTCTCTTCTTCTTCTTCTGGGACTCCTATGATACAAATGTTATTATGCTCTACTTAGTCACTAAGTTCCCTAAGTCTGCCTTCATGATCCAATACTTTCCTTTCCCTCTTCTTTTCAGCTTCATTATTTCCATAATTTTATCTTTTATATCACTCATTCATTCCTCTGTTTCATCCATCCTTGTTGTCATTGTGTCTAGTCAGTTTTGCATCTTGGTTTTAGCCTTTTTTTTTTTGGCCTGACTAGTTTTTAAGTTCTTTTATCTCTGCAGTAAGGGATTCTTTAGTGTCTTCTGTGCTTTTCTCAAGCCCAGCTAGTATCCTTATGATTGTTGTTTTAAATTCAGGCATCTTACTTATATCTGTTTTGATTAAATCCCTAGCTGTGATCTCTTCCTGTGCTTTCTTTCATAGTGAATTCCTCTGTCTTGTCACTTTGTCTAGGTCACTGTGTGTGTGTTAGGAATGTATGTTATATCCTGCTTCTGATAGTAATGGCTATATTAAGAAAAGATCCTATACTACCTTGGACCTGGTGCTTCAGTGTTTCAGAGTGTGCACTCTGCTGTTGTGTTTTTGCTGCTTTTTCCTCAGGGCTGTCCTCTAGAGTTTCTCTTGGCCTGTAGTAGGGGGTGTTTGGAGCTTGTCCACTGTGTGTCAAGTTTTAACTAGGTGTGTTTTGTTCTGCTTGTTAAAGAGGCTGGATCCTATTTTCCCTACAGCTGAAGCTTTGCAGCACTCTATGATCAGTAGACCTGGTGTGTGGGAGTGGTTTGTGCTTATCTTCTTAGGGAGGGGCCTGCTGCACTGGTTCTCAGACTTGTGGAGTAAGGATGCACCTGCAGGATGCAGGGGGGTAGAGCTTGGAGTAAGCAGCTCCAGCTTCCACTAGGGGCACTGTGGTGCTCACCAAAGTTGGTCAGTCTGGTGGGGGGGATGGTGTCACCCCCCCGTTTCATCCCCAGAGTGGGGAGTTTGCACCTGCCAATCTTCAGGAGGCCCTCAGAGGAGAGCAAACAGTCTCTCCCCTCATGTGTCCTTGGTTTCCATCAGATCCTTGCCCTCACCCTTTGTCCAAGCTGTCTGCCTGCCAGGCGGCACAGTACTCCTGTTTTATCTCAGGCACATGGCTGGGTTTCAAAACTCAAATTTTGAGGACCCAGCATGGTGTGGACCACATTGATCCTCTGTGGGAGGGTGGCTGGTGCCGGTTTGTCCCAGAAAAGCAGTTACACATGACCATGGAGCAATTCGGGATTTATGGTAAAGTGCAACAAAAAAGCGGGCACCAAGATTTGCTGCCCTCAGCAGGTATCTTTATTCCTGTGCTAATAAACAGAACCATATGTTGGCACCCAGCAGCTCTTTTGTCCCCGGGGAGGCCATGCCACCTCAAATGAACTCCAAGAAGGGAAACTGTCTCTCCCAGTGAGACCCAAGGGATCCTCACACCATATTGTCTGCTTTTGGGCCTCTGCTCTCCTTCCCCACAGGAACACTGCTACCCCTGCCAGGTGCTACCTGGCAGAGTTGTGGACTTTTAAAACTTCAAACTTTGAGCTCTGCTGCTTGTAAAACTTGAAATAATCAGCCACTCTAGTTTTTCCACTCATTGGTTTTGGGGAAGTGTTTCTCTTGTGCAATCCCCCTGCACACTGCTTTCTCTCTGTTTCTCTATGTTTCTCAATTCTCTCTCCGAGGTCAAGGCTCCCTCTCCTCCTTAGCACCTGTGATTCTTTTCTTCCTGGAATCACATCTCTGCACCTCCTACCTTCCATGATGTGGCTTATTTTCTCCCTCTAGTTCTACAGTTAGTTTTCTCACATTCAGATCAATTGCTTGGGTGTTTGGAATGATTTGATAGTCATCTAGCTGTGTTCAAGGTATTAGTGAAGCATAGGGTCCTCCTACTGCTCCACCATCTTAACTCCTCCTCCCAAGGTCTCAGTTTTATTGCTCTGTAGGGTATTACCAACAATTTTGTATGTAACCTAGTAATCTGATTCTAATATTTGTTTCTAAAAGTATATATTATCCACTCCATCAAAGTGCTTTTGAATCCTTATTACTGAATTGAAAAACATATTTGGCATATGTTTATTCTATATTCTTATAAAAGTCATGCTTTTAACTTTTTGAAAAACATATATAGACAAGTCTGAAACTTCAGGACTTATCATTCAATGATAAAACTTTCATTGAATATAATCTGAGGTGTCTAAGCATCCCTGGGGCTGCCAGACCCCCCTAGACGAGTCATAACTCTGTTTTTCAGACTTTATAATCACCCAGTTAGACTATATGTCAGCTTCTCTTAAGACAATAGGCTAAACAAAAGAGAGAACATGTTTTTATTTATTTTACAAATAACCACATACTTTATCAAAGCAAAACAACTAATATCTACAAAGCTTAACTGTATTTGTTTCCTGTTGCTGCTATAATAAATTATTTAATTGTTTAAAACAACTGAAATTCATTTTCTTGATGGGTCATTAGTCCAACATGGGTCTCATTGGGTTAAAATCAAGGTGTCAGCAGGGCTGTATTCCTTCTGGAGGTTCTAGAGTAGACTCCATTTCCTGATCTTTTCCAGCTTTTAGAGGTCACATACATTCCTAAATTCATGACCCCTTTCCTCCATCTTCAAAGCCAGCAATGGGTCATTTCTTATCACACTGCATTACTTCTCACATTCTAACTGGCTCTTCCACTTTTAAAGAAATTTGTTTCCATAGTCCTATCTGGATAATCCAAGATAATCTCCCTATTTTAAACTCAGATGATTAGTACTCTTACCTCCATTTGCATCCTTAATTCTTCTTTGGATGTAATATATGGTATTTAAAGATTCTGAGACTTAAGACACAGATATCTTTGGAGGGGAGGGGAATTATTCTATCTACCATACTAACTAAAATAGGAGGTTGAATAATTAACTCATACAAAATAAAGGTGTCCTAGAAGTATATTCCTTGGTAAGTCAAGAATATTGATTGATTCATTTTTTCATTTATTCACTTAGAAGCAACGTGTCATAGTAGAAAAGGCTAAGATATGGTAGTCATGTAAAAGGAAAAGTAGAATTTGCATCCTAATTTATTTCTTATAAGTTGTATAATAATAGGGAATCATTTAGTCTTTTCTAGGTTCTCTTTTCAATTTTTTATCAGAAAAAAAATGAGAAAAATTAAACCTATCATAGAATGTTGTTCTGAGGACTGGGTACAATAATTAATATAAAGCACTCACCTGGTACCAAAGAAAATTAGTCAACCAATGTCAGCTATAAGCAGTGTAGCACAGTGCCTGCCCTAAATACATTTTTAATAAGTGATGTTTGGGGCGCCTGGGTGGCTCAGTTGGTTAAGCGACTGCCTTCGGCTCAGGTCATGATCCTGGAGTCCTGGGATCGAGTCCCGCGTCGGGCTCCCTGCTCGGCAGGGAGTCTGCTTCTCCCTCTGACCCTCCCCCCTCTCATGTACTCGCTCTCTCTCATTCTCTCTCTCTCAAATAAATAAATAAAATCTTAAAAAAAATAAGTGATGTTTGTTCATTAATTAAATAACTTACTTAATCTTCTATTCTTTCAAAAAATATTTTAAGTTCCTACTATTACTATGCAACACTAAAATACACACAATATATAGCACATGTTATTTCTAAAATATTAAAATACATTGCTTGGTATGACTGAAAAAAAACAGCACTGACATTTTATTGTAATTATTACTATTTCTCATTGTATGTTCTTAAGAAATTATTCACAAAGAGATTAGCAAAAATTAGCAGGGTCCTATAAGAAAGTTAAGAAGCATTAAAATTAAAGATCTCTAATTTTCAGACAACTAAATTCCTTGTGAGGATAGTATTTTATTAGGTCTATTGTGAATTTTTTAAAAAATGAGTTGCCATGGCATCATGAGTCTCCAAATGCTTTATAGTTTTAACACCTCCTACCTTGTATCCATAAATTAGCCTCAGCAAGGACTTTGCTATTTTGTCAGTACTGTCTTTTAAAATCAAGCATTCATATAACTACTGGTATTACAAATTTACTTGTGTAAAACTAGACCTAATTTTACATGAGAGATAAATTAGAATTTTTCACATATAATTAATGGTTTAAGAAGTATATATGTACAATATATATTAACTTGCTCTAAGTTTTATATAATGAGATATGAAACCTTTTCTCTTCACAATTTGTAACTTAAATAATTTATATTTCCAAAAATTGACTCTCTATCATAGTTGTTCATTTTTAACCCTTGAATAAATGAAATTTTGTTTTTTATCCTTGCTCAAAGAAAATCTTATAATCTCTATGAAAGCTATTTCCCTAAGAGTTGATTTCCAAATTTCTGAAAAAGGCCAAAACATTTTTGTTTTAGCAATGTTTATTATTTTACACAAAATGTTCTAAATAATATTATCTGCTTTAAACAGAGTATACTTCAAAATTATTTTATCTTTCCTGATGAATAAACTGTGGTTTCCTGGGTTGTGCTATAATGCAATATAATTTGGGAGGTCTCTTAAGCTGTGCATAGATACTTTCCTTTATTGAGAAGTTCCCAATTACTATTTCTCTATTGTCTCAAAACCTTTTTGATTTAGTTGAAATAGTAATAGGTTACTATTCAAATAAACAGGGCCTCAAATGGTCCGGTAATAATTTGGGGGACATAGAGGAATTTACCTGATTTTTGAAGTCCTAATTTGTTCATTTATTATATAAAAATTTTTAAAGCTGTATTTATTTTATTTGAGAGAGAGTGATCAAGAGGGAGAGGGAAAGAGAAATCTCAAGCAGACTCCCTTTTGAGCATGGAGCCCAATGTGGGCTCAATCCCACCACCCTGAGATCATGACCTGAGCCAAAATCAAGAGCCAGGCTTAACAGACTGAGCCACCTAGGCGCCCCATGATATAAAATTTTAATTCAATATTGTCTATTATCTATGTAAACCTGCCCTCCCCTTTAGGAAAGGTATTTGACATCAATCTCAGCATTCCTTATTGAAACTCTTTACATCTATAAATCATAGTTTTTCAATGCATGAGGATCTCCTTAATGGGGCAGGGAATCATTAGGAGTTTCATCCCAATGGGTGGGGACTGAGATTAATTGTATTGCTAGGAAACCAGTACTAGATTGATTTGGATTATTTCTACACAAGTTATATGTTTGGAACATTATGATAAGCAAAACATCCAGTCGTCCCTTTCCTCAAAGATATTAAATCAGACAAGTAACCCTGCAATAAATGAGGAGGGAAAGGTAGTCATTTTTCTAATTGGCAAATGCCACCTGATTAAGAAAACTCATATATGCCATATTCAGGGATGTGAAATATTTTTTCCTGATTGTCTGTAAGAGTGGTTGTTAATGTGGAGTAATTTTGCCTACAGCAAGAAACATTTGGCAATATCTGGAGGTATTTTTTGTTTTTCAAGACTGTGGGGTTGGCTGTGCTGATATTGAGCAGCTAGAAACAAGGGATGCTGCTAAACATCTTACAATGGATAGGACACACAAAGAATGATGATCTAGTCCTAAAAGTCAGTAAAGCTGCTTTTGAGAAATCTTGAGCAGAAGATTCAAAAGTTTAACATTATTATATTTATGTTCTATTATACCACTCTAATTGTGATACTATATTTGAATTGACATAGGCAAGAGTATATTTAATGCATCAATAAGGAATCCAAACCAGAGACTTTAGTGCCTGAACTAATGATGTTGAAGACATGGAGAATATTGAGAGATACTGGAGCGTAGTACTTAAATATACTTCATGATTAATTAGGTGAGGCCAGAGAGTGCATGAGGTTTCTGAATGTAACAACAGAATAGATGGTAGGTAAAGGAGACATAGAGATTGCAGAATAAGCAAATTTTGGAGGAAAGATTTTAATAGATTTGAGTCTTAATTGTAGGTCATCCAAATATCCAATATCCAATTGATATTATTGAGAGTATCCAATAGATAATAAGACAGACGCCTGGGTGGCTCAGTTGGTTAAGCGTCTGCTTTTGGCTCAGGTCATGATTCCAGCGTCCTGGGACCAAGTCCCGCATCAATCTCCCTGCTCACTGGGGAGGCTGCTTCTCCCTCTGCCCACCACTCCCCCTGATTGTGCTCTCTACCAATCTCTCTCTCTCTCTGACAAATAAAAAAAATCTTAAAAAAAATACTTCAAAACAAAAAGATCTGATGTTTTTTGAATATATAGCTCTTAATATAATGCCAAGCATACATTATGTGTTCAAGATTTTTTGGATGAAATAATAAATGTAAGAAATACTGTTTTATTCTCCATCCCTCCACCTAGAGGAAACAAACCTGAGATGCCCCAAACATATTTGAAAAAACTACCAGACTGTTGATATTACTTTGCCAAAATTTTCCCAGCTACTCAAATGGCTCAAGTCTGATTTTCATTTTACAGCAGCTTCTTTTCCTTTCTGGAGAATTTTAAACATATACTTTTGGGTACTGACTATCTTTTATATAATTTTTGTTTAATCTTTAGACTAATGCTATCAAGATCACCATAATCCTTGACCTTGAACCTGAATCCATCTGAGTTATGACAGTCATCATTCACACATCAAAGCTGTCTCTATAGCACTTTGTAAAATGACACTCCTCTATTACAGTTGTATGCTGCTTACATACTTTTTACGAATTGACTTATAAAGACTTTTGTGATAACAGAGTAAGGATATCCATTCATAAAAGCAATAAAAATTCTCAAAAAATATTCAAAATCATGGGGTTGTTTTAAAGATTTTATTTATTTATTTATTTGACACACAGAGAGAGCAAGAGATAGTGAGGGAGAAAGCACAAGCAGGGGGAGCTGCAGGCAGAGGGAGAGGGAGAAGCAGGCTCCCTGCTGAGCTGGAGCCCAATGCTGGGATCATGACCTGAGCCGAAGGCAGAGCTTATCCAACTGAGCCACCCAGGCACCCCTCAAAATCATGTTTTTAAGAAGTCTAGAAATTAACCAAGGGTTTCTGATAATCTGAGAAGTACTTATCCAAGAAGAACTGCTGAACCTTGTAAGAACAACAGAAACTGTGGCTTTTTAACTTGCTCTATTCACATCTGCTTCTGCCCAAATCCACAATAGCCTAAAATAGCAACAGCCTTGTAATTATGGTAGCTGTGAAAATGAGCAGCCCTGCAGTTACCAAAAAGAGCATACAGTATGGGATCTCCTAAAAAAATTTAACGGTTCTTAAAATAGTTAGAATTAACTATTCTTTCCCCATGGAAATGTGTTGTCATCCTTGTCAAAAGATAAGTTAACTATAGATATGAGAGTTTACATCTGGAAATTCTGTTCTATTCCATTGATCTATCTATTCTTATACCAATATCATACTGTCTTGAGTAACTTTAAAATAATAAAAGCAATTTCTCCAACTATGTTCTCCTTTGCAACATTATTTTGATTATTCTGGGTTCTATGAGGATCTGTTTGTCATTTTGTAGAAAGATGTCAGCTGACATATTGATAGAAATTGTCTTGAATCTGTAGATTCAATATTGACAATATTAAGTCTTCCGATTCATATGTATGAAATGACTTTCCATTATGTAGATCTTTAATTTCTTTCAACAATGTTTTGTAGTTTTCAGTATATAAATCTCTTTGCTTAAATTTATTCCTAGATAGTTAACTCTTTTGGATGCAATTTTAAATGGAATTTTTTCCTTAATTTCATTCTTGGATTATTCATTTCTACTGTATAGAAATACAATTAATTTTTGCATATTGATCTTGTAGCATGCAACCATGTTGAAGTCGATTATTAGTTTTTGATAATTTTTGTGGATTCCTTAATATTATATATATAATAATATATAACATTATATTGTTATTATATATTATAATAATAAGTATTATATATAAATAATTACATTATATGCATTATATATATATATATATATAATCATGTTATCTGCATATAGGGATAGTTTTGTTTCTTCCTTTCTACTCTAGATGGATTTTATTTTGTTATCTTCCCTAATGTCCCAGACTAGGACCTCTCAATCAGTGTTGAACAGAAGTGGCAAGAACGGATTTCCCTGTCTTGTTCTCAGTCTCAGTGAGAAAGCATTCAGTCTTCACCATTAAGTATGATATTTGCTGGGTTTGTTTTTTGTTTTTGTGTTTTTATTTTTTATTTTTTTTGTAGATTTCCTTTATTAGGTTGAGGAAGCTACCTTCTATTCCTAATTTGTTGAGTGCTTTTATCATAATTCATGTTGAATATTGTCAAATGAATTTTTGCATCTATTTACATGATAGTTTTTTTTTTTTTCCTTTATCCCACTGATATGGTACATCATACTAACTGACTTTGGATGTTAATCTAACCTTACATCCCCAGGATAAAACTCACTTGGTCGTGATGTATAATCTTATATATGTGTTGCTGGATTCAATTTGCTATCATTTTTTTTAAGGATTTTTGTGTCTGTATTCATGATTAATATTGATCTGTAATTTTCTTATGAAGTCTTTTTCTTGTTCTGGTATCAGGGTAATACTGGCCTCTTGAATGAATTAAGAATTGTTCTCTTTTGTTTTTTGGAAGATTTTTGTTTTTGGAAGATTTTGTGAACAATTGATATTTATTCTTTAAAGGTTTGATAAAATGTACCAGTGAAGCAAAGTTGTCTTGGGTTCTTTGTGGGTAGGTTATAAATGACTAATTCAGTCTTTTGATATCTTACAGGTCCTTCAGATCTTCTGTTTCTTTTTCAGTTCTTTCCAGGGGTTTCTGTCTTTCTGTAACTGTGTCCATTTCATTTATCTAATTTGTTAGCCTTCCATTGTTCATAGTACTGCCTTATAAGCCTTTTTCTATCTCTAAGTTCAGTAAAGATATCCCTTCCTTCATTATTGATTTTGATAATTTGAATTTTCTCCATTGTTTCCTTTTTTAAGATTTTATTTATTCATTTGAGACACAGAGACAGAGAGAGAGAGAGAGAGCATGAGCAGGAGGAGAGGCAGGGGGAGAGGGAGAAGCAGGCTCCCCGCTGAGCCAGGAGCCCAATGTGGGGCTCGATCCCAGGACCCTGGGATCATGACCCTAGCTGAAAGCAGACGGTTAACCATCTGAGCCACCCAGGTGCCCTTCTCCATTGTTTTCTTGATCAATCTAAAGTTTTATCAATTTCCCCGATCTTTACAAGGAAACATACTTTGGTTTTATTGATTTTTCTAGTTTCAATTTATTTCCACTACCATCTTTAATATCTCATTCCATCTACTGTTTTAGGTTTGTGCTCTACTTGTCCAGGCTCTTAAGGTGGAAGGTGAGAGTATCACCTTCCGATATCCTCTGGAATATTTTCCAGAGTAAACTGTATGCTACCATAAAACTGGCCTGATAAATTAATCATACAAAGTATATTCTGAAACCAGATATATTAGAAATCAATAACCGAAAGAAGTTTAGGATTAGGAGTCAAGTCATATAGTATTTGTCTTTCTCTGACTGACTTATTCACTTACCATTATACCCAATAGATCCATTCATGTAGTTGCAAATGGCAAGGATTTCATTCTTTTTTATGGCAGAGTAATATTCCATTGTATATATATATATATATATACACACACACACGTATATATACATATATATCACATCTTTATTTTATATATCTATATCTATATATGTAGATATATACATATAGATAGGAAAAAAACTATCATGTAAATAGATGCAAAAATTCATTTGACAATATTCAACATGAATTATGATAAAAGCACTCAACAAATTAGGAGAGTACATATCAAGTATTTCCTTTTTTTTTTAGTGTAGGAATTCACAGACATAGAGTTTTTCTGCTATTGATGCTTTAGCTACAACCTTAAGTTTTGGTACATTGTGAAACATTTTTATTCATCAAGAATCCTAAATTTCTTTCGGTTATTGATTTCTAATATATCTGGTTTCAGAATATACTTTGTATGATTAATTTATCAGGCCAGTTTTATGGTAGCGTACAGTTTACTCTGGAAAATATTCCTTGAACTCTTGGTAAAAATGTATATACCAGGGGCACCTGGGTCGCTCAGATGGTTAAGCCTCTGCCTTCTGCTCAGGTCATGATCCCAGGGTCCTGGGATCAAGCCCCACATTGGGCTCCTGGCTCAGCGGGGAACCTGCTTCTCCCTCTCCCTCTGCTCTCCCTCTGCTCATGCTCTCTCTCGCTCTCTGTATCTCTGTGTCTCAAATGAATAAATAAAATCTTTAAAAAAAATGAATGTATATTCCAATGTTGGGTAGAGTATTCTATATCTATTTGTTAGTAGAATATGGAAAACATAAAAATAGGGCTTTGAAATCTCCACTATTACTGCTAAATTGAGTATTTCTTCCTGGAATTCTATCAATTTTTACATTATGGATACTGTTATTTTTAAAATTTTAATTCCACTATAATTACATATGGTGTTATATTAGTTTCAGGTGTACAATATAGTGATTCAGCACTTCTATACAATACTCAGTGCTCATCATGATAAGTGTACTCTTAGTCCCTGTCAGCTATTTCGGTCATCCCCCCACCTGCTTCTGGTAGCCATCAGTTTCTCTATATTTAAGAGCCTGTTTTTTATTTGTTTGTTCCTTTTTGGGGGGGGGGGGGGTTCCTTTCTTTTGTTTCTTAAATTGCACATGTGAGTCAAGTCATATAGTATTTGTCTTTCTCTGACTGACTTATTCACTTACCATTATACCCAATAGATCCATTCATGTAGTTGCAAATGGCAAGGATTTCATTCTTTTTTATGGCAGAGTAATATTCTATTGTATATATATATATATATATATATATATATATACACACACACACACACACATACATATATATATATACATATATATACACACACACATGTATGTATACATATATATCACATCTTTATTTTATATATCTATATCTATATATAGATATATACATTTATATATGTCACATCTTTTTCTATTTATCTATTAATGGATTCTTGTGTTGCTTCCATATTTTGGTTATTATAAATAATGCCATTGGGATGCATATATCTTTTTGAATTAGTGTTTTCATATTCTTTTGGTAAATACCCAATAATGTAATTACTGGATCATATGGTAATTCTATTTTTAGTTTTTTGAGGGACCTCCATACTCTTTTCAACAGTGACTACACCAGTTTGCATTCCCACCAACAATGCATGAGGATTTCTTTTTCTCCACATCCTTGCCAACACTTGTTGTTTTTTTTGTTTTTTATTTTGATCATTCTGACAGGTGTGAGATGATATCTCATCATGGTTTTGATTTGCATTTATCTGATGATTAGTGATGTTGAGGATCTTTTCATGTGTCTGTTGGTCATCTGGATGGAGAGATGTCTGTTCATGTTTTCTGCCCATTTTTAAGTTGGATTATTTGGCTTTTTCGTGTTGAGTTGTATAAGTTCTTTGTATATTTTGGATACTAACCCTTTATCCGATAAGTCATTTGCAAAGATCTTGTCCCATTCACTAGCTAATCCTTTAGTGTTGTTTACTGTTCCCTTGATATGCAGAAAAGTTTTATTTTGATGTGGTCCTGGCAGATTGTTTTCATTCTTTCCCCCTTGCTCCAGGAGAAGTATTTAGAAAAACGTTGCTACACCTGATGTCAGAGAAATTACTGCCTATGCTCTCTTCTAGGATTTTTATGGTTTTAGGTCTCACATTTAGGTCTTTAATCCATTTTGAGTTTATTTTTGTGTATGGTATAAGAAAATGGCCCAGTTTCATTCTTTTGTATGTAGCTGTCCAGTTTTCCCAACACCATTTGTTGAAGAGACTGTATTTTCCCCATTGCATACTCTTGCCTCCTTTGTCAGTGATTAATTGATCATATAATCATGAGTTTATTTCTGGACTCTCTATTCTCTTCTATTGATCTATGTGTCTGTTTTTGTGCCAGTACTATACTGTTTTGATTACTATAGCTTTGTAATATAACTTGAAAACTGGGATTATGATACCTCCAGTTTTGTTCACTGTTTTCAAGATTGCTTTGGCTATTTGGGGTCATTTGTGGTTCCATACAAATTTTAAGATTATTCGTTCTAGTTCTGTGAATAATGCTATTGGTATTTTAATAGGGATTTCATTAAATCTGTAGATTGCTTTGGGTAATATGGACGTTTTTACAATATTTGTTCTTCTAATCCATGAGCATGGAATATCTTTCCATTTGTTTGTGTCATCTTTAATTTCCTTCATCAATGTTTTATAGTTTTCAAATTTTTCAGATCTTTATAGAACAGATCTTTCACCTCCTTGGTTAAGATTATTTCTAGGTATTTTATTCTTTTTGGTGCAATTGTAAATGGGACTATTTTCTTAGTTTCTCTATCTGCTATTTTATTATTAGTTTACAGAAATGCAACATCTTCCTGCATATTGATTTTGTATCCTGTGACCTTACTGAATTCATTTATCAGCTCTAGTAAATTTTTGTTGGAATCTTCAGAGTTTTGTATACATAGCATCATGTTATCTGCAAATAGTGAATATTTTATTTCTTCCTCACAACCCGGGATGCATTTTATTTCTTTGTCTTGTCTGAATGCTGTGGCTGGGACTTCTAGTTCTATGCTGAATAAAAGTGGTAAAAGAGGATGTCCTTGCCTTGCTCCTGACCTTAGGGTAAAAGCTCAGTTTTTCACCATTGACTGTTGTGTTAGCTATGTGTTTTCATAGATGGCCTTTATTATGTTGAGGTATTTTTCCTCTAAACACACTTTGTTAAGGGTTTTTAATCATGAATGGATGTTGTACTTTGTTAAATCCTTTTGCTGCATCTGTTGAAATGACCATAGGATTCTTATACTTTCTCTTGTTGATGTGTTGTGTCACATTATTTGCGAATATTGAACCATCCTTGATTGTGGTGAATGATTTTTTTAAATGTATTGTTGTATTGGTTTGCTAATATTTTGTTGAAGATTTTTACATCTCTGTTCATTGGAGATATTGGCCTATAGTTCTCTTTTTTTGTGGTGTCTTTATATGGTTTTGTTATCAAGATAATGCTGGCCTCAAGAATGAATTTAGATGCTTTCCTTCCTCTGCCCTTTTTTTTTTTTTAATAGTTTGAAAAGAATAGGTATTAAGTCTTCTTTAAATTTTTGGTAGAATTTGCTATGAAGCCTTCTGGTCCTGGCCTTTTGTTCATTGGGAGTTTTTTGATTACTGATTCCATTTCATTGCTGGTAATTGATATGTTCAAATTTTCAATTTATTTCAATTTCAGTCTGTTCAAATTTTGAATGGAACATATTAGTTAATGAGCACCTGTTCTGCACTGTATTAGGGGAGATACTCATCTTACTGTATCAGTACAAGAGTAATAAATGGAACTCATGACCTGAGCCAGATTCTGTTTTGGAAAGTTATATATTATTAAGAATTTATCTATTTTTTTCTAGGTTGTCCAATTTGTTGGCATATAATTTTTCATAATACTCTCTTATAATCCTTCATATTTCTGTGGTATCAGTTGTTATTTCTCCTCTTTTATTTCTGATTTTATTTGAAACCTCCTCCCCCTCTCTTTTGATGAGTCTGGCTAAAGGCTTATCAATTTTGTTGATCTTTTCAAAGAACCAGCTCCTGCTTTCATTGATCTGTCCCATTATTTTTTTTTTAGTTCCTCTCTCATTTATTTCTGCTCTAATCTTTATTACAATTTCTTTCCTTCTACTGGTTTTAGGTTTTGTTGTTCTTCCTTTCCTAGCTTCTTTAGGCATAAGGTTAGGTCAGTTATTTGGTATTTTTCTTACTTTTTGAGATAAGCCATTATTGCTATAAACTTACATCTTAGTTGAATGGATAAAGAAGATACACACACACACACACACACACAATGGAATATTATGCAGCCATCAAAAAAAATTTTTTTGAAAGAAATAATGAAACTAAAAAAAAAAAACTTACATCTTAAAACCACTTTTGCTACATCCCAAAGATTTTGGACCTTTCTGTTTTCATTTCCATTTGTTTCCATATATTTTTTTATTTCATCTTTGATTTCTTAGTTGACCCATTCATTGTTTAACAGCATGTTATTTAAACTCCATGTATTTGTGGTCTTCCCAGACTTTTTCTTGTAGTTGATTTCTACTTTCATAGTATTGTGACTATTTTCATAGTCACGGTATGACTTCAGTCATTTTTATTTTGTTGAGGCTTGTTTTGTGGCCTAACATGTGCTCTATTCTGGAGAATGTTCCATGTGCATTTGAAAAGAATGTGTATTTCACTGTTTTAAGATGGAATTTTCTAAATATATCTGTTAGATCTTTCTGGTCCAATGTGCCATTCAAAGCCACTGTTTCCCTGTTGATTTTCTGATTGAGTCATCTATCCATTGATGTAAGTTGGGTGTTAAAGTTCCCTACTATTACTGTTTTACTATCAACTACTTCCTTTATGTTTGTTATTAAGTATTTTATGTATTAAGGTACTACCAAATTGAAGGCACTAATACTTACAATTGTTTTATCTTCTTGTTGAGTTATTCCCTGTATGATTATATAGTGTCCTAGTTAAGTTTTGGTCGGTCAAAAGTTATGCATGGATTTTTTACTGCATTGGGGATTTGTACTTCTAACCATCATATTATTCAGGATTAAGTGTAGTTGGTACTAAAGTTTCAAACTCAAGCGTTGCCCTTAAAAATTTCACCCTAGGGAAGCCTGAAGTGGAGTTTGAACCCAGGACCCTGGGATCATGACCTGAGCCAGAGGCAGACACTTCACTGACTGAGCCACCCAAGCACCCCAAATAAATAAAAATCTTTAAAAATAAAAATAAAAAATTTCACCCTAGCATCTACCCATATCAAATGCCAGGAGTACAGGATAGAGAAAAGTCACCATTTTTGCTTGTTTTATTACAAGGGATTGATGAAAACTTTCAAATACAGCAAGAGTCTTCAGACCCAATAAAAACCTGGCTCTTTTATTCTTGTTCTTGTTTTATGATAGAAGGGGTAGCACTCTCTTGCTTTTGAGTGAGAGTAAAGAGTGAGTTAGATTAATGAGACTATTCCCAAATATCATTCCCACATCATTGCTTGTGGTAAGGTGTCTACTTTATAATTAGAATAAAATTTGATTATGTTCAGTCAGGTTTTTTTTTTAAGATTTTATTTATTTATTTGAGAGAGAGAGAGAGAATGAGCAGTGGGGTGGAGCAGAGGGAGAGGGAGAAGCACACTCCCTGCTGAGCAGGGAGCCCAACTTGGGGCTCAATCCCAGGATCCTGGGATCATGACCTGAGACGTAGGAAGATACCTAACCAACTGAGCCACCTAGGTGCCCCTGTTCAGTCAGTTTTTAAGTGAAGACAAGACAAAATAGAGGGAATGGAACATATTAGTTAATGAGCACCTGTTCTGCACTGTATTAGGGGAGATACTCATCTTACTGTATCAATACAAAGACTCTTAGAAGGAAATGCTATTGTCTCTATTTCAAGAGTAATAAATGGAACTCAAAAATTCAAATTCAATAACTATCCACATATCCACAGCCATAGGGACAAGCTATAAATCAAACCTAAGGCTAAATGTTTCTAAAATCAAACTCCATTTGTGAGAGTACACTGCTATTCAGGGTCAACTCCATAATTTGCAGGTCACAAAACAAATTGAAAATGTGGATACCTTGCTCAGAAAGCAGGAAAGAAATGTCCAGAAAGATATTAAAATATAATTTTTTTTCATTTCTTCTGTGGTCTTTTCCTTGATTTGTCATAATGTCTTTAATTTGTGATTTAATATTGTTCTAAGCAAAAAAATAGCATGAATTACCTATTCATTTTTGTATTATGCAATGTTATTTTAAAAGGCAAATATAAAAACACTTAATTTATATGCAAAATCACCAAAAAGATATCATATGTGTATGGTAACTCATACATACATATTATATTGTTACCAGAACAGTGGAAATACTGCACTAAATTAATTGAACTCTTCTCATTTTGCTTCATGATCTGTGCATAGTCTGTCAGCTCTCTACTTCAAGCTCACTAAAGATTAAGGAAGGTTGAAAAAAAAAGAGGAATTATGGCTTACCTTCACTTTCCCTTTCCTTTTATGTCTTATATTCTGGATAAGTAATTGGCTAATATAGGGAAGTAAGTAAGAAAGGATATGATAGGGTTTCTTGGTGGTTCATGTTTGTTAGAATGCCATTGCTTCCTGTGGTTGAAGCAAGTTATGGTATAAATGAAAACTATAGTCTGTCTTGACCTTATACTGGCTTTCAGTCTCACTAAATTTCCATACATTTTGGGTCTTGAATTCTCTGCTCATGGGGTGTCACAGCGCTGTAGCTGAATAGGATTGTGAGGAATGGTAACCACACATATTGCATATATCTCCTCTGCTCATGCACATGATCCATTGTCTTTGTTTACAAAATGTTTAATAATTAGGACATTGAATTGAAATTGAATTAAGAAATTCAAAATGGTAATGACAGAGCATTAAACTAAGAATGTTGTGGCTATATGGGTTGCATGCCTATGAAGCCAGCCCTGTAGTTTTAAAATTCTGAGCTGTGGAGCCATTTCAAAACAAGTGGAGAAAGATGTTTTATGAAATTAACACATGACAAAAGAACGTTGTGAAAAAATTACATTTCGGTTTACCTTCTTGGCAGAAGGCCTGGTAGCTAATTTAATGGAAGTAATTCATGAGGAGTCCCAGTGATTCGGCCTAGTAGGATTGACTAGTGATTTGAGGAAGTTAATAGTGGTAAGATAAACGTTTAGTATACTCTGGAATTAAACAACCATGTCTTTAAGAACTGTGAATTGGGGACGCCTGGGTTGCTCAGTTGGTTAAGTGACTGCCTTCGGCTCAGGTCATGATCCTGGAGTCCTGGGATCGAGTCCCACATCGGGCTCCCTGCTCAGCAGGATGTCTGCTTCTCCCTCTGACCCTCCCCTCTCTCATGTGTGCTCTCTCTCACTCATTCTCTCTCTCAAAAAAAAAAAAAAACAAAACTGTAAATTGTACTGAAGGAATTTTGTGATTTGGGTGGTCAGAAGGTAGATGACAGATATATAAAAGTTACATAATGATGATCTAACCACTACTGACTCTGTGTTACAAATGAGATGTTTGAAGTGAGAGTAAATAAAGAAGGAGCACTTAAACCTACTAAATACAGACAGTACAGACAGTTCAAACCCAGAACCTGAGGTCTTCCAGAGCCACTACAGCCCATGTGCTTATGAGATAATGCAGGTAAAGTGGACTTGAACCTAGTAAACACTCAAAAAGGAAACTGCTATTATTATGGCAGTTATTATCAAAGCAATTGAAGTGGAGATTTGTCTTCTCAGTGGCATTTGGTAGGTTTCTTTAAGACAAGAACGACTAGTAAAATGACTAGTCTAAATATATAAACAAGCTATATTTAATTAAAAACCCTAAATTTCATTCCATATGTATACTAAACTTTAGTTATGAAAATTTATATGAAAGAGTTAACAGAACTAACTCCTTTAACATTTATATAAAAAAAAGGAAGACAATGTTTAAAACAATTTGTATTCTCCAGGTCTCATGAGTTTATGATTGACACTTCCATGTTCTCAGCAGCTCCTGAAAGGCTACAAGAGTGTGTATATAAATACATTTTTAGAAATTTGGCTTACTATAGAAGGCAATGCAACACAGTTAAATCCAAATTGCATCCATTGAGTTTCTTCCAAAAGAGAATGTAATAGAATTCTTCTCTACAGAGACAAAATAAATATCACCATGACATAGTTTCATAAGAAAGAGATAAAAGAGATGAAATAACTGCCATTGTGCTGTTAACTAAATGTACCTAAAACTTTGCAGCAGAAAATATTAAAAGTATACCACAAAGAGGTAATATACTTAGGAGGGAAATTGGAACTATAAAGAAAGATTTAGAGGAAGTATTGAAGGAGAGGTAATGATAAAGTAAGGGGGGAGTGTATAGCCCAGAAGGGTTGTTGTTCTAATTTTATTTTTCTGGTTTTATACATTGTGAATAATAAGAGTTTATAAAGGATTTTGGTGACATTAGTCAATATTAACAGTTTGTTGCATGTGACCAACACAAGAGCCTATCTTCTGGGCAGAGGCAAAATCAATCAAGCCAAAAGTAAGTTATGTTTAGACACATACATTCAGGGACAAACCCAACCAACTTCAAGAGGTTAAGTTGAAAAAAAATAGATGCTGGTTAGTACTAAGTCAAGCTTCTCATAATGCTGCATACAATTTTCCAATATCATGAGTGTAGATAGGAAGTAAAAGTCATCAAGAATAATTGTATTCTTATTTTACTAAGGATGTGCAGAAGAAATGGAGTACAAATCAACAAGGCCATAAGAAAATTGTTTGATATAATATTACAGTGTACATATTTAGTAACACAAACGAATATTGTTACATATTTTAAAACATATTCCCAGAGAAAAGAAAAGCACTACTGTAGCATCATGAGTTAAAAATAATATTTCATTTGTTTTAACCCAGGCCATTTTGGGACAAGTATATCATAAATTTGTCTTCTAAACTATGCCTAACTTTTAGCTCTATCTAGTTTCTTATTCACATTGTGTGTAAAATCAAAAATATCCTCTGAGGACCTGCTATATATAAGACACATAGGAGAAGAAGATGAAGCAAAGATAAAATCTATGACAAGGAGAGGGAGTTAGATAGTGGAGTAATAGGGGCACCCTGAGCTTGCCTTGTCCCTCAAACACAGTTAGATTAACATGGAATCATTTTGAACACCTAGGAAATCGATCTGAGGATTAAAAGAACAATCTGCACAATTAGAGGGAGAAAACATAGCAGGTACGAGTTGTGGAGATGTGAATTGGGGGATTGAAAAGCTGCAGTGCTGCAGAGGGGAGGGAGCCCTGTCAGTGAGAGAGGAGAGAGAGAAAAAGGGTGGGGGGAGGGAGAGCAGTGTGCAAGAAAACCCCTTCCCCAAAACAATTGACTGCGGAGTCAAGAGGAACTGACTATTCCAAGTTTTTGCAAGCAGGGAAGCTCAAATTCTGAGGTTTTTGGAAGTCTGCACCAGTCAGTGGAGTTCAGCCAGGTCGGTAGGATGGTGCTCCTGGGGAGAAGGAGGGCGGAGGCCCAGGAGCAGACAGCCTGGTGTAGAGATCCTCAGGGTCCCACTGGGAGAGAATGTTCCCCTTCCTGAAGTATATTTGGAAGAGGGTATATTGCCTCTCCAAGGACAAAAGATCTGGTGAGTGTCATTGAGTGGATGTTCATCATCAGGGGACAGAGACATGCACAGAGGGTAGAGAACCTGGTTGCTTCTTCTCACTGCTTCACCATAAACTCCACGCACCTGTGCAGTGCTGTGACTGCTTTTCTGGGATGAAACAGCACCAGACACAGGACAGTGAGCCTCTTCTCCAGAGGATGGGGGTGAGTCCATGCCATGCCAGGTCCTTTAAGATTTGGAGTTTTAAATCTCAGCCACGCACCAGAGATAAAACACAGGAGAACTGTGGCACTAGGCATGCTAATGGCCCAGGCACAGATAGGGTAAGGGCAGGGATCTGACAGAAGCCTTGGGCACAAGAGGGGAGATTGTTTGCTTTTCTGTGAGGGCTTCCTGAATAGCAGTGATTGCAAGCTTCCATCTCCAGATGGTAGAGTGGGGTGACTCCATTATCCACCCCTGCTTGCCAGCAAGGAGGGACTTCAAATAAGTAACATAGCACCCTCAGTGGAAGCTGGAACAAATTATACCAAATTCTATTCCCCTTCCCCCCCACACCCTGCAGGTGCATATTTACTAGGGCAGGTCTGACTGTAAGCCAGTGCAGCAAACCTCTCCCCCAGAAGACCAGCACAGGCCTCCCACATGCACCAGTTCTTACTAATTATAAAGTGCTCCAAAGTGTCAGCTTCAGTTCTGATGGATATAGGGTCAGACTTTCCTTCTTCTTTCTTTTTTTTTTTTTTTTCCCTTTCATATCAGGCTTATTTGTTTGTTTTGCTTCCTTTTCTCTTTTTTGGATCAGGCTTTTTTTTTTTTTTTAAACAAGTCTTATTTTAACAAACAAATCAAAGCTAGTTAAAGGTCCAAACACTCCCCACCACAAGCAAGGAGGAACTCTGCAGAGGACTGACCTGTGGGAAAGAGCATCCAAAACACAACAGCAGAGTGTACAAAGCATACATCAGAAACACTTCCGGAAGAGCTGGGCCCTGGACAGTGTATGACCCCTTCTTAATATAGAATTACTGTCAGGAGAAGGAAATAAACAAGCTTTCATAACACATGAAAGACAGAAACCCAGACAAAATGATAAAACAGAGGTATCCTCCCCCAAAAGAAAGATCAAAAAGTCACAGCCAGGGATTTACTCAAAACAGATATAAGCAATATATCTGAACAAGAATTTAGAAAAATGTTCATAAAAATACTGGTTGGGCTTGAGGCACCTCGGTGGCTAAGTCGGTTGAGTGTTCAACTCCTAATTTCAGCTCAGGTCGTGATCTCAGATTTGTGGGATCTAGCTTCACATCAGACTCCACACAGGGCATGGAGCCTGCTTAGGATTCTGTCTGTCTTTTGCCCCTCCTCCCTGCTCTCTCTCTCTCCAAAGAAAAAAAGAAAGAAAAAAAAGAAAGACTACTAGTTGGGCTTGAAAGAAGCATAGAAGACAACAGAGAAACCCTGGCTTCAGAGATAAAAGACCTAAAAACTAGTCAGGCTGAAATAAAAAATGGAATAACTGAGATGCAAAATTGACTGAATGTAATCACAATGAGGAGGGAAGAATCAGAGGAATGATTTGGTGGTATAGAAGATAAAATTATGGAAAATAATGAAGCTGAAAGGAAATTATTAGATCACAAATGTAGACTTAGGGAATTTAGTGACTCCATAAAGTGCAGTAACATCCAAATCATAGGAGTCACAGAAGAAGACTAGGAAAAAGGAGCAGAAGGTGTATTTGAACAAATTATAGCTGAGAACTTCACTAATCTGGGGAAGGAAACACTCATTCAAGTCCAGGAGGCAGAGAACTGTCCTCAAAATCAACAAAAACTGGTCAACACCAAGAAATATCATAATGAAACATACAAAATACAAAGACAGAGAATTCTGAAAGCAGCCAGGGACAAAAGGTCCTTAACCTACAAGAGTAGACACATAAGATTAGCAGAAGCCCTGTCCACTGAAACTTGGCAGGCCAGAAGAGAGTGGCATGATATATTCAACATGCTGAAGGGGATACACAGCCAAGCATACTTCATCCAGCAAGACTGTCAGTCAGAATAGAAGGAAAGATAAAGAGTTTCCTGGCCATTAAACCAGCTCCACAGGAAGGATTAAAGGGGACACTTTGAGCAGGAAGGAGAGACAAAAGGCAAAAAAGACTAGAAAGAAACAGAGAAAATCTCCAGAAACACTGACTTTACAGGTAATACCACAGCACTAAATTAATATCTGTCAATAATCATTCTGAATATAAATTGACTAAGTGTTCCAATCAAAAGACACAGGGTATTGGAATGGATAAAAACCCATCTATGTGCTACCTAAAAGAGACTCATTTTAGATCTAGAGACACCTCCAGATTAAAAGTGAGGGGATAGAGAACAATCTATCATGATAATGAATGTCAAAAGAAGGCCAGAGTAGCTGTAATTATATCAGACAAACTAGACTTTACACCAGAAATTTTAACAAAAGATGAAAAAGGGCACTATATCATAAGAAAGGGGCCTATCCGACAATAAAATCTAACAATTGTAAATGTTTATGCCCCCAGCTTGGGAGCACCCAAATATATATATCAATTAATAACAAACATAAATAAACTCATTGATAATAATACAATAATAGTAGGGGACTTCAACACCCCACTTCCAGCAATGGATAGATCATCTAAGCAGAAGATCAAGGAAACAAGGGCTTTGAATGACACACTACACCAGATGGACTTAACAGATATATTCAGAACATTTCATCCTAAGCCAGCAGACTACACACTCTTTTCAAATACACTTGGAACATTCTCCAGAACAGATCACATACTGTGTCACAAATCAGACCTCAAGTGCTACAGAAAGACTGAGATCACACCATGCATATTTTCAGACCACAAGACTATGAAACTTGAAGTCAAGTGCAATAAAAAAATTTAGAAAGGCCACAAATACATGGAGGTTAAAGAACATCCTACTAAAGAATGAATGGGCTGACCAGGGAAGTAAAGGAGAAATAAAATAATACATGGGAGAAAATGAAAATGAAAACATGACAGTCCAAAACCTTTGGGATGCAGCAAAGGAGGTCATAAGAGGGAAGCATATAGCAAAACATGCACCTACCTCAAGAAGCAAGAAAAATCTCAGATACGCAACCTAACCTTACACCTAAAGGATCTAGAAAAAGAACAACAAATGAAGCCTAAAGCCAGCAGAAGAAGGGCAGTAATAAAGATTTAAGCAAAAAGAAATGATACAGAAATTAAAAAAAAAACAAAAAACAAAAAATGGAACAGATCAACAAAACTAGGAGCTGGTTTTTTGAAAGAATTAACAAAATTGATTAACCCTTAACCAAACTTACCAAAAAGAAAAGAGAAAGGACTGTAATAAATAAAATCATGAATGAAAGAAGAGAGATCACAGCTAACACCACAGAAATACAAGCAATTATAAGAGAATAAGATGTGCGATTATATGCCAACAATTTGGGCAACATAGAAGAAATGATAAATTCCTAGAAACATAAAAGTACCAAAACTGAATCAAGAAGATGGGGCGCCTGGGTGGCTCAGTCGTTAAGCGTCTGCCTTCGGCTCAGGTCATGATCCCAGGGTCCTGGGATCGAGCCCCGTGTCGGGCTCTCTGCTCGGCGGGGAGCCTGCTTCTCCCTCTCCCACTCCCCCTGCTTGTGTTCCCTGTCTCACTGTGTTTCTCTCTGTCAAATAAATAAATAAAATCTTTAAAAAAAAAAAAAACTGAATCAAGAAGAAATAGAAAAATTTAATGAACCCATAACCAGCAAAGAAATTGAATCGGTAATCAAAAGTCTCCCAACAAATGAGAGTCCAGGTCTGGATGGCTTCCCATGGGAACTCTACCAAACACTTAAAGAAGAGTTAATACCTATTCTTCTCAAACTGTTTCTAAAAGTAGAAATGGAAGGAAAATTTCCAAACTCATTCTGAGGCCATCATTACCTTCCAAAACCAGACAAAGACCCCACTAAAAAGGAGAATTACAGGCCAATATCCCTGCTGAACATGGATGCAAAAATTCTCAACAAGATACTAACTAATTGAATCCAATAGTACATTCAAAGAATTATTCACCACAATCAAGTGGAATTTATTCCTGGGATGCAGAGGTGGTTCAATATCCACAAACCAATCAACGTGATACACCACATTAATAAAAGAAAGGATAAGAACCATATGATCTTCTCAATAGATGCAGAAAAAGCATTGGACAAAATACAGCATCCTTTCTTGATAAAAACCCTCAAGAAAGTAGGGATAGAACAAACATACCCCAGCATCATAAAGGCCATATATGAAAGACCCACAACCTATAACATCCTCAATGGGGAAAAGCTGAGAACTTTTCCACTAAATTCAGGAACATGACAGGGATGTGCACTCTCATCACTGTTGTTCAACATAGTACTAGAAGTCCTGGACTCAACAATCAGACAAGAAAAAGAAAAGACATCCAAATCAAGGATGAAGTCAAACTTTCACTCTTCAAAGACAACATGATATTCTATGTAGAAAACCTGAAAGACTCCACCAAAAAATTGCCAGACCTGATACATAAATTCAACAGTCACGGGATATAAAATCAATGTACATAAATCTCTCAATTTCTATACATCAGTAATGAAGCAGCAGAAAGAGAATTCAAGGAATTGATCCCATTTACAATTGCACCAAAACCCATAAGATACCTAGAAATAAACTTAACCAAAGAGCTAAAAGATCTGTCCTCTGAAAACTCTAGAACACTTAATGCAAGAAACTGAAGAAGACACAACAAAATGGACAAACATTCTGTGCTCATGGATTGGAAGAACAAGTATTGTCAAAATGTCCATACTACCCAAAGTAATCTACATATTCAGTGCAATCCCTATCAAAATACTACCAGCATTTTTCACAGAGCTAGAACAAACAGTTTTAAAATTTGTATGGAACTACAAAAGACCCCAAATAGCCAAATCAATATTGAAAAAGCAAAGCAAAGCGGGAGGCATCACAATCCCAAAATTAAAGCATATTACAAAGCTATAATCATCAAGACATTATACTACTGGCACAAAATAGACACATAGATCAATGGAACAGAATAAAGAATCCAGAAATTGACCCACAACCATATATGGTCAACTAATCTTCAACAAAGCAGGAAAGAATATCCAATGGAAACAAGAAAGTCTCTTCAGCAAACGGTGTTGGGAAAACTGGACAGCAGCATGTAGAAGAATGACACTGGACCACTTTCTTATACCATACACAAAAATAAATTCAAAATGAATGAAAGACCTAAATGTGAGACAGGAAACCATCAAAATCCTAGAAGAGAACACAGGCAGCAATCTTTTTGAACTTGGCCATATCATCTTCTTACTAGACACGTCACCAGAGGCAAGGGAAACAAAAGCAAAAATGAACCATTGGGACTTCATCAAGATAAAAAGCTTTGCACAGCAATGGTAACAATCAACAAAACTGAAAGGCAACCTACAGAATGGGAGAAGGTATTTGCAAATGACATATCGGATAAAGGGTTAGTATCCAAAATCTATAAAGAACGTATCAAACTCAACACCCCAAAAACAAATAATCCAGTTAAGAAATGGGCAGAAGGGGGCACCTAGGTGGCTCAATTGGTTAGGCATCTGCCTTTGGCTCAGGCCCTGCGTTCGGCTCTCTGCTCAGCGGGGAGCCTGCTTCTCCCTCTCCCTCTGCCTGCTGCTCTGCCTGCTTGTGCTCTCTCTCTATCTCTGTCAAATAAATGGACAGAATCTTAAAAAAAAGAAAAAGAAAAGAAAAGAAATGGGCAGAAAACCTAAACAGACAATTCTCTAAAGCAGACATACAAAAAGTTAACAGACACATGAAAAGATGCTCAACCTCACTCATCATCAGGGAAATACAAACCAAAACCACAATGAGATACCACCTCACACCTGTCAGAATGGCTAAAATTAACAATACAAGAAACAACAGATGTTGTGAGGATTGAGAGAAAGGGGAACCCTCTTACACTGTTGGTAGGAAGGCAGACTGGTGCAGCCTTTCTGGAAAACAGTATGGAAGATCCCCAAAAAGTTAAAAAATAGAATGATCCTACGATCCAGCAGTTGCACTACTAGGTATTTATCCAAAGGATACAAAAATTCTGATTCAAAGGGGCACATGTACCTCAATATTTATAGCAGCATTTTCAACAATAGACAAATTATGGAAAGAGCCAAAATGCCCATCAACTGATGAGTGGATAAAGATGTGGCATATATATATATATATATATATAGAGAGAGAGAGAGAGAGAGAGAGAGAATGGACTGTTGCTCAGCCATCAAAAAGAGTGAAATATTGCCATTTGCAATGACGTGGATGGAGCTAGAGTATATTATGCTAAGCAAAATAAGTCAGTCAGAGAAAGACAAATAACTTATGATTTCACTCACATGTGGACTTTAACAAAACAGATGAAAAGAGGAGAAGGGAAGGAAAAATAAAATAAGATAAAAATGGATTGGGAAGCAAGCCATAAAAGACTCTTAACTATAGAGAAGAAACTAAGGGTTGATTGATGTAGGTGGGGGGGGTGCTTAATGGGTGATGGACATTAAGGTGGGCACTTGTGATGAGCCCTGGGTGTTACAGGTAATTGATGAATCACTAAATTCTACTCCTGAAACCAATACTACAGTATATGTTAACTAACTAGAATTTAAATAAAAACTTGGAAGAAAAAAAAATTTGTCACAGATTTGCAATTCATAGAAAAAAGATATTCACCTGTCTAAAGCAATAAGAAAAAAATATCACAAAGTTTACCAATTACATATTAAAATACTGTATTACTGTTCTATTGCTGCTGTAACATTATCAAAATTTGGTGGCTTAAAAGAATACAAATTTATTATCTTACAATTCTGTAGGTCAGAAGTTTGAAATGGGTCTTATTGGGCTAAGGTTTCAGCAGATCTTACTGCATTCATTCCCTCTGGAGGCTCTAGGAAAGAATCCATTTCCTTGCCCTTTCTAGCTTCTAGAGATCACACACATTCTTTAACACCTTTCCTTCATCTTCAAAGCCAGAAATAGTGAGTTGACTTCTCACATCACATCATTCTCACCTCCTCTCTGCCTCCTTTCACTTTTTAGGACCCTTTGATTACATTGATCTTGCATAAGTAACCCAAAATAACCTCCCAGTTTAAAGCACAGCTGATTAGCAACCTTAATTCTCTCTACAAGCTTAATTCTTAGCTATGTAAGATAAAATATTCAGTTTCTGGGAATTAGAGGTTGAACATTTATGAGGGTTAATGTTCTGCATACTCAGGTACATGTTGTAAAATTTGGATAATGAAGGAGATAACTGGCATTTTGAGTAGTAGGGAAGAACTATGTAAAAGATATGAAATGTGGGCGCCTGGGTGGCTCAGTTGGTTAAGCGACTGCCTTCGGCTCAGGTCATGGTCCTGGAGTCCCTGGATCGAGTCCCGCATCGGGGTCCCTGCTCGGCAGGGAGCCTGCTTCTCCCTCTGACCCTCCCCCCTCTCATGTGCTCTCTGTCTCTCTCATTCTCTCTGTCTCAAATAAATAAATAAAATCTTTAAAAAAAAAAAAAGATATGAAATGTATACTGCACTCTGATATGTGTTAAAATACAGGACTAAAAATATTGTAAATCTGGAGATTTGCAGGTGGCAAAATCCCTTTAGTCTACATTATTAGTTCTTGTAAAGTTAGAACTAGCAACTACTTCATGACTTGTAAAGATAAATGTTATGTAATCATGTTTTTTATTCTATCCCATCTAAATTAATCAGTTATTGACATAGTAATTTCTAATGCATATGTTAGGATCAACACAAAATTTGACAGATCTCTGGCAGTTTGTTCTAATCTAAGACTAAAATGGCATGTGCTTTTTCTTATGATGACACAATAGTACTGAAAACATATTCACAAGAGCATATGCTTCACTACGATTTCAATTATTCTCAACTAAAGTCCATTATTTCTGCTTAATTTAAATATTTGAATTCCTTAAAATTTGCAAATGTTCAATAAAATTATAAACTCCTAGTTAATCTAAGCATAAGGTTATTTTTTAAATACATAAATATTCTTGTTGAAGGAGGAATATTGCAGTTTGTAAAATGCTTATAAGCATCTACCTTTAAATGTATCTGAGTCAGTGGCCATTTTTTATCTCATTTTAATCTAGATGTTTGATGTCTCAGGCAGAAAATACTAGTTTTTATTTCACGAACACCCAAACAGACCTCAAATCTAGATGAATGGCACTATTACCTGAGTAGATAATCCATTTTTCTATAATGACAATCTGCCCTAATATTTTAGTAGTGCTGCTTGCAAGATGTGATGATGCCCAAATCTATGCTTTAGTCCCTGAAGTGACAGTTCAAGAAAGGTATCACAAAGAGTATTTAATAAGGGTAGTATAACACACAAAAGGCAAGATCCTTTTTGTATAATTAAATGACTTGACAATATGAAGGTAATATTCTTATTTTAATATACTTATGATAAATAAGATAATGATGTATTTCATCTCTTTTTTCCTAACTACATCTTGAGAGCTTTTTTTTTTTTTTTTTAGATTTATTCATTTATTTTAGAGAGAGAGAGTCGGGGGCAGAGGGAGAGGGAGAGAGAGAATCTCAAGCAGACTCACCACTGAGCACAGAGCCCGATGTAGGGCTCGATCTCACAACCCTGAGATCATGACCTGAGCTGAAATCAAGAGTTGGATGCTTAACTGACTGACCCTCTCAGGTGTCCCTTGAGAACTTTTGATGAAAATTTAATATAACTGATATATTAAAAAAGTACGGGACAGTAGCATTGAATTGCCATTTATTATATCCAATAACTGATGCACTTAAGGGATCCTTGTACTATTATATAATATTATATATTAATACCTGCTTCTGTTGCCGTTTTTTTAATCAGAGGTTTTATGAAACTAATTCTCTGTTTTTGTCCAGCCGAAGATTTTTTATTTTTACTTTCAAAGGTAAATTCTACAGGATATAGAATTCTAGGTTGCCTTTTTCTTTTCTTTTAGCAATTTGAAAATAATACTCCGCTGTCTTATGGTCTTCGTTGTATCTGTTGAGAAACCAACTATCTCTCTTGCATGAAAGATGTTTTTGAGAAACCAACTGTCTCTCTTGCATGAAAGATGATAATGTCTGGGGTTTTAGCCATTTGACTCTGATATGCCTATGTGTGGTTTTATTTGTATTAATCTTCTTGAAGTTTGCTGAACTTCTTTCATCTGTAAGTCGATATCATTTAGCAATTTTAGAGTGTTATTGGCTACTGTCTCTCCAAATATTTTTTCTGTCTGATTATTTTTTTTGTTTTTCTCTTTTTGTGTTCATTTTGGATAATTTCCATTTTACTGTCCGCAAGACCCTTTGTACTTTTATCAATTGTGCACTTAAGCCTTTCCACTGAATTCCTCCTTTTGATTATATGTATGTGTATATACATATATATGAATGATTACATATGATATCCTAATATATATTATTTATATATTACATGATTGTTATATAATGAAATATATATATTTGATTTAATTTGTTTTAGCTCTGTTGCCTTTCTCTACTAATTCTATGGACCACTGCTTTGCACAAAGAAAAAAGATTGTAAGAATCAGCATATATGTGGTCACCCTCATCTTCAGTAGCCAATGTCTTGCACTCTGTGAAGTCCTGGGATAACCTAGATATTGATATGAGTGAACTCTTTTGTCCCTTGGTGTACTATCTCCATAAACTTACTGAAGGATTCTGGGACGGAGTTGGTAGGTTGTGATTAGGACCCCATAAGATTCTAATATTTAATACGAGCTCACATGTGGCCATTAAAGTCATTTAAAACATCAGCTTATGCCTCATTATCCCCATTTATAAGTGATCATTCCACTGGTCATCCACAGAAAAAAGCAACTATGGATCACACACCCACTTGGAAAGCTCAGTCAGTTTCTGGATTATACTTCTTTTAGGTTTATTTGGAATTCTCAACTTGCTAATATGTTTTCAGAGAACTATAATCTTGTAATTTATCTAGTTTGCTCTCATTGTTAGGATGGAGAAAGACAATCTCTTATAAATTTCTACAATTTCAATTAGAAGTTGTCCAATACGTATTTAATTTTAGGAGCCTAAAATAGGTGTAAGAGTTTTTCTTTAATCCATTTCATTTTATACTATAGATATTTGAGCTCTACTATATAAAATACTCCAAATAAAAATATGGAATACAAAGAAATAATATAGAATAATTCCTTATATTCAAAAATTTAAAAAATCAGTTGAGCAGCCAACTCTTGGTTTTGGTTCAGGTCATAATCTCAGGGTCATGAGATTGAGCACCACCTCGGGGGTCCACACTTGGCAGGGGGTCTGCTTGAGGATTATCTCTCTCCCTCTCCCTCTGCTCCTCCCCCACTCACACTCTCTCTCTCTCTCTCTAAAATAAATGAATAAATATTTAAAATAATCATTTAGGAAAATAAGTGAGGCAACAAAAGAAAAAGTTAAATAGCATTAGGCAATGATAAATTCTATGACACAGACAAGTCCCTATAGGACTTCTGTACAAGCTGGGCCTGGATGTCACCGTATGCTACTGTGGCTGGTGGTTCTCTTAGCTTTTCTTATGGTTAGACCTTAGCTTTTCTTATGGTTACTTCTGAAACCATCATAGATGAGAGGAGAAAGGTTGAACCTGGAATGCCTCTTGAGTCAAAAAAAGAAGGATGTAATAACACAAGGAAAACTTCATATACTGCTGGGTTCAAATCATTCATTTTTTATTCATATGTATTTACAGAGCTTGTGGGAGGCCTTAACCTCAATATCATAAACTATATCAGGCCATAAGTAGCATTATAAGTAACCAGCACAGAGACAAAATAGTTTTGAGACATCCAGGTAATGGAGATGAGGCTAAACAAGTTTCATTAGAATAAAGTACTAGACCAAAAGGATTAAAAAACATATATTTATGTAGAAAAAAACACAAAATTTCAGTTAAAGCAGTGGATGTAAACAGCATAAGACAAAAACAAAAAAGCTTTGTAATTAGCAAAGGCCAGAGTAAAACAATGAGTCAAAAAGACCGATTAAAAAAGCTACTATGTGATTTTGATATTGAGACAAGCATTGAGTCTAAGAGTTACATATGTATATTTCTACTTCTTATATAAGTATTGCAGAATCCAAATGTGAAGACAGCTGTAAGTATATAGTATAGTGGAACAGGAAAGGAAGCAGTAGAATTGATCATTAAAACCGATCATGCTGTGGGAAAACATCACCAAGATAGCAGAGTAGGAGACTACAGCCTCCATCTCACCACAAAGATCAACAATTAGACAGCAATGTATGAACAAAAACAGCTCTGGGAGAGCTCTGAAGTCCACTTAAGAAACTTCACCAATACGGTGGAACAAAACCTTGAGAATTACCACACAAAAAGAGAAGGAAGAACAGCTTCATTTTGGCTCTGTTACCCCATCCCCCAAACTGGCATTGCTCACCACCAAGAGGAAACTTCCCAGTTAGAAAGAGTTTCCCTTGACTGGGAAAGGAAGAGCTGGGTGAGCAATCAGCTTCTCCAGACTTTCAGGGCATCTCACAATGGACCTGCTTCAGTTTACCTCAACTCAGCAACCAACAAAACTAAGTATAGAGAGAGCTGGGAATAAGGAAGAAAAGCAGAGGCTACCAGCATCAGCCACATAGCAAGAGGGAAAGCTGTTCCCAGTGACCTGCTTTGCAGACCATTCCAGCATCTTTTGCTACTAAAGAAATAAGGGCTGGCACAACCTCTGTAGATACCTATACATTTCACCAGTTCTTGCCTCACAGGTATTCATAGTCACTGATGCAACAGTCTGAGTCCCTCCCTGCTCTCTAAACACCCCCACACACACCCATGCCAGAGCCTGAGACCTGCACTGACAGACAGCCTAAGCCTCTGTGGCCTCATTAGTCCAAAATGCCAGCCTAGATCCCTACACCTGACCCCTAATACTGTGTATATGCTTGGAGGTAGGCCCTATAGCTTCACTTACAGGCAAATGACTTGAGGCCCATCACTGGACTCATTATCTTGTGTGCACCATGGCAAGATCTTATACCCACATAAGTGCATATAGAAAGCCAGGGCACCCATAGCTGCTTATGGACCTGGATCCAGCCCAATCTCCTATCACTGGGCTGCACCATGTACTCACCAGCATCTAGCCCCTCCAGCTGTGCACCTGCATACCCCAGCCTGACTCCCAACACCAACCTCCATCGCCATGTAGCAGTGGTGAGAACCACCAGCCACAGTAGCATACAGTGACATACAGGGCCCTTGAAATTGCCAGTGCACCCACAGTTGGCCCTGGTGTTTGCTGCTTACCTTGGACCCCATCACTACATGTATATTTGCAATAGCCCCCATCACCCTACCTGCTGCTGACCCTTACAGCCAAGTGTGTGAGCACCACTAGCTGGGTGGTGCTCAAGCTCTTCCAGAAAATTGAAGATGAGAGAATGCTCCCAAACTCATTTTACAAGGCCAGCCTTACTCTGATATCAAAGCCACATAGGATGCTATAAGAAAAGCAAACTACAGGCCAATATCCCTGATGAATGTAGATGCAAGAAATTTCAACAAAACACTAGCAGACTGAATTCAACAGTGCAATGAAAGGATCATACACCATATCAAGTAGAATTTATCCCTGGGACAGTTCATCAAATGCAGATCAATAAATTCAACATCCTTTTATAGTAAAAACTCAATAAATTGTGTGTTGAAGGAACATATGTCAACATAGTAAAAGCCATATAGGACAAGCCCATAGATAATATACTAATTGGTGAGAGAGTGAAAGCTTTATCCCTAAAATGAGTAACAAGACAAAGGTTTCCATTCTCACCACTCCTGTTCAGCATAGTAGTAGAGGTCCTACCCAGAACAAATAGGCAATAAAGATAAATAAATTACATCCAAATTGGAAAGGAAGAAGGAAAATTGTCTCTTTTTATTCATGACATAATCTTGTATATAGAAAATCCTAAAGATTCCACCAAGTACTGTTAGACCTAATAAAGGAATCCAGTAATGTTTCAGAATATAAAATCAGCATACAAAAATCAATTGCATTTCTATACACTAGCCATGAACTATTTGAAAAAGTCATAAAGAAAGCAGTACTATTTGCAGTAGCATTAAAAGAGTAGAATACTTAAGAATAAGTTTAGGGATCATTTTGCAACCTAGACAAATATGGAATCCTTATGTTGCATGTCTGAAATGAATATCATGCGATATGTGAATTTTATCGCAATAAAAAAGAGAGAGAGCTTTGGCATTCACACACACACACACACACACATACACACACTCACAAAGAATAAGTTTAACCAAGGAAGTGAAACATCTATACACTGAAAAGTACAAAATATTGATGAAAGAAATTAAAGAACAAATAAATGGAAAGATATCCATGTTCATGGATCAGTAGAATTAATTTTATTAAAATTTCCATACTACCAGGGTGCCTGGGTGTCTCAGTCATTAAGGGTCTGCCTTCGGCTCAGGTCATGATCCCAGGGTCCTGGGATAGAGCCCCGCATTGGGCTCCCTGCTCCATGGGAAGCCTGCTTCTCCCTCTCCCACTCCCCCTGCTTGTGTTCCCTCTCTTGCTGTGTCTCTCTCTGTCAAATAAATAAATAAAATCTTAAAAAAATAAATAAAATAAAATTTCCATACTACCCAAAGCCATCTATAGATTCAGTGCAATCCCTACAAAATACCAATGGCATTTTTTAAAGAAATAGAAAAAAAAATGCTAAAGTTCATATAGAACCACAAAAGGAACTAAAAAGCGAAAGCAACCTTGAGAAAGAACAAAGCTAGTGGCATCACATTTCCCAATTTCAAACTATATTACAAAACTATAGCAATCAAAACAGTATGAAACTGTCATAAAAACAATCACATAGACCAGTGGAACAGAAATAAATCCACACATATTTCACAAAGGAGCCAAGAATACTCAATGGGGAAAGGATAGTTTATTTAATAAATGGTCTTGGGAAAGTAGGATAGTCACATGCAAAAACAAACAAAAAAAAATGAAATTGGAAACCTGTATTACACCACTCACAAAAAAAAAAAAAAAACTCAAAATGGATTAAGGAATTACATGTTTTGACCTGAAATCATAAAACTCCTAGAATAGAAGACTTATGGAAAATGCTCCTTTACATTTGGCAATGAATTTTTTGGATGTGACACCGAAAGTGACAAGCAACAGAAGCAAAAATCACCATTAGGATTATATCAAACTAAAAAGCTCTATAAGGAGAAAAAAACAATCAACAAAATGGAACAGCAACCCAAGGAATGAGAGAAAATATTTGCAAACCATATAGCTGATAAAGGGTTAATATCCAAAATATGTAAGGAACTCATATGACTCAATGGCTAAAGAATAATCTGATTAAGAAATGGGCAGAGGAACTGAACAGACATTTTCCAAAGAAGACATACAAATGGTCAACAAATTCATGGAAAAAGTGCTCAACATGACCAGTCATCAAGGAAATACAAGTCAAAACAATTAGATATCATCTCGAATCTGTTTAAATGGCTATTATTTAAAAAATCAGAAATACTGGCATGGATGTAGAGAAAAGGGAACCCTTGTGCACTATTGGGAGGAATAGAAATTGGTATAGCAACTATAGAAAACAGCATGGAGATTCCTCAAAAAATTAAAAACAGAACAATCATATGATTCAGCAATCCCACATCAGGCTATGTATCTGAAGAAAATGAAATCACTTTTTTTGTTGCTGTTATCCATTTGACTATTTTATTGTGACTTTGTATAAGGTGAATTATTTTTTCAAGTTTTTATTTTAATCACCCGGTGCTCATCATGAAAAGTGCACTCCTTAAAACCCATCACCTATTTCACCCATCCTCCCACCCACCTCCCTTCTGGTAACCATCCATTTGTTCTCTATAGTGAAGATCCTGTTTCTTGGTTTGCATTCTCTCCCTTTTTTATCCCTTTGCTCATTTGTTTTGATTCTTAAATTCCACATATGAATGAAATCATATGATATTTGTCTTTCTCTGACTGACTTATTTCACTTATCATCCTTGCCAACCCTGTTGTTTCATGTGTTGTTAATTTTAGCCATTCTGACAGGCGTGAGGTGCTATCTCTTGTAGTTTTAATTTGTATTTCCTTGATGATGACTGATGTTGAGCATCTTTTCATGTGTCTGTTAGCCATCTGGATGTCTTCTTTGGAAAAATATCTATTCATGCTTTCTGCCCATTTCTTAACTTGATCATTTGTTTTTTGGGTGTTGAGTTTGATAAGGTCTTTCTATATATTGGATACTAACCCTTTATCAGTTATGTATTTGCAAATATCTTCTCCCATTCCATAGATTGTCTTTCAGTTTTGTTTATTTTTTCTTTCGCTGTGCAGGAAAGTTTTATTTTGATGAAGTCCCAGTAGTTTATTTTTCCTTTTGTTTCCCTTGCCTCAGGAGACCTCTCTTTTCCAGAGAAGTTGCTAAGGCCAGTGTCAGAGAAATTACTGCCTATGTGCTCTTCTAGTATTTTTATAGGTTTAGGTCTCACATTTATGTCTTTAACACATTTTGAATTTATTTTTGTGTATTGTGTAATAAAGTGGTACAGTTTCATTCTTTTGCATGTAGCTGTCCAGTTTTCCCAACACCTTTTTGTTAAAGAGACTGTCTTTTTCCCATTGGATATTATTTCCAACTTTTGCAAAGATTAATTGACCATATAATTGTGGGTTTCTTTCTGGATTTTCTATTCTGTTCTACTGATCTATGTGACTTTTTCTTGTGCCAGTACCATACTGTTTCAGTTACTACAGTCTTGTAATATAACTTGAAGTCTAGAATTGTGATGCCTCCAGCTTTGCTTTTCTTTTTCAAAATAGCTTTGGCTATTCAGGGTCTTTCATGGTTCCATAACATGTTAGGATTGTTTATTCTAGCTCTGTGGAAAATGCTGGTGGTATTTTTTAATAGAATTTTTTAAAGATTTATTTATTTATTTGAGAGAGCACAAGTGTGGGGAGGGGTAAAGGGAGAGGGAGAGAGAGAATCTCAAGCAGACTCCCTACTGAGCATGGAGCCCAACATGGAGCTTGATCTCAAGACCCTGAGATTATGACCTGAGCCACAATCAAGAGTTGGTGGCTTAACTGACTGAGCCACCCAAGCACCCTACTGCTGGTATTTTGATAGGGATTACATTAAATGTGTACATTGCTTTGGGTAGTATAATAGACATTTTAACAATATTTCTTCTTCCAATCCATGAACATGTAATGTCTTTCCATTTCTTTGTGTCATCTTCAGTTTTTTTCATCAGAGTTTTATAGTTTGCAGGTCTTTCACCTCTTTGGTTAGGTTTATTCCTAGGTATCTTACTAATTTTGGTGCAGTTATAAATGGGATTATTTTCTTAATTTCTCTTTCTGCTGCTTTATTTTTGGAGTATACAAGTGAAACAGATTTTTGAAGTTTGATTTTGTATTCTGTGACTTTACTGAATTTGTGTATAAGTTCTAGCAATTTTTTGGTGGAGATTTAGGGTTCTCTATGTATAATATCATGTCATCTACAAATAGTGAAAGTTTTACTTCTTCCTTACTGATTTTGATGACTTATTTCTTTTTGTTGTCTGATTGCTGTGGCTTGGACTTCCACTACTATGTTGAATAAAAGTGGTGAGAGTGGACATCCTTGTCTTGTTTCTGATCTTAGGGGAAAGGCCCTTAGTTTTTCCTCATTGAGGATGACGTTAGCTGTGGGTTTTTCATATATGGCCTTTGTTTCATTGAGGTATGTTCCCTCTAAACCTATTTTCTTGAGGGATTTATCACAAATAGATGTTATACTTTGTCAAATGCTTTTTCTGTGTCTATTGAAATGATAATATGGTTCTTATCCTTTCTCTTACTAATGTGAGATCATGTTTATTGACTTGCAATTATTAAACCACCTTGCATCCCAGGGATAAATCCTACTTCATAATGGTGAATGATTTTTTTAAAGTATTGTTGGATTTGGTTTGTTAGTATTTTGCTTGAGTATTTTGCATTTATGTTCATCAGAAGTATTGACCTGTAGATCTCTTTTTTTGTGTGTGGTGTCTTTATCTGGTTTTGGTGTCAGGCTAATGCTGGCCTCATAGAATGAATTTGGAAGTTTTTCTTCCTTTTCTATTTTTTAGAGTAGTTTGGGAAGAACAGGAATTAACTCTTCTTTAAATGATTGATAGAATTTGCCTGTGAAACCATCTGGTTTTGAACTTTCTTTTCCTGGAGATTTTGATTACTAATAATTCAATTTCTTTGCTGGGAATCATGGGTCTGTTCAAATTTTCTATTTCTTCCTGTTTCAGTTTTGGTATTTTATATGTTTCTAGGAATTATTTCTTCTAGGTTGTCCAATCTGTTGGCATATAGTTTTTCATATAGTGTTTCATAATATTCTCTTATAATTGTTTGTATTTCTGTGGTTTTGTTGTTTTTTTTTCGTCCCCCTAATTTATGGTTTTATTTATTTAGGTCCTTTCTCTCTTTTTTTGATAAGTCTGGTTAGAGGTTTATCAATTTTATTGATTTTTTCAAAGAACCATCACATGGTTAGGTTGTTATTTTGAGATTTTTCTTGCTTCTTGAGGTAGGCCTGTATTGCTATAAATTTCCCTCTTAGAACCACTTTTTCTGCATCCCAAGAGTTTTAAACCATTGTGTTTTCATTTTCATTTGTTTCCATATAATTTTTAATTTCTTCTTTTATTTCCTGGTTGATGCATCATTGTTTAGTACCACGTTATTTAAACTCCATGTATTTGTGGTCTTCCCAGACTTTTTCTTATGGTTGATTTTTAGTTTCATAGTGTTGTGATCGAAAAGATGCATGATATGACATCTATCTTTTTAAATTTGTTGAGGCTTGTTTTGTGACCTCATGATTTTGGAGAATGTTCCATGTGCTCTTAAAAAGGATATGTTTTGCTGTTTGAGGATGGAATGTTCTGAATATATCTGTTAAATCCATCTGGTCCAGTGTGTCATTAAAAGCCATTGTTTCTTTGTTGATTTTCTCTTTAGATGATCTGTCCATTGATTTAAGTGGGGTGTTAAAGATACCTACTATTGTATTATTATTGATTAGTTCCTTTATGTTTGTTATTAACCTTTTTGTGTATTTGAGTGGTCCCATGTTGGGTGCATAAATATTTATAATTGTTATATTTTCTTGTTGAATTGTCCCCTTTATTATTACATAGTGTCTTTTTTTTTTTTTTTTTGCCTCTTGTTACAGTTTTTGTTTTAAAGTCTATTTTGTCTGATATAAGTATTGCTATTCCAGCCTTATTTTACAATTATTTCCATGATAAATGTTTCTCCATCTTGTCACTTTCAATGTTTAGGTGTCTTTAGGTCAAAAATGAGTCTTTTGTAGACAGCATATAGATGGATTTGTTTTTTTTAAATCCATTAGGTCTTTTGATTGGAGTATTTACTCCATTTACATTTAAAGTAATTATTGATAGATATGTATTTATTGCTAGTTTATTACTTGTTTTGTGATTGTTTCTGAATATTTTCCCCGGTCCTTTCTTGTCATTCTCTCTATCATGTTTTGCTAATTTTCTTTGGTGATATATTGGGTTTTCTTTCTTTTTATCCTTTGCATATTTATTAGTGCCTTTTGATTTGTGGTTACCATTAAGTTTGTATATAACATCTTCTGCATATAGCAGCCTATATTAAGTTGATGGTTGTTTAAGTTTGAACCCATTCTTTACTCCTCTCCTCCCCACATTTTAGGTATATGTTGTCATGTTTTACATCCTTTTGTTTTGTGAGTTCCTTGATTGATTTTTATAAAAATATTTATTTTTACTGCTTTTGTGTTTCCTACCTTCATATTGTCATTTTTAGTCTTTCCTTTCACCTAAAGAGTCCCCTTTAATATTTCTTATAGGTCTGGTTTAGTGGTCATGAAGTTCATTAGTTTTTATGGGAAAACTTTGTCTCTGGGAAATGTTTTGTCTTTCCTTCTATTTTGAATGATAACCTTGCTGGATAGAATATTCTTGACTGCAGGTTTTCCCTTTTAGCACTTTGAATATATCATGCCACTCCTTTCTGGCTTGAATAGTTTTTGCTGGAAAAAACACTTTATGGGCTTTCCTTTGTATGCAACTGTCTTCATTTGTGTTTCTGCTTTTAATGTTCTTTATCACTATATTTTGCCTTATTTATTTATTTATTTACTTATTTGCCATTTTAATTACAATATGTCTTGGTGTAGAATTTGCTTTTGTTGATTTTGTTGAAAGTTCTCTTTGCCTCCTAGATTTGGATATCTGTTTCCTTCCCCAGATTAGGGAAATTTTTAGCTATTATTTCTTAAAATAAATTCTCTGCTCCCTTTTCTCTCTTATAATATGGGACTCCTATAGTATGAATGTTATTACATTTGATGGAGTTATTGAGTTCACTAAGTCTATTCTTGTTTTGCATAGTTCTTTTTTCTGTCTTTTGTTCAATCTGATTACTTTCCATTACTCTGTCTTCTAGGTCATTAATTTGTTCCTTCGATTCATCCTGTTGTTCATTACATCAAGTGTGTTTCTCATTTTGTTTACTGAGCCCTTTATCTCTGCTATGTTATGCCTTATCTCTGTGTTGATGGTCTCACTGATGTCTTCCACTCTTTTTGCAAGTCCTGTGAGTATCCTTATGATCATTGCTTTAAATTCTCCATTAGGCATGTTACTTATATCTGTTTTACTTAGATCTCTGGCCATGGCTTTGTCCTGTTCTTTCATTTGGGACAAAATCCTCTGTCTTCTCATTTTGTTTAAGTCTCTGTACCTGTTTCTGTGTATTAGGAAAGTCATTATGTGTCCTGTTCTTCAGGGTAACAACTTTATGAAGAGGTCCTGAAGTGCCTGCCATGTAGAGTCCCCTGTTCCCTAGGGCCTGGTGCTTCTGGGAGTGTATCTCTGTGTGTATATGTATTCTGCTATTGTGTCCTGGCCTCTTTATTGTTCAGGCCAGTTGTGTACAGAAGCTGCCTATGTGGGCAGTGTTTTGTCCCTGGCCTGAAGGTGGTGAGTTTTAACTAGGTGTGCTCTGGTCTGCTTCTGAACTGAGACCTGTACAGCCACCACTGGAACTAAGGCCTTTCAAAACTCCCAGGTTGGGAGACACAGTGCTGGCAGGGGTTTGGGCTGGTCTTCTGTGGGGAAGGGAGCCCACCATGCTGGGTCTGAGGCCAGTGTGACTGGGAAGGGCAGTTCTTCCGGAGTGTGGGTTATCAGGGCTTGTAAGCAGGTTAGGTAGTGAGTGTCAGCACTGTGCTACAGGTGGCCTTGTGTTTATGCTGAGGGGCAGGGGAGGGAAGGGTTACCTGCCAGTTCCTTTGTAACCTGAGGGGGTCTCTCTGAGAATGCTAACTCTCTGGGACATACTCCAAGATGAGCAACTAAGCTCCTCACTGTGTGCCCCAGAGACTCTTCAGATGGCTATTTTCAGGCTATATGCCCACAGTATGTTTGCCCTGTCTTTTCTCCAAGAGCAGTCCCAATATCTTCTGAGCTCTTCTAGAGCCAAGCACACTAACCTTTAAAACCTAGGATTTAAAACCTACTGGTTGCAAGAACTCATGAAATTTAGGCCCTCTTGTTTTTCAAGCCAGTTGCTATGGGGATTCATTCTTCCTGTGTGCTAGTCTGTCATTCGTCCTTCTCCGTGACCACAGCTCCCTCCACACTGCAGTAGCCACTATCTGTTTCTTTCCCAGACCACATCTCTGCACTCCTTACCTTCTTCAATGCTGCCTCTTCTGTACCTTCAGTTTTGGAGTTTGTTCTGTGAGTCTTCAGCTCAACTTCTGGGATATTTAGGAAGATTTGATAGTTATCTAGTTGTATTCAATGGATGAGGCATGCCTAGAGTCCTACTCCACCTGAAATTATTTTGAAGAGATATCTGCATCCGATGTTCCTTGCAGCAATATTCACAATAGCCAAGAACTGGAAAAAATCTAAGTATCCATCTACAAGTGAATGGATAAAGAAAACATGGTATATATTTATACAATGGAATATTATTCAAGCATAAAAAATACATCCTGCCATTTGTGACAACATGGATGAAATTTGAGAGCATTATGCTAAGTGAAGTAAGTCCAACAGGGAAAGAAAAATACTATATGATCAAGGGTACAAAATTTCAGTTATAAAATGAATAAATTGCTGGGAATCTGATGTATAGGATGGTGACTGTAGTTAACAATACTGTATTGTATATTTGAAAGTTGCTATAAAAAAAGAGCTTCAATGTTCTGACCATATCAACATAACAACAACAAAATGGTAATTATATGAGATGAAGAATGTGTTAATGAACTTAATTGTGGTACACTTTCCCAATATATACATTTACCAAATCATCACATCATACACCTTAAACTTACATAATTTTGCAGGCTGATTATATCCCAGTAATCCTGGGAACAAAAAATGATCATGTGTAAAGATTGGACTATTTTTTTGTTGAGGGTATAAAATGAATAAAGTAAAGTTCTTTTCTTCAGGGATTATAGGCGTAATTGAAAATAAATCTAAATTGAAGTAGTTAGAAATATGTTAAGACTCTTACTAAATTAAGAGTTTAGGGCAATAATTATATACTTTCTATCAGTTTAAAGGTTTCAAGGATTGCTTAAAATATTAAAAAATACCTAATCCATGAGGCAGTGTTGAAATAAATGTAAATTTTGTAAAAACCTTTCAAATGACTTTTTAAATTTTGTTTTAATTTTATTATAGAGAAGATTTGAGGAGATTGAAAAGCAGAGAATCAAATAGACTCATTCAAGGTGAACATTATTTTCCTTATTTCTTATGCCCATATAAAAATTAGAGTAAGATGATTGTTCAAATACACTCTATAATTATCTTTAATTATATGGGTCTTAGATATGACTTCTTAAAATTCTGTTATTTTAATATCACAATTACCTCTAGGCATTATCTTTATATAACCAATTTAGAATATATATTTTTGTTCAATAGAAAAATATCTTTTTAAATGCAGGGTATATGTTACAAAACTAACCATAGTTTTCTTTCATTGTAGTATAAGAAAAACAAATCATGTTCATTTTAATTTTCCAAAAAATTACTTAGTTTGAAATGCAACTTTAACTGCAGAGACCTGGCTATAGAGAGTGTAGTAAAACCACTAATAACTTATCATCATGGCCCTCTAATTAAAAATATACTTATAACAATAAAAACATCATATTATTATCATTCCCAGTAGATATAGCTGTACTTGTGAAATATTTAAAGGAAGTTGTATTAAAACATTTAAATGATGACATTTCTGTAACTTCACTTGAAATTCAACAGTTAAAATCATGACTGTTTAACCACATTATTCAACCATATGGTAAAAATACATTTACAAAAAAAAGTGATATAGGCAGTTAATTAGAGTTAAAAGTTAATTAAGTCAATCATTTCAAAATACTGTAAAATTAAATGAGAGATCAGTCTAATATGTGTTTGGTTTAAAATGCAGAATATAAAGATAATCTCATTTACTTTTATTGGTAAATAAATAGGGAATTTACTTTAAAATAACACAATTTAAGATTAATATTGATTTCCAAAAGCTTATATATTTTGTTCTTAAAATACTTTAGAACTTAATTTCCCAAAACTTAGTTTGTTCCTATATAAATCTGGTTCATTTATTCTTTCTATTCTCCTTTTTTTTTATCAGAAATTTGCTACAGATGGTAAATTAGCATCATTTTTATGGTTGCTCAATGATCTTAATATGCATATTTTAACAAATTGATGATGAATATACACTTGAAATGAGAAAACATTTACTTATGGCTATTATATTTTCCTATTGATTATAAGAAGCTATCAGAAATTTATATATTCATCCAGCTATACTACAAATAAGGAAAATGAAAAGGAGTTTTTATTACTTTTACATTTGTCAAAGCAAGAAATCTAACATTATATGATTTTAGATTATATTAACTAGAATTCAAAGTATCAAACTGAGGGCATAAAAATATTTTTTGGCTGCAAACTTATCTAGACTCAGTAGTAAAGCTAGATTGATGACTGTTTATAATAGCAATATTCCCTGCAAAATCAGTCATTAGCACAGTTAACAACTAATTTGTTGGAGTGTTAACTGCCCTTGGCCTTGCCTCAAGCTGTTAGCAAACTGGTCATTAACTGCTGGTTACAATTGATTTCTTGGGGCTCTATTTAACAGAAATTTGATTTCAATTCAATACCTACTGAGGCTAATTTTGATTCAGTAAACAAGTCTCTTTTCTTAAGGTTAGCCTTGATACAATATTGTTCTTCTATGATATATCATAAGACATTTCCCAAAAGTCAATGGATATGTGGAAGAAGTGTGATTACACTATAGATAATTAGATCAATGTGTTTTTCAACCTATGTGGCAGGGCTGACAGAAAATATAGGACAAGAAAAATAATGAAGAATAAAATGTCTTTAGTTTAATATGTTCATATACTACATGTGTCCAAAGGTATCCCCAGTAAATGAAACCACAGTATGTACTTCAAGACTTATTATATTATTCAGCCAGTTAACTGTAACAAAAGCAGTGGCTAACAATAATTAAGTATGAAAAATGTCTTATTTCGCTATGAATAACAAAACCCCAACATGTTATCATATTATCAGAGTTTGATCAATCAATCATGTTTGATTTCCAAATGAAAACGATCATTTATATACTTCCTCTATAGAGTGCTCTTTAGTCCAAGACTTAAATCATTCATTCATTCATTTTTTCATCCATTTTAACAAATATTTATTGAATATGATCTATGTAATAGGCATTGTTTATATTTGAATAAAATAAAGATAATTTGAGGAAACTTAATTTCTAGTGGGGTTAACAAACACAAATAGTAAACATAAGAATGAGATAAAAATGTATATTATAAAATAAATTCTGTAAAAGGGGGGATAGGAAAAGGAGTATAAGGAACTAAAAGGGATGGTTATGTTGGAGTTTGAAATTAAACATAGAATGGTTAGGGTAGGCTTCAGTGAGAAATACTTTCAACAAAGACATGAAGGAGGTAAGAGAGTTAGCCAAGTAGATATTAGGAAAAGAATAATCCAAATAGAAGGAATAACCAAAGCAATGTTATTACCTTTTAATGTGGTAAAATATACACAAAATGAAATATACCATATACACCATTTTAAATGTACAATTCAAAGTATTAAGTATATTCACAATTTTGTGTAGCCATTACCACTATTTCCAAAATGTTTCACCATCCAAAACAGAAACTCTGTAATAACCACTAAGCAATAATTTCCAATTACCCCTGTCCAAAGCCCCTGTTAAACTCCTCTTCTTTGTCTTTATGAATTTACCCATTTTATATACTTGATTATAAGTGGAAATATGTGATATTTGTCCTTTTTCGCATAGCATGTTTATGATGTTCATCTATTATAGAATATATCAAGTCTTCATTGTTTTTCATGGTTGAATGATATACCAGTGTTTATCTGTTTATTTGTTGATGGATAGAATAGTTGGGTTGTTTCCACATTCTGGTTATTGTGAATAGTTCTGTCATGAACATTAGTGTTCAAATATCTGAGTCCCCATTTTCAATTCTTTGGGGTATAAAACTAGGTGTGAAATTTCTGGGTAATATGGTATTTCTATGTTTAATTTTTTGAAGAACCACCAAACTCTTTTCCACAGCAGCTCTTCAACACTTCTTAATTTCCTTTTTTATTTTTTTTATTTTTTTTAGACAAAAAACACTTTATTTAACCAAAAAAAGAAAAAAAAAAGGGTGGGGGAGTTAGGAAAGCACAATGCCTGCAGAAAACTATTTTTTCTTATAATTCTTTTGCTTAAAAAAAAAGGAAGGAAAGAAAAACACAACACAAAGCTTGTTTTTTTTTTTTAAATAATAACTGTTCTAATGGATGTGAAGTGATAGCTTATTGTGGTTTTGATTTGCATTTCTGTAATGACTCATAATGTTTAACATCTTTTCGTGTGCTTATTAGTCATTTATATATCTTATTTGGAGAAATGTCTATTCAAGACCTTTGCCCATTTTTGAATCAAGTTGTTGAATTGTAAGAGTTTTTAATATAGTCTACATATTAATCCCTTATCAGATATATGATTTGCAGATATTTTCTCCCATTGTGGGTTTACTTTTTTTACCCTCTTCATAGTGTCCTTTGATGCACAAATGTTTTTAATTTTGAAGTTCGATTTACCTTTTTTTCCTGTTGCCTGTGATTTTGATGTCATATTCAAGAAATCACTGCCAAAGCCAAGATTTGAAAAATTTCTTTTCTAAGACTTTTATGAAATTTAGTTATTTGATCCATTTTGAGTTAATTTTTGTATATGCTGTAAGAGTACAAGTTCATTCTTTTTTGTAAGGTAAGCGTCCAACTTTATTTTATTTACTTATTTTGGCATGTGGACATGCAGTTTTCCAAGATTCATTTGTTGAAAAGACTGTCCTTCCACCATTATTCAGTCTTTCATCCGTGTTCAGAATCAACTGATTATATATGTAAGGGTTTATTTCTATGGTTTCTATTCTATGCCATTGGTATATATGCCACTATCACCCAGTTTTGATTATTGCAGCTTTGTAGTTAGTTTTGAACTCAGGGTAATCAGGAAATGCAAGTCTTTCAACTTTGTCTTTTTCAATTTTTTGTTTGTTTTTGTGGGTTGTTTTGTTTCATTTGCTATCTGTGGTCCCTTGTGATTTCATATTGTTGTGGACTGAATGTTTATATCTTCTAAAAATTTGTATGTTGAAACCCTCCTTCCCAGTATGATGGCAATTGGAGGTGGGGTCTTTGGAAGGTAATTACAGTTATATTAGGTTATAAGGATGGAACCCTCATGATAATATTAATGATCTTATAAAAAGAAAAAGAGACATGAGAGCTTGCTTTCTTGGTACACACACCAAGGAAAGCCATGTCAGGACATAACCAGGAAGAGGATCCTCACAAAAAGTTTGACCAGGTCAGCACCCTGATCTCTGGCTTTCAGCTTTTAGGATGTGGAGAAATAGATGTTTGTTGCTAAAACCACCCAGTATATGGTATTCTGGTATAGCAGCCTGAACTGACTAAGATGCACATGAATTTTAGCATAAATTTTTCTATTTCTGCAAAAATTTCTCATTGAGATTTTTGTAGGGATTTCATTGAATTTGTAGATCACTATGGGAAGTATTAATATTAACAATATAAGTCTTCTAATCCATAAATATGGGTTTTCTTTGTGTCTTCTTTAATTTTTCAGCAATATTTTATAATTTTAAGTATAGAGGTCTTTTGCTTCTTGGCTTAATTTTATTTCTAAATATTGTATTCTTTTAAATGTTATTGTAACTGCAGTTATTTTCTTAATTTTCCTTTTTGAATTGTTCATTGCTGGTATACACAAGTACCACTGATTTTTTTGAGTGTTCATTTTGTATTCTACAAGTTTGCTGAATTAGTTTCTTGGATCTAACAGGTTTTTTTGTGGGTACTTTAGGATTTTCTACATGTAAGATCATGTTATCTGCATACAGAGAAAATTTTACTTCTTTTTCAGTTTGGGATGTCTTTTGTGTATTTTTCTTGTCTAACTTTTTTGACTAGAACATTGAATATGTTAAATTACGTTAAATTAAAGTGGTACTAGTGGTCATCCTTGTCTTGTTCCTGGTCTTAGAGGAATGCTATAAGTCTTTAACCATTTATATGATATTAGCTGTGTATTTTTAATATATGCCCTTTATCACATTGAGTAACTTCCATTTTAGTCCTAGTTGTTGAGTGTTTTTATCATGAAGAGGTTTTGTATTTTGTCAAGTGTTTGGGGAATATACCCACCTCCTTCACTCTATTAATGTGTTACTACATTGATTGATTTTTGTATGTTGAACAATCCTTGAATGTCTAGGATAAAAACATGTTCATCATGGTCCAAAATCATTTTAATATGGTGCTGGATCTGGTTTGCTATTATCTTATTGAGGATTTTTGCATCTATATTCAAAAGGAATATTTCCTGCAATTTTCTTTTCTTGTAATGTCTTTACCTGGCTTTTATATCAAAGTGATGCTGGCATCATAGAATGAGTTAGTAAGTGTCCCTTCTTCTTCAATTATTTAGAAGAGTTTGGGAAGAATTGTTAATTCTTTATTAAGTGTTTGGTAGAATTCATCAGTGAAGCAACGTGGCCCAGAAATCTTGTTTGTCAGGAGGTATTTGATTACCTATCAGCCCTTTGTATATGATGAATCATTTCTTTTTTACTACTTTCAAAATTCTGTCTTTGAGTTTTAACAATCTATTTTTCTCAGTGTGCATTTCTGTGGGTTCATACTGGCTGGAGTTTGTTGTTGTTGCTTTTAGTTTCTTGAGTGTATATATTTTCATTTTTCATCAGATTTGGGGAGTTTTCAGTCATTATTTCTTCAAATATTTGTTCTGTCCCTTTCTCTCTCTCTTATGAAACATATATTGATATACTTATTTGTGTCATATAGGTCTCTTAAACTCTATTTTTCATGTTTTTTTTCTTTCAAATCCTCAGACTTGATCATTTCAATTACTTTATCTTCAAGTCCACTGATGTTTTCTTACACCTGCTCAGATCTGCTACTGAACCCTCTTGAGAAATTTTTCTTTTCAGTTACTGTGCTTTGTGGTTCCAGAATTTCTGTTTGGTTCCTTTTTATAATTTATATCTCTTTATTGATATTCTCATTTTTTTCATACATCATTTTCCTAATTTATTTAGATTTTAGTCTGTGATTTTCTTGAGCTCATTGAGCATATTTGAGAGATTTGAGTTGTTTGAATGTCTTTGACTAGTATTTCAAATGCCTGGGTTCCTCAGATATGGTTTCTGTCATTTTTGTTTTCCCATGAGTGGGCCATGTTTTCTGGTTTCATATATATCATATATATGTATATATACATATATATATACACACACACACATATATATCATATATGTGTGTATATATATATATGTATATATATATACATATATATATGTATATCATATATATGTGTGTATATATATATATGATATCTATATGTTTCCAGTTTATATATATATTTATTGTGTGCAGTCACTGATGCTTCCGTTCTGTTATCTTTGCAGTCTGCTAGTGACTTAACTAAGATTTTCTTAAATGTTTGGTTCCAAAAAGGAAAAAAAAAAAGCTCACTGACTCTAAATTTTTTTGAGAGATGTTTCTGGTTAAAGCTACTGTGGCCAGAGAGTTGAAACCAAGGCAAGCATCTGTGCCAGTCCCTCAGGGTACTGCTAACTAACAAGTGTACAGCTCCAAATTTTTGGAGAACAATGACCCTTCTGCCTGCCCTTGCCCCAACCAGCTGCTCCCAGAGTTCAGGCACTCCAACTGCCAGCTTTTGCATGGCTGAGGAATAGGTATGGTGACTTGTTCATGGATACCACTCTCTTTCCTTAGAATAGCATTCTCTCCATTCATCCCAACTTCCCTGGTTGTTATAAGTGTCCAAGTAAGTCCAATTCAAAGTTCTGAATTATTTGATTCCAATTTTTCTTTGCAGCTCATTGGTTGCTTTGGTGGAAGAACTGACCCCTAGAATTTCCTACTCTGCCATTTTGGGTGACATCACTCTAGAGAAAGTTAAGAAAAGAATATGCTTAGGGGCGCCTGGGTGGCTCAGTAAGTTCAGCATCTGACTTTGGCTCAGGTCATGATCTCAGGTTCCTGAGGGGTCAAGCCCCATGTCAAAGACTGCCCCCATCAGGCTCTGTGCTCAGTGGGGAGTCTCCTGGTCCCTCTGCCCCTCCCCCTATTTGTGTGTGCTCTCTCTCTCTCTCTCATAAATAAATAAAATCTTTAAACAAAAAAGAATATGCCTATTTTAGGAAACAATTCTTCATGAGTCAATCATGTTTTTGTGCATCGCATAAGCAAAGTCCTTTTTATTCTGGATTATATTTACAATAGTCTTTGTACAACAGACACCCTTGAAAGATAGAAATATCTAGGTTTGTTTGCTCTCAGTATAATGTCAGTGTCTCCTTCTGGAAAAAAAAAATTAGGCAGCTGGCTTATAGCCCATTTTTAAAAACTAGGATTTTTTAAGTTCAGAGTTTCTCTTTCATATCACAACGCATTCTAGGTGCAGGCATCATCTGGTTCTTGGCATGCTGCCCTGCTGTGCTTGAGACTTGGGGAATGAGTTAAGAAAATGTGTTATTTTGGCTACTGCTATCACTGTAATAAACTTTTTTGTTGTTGTTTCTGACATAAGAGTGTTAGACATTTAGCTATTTTGGCTACTGCTATGACTGTAATAAACTTTTTTATTGTTGTTTCTGACATAAGAGTGTTAGACTTTTAGCCAGCTTCTATAGAACTCTAGCAAGCTAACTAGTTAGATTCCCAATAGGGTAAAATCTCTTTCCCTGCACAGTTGTTAAATGTCTAGTGTGTTTAAGAAATGGTGGGGATCCCAAATGGGAATCAGTCAGAGTAAAAAGTGGTGGTGGGGTATTAGGAGATGATGTCAGAGAAGGAAGTGGAGGCTACTGGAAGGAAACATATATCTGTAATGAATGAAATGGGAAGCTGTTGAAAGGTTTTAGGAAACAAGTGATATGATCTGGCTAAAGTTATAAGAGGATCATTCTGGCTGCTATGTTTTAAGCAGTTTACTGAGTATGTTTGGTAAACAAGATAATGGATGGTATTTGGCTAATGGATATAAGGAAAAGGGTATTGTCAAGACACATGCTACTGCCAGCACCTGGGATGTCTGTAGGTAGGGCAGATTCAGGTAATAAGGTCAGGAATTCAGTTTTGATATGAAATGTAGGGTTTGAGATGTCTATGAGTCATTCAAGTTAAGATGTCATATAGACAGTTGAATATAGTTTGGGGCTGGAGATAGGTATTTGGTAATCAGCATATGAATAGCATTTAAACTATTGGACTATACAAATCATTAGACTGTATGTCTGCAAATGTCTTTATTTGAGCTTCATTCAGCCTAGAATTCGACACTGGCAGCTTTGTATTCTGGCTTTCATTGTGGTGTGTGTGTGTGTGTATGTGTGTTGAGTCATTTTTACTCTTTGTAAGGTAACCTATCTTTTTCTAAAACTGCTTTTAAAATTTGCTTTTTGTCTTGATTTATCAGAAAGTTTACTATAATGTATCTACATATGGATTTACTTTCTTATTTATCCAGTTTGAAGTATGTAAATCTTAAATCAGTGGGTCATCTTTATGTTTTTTTTTTTAAAGATTTATTTATTTATTTTGAGAGAGCGAGAATGAGAGAGAGAGAGAGAGTACATGAGTGGGGGAGGGTCAGAGGGAGAAGCAGGCTCCTCACTGAGCAGGGAGCCCAATGCGGGACTCGATCCCAGGACTCCGGGATCATGACCTGAGCCGAAGGCAGTCGCTTAACCAACTGAGCCACCCAGGCGCCCCGAGTGGGTCATCTTTAATTAACATTCTTGATCATAATCTCTTCTATTCTCATATCTCCTTTTGGATCTTCAATTGTGTGTAATTTAGACCATTTCACTGTGCTTTATATATCTTACCATATCTTCATCATTTTTCAACTTTCTGTCTTTTAGTAATTCATTCTAAATATTTTCTTATGATCTATATTTCATATTTAATTCCATACATGCAATTCATGTAGTCATTTTGTTCTACTGATTTTCTATATGTTGTCTTATGGCCTCATGTGTGTAGCTATGTTTGTGTCCAGATATTATAGTTTAAAATTGTTCTAGAAATATTTTGAAGACTAGAATGATATCTTCCTCCAGAGAAAATGTGTTTCTTTATTCTGAGGAAACAGAGGGCAATCACCCAGTATCATCTTAAACCAATATTAGAAATTAATAGGATTTTAAAATTCACTGTAGTGTCTGTATTATTCTAAGTTATTCTTTTTTTATAGTCTTAGTCCATTGTGTCTCAACCCATTATGAAGGTGTACACTAGGACATCCCCCTTTAGCAAGACTTAGAATTAAATCCTTCTCCCCGCTGTCCCTGCGAGGCTGTCAAAAGCTTCATTCTACCTCCTGACTTCCAGCCACCACCTCCAGAATTAAATTCCTTCAGGAGAAAAACAGTCTTTATTGCCAGACTCATCTCCCTGGTTTTGCTCCTTTCCAGCATCTTTGGTAATTCTTTGATATCTTCTTAACTCTCCAGCGTCTTCAATTACTCAAGAAGATTATTGTTATCGTTGAGCTGTAATCCTCTGAGTGAGGTTTGTTTCAAATTATTTACTCATCATTATCAAAGAAAGAACTATGAGTTTTCAATCAAAGCTCTCGTTTTATAATTATTTAATCAGAAAATTAATCTAAGTTTCATATAACAGTGACACATGTCAATGGATTATCCTAAATACCCAGGTCAGTGGTAAATGCTCTTAGTGGGAACTGTGTATATATACACACACACACATATATAAATTCACACATACACCATCTTTGGTATCTCCTTGCTAGTTTGAGTTGGAGTTTAATCTTTATTTACTGATTGTCTTCAGTTCTCCAGACTGTCATTTTACTTCATGTTCTCTGATACTACAGAGCACAAGACAGCTATGAAAATTATCACAAATTAATATAGTGGCTCAGGGGGATATCATTGGTTAACAAGTTAATGGGATGAAAAATTCGAGAAAGATATTAAAAATTGCGGCTAGTGTTATCTGGGTAAATGTTAAAGAGATTATATTTGTAACTAGAATAAGAAAGAAAGCTATGTAGTGCTTATTCTTCAAGTTACCATTATTATTTTGCTGGCAATAGAAACAAAGGTTATTCTGTACCTTTTACATATATCTGAGTGTATAAAGAAATTATCCTCTTGATCTCATACTAATGTGTGTGTCTCTATTTGAGTAACTTTCAACTCACTATTTTTGGTTTTCACAAATATCCTACTCTTCAGATAAACTCAACACCTAAATTGCAGGCACCATACATTTTAAACTGTGATGCTGTGATCAGAGAAATCAGCATCACTAATTATAGAAGCAGTCTCCTGGCATGTAAATTTGAGAAGGCCATAATACTCTGTCTTCTTTGTCCTTGGAGTTAAAGATATGTTCTGTGATCATAATTTAAAGGCAGAATACAAATGTATGCTTCTCAATTCAGCAAATCTCTTTAATTTTATTAATTTTTGTTTTATAGTACTCCTATTCTTTTCGATAGTAAAGCTGTATAACTTCTTTTACTTTTTGCCTGAGGCAAAGTGCTAGTATTTGATTTATCTTCTGTACTTGTCTTTCTTTTAACAATATGAACTTTTTCTCAGACAAGTACAATGCTGTGTGTGACCCCACAGGGAAATAGTTTTCTTTTTAAGGAATGTGTGCAAAGTACTTAATAAGTCATGTCATTCCATGATTTACTGTATATTATATTTTCAGTGACTACAGTTAACTTTCTTGGTCTCTAGATGCCAACATTTTAATAAAAAACAAGACATTTTCAACAAAATGTCAGAAACAAAGTGATCAAAGTGCTGTGGGAGCAGTTTGGCAACAGTTTGAGCTTTGAATTTCCTATTCAGTTTCCAAAACATTCACTTAAAAGGCATTTATTGAAGCTGAACTGCCTTTATCAGCCTGATCAGAGCTCCATAAAGAGCATGCATGATTCAACCGCCTTCCCAAGCTTTAAAAAATATAACTTTGATATATGCCTCACAAGTGCAGCACAATAGTTTTCATGCTCACGTTTGTTAAGATTTAGTGCAGCCATTAAAGAACAGAAGGGCTCTTTGGTGGCAATCCTCAGACATACCAAATATCCCAAAGCAAAACCTTCTACAAATCAGAGATTAAGGTACTGACAAAAATTTCCACTTGGTTGCTGTTTTCCCCTTTAAACCTTATATCAGGAGTGACTATCTTTTCGATCAAATCTCTCAGGGAGGTGAATAGATAGGTTTCTTCCTCTTGGAGGAAAATATCAACTGAAAGATAAAAAGTGACATTTTATGTGCCTTGTCCAGGAGTCAGTCGATTTATTTAAAAAACGGTGTGTGAGCCTGACCTATACATGAAGTTCGTGGCATGTCTCTTGTCAAGTATTGATCACTTAAGACTTTACTGTTTGCCTACTGCAATGTAGCTAATAATCTCTTTTTATTTAGTTTGTGGCTTTGAATTCTTATCATGGCTTTTCTGATTTCTCTGGGACCTATTAGATCTCGCTTTTGCTGTGCAAATGGCTATGGAAATTAAGCTTGCGGAAGCACTTTTCCTGGGCAAACACTCTGTTTTCCATCAGTTCATGTGTCAAGTGGTTTGCATGCAGATAGGGTACATTTGGAAGCAGTGGGTGCCATCAATCTTCATGACTTTGCTATACACACCATTTCACCTCTACCTGTTTCAGTGGGAGATTGCAAAGGATGGCTGAGCAATCAAGCTATTCCCCTTAACTGACATCAGGTATTTCTATCTAACTCACCTTAGCACTTTGGGGTCAATGCTGGGTGCTTAGAAAAATTGGGCTCTAGGTGATAATGATCAAATGTTTTCCACATTTTGATATATTTGCCAATTCTGTTAGCTTTCAAAATTGTATTTTTGAATTTTATCCACAGATCAAAAGCAAAACTGAATTTTGTTTGCTTATTTGTATATTCTACTCATTATTATCCAAAATTTTGTGCATGATTATACAATAACTGTTTTACTTTCCGTATGACTTCATTGAGTTATCTATCATGGAACTAAGAAGAAACAGTAAGTTAGGGGCACCTGGGTGACTCAGTTGTTCAGCGTCTGCCTTCGGCTCAGGTCATGATCCCAGGGTCCTGGGATCGAGCCCTGCATCGGGCTCCCTGCCCGGCGGGAAGCCTGCTTCTCCCTCTCCCACTCCCCCTGCTTGTGTTCCCTCTCTAGCGGTCTCTCTCTCTGTCAAATAAATAAATAAAATCTTAAAGAAAAAAAAAAAAGAAGAAACAGTAAATTACAAAAAATGAGCCATATTTATGAGGGATATTAGACTTAATTTGTTTGCATTCTAACATGGTCTATGATAAATTAAACTTCAAAGTTGATACAGATTGTAGAAATTATAATACGTGTAATAATAAAAAGTCTCATTCCATAACGTATTCTTGTGTTTGTGTATGTTTGTATACATGTGTGTTTTTGTATATATCTGTATCCACATAGAAAGAGATATGTTATTTTATCATATATCAAGTTAGTGAATTGATCAAGAGTGTTCAGAATTATACATTACCATTTAGGATGTCAGTTACAGTTCATGGCTCAAAAAATAACTCAACAATAAACTCCAATTATATTGGCTATGTAATAGCCACAAGTTTTCATTTTTTAAATTGAAATGATATTGGTATCAAAATCTTAAAGGAATTCCTGTAGATAGAAGGGGAAAGCAGTGTGTTTATTTTTTAATTTGGATATCACATCCAATAATCATCTGCATTTGCTAGCCAAGTTTGAATGTAAATATCAGGACCATATTGCGTATGACAAACATGAATGGGAATAATAAATGAAGAAGGCAAAATTTTAACAGCTTCAGTATTCTAATCAATAGTGAAGTAGAAAGATTCAAACTCATCCCAAATTAATGCCGAATTCTTTAGTACTCCGTGTGTTCCAGTGCTTTGGTTTATAAGTAAATATATTTGCAAGTAAATATATGTTGTAAATATATGTAAAAATAAAACCTCTCAAATACTCTTAATTCTGAATTGATGACTGAGAATTGTGAAAAACTGTATGCTAATATGTGTGTATGTTTGTAGACTCATTAATGCAAATATGTAATTCATGATGTTCCCTTACTGAAAACAAGAGCTACCAAATAGAATATTTTAGGTAATATACTATAAAGAACATATGCCATTTACATAACATTAATGATTGCATTAAAAATAATAGTTCCTAATGTAAAAATTTAAACACTCTTAGAATGTATATAACTATTTCCATTATAGGATATTTATAATTTAGCCCTATTTTGTCTAAATAGATTTTTCCCTCTCTTTTTTTAATTTTATTTTAATTTTATTTTTATTCTGGTTTAGTCAACATACAGTGTTATATTAGTTTCAGGTGTACAATATAGTGATTCAACAATTCCATATATTACTCAGTGTTCGTCATGATAAGTGTGCTCTTAATCCCTTTCACCTATTTCACCCATCCCCCCACCCACTTCCCCTCTGGTAACCATCTGTTTCTTTTCTATAGTTACAGAGTCATATTTAATATGAGTCTGTTTTTTGGTTTGAATAGTTACATTCTTAATAGATTCAAATTAATAAATATATACTGTGGGTAGTTAAAATATGTAACTATAATTTTATTTTGCAATGCTGTTTACCCTTTGCATCTTCCTTTATTAATACTTGGACATTAAAATTGTATCCTATTACCAATCTCTTTCTTTGGGGACTGCTTTTCCTCTTCAACTGATACTCTAACTAAAAATCTGATTATGTGGTAACACCAGGGAACAGTCATATTCTCATGCAACCTTTGGAGATAGTTGGTCAGTCGAGGGATGGGCAGTAGGTATAAGCTGAACAATCAGAGTTATTCGCTGGAACTTTGCCAGGAGGTAAGCAACAGACCAATCTTATTTTTTGTGTGAGAATTAATTTTTACCACATTCCAAGTACTTACGGTAGTATCTGGCATATGGTAAGTGCCAGTTGTTGTTCTTCTTATTCTTATTTTTATTATTAGCAGATTTAGAGAACAGGACAGTTAAAATCTTGGTTTTAATCTTCTAATCCTAGCCTCATAGGCAGCATGCAAAGCTTTTCTCATGTCCTGCAATGGGAAAGCAGAAAAACTGGGGCGCATGCATACGATTTAATTGTTAGAATAACTTAACTCTAAAGAAAGTTAAATTTCCAAACAAAGCTGCTCTGCTATGTGAAGGTCAAGACCTTGGTTGGGAAATAATGGGACCTTAACATGAGATAGGGATATCTGGCTTGATTCCTTAGAAAATCTTCTATATCCCAGTCCTTCTGAATGTGGTGGTCCTGCAGAAATGAGCCATTCTTCCACATAATGCACTAGCACACCTTTCTTGCCTGAGATATTGCAGAGTTCTTTCTATTGCAAGGATGTATAATCCCTTTCCTAATCAAGATCTGCTCCCACTTCCCATTAGGCCTATAACTAGCATTAAGTCATAACACTCCCTGCTGAAGATATGCTGGACCTTATCAGAAGAGAGAGGGAAAAGGACTGAAACTTAAAGGATCTGCAAGACTGAGCTAGTATGTACCACCAGCAAGTAGGAGAGTTATGTGATTGAATTTTAAAGTTCCTTAATCCAGGGAGAATTTATTGATTTAGGAGCACTGACCTGGAATATAGGATTTAACACCTTGGAAAAAAACAAAGTACAGGCTTGCTAGTAGGATAACTTTTTAAAAACATGAAAAAAGTGGTATCCTACTCTAAGTGACTTTGAAATGTCAGAATTAACATTTCATACAATGAAAGAAGGACTAAAATATCCAGAAATTGGGCTTACTGGAGTGGCTACTTTATATAAAAGCCTAAAACTTGTGTGATGATTTTACTGAAGATCAGTAAGTACACCATTTATCATGTCCCTTAGGAATATGCTTGTGAGAAGGTCACCAGCATCACCAAAGTTTGATGATGTCTGTCCATGTAGGTCACTCCTGACTATATGAGAGGCCATTATGGAAGTAAGCTTACTGATAGCAATCAGGATGATAGGACTCTGAATCAATGGCACTTAAATATTGACAAGTCAAATGGATGCAATTATTGTGATATATGGCAAGGTTAAAAGAGCAACCATTGGAGCCTAACCTAAAGATAGTATTAGAAATAACATCTGTAGTTATAGAACATGACACCCCAGAGAAAAATAATTGGATACTCTACATGGATATTACTCATTTTTTAATATTCAGTAAAAGAAAAGGTGGCTGACCTGGAGGCTGAGGGATATCACCCAAACAAAAGTTAGCATCTCTTTGCCAGTTATTGGGACTGAGACTGTTTTTAGACTCAGGTTCTGTGACTTACAAGTTTGAATCTCAGGAAGAAGGATCCTGAAACATCAGTGCATATGTACAACTCAGATAACTATGTGCTGGAAAGGGGGAAATGCTCAAATAATTTTAGGACTCTAGGAAACTGGGACAAATTCCTTCAATAACTAAGGACATGGAAAATTATAAAAGCACCCTTATTAGATTGGGCATATAAAGAGTACATGTAATAAATGGAACTGTGCCCAAGATTTAACTTTCACTGTCCCCATTGGTTCTGTAATCCACCCAGTGGTCATTTTCCTGGTCCATGAATTTATCACTAGAATAGACATAATTATAATTGGTAGTTGGTACAGGGTCCTTGGCCTATGAGATAAGAGCTATCATTATGGCAAAGGGAAGGTAGAAGATTCTGTAATTTCTTCCCCCAGCCATAGTGAAGAGAGTAAATTTAAAAACAAAACAAATTTTAAAAAGCCAGTATCTTTTCCTGAGGAGATTATAGAATATATTGCTGCTTTTGAGTATAAAGCATGCAGGGATTAGGTCATGTCTTCATTTAATTCTCCAGAGAGATATTGAAGAGTGACAGTAGATTACCACAAATATAACCAAGTTAGTATCCCCAATTGCAGCCACCATGAGAGATGTGATGCTTTTGCTAGAGAAGATTAACATAGCCATGGTTACATGGTATGTGTCCATTCATTTGTGGAATGTGTTTTGTTTGTTTTTCTCTCCTTATCTGAAGAAAGGATAAGAAGCAGTTCATGTTCACATGGAATGGGCTACAGTCTATATTGTATGTTAACACCAGGGGTTTGCTAACTCTTTCACCCTCTGTATTAATTGAGTCCAAAAAGATCTGCACTGCTTGCTCATCCCTTAGACTATCACATGGACCCTCTCTATTGTTGACTTCTTGCTAATCAGACCAGCTGAGAAGGAATGGAATACCAAGTGGGAGACCTTATGACACAAGCCTCTGAGAGTGGGAGATAAACCCTATATAGATTTGACTACAAAATCAGTAAAATTTTTAGGAGACCAGTGGTCAGTAGAAGCATGTCAAGACATCCCTCCAAGGAAAAATTAGCATATCTTGCACTTATCACCATGAAGAGGGAACACAATGCATGCTAGGCCTCTTCAGGTGCTGGAGGCAGCATATTACCATCTGGGAATACTGCTCCATTCTATATATTGGGTGATATGAAAAGCTGCTAGTTTTCTGTGGGGTACAGAGCAGGAAAGGATTCTTCATCAGGCTCAGGTAACAGTGAAATCAGCTTTAATGCTTGAGCCCTAAATTTCAGCAGACAGTGGTATTGGTGGTATAAATGATAAGAAAAAGATTCTGTGTGGAGTTTATGACAGCTCTGATGGGAAAACTGGGACAGCTGTCAGCAGACAATCTTCAGCTGTCAGCTCCTTCATGGATACCTCAGCTTCAAAGAGCAACTTCCCTAAAGACAAATTCCTCTTAGGGTAACCCACACCAAGTAATGGATTAATGCAGAGATATAACCCGGAACAATCTAAAGGAGTTGATCAGGGCTGCCATTAGGCAGCACAACTATCTCAGAATTGGCTTCCTGGGGAATTTCTGTGGCAATAATTTTGTGGGTTTTTTTTTATTTTAATTTCTTAATGTAGTTGATTAATTTAATTGCTTTTAAGCCAAATTTGTAGAGAACCCAAGATAATTTACAGTAAGCTAAATTCTACTAATTAAGAATAAACACAAATTTCATATAGCTGGATTTTGTTTGCTAATATTTTAAGGCATTTGCATCAAGTTTCCTTTTTAAAATTGGCCTATTAATTATCTTACTAGTAATGTCCTTGTTAGTTTTTTTTATAAACTCATAATTATTTTTAATTTAAAATTAAAATTTTAATTTTAAAATTTTTTAAATTAATTTTTTTAAAGATTTTATTTATTTATTTGACAGAGAGAGACACAGCGAGAGAGGGAACACAAGCAGGGGTAGCAGGAGAGGGAGAAGCAGGCTTCCCACAGAGCAGGGAGCCCAATGCGGGGCTCGATCCCAGGACCCTGGAATCATGACCTGAGCCGAAGGCAGACACTTAACAACTGAGCCACCCAGGCGCCCCTAAAAAAATTTTTTTAACTCATGAAGTGATTTGGAAGACTTCCCTCTTTTTCTATTTTTGAGAAAAATGTGATATTTGATTAATATTATATAATTTTATATTATTAATAATATTATTGATAATTATTTGATTATTGGTCTTTAAATGTTTGGCATAATTCATTGAAAAGTCATCCTTATCTGGGGGTCTTCCTTGGAATATTTTAATTATTTAATATAATTTAATATAACTTTATATTATTTCTGCTATTTCTTTTGTACTTAATTTAGCAAGAAATATTTTTTCTAGAAATTTATTCCTTTCCTTTAGTGTTCAAATGTATTTTCATATTTTTTATGCTTCTGACTATATCAATGTTTATAGCAACTATAATTCATTTTTTTATTGCTGATACTAGTCAGCTGTGCTTTTTTTTAATCAATCTTTTCATATTTTTGTTAATTTTATCAGTTTTGTCAAAGAACAAATTCTCTTTTTGGTTAGAGCTATAATATTTGAGTTCTAATTTATTATTAGTTCTAATTATATTACTTATTATTATTATCATTACTTTCACTAGGAGGTTTGGACAGAATATCTTTCTACATTAATGATTTTCATCTATATTTTAAGATTTTTCAAACTGTGATTTTTTTTTCTTAATGCTTAATACCCAATCAACACTTCTAAATATTTCTTGAGTATATAAATAAAATGGGTACACTGTCTTGGGAATAATGTTTTACATGTCCATTAACTCAAGTTTGTTATTTTTGTCATTCAGTGCTTCATATCTTAATTAATTTTTCATCAAGTTCATCCATCCATTTGTAAGAGAAATACCTTAAATCATTCCACTAGAATTGTGTATATGTAAATTTATTCTTATAGCAATTAACAGTACTTGCTTTGTATACTTTTAAGTTGTGAGGTTAGGTAAATTTTTGTTTTTAGGGTCATTTGTCTTCGTAGTGCTCTTTATCTTATATAAATATGTAATGGTCTTTTTGGATCATTTTCTGTTTTTGCTGTTGTAAATTGCCAGATTTGTTCCCTTCTGCTTTTATTTTTAACCTCTCCAAGGTATTTTGATATAGAATATCTAACTCTTCACTGAAAAGTAAATAATTTTCACTTGACAATAACATATTTTTTGTATAAGGGATCCCTAGAGGATCAAAATCCAGCTAGGGCTGAGCTCTAGCTCAGACTATGAAAAATATCTAGCTTCTAAGGAAAAAGGAGCAAGTGAAGAGTCTCCCACTGACCTAGCTCTCCAAATAGAGCTTTCTAATTAATAATCATATTAGTTGTAACCAGGTTTTCCTTCCATTCTTTGGTGAAGTACCATGGACTCTTTACCCTCCATCCCTGAAAAAAATGCCATTCCCAGTTTTTTATTTTCTTTATGTAGGAAATAGTTAAACTTTTTCATCTACTTAGGCCATTCTGCTTCCTACATCAATTAATGTTTATACATACTCTTTATATGTTATCTTTATATATATGTGTAGGTATATGTGTACATATATATGTGTATGTATGTATATGTGTGCATGTATGAGTGTGATTTCAAGGGATCTAACACATTAAAGTGAATACAACACTTTTTGGGCTGCCATTTTGATTTAACATAATTTTATATTCAGAAAAATGCTCATTTAAAACATATATGTTAAATTAAATCAACTCATTTTCCTTACTTATAAGATTTGAGAATTAGGTAAGATGTCTGATTCTGACTCACATCATAAACTTTAACAGGGTAATATAAATGCTATTTATCAAAAGATACTCTAGTTAACATTTACTGCTAAATATTCAGCAGAGAATTTCCATTGATTATAAAAATCTTATAATATTTAGAACTTAATCTAAAGTTCAGCTTAGATTAGTTGGTTTAAATAGGTGAAAACAATAGTGTTTTATTAGTATTCATGAAAGTTTTCTATTATGAGTCACTTTTCAAGACAATATTAATAGGCCACCATGCAATTCCTGTTACATATAGTTTTACTTACTGAGTTATTTATGGTAGGATTATTTTTCAGTCTTATAATCATTCAGGTATACATAACCTTTTGTAGAAGGATGGCAATTCATCTGGGTATATAGTGTATTTATTGAAGAGTATTGAGGTTAGAATTTATATGGGTTAGTGGTAGATTATTTAGTCAAGCTCTAGAAAAATTTTGATGAGGCAGTTATACTCAGTAATATAATTATTGGTGTGTCTGCTGAGTGTGAGAAGTATAAACAGATTATTAAGAAATAGTTGATATGTTTTTCTGTCAAAAAATAATTTGGCAATGATATAGGTTATCTAAACATAAAATCAAGTGTTCAATCTGTTTCCATCCATTCTCTTAAACACTGTGTTTTTATGGCAAATACTCTATGACAAATAGCACATTTGTTTGTGTTTATGATATATTTTATTTTCAAAGAGTGTCATTGATTTCTACAAAATATAGAATAATTTCCCCAACACTTTTAGAGTAATAATTTTAAATTTAAAAAGTAATTTTAAAATAATACAATAAATACTAATCTACCTCATATCTGCATTCTACTTTTAACACCTATCCTGAAAGTATTTTTAAAATGTAAACACATAAATAAAGCACTTTAAGTAATAACATGAACTCAGTCATTACATTTCATTTGTGTTACTGACTTTACTGAAAAGTTGACAATTATTAAAAATTGAGGATCATTTTTAAAAATCACCAAAAAATCTTAAAACTCCAGTATAATATAAAATAATTTTAGTACATTGTTCATTCTCAGTATTTGTCTTCATGTGTTTTTATTTACATATGGATAATTATGAACTGAATGCAATACTTCTTTTCTTCACAATTTTAATTTGAATAATTATATTACCATTCTAATATTGAAGTATAAGTTAATTTATAATTTTGCAACTGTAAGTACATGGACATACTTTAAAATGAGTATATTTTGTAACTGATACAAATTTCAAAGAAATTACCCATAAAGTAATGGATATAAGCAAGCACCTCACTGTCTTATTTAAGAAACTAATTCAATCTTCAGTAATCTATTTACAGAAATTTCTACTATAAACACACCTGCTTATAGACAGGTGGTACTATCTGCTTATATATGAGCAGTAGGATCAAGATTAAAAAAGACAGCAATAGACAATTTGTTCTGAAAAGTAACTGCCTTATTTTTCTTTAAATTGTGCTTTAAGGGAGCTCATGGGAAATAGTTGAAGTGGGTGAAAAGTCAAGAATAATTAAGAAAAATGATAGTGTTAAATATCAACAAAAGAAATGCATCTTTCCTCCTATAATCTTTTCTCATTTTCTCCTTTACTTCTAAATGTCATCTCTGTTCTCAAATTATTTAGGATAGTACTTGCAAAAAGGTAGAATAATTGTTAGATAATTTGACATATCCCTTTGATAAAATTGATTGGATAATTCCTTCTGTATAGCTTATTTAGGTTGTGAGTCTATTTTCTGTGAGTTAAATGAATCAAAATGTAATAAAATAAGTGACGTATGTCAGCTTTCTAAGGGGAATAGCTTAATTTACCTTTAGATTTCTTTGCCACCTTATCTTACAAAACCTTTTCTTCTGTTGGTAGATGCTTTATGTGCAATTTCTCGGGGTGCCTGGGTGGCTCAGTGGTTAAGCGGCTGCCTTCAGCTCAGGTTATGATCCCAGGGTCCTGGGATCAAGCCCCACATTGGGCTCTCTGCTCAGCGGGAAGCCTGCTTCTCCCTCTCCCGCTCCCCCTGCTTGTATTCCCTCTCTCTCTCTGTCTCTCTTTCTCAAATAAGTAAATAAAATCTTAAAAAAAAAAAAAGAAATTTTATAACAGATAAGAAGTGAAACCATAGGTAAATTGGCAGTAAGCAACAAAAGAAAATTTCAGGGCTGTGTCACTTATTTCATTAAATATTGATCATCACTTATTAAAAAGGTACTGAAAGAGACAATAGAGACACAAAATGAAGAAGATAGCATCAAAAAGAGGCCACATTGTGGAAGGTAGGAAGGTAGGTGCAGAGACATGATTTGGGAGAGAAAAGAATCATAAGTTCTGTGGAGGGGAGGGATCTTGGTAATGGAGAGAGGAGAGAGAGAGCAGGGCACAGGGCATTGCACAAGAAAAACAATTTCCCAAAACCATTGATGTAGATAATGAGAGGGGCTGATAATTGCAAAATTTTATAAGCAATGAAGCTCCAAGTCTGAAGTTTTAGAAGTCTGTGCCATTGCCAGGGTGGAGCCTGGCTGGCATAGAGGTGCTCCTATGGAGGAGGAGGGCAGAGGACCAGGAATGGACGGGAATGGGAGTGCTTTTGAGAGAGGTGGCACTGCCTCCCTGGGGACAAAGGAGCTGGCTGGTACCATTGAGCTACCCCATTCTTTAGCATACAAGCAGAGACCACTGCTGAGGGCAACTAACCTGGACATCAGCTTTTTACCTCTGTTGCCATAAACTTCAAGCCCCTTCATGTTCATGTGACTGCCCTTTTGGACAAACCAGTCACAGTGCAGTGAGATCCTCCCCCAGAGGATGAACACAGGTCAGTGTGTCTGAGATAAAATACAGGAGCACTAAATGGCCAGGTGGGCAGATGACCCAAATACAGACAGGATGAAGGCAGGGATCTGAGGGAAGCCTGGGACCCATGAGGGGAAATTGTTCACTCTTCCATGAGGGCTTCCTGAACAGCAGCGGGTGCAAACTCCCCTCTCTGGGGATGAACTGGCTGGTGCCATTTTCCCCCCAAACATCAGCACTGATGGACTTCAGTAAGCATTACAGTGCCCACAAGTGGGGGCGTGAGCTGCTTACACTGCCCTGCCCCGCCCCACACTCTGCAGGTGCTTTTTTACTAGTGCAAGTGTGCAGGAAAGTCAGAGCAGCAGGAGGCCTCTCCCACAGAAGACCAGCACAAACCCCCTGCACCCAAGTCTACTGACCATAGAGTGCTGCAGAGCTTCAGCTCTAGGGGAAATAGGATCTAGCCTCTTTTTTTTTTTTTTTAAGATTTTATTTATTTATTTGAGAGAGAGCATGAGAGGGAAGAGGGTCAGAGGAAGAAGCAGACTCCCCGCCGAGCAGGGAGCCCGATGCAGGACTCGATCCAGGGACTCCAGGATCATGACCTGAGCCGAAGGCAGTCGCTTAACCAACTGAGCCACCCAGGCGCCCGGATCTAGCCTCTTTTTAACAGGCAGACCAAAACACACCTACTTAGAACTCACCACACACTGGACAAGGTCCAAAAACTCCCCACTGCAGACAAGGAGAAACTCTGAAGAGGACTGACCTGAGGGAAAGAGCAGTGAAAACACAACATGACAGTGCACACAGCATACACCAGAAACACTAACTGAAATGTCAGGCCCTGGACAGTATATAACCTCTTCTTCATATAGACATTACTCTCAACAGCAGGAAATGCAACACACTTTCCTAACACAGAGAAGACATACACCTAGACAAAATGCCAAGATGGAGGAATTCACCCCAAAAGAAAGAACAAGAGGTCATGGCCAGGGATATTATCTAAACACATATAAGTAATATGCCTGAACCAGAATTTAAAACAAAAATTGTAAGGATATTAGCCAGGCTTTAGAAAACCATAGAATACACCAGGAAGTCCCTTACCACAGAGATAAAAGACCTAAAAACTAGTCAGGTCAAAATAAAAAATTCTATAACTGAGATGCAAATCTGACTGCACATAATGACCACGAGGATGGAAAAATCAGAGGAACGAATAAGTGATATAGAAGATAAATGAAGCTAAAAAGAAAAAGGGAAGAAAATACTGGATCACAAATGTAGACTTAGGGAACTCAGTGACTCCATAAAGCATGACAATATTCGTATCACAGAAGTCCCAGAAGAAGAAAAGAAGGAAAAGGGGGCAGAAGGTTTATTTGAGTAAATTATACCTGAAAATTTCCCTAATCTGGGGAAGGAAACAGACATCCAAATCCAGGAGGCAGAGAGAACCCCCATCGAAATCAACAAAAGCAGGCCAACACCAAGACATACTGTAGTAAAATTTGCAAAATACAGAGATTAGGAAAGAATCCTGAAATCAGCAAGGAAAAAGAAATCCCTAACCTACAAGGGAAGACATGTATGGTTAGCAGCAGATCTCTCCACAGAAATTTGGCAGGCTAGAAGAGAGTGGCATGATATAGTCAACCCGCTGAAGGGGAAAAAAATGCTGACAAGAATATTTCATCCAGCAGGGATGTCATTCAGAATAGGAGAGATAGAGTCCTAGACAAACAAAAACTAAAGGAAGTCGTGACCATTGAACCAGCTCTGCAAAAAATATTAAAGAGGACTGTTTGAGTGGGCAAAAAGACCAAAAGCAACAGACTAGAAAGAAACAGAAAACCTCCAGAAACAGCAACTTAACAGGTACGACAATGGTGCTAAGTTCATACCTATCAATAGTCACTCTGAATGTAAATGGACAAAATGCTCTAATCAAAAGACATAGGGTATCAGAATGGATTAAAAAAAGAAAAGACCCATCTATATGCTGCCTACAAGAGACTCATTTTAGACCTAAAGATACCTCCAGATTGAAAGTGAGCAGGTGGAGAACCATCGCTCATGCTAATGGATGTCAAAGGAAAGCCAGAGTAAACATACTTATATCAGACAAACTAGATATTAAACCAAAGACTGTAACAAATGATGAAGAAGGGCACTATATCATAATTAAAAAGTCTATCCAACAAGAAGATCTAACAAGTATAAATATACTCCCAACGTAGGAGCACACAAATATATAAATCAATAACAAACAAAGAAACTCATTGATAATAATATAATAAAAGTAGGGGACTTTAACACCCTACTTCCAGCAATGGACAGATCATCTAAGCAGAATATCAACAAGGAAACAATGACCTTGAATGACACCCTGGACCAGAATGACTTAACAGATATATTCAGAACATTTCATCCTAAAGCAGCAGAATACACATTCTTCTCAAAAAGTCCACATGGAACATTCTCCAGAATAGATTACATACTGGGTCACAAATCAGGCTTCAATTAGTACAGAAAGATTGAGATCATACCTGCATATTTTCAGACCACAACACTATGAAACTTGAAGTCAACCACAATAAAAACTAGAAAGATCACAAATACATGCAGGCTAAAGAACATCTTACTAAAAAAATGAATAGGTCAACCACAAAATTAAAGAAGAAATAAAAAATTACATGGAAACAAATGATAATGAAAGCACAACAGTCCAAACCCTTTGGGATGCAACAAAAGTGGTCATAAGCGGGAAGTATATAGCAATACAGGCACCTATCTCAAGTAGCAAGAAAAATCTCAAATATGTAACCTAACCTTATGCCTAAAGAAACTAGAAAAAGAACAATAAATGAAGCCTAAAGCCAGCAAAAGAAGAGAAATAATAAAGATTAGAGCAGAAATCAATAATACAGAAACAAAACAAAGCAAAATAAAACACCAGTAGAACAGATCAATGAAATCAGGAGTTGGTTCTTTGAAAGAATAAAACTGATCAACCCCTAGTCAGACTTATCAAAAAGAAAAGGGAAAGGGCCCAACTAAATAAAATCAGGAATGAAAGAGGAGAAACCACAAACAACACTACAGAAATACAAACAATTATAAGAGAATATTATGAATAATTATATGCCAACAAATTAGGCAATCTGGAAGAAATGGACAAATTCCTAGAAACATGTAAACTACCAAAACTGAATCAGGAAGAAATTGAAAATGTGAACAAACCCATAACCAGCAAAGAAATTGAATCAGTAATCAAAAATCTCCAAAAAACCAAGATTCCAGGGCTGGATGGCTTCCCAGGGGAATTCTACCAAACATTTGAAGAAGAGTTAATACCTATTTTTCTCAAACTGTTCCAAAACAATAGAAGTAGAAGGAAAACTTCCAAACTCATTCTATGAGGCCAGATTACCTTGATTTCAAAGCCAGACAAAGACCCAAATAAAAGGAGAATTATAGGCCAATATCCCTGATGAACATGAATGCAAAAATTCTCAACAAAATCCTGGCAAATCAAATTCAACAGTACATTAAAAGAGTCATTCACCATGATCAAGTGGGATTTATTTCTGTGCTGCAAAGGTCATTGAATATTCACAAATCAATCAAAGTGATGCACAACATTAATAAAAGAAAGGATAAGAACCATATGATCTCTCAATAGATGCAGAAAAAGCATTTGACAAAGTACAGCATCCATTCTTGGTAAAAACCCTCAACAAAGTAGGGATACAGGGAACATACCTTAACATTATAAAAGCCATATACGAAAGACCCACAGGTAATATCCTCAAACAGAGAGCTCTCCCTCTATGGTCAGGAACAAGGTAGGGATGTCCACACTCACCACTGGTTTTTAACTTAGTACCAGAAGTCCTAACCTCAGCAATCAGCCAACAAGAAGAAACAAAATCCATCTAAATTGGCAAAGAAGAAATCACACTTTCACTATTTGCAGACGACATGATGTAGTAAACTAAAGAAAACTCCACCCAAAAACTGTGAGAACTCATATAGGAATTCAACAAAGTCACAGGATATAAAATCAATGTACAGAAATCTGCTGCATTTCTATACACCAATAATGAAGCAGGAGCAAAAGAAATCAAGGAATCCATCCCTTTGCAATTGCACCAAAAACCATAAGATACCTAGGCATTAACTTAACAAAAGAGGTAAAAAATCTGTCCTCTGAAAACTATAGAACACTTATGAATGAAATTGGAAGAGGACACAAAGAAAGGGAAAAACATTCCATGCTCATGCATTGAAGAACAAATATTATTAAAATGTCTATATTACCCAAAGCAATGTACACATTTAATGCAATCCCTTCTTTTTGAATACTGGGTCTCTCAAATTCTTAGAAATGTTTACTTAAAAAAAAAAAAGAAATGTTTACTAAAATCTTCTTGCATTTCTAAAAATTTTCTTTTATATATTTAGTTTATATATTATTTGGCATATATATGTATTCTAACTTCCTTAAAACCTGCACCTGTTATCACAACATAATGTTATTCTTTATAATATTTAGTGTTTTTAAGTTCCCTGTGTCTGATATTGTTATTTTTTTTGTATTACAGAATATGGTATTTATATGCTAATCCACATATTTGAAAAATTTATTCACTTTTTTTAATGTATTTTTTAACTATCTTCTTTTGCATGTTATTTAGGATACCTAACACAGTTTCTTCCATGTGGTACACATAGGCAAAATTAAGGGTCATTTTCTCATGTAATTTTCTCTCCCAGGTCTTCAAGATTCTTTTTATATAGTTAATCTTACTTCAGGAAACTCCTGCCCTTTCTGTCAAATTACAATCCTTCTTTACTTTAAAATTGCAGTCAAGATAAAATTTAACCAAATATTTGGACTGGCCCCTTTCTAGAGTTAGGCAGTTCTCTCCATTTGCTGGTTGATTTCTGATGAAATCCAAGTACTTAATATCTCAAAGTTTTCTCACATTCTATTTATTAATCTGTTGGAAATGTTAAATAAAAGTCTCGGGATATTAATATGGAAAGTAAAACTTCAAGAATTTTGCTTTATACACTGACAATCTCTAATTCAAACATTTCACCAGAGGTTTCAATAATATTCAGAAACTCAACAGACTTGCAGGGCTTTTGGTTCTCTCAGTAGGGTTGACATCAATTTGCAGTAACAATGAATGTTCACATGCTTTTGAATACATCACAGGCAAGAGTCTATACACTGATTACCAAATGTTTAATTTTAATACTTACCTTTTCCTTTAAATATCTCCCCTCTTTAGAATTAAAAGGGTCTCAAAAAGTCATTTGGGTTTTTAAATAACACTGGATGAATAAAAGTTCTCTTCAAAAGGTTAAAAGAACCCATAACTCTTTGAATAGAGAAAACACAGATGATCTCTTTTGGTAATTGTTAAAGGTCATGTTTTAATCTAGTGCCTCCAACTGATAATAGGGAACAGCCACAAGACTATAGTTGAAGGTCATAACATCACACTGAACTCAAAGTATATTAGAATAAAATCAATTAAACATGGTATTTGTCTTCTGAAATTATTGGGTTTAACCAAGTTCACACCCCCGTATTTGATGTGCATATTTTTAAAGTAATATGTATCTTAATCTTTCGAGGCAATTATAATAATGAATAAAATAAATTAGATGGATTACAATATAATTCAGTCATTTTTAATATTTGTGAATATTACCTTTGATTTATATGGTATAAAAAGTTATTTTAATATATGTTGACAAATAATATCTTGACAAGATTTTTTCACTTAAAAAATTGTTTTTAGTTTCTTTTTCCTTCCTTCATAATATTTGTTTCCTAGCAGATGAAATACATACTTAATTGTTCTGGTAACAACTGTCCAGGGTATAATTAAAACAATTCAAACTTTAATGCTGTGACATTGCCTTTCTCTTGGCATACCCATAATGTTGGACTAAACTCAACCTAGAAACTAAAATTATGTTAAAGTTATAACATTTTATGTTACTGATATAGAATTAAGTATTATTCACAACACATTGAAACATTAAGATTGGAAAAATAATAATAAATTGGTATTTCCTCAAAATACTTGGTAATTTGTTGCATACACAAGAGAAAGGATCCAATAATTTCACTGACTTAGAATTTTTCTTTACAATAAACCCTGTGAGACAGGTATTTTTATGACAACTTTTGAATATGTCAAACTAGGGTTAAATTATTTGTCAAAGTTTACCATATGAATTCAGAATAGATAAGGACTAACACAGAGATCTTGGTTTTCCTTACCCGCCTTGCCCTATTGCACTCTATCCCTTCAATGATCCATTTCAAAGACTGACTTTAAAGACTCACACAGTGCTCTGAAAGTATAGGTCAAAGAGCAGGTGCAGAATGGCTTGTGGGAAGGGAATTTTAAATGAAATATGGATAAAAATGACATAATGAGATTATACTCTCCATAATTTAAGAGGGCAGTGCAAATAAGATGAAATTATTTTCTTTCCTCCTAATCCTCATAGTCTCAGCTAAAATACTGCACTTTAGAATTATGATAGTTACTAAAGAAAGGGCAAGAAAAACTTGTGATGAGAAAATTTCCTCTATTTTATTGCTAACAGGAAGTAATGCAGTTTGTAGTTCCAAGTTATAGGATTGCTTATAATTGCTCATCATTTTGGAGAGATGAAAGGAAGAGAAAAAAATATTTCTACTATGTGTTAGACACTATTCTAGGCAATTAACAATGTTAACATTTTTTTATTAATTAATTGCATGTTTCATAGGATCTTACTTAAGTTATAATATTTTATCCTCACAGGAAGTCAGAAGAAATTGAGACTCACAGAGTCAATATTTCAAAGGTCACAGAGCTAGCAAGTGGAAGAACTATTGTTAAAGCCAGTTATGTTTTCTCCAAACTTTTTATTTAGAGATTTTAGGGACCAAACACCAAAAACTTAAATAAGGAAAGTAGGAAACAAATTCTCACAACAAAAGATAGTGGCTGCAGTATTGTGCTCATCTTTCCCATCTCTTCTAATGGTTCTATCACCATCATCTCTCATGCTGTAACCTTTGTGCTTATATGTCCTTCTCTTTATGGTGGGATGAAATTAGATTTTTAAAAAATTTTTCTAGGGAATGAAGTTGCTGCAACCTAATTACATCTTAGTCCAAATGTATTACTTTGCAGCAATTTTGATACACTACATTTTTATCTTGCTTGTGACTTTTAATTTCCAAATTATTTATATATTGATTTTTTTTTCTGTCTTCTTTTGATTTCTCACAGAACTCCAAATTTTAAAGATTGCTAATAAGGTGATATTAATACTACTACTAATAAAAGCTCTTATGGAATAAATTTCTATAATAAAACAAGTATGAAACATCCACTCCCAATAATAGGGATATATTTTGTGTTGGACTTACCCTTCTACAGAACACAATTGTAAATTCTGGATAGAATATAGAAACACCCTTTTGGGGAGTAAGTGAATAAATGCAGGAGAAATCAAAAAGGAGTCTACTGTGAAAAAAATTACACTGGATAAAATTCTTCTACAACTTTTGCCTGCACAGTCTCCATATGAAGAAGCACAATATGGATAGACCAAGGAAAAACAAAAAACAAAAAAAAACCACATTTTTACTTGTTTGAAGATCCAGAGAATAGAATTTGGCATTCCCACAGCATCTAGAAAGTGAGAGAAGAAATCCAGGAAGAAATTGAGGTATAGAGGAGGAACTCCAGAATCTGCATTCAAACATTTCTCTAGCCATTGGTTAACTCCAAAAGTGTGCATGCATAGGTTAGATTCCTATCTTCCAGGCAAATGAACAACAGCCAAAATTTTGAAAGAAGTGAACAGTTTTAGCTGCTGCCCATAATAGGGAAGACAGAATGAGGAGTAGAAGTTAGGTCAAGTTAACTATTGGTTAAAACAAAAATCAACACTCTTCAGAGGAAGATAACAGAATCCAGAGTCCTTATAATATACCATTCACAATAGCTAGTATAAAATAAAATATTAGACACGTGAAAACTAGGGCCCACAGTAAAAAAAAAGAGTAAAAAGAACCAAAAACCTGAGAACATAAAAATCCATATGTTGAAATTATGAATTTAAAGTACCTATTATAAATACACTCAAGAACTTGAAGAACATATATTTGTAATGAATTAAGATATTTAAAGTCTCATCAGAAAAATGAAAGCACTAAAAAAGACAAAATAAAAATATGTTTACTTTAATAGACTATTTTTAGAGCAGTTTTAGGTTTACAGAAAAATTTGAGCAGATAGTACAGACAGTTCCCATATGCCTATCCATTCTCCCATCTCAGTTTTCTCCATTTTTAGTGTCTTGGTTTATTATGGTACATTTATAAAAACTGATGAACCAATATTGATACATTTTTTTAACTGAACTCCATAGCTTACATGAGAGTCCATTCTTTGTGTTGTACAGTTCTATGGATTTTGACAAATGTATAATTTCATGTATCCACCATTGCTGTCTCATATAGATTTGTTTCACTAACCTAAAATTTCCTGCATTCTCCTATTCATATGTCCCTCTCTCCCTCCAAATACCTGACAAAAAGATTCACTGATCTTTTTATTACCTCTATAGTTTTTCCTTTTCTAGAATGTCATATAAGTGGAAGCTATATTATGTAGTTATTTGGACTGGCTTCTTTCACTTAACAATATTCACTTTTGATCCTTTATGTATTTTTGTGGCTTGGAAGCTCATTTCTTTTTCTCACTGAATGATATTTATTTTTTCTGGATGTATAACAGTTTGCTTATTCATTCACCTAGAAGGACATCTTGGTTACTTGCTGTTATTTGCAATTAGGAATGAAGTTACTATAAATATTTGTGTACAGGTTTTTGTGGACAAATGGAAATTTTAAGAATAAAAAGTACAGTAGCTAAAATGAAAACTAAAATTGGCAAATAGCTACACCAACTAAGGAAGATAGCAGAGGGTTCAGTGAATTGAATACAGATTTATATATGTTATTTGAATACAGACTTATATACGTTATTTGATCTGAAGAATGAAGAAAAAATGATTTAAAAAAGAAAAAAAAATAGCATCATGCTTCTATGGGGAAATATCAATTTATGTAACCATATTTCATTAGACTCCCAGAAAGAGAGGAGAGTAAAAATGCAGTGGAAACATACCTAAAGAATAATGATGGAAATTTCTCCATTTTGGGAAAAACATCAACTTAAGGTACAAGAAGCTTACTTGACCACAAGCAGTGTGAAAAAAAAGTAAGAAAACCACATTTAGACATTTAAGAGCCAGGGGTGCCTGGGTGGCTCAGTTGGTTAAGCGTTCAGCTTGGGTCATGATCCCGGAGTCTGGGGATCGAGTCCCGCATTGGGCTCCCTGCTCAGCAAGGAGTCTGCTTCTTCCTCTGACCCTACGCCCTCTTGGCCTCTCTCTCTCACTCTCTCTATCAAATAAATGAATAAAATCTTTAAAAAAAAAAGAGCCAAACTAATTTATGATAACTAGAGATGAAAGATCTTGAAAGCAGTTAGAAAAAAATGCAACATTACATAAATGAGAACAGTGATAAGAAAGATGTCTGAATTTTCAACAGGGACAGGAAGTCAAATGACAATAGACAAAGTTTTTGAAAGTGTTGAAAAAATAGTCAACCCCAAGTCCTCCATCTAACAACAACAAAAAACTGCTCTATATAGGAGACTGAAATTCAGATATTTTGAGAAAAAATAAAGGCTGAAAGAATCAGCTGCAACAGTCTTACACTATAAGAAATATTAAAGGAATTTCTTGAGGTTGAAGGGAGTTGACAGGTGATTGAACCTCAGATATACAGGAATAATACCAAGCACAAGAAATAGTAAATATTGGGTTAAGTGTAAATACTATCATTTTCCTCTTAATTTCTTTGAAAGCATAAAACTAATTCAAGCAACAGCTTCATTGTAGGTTATATTAAAAATTTAAAAGAGCACATGGATGATAATATTAAGTCTAAGTAGTACACTTACACTGTAATTTGATCCCTACAGCATCCATCAGAAAACCCCCCACTCTAAAAAAATAAAATCCTAAAAAACTAAAAGTGAAAAACAAATGAAAAGATATATACAAAAATCAAGTAATAAACCAATCCTCAGGTTTTGTTTTTTTTTTTTTCTTAAAAAATCTGAATACATACAAAGGCAAAACATTTTGTTTTCTCATTCTTCTTTTTTAACTTGGTCTTCAAATCTGAAGCATTCCTTCAATTTAAGAAATTTTCTGATAATATCAAGTTAATTATGAGGCTAAGTTTTTTTTTTAATTTTTGTTTAGAACCCTCTTTGTAAATGGTTTGTGTGAAATAATTTTCTTATGAATATTTACATTTTAGAGGAATAACAAAACTAACCATATCAATGTAAAATGCATTAAAATATTAATTGTATTATTAAATAGCTTAAGGAATTTCAAACTCACAAGATTTTGAAAACATTGAAATTTCTCTTGCATATTTTTTGCTGTCTTCTCTGCTATAAATCTGAAGAGACTAAATGAAATATGCTTTTCTCTATAAAAATTCTGTAAAATTTTTGTAATCCATCTTCTGATATTTAAATAACTCATATGTAATAATTCTTTTCTCAAAGGATTATATTTAGTGTATCCAATATGAGCTTTTATAAAAATGTGAAACTAGTTTGATTTCAAATTAAATCACAAATCTAAAGTCAAGTGGTAATGCTTTTATTTCATTAAATGTAATTATAATTGTAATAATTCTTATACTACCTTTTTAAAAATTAAGATTTATGTAGCAATGAAAATTTTGCTACAGACCATGTAGAATGATTAATTGTAACTATAATTAAATACTTCTCAGTACCTGATACTTTTTATAAATTATTTCTTAATCTTATTTGTATTTTACAAGCATAGACAGTATTACTATCTTAATTTACATTCAGTCTATTGTTGACATCCTATTTTATCATTGGTCTCAAAGCCAAAGCCTTATCAATTCCATTTATTTAATAATAAAAATAGCTTGGGCGCCTGGGTGGCTCAGTTGGTTAAGCGACTGCCTTCGGCTCAGGTCATGATCCTGGAGTCCCTGGATCGAGTCCCACATCAGGCTCCCTGCTCGGCAGGGAGCCTGCTTCTCCCTCTGACCCTCCCCACTCTCATGTGCTCTCTCTCTCATTCTCTCTCTGTCAAATAAATAAATAAAATCTTAAAAAAAAAAAAACATTAAAAAAAAATAAAAATAGCTTAGCCATCCCTGTTCATCCTGTTAACCCACTTGCCCAATTCATCTGTTCTTAATCCTAAATTGTTCACTTTTAGCTCCCACATCATATCAACTCCTATATTGTGTGGTTTAAGATTGTTTCATATTTTGCCACCAATAGATTTAATTAATTAAACATGTCAAGATCATTTAGCTAGTTAGAAAGTCTTCCATCTCATTCTATTGTCTTATTTGATCCAAATTTGAGACAATTTTTTGCACACAAAATTGGTAGTAACCCAAAATAATGGTCTCCCCAAAATGCTTACTTCCTAATCCCTGGAACTTGTGCATATATGTTACTTTTACATGGTCAAAGGGATTTTGCAGATGTAATTAAATTAAGGATCTGAAAATCGAGAGAGTATCTTGGATTATCAAGGTGGGCCCAATGTAATCATAGGAGTCCTTAAAAGAGGAAGCCAGGAAAACCAGTCAGTAGTAGATATGATGATAGAATCAAGAAGTTGAAGTAATGCAAGAAGGGGTCACAGTCTAAAGAATGCAGGTGATTGTAGAATCTGAAAGAAGTAAGTAATAGTTTCTCCCTAGAAGCCTTCAGGAAAATTGCAGTTGCATGTATCTTGATTTTACTCTTCTGACCTCCAGAACTGCAAGAGAACAAATTTATACTGTTACAAAACACTAAGTTCGTGATAATTTGTTACAGTAGCTATAAGAAACTAATACAGATTTTAGCACCTAGAAGTGGAGTACTATTGTAACAAATACCTTCAAAATGTGGAAGTGGTTCCAAAGGATCTTTGGCCTCTTTTGTAACTAATACCTACCTCAGGTAGGTCAATGGTGAGGTCATTGCATTATACACTTGTTCCATACCTGATTATATTATACTGAGTTTTTCCTCTATGTATTTAATATTTTATTTCTTAGCCCCAGAAAATCCTATGATTGTGAAGAAAATCTCCTTTTTGTTTTATTTTTAAAAGATATTGTTAGTTATAAATTACCAGTGTCTTGGAGAAGTTTGAGCTCTGCACATATATTATGTGAAAGTTTTCAATATAGAGATTCATGAGACAATTTATGGGACACAATGTAATTATTTATCACAGGGCCCACTGTAATTAAATTGTAATGTAAGTCTGATAAACTATTTTAAATACAGCCCTGATCACCAACTCAATAATGTGAAAGTGTGCTTTCCTCACCTAAATAACAAGCAAGCATCAAGATTTAGTATGAGAGGGGCACCTGGGTGGCTCAGTTGTCAAGCGTCTGCCTTCAGCTCAGGTCATGATCCCAGGGTCCTGGGATTGAGCCCCGCATCAGGCTCCCGGCTCTGTGGGAAGCCTGCTTCTCCCTCTCCCACCCCCCTGCTTGTGTTCCTTCTCTTGCTGTGTCTCTGTCTGTCAAATAAATAAATAAAATCTTAAAAAAAAATATTTAGTATGAGAATACTGATCCACTTTTTGAGCACAAAAATAGAAATATTTTTTAAACAAAAAAAAGCTGGTTATATATTTGACATATATTATGATTACATATTTGAAAAATAATGAATTACTTTATCAGAAAGGACAGAGTCTGCTGTCCCCATGGTTGTTTTCTTTAATTCTTATACCTTTCTGTTTATTCCTCTCTTTCCACTCTAACAGAATTTTTTTACTAGCTAAACCTAATAGGCCTACAAGATTTCTATAGTAAGGCTTTACAGTCATTTAAAATTCCAAAATTGGTTCAATATACCAGCTTCTACATTTACCCAAACTTTCCCAAACAAACATTAAATTCAGTGAAATCATTTGAATACATTATTGATATTCTATGTAAATATAAAATAAAAATACATTGCATTGTTTTTAATTAACATATTTATGATATTCTTGGCATAGTTTACCTCCAATACAGTTGTTAACTTTTTTGGTTTTATTTAAATTCAAATTAGTTAACATATAATGTATTATTAATTTCAGGCTCGAATTTAGTGTTTCCTCAGCTGCTTATAACACCCAGTGCTCATTACATCAAGTGCCCTCCTTAATGCCCATCACCCAAGTACCCCATCCCCCCACCCACCTCCCTATAATTGTTAATTTCTAGTAACCTATGACAGAAATTAGTCTCCCTATAGAAGTATCCACAATGAAAGTGAGGTTATTTTAAGTAAGCATTAGAAGGTTCTCTCCTAAATAACCTCAGTGCTATTTCTCAGAGTGAGAACTATAACACCAGAGTGAGATGTTTTTCCAATGTATAGTTCCAACCTACTATAGTTGCTTCATAAATATGGAAGGGTATTTCTTTCCCCTTTCTTTCTTGCTCTTCCTTGCTCTTGCTCTCACTCTCTTCCTAAAAATGTAAAAATGATTTGAAAAAGACAACTTTTCAGGAGAGATGAGTAAATTTCTATTCACCTTTTGCTGTATAGTAACATTAATGACTATTAGAGGCTTGTTCTAAGGTGGTGACAATGGCAATCACAGAGTGTTTACCTATAGTAGTTAAACTCAGAAAGTTGATTTTTGTTTGTTTGTTGTTTGTTGGTGGTGGTTTGTTTGGTTTTTTCTTTCTTTTTTTTTTTTTGTCTGTTGTAACCAATGAAATTAATAATCTGCACAGGGATACAGTATGTTTCTAATGATCTAAATAAGCTGTTGCCCTTTATTAATCTTTGAGCCTCTACAAATGTTCTTACAAAACTAATTAATAAGCTTCCATATACTGACAACTAGAGATAAAAAGATCTGCAGCAGATTATAATAATAATAAATAATATAGCAATGCCAGAAAACTAAGAACATGTACTACCCTATCATTGTGAACTCAGCATCAAATGAAAATATTTACTTGGCCTAACAATTTTGAAAAACAATCTTAAAATTCTGAAGCCCTCACAGTAAAATGCAAAGTGATGCTCTAGAGAAATATAACCATGCCAAAATATAAGTAAGATGAGTAAGGTTTCAGTGGTTGCAGAGAATAAGGTTAAGAGCTTAGCCCTGGAGACAGATAGTCTGAGTCTCCAGTCTCTGCCATTTCTTAGTTGTATTCTTAGTTCTTAACAAGTTACTCTCTCTGTACCTCAATTTTCACAAATGAAATTAGGATAAAATCAATACCTGCTTCATATGGTTGTTAGGAGTAGTAAGTGAATTAATAGTTTGTAAGCACTTCAACACATGCCCTATAATACAAGAATCCTCACCAACAATCTAAAGACTTGAATGGACTTTACATGCTATTCCTATAGGAGATGATGTGGGGCAAAGAGATTAAAAACATCTGTATAAAAACATATGGCTAAGGGAGGAGTAGGAAAGTAATCTTTTTGGAAGGAATACTCTTTTTACCAGTTAGATAATATAAAGAGAAAACCCTTCATTGTGGTCATTTGGGGTAAAAAAAAAAAAAAAAAGCGTTGTTTTTTTTTTTAAACAAATCATAGTAAAGTAAGCATAAATATACATATCAATTATACCTATCTACAAAATAATTTATTTTCTTATTTGACTTGTGGTCTATTAACATATAGATATAGCCATAGCACTTGTTGAGGTTATACTTATAATTTTATTATTGCCTTAGGTTAGCTCTGAAATGTAAATAATATATCACTGAGCAGAGATTAGTGCAAGAAGCACTAAATGAGTAGCCAAGAGACCTGAATAGTAATCCAAGCTCTAAACTAGCACCAGCAGTGTGACTCCAGGCACAACAAGAGTTAAGATGAATTAAATTTCTCCCAGCATTGTATGATTCAATGTTTTTGATGAATTAGCAATACTATTCCTATTACTATGGATACAGGTCAGTGATTTAAAATACAGTTTAAAACACTGCTTTAAAAACCACAAGGTGAATTATTAACCCAAGTCTATGTGCTTTAGTTATCGGACAAATAATGCAAGACTGGAAATGTATAGACATAACTTAAAAGTCTTTACTTTCAGGCATGTGTTGTTTTCAAAACTTTTTACAGCATCTTCTTGTATTGTTATCTTGATTTTTCATCAAAATACTGTGTTTTAGTAATGACTTCAAATGACTTCACAGGATTTCATCTTCTGAGGAGTTAGAGTTACCCAACAATTTCATCTTAAGATAGATTTGTACAAGGTAGATGTAGTTTTCTTTGAGTCAAATATCCACCTTAAACACAAAAGGAATTCTACAGAGTATCACATTTAGGGCTAAAAAACCAATTCTTTATGAAACATGTAAAAAAAATAAGGTATTTACTTTTGGGTGAGTTAGACATATCTAATAAAATATAGAAAACTATCTTGGAAATTAAAAACATTCACAGTATATAGCTATTTGAACAGTTAGGAAAATGATACATTCTTTAAATACACATTTATGTATCTGCGTATGTTCTAGAAGTGAGTATCTCCATTTATTTAACTCCAGTATCCAAGATTCTCAGTTTCTCTGTCTGCTTTATGTAAACAAAATAATCCAATCCATCAGCTGTCTCTATTGTATTGACCAATATAGACTTCACATGCAAAGAAGATCAATTATCTATTGCTAAAATAATGCTGCATAACAAAGCACCCAAACAGGGTGGCTTAAAACAGAAATAGTTTATTATTTCTCATGGGAAATATGGGTGGGAAAAGTAGTTATGATGATTTGGGCCATTTTTGGGTAGAATTTAGCTGGGCTTATTTATTTTTAAAGCTGTTTGTCAGTAGACTGTTGACTATGACTGGCTGCTAGAATGGTCTCTGTGGGACACTTGGCGCTTTTCCATGTATTTACATTCTTACAGCATTCTAGCTATAGTCTCATGGTTATGGCAGAGGTTCAAGAGGAAGAAGCCCACTCATGCAACAGGCAGCAAGAAGGCACATGCACACACTTCTTAAGCCTCTGCATGGCTTGTGCTTGCTAATAATAACCAGTTGGCCAAACAATTCACATAGGTAAACCCAGAGTCAAAATAGGAGGGCAATAAGAGTTTCAGTATTAGGATATAGGGAGATCTTTAATTGGCACAATTAATGCCACACAGTAAAAAAATCTTGAAGATGACTGTGAGTTATATGAATTTTAAGAGATACCTGTGCTCCAGCAAAATAAATTATTAAACTTATGTTACCTTCTTAATCAATGACAAAGGATGAATCATGATTATAGTAATTTTATATTTTCTGATTATAAAATTATTGATTAATTATAAAAAATGAAATACATGAAAAATTTCTTATAAATCTACACACAATAATGAAAATCTTACAAATATTTCAATAATTTTTAATGACACATGTGTGATTACATGATAAAAAGAAAATTGAGAATGTACTATATATCCATATTTTTACACTGTGTATATATGTACATAATGTGTTTATGTGTATATAATGTTTATATATGCATTTGTTATATATCATATATATGTGAACATACACATGCACATGTATACATGCACATACACCCATGCCCTTGCACACCTATATATTCTCCTTATCACAAACATTTCTCCACATAATTAAAAATTACTGAAATGCTCCCTTTAATTCAGCATCACATTTATCAAAATGCTTACTTACTATTGGGATCTTAAAGTACTTTTAGTTTTAGGGCGCCTGGGTGGCTCAGTTGGTTAAGCGACTGCATTCGGCTCAGGTCATGATCCTGGAGTCCTGGGATCGAGTCCCGCATCGACTCTCTGCTCAGCGGGGAGTCTGCTTCTCCCTCTGACCCTACCCCCTCTCATGCTCTCTATCACATTCTCTCTCTCAAATAAATAAAATCTTTAAAAAAAAAAATTAAAAATAAAAAAATTTAAAAAATTTTTTTAAAGTACTTTTAGTTTTAAACTGTTGTTAATAAAGCTAAATTACACATTTTAATACATATTTTATAGTTCTAATTTTGTTCAAGATGATATCTTAGAAGTCAGATTATTGTATCAAAAATATAAATGTTGCTAAATTTATTAACATATGATACTATATTGCCCATAAAAATGTTCTTATTATTTACCCGTCTAACAACAGTATCTGAAAATACAGACTTCCCTATATTCTCAACAAAGCATGGTAATTTAATTTGCCAATGCCAAAGTCAAATAGGTTTTCTTCTTTTTTGTAATCTTTACCAGTTTTATAGCTTCTGTCAAATGACTTAACCTTTGTCTGCTTCAAGTTCCTCATATGAAAAATTGGAATGACTGTCTACTTCATAGAGAGATTTGGCAAGGATTAAAATAGTGAGCATAGTTTGCTCAAGCAAAATTTTTGCTGAGCATATTTTTAGGCACAAAGCAAGTGCTCCAAAGTGTTTTATAATTTTTATCACTGGCAGTACATTTGTTGATTTGTATCTGTTATGAATTGGGCATTTAAGTATTTCAAGTATTTTTTCTGTTCAGATGTTCCTCATTTTCTTGTCAACATATTGGAACTCAAGCATATAAATTTATTGTCAAATTCCTAACAATGATTTTTTTCAGTTTAACACTTAAACCTTGCCTAAGTGTTATTATGTGCAGAATTTTTACATTTTTGTGTCCAAATAGATTATCCTTTTCAAGCATATATATTTTTTCTTATACTTAGATCTTCACCAAAGGTAAGATACATATATATTTTTATTTACTATTATAACTATTTATATTAAAATTATAAACTAATATATCTGGATTTTTGTGTACCATAGGGGTATCATTTATTTACTAATTCTCATAGAGCTGTTGGGTAACTTACCAAATTATTCCTTGTAATGAGTTTACTACAATAAATGGCAAAAAAATAAGTTCTCAGTGTATGTTAGCTATAGATTTATAAATATTAGCTATAGATCAAGCCCTACTCATTCCAAATGTTTCTTTTATAATATCCTAAATTATTTCCCACAAAAATTTTAGAAAATTGCTACTCTATACAACTAAAAAAAAATAGGGAGGATTGGATTCAAAGTGAGATCACTCACAGGCTTAACTGGTGGGCTGTTTCCTTTAAAACAAGCTGATCCATTCAGTGAAATGCAAGAAAACAGAATGAATAGGGGAACCATGAGTTTTACTTCATGAGGGGAAAGAAGTGACAAGCTGTCATTCACACACTAAGTATTTACCTGATTTAAAAGATGCCTCAGCTTATCAAGGCCTTGCCACACTGTCATGTAAAATGTTCATGGATACATGAACTAGTACCAAGTGATGCAGATATAAAATATAGGACTTGCTGAGGAAAAACTTCATAGCAGAGGACACCTGATCCCCCAAACTCATTATCCTATGGTTTAGCCTGAGCACAGACGATCTATGAATGTAGTAGCCGCGTTCCAGGAGAAAGGTATCCTATCTACATCACACCCTCTATATTTTTAGTTTGAGGGAAGCAGAAATTACCCATGTAATAACTATGTAACAATAAAAACTGACTAGTTAGAGGACTCTTCTGGTTAAAAATAGGAAGGCTTGGGAGCACAGTAAATATTGCTAATCCATTCTTCTATTGAACTAACTCAGACCTGGGGAGCCAACTCCTAGGCCACCAAAAGAAGGGAGATGAAACCTCAGGACCATCCATCTGGACACATGATTGATTATATGCATTGCTACCCATATCTGTGGCTTTTAGGAAAAGCAGTTTTATATACAGCCAAGAATACTCTGTATCCATAAAGCCTGACAAAAGTATACAATTGAAATAATACAGTCAGGAGAAGAAAAAAACAATTTGGTCTTCTCACAGAAGATTTATTAAAACAATGGTGCTATTCAGTATGGTTTCCAAGTGTAATAATTCTGCCTGGCCCTTGAAGACCAATGGTACTTGAAGCTTTCTGTGGACTGTAGAGGCTTAGATAAGAAAGTATTATGACCATCGTGATTTATACTACTTACCCCCAATTGTGAGTGTGTCATCGGTACTACAGTACTGGTATTTCGCTTTGGATATTGCTGATTTTTTCTTTTCTTTCTTTTCCTTCCTTCTTCTCTTCCTTCCTCCCCACTTTCTTCCCTCCCCTCCTTCCTTCCTTATGCAAATGCTGTTCACTGTTGAGCCATGTAGAATACCTATGATTACTTCTCCTTTTCTCTCTAATTTTCTGTTTTCTGTGTAGCCAAAGTATGTCTCCTTTTTATTTGTTTAGTTTTCTAAAATATAACATTCCAAAATGTATCCCAATTGCCATATCCCACCCCACATTCCCTGCTTGTCATAATCTCCTTTCTTTACTTTTACACATAACATATTAGGTATTCTCAATTAAATATTCTTAGAGACATCACTCTTAGAAACTTCTTCTTTTTTTTAATTTTTTTTTAAAGATTTTATTTATTTGAAACAGAATGAGAGAGAGAGAGAGCACGTGAGAGGGGGGCCGAGCAGGGAGCCCAATGCGGGACTCGATCCAGGGACTCCATCCAGGGACTCCATCCAGGGACTCCAGGATCATGACCTGAGCCGAAGGCAGTTGCTTAACCAACTGAGCCACCCAGGCGCCCCACTCTTAGAAACTTCTGACTTGCTTTAATATGGACAATGTTCTCTGAGTCTGCTATTCTATTCTTACTCTGGGGTCTTCCTTTATTTTCATTTTAAGTTGTTCCTTCTTTTCTTTCTTGCTTTGAATCCTATTCTTGTTTTACTTCCTCATCTTACCTCATTCAGTAGCTTTCTTAAAAAGGATGCAAAGGATGAAAATTAATTTGCATGTCTTAAAATATCTCCAGTTGATCACTATACTTATTTGATGTTTTAGTTTGGTATAGAATTATGGATTGGAAATTATTTTCCCTTATGATTTTGAAGGCATTATTTCATTTTCCTTGATTTCTAGTATTGCTGTTGACAAACCTGAAACCTATCTGCTTGTTGATTCTTAGTATATAACCTGTTTTGTTTTTTTTCTCTTTTTCTGTGGAAACTTTTAGATCTTTTCTTTATTCCCAGTATTCTGAAATTTTCACTGATGTTCCTTGACTTAGCTGTATTTTTTATCTCTTGTACTCAGCTTTTTCAGGTTTTTTAGTTATGGGAAATTATTTTAAGTTTATTCTTTGATTTTCTTTCTACTATTTCTGCTTTTCTCTGTTCTTAGAACCCCTGTTTTATAGATGTTACATTTTCCGGAGGGATTCTCTATTTCCTTATATTTCCTCCTGGGTTTTTTGTTGTTGTTGTTGTTTTGTTTTGTTTTGTTTTGTTTTTGTCTTCTGTTTGGGAGATGTGTTTACCTTGATCTTTCAGTCATTTGCTTAGCTTTTAATTTCTCCTATCACGTTTTTAATTTCTGAGAGTTCTTTGATGTTTTCTAATTATACCTTACTTAATAGCATTGTATTTTTACTTTATAGATGCAGTATCTCCCCTCCTCTGCCTAAGGATATTAATGGCAGATGGTTGTTGCTGTTTGAGGTTTTCATTTTCCCAAATAGTCTGTGTTTCACCAAGTTTCTTTCTTTCCTTATTTGTTTGCTGTCTTCCTGTTTGTCATTCATTTTAATAGCTTTCTTCAGATATCTAGTCACCTTTGGCTATCTACTCATTTTTAAGGATAGGAACTAAAAAACTAATTGAAAGCTCTCTGGATGTCTATGTGTGTTCACTTGCATTTTAAGGTTACAGTTTGGGCCACTTTATGTGGGAAGACTTGGTGTTGGTTTCTTCAAGTCTTATTCTTGAACTGTTTAGATTTCTCGTGTAAGATTCTTCCAGTATCTTACCTGGAGATTATGACTGTCACTGGTAGTCCCAAGTGGAGAAAAAAAGCTGGAAGTCTCTGTATTTAAGTTATAACTATTTGTTTAGTACCCTTGACTCCAGTATAATACTCTCTTGCTCAATTCCTCCTGAACCCTGCAGATTTAGAGATCTTGATTTTATTCATTCTTCACAATAAACTTGTGGTTTTCTGGCAGGATCAGTTAGGGGTATCTTCACAACTATACAGATTTGGGGAGAACATCTGGGAGCCTGTTTCTTTAAACCCTTTATTATGGACAGTTTTCAACATAAGAAAATGGATATAAGAGTATAATGAACTCCCATCTTCCTAACACCCAGCTTCAGTAGTTATCAGTATTTTTCCAATTTCATTTACTTTAAACATACTTTTCACCCGTTCTTCTATATTCAGCCCTGACTTTTCCCCTCTTCCAGAGATCCTGATACACCCAATCCCTGAACTTTTTGGATTTTTTTTTTTTTGGTATAAACTGGTTTGCTTTTTGTTTTTTGTTTTCCCACACCATTATAACTTACAGTACTTACCCCCTAATTGTGACTATGTTGTCAGTACTGCATTTGGTATTTTGCTTTGCATATTGCCAATGCTTTATTTCTTATGGCCCTCCAAAAAGACAACAAAAATAAGATTCCCTGCCTTTAGCTTGGTATGCTTAGCAACCTATCATCCATGGGTTGAGGGAATGTTGGTACAATACGAACTGTTGGTAGCTGTATGAACATTCTGAAGATAAACTGTTCATCCTTCATCTACCAACTACAAATAAACTGGAAAACCAATTACTCTTTAAAAATTGGAGAAAACACATTCTACATCTGGGAATTTGCTACAGCCTTTATATCAAATAACTAGATATCTAAATTTGAATGGAGTCCCTTAGACCAAGAAACTTTAAATACAGTCAAGGCAATGATAAGTTAAGCTCTTCCCTGGAGTCTCTTAACTTTTTTTAGCCCCTATGAAATTGTAGATATTACTTGCCAACCTCAGGGTGACTAGAACTTTTGTCATCAAGACTCAGTTGGTATTTGTCCAGTTTGGATCGTAGACTCTAGGATTTCTTACCTGTCTTTAGTAGCTACTACTATCTGGTCTGTTACAGGATCTTAATGGAAACCTATTTCCTTATTTTAAAAAAGGGCATGGTTATCATAAGTCAGAGAGAGAAAGACAAATACAGTAGTATTTCACTTATATGCGGAATCTAAAGAACAAAACAAACAAGCAACAGAGAGAAATAGACTCATAAATTTAGAGAACAAACTAGTGGTTGCCAGAGGGAGGGAATTGGAGGGATAAGCAAAATAGGTGAAGGGGATTAAGAGGTACAAATTTCCAGTTATAAAATAAATAAGTCATGGGGATGGGAAGTGCAGCATAGGGAATATAGTCAATAATATTGCAATAACTTTAGTGACTGATGGTAACTATACTCATCGAGGTGAGCCTTTCCTAATGTACATAATTGTTAAAACACTATGTTGCATATCTAAAACTCATATATGTCATCTACACTTCAATTTAAACAATTTTTAAAAGTCATAGTTTTCCAACCTGTCTCACTTTGAAATGAGTCTCTCTGATGCAAAATCATATAATGTGGGACAAACCCTTAAGGTTCCATTTTCTTAAGAAAATCATGCCTCTGATTAAGAGATAAAACTGACCCCCTTAGCCATTTTCATAAATGTGACTAAGTACTCATTAAAAACAGAGATAATCTCCTAACAACCCACCTCTGAGATGGATGAACCAATAAAATGCTGTCCCATAATAGCAATGAATTGCCAATAGCAAACAACATTGAATTCTTCCTATAATGGGCTGAACATCACATGATATTCTCAGCTATAGACGGATTCACCTATCTCTACATTTATACAGACTTATAGGTCAAAACAAATAACTATATAATAAGGCTAACAGGCACTGAATTACTAAGATGCCCATATAAGTTTTCTTTCTATGAAAACAGATACAGCAACAGGCTCATATGCTATATCTTTATGTTGCACATGTGTATGTATGTGCACACTTTTTTTTTTTTAAGATTTTATTTATTTATTTGAGACAGAGAGAATGAGAGAGAGAGAGCACATGAGAGGGGGGAGGGTCAGAGGGAGAAGCAGGCTCCCTGCCGAGCAGGGAGCCCAATGCGGGACTCGATCCAGGGACTCCAGGATCATGACCTGAGCCGAAGGCAGTCCCTTAACCAACTGAGCCACCCAGGCGCCCTGTATGTGCACACTTTTAAAGAAAAACATTTGGACTGAGAAATCCAAATCAAATATTTGTGGCCATTATCCTTATAGCCCACTGGATCAATAATAAATCTTATCATAGTAATGAAACCACAACAATGGACTAGGTGCCCCACAGACTATAGTGCCACAGCCATGCCAGCTTCTCGAGCAATAACCTCCACAAGAGCATGAATTTCAACTGTTTCCAATTATTTTTGTTTTATAAATGATCTTACCCTCTTTGTCTTAGATGAGCTCTCAGGTAGCTGAGAGTCAGTGAGGGTTATGTGTGTTCTCTCTTTCTCTCTCTATATCTCCCTTTCTTTCTTATTCTCTCCCCCTCATCTTCTCTCCCTCCTTCCCTACATCATTCCCACCCCACCTTTGCATTGGGCTCAGAAGATAGATAGACAATTTACATAACCTCAGTGAAAAGTTGGGTAGGTCATATTGCTCAGATCAAGAATACTTGAATAGACATGAATTTGGAGACTTTTTTTTTTCTGAAAGTATTACAGGTCCCTCTTCTGCTCCCCTTTTTTGATTAAAAAAAATGTGACTCTGGATCCTGTGAGCCTCTTCACTCCAGAAAAAGAAAAAAAAGGAGTTTGGCTAATCCCCCAGGGGGATATCCTTCATCAGGGTAGATAACAGGCTTTGATTGGTTTATTATGAATAAGACTGACCATTGTAGAAGAATGAATGTAGGGAATTCATTGTAGGGAATGAATGAGTAAAAAGCTCTCTCTTTCCCTATTACAGATGTGGATGAACTGCCACAAATGATCTCCTATGGCTGTTTCAAAACTGACCTCTTGAAGTTGATAGATCTATTACTTGTTCTCTGGCCAAGCATTAGGGATCTTATTGATATTCAACTCTCAGGAAAATTACAGAAACTTCTTTGAAACAGAAACCATTTTACAACCCAACCTGGTGATCAATTAAAACAGATGGAGATACTTAGAGAACCCTCAAAGGTTACAGGGTGAACTGATGAGAGATATACTTGGGGATATATACCTTCTTCCTTTTCGTGATTGAACAGGTCTGAACTTGCTCAACAGAAGAACAGATTAGAAACAATCACTAGATTGCTAAGACTCCCTCTTTCTAAGAAAGTCACATCACTAACTAGAGTGCTTCCATTGCTACATAGTCTGATAATATATTCTGCCTCCTAGTCCATTAAATATGTGAAGCATCATTTTGAATGTAGCTCTTCATTGATATGTAAGTCATGCTGTATACAGACTATTCATGGCCATCCTAGATTTTAAGATATTGAAAGTTCAAGGCATAGTGTATACTTTACTACTTGTGTGTTTGAGTTCTCTACTCCTGTTTTATATCTTCTCTTAGTTCTAATGGTATACGTCCTAAACCCTTGCATAACATCCGCTCAGTTAAGCATTGCATCATGTGTGAGTGCTAGTAATTCCTGAGGCAAAATACTTTTGGTCCCTAAAACCCTAAATACGCCCTTTTCAATCCTCCCTGACAGAACTGTTATAAGAAAGTGTTTTAATTTGCAAAGAATGTCCACATTTTACTAGGGGAAAAGAAGTACAAAGCCATTGATAATCAATAAATCAATATTGGAGACTTACTGGGATTTTTTTCTGGTCCATATGGGCCACTTTGAGGGAATGGAGTAAAATTTTCTTTTATAGAAAAATTTCTCTATTGTTATTCATCCTGATTAAGAAACAATGGAAAGCTTCTTTGTTTTTCGGGTAAGGGCTACATCACATTTTCTTTGAAGAATGGAGGCTCTGCAGTTTGAGGCTCAAAGACTGCAATAGTATTTCTATGGGTAAAAGGTAAGTAAATTATGCCCCACTATACTAATGTTAATGAAGGAGTAACTAGCAACACCATACATCCCCCCGCCCCAACCTCCTCCACTGGTAGGAAATTTAGTAGCATCATCAGAATACTTGTCAGCAGTCAGTAGAACTAGAGAGCAACACAGAAAAATAGGGAAGACCTTTATGTGTAGTAGTGGTCATTATCTGGACAACTTGCTCATAGCACCAACTGTTGTGAACATCCTACAGATACAAAATGGAACCTCCACCCAAAACTTGGTTCTGATGAAAATGATGATAACACACACCTGAAGAGATTGTAAAACAGGTTAAGGCTTTGTAGGGAAAGCAGAGTGGCTCCCAAATGGGTCCAAAAATAATAAGGAAACTGGCTTGAGGGTTTTTTTTTTTTTTTAAGATTTATTTATTTATTTATTTATTTATTTGACAGAGAGGCACGGGGAGAGAGGGAACACAAGCAGGGGGAGTGGGAGATGGAGAAGCAGGCTTCCCGCAGAGCAGGGAGCCTGATGCAGGGCTCGATGCAGGGCTCCATCCCAGGATCCTGGGACCATGACCTGAGCAGAAGGCAGACGCTTAACGACTGAGCCACCCAGGTGCCCCTGGCTTGAGGTTTTATGGTGGCTGGGGCTATGGCAGGAGTAAGAATTTCCCAGGGCAGAGACTTTTATGATTTGAAATTCTCACTGGTGCTAAAAGGAGTATCCCAGATTTTCTTATCAGTTTTACCGTATGTGGGACAGAAAGGGAAGAAGAGTGAAACCTAAAAGCTATCAGTATCAAACATTAATAAATGGAATCATACTCTTTTTTAATCCACATATTCAATAATCCACTCATTTCCTTCTATGTGGAATCTATTTTTTTTTTTACTGATAAGTTTACTGTCTCTTTAGGTTTCCCTCTTCTAGAATGTCATATTGTTAGAATCTTACACTATATAGCCTTTTCAAATGGACTTCTTTCATTTAGTGACATGAATTTAAAGTTCCCTCATGTTTTTCTTGGTTTGAAAACTCATTTTCCATTGCTGTGTAGCACTCTTGTGTGGATGTACCACAGTTTATCCATTATCGAAAGATAATCTTGGTTGCTTCCAACAGTTGGTATTTATGGATGAAGCTTGTATAAATAGTTTTTTGTGTGGACATAAGCATTTAATTCAGTTAGTAAATATCTAAAAGCACAAATTCTGGATCATATAATAAGTTTATATCTACATTTGTGAGAAACTACAGAACTATCTTCCATAATAGCTGTACCATTTTGCATTTGCACCAGCAATGTATGAGAATAAAGTAACCAGTTTATAATCTCTCATTTTAATTTACTTAAATCATTCACATTTCTCTTTGTCATAGACAATTTGAATCATTCCCCTCAATATCTACATTTGAATATATACACTAATAGTATGCAAATATGTGTTCTTTCAACATCTGAACTTCTACAGGTATCTAAACAATCTGCATTGGGAGAAGACTAACATTCATCATGGACCATTATCAACACTACATGGTGCAGAGGATTCACATTTTTATCATCACAATAAACCTTATGAAATAGATATGATAATAAAATAGAAACTTACAGAGATTTAGTGAGTTGTTTAAGACCGTATCGCTAAGTGACATTCAAACCTAAGGATACACAGCTTCTGAGCTGATGCTCTTTTCACCTCATCCTACAGCCTTTCCACACTAAGGATGAGTCACTCTCTGGTAGATTTGAACAATGTTAAAGTGGAGAAGTAAATTAGATGGGAACTGTAACTGCATACATAAGTAGAATTGATGTATGTCTCCACCACATATGTTAATTTTACAACCACACTTAAGAGCAAGTTTCTTTTCCTGGGTTTTGTCTGGGCTTCCTGTGAAGACTCTCTTTCACTCTATTCTACCCCATTTGACTAATAATAAAGGATCATCTCTTTATGATACCCACATTTGATTAACATCTATTCAGCTTTTACTTTGGAGAACAAAGTTTGTTGTAAATATGGTAAAAATTTCTAATATTTTCCCCCAGAAGGAATAATGTCATTAATCAGTATTTCAGAGGCTTTACCTGGAAAAATTAATGTCCATGGACTTAATGCAGTCAACAGAGTTATTTCAGTTATCGTCTATCTCATCTTGTAGATTGGAGCTGACAAAAAGCAATCAGTAGATTTCATATATAAACCCATGTATCTGTTGAAAAGAAAATCTGTCAAAACTCTTTCCATGTTCCTGAGTGACCACCATGACTAGACATATGTGCTGCTGTCTGCCACAGTCCCCACCTCTTCAGGTTGTTTCTGGCAGTGTCTACTGTCATTTTTTTTTTTATATTATTGAAAGTTGGTGTTTATATGTTGTTTCATAGTAAAGCATTTAAAAACAAATAATGAACTATGTGCTCTAAACTGATTTATAATGTATTATTTACATATGGGTAGTCTGATGGAAGTTTCTTCATCATTTTAGAATTTGCAGGCACATGGATTATTTTTCACAGTTCGGGTTCTCATAGCAACATGTTTATTCAAATATTTTACATGTAAAACACAGATTATATACTCAGAGACATTCTACACACAGCTATGTTTATTTGTATTGGTGTTAATTAACTTATGATGAAATTAAGGTTAAGAAGTTAAGCAAAAATCTTTGTGCTTTAAAATCCTGTAAGAAATAATCAAAAATCAGAATCACTTTGTTTTAAAAGTGCTTTTCACACTTAATGCTGCTGTGCTTTTTAATCATTGTCTACTAATATTCAAAATAGATACCAATGAAAATAAATGTTTTCTCAGTCATGTTCTTAGTGTTTGTATATAGACATGCTAGTTTAGTTCAGGAGGATGCACATTTCATTTTTATTAACTTATTTTATATCATGTTTATCCAGGGTTTATGGTTGTAAAAGTAAACAAAATCGTATACACTGATAAGGTATGTGTTTTCACATGGCCATGTCTTTTAGTTTGAAATTTAGAGATATATTTGATTACTGAATCATTGTCACAATCTAAAGAAGTTTATGCCAACAGTCATTAGTCTTCAAACTTTTTTGATCTTAGTAAAATTTCTTAAGGAATGACCTCAAAATATGTTTATGTATATACTTATTTTTAAAATGTTTTATCCTATACTTGGAATGTTGTGTTAAAATATTTTTCCATTATGGAAGATAACCAAAAATATAAATTAAAATGGATAAGATAAAAGTAACATAAATGCTTTAAAATATTTTCTATTATTAAGATAAAAGAAGTCTGTTTTCCTATATAAAAATCTTGTTGAATTTAAATCTTTGGTTTCACTTGTGATTTATTCCACTCTATGTATCAACACATATGTGTTTTCCAGTTTAGTTTCAAATCATGTTGAGTTTATTATTAAATGGCAGCATGATTAAATATGCTTCATTATATTTTAAAGTTTTGGCATAAAACTTCATACTTTGGAGGTTTATTTTGATAATTGTATTTTAATGGCTACCATATCTGAAAAATAGATTTCATAGATAAATGGATCCAAATGGAATATATTATTAGCTATGTTTCCTAAATTATGATGATCAGGTTCCATATCAATCTAACTATTCTGAAAATATTTTTGCTAAAATTTTGCTTGTAAAGTTTCATTCTTCCTCCTGTCATTCGATTGTTCTTATAAAGTAATGGGAAATGCAATGCTTTTTTTGCTTTTATATTTAGAGCACATCTTTCTTTGAAAGACTTTTAAATAGATTAAAAATTCTTGTTTACAGATTTTTAAGTATGTGACTATGAGAGCGCTTTTATAAATGACAGAAATCTCATTTTAAATAACAAAGTGAAATACCAAGGAAACTATTCTAAGTAACTATTTAAAAGTTCTCTCTCTTTTCATAAAATGTGTTTTTACTAAAAGAAAGCAAAACTATTATTTTCACATTCATGTTTAAAAACGCCATCTGAATCTGGGGCACCTGGGTGGCTCAGTCAGTTAAGGTTCTGACGTTTGGTTTTGGCTCAGGTCATGATCTCATGGGTGGAGGGATCAGGCCCTGCATTGGGTTCCACATTGAGTGGTGAGTCTGCTTGAAGATTCTCTACCTCTGTCCATCCCCGCACTCAAGCTTTCTCTTTCTCTCTCTCAAATAAATAAATAAATCTTTAAAAAAAAAATCTGAATCTTAAAGAGAATGATGAAACATTTTAAAACTTATGTTAAGTAGTGTACTACAAATTGTCATTAGTTTTATACTGTAATTTTGCTGATGATTCATTATACAAATACTGAGAATGTTCAACTTTGTTATTTTCTTGTTTTCTTGTTCTTATATTCAAACCCTGTTTCATTGCAAAGTTCTCTATGTCCTGTGCTAATTTTGTGCATATTAGATTAGTTATGTGTTAAAGCTGTAAATCCTCGTAAGCAGAAACAGGCAAACTGTAATATGTGCAAAGCAAATGAATAAATGAAGCAATGTCCCCACAATGTGAAAAATCCTACCTATCATAAATGATACATCACCTTCTTACGAGATATGAGATCGCATTAATATCAATTCATGAATTAAATACTAGTAAAGTTTAATTTCCTTATGTTATCAACTGTGTGTGTGAGAGATAGAGAAAGGGAGATGAGAAATATAGAGAGATTTTTTTTTCTGTATCACAATGGCTAGTCATGCTCCACATTTGGGGTATATGCATCTAATCAGTGATGTGCTGGCATAGACTACTAACTAAATGCATCATTTAAAAATCCCAAGCTTAGAACATATTTCCAAGCTATTATTAAAAATAACACGATTGTAAAATTCTCAGGAATAATGAGTTTACCTCATTTTTATCTTATCTCTCATTAGACCTAATAAGATACATAATATGCATTCCACAGTGTAGGTCCTAGTCAATATTGATTGATAATTCAGTCTAACAAATTGGTAAGGCATACTCCTAAATCATAGATTTTGAGTTGCTTGCATATAGAGCTCACACAATGGAAATTGAGAGAATCTTTGTTATACATATATATATATATATATATTTTTTTTTTTTTTTAGTAATTTACAAGCTTGTGCAGTAATTTGCCTTTCCCAGGAGTAATTCCTTCTGCAGCTGACTTAGAAGACTTTTAAATAATTCAAAATGGATTTTCTGAAAAGAAAAAGAGTATTTTAAAAAAATACTCTTAAAATTGTGGTATGGTTGCCTACTGCATCAGATTCACCTTGATCTATCAAATCAAAATGTGATGTTAGAGAACAATGATCAGCATTTTTAACAATCTCCTCTAGGACATTTTTAATCAGACTGAAGTTTAACAAACACTGTTTCAAATAGTCTCAGTATCATTTCAAATCAGAGCTCAGTACATTACCTACTTTGTATGTGACAAAGCCAAACTCAAGCACTCTAACTCTGGAATCTGTGCTTTTAAATCACTGTTATTATGTTCCTTGATACACTCACCCTAACATTCTTGCATCCCAATGATTTTTAAATGCTTTCTCAAATTACACCAAAGATTTCTGCTATCTCAAGTTTCCTCTCCTGGACCAGTATTTTTAAATTAACCAACCCCAACAAATTGTTGCACATACACTGAATTAAGAATATTTTTAAGTGATTCAAAAATGAACCGATGTGGACAAATTAAGCCTGATCTAAAGATTTATTTTGTTTTCCTTGGTGAAATATTCTCATAATAATATCATATTAGATACCAGAGTTTTGCTCAATAGACAATGTATTTTTGTAGTTTGCTCTGTATATTAAGTGATTCCTAATGGTTTAGCATTCTGTTCTAGGAGCATTTTGGACTTTTCTTTAATTCCTGACTAAATCCATAGTGTGCCTTTAGAGGAATTTTGAGCTTCCCCTTGTAACTAATCTCTTCCTGAAGAGGTCAAAGGACACTGGAGAGTTGATCCAGATGTAGAGCAGGCCAAGCAATAACCACAGTGCTCTCCCCTAAGCTTTCATTCCAAGCATACAATCCAATGCCTATATTAACTTACAGATCATTTTTACTCTTAGGTGCTCACCTTGTCAACTATCAACAAATGATCCTTTTTGACCTCATATCACTTGATGTCCCCTGCCTATCCAAGTTCTTTGTTCACCTAAAATTTAACCTTTCTCATAAATTATTCTGTTACATTATGCCATGTTGTATTGTGTTTGTTGTATTATATTGTATCAGTCTTTTATATTATCCCTTGGTGCCTTCCAAATTGCCAAATGCAATAATAGATTTAGACAAATTAAATTGTGCTAATGTTCATGGAAGAGGGTCTAGAAAAGTTACTGACAAATCAGGTGATTAATGTATAATGGAATAAATAAGTAAATGAAAAAACTGGGCTCTAATGTTCCTTCACAGCTTCTCAGATAAGAGATATACATCTTAATCATAATAATTTGAAAGAAATGTTTCTAATTATCTACCTTAAGTTATTAGAAAAGTAAATAAGATAAATTGATAAAAATTTGATAAAAGTGGGGTGACTGGGTAGCACGGTTGGTTAAGTCTCTGACTCTTGGTTTCAGCTCAGGTCATGATCTCAAAGTCATGAAATCAAGCCTGGGGTCAGATTCTGCACTCTGCGTGGAGTCTGCTTAAGACCCTCTCTCCCTCTCCTTCTGTCCCTCCACCCCCCTTTCTCTTTCTTTTAAATAAATAAGCCTTTAAAAAAAAGGTTTATGGAAGAATGGAGGATGTGCATAATGTCTTTTGAAAGAGTATTTTGGGGAGTCATGCTAGTGTCTTCCTGAATAATTTGGTTTATGGAGAGATTGCATTTTCTTTAGAATAGTATTTTTCATATTGAAAGTACATTGGACCAAGTGTTTTTCATAACTTATGTCAATAAATATGTCATTTTATATTTAATTTTCTTTAAGAATATAAACTAAAGAATTTCCTGCTTAAAACATACTAAATACAACAAGTATGTAACCAATATGGGTAACTAAGACCAGACAATCAACTTTAGGTCATATGTATAAATGATAACTAGAGAAAGAGCTCCTAATAGATGAGTAACAATTCACTTTGTCTCCACATGTAAATATTTGTACCTAATTGTCTGTATACTATCATCTATCTATCTATCTATCTATCTATCTATCTATCTATCTATCTATCTATCTATCTATCAAAAAATAGTTAACTGGATATGAATGGGTACCTACTGTATGCATCTAATTTAAGCAAAAAGAAAAAGTTTCCTCATTGATTATATGCACATTTATAAAATATTTTAATTTAACGAGCAAGTATTAAATACTCCTTTATATTTTACTTATGTAGACTCAAAGAGATTTCACTTTTTTACAAGTAGTGTTTCTTTTTAAACAGAGAAGTTAAGCTAGAAATTTCGTGTTCATTTTCAAATACTTTGGAATCTCTGTGAATATTTACAAACTTCTGTTGATTTTTATTGATACCAAATTGAAGGATTTTTAAATAATGAAGCACTTTTTTTAAACTTAGTAGGTTATATCAATTAAGTTTTGAGCAGTGTGCCTGCATTGCACCTAACTATAGTCAACCTACCTTAGAGAAAAATCAGAACTGTCAGAGAACTTGTATTTTTCTATGAATTGAGAAAGATGGAAATGGTGTATGAGGTGGAGGGGATCAGGTATAATCTGTGTACCCACAAACCTCCACCTAATGAACAGTTATGATAAACTTAGCCATTTTATCTTAGGTAGTAATACAAACCCAGATTTTAAAAAGTCTGTCTTGTCACCAACAATTCCTATCACACATGACTTTAAGCAGTTTATATATATATATACCCAGTAACACTTAATTCAGTCATTTTTATTCTTAACCACATTGCCTTGAATTCTTATGCAGAATATAATATTTTCTTAAATGTCATTCTGTGTATCTTTATCAATATAATTTATGTGATCTCACTAATGAACAAATTCAGGCAAGGCTTTTAAGGCAATAGGAAACTTCAACAATAGAATCTTAGTGCAATTGTTGAAATATTCAAATTTAGAGCAAGTTCTAAATCTACTGCTGTTTAAAAGGAAATTTGATATACCACTTTTTCCCCCTTGTAAACATTTCTGTTAATTATTCGGAGTTTGAAAAAGCTTTACTTCATCCTGGCAGTTCCCTAGAGCTAACAGTCCATGGCTAGGTTTAGTAATTGTGGCAGAATGCCAGTTACAGTGCATGATGAGTGAAATATCTGCTACAGCTGTCACAAAGCCACAAAAGTCACAAAACATTTAAAAGCCAGAGGCTTAGAATTAGATTTCTCAGTGAATATGTAAATAAGACTTTGTATCTCAAACTTATCTATAACAATGAGAAATATGTTCCCATATTAAAAACTACCAAAATTATCATATTTCATTATTTGATCTTCACTAATATTTCATGATCAATGCACAGAGGAATAGACAACACACTAAAAAGAGAAGTTGCCATTATTATCATTTATTTATAGAATTAGAAACATGAGTATAGCTTTTCTGTATTCCTGGAAATGCATAAATCAGTGTACATATAATTAGGTATGTATACCATACAATGTATAAATGACCTATCTAAAGGGTATTTGTAATCTTAAACATTTTCAAAGTGAATTAGGGGAGGGAAGGAAGTTTCCGTGATAATCAGAAGATATTTATAGCACATATTATTTATTGCCCAAGGCATCAAAAATCACAAAATTTCCCATTATATACTTATTTGGAGAAAATAATCATATATTTTGCCCCTCACTTTTTAAAATTATGTCAGCTACTTTGATACTTAAAGATCTGAAGGTGTAGGATTCCTTATGTGTCTTATTTTTGTTGGGGGAGGACATAAATAATCCTGACAATTTTCTCATTCTTTCTCAGAGGAAATTGCACATGGACCTTTCAACATATTTTATCTTCTACCCCCCAAAACACAAACACACTCACATACACACACACACGTGTGTGTGTATACAATTTCTAATTTAAATTGACAATATAAAATTCCACTGAAAGCTTATTTATATATGTAATTTTTCATAATAATAGGTCTACATTGTCTGTTGTTTTCTTTTATGTGCATGAGCCATGTTTTGTGTGTTTTCCCAAAGAGCTAAATAAATCACAGAGGAAATAAAATAAAAGTTGTAGAGAAAAAAATATAAACAACTGTTGGGTAAAGGTTCATATTGCTAAACACATTTGCTTTTGTCATTACCATTTTATATTTGACAACATTTGAGCCCAGAGATTTTAAGGAACTGTCCAAGGTCGTGAGGAGAATGATAGAGCCCAGATTTGCATTTTCAGGATATATACTTTGTATGGATTGTTACTTTCTCAGATCAGCAGGCTAGTTACTAGTGTAAACCTTCACATCTATATAATGTGACCCTATGTGGTCATGTGCAATCCCTGAAAGCAAAATAATATTCATCATACAAATATAACCCATCAATGATTCACAAATATCAAGCCTTGAGAAACCTTTGGTTAAAAATTGAAGATAAAAGAAAATAAAAGTTAAAAGTAAATTTACAAATTTATTGATTCCAGATTTCCTGACTTGAGCTCTTATCTTTTATGTTATGCTCTATGTTATATTCATTCAGTAAACATTGACTTACTTTGTTCCTACCATGATCTAGAAAGTAGCAATAGGATAAAATTCATATTCACTGTGTTCAAAGTGGGCCATGTAGTCTACCATCACCCCATTTTGAGAAGTATTATTAATTATTTAATAGGAGTTAAATATAATTCAGTTTGATTTTAGAGACAAACTTCTTAAATGCAAAGCTCTATTGCCTAAAACCAGGAGTGGGCCTGGAGAATACAATGATAGCAATAAAGACCGGTACACTTACATGATTGAGACACACCTCCATTTGGCTTGGAAATTTTTAACACCCAATGCAAAGAGCAATTTTATGTTAATTTATATAAAATGTGTAAAAGTTATAAGTATATTAGTTGCTCTTCACAGCTAAAATGATTTCTGGTATTTATTTATTTATTTATTTATTTATTTATTTATTTATTTGGGGGGGTTGCCAATGACTTTTTCTTTTTTTTTTTAATTTTTAAAATTTTATTATGTTATGTTAGTCACCATACAATACATCATTAGTTTTTGATGTGGTGATCTACAATCCATTGTTTTCGTATAACACCCAGTGCTCCATGAAGTACATGCCCTCCTTAATACCCATCACTGGGTTAAACAATTCCCCCCCACCAAAACCCTGTTTGTTTCTCAGAGTCCGTAGTCTCTCATGGTTCATCTCTCCCTCCGATTTCCACCCACCCTTCATTTTTCCCTTCCTTCTCCTAATGTCCTCCATGCTATTCCTTATGCTCCACAAATAAGTGAAACCATATGATAATTGACTTTTTCTGCCTGACTTATTTCACTTAGCATAATCTCCTCCAGTCCCATCCATGTTGATGTAAAAGTTGGGTATTCATCCTTTCTCATGGCTGAGTAATATTCCATTGTATATACGGACCACATCTTCTTTATCCATTCATCTGTTGAAGGGCATCTTGGCTCTTTCTACAGTTTGGCTATTGCGGACATTGCTGCTGTGAACATTGGGGTGCATATGGCCCTTCTTTTCACTACATCTGTGTCTTTGGGATAAATACCCAGGAGTGCAATTGCTGGGTCATAGGGTAGCTCTATTTTTAATTTTTTGAGGAACCTCCACACTGTTTTCCAAAGTGGCTGTACCAACTTGCATTCCCACCAACAGGGTAAGAGGGTTTCCCTTTCTCCACAACTTCTCCAACATTTGTTGTTTCTTTCCCTGTCCATTTTTTGCCATTCTAACTGGTGTAAAGGGGTATCTCAATGTGCTTTTGATTTGAATTTCCCTGATGGGTAATGATGATGAACATTTTTTCATGTGCCTGTTAGCCATTTGTATGTCTTCTTCAGAGAAGTGTCTTTTCATGTCTTCTGCCCATTTTTTGACTTGATTATTTGTTTTTTGGGTGTTGAGTTTGAGAAGTTCTTTATAGCTCTTGGATACCAGCCCTTATCTGTAGTGTCATTTGCAAATATCTTCTCCCATTCTGTGGGTTGACTGTTTCCTTTGCTATGCAGAAGCTTTTTATCTTGGTGAAGTCCCAAAAGTTCATTTTTGTTTTTGTTTCACTAGCTTTTGGAGATGTATCTTGAAAGAAGTTGCTGTGGCCGATGTCAAAGAGGTTACTGCCTATGTTCTCCTCTAGGATTTTGATGGATTCCTGCCTCACATCGAGATCTTTCATCCATTTTGAGTTTGTCTGTGTGTATGGTGTTAGAGAATGGTTGAGTTCCCAGCACCATTTATTGAAGAGACTGTCATTTTTCTTTTTTCTTTTTTTTTTTTTTAAGATTTTATTTATTTATTTGACAGAGAGTGAGAGAGCACAAGCAGGGGAAGCAGCAGGCAGAGGGAGAGGGAGAAGCAGGCTCCCTGCTGAAGAGACAGCCCGATGCGGGGCTCAATCCCAGGACCCTGGGATCATGACCTGAGCTGAAGGCAGCCGCTTAACTGACTGAGCCACCCAGGCACCCCGAGACTGTCATTTTTCCACTGCAAGTTTTTTCCTGCTTTGTCAAAGATTATTTGACCATGGAGTTGAGGGTCCATATCTGGGTTCTCTATCCTGTTCCATTGGTCTATATGTCTGTTTTTGTGCCGGTACCATGCTGTCTTGGTGATCACAGCTTTGTAATATAGCTTGAAATTGGGCAACGTGATGCCCCCAGCTTTGTTTTTCTTTTTCAACATCTCCTTGGTGATTAGGGGTCTTTTCTGATTCCATACAAATTTTAGGATTGTTTGTTCCAGCACTTTGAAAAATGTCATTGGAATTTTTTTTTTTTTTAAAGATTTTATTTATTTATTTGAGACAGAGAGAATGAGAGACAGAGAGCATGAGAGGGAGGAGGGTCAGAGGGAGAAGCAGACTCCCTGTCGAGCAGGGGGAGCCCGATGCGGGACTCGATCCCGGGACTCCAGGATCATGACCCGAGCCGAAGGCAGTCGCCCAACTAACTGAGCCACCCAGGCGCCCCTGTCATTGGAATTTTGATTGGGATGGCATTGAAGGTATAGATTGCTCTGGGTAGCATAGACATTTTAACAATGTTTATTCTTCCAATCCATGAGCATGGAATATTTTTCCATCTTTTTGTGTCTTCTTCAATTTCTTTCATGAGTGTTCTGTAGTTCTTAGAGTATAGATCCTTTACCTCTTTGGTTAGGTTTATTCCGAGGTATCTTATGGTTTTTAGTGCTATTGTAAATGGAATCATTTCTCTAATTTCTCTTTCTACAGTTGCATTATTAGTGTATAAGAAAGCAACTGATTTCTGTGCATTGATTTTGTATCCTGACACATAACTGAATTGCTGGATGAGTTCTAGTAATTTGGGGGTGGAGTCTTTTGAGTTTTCCACATAAAGTATCATGTCATCTGCGAAAAGAGAGAGTTTGACTTCTTCTTTGCCAATTTGAATACCTTTTATTTCTTTTTGTTGTCTGATTGCTGTTGTTAGGACTTCTAGTACTATGTTGAACAATAGTGGTGAGAGTGGACATCCTTGACGTGTTCCTGATCTTAAGGGAAAGGCTCTCAGCTTTTCCCCATTGAGGATGATATTTGCTGTGGGTTTTTCATAGATGGATTTTATGAACTTGAGGAAAGTTCTCTCTATCCCTATACTCTGAAGAGTTTTAATCAGGAAAGGATGTTATATTTTGTCAAATGCTTTTTCTGCATCAATTGAGAGGACCATATGGTTCTTCTCTGTCCTCTTCTTAATGTGTTCTATCACGTTGATTGACTTGCGAATGTTAAACCCTTGCATCCCGGGGATAAATCCCACTTGGTCATGGTGGATGATCCTTTTAATATATTGTTAGATCCTATTAGCTAGGATTTTGTTGAGGATTTTGGAATCCATATTCATCAGGGATATCGGTCTGAAATTCTCCTTTTTGATGGGGTCTTTGTCTGGTTTGGGGATTAAGGTAATGCTGGCCTCATAGAATGAGTTTGGAAGTTTTCCTTCTGTTTCTGTTTTTTGAAACAGCTTCAGTAGAATAGGTATTATTTCTTCTTTGAATGTTTGGTAGAATTCCCCAGGGAATCCATCAGCCCCCTGGACTCTTGTTTTTTGGGGAGGTTTTTGATCACTGCTTCAATCTCGTAACTGGTTATTGGCCTATTCAGGTTGTCAATTTTTTCCTGTTTCAATCTTGGCAGCTTATAGGTTTCCAGGAGGGCATCCATTTCATCCAGATTGCTCAGTTTATTGGCATATAATTGTTGATAATAATTTCTAATAATTGTTTCTATTTCCTTGGTGTTAGTCATGATCTCTCCCCTTTCATTCATAATTTTATTAATTTGGGTCCTTTCTCTTTTCTTTTGGATAAGTCTGGCCAGTGGTTTATCGATCTTATTAATTCTTTCCAAGATCCAACTTCTAGTTTCGTTGATCTGATCTACTGTGTTTCTGGTTTCTAATTCATTGATCTCGGCTCTAATCTTAATTATTTCTCTTCTAATGCATGGCTTAGGCATCATTTGTTGCTTTTTCTCTAGTTCTTTAAGGTGTAGAGTTAGTTGGTGAATTCGGGATTTTTCTATTTTTTTGAGTGAGGCTTGGATGGCTATGTATTTCCCCCTTAGGACCGCCTTTGCAGTATCCCATAGGTTTTGGACTGATGTGTTTTCGTTCTCATTGATTTCCATGAATTGTTTAAGTTCTTCTTTGATTTCCTGGTTGACCCAAACATTCTTGAGCAGAGTGGTCTTTAACTTCCAAGTGTTTGAATTTCTGCCAATTTTTTTTCTTGTGATTGAGTTCCAGTTTTAAAGCATTGTGGTCTGAGAATATGCAGGGAACAATCTCAATCTTTTGGTTTTGGTTGAGACCTGATTTGTGACCCAGGATGTGGTCCATTCTGGAGAAAGTTCCATGTGTGCTCGAGAAGAATGAGTATTCTGTTGTTTTAGGGTGGAATGTTCTGTAAATATCTATGAGGTCCATCTGGTCCAGAGTATCATTCAAAGCTCTTGTTTTCTTGTTGATTTTCTGCTTGGATGATCTGTCCATTGCTGAGAGTGGAGTATTGAGGTCTCCTACAATTAACATATTGTTATCAATGTGACTCTTTATTTTTGTTAACAGTTGGCTTATGTAGATGGTTGCTCCCATGTTGGGGGCATAGATATTTACAATTGTTAGATCTTCTTGTTGGGTAGACCCTTTAAGAATGATATAGTGTCCTTCTGTGTCTCTAACTACAGACTTTAGTTGAAAATCTAATTTGTCTGATATAAGAATTGCTACCCCAGCTTTCGTTTGAGGTCTGCTGGCATGGACGATGGATCTCCATCCCTTCACTTTCAGTCTGGATGTATCTTTAGGTTCAAAATGAGTCTCTTGTAGACAGCATATGGATGGGTCCTGTCTTTTTATCCAATCTGCAACCCTGCAATGTTTTATGGGAGCATTTAGGCCATTCACATTGAGAGTGATTATTGAAAGATATGAATTAATTGTCATCATGTTGCCTGTGAAGACATTGATTTTATAGATTGTCCCTATAAATTTCTGTTGTATATCACCCTTGGGGTCTTTCTCCTTTTATAGAACCCCCCTTAATATTTCTTGCAGGGCTGGCTTAGTGGTCACATACTCTTTTAGTTTCTGCCAGTCTTGGAAGCTCTTCATCTCTCCATCCATTCTAAATGACAGCCTTGCTGGATAAAGCATTTTTGGCTGCATGTTCTTCTCACTTAGTACCCTGAATATGTCTTGCCAGGCCTTTCTGGCTTGCCAGGTCTCTGTGGATAGGTCTGACGTTATTCTGATGTTCCTCCCTCTGTACGTAGGGAATCTCTTCCCCCTAACTGCCCTTAAGATTGTTTCCTTGGTTCTAAGATTTACGAGTTTTACTATTACATGCCGGGGTGTTGGCCTGTTTTCCTTGATCTTGGGAGGGGTCCTCTCTGCCTCTAAGACATGAATGTTTGTTTCATTCCCCAGATTAGGGAAATTCTCAGCTATGATTTGCTCAAATATATCTTCTAGTCCTCTCTCTCTCTCTCCACTCCCTCTGGGATTCCAATAATTCAACATTGGAATGCTTCATGGTGTCACTTATTTCTCTGATTCTATTTTCATGGATTCTGAGTTGTTTTTCCCTGGCCTCCTCTTTTCCCTTTTTATCTATTAAATTGTCTTCCAGGTCACTGATTCGTTCTTCTGCCTCACTTACACTAGCTGTTAGATTATCTAGATTAGATTGGATCTCATTGATAGCATTTTTAAGTTCTGCCAGTTCAGCTTTCACTTCTGCCCTCAGAGACTCTATGTTGCCATTAATTTATTTCTCCATTCTAGCTATTGTCTTCACAATTGCTAGCCTGAATTCCATCTCCGACATCTTGGTTATATATGCATCCATTTGTAAATCTGCAGCATAAGTCATAATCTCTGAGTCTTTCCTATTTTGGGGGTTCCTCCTCCTAGTCATTCTGTTGATGGGTGGTTGAGGGAATGTATAGAGTCCAAATTATTGACCAGAACCCAAGCAAGATGCACCTGTTTTCTAGGGACCTTAGGGTTGCTGGCCTCTTGTTCTCCTAGTCTGTTACTGAAGGAACCCTGTTTGGGCAGAGTTGCCCTGCCCCCCTGTGGTGGGGGATGGGCTTGGTGGGAACCAGTTTCTTGGGGCTTTTGTTCTCTGGAGGCTTTCCCTGGTGGCTTTCCTCGTCTCTTCCAAGAGTCAGAGCAGAAGAAACCATTTCCAACCCTTTGCCTCAGAGCAGAGAGATCACGGTCTGTTCTTCAGTGAGCTCTCCAGGCCACACTGTCTCCATTTCTGTGTGTGCTGCTTTAAACTGCAGCATCCTGGGTTGTGCACCCCTCCTCAGTGCCCCCAGTCCTGCCTCCAGGTCGGGGCACGTCTCTGCCCTTTGTGCTTCTAAAACTACCAGCCACTCCCAGTTTGCACGCATGACCCTGCTGCTCTGGGTTTTTGTCCTGGGGACTGCTCTAAAGTCCTTTCCCAGCCGCTACCGGTCTGGGAGTCTGTGTCCCATCCCCAGCGCACAAGGCTGTCGCTCAGCAGTGGTGTAGGATCCCCATGGCCAGGCTCCCTCCCCTGCCATTTATCCTCTGATATCTGCCCATGAAATCACAGGTCCCTGCTTCGTACCTCGAAACCAACTGTCTGCGATATTCTGTTTGTAGAGATCCAGATCTTCTTACATCTCAGGCTGATTTCGTGGGTGCTCAGAGTGGTCTGGTATATATCCAGCTCAATTCCAGGGACCAGTTGGAATAGGGTCCCTCCTCCACCATCTTTTCTCCTCTCGATTTCTGGTATTTAGATCTGAAAAAGCTTTCTTCAGTGGGTCTTTATAAAGAAGATATTATAGAATATAATGTAAGCTATAGTTAGCAATTTCCATAGAGTATGCACAAGAAATTTATAAAACAGTTTCTTATAAGTTACTCACTATATCTAGAAGAAAATAATATACTTCTATTTTGTAGTCATTGTAATTTTTTTAATTTTATAGATTTTTCTTTAATACTTAATATTTCAATTATACTAACAATAAGAGCATTCATTCCTTTTATTTAGCACTTGTGGCACATTCTGTAATATAAACTTTGAACATATTCTTATTTAATTCTCAATTCATCCAAAATAATATCGATACCAATAATATGTCCTCTTACAAAGAAGGAAATTGACACTTAGAAAAGTTTATTTTTTTTTTTAGAGATTTTATTTATTTGACAGAGAGAGACACAGTGAGAGAGGGAACACAAGCAGTGGGGGGAGAGGGAGAAGCAGGCTTCCTGCTGAGCAGGGAGCCCAATGTGGGGCTCGATCCCAGGAACCTGGGACCATGACTTGAGCCGAAGGCAGACACTTAATGCCTGAGCCATCCAAGCACCTGACACTTACAAAAGTTTAAATAGATTACATAAAGTCATATAGCAGCAAAATGGCAAGCTGAGGTTTTCACATTGGATAGGTGGGTAGATAGAGAGATAGAGAGACATCAACTGAAGATATAATCATCTGGGGGCTTAAGATGGAAACTTCAAGATGGTTCACTCACATTGGACAGTCTCTTCCAAAGGCAATGGGAAAGCTGGGTTGGGGCCCTAAGAGGTATGCATTTCTATCTTCATAGAGTAGGAAGGCCTTGTTTCTTCACATGGTCACCCATGTGGTTTTTGTACATGGTCTCTTTAGTATGATAGTTAGCTTTCTTAAGTGGCTCAGAATTCCCAAAATCACTAAAAGGAAAGCTTTTTGGCTTTCTTAAACACATAAAGTTATAGTGGCCTTTTCTCAATTATACTGGATACAACAATCACCACCTAGATTCAATGTGGGAGAACCTACACAAAAACTTGAATTTTTGGTTCATTGTGATTTGGTTTGGTTCATTATGGACCATCTTTGAGAGTAGCTACCAATAAAAGACCAGCCCAGATAAGAAAGGAGAAAGGAAAAATAGAATCTCCCTAAAAGAGTAGTAATGATACATTCCCAAGGAGACAAGATATGATGAAATGGGGATGGCAGAATTTATTGGGGGCCATTATTTTAATAATAGCCACATTAACCTTTTTATACTAATTTACTTCAAAATATCTTCTTTTTTTAAATAAAAGATTGGTTGATTGATTTTAAAGAGAGAACATTCAGGGGGGAGGAGCAGAGGAAGAGGGAGAGAGAGAATCCTCAAGCAGACTCCCCACTGAGTGTAGAGCCTTAAACAGGACCCTGAGATCATGACCTGAGCCAAAATCAAGAGCTGGCCACTTAACCTACTGAGCCACCCAGGTGCCCCTTCAAAATATCTTCTAAATTCCATATTGATTTCTTGACTCCCTGAGTGAGTTTGAAGTGTATTACTAAATTTCCAAATATGTGACACTGGATAGATGTCTTTATTTTCATTGTATTAATAACAACAAGAACAGTAGTGCTTATATTAAAAATAATGGAGGTAGTAACAGTAACAGTGGTAGTTTCTAGCTCAGTTGCATGATAGTTGGAATGTATAGTCTCTAACATTTGAGTCCTTTTAAATTTGTCAAGACTTGATTTATGGTCCAGCATATAGTTAATTTTGGTAACTTTTCCATGTGTACTTGTAAGGAATATATCCTCTACCATTGTTGAGTGCAATGCTACTTAGTCAATTAGGCCAAATATCAGACTGAAGCTGTTTAAACCTTCTATTTTTATGCTACCAATTTTCTTTTTTTTCTATCAATTACTGAAAGACATGTATTAAAGTTTCCTATTATTATAGGTTTGTCTATTTTTCTTTTTAGTTCTCTCAGGTTTTGCTTTGTATTTTGAGGCTATATTTTTATGTTTATACAAATTTATTAATTTTATCTCTCCAGTAAATTAAACTTTTTATCACTATAAAATTACTCAGCTTTCATAAAATGCCTCTTAAAATGTATTTTGTCTGGTATTAAAATACCAGTTTTCTTTGGATTAGTTTTTGCATGAGTATCATTCCTATTCTTTTACTTTCATTTAATTCATTATAGTGTGTTTCTTACAAATGGCATGGATTTTTTTGTTTGTTTGTTTACTTTTTCTCAATTTATATTCTTCAGATCTGAGGAACATAAACTGAGGAAAAGCAAAGAGTATCTGGATGGCATTTAATGTGTTCCTATCAAGATTCTGAGCCAAACTACTCCTTCCATTCTTCAAGATAAATCCCAGAGATAATACTGTGGTCTAGGAAGTCACTTGGGTCACAAGGGAAACTGCTCTAAACTTGTGTATATCCAAATGGTGGTTTTGGCCTAGGATAGGAAGCAATGAATGAATGAAATAGTGGAAAGAAATCATTAACTTGGAAGAAACAGCATCTGGCCCTCACCTGATTTGTCTTAGACCTGTTTGTGATACTTCAATAACAAAATCAGTGCAGAATTTCTTGTGCTTTTGAGTAGTTAAACAGACGACAAAATGGATATTGCTTTCCACCCTATACAAAGCTCCTGGCCTGGGGGCGCCTGGGTGGCTCAGTTGGTTAAGCGACTGCCTTCGGCTTGGATCATGATCCTGGAGTCCCTGGATCGAGTCCCGCATCGGGCTCTCTGCTCGGCAGGGAGCCTGCTTCTCCCTCTGACCCTCCCCCCTCTCATGTGCTCTCTCTCTCTCTCTTTCTATCTCTCATTCTCTCTGTCTCAAATAAATAAATAAAATCTTAAAAAAAAAAAAAGCTCCTGGCCTGGTAAAAAGTAATCTAAAGACAATCAGCACCATTGTTGCTTTTTTCCTCATTAGCAAAGGATGAAGCCTTGACCTGATAAAATGTTTTGTGGGGTGAGGAAATGATTGACTGGTTTTATGATGCCTGGGGGTCTTCAAATTAAAGCTTATTTTCTCCCTACCACTTATTTAATTGGCTGTCCCAAGCACTGTGTCCTGGCCTTTGCCAATATATATTGTCTGAGAGAATAGCTGTTATCTCCAGAGGGCAATGAGCTCCAGACTGAAGTAACAAGATATATTAGTAGCACAATCATTTCAAAGGAAATGTGTTTGTGTATGTACATGCACACACATACACATGACTAAAGAGTCTATCAAAATCAAGAATTTAAAATTAGAGAAATGAACATATTTAAAGAGCTAAGGGAATATTAGCATATGAAATAATAATCTGAAAACAAACATCACCAACTAGAAATGTGAGAAATGAAAAGTATCCATTAAACCATTCCTCTTCAGAAGTATTTTTCAGATTATTGTATATTTCAATGTCATATTCCCCTTTTACTAACTATTGTATCTTTCACAATTTACTACTTTGTGCTTCAATTTCTTCATATAAAGTGATGATAATACTGGTTACATCATAGATTTATTTTAAAAGTTAAATTACTTAGTACATGTAAATCTATAAAAATTTTATTTTTTATTGTTATCATTATTGTTTCAATCTAGTGACTGAAAAAGTGACAAGATTAATATAATAACTAGATATGCATAAAATATTAGAAAGTGAGTATGCTCATTAAAGGACATGTAATAGGGGTGCCTGGGTGGCTCAGTCGGGTAAGCATCTGCCTTTGGGTCAGGTCATGATCCCGGGGTCCTGGGATCAAGCTCCCTGATCAGTGGGGAGTCTGTTTCTCCCTCTGCCCCTCCTTCCTGCTCATGCTCTCTTTCTCTATCTCTCTGTCTCTCTCTCTCAAATAAATAAAATCTTTCAAAAAAATAATAAAGGACATGCAATAGATAAGGAAAACAGGATTTATTAGGCATATGAAAGAAAGATTTGTATTTTATTTTTCTGATCATAATATATATCAATTTTAATAGATAAATTCTAGGAAAATATTTCTTAATTACTCATAGATCAAGAGCAATTAGAATAGCACCTAGATGGCTCAGTTGGGTAAATCTCTGACTCTTGATTTCAGCTCAGGTCATGATATCAGTGTTGTGGGATCAAGCCCCACATTGGGCTCTGTGCTCAGTGGGGAGTCTGCTTCTCTCTCTCTCCCTCTCCCTTTGCCCCTCCCCCTGCACATGCTATCTCTCAAATAAATAAATAAATCTTTAAATAATAAAGAATAGTAATGTAAACACTAATTACAATATATATTAAAACCTGTAAGATTCAAGTAGCAAAAGGAGGGCGCCTGGGTGGCTCAGTCGTTAAGCGTCTGCCTTCGGCTCAGGTCATGATCCCAGGGTCCTGGGATTGAGCCCCGCATCGGGCTCCCTGCTCCGCGGGAGGCCTGTTTCTCCCTCTCCCACTCCCCCTGCTTGTGTTCCCCTCTCTCGCTGTGTCTCTCTCTGTCAAATAAATAAAATCTTAAAAAAAAAAAAAAAAGATTTTGGTGACTTGTTAAGGAAACATTTTTGTATAAAAGTGGGACTAAATTGTCCTGAGAAAAATAAGGCAACAGGTAAATATTACAAGTTTATATTTGTCTCCTAAATTTAGCCTTGTGTTTTGCATTTTACCCCTTTTCAAGATCTTGTGCCATTAAGCCAAATATTCTTTCTCTACCTCTCCATAGGATGTTGAACTTGCTTAACTTTGGGAAAGCTAAAACAGCTGAACACAATGTTTCCAAGATATCTAACTTGGCCCCAAAAGAGTTACATGTCTTTGGACGTTTTTGTAGCTGTTAACAAAGAAGGGTTCTCTCCCAGAAAACTGATTGGACTCCCTGTTGGACACTATATAAATACCACTTTAAAGAAGGCATTTGTTTATTGCTAATTGGAAATTTTGTGGGTTTTCTTTTCTTTCAGTGCCTCTAGCAGCACAAAGTATCTAGGAGCTAAAACACAGCTACGGCTGTAGCTAACTTCCACTCATTCATCATTGTCACTTCATGAATTAGGAGCCAGCAGACCATTTCTCTTACTTCAGCTCCTTTTCAGAGTGAGGTAAGGTTCATAATTCTCAGATATGATAGTTCTTTCTTCTAACCTATTATTTACAGAACAGTTTTGTTCTGTGTCACTCTATAAACTCTTGAGCTTTTCAAAAGGAAACTAAATTCTGGTTGGTGCTTTTGTATAAATATGTGCATGCATGTTAATAGGACATTTGGCAATGACTTTAGCTTAACACTTCAATATCACCACACAGCTGTGGCATTTTTATTAGGTACTTTTTAACTTCTCCAAAACCTGAAACAGCTCTCCTTTTCTCTCATTCAAATAATCATATTCAAAGTAAGTCCTTTTTTTAAGGATGCTAAATGAAAAGATTTATCCCTTCCATACGCCACAGCTTTTTTTTAAGACATGGTGATGGATGAAATTATTATGTCTGTTGAACTGTCAATAGTATAATTGATCACATCATCATAGAAGGGAAGTATTTCCTTAAAATGGATTGTATTCCATCAATTTATTCTCTTTTAAGAGTCACAAGCATTAACCTTTGAAATGACCATTGCCCTTTAATTGGCATTCTGATACTATCCAGTGTATCATTAGCCTTTGTAGACTATGTCATTAAAAGTGGCAGTCATAAAAAAAAGTGTGACAATCATTCAGTAAATTATAATACTATAATAAGTTGGGATCATTTTTTCATCCCCCCCCAAAGCCACTAATTCACCATGTGCTTAGATGTGCACATATTTAACCATGTGCAAAAGATAAAATGAAGCTTTGTTGCAAGCAAATATTTTTCATCTGTTTAACCTATCACAAGTAGAGTTATACACCCACATAATTTATAAAGTCATAAAACATAATCATAACTTACCCTTTGATAAGATTACAAAAGTACTCCGTATAGAGAAAACCATGGCAGAAATAAAGTCTCTTATAAAATGTAGTTCAGTAACATGCAAATCTTTGGAATGTTTTAATACAAAATCTGTAATAAGGTTGTGAGATTATATAGGTAGATTTTCTAGATTATTCACCACATAAAAGTCAACTTTTCCAGTGTGAACAGGTGGAATCAGCGTTGTAAAATTGATTGAAAATATTGTGGTTTCAAAATACATAAAGATATTTAGATACACTAGGATTTTAAATTTGAAAAATAGGTCATTGTAACTAGTGTAGTGATGGTTATAATACAAGAAAAGATATACTTGTAAACATGTTCAACCAAGAAATACAGAGCCTACCAATATTTTTGCAGATTAATTTTTACACTTAATTTAACAGAATGCACAAGCCCAGTGTTGAACTAAAATTTTTGCAAAATGCATATCATTTGGCATAAATATTTAACATGTTTGATATAAATAATTTTAAATAATGTATTTATGTGGGTTTTTAAAAAATAGAATAACTTTGACTTAATATCATGATTTGGTCTCTGACCTCAGTTATAAACCCAGAACAAGCATAACATTCTCTAAAGAATGAATTTGCTATGAATTTCATACTGTTGACATTGAAGGATACTTAGTAAACCAACTCATAGTTGAATGGCCTTCCTCCTCTAGTCACTTTTGTAGAAATCATATATTTTTATAAAAAAGATAAACCTGAGCCATCTGGTTTGCTGACTTCTTTAATACTCAGAAAAAGGACAGAGTCTTCTCCCTTATCAGAGTTTTTCCAAAGTAAAATAACTCATTCCCACCTTGCTATCTCAAGATAGTGAATGAACTAAAGATAATTCCATCAAAGATTATTATTGTTGTATTTCATAATAAAATTAAAAGTGCTGTGAAGCTCAATTCAAATAAGAAACACAGAATTCTGTTTATTTAGCAGATAGAATTTATGTCATAAAATCATTATATTGAAAAAATTGTTAAGACAAAGCTCTGGAGACTTAAGCATTAGGAAGTAAAGCATTAGGATACTTTTGGATCCAAATTACAGATACACTGACATGTTTGTGATAAAATGCATCCAGATGTAAAATGATAGGATCTTTTTAGCATACAGGTACCTTAGAGCTAACTGTATCCTTCTGATAATTTAAACATGAGGATACTGAGACCAAAAGATATTTAAGATTCATCCAATTTTATGTGGATAGTTGTACAATAAGAAACAAAACCCAGGTAATCAGCTACTTGAATGAACCAGTACTCTTTCCACCTAATAGGGTTCTCCCTCTAACAGCTTAAAAAAGTAAACATACTATTTTTCCTTTTTATCAATGATTATCTGCTAAATTCAGGATTATTGTTCAACAAATGCAAATACTGACTTTATTTACTAGTTCTATTCATTTATGCAAAAAGGCACTCTTTTGGTTCTACTATATAAAGATCTGACCTAGATGATGTAAGGTAAATGAAGATGAATGAGGCATGGAAGGAACTGTAATTTTATGGGAAGAAATAAGTCATTTAAAAATTGTCATATATCAAAATGAAATAGTCACAATCATAATAGAAGACAAAGTATACAAGGATTCAGGGGGATAAAATAACACCTCTACTAGAAATATCATTAAGGTTTTAATCAAGAAAGAGACCATTTTTGTTGGCCCTTAGATATTGATAGAATTTAGCATGAAAAAAATTAGGTATTTCTGCATTTTTAAAAAGTTTGTTATTTTAACAAGAAAAGCAAGTTTTTTCAACACCGAAGAAAGTCTCAAGAACATTCTGAGTGTTTTATAATTATTGATCAAAATATGAAACAATCATACACATTATTTACTTGGAAAGGTAGGACTATGTTTGTTATTAGAATCTTCTCAGAGTTCTTGCAAAGTTGTACAATTAAATTCTAGCATTTTTGTCAGCCATCTGACATTGGATACCATATAATCTCTGTTCAAAAGTTACTTGTATCTGGCCTTTCTTTTCTTGAGGTTACTTTCTTCTATTCTTTGTTGAGACTTTTATCATGAAAAAGAATTTTGTCAAATGTTTTTTCTGTATCTATTGAAAAGATCATTTGATTTTTATCCTTCATTCTGTTAATGCGGTTTATCATACTGATTGATTTTCATATGTTGAACCGTCCTTGCATCCAGGATTCAATTCGACTTGGTCATGGTGTATGAATGATCATTTTAATGCCTTGTTGAATTTGGTTTGCTAAGAATTTTATTGAGGATTTTTACATCTATGTTCACCCAGGAAATTAGCCTACAGTTTTCTTTGGTATCTTTTTCTGGTTTTGGTATCAGGGTAATACTGGCCTCATAAAATGAGCTTGGAAGTGTTCCCTTCTCTTTGATATTTTAGAGTAGTTAAAGGAAATGGAAATGTGTGTGTATATATATGTACATATATATATATATATATATATATATATATATATATAATGGAATATTATTTAGCCTCTAAAAAGAAGGAAATCCTTCAATATGCAACAACATGGATGAAACTTGAAAACATTATGTTAAGTGAAATTAGCCAGTCACAGAAAAACAAATATTGCATGATTCCTCTTAGATATATAAAATAGTCAAACTCATAGAAGCAAATAATAGAATGGTGATTGCTAGCAGCTGATGGGAGAGGGAAATGGGGAGTTGTTAGTCAACATTTCAGTATTTCAGTTATGCAAGATAAATAAGTTCTAGAGAGCTGATGTACAACATCAAGCGGATAGATAACAATACAGTATTATACACTTAAAAAATGTTAAGAGGGTAAATCTAGTGTTTTAACACAATAACAAAAAATTTATTTGTACCACTTTGGAAAGCTTATATATATGAATATTAAATATATTATATATTCATTTATATTCTATTATATATTCATTATATATATTTATTTATATATTCTAATCTATTCTAATATTCTATTATATGTTCATTTTTATTCAATTCCATTCTATTCTATGTACATGTGTGTATACATTTTATATTCACAATTACTGAATTATAATTTGGTCAACATTTTTTGAAAAAGTGTTTGAGCTGCAAAGCATTCATCAAATGAGAACCACATTGCTCTTGCCATCAAAACATAAAGCAGTTTCCATACTCTGCAAATTTTGCCATAGTTCAATATTTGTGCCGAGTTTGTGTTCACTGACAGGATTATGCAGGGATAGCATAATGGACACGTAGTGGGAAACAGATTGGAAAGACTCTCAACTCCATAATGAGAAAATAAATAGCAAAAGTTTTCAGCAATATGCCGAATGAATGTTTGAAAATAGCAAATTATTTTCAGTCAGTTAGTCTACCTTGGAAATTTCACCAAAGAATAATTCTACATAAGAAAAATAATGTATATACTTAAAAGTGTTCTCAGAGTGTTGTTTTTTGTATTACCAAACATGGTAAACTATGTAAATGGATAAAAATGGAGATTTTTAAAACATATAGACATTAACTCAGAAGAGTATTACTGAAGTAAGTACATAAATTTTCACTCAGCTGGACACCCTTTTAAAAGGAATAACTTGGAAGAAGGTGTAAACCAGTACTGAACCAGGCAAACCAAAACATATGGTCACCCTAAATAGTATGCACCTTTCAAAATGATGTTAAAAAATAATAATTGGCTTGGGAAACTATTTGTGTTATAATATTAACTATATAAATAGCAAATTCAGAATGATCACAAATATATACATTAAAATGTCACTCTTCTATCATAGATATATTTTTATAGTAAAGATATGAATGACTATATTTCTTTTCCAATTTTCTGCATTTTATAAGTTTTATATATTGAATATGCATTGATTTTATTAAAAAAATAGTAAACATTATAGCTTTATTTAAAATCTAAACAAGAATTGCATATGTAGAGAATTAGTATGAATTGTTCAGAATTCTCACAGAGATAAAATTAATAGCTAAGTTATAGAGGAAATAGAAATTAGCATAAAGAATATATATACTCTGTCTTTTTCCAAGTTATGCAATTCAGAAGTATCCCAAATATTTAATGGCTTAGAACACTGAAGAGCTGACTTTAAGTCACATTTCAGAACCATTAAAAAAACCAGCAATTGTTCTACAAGTGACCTACAAATAGGTAAAACAGATTACAATTTTATTCTAAGGTATTAGCAGTTTCTAGAGAATGTCTGGAAAGTATATATTTTTACTCCATTTGGGAATATAGTTTTATTATTTCACTACATTGCTCACTTGCATGCCACCCTTTAATGGTAGCTCACTAATAATTATATATATCACTAATAAATTGATTTGGGGAAAATCATATTTTCTCAGACTATAGTCTGTATAAGTGAATGGGGAGGGTTTGGCTAATTCAATCATATAGAATATTACCTGCCATAAAGAAATCTACCAGCAAGTGTGGATAAAGCAAATATCTCAAAAAGAGAGGAACTATGCCACCTAATTTTCAATGTGTATAGCTGCAGTTTTTTTATAGTTTTAAAAGGTTTTACTTCAATCATATTAGAACAGACAAAAATTATTAAAAATACTTTTAAATGACAAAGGACTTCTCAATAACAATACAAGATTCTTCAGCATTTGTGTGATAATTCTCCTAAGACTCAGCTATTAACATTTTTGGGGCCTAATTAACTTTGAGATCAGATTAATTCACAATATTAAAAAACCTGATCAGGATTTTCAGAGGTTGTATTTCTAGAAAACTAAAAGTTTACAGTTACTTATTTTCATGATTTTTTGAAATAATAACAAGTGGAGTCAAAATTGAATCTGCCTCCAACGCAAACTTTAGGAACATCTCCCTACCCTACTATAGTTAGCAAGCATGAGAGAAGAAATGATTACAAAATTTCCAGAAAGACAAAAGAATATAACTAACAGTCATTGGATACCTGCTATTTCAGGCATTGTAACAAATGGTTTCATTCACCATAATCCTTTCTATAATCTTATGTGGTAGGTATTGTCATCCCCATCATCCCCTTTTGAAGATGATTATATTGAGTCAAAGTGATTAAGTATATTTTCTAAGATGCACTCCTAATAAGAGACATAAGGCAGTTCCACAGTTGTTCACATTCAAACCTAGTAATATTTTTGCCCCATCACTTTCTCTTTTTTTTTTAAGATTTTATTTATTTATTTGACTGAGAGCACAAGCAGGGGCACAGCAAAAAGAGAAGCAGGCTCCCCGCTGAGGTGGGGTTTGAGCCCAGGGCCTGCATCGTGACCTGAGCTGATGGCAGTTGCTTAACCAACTGAGCCAGCCACCCAGGTGCCCCTACCCCGTTACTTTCTTAGAAGTTTTGTTGTGTGTGTCTTTGAAGTTGTTGCAGTTCCCAACATAGATTGGATTTTCTGTTCTCATCTAAGGAACTCCTCTCTCTCTATACTTCAGAAAATATTTACTCCAGAAATAACACACTTATCTCTATTATTTATGCAACTTAAACATCTCCAGGAGCTATTAGATAATTAGTTCCTTTAAAATAATTCTACTAAATAAAACTAAATAAATTGAAAAAGAAAGAATCCTGTGGACATAATATTGATTCTAGCACTTGTGACCTCCTCCATTCTATTATAAAGCATATTGTGTATATAACATCATTTACAGTTAATCTTGTCATTTATACTAATTTCTTACCTACATTTCAATAACACATCATGTCTATCAAAAAGAAAATGCAGCTAATTTTTCACATTTTTTTTTTCCTTTTTCTCCATAGCTTGAAAACTATGGTACTTGTTTCTTTGTAATGAATTCACTTGCTTCTCTAGGATTTCTTTTCCTCTGCAACAGTCCAATGAGTCTTTATCTATTGCTCCAGACAGACATCTTCCCAAATCACCTAGAGATGTGAGTGATAACCCTATCACTTACTAGACAGAAACATCAAAATTCTGGCCACCATTCACCAAGAGAGCTTTTTCTTATCTGAAGCTATCCATTTATAATGTGTAAGGACAGAGCCTGCTTTCAGTAATGCAGCTGGTTATAGCAACTAAGAATAGTACAAGCTTCCTTCCAGATGATGCAGAGTAACTCACCTTCATCAAAATCAACTAGAACCGGATGCTTGACTCCTGAAGGACAATTGGAAAAAGTGTATATTTAGTATAAATTGCACAGAAAGACTGAGCCAAGTAACTAATTGAAATATATTTTGTAACCAGATCTTTAAATAGGTATGATTTAGCACCTATAAACATTTTAAACAGTTTATAATCGTATTATTTAGTAATGCAAGTAATTTTGCAGTTTTCATTACTTGATCAAAAGCAATAGAAATAAGTGTATAAAATTAAGGAGTAAATTGAATATGTTTGAGTGAAACCGCAATTTTAATGAACTGAAATAATTAAATATACTGTCTCATGCTATTTCTGTCAGATAACATACCTCTCAAAATTAGATCTCTCTTTTTGACATTACCTAGTGTTATATAAGCAGTTATGAGACTCTCCACAATGTAAATTAGTCCTGAATAAGACATCATGGTACAAAACTTACTTTGATGATTAAGATAAAAGAGATTGTTCTCTTAGGACTTGTTTATATTATTTAATATAAAATGATTCTCAATAAAATGCAAAAAATCTGTAAAAATTGATATATTCTCTTTTCTCAAGCATTTGTCTCTCTCAAATATTTGGAAATTTAAAGTAAATACACACAGAACATTTTACTGTCAAATACAAAGATCAACAACAATAAAACCTATACTTCTGTAGTCTTTGCATCATTATTTCACCCATGAGTCTTACAAATCAAGCAAAACTGAATGATCCATGAACAATGAACAGCATCAGTGAAGTAATAATATACACATACTAATGTGCAGACTTTGGTCTGAGTTCCATTTCCAGCATCTATTTTATGTCTTTTGTGTATTTATGGTCTAAATTTCCTCTTTTCAGCTTTCTATCTGTAAAATGGCAACGATCACTCCAATGAAAACAATAAGTAAATCCTGGGGCGGCTGGGTGGCTCAGTCGTTACGCGTCTGCCTTTGGCTCAGGTCATGGTCCCAGGGTCCTGGGATCGAGCCCCGCATCGGGCTCCCTGCTCTGTGGGAAGCCTGCTTCTCCCTCTCCCACTCCCCCTGCTTGTGTTCCTGCTCTCGCTAACTCTCTCTCTGTCAAATAAATAAATGAAATCTTTAAAAAACAAACAAACAAACAAACAAAACAAAACAAAAAACAATAAGTAAATCCTAAGACATATAGCTATATAATCATTTAACACATAAAAGGGAGAACAAATGTTTCTCAGAAAGTCTTTTTTGACATTAAGAAATCATTCTGTAAAGTATTAAAAAGTCATTAACAATAAAACTGTGCTTAGGCAGAAGTAGCAAGAAATCATTAGCATTTGATATTTTAATTTTTTTAGATATATTAATGAGTTTCACTGGTAACTCAAGAATACAATGTGTAATAGAAAAAAAAAAACCTAGTGGTTGGCTTGTTCAAGGGTAAATGTTTGTTTTGTTTATATTATTTATATCATTTTACACATGTCTCAGAGGTAAGACATGAGGGTATCTCTCTTCTTGTTCATCATTTAGTGTCCCTCCTCTTTGGGGGCACATTTTATATTAAATTTATCTTGTAAAAGACACTTAGCAACTAAACCATTTTTCTTTTTAGTATCTAAGAAAGTTGAGGAATGTTTTTAAATACATATATGTCCCAGGGGAAAATTATTGCCTACGTTCCGGGCCTTCTCATTTCCTCTAAACAGTACAGAAGGACATTATCTCCTTGCCAAAGATCTGGAAGCTAGCTTTTATTTTCAGCTCTGACGGTCTCATCTGGGTCCTCATCCCAGGAGCATTAGCCAACAGAGACCCCATGCTGTGATTCATGCTGTTTAATGCCAACTTGATGGGTAATAAAGTTATCATAATCCATAATTTAATTATAGATGATAGTTTCTGCTCTGATTGTAATACTGAGACTATGGCTTCATTTACACTTCTGGGATACTTCACAAATGATTTGGGCTGATCTTTGATACAGGGTCAAGGGTGGAAAAATTTTTCACATAATTGTATTTTATCCTACTTGAAAGAACATTCCACATTCAAACTGGATTTATTTTTGAGTTGACATATGTCTACTTTCTATGGTAAGTGTAAATTTTAATAAGGATTTGTGTAAGTGTTTCCTCTTTGCCATAGATTTTTAGGTTGGACTTGCCATCTTATTTGAATATAAAAATTTCTCCTTTTCTTGTTACTGCTACCAGCCTCAAAAACAGAAACAAAATATATTGTTTTCCTAGGGAAATTAGAACAAATGTGTATTTGGAAATTGATTTTATTTTCCTAGATTGAACTGTTCTCATTCAAATTCCATGTCAATTCATGAATTTACTGAGGCTGTTCACTTAGCAAGGCATAGTGCCCTTCTCCTTTCTTATCTTCAAATGGTATCCAGTTTTCTCCTTTCTTCTCCATGAAGCCTTTTCTGCAAGAAACTATGGTAAACACTAAGTTTACATGCAGCCTGTATTGGTACTTGCTAGCTATGTGACTAACACATTCACTAAGCCATTCTGAGTCTTTCTAAATTCTCACGGTGATGGCAATGAAGCTTCTCTCAAGGGGACATGATAAGTAAGCAAAAATAATACTTAGACATATCTAACAACCTCTCAGAATGACTTAAGATAATTTGGCATATATGGGTTTAAAAATGAAGTAGCTTGGCGGTGGTTTTAATTATTTTTGCATGTGAGTATGTGTGGGGTGGTATTAGTATGTACAATAGAAATTATGTAAGAAAAATGCTTTATATTATACATATTTTATACTCTTACTTTCAGAACTAAGATTAGCTTTATCAGAAATTCCTTGGAAACTGCAATTATATTTAGAAAGGAAAACCAGTTGACTATGGGAAGCAAGAGACTATAGTATAAGAATATGATTTCCTTCCAGTATTTTAAAGAGTTCAATAAGTCTCACAAATGAATATAAGGTTCTGTTCTTTTGTGATCTCCTATATCAATGTTGAACACATAATCACAAAATTTATGAAAGTTCGATGTAAAATCTTTTGATTAGATTGCACTAGACAATGATACATAAGCCTATAACTATTGTGATATAGAGGAATATTTACCAAAAAAAAATAGTTAGTATTTCCACACAGTACTTTTTATAGAAAAAACATAGGTCACTCTACATTAATAAATACAAAAAAGAAATCAAATGTTTCCTTCGTGATTCCAAAGCCAAAAGCAAACTGTTTTCTCTTTTATTGACATACATATATTACTTATTGTATTTGTATTAGTTTATCCAAGTTAAAGGAATAACAGACACATGTAGCATTCATACAAAAGGCAACGCCATTAGAGTTATACATAAATTCTCATTTCTATCATTACACATTTTAAATTATCACACTAAAATTTTATGTAAGTATAGGCATGTTCTCTTTTAATTTACATTTAAAGATCTCTCTATAGCATGCCTAAGGTATGTTCAAAGAAGAATAGGAGAAAATAAAATGGAAATAAAGAAAATGGAATTCTCAAAAGGAGAGAATATTAATGTGATTTTCTTTCTTTCTTTCTTTCTTTTTTTTTTTTTTTTGATTATTGGCTTTGAGGTGTTGTTATGGAGCAATATTAATTCAGTTTAAAAAGAAAAAGTACCCAGAGGGAATCTGGAGGGAATCCTAAACACTTCCTTACCTGGAGTAGTCCCAATTTTATCTGAACATAAAATTCCCTGCTCTAGTATTATTCCTGGCTACATTGTATTACCTAAAACAGATTGTGCACACATCATTAAAATGAGGTCAAAATTTTATTTTTTTTATTTATTTTTTTTTTTTTAAAGATTTTATTTATTTATTTGAGAGAGAGAATGAGATAGAGAGCGCATGAGAGGGGGGAGGGTCAGGGGGAGAAGCAGACTCCCCGCTGAGCAGGGAGCCCGATGTGGGACTCGATCCCGGGACTCCAGGATCATGACCTGAGCCGAAGGCAGTCGCTTAACCAACTGAGCCACCCAGGCGCCCTAAAATGAGGTCAAAATTTTATTAACTGTGTTTAAATTTTAGACATTGTTTACGGTGACTGTCCATAGATACTCTAAAGCCAATGTTTGGTTTCATGCATGCTCTTTTTTATTAAAATATTTAAACAACTTTGGGAGAAGCTCCCAGAACTTAACCTATCACAGTAATTATAGATTTAATTTATTTTATTATGTTTTTATTTTCCATTGAGGTCTATATTATATGTAACCCAAATGATTAAAAAAATTAAGATTTGTATCCTAAAGGGAAGTGATTTACATATGCAAATATTCTATTTGTATTTAAAACCCCATGTTCAAAATATAAAGTACGTTAAAATAGTGTTAAAATAACCTTAAGGTAATAGCAAGTGAATTGATATTTAGTTCATATTTTTAGGTACATCATAAAAATATTAATTAGTTCACACATAATCTGGAGAAAAATTCCATAAACTATGGTGACATTTATAAGAATGTTAATTCATGAATTAATTAATATTAGAATATCAATCAATAGGTGGATACATCTATGGGTAGATAGATAGCACTTTCCACAAAAAACTCTAGAAAAAAATAAGTAACCTTCATTTTTAAATTAGTTATACTTGCAAGTACAGACTAGTTTTAACACATAATCAACCATTTTGTTCAGAATCATCCACATTTTTTAAAACTTAAGTTGTAGGCTTGTATGAAGCACACAGTATTTTAATGATTTATAAATTCTTAATGTTTATCTTCCTCTAAGTGTTTGGGAAAATGAATAGATAATTTTATCTAATAAATGTTTTGATTTATAAAATAAATTTAAAGGTTAACAAGATATATTTTATAGCAATATACAAAAGAAGATAATAGTACAAATTACCAACTTGAAACTAAAAATAATTTCTCTAAGTGCTAAATCATAAATATCAAGTAGATCAAGTGTAAAATTTCAAAAATTTTCACCTGTGTTCCTTTTTCTCACATCTGAAGTATTTTCATATTTTCCAATTTCAATTTCTGGTTTCTCTTATTTTTTAAGTTTTCGGCACATAGAATGCTTGTTCTAGTTTTAATGAATTAAGCAGATAATTTTCTTACTAAGAAAAATAATGCTGTCAGTCTATTGTTAAAATATTGAAAACTCAAAGATGTATACCCTTTCTTACTGTTTGTGACACAATTATAACAAAAAACTTCAGTGTTATACATATTAAAATCTACTCATTCTCTCTGTAAATAAGGAGACCAAACTCTGCTCACTGTCTCCATTTTGCATGATGTTCTCTTCTCCTTAAACATAATCACATTGTGAACTTCATATACTATAATCTATGAGCTAAACTATAGGGATAATCCCCAACAACATAAATATTAGTGGAAATGGGGAAAAATAAATTAATATACATATATGTAATTTGGAAAGAAACAAAAAAATATGAGAAGCTACTTCAATCTTCATTTTGTTAGCATTCCCACAAGGCTGATTTGGTATTTATAGCTACCTTTCTCAACTATTTATTTGGGTCCTTTTACCCTTGGGAGGACCCAAGTAGCTGGAGTTTTTTCCCTTCTGTTTCCACAGTATCTGAAATCTTAGTGGACTTGCCTGTATGGGTTTTCCATAATCTTCCTTTTACATTGTCCAATTAATATGGCAACACTAGAAAGGACTCAGTTCCCTGGAACTGCTCATAACCTCCTTGACGCATTATATAATAGAAATTCTAATACCTACTCATATGTTTTCAATCACTGTGACCAACAAGTTATTATTTCTCCAGTGGAATAAGGAATTCTATCCAAAGTGTTGGTGGCTGCCTTGATTTTCATTTCCATAAAATTATATTTTTTAATTAGGTCCCCAGCTAGAGGCATTCCTCCCTGGGGTTCTAAGTCCTGAAAATCAACAGATTCCTGGGTGAAGGTGACCAAGACAAAATTTTGTAATTGAGCCAATTTTTCTTTGATTCCCTTAGCAAGATACTTTGACTATGGGAAGAAACAGAAGTGTATGTGGGTTGCTGGGTCAAAGCACAATTCTGTATTCTATAAGAAAGCACCTAAAACTTTAAGGTTTTATGCCCCCAGCTCGCTCTTAACTGAATCTTCAAAAGGCTACCCACAATCAGTAAGTCAAATTGTTTCTGAGTAATATGGAACATGATAAAATCAGTAAATCCAGTATGTGTTAGTGTATATTGGATTACTTTGCTGCAGAATTAGAAACATTGTTATGTGGAATACCAAGAAGATGAAAGCAGTATAAAGTAAGTCAAAGAATGATGTGAAAGAACATGGCTTATTGAGAAGATAAATCTATTTCTAGAATTTGTATCTCTTGTGCTGAGGAAAAACCATTGCCTTCAATCTGTGATTTGTGGCAAATTTACACCCTATAGAATGCGATCTACCAGAAACAAAGGATAGTCCACTGCTATTAACCAGTTGGGTACTAAAGTTTGGGCCATAGTCTTGCTATGAAAAATTTCTGTTGTTGCAACTATGCATCATCCCTATCCCATGGTTCATCAGCCACTTGGTTCATCAGTCTGTTGAGTTAGCACAAGTGTGACTAAGGAAAGAGACTGACTGCAGTCTACTGGTGGTCAGAATGTCCAACTGATTACTGAAAACCTTCTCTTTAGTGTATGTACTGTGGTAGCAATACATATTATGAAACTCTGTGTTTATTCTGAGAAGCCCATTCACGTAACTCTGGTTAGCTGTCCTCATTACAATCTTTCAGTCTGCTTCTGCCAAGTCTCTGACCACATAGTGAGTATATTTCTGTATAAAGTAATTGTGTCTTTACATAGATATTTTTATCTACAATATTAGTGCATTTACTGACTTTAGACAGTTTGCACTTAAAGATTTGAAGTTTCTTTATCCACCTTATTTTATTTCTGTCAGCTTTTTCTTTTAACTTAATTTTCTCATTAACTTTTCATGTTTTACTTAATAAAATTCAAAACAATTACTTTAAGTTTATTCAAATTGTAACAGTCATTATATAAACCCTTCATGATTATTGATACAGGAAATTTTACCCAATTTATAATTATATACTCTCTCTTCCTTTTAGCAGTTTTTTTTTATTATTATTATTATTGCCGATCCATGTGGAATTTTTCCTTACTACCTTAAGAGCTGATGAATAAATAATAGTTTTGGTGTGCTTGTACCTCTTGTTTATTTAAACAACATTTAAATTCTCTATTTTATAAGTTCAGGTCTTCAGATATCTGAAAGGGAGTGAGGGAGCTTGACCACATGCTTTATCTCTGGGTACTTTCTGCATCAATAAACAGTTTCCAGTTAGAGTCATGAGAAATATGGTGTCCCCTTGAGCAATACCACACAAATTTCAACTTGTTCTATGGTTTAGGGATGAGCAGGTCACTTAGATAAATTAACTACTAGTAGACCTCTGGCTATATATTTGGTTAGCACATTCATATTTTTTTCATGTATGTTTAACGTGATTTTTTTACTCTTTTAAACCACACTTGAAAAGAGCACTTGGGAGATTACAGATCATGTTTTCTACCATCAGTATTCAAATTTACATCATGTCACTTTTGGTCATGGAGCATTGTTTCTTATCATTCAGCTGAGTCTTTGGAACTATGATGAAATCTAATAGGGAAAACAAAGTAGAAAGATTTTGAAAAACCATTTCTCCAGATTTATTACAAAAACCATTTCTCAATTCATTACATATTATAGCTGCCATTTCCCATTTTTTCCCATGAAAACAATCCTCATTTGTCTAAATTGGAAGACATTAGTTTTATGCTTTATGTGTTTTCTTTTCTTTTATTTTTGTCTTACTTTCCATGATAATGTATTATTCTCTTAAAAAATAGAGTAATGTTTGGAGACAAATGTTTGCTTTCAACTTAATTGAAATTTATTTCTGGGAGATAACCCTCAAAACATTTTGTGGTAAAATTAAAGCTTGTAGAAAATTTAAATCTAATGTACTTTTGATGACATTTTAAAAATGAGGTGTTTAATGATTTTTTTTTTAAAAAGCTTTATTTGGAGATAGTTTTGATGAATCGCCACAATTAAATATTTCAAATACCTGTATTGACTATTTTGCTTTATAAATAAAATTTCATTTTTGTGTGGAGAATTGCTATATCTCAAAATCGAACAAATAAAATTAATTGAAAATAAATTATTCAGCAGGGGAGCAAAACCGCTATTTTATTAAAATTAACAAAACTTTGCTTAAGAATACATTTTTGAGTATTTCTAGAATGATAGTAAGAATTATTTTTAGTCCCTCAAAAATAAAAATTAAACAAGTTTATTAATTTAGATCCCTTTGACTGATTCCTAGTTCCATCACTATATTATTCTGTAATTTTAATCTTTAAAAACCCGGCATTTCATATAACTATTGTTCAGTTTTTTTAAATAATAGTTTCAGATTGATAAATCAAGAGTTAATAGGAAAATATTCCCAATAGTATTTTTGTAGAAGCTAATGAATATGTGTAAATGCTTTTTTAGAATTAAATAGTATTTTTTCTTGTAAATATATTCTACATAAAATACAGTGGGAGAGTCTTAGAATTAAAGACTAAAATTTATAGCTCCTTTGATTAAATATAAACTGGGGAAGTATCCAGTACTTGAAATTGATTTTTCTATAATGAAATTATAATTCATTTAAGGCATTTAGGTGGATTTTGAGTTATTAGAACATACAATATCTAACTATTTCAAACTTCTAATATTCACCTATATTATATAAGTTCTCAGGAAATTAAAGCAAGACACTTCAAGTGTTATATGGGGCAGTTTATCAGATTCACTGAATTACTGGAGCCTAGGGAGAAGGGAGGCTCCAGTAACCTAAAATATATTTAGAATTCTCTTACAGAAGCTTTTACATCATTTACATTTTATACAAGAAATTTTCCAGTTTGATTGGTATGCCCTAAGAAAATGAATTCCAAATGGTACAAAAAAAAAAAGTTTAAGTAAAATAATGTAACTGTTTTATGTGTAGTAAATAAAAATTAAAACTCAATCCATAGTATTTCCAAATAATACAAATCTACTCAGTACAAATATTTTCATCTTTGTACATGTATTCATAAGGGGTAAATTCCACTTGAATTGAACTTTATCTTCAATTAAAAAAATTAAGTGGCTTCAATATGTCAAACCAAGACAAGGTAAATTTCAGCACACTGTTTTATCTTTAGGTATTTCCATGTGCTTCCTCATGTATTATACTCTACTGATGATACAAAGATAAGTAAGATATCATTTAATCAAATTAAAGTCACAGTAAAGTCGGTTATGGGAGGAATAATCATTCAAGGAGTCAAAGAATAGGAAGATCAGAGATGTTTGGAAGTAACTAGTCAGGGTTTCTTGAGAAGGTTAACAGGTGGAATAAAACTTGGAAGTACAGACAAGATGCTAACAGAGAAGAGGAGCCATTAACCCAGAAGGAATATTAGAAGGGAAAGCATAGTGCCAGTGGGTATTGGATGAGTCCAAGTATACATAGGAAATATCACATGACACTTGCATAATACAAATTTAAGACACTTGTTATATGTCCTTGGAGATGAGTTTAAGTTTACTTGTATATGCAAATAGGGAAGCTATGTACAAACACTACCTCAGGAAGATTATATTGGCATCTATGTCTAAGATGAATGAACATAATGGGAATTACTTTTCGGCAGTTTTCAGTAAACTGGAGATAATTAGGACCTGAGATGATTTGTTGGTAGTGGCCCTAGAAATAACGGAGCCAATGAGACTTAAAGGAGGCAAACTATACATAACTGGGCAATTAGTTGTAGAATGAGAGAAAAAAAGAATAAAACTGGTTAATCCCAGCACAAGTGACTCTAGGTTGTATTTTTATGATCACCAAACTTAATTTCCAATGACATTTACTCCCTGTGTGTTCGAGTTCTTTAGAAAAGAGAACCAATAATATATGTATGATAATAATATCTAATATATTAATATTAATAATATTGAATATATTACACAATGATTATATATAATAGTATAATGTATCTTTAGATTATGTATACAAAATGCTATCTGCAGGCTGGAGACCCAGGAAAACTGATGGTTTGGTTCTGAAAATCCCAGTGCTAATGGTGTAAGTCCCAGTCTCAAGGGCAGGAGAAGACTGATGGCTCAGCTCACGCAATCAGAGAGAGAACAAATTCTCTCTCTCTTTTTTTAAATTTTATTATATTATGTTAATCACCATACATTACATCATTAGTTTTTGATGTAGTGTTCCATGATTCATTGTTTGCATATAACACCCAGTGCTCCATGCAATAAGTGCCCTCCTTAATACCCATCACCAGGCTAACCCATTCCCCCATCCCCTCCCCTCTAAAACCTTCAGTTTGTTTCTCAGAGTCCATAGTCTCTCATTGTTCGTCTCCCCCTCCGATTTCCCCCCTCTTCATTGTTCCCTTCCTACTATCTTCCTTTTTTTTTTTTAACATTCATCAGTCTTACACAATTCACAGTGCTCACCATAGCACATACCCTCCCCAATGTCTATCACCCAGCTACCCTATCCCTCCCACCTCCCACCACTCCAGCAACCCTCAGTTTGTTTCCTGAGATTAAGAATTCCTCATATCAGTGAGATCATATGATACATGTCTTTCTCTGATTGACTTATTTGGCTTAGCATAATACCCTCTAGTTCCATCCACGTCGTTGCAAATGGCAAGATTTCGTGTTTTTTGTTTTTTTTTTTTTTGATGGCTGCATATTCCATTGTGTGTGTGTATATATATATATATATATATATATATATATATATATACACACATCTATACCACATCTTCTTTATCCATTCATCTGTCGATGGACATCTTGGCTCTTTCCACAGTTTGACTATTGTGGACATTGCTGCTATAAACATCGGGGTGCACGAACCCCTTCGGATCACTATGTTTGTGTCTTTGGGGTAAATACCCAGTAGTGCAATTGCTGGGTCGTAGGGTAGCTCTATTTTCAACTTTTTGAGGAACCTCCATACTGCTTTCCAGAGTGGCTGCACCAGCTTGCATTCCTACCAACAGTGTAGGAGGGTTCCCCTTTCTCTGCATCCTCGCCAACATCTGTCATTTCCTGACTTGTTAATTTTAGCCATTCTGACTGGTGGGAGGTGGTATCTCATTGAGGTTTTGATTTGGATTTCCCTGATGCCGAGTGATGTTGAGCACTTTTTCATGTGTCTGTTGGCCATTTGGATGTCTTCTTTGGAAAAATGTCTGTTCATATCTTCTGCCCATTTCTTGATTGGATTATTTGTTCTTTGGGTATTGAGTTTGATATTCAGGACCTCAACAGATTAACTGATGCCCACCCACATTGAGGAGAGCAGTCTGTTTTACTCAATATACCAATTCAAATGCTAATCTCACCCAGAAACACCCTCACAGATACACCCAGAAACAATGTTTAATCAAATATCTAGGCATCATAAAGTAGACTAGAAATATATTGCCTAATTTTCAAATATTTCTAGGTCTATTTTGAAATTGTTTTTTTAGTTCCACTGTATAATTTAAGTCCCTTAGTAATTTGTTGAAATGTTAGTCTATGACTCAGTGTTCAGTCAATTTTGGTAACTTTTAGATGCACTTGAAAATAATGTGTTCTTCAGTTGTCGGATGCGTTATTCTATATGTGTAAATTAGGGTTAAGTTTTAGGCCATGTTGGTCAAATCTTCTGTCTATAATAATTTTAGGTTTACTTATTCTATCAGATCCTCAGAGAAGTACTGAAAATATCTCACAATGGTTGTGGAATTGTCTATTCACACTTTTAGAAATGGCTGTTTTTACCTGATATATTTTAAAAGTGTGAAATTAGCTGCATGTAAATTTAGATTTACTTATTTTCCTGGGCATACCTTTTGATCATTTTGAAGCATCCCCCTTTATTTCAAATAATGCTTCCTTAAAGTTTACTTTTACTATTATTAATATAGCTATCTCAGCTTTGTTGTTGTTATTGTTGTTGTTTGCAGAGTATGTCTTTTTCCATCTTTTCACTTTTGATATTTTTGGATAGTTACATTTAAGATATGTCTCTTATAAGCAAATTATTTATAAATCGACCCATCCCAACAGTCTTATTCTTGAAGCTTCTTTATAAGACCAGAGGTATTATCTTTCTTCTTCATGACATACCCTATGTATGCAACATATCTTGCATATAAGAAATTCTAATAAATGTAATTGAATTAATATCTAAATATAAATCATGAACTCCCATTCCAGTTATCTTAGCATCAATTATCACTTCATCAGTTTTTTCTTTTTTCTTTTTTTTTTCTGGGCGGCAATCAATTCTCCTTATCTGTCCCTATGCTGCTTAAAGGCAACTATTTTGTCAAATAATTCTTTATCCCAGATAATATTGAGCTCATTATCTATCTATCCACTAATGCATACATATGTATATATGTATATATACATATATTGGAATATGTACACATCTCCTTTCCTATTTTACAGGCCTATCTAGTTCCAGAATTAATACCAGACTCGTGTAGTGGAGTTTAGGTTCATATATTCATAAAATCTACTTACTAGTGGCACTACATAGTATGCTTTTATAATATACACTACTTATTAGTTACAGAATAAGTTAATGTGAAATTATGTCCTCATGTATCGCAAGGCAAGTATTGAATTTTTCTGTTTAAATTTCCTAGATAAGTAAAATAGAGTAGTATATTCTTTCGGGTGATCTATTAATATAAAGTGAAATTTCAAGAAACCTCATGAAAGCCTATCAAAAAAATACGAACATAGTATATCAAAATTTTTCTGAAAGGTTGTAAAGTAGTTCACTATGCACTCAATATTATACTTGAGTTTTTAAGGAGTAATTGTAATAGCTTATATTTAAGACTATGATAGATGAATTTAAATATAAAAATATTTTAATTTAATTAAACTATCTTATTTGAAAGTTTACTTTCCTATTTAAAAAGATAGTGATACTTGTGTGTAACTTAGAAATATCCAGTATGGAATTTGGATACGAATGCAGATACGACATGCACATGCATCATTTATATTTTGATTACATTCTAAGTGCCGACAAGGTGCTGTGTTCATGAATAATTCAAACCATCTAAAAGAATGGGCTTTTTACATTCCATTCCAGAGTTTTGTTTTTCAGACAGGATGTCTTAACAACATAAAACATGTATCACTGATGGAATATGATTAGAAATACACTGTGATCTGACAGTTAACAATTATTCCCTTATGTATGATTCTTACAGGCTATATAAATGATATAAAAATTTGTACAGTAGTTCAAAGTATAAGTCACAGACACTTAGAAAGCAGGCAATATGTGTAATTTCTTTTGTATGTAAGATAGAAGAAAATTGAAGTATAGGAGCATAGCATTTTAGTAATTATTTTGGCGTCAGTGAGCATTTGGGAGATTGGAAGAGAGAAAGACAGACAACTAATAAAAAAATACCTATGGTTGACCACAGCTAAGGGTGACTAAGACTTGGACTTCCTGAGATCTTTAAAATGCATTTTAGAATAATCCCACTTGGGGACACAGAGGAAATATTTACCTGTTGCTTTTATTCTCTTAGTGGTTAAGGACAGTCCTACACAATGAAGCCCCTAATGTTTAAGATTAAGCATATGTATTGGTGTTAAGTGGATTCCCACAGGCATTCCACATAGAAAGATAAAAGAAGTGAGAATTTCTGGAGCTGGAAGTAATAGGCAATAAAAGGCTCAGGCTGAGACACTATGCATTTTATCTGCAAAGCTTCCAGAAGGCTACTTCAAAATAGTTGCCTCAGCAGTGCTAGGAGCAAGTAAAAGCCCTAAGGGTTTACATTGTAACAAAAGGTGTCCAATGCAGTTAATTATTTGTACCAATCAACTATATTAAGGCCAATCAGCCACAGAGCCTCTTCAAGGTGGTAACCCAATCTCTTAAAGGAAATAATACAAGTCAATTAATAGAAAAAGAAACCAAATATTGTTCTTCAGCAATAGCAGATGTCTCCCAGGTAATGATTAATATTTGTCTTCTTTTTTCACCACCCATACGAAATTTCCCTCATTCTTGGACTTTGTTTTGGCTGGTCAAGATTGTTTACCAATGTGGGTAGACCCAGATCTTCTTTCCCAAAAATTATGAGCCTATATTTGCCTTGCCATTATCCTTCTGTGATTATTTCAGTTGTCCGTTTGCAATTGCTACATGGTAGGAAAGAACCAAGAGAAATCCCAATAATTTCCCCAGTTTTCAGATGTATTCTTATCTTCCCCCACCATGTAACTTATGGCTCCTTAAGGTAACTAGCCATTATCCCCCTCAATATAATAACTGTTATTCTGTTGGTTTGTTTAATGGTTGACTGGAAAAGGAGGAGTCCCAAGTGGCCAAGTAGTAGTCATAATTTCAGTTTCTGTGGAACCCTCACCATGTCCTCTGGAAGAAGTATTTTGCCAGTGGGAGCAAGGACCTCTACTCCAATGGAGTGTAAAGTAATGGGGGGGCAGAAACAAATTTTCCAAGTTAATTTTTTAAAGTTATAGTAAGAGGAACCAATACACCTTCCATATCCCAGTTCCCAGATTCTTGTATTCTAGCTGTTAGAATGTTGTCACTATTTATCAGGAATCTATCAATCTATAGATTGATATTCCAAGCTAGTGCCTCAGCTGAACCTTTAACAGGCTATTTCACTCTTCTATTAGGCCAGTTCCTTCAGATATGTGGAATCCATTATAGGACCAGTGGAAACCATGATCATATACTCATAGTCACATCTTCCATGCTGTAAAATGAATCTCTTAATCTGAATTAACGTTATATGAATGACCATCCCAGTTGATTAGACATTTGTAAGTGTTTGGATGGGAGACACATCAAGGTCAGGAAAGGCAAACTTACATCTGGAGATAAAACCAGTTCTATATTAAGGACAAATCACTGATTCATGAGGGTGAAAAATATTTCTCCAAGGTAATCTACCACCAAGTGACTGACTTAACTCATCAAAGATAGTACATACTAAGTACATGGCATCAGTCTCAGTTATTGGCAATCTGCAATAAATTCTGTGGTATCAATATCTAAAACAGCCTTGATAAAAGGGAACCCATGCTCTTGAGCCCAGGTATGGCCATCACCACTGCCACCATGGCCAATCCATTTATATGCCTGTTGTGCCAGCACTGAGGTTGATGAAAGCAAACCTGCCTGACTTCTACAGAATGTGTATTCCTGACCCCTTAGTTCAGAGTTCCTCCTCTAGAGGTCACTGACCTCTAGAGAAAAAGAGAAAAATTAATCCCACTTTGTCCTCACTCTCTTACCATCCACATGTCTTCTTCTCATTCCATTTTCTAATTTTGTTCCTTCTATGTCACTGACAATGTACCAAGCCAACTGTCATGACTTCCGGGGCGGGGGCCATGTCAGTGGATTTGGCACTCTGTGATGCAGCTCCTTAAGGCAGTCTGGACATTCACAGGGGCTGGGCTCTGCAGCTTCCTCCTCCTGGTGATTTCCTGAAGTTCCTGAGAGAAGAGAAGAGGAAGATGGCTGTGGAGTAGAAAGCCCCTAGGATTGTCTCATCCCATGAACACAACTAGATAACTATCAAATCATCCTAATATACCAGAAATCAATCTGAAAACTGATAGAACAAACTCCACAACTAAAGAAAGGCCACATCGAAGAAGGTAGGAAGTGTGGAGACATGTGGAAGAGAGAGAGCTGTGGTTTTGAAGGATGAGAGAGAGAAGAGCACATAGGGGAACACACAAGGAGGATGTTTCCCCAAAGCCACTGGATTAGAAAATGAGAGGGGCTGAATTTCATAAATTCTCACAACCATGGGGCTTAAAGCCTGGAGTTTTAAGGTCAGCAAGCTTGTCTGGGATAGATCCCAGAGGGCACTGTACTGCTCCTAGAGAGAAGACAAGCAAACAACCCAGGGGGCAGAAGGCATGGAAACAGTAATCTGAAAAATGCCTGGGGCACACAGTGGGGGAAGTTATTTGCTCTTCTCAGAGTGTTTCCCTGAGAGGCATCTCAGTGAATCCTGCCTCTCAGGGAACATTTGAGCTGGCCAGTGCCATTTCCCTCCCCCACCCCTCAGCATAAACATAGAACTACCTGTGGGAAGGAGCAGAGGGCCACAATGGCTGCTTAACTCGCTTATACCAAGTCCCAACGCCCTGTGCTCTGGGAGGATTGCCCTTCTCAGTCAAGCTTACCTCAGTCCCAGCACAGAGGTCTCCTTCTCCAAAAGACCAGCACAAACCCCTGATCACACCACATGTCCCAACCAGAGAGATCTGCAGGGCCTCAGTTCTGGTGGAAATGGTGTCCAGTCTCATTTCACAAGCAGACCAGAGCACACCTAGTTAAAACTCACCACATTCAAGCTAAGGACCAAACACTGCCCATAGCCGTCAAGGAGAGCCTCTGTAGATAACAGACCTGACAGAGTAGTGAAAACACAACAGCAGAGTGCATACAGCACACAGTGGAGAAACTCCCTAAAGCACCAGGCCCTGGGCACTTACATAACCTCTTCTTTGCAAGGCCATTACTCTCAGCAGCAGGAGACATAACTGGCTTTTCTAACACACAGGAAAAGGTGGAGACTTAGACAAAATGCCAAGATGGAGGAATTTATCCCATATGAAAAAACAAAATAAGGCCATGCCAGAGATCTAAGTGACACAGATGTAAGTAACATATCTGATGGAGAATTTAAAGCAACAATCCTAAGGATACTTATGAAAAGAATAGAGGACATCAATGAGACACCACAGAGATAAAAGTGTTAAAAAAGAATCAACCAGAGATGAAGAATGCAATAAATGAGACTGGAAACAGGCTTTATGCAATGAACAGCAGGCTGGGAAAAGCAGAGGAATAAACTAGTGACCTAGTAGACAAAATAATGGAAAATAATAAAGCTGAACAAAAGAGAGAAAGAAGAATTGCGCAGCATGAGAATAGACTTAGGGAACTCAGTGACTCTATCAAGTGTAATAACATTCATATTATAGGAGTGCCAGAAGAAGAAAAGAAAGAAAAGAGGGTAGAAAATTTACTTCAAGAAATAATAGCTGAAAACTTCATTAATCTGGGGAAGGAAACAGACATCTAGACCCAGGAGGCAGAGAACTCTGATGAAATTCAACAAAAGCAAGCCAACACCAAGACATATTGTAATTAAATTTGCAAAATGTAGTGATAAAGTATCTTAAAAGCATCAAGACAAAAGAAGTCCATAACTTACAAAGAAAGACCTTAGGTGGGCTAGAGATTTCTCAACAGAAATTTAGCAATCCAGAAGAGAGTGGCATGATATATTCAATGTGCTGAATGGGAAAAATATGCAGCCAAGAATACTTTATCCAGCAAGGCTATCATTCAGAATAGGAGAGATAAAGAGTTTCCTAGACAAACAAAAACTAAAGGAATTCATGACCACTAAGCCAGCCCTGCAAGAAATATTAAAGGGGACTCTTTGAGTGCAAAGGAGAGACCAAAAATGACATAGACAAGAGAGGATCAGAAAAATCTCTAGAAACAATGACAAAACAAGTAATAAAATGGCACTCAATACATATCTATCAATAATTACTTCAAATGTAAATGGACTAAATGCTCTAATCAACAGACATAGGATGTCAGAATTGATTAAAAAACAAGACCCATCTATATGCTACTTACAAGAGAGTCATTTTAGACCTAAAGACACCTGCAGATTGAAAGTGAGGGGATAGAGAAACATTTGTCATACAAATGGATGTCAAAAGAAAACCAGAGTAGCAATATTTATATTGGACAAACTAGACTTTAAAACAAAAACTGTAACAAGAGACAAATAAGAGCACTGTATCATAATAAAGGGGACAAAACAAGAAGACGATAAAGCAATTGTAAATATTTATGCACCAACATGGGAGCACCCAATTATATAAAACTATTAATAATAAACATAATGGAGGCACCTGGGTAGCTCAGTTGGTTATGGGTCCAAATCTTGATTTCAGCTCAGGTCATGATCTCAGGGTTGTGAGATCGATTCCCATGTCAGGCCCCATGCTGGGCATGGAGCCTGCTTAAGATTCCCTATCTGCCCCTCTCCTCCTCCCCCTCTCTAAAAAAATTAAATAACAAACATAATGGAACTAATTGATAATAATACAATAATAGTAAGGTACTTTAACACCCCACTTACATCAATGGACAGATCATCTAAACAAAATCAACAAGGAAACAGCTTTGAATGACATACTGGACCAGATGGACTTAACAGATATATTCAGAACATTCCATCCTAAAAGAGCAGAATACACATTCTTTTCAAGTGTACATGGGACATTCTCCATAATAGATCACATATTAAGTCACAAATCAAGCCTCAACAAATACAAAAAGATTGAATTCATACCATGCACCTTTTCTGACCACCACACTAAGAAAATAGAAGTCAACAATAAGAAAAAAATTGGAAAGACCACAAATACATGGAAATTAAACAATGTGCTACTAAATAATGAATGAGTCAACTAGGAAATCAAAGAAGAAATTTAAAAAAATACATGGGAATAAATTAAAATGAAAACACAATAGTCCAAAACCTTTAGGATGCAGTAAAAGTGGTCCTAAGAGGGAAGTATATAACAATATAGGCACCTACCTCAAGAAGCAAGAAAAGTCTCAAAGAAACAACCTATCCTTACACCTAATGGAGCTAGAAAAAGAACAACAAATGAAGCCTAGAGCCAACAGAAGGAGGGAAATAATAAAGATTAGAGCAGAAATATAAAACTAAAAAAAACAATAGAACAGATTGATGAAACCAGGAGCTTGTTCTTTGAAAAAAGTAATAAAATCAATGACCTCCAGCCAAATTTATCAAAAAGAAAAGGACCCAAATAAATGAAATCACAAATGAGAGAGGAGAAATAAAAAACACACCACAGAAATATAATTGTAAGAGAATATTATGAAAAACTATGTGCCAGCAAATTGGACAACCTAAAAGAAATGTATAAATTCCTAGAAACATATAAACTACCAAAACTGAAAGAGAAAGAAATAAAAAAAACTTGAAGAGACTGATAACCAGCAAAGAAATTGACTCAGTAATCAAAAACTCCCCAAAACCCGAAGTCCAGAGACAGATGTCTTCACAGGCAAATTTTACCAAACATTTAAAAAAGAGTTAATACCTATTCTTCTCAAAAATAGAAAAGGAAGGAAAACTTCAAAATTCATTCTATAAGGCCAGCATTACCCTGATACCAAAACCAGATAAACACTCCACTACAAAAAGAGCACTACAGGCCAATATTCCTGAGGAAACTGGATGCAAAAATTCTCAATAAATACTAGCAAACTCAATCAAAAAATACATTAAAAAATCATTCTCCACAATCAAGTGGGATTTATTTCTGGGCTACAACAGTGGTTCAATATCACAAATTGATCAACAGGATACACCACATTAATAAAAGAAAGGATAAGAACCATGTGATCATTTCAATAGATGCAGAAAAAGCATTTGACAAAGTACAACATCCAATTCATGATAGAAAACCTCAACAAACTAGGTTTAGATGGAATATACTTCAACATAATAAAGGCTATATATGAAAAACCCACAACTAATATCATCCTCAATGGCGAAAAACTGAGAGCTTTTCCTCTACAGTCAGAAACAATACAGGGATGTCCACTCTCACCACTGTTATTTAACATAGTACGGGAAGTCCTGGCCACAGCAATCATACAACACGAAAAAATAAAGGGCATCCAAATCAGCAAGGAAGAAGTCCAACTTTCATTTTCACAGACAACATGATGCTCTATGTAGAAAACCTTAAAGACTCTACCAAAAAAACTGCTAGAATGGATAACACAAATTCAGTCAAGTCACAGGATACAGAATCAATGTACAAAATCCTGTTACATTTCTATACACCAATAATGAAACAACAGAAAGAGAAACTAAGGAATTAACCCCATTTGAATTGCACCAAAAAGAATAAAATACTTAGGAACAACCTGACCAAAGAGGTGAAAGACCTACTCTGAAAACTATAAAACACCGTTGAAAGAAATTGAAGATGACACAAAGAAATGGAAGAACAGGGGCGCCTGGGTGGCTCAGTTGGTTAAGCGACTGCCTTCGGCTCAGGTCATGATCCTGGAGTCCCGGGATCGAGTCCCACATCGGGCTCCCTGCTCGGCAGGGAGTCTGCTCCTCCCTCTGGCCCTCCCCCCTCTCATGTGCTCTCCCTCTCATTCTCTCTCAAATAAATAAATAAAAATCTTTAATTAAAAAAAAAAGAAAAGAAATGGAAGAACATTCCATGTTCATAGATTAGAAGAACAAATATCATGAAAATGTCTATACTACCCAAAGCAAATCTACATATTTAATGCAATCGCTATCAAAATACAACAGCATTTTTCACAGAGGTAGAACAATCCTAAAATATATATGGAACCACAAAAGACCCCAAATAGCCAAAGCAATCCTGTAAAAGAAAAACAAAGCTGGAGGCATCACAGTTCTGGACTTCAAATTATATTACAAAATTATAGTGACAAAAACATATGGTACTGGCACAAAAACAGACACATAGATCAATAGAACAGAATAGAAAACCCAGAAATGAACTCACAACTATAAGGTCAATTAATCTTCAACAAAACAGGGAAGAATATCCAATGGGAAAAACAGTCTCTTCCACAAATGGTGTTGGGAAACTTGACAGCAACATGCAAAAGAATGAAACCGAACCACTTTCTTACATCAAACACAAAAGTAAATCCAAAATGCATTAAAGACCTAAATGTGAGACCTGAAACCATAAAAATCCTAGAGAACACAGGCAATAGCCTGTTTGACATTGACCATAGCAACTTCTTTCTAGATGTGTCTCCAGAGGCAAGGGAAACAAAAAAAATAAATAAACTATGGGGAGTTAATCAAGATAAAAAGCTTCTGCACAGCTAAAGAAAATAGTCAACAAAACTAAAAAGCAACCTACAGAATAGGAGAAGATATTTGCAAATGACATATCTGAGAAAGGGTTAGTATCCAAAAGGTATAAAGAACTTATAAAACTCAACACCCCAAAACAAATACTCCAGTTAAAAAATGGGCAGAAGACATGAATAGACATTTTTCCAAAGAAAACATACCGATGGCCAACAGACACACGAAAAGATGCTCAGCATCAGGGAAATACAAATCAAAACTACAATGAGATATCACCTCACACCTTTCTGAATGGTGAAAATCAAAACCTAAGAAACAACAGGTGTTGGTTAGGATGTGGAGAAAGGGGAACCCTCCTACACTGTTGGTGGGAATGCAAACTGGTGCAGTCACTCTGGAAAACAGTATGGAAGTTCCTCAAAAAGTTAAAAATAGAACTAGCCTATGATCCAGCAATTGTAATACTAGGTCTTTACCCAAAGGATACAAAAATACTAATTCAAAGAGGTACATGCACCTGAATGTTTATAGCAGCATTATCTACAATAGCTTAATTATGGAAATAGCCCAAGTGTCCAGCTGATGGATGGATAGAGAAGATGTGGTGGTATACACACGCGCACACACACACACACACACACTGGAATATTACTCATCCACAATAAAGAATGAAATCTTTTTATTTGCAACAACATGGATGGAGCTAGAGAGTATTATGCTAAGTGAAATAAGTCAGAGAAAGACAAATATCATCTGATTTCACTCATATGTGGAATTTAAGAATCAAAACAAATGAGCAAAGGGATAAAAAAGGGAGAGGATGCAAACCAAGAAACAGACTCTTAACTGTAGAGAACAAACTGATGGTTACCAGAGGGGAGATGGGTAAGGAAGATGGGTTAAATAGGTGATGGGGATTAAGGAGTGCAATTGTTGTGATGAGCACCAGCTGATGTATGGGAAGTGTTAAATCACTATATTATACAGCTGAAACTAATATTATACTACATGTTAACTAACTAGATTTCAGGATAAACTTTAAAAAAATGAAATGGAGGGGTGCCTGAGTGGCTCAGTCGTTAAGTGTCTGCCTTCGGCTCAGGTCATGATCCCGGGGTCCTGGGATCGAGCCCCTCATTGGGCTCCCTGCTCGGCGGGAAGCCACTTCTCCGTCTCCCACTCCCCCTGCTTGTGCACCCTCTCTCGCTGTGTCTCTCTCTGTCAAATAAATAAATAAAATCTTAAAAAAAATGAAATGGGAATATGATAGAGACATCACCTTTGCATATTTTCAGTCTTTGATTGATACACTAACTTCTTTCAGTACCTCCAAGATGGAATATTTCTTTAGATTGCTGTCTTGACCGAGACTGGGAAAGTGTCTGGCTTCCACTTTCCCTTCCTACTGTTACAGTTCTTATTCCATAGGTCAGGTAACCAATGTGCTGGAATTATAAAATATGAGATGGTTACACTTGTCTGAAAATAAAGATCTAAGATAAGAAATAGAAGAGACAACATCACTTTATAGAATGTTGGATTTGCTGTCAAATTAGATCCCTTCTGGGTGAGGTAAAATGCCTAGTAGGAAAGGATAACAATCTCTGTGTCTCAATCAAAATTGAAACGTGTCCTAAATCAATAAATTGACTCAATAATTTAAGGACGCGGAGGTCTTTTACATTAAATATGAATATGACAAATATAGCATTTATTGTAAATTGATAGAAAAACCATTCATATTCAGACATGGATTTAGATCATTTTGGAACATTATGGAAAATGCTGAAGGATTAAAAATGAGTTTAGGAGTTGTAATCTAAATTATTCATTTACATGATACTCTGGAATCCTGGGGTCTGATTTGAAGAAAAGAAAAATGGTTGTTTCATAAAAAAAGATGCTAAAATACATGATTAAATATATCCTTAGTACTACCTTCAATAGTATATAGATAGTAATCATATGAAAGTAATTTAGTAGCCTACTAATTGAGATTCAATTTTGTAATTGAAAACAAAAATGCAGTAAGAATGTAGCTAGCATTTTTTTCATTATCACCATGAGAAGTCTAATTAAAATTCTCTTAATGATGTTTTAAAATTTTTATTCATACATACTATGAGAAAATTGCCTAGATGTGTATAGTAAACTTTCAAAAATATCTTTAAATTGACCAAATCCACGTTGTAAAAATGTTTTGTTTACTTAATATGTAAAGCACAAAAGCATATAGTTTGCTAAATGTCCAAAATAAGAAAAAAATTAAAAATTTAACTGCTGACTTTACTAATTTTACTTAAATATAGAAATAGCTTTTTTTACATAAAACTATTTGATATGAGTCTGATGCTTTCATACCCAGGTAAAAACTACTTGTCAAGAAGTCAGATGCTATGGTTTTGGGATTTTCATGTGTTTTTAAAAAATAATTTGTAAATAAAGATATTAGCTGCTTTACTCTGTCCATTAAATACTAGAATATATGCTTAATTTATAAATGCAGATCCCATTCATATCTATTGTTTCTATAAATTTTTTCAGTAAAGCCTCAAAGCTGCTGAATACAGGTTTGATTTCAAATTTCATTTCTTTCTGAATTGCACCATCCTTAAGCAATGCATCATCATCACAGGCCATTGCATTGATGAAATTAATCTGATAAAACACCTGTGTGACAGAGAAAATGATGTATTAGTGTGATTCATCATTAATGAACATCATCAGCCCATGATCTATTAGTGTATTGCTCAAAGGATTGTGTCATTAGGAAAGAGTGAGTTCCTAATGTTAAATTATGGCATTGAAGGCAGTAGTTAGAGCCTGGTATAACCCACAAGGCAGAAAGTAGATGTGCCAATACAAAATCAAGTTCCCTGAACTTTTTTTTTTTGGCTTAAAAGGGTCAGATTTGCATTTTTGCTAATAAGGGTTACTTCCCTAAGGTCAAATTAAGTTTGCCCTTATTTACTCATTTAATATTAATTGCCTATCCATCCTCTATAAATAATAACATTAATGGGGCTGACTCACATCACTAGTGAGAAATGCAATTTTATTTGAAAATGAAACACAGAAGAATTTAGAATATCAAAAAAAGAAAAAAACTCTGCAGGGCTTTTTTTTTTTTTCAGGAATTTATTTAGGCATAAGTGTGGCACAAACTATACCTCAGTTGATTAGCTCATGATATTGAACTTAGAGAGTAGAAATTGCCCTGAAATGCCTCTGTTAAAGTAATCCAACCACAAAATATAAGTTCATTCAAGATTAAAAATAAGAACAAAAATAAGATAAAAACAAAATTTTAAATTACAGATTGCTAAATAGTTAGTGAATCTTAAGAATTCTGAATCTGAATAGATTCTTTTTTAGCATAAACTTGATGGGTTTGCACTTCTAAATTAAAATAACCTTAAAAAAATAAATAAAATAAAATAACCTTAAAATGTGACCAAAGATATAATAATTGTATTATTTTTTAAAGATATTAAAAACCACTCATTTCTCAGGAATGTATGCTCAGTGAGGCAAAGGGTTTTACCACTTAATTCATTGTTTTATCCATTAGATCTAGAACAAAGACCAGCAAATGTTAGGCACTCAAGTTATTCTCTAGTTAATTAATTAACTCAATTAACTCATAATATTGAAACAGATTCAGACCCCTTAGATCATGTATGCATTTGAATAATTTCTGTATATATGTGGTTTGAACTATGATTTAAGTAATTCTCTTTCAAATATTAAAAGTACCATGGTGATGCTGTCATTAATTTTCATATCTATATCCAACAATAAATTTGCTTATATTTTTTCATTGTAGTTTTATAGATTAAGAAACTACCACATAGTCCAAACATGCATAATGTGAGTAAAATTTTTTTTTTTTTGAGAGAGAAAGAGAACACAGTGGGGCAGGGTGCTGAGGGAGAGGGAGAGAGAGAATCTTAAGCAGGCTGCATGCCCAGCATGGTGCCATCTCACAACCCTGAAATCATGACCTGAGCCAAAATCAAGAGTCAGACACTTAACCAGCTGAGCCACCCAGGCACCCATGAGTAAAATTTTTATTAAGATGACTCATAGTATAAGCTAGAACTATTAACTAAACTCATTGGGACTTTCAGTCCAGACAAGATGGCATAACCCCATTTTCCCCTTTCCTCCCCATTAAGTTCAGTTATAAATCCTTGAAATAATGCCAAAATCAAGCAAAGGAAATATCTCAAAGAAGGAGACTAAGTAGTTTGGGATTCCAAGATTGGAAGAACACTGGCTGGGGGTATTATGGCCTCCATCTACCAGCAGTAATCCTTGACCTAGCATTTCCCTCCTGCTCTCAACCTAGCAACAGAAGGATCCCAGGTAAATCCATTCCTCCACAGAGCAAATGATAGCCCTGCCAGAAACACCAGGTGACCCTATAAGATCATCAGGAGACCTTCTAACAGTAAGTGGCCAGGGGAGGCCACCTCTTTCCCCACAAAGCCTGAAAATTCCCTCCTGGTGGGATAATACCAAGAGAGATAGCACTAGCAAGAAAGACAGCAAGCACCCTGTTCTGGGAAGCCTCATTAACCTCTGAGACTCACTCCCTACCTCTCACTAGGAGACATGAGGGTAGGCAGGAGGAAGCCTGCGGGGGGGGGGTGGGGGGGAGGTGGAAACAGGGCAAATAGCTCAGCCTGAAAGTGTTCTCCATCCCTTATAAGCAGGAGGAATTCCATTATGAGTACCTGATCAAGGAAGTCCTCACCAGCCTGATACTCCCTACCCTTAGGGGAGCACTAAGGTGAGTTAGCAGGAAGAAGTGACAGGTCTAGGACTCCCCCTTCTCTGTCCAGAGATACCAGGGTAGGGAAGAGGATCCTACTGCAACAAGCCTCTGGCCAAGGAAGTCTTTTTATCTCCCTGGGCCTGGGGCTCTCTTCCCCCACTAAGAAGCACCTGGACATCTAGCCTGGATAAACCCCTTCACCTTCAGGCATCAGATAGACCAAGTTGACCAATAGAAACTTAAACTTCCATTAGAACCACAACACAAAAGTAGGCCAGGATATGTATGCTAAATCTATACGGACTGACTGCTTTCTAAAATAAAAGATTTAAATAGACAAAACGTAATAGACAAAATGTGCTGGATACAATTAAATCACCTGTTAAAACAGAACCAAGAAAATTATACTTTGATTGAGAAAAGGCAATCAACTGACACAAATACTATGATAAATCAGATACTTGGAATTGTAAAATGCTTCAATAATCAATTATAAACTTTCTTGAAACAATGAAAATATAGAAAATCTTAGCAAAGAAATATGTTATAAATAAGAGCCAACTGGAAATTATAGAACTGAATAATACAGTCACCAAATTTTAAAAGTGTGCCTGATGGATAGTAGAATGGAAGTGACAGAGAATAGAATTAATGAACTTGATCAATAGAGTTTATGCTAGCTGAACAACAGAGAGAAAATAGACTAAAAAGAAAAAAAAAGTGAACAAAACCTCAGAGATATGTGGGACAGCAATAAAAGATCCAACATTTTTATCATCAGCATCCAGAAAGGGACTAAAAAGAGTATTGAGACTGAAAGAACACTGGAAGGAATAATGGCTTGATAACTTCCCATATTTGTTAAAACAAACAAACAAACAAAACAAAACAGAAAAACCCTCAGCTATAGATTCAAGAAACTGCATGAAACCCAACTCAAATGCAATAAACTCAAAGAAATCTTGACCAAGACAGCATAGTCAAACTTCTGAAAACTAAAGACAAAGAAAAAAATCTTAAAAGCCAGTGAAAGACAACTTATATGGAAATACCAATCAGCACATTTCTCATCTGAAAACATGGAGTTCAGAGGAAGGTAGCATAACCCCTTTCAAGTGCTGAAATAAAAGAACTGCCAACTGCAAATTCAATATATGGAGAAACTAACTTTCAGGAATGAAGGGAAAGTGAAATTCTCATATGGAGGAAAATTAAAAGAATTTGTTGCTAACAGAGCTACCCGTAAGGAATGGCTAAAGAAAGTTCTTTGAACAGAAAAAGAAATGATAAAAGAATTTTGTAGTATCAGGAAGAAAAGAGGGGTGATAGAAAGAGCATATATATGGGTACATATAACAGACTATCCTTTTCCTCATGTCTTTTAAATAACCCCATCTCTATTCCATCCCTCCCACTATAATCACTATAATCTAGTGTCATTAGACTCCTCTCAATTCCTCAAATATATCACCCTCATTCTTTCCCTGGGTAGAGCTTTTACACATGACAAACTCACTCTCTGGGATTCTCTTCTTCTTCTTTCTCCAAATGCTGTCTCTTTACAAGGCTGGCCCTTTCAACTTTCGATCTAAATATCAACTTTCAGCATCTCTCAAAGTTGTCTATGTAGACCCACTTGTTTGTTTTGTTTGTATGTTTGCTTTCTACCTCTTTATACTATTTGTTTCCTCAGTAACGCTGTTCTCATTGGTAATTATGTATGTATTTGGTTATTTTCCTCTTTAATGTTAGTTTCCTAACTAGAGGATAAGCTCTACTAGGGTAGAATTATTTCTGCTTTGTTCATTGTTGAGGCCCAAGGCCCACATGAAGGCCTGCCATGGAATGATTCTCTCTTTACGTATCCCAGTCTTTCTTCCTGTTCCTCCTCTAACATAAAGCTCTTCTTCCATCTGTGCTTCACTTCCTTCTCTTCCAAATCCTCTAGAACCAAATATAGCTTTTCTTTTAAAATCAACCTCTCCTACTTTTCCATTAACTTTTAAATCACTTCAGTTCTCCCTCAGTAAAACAAACCAAATCCAACAAAATCTAAACTCCAGACTCTTCACATTCTTCCAGCTATGAGAGTAACTTTATCCTTTCCTTTCATAATGACATGTCCTTGAGTAGTTGCGCATGCTTGCTGAATCTCACTTAGTCAGCCATCTCATCTACTTTCCAGCCCCCAAACAGCGACACAAACCATGTTGCTAAAAGTCAACATTACATCCAAGTCAGTAAATTAAAAAAAAATGCTTAGGCCTACTCTTGTAAGATGTCTCAGAATGGTTCTATGTCTGATTTCTTCCAACTTTTGGAAACTCACTCTAGAACTATCTTACCTCTTTATTCCTCATTTCCATTCTTTACTAGCTCACCTTCCTCAACCTAAGCATCCAATGTTGGAGTTTCTAAAACTCCAGTGTTGTCTTAAAACCATTCCCAAATTCAACGTGCAAACACTTGAGTAAGTGTATCCTTACCTCTAGCTGTGACAACTATCTAGATGTAGATTCCTCACAAAGTTATATTGTTAATGTGTAATAAAATGTCTGACCTTTGTCCCTGGTTCCTGGGTGATAACATGTACATCCTTGGAATTTCTTTTTTATTTTTTTAAAAGAGGAGGAGGGTGAGGGAGAGAGAGAGAGAGAATCTTAAGTAGGCTCCACGCCCAGTGTGAGCCTGACTCGGGGCTCCACCTCACAACCTTGAGATCTTGACCTGAGCCAAAATCAAGAGTCAGACACTGAAGCAACTGAGCCACCCAGGTGCTCCAATCCTTGGAATTTCTTGAGTGATAGAAGTGTCTTTGTTATTCATGGTGGCCCCTTTTACCACAACTAATGGTGTATGCTAACAGGGTGACTTTGGGTGGACCCCTAGATAGTTTGTGCTAATGACATGATTCGGGATGGGGCTGGCCATGCCAAAAAGACCAACCATGTGACTAAAGGGTTGGGATTTTGAGCCAAGTGATATCAATCTGACCTCTGAGGAAGGGAGGAAGGCCAATTTTGAGTTTGAATCATGTGGCCAATGATCCGATCAATCATTCCTGCATAATGAAACATCAATAAAAACTTGATACAGGAGGTTAGGTAAACCCTGGTTGGCAGTTCTCGGTGTACTGTCACACATCAATGTACCAGGAGGTTAAAGCGTCCTGACTCCACGAGGAGAGGACAATAGAAGCTTCACGCTTGGAACCATTCCAGATCTTGTACTATATATCTCTCCCTTTGACTGGTTCTAACTTGAATCAATTAGTAATAATAAAACCATTGTTTTCTTGAGTTACATAAGCTGTTTTAGGGAATTGTTGAATCTGAGGAGATAATGGGATCTCTCAAATTAGAGGTTAGCTGGTCAGAAGTGAGAGTGGACTGGGGACCCCTGTTTTTGCAGTTGTTGTCTGAAGTGAGGGTAGTCTTGTGGAGGACTATATCCTTAACCTCTGAGGTGTGGCTTAAATCTGGGTAATTGGTGTCAGAAGTTGTTGCAGCTAGCCTAGTCTTTTTCTTCTATTTCAGATTATTATGTCCAACTCCCTACTAATATCTCTTTTTAAAAAGCTCAAAGCCACCAGTTGTTCAACCATTCTAACTAAATTCATGATCTTTTCTTCCTGTATCTGCCCTTTTTCAGAGATGCCTGTATTATTGAATGACTCTACCCCCTGTTGAACACTGCAAGAAAGAAAACAATGTCATTCTTAACTATTTACATTCTTTTTTCCATCCCTCCAAATATCCAATTTACTTTTATGTTTTAAAGTTTAACTATTTACCTCAAATCTGTTCACAGTAGTCATTTGCATCAATAATCATAACCCGTTACTATGTCACTCATTTGAATTTCTATAATAGACTCCTAGATTATTTTGCTTGTTCACACTTTCAATCTGTAGTCTCAACTCAGAAATAAGGATTGTCTTTTAAATACAAATCTAATCATATCAAGTTTCCTGCTTCTTTTAGGTACGTTTAAATTCTTTAATGGTTTAGAATAAATTAAAGCCAAAACTTTTGAAAGAGGCCAGAAAAGCCCAGCATGAAATGGGACCCTACCCTCCCTGATAACTACAGGCTTATATTATATCTTATGCCCCCTTTCACTGCCTGCTCTAACAATACAGAACTTCTTATTGTTCTGGAAAGCTCTACCTTCTCCCATCCGTAGCACCAATTTTATGCTTCTACTTCCTTCCTCTTGTAGCGCTCCCCCCTTTCCTCTTCATCAGTTACCTCCTATGCAACAAATATTTGAACCCAGGCAAAATTTGTTTAAGGAAGCTTTCCCTGACCTTCTGAATCTGATGCTCTCGTAACACATATGTTTTGTTTTGTTTTTGTTTTTGTTTTGGTAGCACTTGGCATGGGTTACATTTTTTAATTTAATTTTCTTATTTGGCTAATGTCTCTCTCATAAGAATGTGATCTTTATGAGACCTGAGATCATGCCTATTTTCCTCAGTATTTTATGATCAGTTCTTGATATTTAGTAAGTCCTTAATAATTGTTGAATGACCTGTTCAATAATTTAATATAAAATATGTACTTATTGCCTATTTTTAATAAATAAGAAGTTAAGTAAGTAAATAGATTAACAAAAGCCAAATTATATTCTCATATTATCAAAACAGCAAACTAACATATACTAATATTTTCTAAAGAACCATAACATCTTTTAACATTCTACACAGAAAATCATATATGTGAGAAACAGATATGATGATTTTCTATAAGGCTGGACTTGGTATAAGGTATTATTTTATGACAAAATTCAAATATCAGCCTTAATTCCTTCAATATGTTGAAGTCACCTTATCTTTTAAGTACAATTATGACAACCTCATCCAATGCATTCAAAGGAAACTTACTGTCCTTCCAAATGAGTATGGGAATTTTTGGAGGACTGACATTTACCCTTAACACCTGTTTCCACATCCATGATGTTGCTGAATTTTCAGTTTCTGCTTTTATGTCTAGTTTTTTGCACATGTTTCCCTTCTACACAGTTTCACCCCCCCCCAACAGGGTTCCTCTATGAATCTTTCTCTTTAAAATAACACTGACAGTGTGTTTAGCTGACTTTTACTTAAATACAAGAGAGTGATGAATATTAGAGTTTCCTTTATATTGAACACTGCCCACTTACTAAATTTGCATTGAAAATATCTGAATTTTGCCTTTCTCATTTTGCTCTAATATTCTATCCCTTTCTGGGCTTTATCTAACTCTTCCCCTACACCCCTCTCAAATTATTTTGAGCCACCAAGGGCTTCATATTTAAGGGAAAGAAAACACTTGCACAATTTTACATTATTCTCACTCAAGTAGTTTGATTCAGGTTCTATTTGATAAAAACCCTCTTCTCCATGAACCTGCACACTGTCCTAACTTTTCATTCCTATATATCCCATAAAGTTATTCTATTTTTAAGAGAGAGACTCCTTCTCCAGAAGAATTATGAATTTGACTTTAGGAATGATGAGCTTTTCATGCAAAAAGGAAAAGTTAATAATGAAGCCAAGGAGACTTATAAGAAAGTCTGACAAAACTGAATTTCATTGAAACCAAAATTTAAAAAAAGTCCCCAAATTATTTAACACTGATTGTTTATGAATAAAACAGAAATATTAACTCAACATCATTACTACAAACTACAAATACCCAATTCTACTTTCTTGAACATGCTAAGTTTTTTAAAGGTTAGTCTTTATGCAATTATCACTATTTTAGTCCATTTGGCCTACTATAACAAAATATCATAGACTGGGTGGCTTATAAACAACAGAAATTTATTTCTCACAGTTCTGGAGGCTGAGAAGTTCAAGGTCAAGGTACCAGTAGATTTGGTATCTGGTGAGAGCCTACTTCTTGGTTCACAGAAAGCTGTGTTCTCTACATGTCCTCACATGGCGGAAAGGCAAGGGAGCTCTCTGGGGTCTGGTTTTTTTGTTGTTATTGTTTTGTTTTGGGTTTTTTTGTTTGTTGTTTTTAAGATTTACTTATGTGAGAGAGAGAGTGAGCGGGGGAGGGGCAGAGGGAGACAGCAGACTCCCCACTGAGCAGGGAGCTCAATGCAGGGCTTGATCCCAGGACCCAGAAAACATGACCTGAGCCAAAAACAAGAGTCAGATGCTTAATCAACTGAGCCACCTACGCGCCCCTCTGGGGTTGTTTTTATAAGGACACAAATTTCCTTCATGAGGACTCTGCCTTCACTACCTAATCACCTCCCAAGAGCCCCCCTTCCAAATACCATCACAATGGAGATTAGGTTTCAACTTATGAAATTTGAGGGGACATAAACATTCAGTCAATGGCATGATTACAAATCTTCATGCTATCCTTGATTATTTTAGTATGTACAAATCATAAGCAGTTAGTTACTAAAATAATAAATACAAATCCATTTTTTAAAAAAGTTTTAATATATATTAGTGATGCCACTTCTTATAATTTTATTTTCAATGAACTGATAAATGTGTTATTCATATTATTGTTTTCTTAGCTCCTAATGCAAAGTTAATTTTGGAGAGCTATAGATAAAAGTAACTGGTTTTAGAAGAGTGACACAAGCACACAAAATAATTGTATCCCAAAAGACAATTTAAGTTAATGCTAAAAGATATTTAAAGGCTTCAGGAGTCCCAACTTCCAAAATACTCTTCCTTTCATAATTTTAGGCTTTGGCGCTATTATTAATAGGCATTTTAGTGGCAGAAATATTTTCAACCTAAGCTCAATAAAAGTGGATGTAAATCAATGTGTATACTCTGCTAAATTTGGCATATTAAACCACTTTTGGATTCAGGAAGATGAATTTAAATCTCGCAGTTCCAGAAAAATTTTCCTCATACTTTTAAATGCATACTATCATGGAAATAAAGAATGAGATCTAAGTAAATAAAATAAAACCATTTTTCCTTCTCCAATAAATGATAAGGCTCTTAAATACACAGAAAATTGTATGAATGATCTTCAGAGCTTTGCCCTTCAGCAGAATAATTTACATGAGATTCCAGAGTAGCTACCAGTATGAAAAAGAACAAAAAGAAAACTGAAGGCCTTTTCCAAATAGTACAGAAAATGTGAAGTATAGAGAGCAAACTGATGGTTGGGGGTGGGGAGTTAAATAGCTGATGGGGATTAAGGAGGGCACCTGTTGTGATGAACACTGAGGTGTTGAATCACTATATTGTGCACCTGAAACTAATGTTACACTGTATCTTAACTAACTGAAATTTAATTTTTTTTTCTTTAAAGATTTTATTTATTTATTTGAGAGAGAGAGAGAGAATGAGAGACAGAGAGCACAGACGGAGGAGGGTCAGAGGGAGAAGCAGACTCCCCGCCGAGCAGGGAGCCCCATGCGGGACTCGATCCCGGGACTCCAGGATCATGACCTGACCCGAAGGCAATCGCTTAACCAACTGAGCCACCCAGGCGCCCTTAAATATATTTTTTTTAAAAGGTGAAGAATGCTAACCAAAGAGATAGGACAACATTCCCGAAAGGCAGTTTCAAATGATGTGTGAGGGGCACCTGGGTGGTTTAGACTGCCTTCAGCTCACGTCATGATCCCATGATCCTGGGATGGAGCCCCACATCATGCTCCCCACTCAGTGGGGAGTCTGCTTCCTCTCCCTCTGCCCCTCCCCCACCCCTGCTCTGCTCCCTTGCTCCTTCTCTCAAATAAATTAATAAAATCTTTTAAAAAAATGAAATGATGTGTGAAAAAACTTGAAAAATATACATATCTATTAGTGCAACAATTTTACTTTTGGAGATAGCAAATTTTTTCCTAAAAAATAAATAATAAGGGGGAAAAGTCAAAGATTTATACACAAGCCCAATAGAAAAAAAATTTAATAATTTAAATGTTCGAAAATAAATGATTTCTTAATTAAATTAAGGTAATATGTCACATATAACAATTTGATGTCAAGAGAAATGAATACTATCAAATGGTAAGTAAAAAATTCACTTAAATCAGATATGACAACAGTTGCACATGCGTTTCAGCACATACGTGTGTCAGCTAATCTACAATTTCTCTGTATGATAGAATTATGGAGCTTCATTCTTTTTTCTGAAAACTCCGTGAGAAATCATGAATTGATTTTATATGCATATTGTATTTAAAATAGGATATGAAAACTGATAAAACAGTCTCTTATTTTTAGCATTAATATAGAGCCGCATGGCCTACCAGTTAATATTTATTAGGCAGCTGCTGTGCACTAGGCAGTGTGGGGTGGCTTTCTACATATGTAATCAACATATATAGGATTTATACTTTTTTGTGGTAGTGATACTTTTTTATCAGTATCCAAATACTTTTGTTACAAAACACTCTCATCATTTACCTCATCTGATAATCCCCCAAATAATCCTAAGGATAATTATTATCCCTGCTTGACAGAATGTTTGTTAAATTTTATCATGTATTATTTCTAATCTTCATAAAATAATAAAAGGTAAATAAAACTATCACAACTACATGGATATAGAAACTAAAGTTCAAAAAGCTTTAAAAAGTGCCCAGGGCCACTCATCTCCAATTGTGATAAAAAATTCAGCCAGAGGGACGCCTGAGTGGCTCAGTCAGTTAAGCATCTGCCTTAGGCTCAGGTCATGATCCCAGGGTCCTGGGATTGAGTCCCACATCAGGCTCCCTGCTCAGTGGGAAGTCTGCTTCTCCCTCTGCTGCTCCCCCTGCTTGTGCTCTCTCACTCTCTCTTTCTGACAAATAAAATCTTTTTAAAAAAATTGAGCCAGAATATCTCTAACTTTATAACTAAATAGGAGTATCAAATTTTTTACAGAGGTAAAATAAGTCAAGGAGAGGTAGCAAGAGATCCATGGTCACGCGGTGATCCATAAAATGCAAGGCAAGGTAATCTGGCTTTATATTATCTGAGGAAAGTCAGTTCTATTCTGTCCCTTTATGAAAGAGGATAAGGTTAAAGGGACTCAAAACAACTTTCTCCATTCAAAGTGAACTTTTATCTTGTTTTCATTGCTTTCCCACCCAATCTCTAGTCCCTCTGGACCTACAGGACAGGGGTAGATAGTCAAACTAACCACTAATAAATCCAGTTTTATCATTACCAGTCAAGAATCTTATCCTCTCTGAATCCCACTTTCCTCCTTTGTAAAATGACGCTTACTTCATAGAATTGGAAGCATGTAGAAATGCGCAAAAAGTACAGTTCCTGGCATGGAGGACAAAATGAGTAAAATTCTGTCTCTCCATTTCTGAGTCCTATTTATCCTTCAGTGCTCCACTTAAATTTCTTCCTCTTCAGGAAATTTCGTTTCTGTATTCTGGAAGATATCTATCCACTGCTGAGCTCTGAAAGCCAATTTCTCCATCTACTTTATGGTAAAACCATAACACTTTTATTTTGTAGCAGAATCAGATCAGTACATGTCTTATACTCCTACTTGGCTATATGCTCCTCAAGAATTTAGTTTTGTTCAGAATTCATGGACATCTCTTTAAGGATCAGGATTCATATGAGTCATTTGAGATTCGCAAAACAAAACAAAACAAGAAAACAACAACAACAAAACCAAGGTGGAATCCCTGGTAAGAAAGAGACGACTTTGTAGTCTTCATACTCCCAGCACAGTGTTGGTGATAAAAAATCATTGAAATACTACTCTGCAGATGAACAAAGAAATGAATTAATTGGTTATGTAACTTGTTTATTATTATACATTATATTAACTGTCTGTTAATAATATCAAGCTTTTAAAAATATCTTTTAAATATATACATAAATTTTTTGAGTAATAAACATATACATAAATATACATATATATGTACATATATATAATGGGTAAAGCAAATTTCTCAACAGGAACTAAACCCAATAACTGGTTTATGTAGTCTCAGTTACCTTGAAGGAAGGCAAGAAGAAACTGAGAAATTACCTATTATTTCTGACAAGATTTTCATTGTTGACACCTTAGAACTTTGCTAAATATCTTTTGAATAAGTGACCAGCATTGGGCTTTGGACAAACTTACCTCAAAAGTATGGCTCTACCTTCTAGATGCATTACATAGGATGATGAATCAATAACATTAACCATTATCCCAATCACAATTAAACCAAGATGCTACCAATGATCAAGTGTTTACCATACCAGGCATTATGTTAAGTACTTACATATTATCTTATTTAGTATTCATTAAACCTTTGAAATAAGTATTATTAGACCACATAGACAAAATGAAACATAGGGAACTGAATTCATTGGATTCAGTCCCAAGTTTGCCTGACTTCAACAGCCAGAGACTTAACTACAAGCAACATGGGGCTTCTTGTTGGAATTCAGTTTCCTTATCAATAAAGAAGAGGTAATATATTTAACAGCGTTGTTGAAATAATTAAATATGTCAAATTGTATGAAATACTTGATTGATACTCAATAAACTAGGGGAAAATAAAAATATATAGCAATGTAGGATGTGAATGCTGACAGCAACCCTTATGATATAGTTCTACCTTTTTGGGTTGCCAATAAGTAAACCCAACTGGAAGATCTGGTAACTTATGAAAAGCTCAAAAACTGGTTGGTGGTAAAACTAGTAGAAGCTGTAACACTTCATAGCTTGGACCTTGCAACAGTGAAGTATTGTGAAAAACTGAAGAAGATACAGATTGAAAGAGATACCAATATCGTAAAAACAAAAAAAAGGACTTCTGAACAATGATGAAAAAGTATAGTTATTTAACATTGAGACAAAAATATAACTTAGTAATTCTCTTGAAGCATACAAAAGTTTAATGTAATATGTAAAATGACTATTCTCTTTTCCATTGAGAATAAAAAAAATTGCAGTTAAATTGAGCAAGAACTCTTTAGTTAAATTTAAAAGACTGTTTTGCTAAAAACTGGAGCAGATTAGTAGGGGAGTTCTTGGAAACACGTTCTTTTAAGGTGCTAAAGATCAAATAGATAATGATCTCCCTGAGGTGAATTAGACTCAGTGTTATCTATACAGTGGAATAAATACAAAACCATCCCAAGTTCAGTATTTAGTAATTTGCATTCTGCCAATGTTCAGAATTGTCTTAATTCTTAGATTTATTACATTGAAGTTTTGATATTTTGTATAAATGAGAGAAATCTTTCAAAAATTCAAGCATTTTAAATAAGCCATTCAGCTTTAAGATTTTCTCTAATACTATTTCAGGTGCAGTAACTCCTACAGTTGAAGATAAAATAACGGTTCCATTTTACTGTCTTTTAAAATCAGTAATAATGGCTTGTAATTATAGAGCACCTCTCTTCCATGGAGCTTAATGTGTTTTAAGGACACCGCCTCATTAATCCCCCCACCTTCTTTTTAAGGTAAGTATTGTGGTCCTCATTATACAGATGGAGAACCTGAGGCACAGAGAAGTTAATTGATTTGCCCAAGGTCACACAGCAAGTAAATGACAAGGCTGTGACTTCTGACTCACCATCTAATGTCTTGCATGCCAGGCCATTCAGCTTTTCCCATTGGGGAGAAATAATCCATTCATTTTTATCAAAGTTCAACTACAGGCTGCTAAATTCCTCGGGGCAAAGTTGCACAGTGCAATTTCACACCACAGCATTGGCACACTGTCAGTTTACACAGAGGAGATCTCATACTGAGCTACAAGGTTACTAATAAAAATAGAGAAGAAAAGATATCTAAAAATGGCTCTCTGAGATGTCTGAGTTTGTGCTGCCAAGAACTCACACTACCCTTCTCAACTAAGCAGCAGCATAAAAACCTGCAAGCTTCAGATATCAAATTGTAATGATCGTAAATGTTTTGAAAACATTTTAAAGGTGATAAAACAAAAGACTTAACTAGGTTATAGTAAAAGAGTTTTACAGGTGTGCTTCATTTATTTATGCATGTGTATTTTTATTGATTTGTCTAAACCACACAACCTCCTCTATCTAGTCTTTCCAGAGCATTCATAAATAAGCACCCTCATCCAAACAAGAAAAATAACCAGCACATTAAAAAGTTATCGCTTCAAAACAACAGCAAAACATTATGTGAAACCACTATCTAATCTGCACAATAAATCGTTCACTGTGTAAAACCTAAGGGAAGATATTCCAGACACAAAGGTTGCCTGATTATTTGATATCCCAGTATCCTATCTAAGTGAGCAGCACAGAATACCATTTTCTCCGTGGCTGAAGATGCAGTAACACCATTCAGCAGCCCATTTGTACTGCTTAGCCCAAAATAGAAAGAATTCAAAGTGCTGAAATGTAGCTTTGTTCACTCCAAATAACTCTCAGAAGATTATTGTCATTAATGATTTTTTCGTCTGAAGCATAACCAACCAAAAGCTGTAGAAATTCTTACCTGATTTAATGTCCTGTAGACACTGCAAAGTGTTAGTGAAAGTAAAAAAAAAAAAAAAAAAAAAAAAAAAAGTAACAAAAATCCTTTCCCATAAAACAGTACTGTTGTTTAATTAGAGAATGGCTGGGACGCCTGGGTGGCTCAGGTCATGATCCGAGGGCCCTGGGATTGAGTCCCGCGTTGGGCTCCCTGCTCAGCGGGGAGCCTGGTTCCCTTCTCCCTCTGCCTGCCGCTCCCCCTGCTTGTGCTCTCTCTGTCAAATAAATAAAATCTTTAAAAAATAATAATAATAATTAGAGAATGGCCTCCTCCATGCAGTTTTCACAGATTTCCAGTGGGTTAAAACTTCAGTTCACTTCTGCAGGCACTGAAGAACAGTATTGCCTGTTTGTATGGGGCTGATATGCCAGAGCATATCCATGAAATGGATTATGCCTTAATGTTCTGAGACCTATTTGGTCGAATCCCTCCCTACAGGCTTGGACCTGCCTGACGCTTACTGTAAGGTCAACGCTGGTTATTTCCTATTTCTTAAGAAAAAGATGAAAATAAACAAATCTTGCCTCTCAACAACTCACTCTCTTAGAAAGTAAACTCAGCGTGGGTAGGATCTTTTCGTTCACTGATGAATCCCAAAAGTCTGCAACAAACATTTCAATAGACAACTGAATAAATAAAATGAAAAAAAAAATTTGTTAAAAACAAAGTCATGCTATTGCCTGTGTGTACTACCATAGAAAGGTATTTTTCATTTTTACTACAAAAGGAATATGTCATGCTTATAAGATTTCTGGAACAATGTTGTCTGTAAACTTGTACCAGCTGTTGTTCATTGTTTCTAAATCTCATACTGGTTAAGAGTCAGACTGGGTTTTAATCACAATTCTAATACTTAATACAATGTAACTGTTCACAGCTTATTTAACCTCTCTATGCCTCAGTTTCCTCTTCTCTAAAATTAGAATAATCATAACGCCTACCTCATACGGTTATTGTGAGGATGAAATGAATCAGTATATGCAGAACTCACATAAAAATCCCTGAAAAGTATTAAATGCTATGTAAATGTGAGCTTTTATTAAGGGAGATGCCTGCCTGTTGATCATACTTCAAATGATGTTATTAAGTCAAAATTCGATTTAATCATTGCTAATAATGTTTGTCTCCATAGAGGGTATGAATAGGACATGAACCTCCCCCCTCCTTTAAAGCAGATGTTTCTGCTTCTGCCCACCCCCTGCAGACTTTCTTCCCCCAAAAAACAACAGGCAACAATTCTCACATGCATAGGAATTAGACTAATGTAAATTCTGAATGAATTTAAATAATTTAAATAAAATCTGAATCCTATGCAAAACATCTCCTTGCTGAGTCACTCACTGGGCTTCCTGGTTTCCTAAAAATTCAGACTCACTGCTTTTTTATTTATTTATTTATTTATTTATTTTTTTAAGATTTATTTATTTATTTGAGACAGAGAGAATGAGAGAGAGAGAGCACATGAGAGGGGGAAGGGTCAGAGGGAGAAGCAGGCTCCCTGCTGAGCAGGGAGCCCGATGCGGGACTCGATCCAGGGACTCCAGGATCACGACCTGAGCCGAAGGCAGTCGCTTAACCAACTGAGCCACCCAGGTGCCCTCACTGCTTTTTTAAAAAGAAAAAAAATTAGGCCTGAACTTGAGAATATGTCAGCTGTGATTCTTGGCAAGTACACTTATCAAAGTAACCTTGAGAATGTGTGCTCATCAGCACTAGGATATATCTTGTTGTCTTGGTTGCTGCTGTTGGGTCATAGAAAGGATTTCCACCTAGAACCCATATGCTTAACACAGTTTCTCCCAGAAAGAACCATTACCTTCAAATTCGATTTTTTTTTTTCTCATACAACATCAGACTACATTAGTTTCCCAGAGTAGCCTCTGGCTTTGGACCTCCTAGCCAGTCCTTGAGATGAGAGGTATTTATCAAAAGAACTGTCAGGGCAGGGACAATATTTCAGACTTTTAAAATCACCAATATTTTTTTGTTTGTTTTGTAACGAGTACTACAAAACAAAACAAAACAAAACAAAGGGAAGGAAAGGAAAGGGGGAGAAAGGAAAGGAAACAAAAACAGAGGAAAGACCAAATAATGAAGTGACTGTTGCAGGAAATGAATATTTAAATGTCCCATAATGCTGAAAGTGTAATAGGAATTACCATTCAGACTTATTCTGGTACTACACCTACACTTCTTTAGCTGGCCATAAAACACCTTCTTATGAGACAATGTCAGCGACTGCCGAATGCCCTCACAACAGCCCTACCCAGCCTGCTTCTTTCCCAGTCTCAGAACTAAAACCCCCATCCTGAAAGTCACACTCCAGTATTCCTGAATCCTCTCTTTCTATTATACTTGACATGTAATCCAACAGATAACTCCATAGACTCTATCTATAGAATGTATTCTAAATTGGATCACTTCTCACCATCTTTACTGTTACCTCCCTAGTTCAAACTCTATTGCAACAACCTCCTAATTAACCTCTCTGCCTCTACTCTTGCCTCACAATCCATTATCCCCAGATATCAAAAGCAATCCTCCATCCTTTAAAACATGTCAAATGGCTTACCTTTACATTTAAAATAAATCTCAAGGGGCGCCTGGGTGGCTCAGATGGTTAAGCGTCTGCCTTCGGCTCAGGTCATGATCCCAGGGTCCTGGGATCGAATCCCACATCGGGCTCCCGGCTCAGCGGGGAGCCTGCTTCTCCCTCTGACCCTCTCCCCTCTCATGCTGTTTCTCTCTCACTCGCTCTCTAAAAAATAAATAAAATCTTTAAAAAAAATAAAAATAAAAATAAATCTCAAACTCCTTATTTTGGGTAAATAGTCTAACCTGGCCTAGTGCTGTCTCTCTTTTGTATTATCACTACCATGTTCTGCATCAACCATATATAACTTCTTCCTGTTCTTTGAATATGCTAAGCTTATTTCTGTCCCAGGGATTTAGGATTTGTTGATTCTACACCCTGCAGTGTGTTTCCCTGAAATCTTCATGTGACTGGCTACTTCATCATTCCAGTTGCAGATCAAACATTACGTCCTTACGTATGTCTTCTGATATCATCCATACTAGGGTAATCACACAACTTATCTACCTATTGTGCTTTACTTTCTTTATCCTTATCTTATATATTTATTTATATTGTTAATTACTCCTCCACTTGAATATAGATCAGAATTTTTCTGTCTTATTCACTACTCTATTCCTAGGTCCTTGACAAATAGAATGCTCTTATTAAATATTTGCTGAAGGGAAAAATGGATAAGCAAATGAATAGAAGAAATCAAGAATCAAGGAAAGCTAGGGATATAGTAAAAATCACCAGGTCTGGGGTGTCTAGGGGGCTCAGTCGGTTAGGCGTCTGCCTTTGGCTCAGGTCATGATCTCAGGGTCCTGGGATTGAGCCCCGCATCGCATCAGGTTCCCTGCTCAACGGGGAGCCTCCTTCTTCCTCTCCCTTTGCCTGCTGCTCCTCCACCCCCAACTTGTGCTCTCTCTCTCTGTCAAATAAAATCTTTAAAAAAAAATCACCAGGTCCAAATCCCTTATTCTAGAGATGGGACAGTACAGTAATTTGCCCAAATGATAAAAGAAAATATGTTCTATGTGTGTCTAAAATTCTAGACATTTCCATTAGCCACAGTGCATCCCAATGCCATAACTGTTGTGATGGAACTACAAAAGGCTACCAAGTAAATGGTACAATTGCCATAAAAGGAGAGATAAAAAACTCAGTATAAATTAATTCATTATGTTTTCAAAGTCTGACCTGCTTTAGAAGCCCCATTTAAGTCTTAATACATCAATGTACTCCTTGTCATCTTTCTGTGAATCAGAACCTGCACATTCTTTAAGTGCTAAAGATACAGCCAAGAAACAATCAAAAATATAAAGGAAATATAGTATGTCACATTAAGATAATTATTGTGATAAAAAATAAAGCAGGAAAGGCAGATACAAAGAGCCTGGGAATGGGTTGTATGGCCAGCTTTAAATGACATAAGCAAAAACCTGAAAGAGTTATTTGTGAAAGAACTTTTTGACATTTTCAATATTTTTTAATAAAGAAATTCAATGTTAGTTGTTATCACTACTGTGGAATGCAACCTTTACTTACTTCCAACAATGTTAGAGAAATTTTCTTTTTCTCATATTTTAGTGTAAAAAGCACACTCTTACATTCAGCAAAATCTGTATTAATCAAGGTAATGATTGAGTATTGGTAGCTCTCTCCCATTTTATTTTAATTCATATGAGGTTTGCATTGTTAAAAGTTAATTTTTTAACATAGCATATTTTAGATTTGGCTTGACAACATCCTTTTCGTTCCTCTGAACAGTCCCAGTCCCTTCCTGTCCAGTTGATTTCAAGTATATTCTATATACTTTATGAAGCCTCATAAAACAACTTAATGGCACAGGATGGTGAAAATGAAATATGGTACAGATTATGATGTTTATAAAAGATAGTTAAAAATTAATCTAGCAGCCTCAGATGTCTAAGAAATTGGCAGTCTAATGGTGAAATAAACACACATATAATTTGAGGCAAAACTTTTTTTTTTTATTTTAACTTTTTTTTTTTTTTAACTACACCAGCTATTTACAAAAAGGCACTACTTTCTGTCTTCTGTCTTGCATTATATTCAGTATGCATCAGGATAATACTCCCAGGAGAATTTTCAGGATTATTCATTCTTTGAATAATGGCTTGTATGTGGGCTTCAAAGAAATGCAGTAGGAGTGGGAAGAAAAACATTTTCATTTCCAAAGGAATGTTCCGAACTTCCCAGGGGACACTGAGAAAAGATTTTGTTGACCTGAGGGACACATGACAGCCACTTAAGTGTGTCAGTACATTCACAGTAAAAACTGTTTTCCCTCCTCCCCATATCCTAGTTTTATGCATGACAACCTGGTATTCAAATAATGCATAATCTCACTTATAGTACAGGGAATTCATTAATGGGTAATGCAGAGAATAAGTGATGCAATGTCATCCATAGAAAAAGCAAAGCGCTCCCTTGTGGCAGGATAAGGTTTTATTCAGTCTGATCTGAATTTGAAAGAGTTTTGAGACCCTTCTCTGCTTTGAGACGGTTTGGCTTTCAACAGGAGCTGCTGAAGAAATGTAGAGCTTTGAAAATGGCAAATGTATTTTGATCAGCATTAAATTCAGGGCACTACTCTTCTGCTACTCACTTAGTCTGGCGATACTTTTCTTGGCCAAAGAAAAGTGGGCTCAATTCAATGGGAAGCAGATGACTTAAGCACGTAACCACAGTGCACTTAAGTCAGCTTTATATGCAAATTCTTCCTTTGTTTTTACTTAAGGGTTTGCAAAAATTTTAAATATGAATTTAATGGCATGAGCATATAATGCATTGTTTTCCTGCACCTGAATCATGAAAGGGGATGGAGTAAAGATGGCAGAACTGTTAGAATTTTTTCCATATAAATAATTGATATTAAATGTGAGCACATAAGGATTCATCTTCTTTTGTGCTTTGCTTCTAGTTAAGTAGAACTTTTGGGGGATGGAATCAAAAGTCATTAACAAGTTTTATTATGATTTTCAGTGGTTTTTGAAATACTGTATTCATGCAGGTAATGAATGACATCTATAACAAAAGTTTTCTTTTTTTTAAGTCATAAATACATTTTATACTCTCAGAGATTTTACTAAATGAATGCAGAAGAGATACTTGTAAAGAGTACAAATTTTGATCACTGGAAACTTTACCCACTGGTTGAATGATTGCATCTCCCATTAGCATCCAGATATTAAAATTTTCTCTACACTATCAAGAATTCATAAATCCATTCAGTCATTTATTCATTGAGTTTAATAATTATTTTAACAACTCATTGAGTGTCTGCTCTGTACCAAGTCCTGCCTTTAATGTGGGATATTCAGCATAAATAAGGCAAACCTGGAAACCTTGTGGGGATTTTAAGAGAGGATGATCTATGAAGACTGGTGTAAGAAGAACCAGAGAGGCTATAAGGGGACCAGGGAAAAGCATTTTGTTCCATAGACATGATGGTGGCTGGGTCTAGAGAAATGGCAGCGAAAGTAAAGGATAGTGAATGGACAGAAGTGAAACGGACAGAGGGGGCATGATTCTGATATCCAATGTCAATGACTATGCTCTGGATATACTTATTGACTCACTGAGATATATTTTATACCTGAAGTTATGATGGGTAGGGTATATTAGGAAGAATGATTAAAATGACAATATAGCAATTTTAAAGCCAAACCAGGAGGAACTCAAAATATAGAAATCAGGTAAAAGAGATATAACTAGAAGTAGAAACCAAAAGAGTAACTAGAGACAAGATGGAAGTCAGAAAAGTCTGATACTGTTTCTTCCATGAGGAAATGCTTCAAGAAAAGAGTATCTAGTAGTGTTTAATAATGTGAAGAAACTAAACAAATAAAATAATTAAGCTTTTGATAAAATAGCAAGGAGATCTGAAAGAACAAAGTTTTCATTTTATAAACTGATGCACAGTAGAGATGTCAGCTCCAAAGAAACTGCTTCATAGAGATTAAACAAGGAAAGGGATTTATAGGGCTTTTGCAGATGAAACCATGCTAAGGACAAGTAGGAGTAATTCTGGAAAAATAAACTGCAGGTCTTTAAGCATTCTGACATACAAGCTGTCAGCAAAATAAGACACCAATTGGTGTGAGCAAGAACAAAAGGACCCTTGCAGATTCCTTGAGAAAGGTACAGGTTGTTATTTCTAGTAACTGCTTTAATTTCTGATGTAGTGGAATTTTCCATCTGGGGTAAATGGGGCCTGGGAAAATGTTATAAGAATAGGAAGACTTAAGTGATTTCAGGGAAATACAGTCTTTCATCTGAAATATATTAGTTCAGTATACCAACATGGATGCCATTGGCGACTTTAAGAGAAAAAGCCAGATTGGAATATTTGGGGAAATAAAGAAGAGAAAATTTTTTTAGGAGTTTGGAAAACTCTTTTGAGAAAGTTAACTCTAAATTAAATGTAAGAGAAAGGAATAGTTAGAGTTGTGTGCAGTAGACGGAAAAATGTGTACAAATGAGTGATTTATATTTTATTTAATTATTTATTATGTATTATAATGTACTATCATCAATATATTACTAATTTATTATTGATTGATTGACATGATAAACTAGAACATGTGGAAATGAAAAGATTAGTGGAGAGGAAAACATTGAGATAGAGACAATAATCAGCAGTACAAAGTTTAGGAGGTGGGAAGGAATGGGATCAAAATAACAGATAAGGCATCTAAACTTCATTGTAGCAGAATAGAAGGATGCTTGCAAATGGAAATTACTTTAAATTTGGTGTCAAGAAGACTGGGAAATCACAATTTGATGACTTCTGTTTTGTCTATGATGAAAATAAATATCATCTGACAAGAGTGAGTGGGAATAAGGGAGATGAGATGTAAGAGAAGGTTGAAATTTTTTGATATTGTTAGTCAGGAGAGTGCAAGAAGAGGCTTGCAAGAGAAACAGAGTAAAATTGATTGGAAATAACGAAGGCCCAATAAATATTGATCACCATTTATGTTATGGACCCAAATGTGCAAAGAGAGTGTTATTTTTTCCAACTTTGTTCAGCAGCTTGGTTCATCTGTTGAAAAGGCGGATGGCTGAATCTATCTATGGTTAGAGCTTTGCCAAGAAAGTAAACATGTTGCTTTTTCACATAAGAAGGGAAGTGTTTCTCTAACAAAAGTAAGAAACCTTTTGAAAAAGCAAGTGATACGTACCTTGGGAGGGTGAGGAGTACAAATAAGAATGTCAGAATGGATGAAATTGAAAATACAAGGAAGAAAGAAATGATGATATGAAAACTGGAATAGTAGCTGTAAAGGATAAATAAAATGAAAAGAATGAAAAGAAATATTTGAAAAAATATATAAGATAAAATGACAGAATTCCATGAGCTCCCCCCCTTAAATTAGTCCATCTGACTTAATTTTGCATATCATTTAATTATGTCTTAAGTCTAGTTTGGGGATTGGCAAACTACAGCTCATGGGCCAAAATGAACTATCAGCTATATTTGTAGATAAAGTTTCATTGGAACACATTTATATAAAGTCCATCTATTTGCATATCATCTATGGCTGATTCTGTGTTACTATGCTAGAGTTGAAAAGTTGCAAAAGGGGACCTGGGTGGCCCAGTCTGTGAAGCTTCTGCCTTCAGCTCAGGTCATGGTCTTGGGGTCCTGGGATAGAGCTCCACGTCAGGCTCTCTGCTCAGCAGGGAGCCTGCTTCTCCCTCTGCCTGCCACTCCCCCCTGCTTGTGCTCTTGCTCTGTCAAATAAATAAATAATCTTTAAAAAAAAAAGAAAAGAAAGAAAGAAAAAGGAAAGTTGCAACAAAAATCATATGGCCCTCAAAACCAAAAATATTTGCTATTTGGAAATATACGCAAAAATTTTGCTGATACCTAATCTAAATTAAAATAGTGAAAATATTTACAGAGTAACAGATTATATTCAGAATAAAATTTTTAGATGCATAATTAATTCTTCAGACAAACTTGCAACTCATTCATTTAATGAATATTTTTGAGCCCAAAGTATCAGATTATTTTCTAGACACTGAATATTTACAGTCAAAAAATTAAGTCTATGTACTTAATAAACTTACATTTTAGTAGAAAGGAAAATTCAGCAAGTACAATTGATAATTAATATTAAATGCTACATAGGAAAAAAAATTGGTGAGAAGAGGAGTTAATTACTTTAGATGGACTTCAGAGAGGCTTCCTTAGCATAAAAAAGAGATCCCAGGGATGCCTGAGTAGCTTAGTCAGTTAAGCGTCTGCCTTTGGCTCAGGTGATGATCCCAGGGTCCTGGGATCGAGGCCCACATCGGGCCCCTTGCTCCCTGGGGAGCCTGCTTCTCCCTCTCCCTCTGCCTCCTGCTCTGCCTACTTGTGCTCTCTCTCTCTCTCTCTCTGTGTCAAATAAATAAATAAAATCTTAAAAAAAGAGAGAGAGAGATCCCAATACACTAGAGCACATTCCAGGCAGAGAGACTAACTAAAGATAGACCCTAAAGCTAAAACAAACTTGACATATTTAAGAAACAGAAGTAGGTCTGTTCCCTGGAATTATCAGACAAGAGGGAGAATAATTTTAGAATAGTTTAGTCAGATAGATAAAAGTCAATTCATGTAACACTTTGTAAATCAGGATAGCAGACAGAGTTTCATTTCAATTAAATAATTATTTAAATTATTTATTAAATTATTTTATTAAATTAAATTAATTTATTAAATTAAATAAGTGGTCTGATTTAGTCTGAAGTAATCACTGGCTGCTATGTGGAGTTGTGGGGTGATAGGTGGAGAATACATTGTAAGCCAAAGAGTAGAAATAGGGAGACAAGTTAGAAATCTATTGCAATTTCCAAGGCCAGTGTTGAAATGGTGTGGATTTAGGTGGATGGCAGGAGAGACAGAGAAAATTGAACTGATTCTAGATTTTTTTTTTTTTTTTAAGTAATGGAGGTAATGGCATTTGCTGATGGAATGAAGCAGGGATGAAAAATATAAATGAACAAATGATAATTTTTTTGGTTTTGAATGAGCCATTTAGTAGATATGGAAATAGAACCCCTTTTAGTACATTATTACAAACTGGAGAAGATATAGCTGTGGAGAGAAATCAAGGGTTCTCTTTTAACAACGTCAAGTCAGACTATTTTATGTCTTAGTGGAGAGCTTGCATAAATAATTTTATATTTATCTGCAGTTCCAAAGAGATTGGTGTTAGGCATATAGATTGTGATAGTTGTATTGGAACATATGAAACTAGATGAGCTAATCTCAAAATTATGCTAAAATAGAAAACAGAAGGATACCCAGAATGGGAAATACAACATTTAAGAGTCAAGAGAGAGGACCCAGTACAAAATAAAAACAGAATTGAGTTTTGAATTTGGAAACAAAATTTTTTATCTTGATAGAGCTGAGGGAGTGGAGGACAGATTAGATTGAGGAGAGGGTATGATATGAAATGATGACATAGTTACTTTGGTCAACTTTTTCAAGAACTTTTTTTTAAATACAGGGGAACAAAAGGATAAGATGGGAGGTAAAGAGAGAATATCGAGATAAAGGATATTGTTAATATGGAAAATTCTAAAGTATGTTGTATTGCTATATGAATAATTCAGTGAGGTATTGAAATATTGATAATGGAGATAATTGAGGGAGAGACATTCTGGAAAAGAATCTCTGTAGCAGCAGAGGAGAAGTTGGCCTAAAATTATAGTTAGGGCAGTTCTTACATTGTAAAAGCAAAGAAGGCAAAGATATGAATAAGGATGTTCATAGATTGATGCATTTTTGTTAGGCATGAAGTAGCTCCTGTCTGATTACTTCTATTTTCTTCATAATTGATGAGATTATGTCATCAGTAGAGATTTTCTAGCATTTCAGCACAATTCTTGCCTCCTGTGATGCTATTTCCTGTATCAGAAGTGCTGTAACCCCAGAAATTACATGTTGTAGGCATCCTTACTGTCAGAGTTTTGGGATATGTTGCCAGTGGGAAGCCCCCAGGGCTGATGAGAAGAGGAGGAAGCAACAGGGTTTTTGAAGGGGCAAAACATAAGCTTGGTTTCCTGTAGCAATTGCACCAGAGTAGTATCTGCTCCTTCGGAGGGTAATGGTTTCCTAAAGTTATTGACTTCCAGGTAACACAACCCCCCTTTTTAAATATTTCAGTCCTTCCAACACTTTTGCAACCTATTTCCCTCTACAATATCTCTTGCTGCTTGCACTATATAGAGTGGCAGCTTCTGTTTTATTACCTAAATCCTGACAGTTGCTGCAGTGATGAAGGCTGAGGAAGAGAATGTATGAAATAGTCATGTTGAGAAGGGTGCTATATGGTGCTATAAAAGCAAGCCTTTTATTCTTGAAATAAGACAGAGTTGAAGAATCTCAACTACTTAGCCCCTTTCATTTTGCCCCTGCTGTGGTATGTGGTTCATGAAGCAACTCCAGAAAATCACCCAAGTATCATGGAGCCTAATTTTGAAATCCCCAGTAAATGCTTTACTGTTCCATACAACACTAGCAACATATGTTTGCTCACCCCAAATTTGAGCCCTGTTAATGGAAGAACTTCTTAATTTGTTAGACCATTTTACTTTCTAAGCAAATTTATTCTTCTAGAAATTCTTATAGGTGCCATTCTATAACTGTTCTTCATTGGCTGTGTTTGTTTTGTGATCACTTTGAAAAAACTGAATTTCTTCACATAACAGCCCTTAAATATTTTAGGATACTGATTATGAAGACTCTCCTTGTTATTTTTTATTTTTTTAATTTTTTAAAAATCTTCAGTATAAATCCTTCTGGGTCTCTCCTTTTAGACAATGGTACTGAGTCTACTCAATATCCTGTCTTCTGGACCTAATCAGGTTAATTAATATCCCCCTTAAATCATGGCAGCTGGAATTATATAAGTACAGTGTGAACAGCCTGGAAAAAAATGACATAGTTGCTTCCCTTACCTCCAAGTTTACATCAGCATTTATTACAAACTTAACTGCACTGATAAGTATTTCAGTAACAATCAATTAAAATAGCTAAGATTTTTTTTTTTTGTCAGGCATTTCATGTGTTTTTGACTGTATAATCTATATCTATAAATTTAGTTTTTAGACAATCAAGGTTTTGCATTCATCTATATTTACTTTTGCTTCATTGGATTTGGCTTCTTTTTAGGCCTTTTCTTGGATGTTCCTTCAGTCATGCACCACATTCACTATACCACTGTATCTAATTACATCAATTGGCGGATTTTATCATCTCAGCATTATTACTTTCATCTAAATCAATGTCTAAAATATTTATGGATGATTACTATAGGATTACTAAGGAGACTTAAAATCTCTCTCGTTGTTTAAAATATCATTGCATTATTTAGGACTATCAGAAGTAAGAGAACATGCAGACTAGAAAACCTAAAAGAGGGAGGCAAATGGGGAGAAGTACAGGCCATGACCAAAGATGATAGTGAAGACTCACACAAGTAAGGAAGGGCACTGTATTATTTGCTATGGCTGCCATAACAAAGACCATAGACTGAGTGGCTTAAACAATGGAAATTTATTTTCTCACAGTTTGGAGGCTGGAAGTTCAAAATCAGGGTGCCAGCAGGGTTCATTTCCTCTGAGGCCTTTCTTCTGGGCTTCCAGATGGCCACCCTTTTGCTGCCTCTTCACATGGTCTTTCCTCCATAGTTATGAATCCCTGGTGTCTCGGTGTGTGTCCAAATCCCTTCTTCTTGTAAGAATAGCAGTCAGTTTGGATTAGGACTCACCCTAATGGCTCTCATTTTAACTTAATCATCTCTTTAAAGGCCTTCTATCCGTACAATCACATTCTGAGGTATGGGGGTTCGGGCTTCAATATATGAATTTTGAGGGGACACAATTCAGCCCACAGCTGGTAATTATATTGACAACAAAATATGAGACCAGAGAATTACAGAAATAAGAGAGAAGGGAAGAGTGAAAGAAGTAGGGAGAAACACTGAGATTACTAGCTTAAGCAAAAGGGCAGAGGTAGAAGAGTGATTAAGGACACTGAAAACATAAACTGACATCCTTTTAGCTTTCATAATCTCTGTGGCATAATGCTTGAGCAGGTTTGCAACATTTCCAGGGCTAGAGAGCAACTCTGGCTATTCCTGTTCCATGCCTCTGCCCTAGATAAAACAGGGTCAGAAATTCTCTGCATTCTCTTATAAGCTTTAAAATGTTCTAAAATTTTTCTGAATAAATGGTATTTTATGAACATTATTAATGCCCAGTACACACTTAAGATATCAAAACTCACCCCGTCCCTAACTCTCCATTGCCAAAAATGACAAAAAATTTTTAGGGGGGCCTAGGTGGCTCTGTTGTTAAGCTTCTGCCTTCGGCTCAGTTCATGATCCCAGGGTCTTGGGATCGAGCCCCACATGTGAGAAGCCTGCTTCTCCCTCTCGCACTCCCCCTGCTTGTGTTCCCTCTCTCGCTGTGTCTCTCTCTGTCAAATAAATAAATAAAATCTTTAAAAAAAAATGACAAAAATTTTTAGATTTTATCTGATGTGAAGTTTCTTTAGTTTTGATACCTTTTATGTCCTCTTCTTGAAATGTACTTTTCCACTGTATTCCTCCACCCTATACACTCCAATTTCCCTTCCCATCTTTTTGACTAACTTTCCATTTCTCTTGGCAATTGCATCTGTAAGAGTTTCATTTTTAGACCTCATTCCATTTGTTCACTGGTTTGACCCCATCTACTTCCAAGATTTCAACCTTCATTCCTTGTGTTACAGACCCACAGAGTACATGATTTTTCCTTAGGAGATCTCCAGTTAATTGCTCCAGTGGTACTTAAAACTCAATATATTCAAAGTTAAACTCATTTTCTCTGGCACTCATTTACTCGTGTTCATACCTGCTATTCTTCCTATGTTACTTTTTTCTGATTAATGAGTCTGTCATGCGCCTAATGGCTCAGGTTAGGGGAGCCATTGGGAAAGCATCATCCCAATGGTTGTCCACTCTCATTGCTATTAGAATAAAATTCAGATGACTTACTGTGGTGTCACAAAGACATATGCATGACTTGGCCCTTCATCTCAGACATTATCTCCTAAGACATCCCCCCTCTTTCACTATGTTTTATGTACACTGAGCATCTACTTGTCCTTAAAAAGATCTGCTGAACTATTCCCCATCTTAGGATATTTGATATTCTCCTGACCATTATTCCACAAGATTTTCAGATGACTTATTCATTCTCAACATTCAGATCTCAGCTCAAATATCTCTCATTACTGAGGTCTCAGTCCAAATGTAACCTCCTTAATCCATAATGTCATCACCATTTGTCACTCTCTGTCCTATTACCTGCTTTATTTTCTTTATAGCACTTATCACTTTGTAATATCAGGACTGGTCTGTCCTGCTCATTAAAATCTAATCTTGCATTTCCATTTTTCGCAGTACTAAAATAGCTCTTAATCATGTATAGAATGATGTCTGAAATTTTTACCATGGTATATAAGCTCCTCATTATCCTGCCCTACCTCTTTCCATCTTGTTCATTTTATGTTAATTGCCATCCTTCCATATAGAAACCCCTTCCACTTTATGCTGCAATTATTCACAATCAAGTTTCCTGCCTGCCCAATAGCAAAGGACTTCTGTTTACTTGGTTTAAGCTCAATATTCTCACCCATAAACTGGAGACAGGGGAAGGAGCATGAAATGGAGGAAATAATTTATTTCTAAATTTGTTCTGAGAATTTGATACTATATGTAAAGTGCTGTGTATAGGGACTGTCACATAGGGACTGTCACATAATAACAACTCAATAAAAGCTAGCTATGATTACTGTGACTACTCCATTCCCATGTTGTAATGCTGTTAGTGATAAAATCCACACAGCTAATACGGTGATTGGAACTTTCAAATCGTTTATCTTCTCAAAAAGGGCTATTTTGTCACTGTTAGCACCCTATGTTTAAATGTTTTCAAGTTTTTTATATTTCCATATCTGCTCTGTGGTGACAAAGTGTCAAAAGCATAAGTTGAAAATGTGACAAATATTATGTTTTCATTAAAATATATCATTTTAAGCCAAAGTGCATTCACATTTACAATGTTTATTTACATTTTTTCTGTCATCATGAAAAGACATATGACTGTGTAATCCCCAGAAAAGTGAAGAATATATATACATATAGACAGATAAATATATATTCTCTATGAGCATCGTAATATGATTTATTGTTAAAATCTATTACATAGGGTGCCTGGGTGGCTCAGTTGGTTAAGCGACTGCCTTCAGCTCAGGTCATGATCCTGGAGTCCCTGGATCGAGTCCCACATCGGGCTCCCTGCTCGGCAGGGAGTCTGCTTCTCCCTCTGACCCTCCCCCCTCTCATGTGTTCTCTCTCATTCTCTCTCTCAAATAAATAAATAAAATCTTAAAAAAAAAAATCTATTACATAGTGTGCTACTACCATCCTATTCATATTTAAACTATTCATAACAGTTTTAAAATTTGTTTTGATAATATGAACAAAATTCTTTTATAAATTATGATTAGTAAACTTAATAGTAGGGCATTAGATTATAATCAATCAGTAACTTATCAAACTGGACAGATTCAGAAGGGCTCACATAATAATACCTTATATGATTTAAAACATTGAAAGGAGAAAACAAATAATAGGATAATAGTACTTGAGTCTACAAGTGGTCTTTTCACTTTATTGATCCAGTGAAGTAATAAGAATCATTTTTATTTTGGTTGCTTCTATTAAATAAAAGCAGGAGGTCTAAGAGCCGTATCTTGGTTACTAACATAATGGACTGTGGCTGTCTAGCAGAGCTGGTCCATTGTTTTTGCCTCATAACAAAGTACAGGAGAGTTCATTCAAAACTATATAAGCCAGGTGGCATACTAATTTCCACATCAATATATCATTGAATACACAGTAATAGAATCTTACGGCAGATGGCGTTTTGAAAAATCATTACACATGGGAAGTCTCTTATCTGTGTAAAGAATGTCTGAAACATATCTATTTCTATAATGTAAAAGACCACAAAATTCAAATTCTAATATTAGAGCAAAAACTTAGATGTTATCCCATTCAGTATCCTACCAAATCACAGAATTCTGTCACAAAAATTCTGAAAGGTTCTTGCTCATCCTTTCTTTAAAATCTTCCAAGGATGAGTAATTTGGTATTCCACATGTAATCTCATTAAAACAAACAAACAAACAAACAAAAAACAAAAACAAAGCAGAACTTCTCATTATAAAACTTCCTTTTAAAAGTTGAATTTAAAACTGTCTTTTAGGGGCGCCTGGGTGGCTCAGTTGGTTAAGCGGCTGCCTTCGGCTCAGGTCATGATCCCAGGGTCCTGGGATCGAGCCCCGCATCGAGCCCCGCATCGGGCTCCCTGCTCGGCGGGGAGCCTGCTTCTCCCTTTCCCTCTGCCTGCCTCTCTGCCTACTTGTTCTCTCTCTCTATCTCTGTCAAATAAATAAATAAAATCTTTAAAAAAAAAATAAAACTGTCTTTTAGTTATTCTGTATTGTTGTATTAAGTCTCATTCCCTTTCCAGGAGCAGGCCTTTTTTTTTTTTTTTTTTTTTTTTTTGCTTTGATGCTTTGATAATGGATATCATGCTCTAATCTTTGCTTACTCAGTAGGGTAAGTGCTGCTAGTACCTACAACAGTTTTTACTTTTCCCCAATTCCTAGGCTCAAAGTTATCCTGGTTGCAGTATTATGGAATTGTTCAAAGTTGATTTGACTGACATATTCCATGAGAGAACAAAATACAGCAAAGATATCTTGGATGATAACGTGAGACCATACAGAATCACAAAATCAACAAATCACAAACCTAAAATACATATTTATATCACTCTCCATTCTGTTCTCCATTCTATCCTATATATCCTATCTCTAGTTGGAATCTCTCATGAATACCTCCAATAATGGAGAAATTTCTGACTCCAAAGAAAGTTATTTCTATTTTAGGCAATAAAACTATTTTTGAAGTCTTTGTTTTTAGTTGAAATCAGATTTCTTCATCTTACATATTTAATAAATCTTGTTTCTGATATTTTAATCCCATAACATAAACGTAATTGCTTTCACGTGACAAATATTCAAATATTTAAAGACAGATACTTATGCACTGTCTCTCACTCCCATCCCTTAAATCTACATTTATTTTATTTATACTAAACATTGATTATACAACCTAAGATTGTGGTAGGTTTCTGAAACTAAATCACACCTACATTTAGCTTATGGCCTAATAAAATTATTACTGCTGATATCTACAGACTACACTTTTTATCATCATGTGTTTTTCTGTATTTTCAAATTTTCTCAGCATCACAATAGTCAGATCTAGAGATTTAACATTAGGATGTAAATTTGGGAATATTGACAAAAGAAGCTATTAGATCCACTTTCATTCCTACAGACATATCTTAGAACACTGTTTCTCCAAGTTTTGTGCACTTCCCACTGATGGGTCACTCACTGATGCATTCTTCCATTCAATATATATTTATCATATACTTATTTGTATACAAATGACACATAGTATAAACAGGAAATAAATTAGGAAAAACCCCCACCTTTGTTGAACTTATCTAGTGGCATTCTTTTATACAATATTGAAGATAATTTGGGGGGGGATTACTGCTTAGGATGAGGTTAAGTTAGAGAGAGGGTATGGGAGAGGGAGGAAGAGAGAGAGAAAAATAAGTTAATAATACACTACAAACTGCAAAGTTGGTATGACAAAAATTATGAAGTTAGGACATAAATGACTTAGATTAAGTAAATTCTAATTGAATCCTTGTAGCCCATTTGACCCAATCTAGTTTACCAGGACTAAGTATGTATGGCTAGCATTCAGCTGGTAATACATGTTCCTTTAGCTCACTTACCAAAATACCTGGGTTTGAATTTTGGTTCTACTACCTGTTGTTTGTGTGAATTTGGGTTACTTTTTAAAACTCAGTATCTTTACTGGAAAATGGAAATTAAATAGTCACTATCTCAGTAGTTTATTTTAAATAATTAAAGTATTCATGTAAAAAGCTTGGCACAGTACTTGACACATAGAAATAAATCAATAAAGCAGCTCTGTCATCATCATCATCATCATCACCATCATTATTTTTCTTTTAATATTTCTTCAAGACTTCTCCTTAGATTGCTATGGCATAATGGAATTTGGAGATTCAGGATCCTACCTGTGATGGAGACAGGCTTAATATTCCCCTCAGCATGACTAAACTTTAGACAGGTTTCCTTCCAATTTGGGGGTCTCAAGCCAACCTTTTCTTACAGTATTTGCTTTAGAAACTTGGAACTGTAAATTATTTTTCTGCCCCTTTGAGATGTAAATTTTCTCTTAGCATCTTGTAAGTTTTACAGCTCAGGAATATCTTTCTCAAGGGCCCAAGAGCCATCTCTTTAAAGTGTAATTATCAAGAAAGACAGCACCCCTATCTTCCAGGCTGTCAGCTGATTAGCTGCATGAGTGGTATTAGTTGGCAGAGTTCAGAAGCCTGCCCACAGAGTAGTAGCATTCCTGGAAGGTCAATACAGTAGACTTTTGGTAGCATCAGCAGGTAACAAAACTATAGACAATTGCGTAAACACAGCACAAATTTGACTTTGTATGTATCTGAAGCTTTGAATTAGCTATCAAAACAGAGACAGAATCAGACAAAAAGAAAACAATAAATATCACATTGTAGCTAAATAGCCTGTATTTATGAGATATTCTGTAGAGTCTCCCAGAAACAATTAGCTGAAAGTTTTCTGAAAAAGTTATCTACTGGTTACAGAGTAGAGACAGAATTATTGTGACTGTTAATATGACACCACTGTTTTTATCCTCAGACAGATTTGGGCAGATACCAGTCATATGTGCAATCTTTTCCCCAACATATCTCTTAGAATCTAATTCTGGTTAGGATATAGGTCTGGAAAATCAAACCACTTTTTAAATAGCACCTATCCAGTTAGCTTTTAATTTGCTCAGTGTAACCTTGCCTTTTAAATAAAAACTCCAATTAGGAGAGAGGAAGATATATATATATATAGCTGCATAACTTCTCAAGTGTCCTCAGTTATGTAACCAGGAAATTAAAAAGAATGAGATTTCATGGAGTGAATTCTTCATTTCATCATGGATCAGTAATATGCAGCAGTGATTGGGATGTTTATATCCTTAGACTCTTAATCATGATTTGGTATATCCGCCCAGGAAGACAGAACGCCTCCTAGTTGTTCTTGCCTTCTTGTTCTTAGCAGAGACAATAAGGAAGTCCCCTCTACCCGGTCAAATCAGGATTTCTTTTTTCACAGTTCAGATTCTGTGTTCTGTGTTGTTCATTTGACTTGAAGTATTACTTCTCAAAAGATCTGAATTTCCATTTCTTAAAGTATACGTTACTCAGCCTCAGTAGTATATATTTCTTCTGTTTTTTTTTTTCTCTTCTGTGTCAACCAAAAGGTGTCCTGAATCACAATTGCATTTGTAAAATATTTTTTAATTATTTTATTTTATTGAAGATATCTTCATTCTTTCTTAATAAGGTAGAAGTTCCTAAATCTTGTCACTTTCTTTTAAATCTAAGACTAATTTAACTTTAAAGCACGCATCTTTTTGGGGGGTCCCTTATTGGGAAGATAAACCTAGCACATACTTTAACGATCACAGAATAGTTCCCTTGATATCCATACCTCTTAGGTATCAAGTTAAATTAGTGTCTATCATGATTTCCCCTTGGAACTTCCACTCTTCCTGGCCTGTTTCTTCTTGGGCTCCTTATACCATATTACTTCTTATACCATATTACTTCAGATAAAGTATTACCCACCTCTTCTGTGCTAGTTTTTGCTAATGTAATGAAATATTAACAATTGCCATGTACTTGTTTTAGTAAGTGTCAGCACAATTCCCTTCAGAAACAGAGTGAACCATCATCTGAATATTCCAAAAGTCTTTACTGCTTATGATACCTTCTTTTTCAAGTATACATACAAGAATACATATGCACTCACACACGGGCATGCATGTGATTGTTTGTGTATGTTTGTACAAATAAAAGGAAATCAGAAGTGAGTGTTTTGGTTTCTAGAGACTTTAGAGAGAATTAATGTTAGAATCCTAGCAAATTTTCTAGTACAACTGTAGAACCTGACTCAAAGAGTCGCCTAAGTATGTTTATGCTTTAACCATCCCTAGTTAGTTCAGCTTTCCCCTACAGGATAAATTATCTCAGCCTTTGATTTCACTCCCCCACCAATAAATATTTAATTTAAAAAATACTATATGCACAAACAAATAACCTTGGGAGTCAACAGCAACCTCAGTGTGATCCAAAAATGTATAGTATCAAGAAAAAAAAAAGCCTAGATACAACCTTAGGCTACATAAATGAATAATAACAAGAATTAGGTAGATGATTTTGCTAGCATGCTGTGCAGATATCTCTGACCACACCTGGAGAATCCCACATGAATTGCCCTACTTTACAAGACACATCTTAGAGCACCTTCACAATAGGCAATCAGAATTATCAGAGCTCTTAGTATCATGTGAGAAATCACCCATGAGGACCCATTTTTTCATTCTTTTATTCATGTATTCATCAAATATAGGTTGAGGAAAAGCTGTGTGCTATGGCCCTTTCATTTTCATGGGAGAAAAAAGAAAACAATGTAACAAAATGCAATTAACTTAATATAATATGTGTTTTGGTGTGTAAATTACAGAATATCTGCACATTGTGAAATGATAAATGCTTTGGAGAAAAGGAAAACAAAGAAGGGAAAATAACATCTTGGGAAGAAGGAGTGACAATTTAAAAGGTGGTTAGGGAAGCCTTATGAAGATGGTGGCATTTAGGTAAAAGACTGATGGCAATGAGAGAGAAAGAGGGACTTGTGAATGGGTAATTGAACTGTTTTCCAGGTAAGGAGCACCAACAAGTAAAAATTTCATAAGGCTATAACTTATCTACAGAGATTGAGGAAACACAATGAGGACAATGTGGCAGCAGTGATTTATGCAGAGTAGTGACAAGACCAGTGAGTTAAAGGCCTGGGAAGACAGATCTTTGTAAAGCCTTGCTGGCCATTTTCGGGACTTTAGTTATTGTTCTGAGTGAAATGGGAGCTATACAAGGGTTTTGAGCAGGAAAATAACATGGTCAGGCTCTAGTTTAAACAAATCCATCCTGGTTGATTTAACGTAAAGAGTCTGAGAAGATGAAAACAGAGAAATTAGTTAGAAGGTTGTTGTAATAAAATATCAAGACATAATGGTTAATTACCACTGCTGTTGATATGAGGAAAAGTGGTCAAAAGTGGTGGGTATATTCTGGATATATTTCAATGATTAAGTCAACAAGATTTGCTGATGCACAATATTTGGAGCTTAAGGACAACATTTTAAGTGTGAATATTTACAAGTCCCTGATTTGTATTGTAGTGTGGGACTGAAAATTATCTTGCAAGCTGAAGGCGTACAAAGCAATATTTCTTTAATTGAAGTATAATTGATATATAATATTCTGTTAGTTTCAGGGGTACAGCATAGTGATTCAATATTTTTATATGTTATGAAATGATCCCCACAATAATTCTAGTTACCACCTGTCTTTGTAATCAATGGGAAAATTTAGGATTATTGCATGACTTCCAAAAATTTTTGTCAAACCATTAAAATGTCTGGTAGTATAAGTTATAAATGTATAGAGAAATTAAAAAATCATGTATAAAAGCCAGTGTTTATGTAGTACACTGTAACTTAAAAATGGGAAATCTTGAGAATTGAAGTGCCCTATTTTTAGTAAAAAAAAAAAAAAGATGAGTCATTTATGCAGTTTGAACAGTGTTTCCCTTCTCATCAAATATAAGTTTAGATCAGCTTCTGACATTTTATCCCTTGCACTTTCAACATTGTGAAATATCTCCAGGAGTTTCTTTAATAAACTCTTGCCAGTGTCATTGACTGTGGTGTAATGTCCTTCTTTTTATCACAATCACTTTTTTCAGTCATCTTGATAAGTTCACCTTCACTAAATTTCTCTGGCTATAAATCTAGACTCTCTCAAATGGTGGCAATGCAAACATTTGTATGGTCATCCATGTCTTCAACAACTTTATTTGTATTTGATTCAAATTTCATTTTCAGAATTCTGACTTTCTGTTTCATTGCTGTACTTTCATGTTTTGGACAGTTTCCTCTATTGATTATTCTTTTTTCTAAAGTGCCACCTTCGTTTATCACTGGATTATAAGGAGGCAACACAGCTGCATGCATTGCTGTGTATGCATGTACCAAATAACAGATGCACAGTGATCAGTCACCAACAGACTGAAAGAAGTAATGCAGATGACAAAGCATCATGGTGTGCCACCTGTTATTTACATAAAGATTTGTGGACTGAAGAGCTAGTAGCAAATTTGGTGTTTAATGAAATTGTTCATACTCAATCTACCACTATAACTGAAATCTGAACCTTGCTGGGAGACTGGTGTTATTTACTAAACTTTGATAAATGGAAATTCATGCATATCACAAGCTGAGGATTTCCTGTACTCTGGACAAAAGAAAGTTTAGGAGGATTCCATTTGCTACTTTCAAATATATAAAGTGAGAAATATAGATGCCTTGGGACACCTGGGTGGCTCAGTCGGTTAAGCATCTGCCTTCAGCTCAGGTCATGATCCCAGGGTGCAGGGATCGAGTCCCACGTTGGGCTCCTTGCTCAGCAGGGAGCCTGCTTCTCACTCTGCCTGCCACTCCCCCTGCTTGTGCATATTCTCTCTCTTTATCTCTCTGACAAATAAATAAATAAAATCTTAAAAAAAAAAAGAAATATAGATGCCTTGCATGTAGTCAAGAAACATAGATGAGAGTTCTAGATGGTAATATTTAGAAGTAGGTAGAATTCATTCAAGAAGGATAAAGCTTATAAAACAAACATCCTTATTTCTGCATACATTTGAAATGTATGAAGTTAAATGCAGTTATGTATAAATTCATAATTTCTTTGACCATCAATCATTAATTATTTTACAGGCACTTATGTGCTAACAGAGATAATATGAGCTATAGGAAATGAGCCCAAGATGAAGAGTAACACATAGTTAACACTTTAACAGAGCTGTAATTAGAGATGCACAGTGTCTTTCTCCTTTCCTATGCAATCAGCTTTTTCAATCAGAATCTAGAACTCATTTTTTAAATTCCCAGAAATCAGTGATATGTTCATGTGTGATTTCTCTCGTGCTCAGTCCTCTGCATGTCCCTTTACAGCACATATCCTCCTTGGTTCACAGTAAGTGGTTTAAGATACAAACTTTTGGCAAGAAGGGAAACATGGTGTAGCTGTAAATAAGATACTAGATGAGTTGTTCTTGAAAGATTATTATTTTATTAACTAAAGTATATATAATCAAAAATTGGATATGATTAAATGTCTTCACACCTTGGATGGAATTCATACATGATGTTTGCATCTGGTGCTTAATAAGCCAAAGAACGTGGACACAGACATCCCCTTTATGTACATACCACCAAACATATACAAGAAACACACTAAATAGTAAAGAGTTTACCTATTTCTAGAACTTCATAAGTAGCTGTATTTATTATTTCACTTAGTCCTTACAACCTTATGAAGTAGAATTATTAGAATTATTATATCCTTTATGCATACAAAAAATCAGTCCTAGAGAGGTTAATTTGGATGTACGCTATGAAATGAAAGGACTATTGTTCAAAGCAAAGTCTGACTCATTCAAGAGCCCATACAAATGTCCTTCAACAGGAAAATATGTCACTCTAAAAAATCATTAATGTCATACTTGGCCTAAATGTGTATTTGAATACATACATGTAACTCCCTACTTTCATCAGATCTGAATGAGATGGCAAATATGTTTGTGTATATTTAAGAATGAACATATAATTGGCATGGAAAATCATGAAACTATACCACCAGTTTGCCAGAAATTTTAGGGAATTTTCCTAGAAACTAGGAGGCAGGGGGAATCGGATTGCCTGAGAAATAAGAAGAGACAAAGCTGGACTAAAAAAAAAAAAAAAAAAAAAAAAAAGCCACACAAACAAAACCCACACACATACATGAGAACTCTATTTCAGATAAGGATTGCAAGATATAGTACTTGAAAGATCCTAAAATAAAATAAGTGAAACAACTTAATGAAAACATGAACAAAATCAGATGAATGAGTAGTCCAAGTGCAACAAATATGCATAACATGTAAACCCTAAAATACATTGAAAATAACCTCATTAATGTCAGAGACAATTTAAAATAATGATGATTGTTGGAGCAATGATTTTGCTCTTATCCTATTGACAAAAGTTATGAGTCATTCATTCTACCTGAGTTTGTTTTGGGTATGGGAAGTGGCTTTGTCAAATGTTGCTGGTGGACATGTAAAGCAGCGCAGCCAATGGTGGATGGGCATACTGGCCATATCTATCAAAGTTTAAATGCATTTGCCCTTTGATTCAAGAAATTGTTCATCTAGAGATCTATCTTATAGACAAGCCTGCATATATATTTAAGGGCGCTAGTTGCAGCATTGTTTTTAATACAAAAGATAGAAGAAAATGTTATAATCATAGTACAGAATACTATACCATGGTTAAAATGAATGAGGTATGTATCTATATACTGACACGAAAGACAATCATAAGAAATTTTGATTAAAAAAAGACCAGTTACATGGGGCTCCTGGGTGGCTCAGTCAGTTAAGCATCTGCCTTCGGCTCAGGTCATGATCTCAGGGTCCTGGGATCGAGCCCCATATTGGGCTGTCTGCTCAGCAGGGAGCTTGCTTTTCCCTCTCCCTCTGCTGCTCCCCCTGCTTGTTCTCTCTCTCTCTTTGTCAAATAAATAAAATCTTTTAAAAAAAGGAAGACCAGTTACCTAAAAGCATGTATAATTCTATTTATGTTTTTTAAACTTAAGAACACAAAAACACACACAAAAACTTAAACATAAAAAAATGTCCAAGCGGGTATATTTCCCATTATCATACTCCTTTCTTATGGGAAGAGAAAGGGTTTGATGTTGGGAAAATTCATTCACTTATTTTTTTTAATTTTCATATCTTTACATTTATAGATGTTTTAACATTTATCAAGAATTAATGTTTTGCAATTACAATCATATTTTTGAAAAATGAAATTAAAATGTAGTATGTGAGGTGATAGATGTGTTAACCAACCTTATTGTGGTAAATGTTTCACAATATATACATATTTCTAATCTTCACATTGTACACCTTAAACTTACACAATGTTATATGTCAATTATATCTCAATAAATCTGGAAAACAAAGTAAATTACGATATTTTCATTTTATTAATATAATAGTTTTGCCCCACCTAGTTGGAGGTAACTATACTGATAATACATTCATTCAAGAGGTTAATAGAAATAAGGGGGATTTCCTTATCACCTTCAAAAATAGTTCTTTCTTTAACTATGGATTTAGTTTATATTAGGTGAAATTACAATTACTAATTCTATTTAATTAGATTTCTGACTACTATTATTAAAACCTACCTATTGTCCAATATGTAATTCTAAAATTCGGTGATTAGTGATATCGTGACAGTATGTTAACATTTTAGTGGATGGCTTAAATACATATATGATTACTACACTGTCTTGAAATCAATTAAATTTGTTATGAGGCTTCCTAATTCTAAGGGTTAAAATTACAAAATAAATATGTTGAGATTTTGAGGTGTAGGTATATGAGGATGTATTGCATATGCACATGTGTTAGAGAAAGAATACTAAATATTTTCTAATTTTGGTTATTATTTTGATTATCAATAGCTTTATACAGTGTAAACTGTAATTCATATTTTATCAATTAATAATCACATTTCTTAATTTTTAACTTTATTTCTAAAAGTTACTAGAAATATGCACAGAAACATTAAGGAGACTTTATCCAGTGAAATCTTAAACAGTTTAATGTGAAAGAATTTATTTTTTTAAGATTTTATTTTTAAGTAATCTCTACACCCAACATGGGGCTCAAACTCATGATCTGGAGATCAAGAGTCACATGCTCCACTGACTGAGCCGGCCAGGTGCCCCAGAATTTATGTTTTATAAATTATAGTTTTGGTAACAATCAGACAACACATATGTTTCAAAAATTAAATATCTGCATTAAACTTACATTTGTGCTGGGTTTTGTAGGATTTAAGACATACTTCTATAGCCCAACTAAATATTTGTAAGGACGAATTTAATTTATCTTAAAGTTGCAAATTATAGTCAAAAGATATTGTTTGAAAATAAACTAGATTAGCCTTGCTCTATCTCAGCAAGCATTATCCATATTCCTCCATTTCAGCATTCTTTCTCTTTCTGTATAAGTGGTTATATCTTCTTTTTCTTTAAAAAACATGGAAGAAAAGTATCTTCCTTACCAACTTCTAAACAGGAAATTTGAATGCTGAGGATCTGCCAAGATTTTATTCGTAATAACATCATATTGTCTCTGATGTGCTTACACTATTAACAACTTGCCATAAAACAAGTTATAGCTCAAAGGCTTAAAATCCACTCCCTGTGAAACATACCTGCTGATGACTCACTCTCAAATGATGCAATTTTCAGGGTTATTTGATTTCCCATATTGAACATTTTATATTGGATCCATCTTTTAATCAGAGCATATACCCTTACCTATGAATTGTAACCAATAACTGTTTGCATATTGTTCACAACTCAAAACACATTTTTCTCATGAAATAGTAGTTTGGTTTCAGGATATTGGGCATACAAAATCCTATAACGTGGCTAAAAAAAATGCAATAATATTAACTCAAATTTTCATTCCTGAGACCAGAATCATTTGGTATAGGAGGTAAGAAATGAATGGAAAGAAGGACAAAGAGAAATAGAATATTTGCTACATTTGTCCTGTCTCTTTCACCCATGTGAGATTGCTGTGTGAGTCTGATAATATTGCTTAAGGTTTCCGGTCTGAATCATAAAATAGATTTATAATACTGTATTGATTATTTCTAGGATTATTAATGCACAATATATTTTGATGTACTTTCCTAAACGTTTTTATGTTTTCTGCTCTAAATCTTCTTTTCATAAATGAAAATTGTAATAAAAATCAACTATGTTGAAATATAAGAAATTTCCTTACTTTGTGGATTAAAAATTTTGGGGAGGAAGCTTGATGCTTTTCTAGAAATATTGTATGTATCAACAAGGAAAAATATTCCCTATCTTCCTAGAAGCTTGCATTTCAGTTACAATCATTCCTGGATACATTATTTAGTGTTTCCATAATATGTCCCTACCTAAAGGTGAGAGGTGGCAAGGATGATGACAGAGAACAAACAACCTTCAAATTTAAATACAGTTTGTTAGCTCTCCAAGCATTTTTTTTGAGCTTATATGTGAGAACTATCAGTAATGCCTAGTGTAATTTGTATTCCATCTCCAAGTATATTAATCTCAGAAAATCGTCATATCTAACAAAGCTTAAATCAAAAAATCATCATCATCTACAAAGATTAAATTTACTTGAAAATCATATGGTAACTTTTGAGAAAGAGAATTAATATAAAGAATATATTTTGTAATAACAAATGAAAATAAATCTCATAACAAATGTGGTGCTTGCTGATTTTGGCTAAAAACACTTTGGACAGTGATTTGATGATGTTTGTTGTTTCCGCTTGGTTAACTCACACAAAGCAAGTTTTATTGTTGCCACTTATGGTTGTCTTTTTTCCCAAATCACACTCTGGCTTATAACTAGGCACAAAGAGATTGACAGAAAAAAACGGGTGTTAATAAGAGTGAAATGTGAAACTCTTGAAGGAGATCAAACTCTTTAACAGAGTAAATGGCCTATGGCAATATCTGTGGATAATTTTTATTTTGACTAGAGCATGCATCAGGCACTTTAGAATGACAAGAGGAGTACATCCCAAGGTTGTTTTATGATACACAATGCTCCTTTAAAATCAGTCCCTTTGAAAATGAAACAGTGTAACTTTGTAAGATTATATTCTATTCTAAAGTGAATACATTTCAAGCACAATGTTTTCTCCAATTATCAGTGAGTGTATCTATTTAGTTGCTTTTTTAATTTAATTGTCTTTTATGCTTATTCTGGAAATTGGAGCTTGCAATATTTATAGTTTATTATGCTAACAAATTATCATTAACAATAAAGATTTTTTGGCAGCCTAGTAGTCATTTTAATAAGTTTTTCTTACAATCAATAAGATGAGAGGAGAAACTCCAACTCACCAGTAAGCTTTTTTAGTTCTACAATAAATACACACAATGAATGTATAAACAGAACTAGGTTTGGGCCATAAAAAAATGAAATGTTTCCCTGCTGTTTTGTTGTTGTTGTTGTTTTAAAGGTGACTTTCTTCTTCAGATTCTTATTATCGTTACCAAAATTTAACACATCCTAGAAATTCAATAAATGTTTCTTTCTGATGAAGACAAGGGATGTTGTAAAACCCAAGCTTCCTTCTAACCAAGAAAACTTGAAGCAGAAATTTTTATGTCTATATCAAAAGGAAAATGATCCCCTAGATCATCTAGAAATGGTATGGATCTCAGTTTGTCAGAGCCTATCAGTCTTTATACACTATAGATTTGTAAGTTGAAGTAAGGGCATTGATCATATTAGAATTTACGTTTGCTTGTGTTCTTTCATAAAAATAAATTAAGTATTAAAATTTCAAGGTTTGAGTATGGTTATTGCAGTGTTTACAATTCTTCACAAAGATGAATGAAAGGCAGAATTTTCTGTCTTGACTATGTACATGTACACTTGTATAAGTCTTGATTGAACATATATATGTATATATACACACAAGATAAATATATATTTCTATATATTTCATTACTTATCCTCTTCTATGAATATTTCTGAAGCTTCAACTTCACTGAAACACATATGTGTTTCCTTAAATTCACAGTATAAACTATATATAGAATATATTAAAGTTTATATAACAACATTAATTGTTGGCTTGTTAGGAAACGATACATAGTGCTTCTCTAATGCTGAAAATACTGAAATTACTTTTGATTTCTGAAAGTCAAAAATGTTTTAAGATAATACACATCATAATATTATCAAATCTTAATTTGAACTTCAAATGATAATATTTACCACAATCATCAGATATATTCACTGGACTTAACTGCTGGTACTTTGACCATTTCCCAAAATCAAATTTAGTCTCAGACAACTGAGTTTTGCCCCTGTTTAACAAGACTAAACATTAAACTCTGTTATTAATCATTGACTCCTTCCTATTCCCTTGGATTTCCAAAGTGTAACTCTATTAAACACTCTAATTTTTTATTAAAGAGTATCTTCAGTTACTCCACTTGGACTGGTTCCATTTTTTTCTGTTTCTGATCATCTCTCATCCGGAAATGACTACCCATATTCATGCCTCTCCTCAAGATACTATCCAACCAGATTTCTTGAGAAATTAGTCAATATCCATTGTCCCTACTTTCTTGTCTCCCTTAGGTCCTCAACAGCAGTCTGGCTTCGGCCACCACCACAGTCCTGAAACTGCTCTCACCAAATTTACTAATGATCTAGAGCTGAATTGAAAGTGATCTTTTCAGATTTCATTCTATTTTGACTTCCTGAATGTTTTAGTCTTACAACTAAATTCTTTGGTGTCGGCCTCTGCAAAAACCACTTGTATTATTATTTGTGCATACTTTTTTAGTCCTTTAACTTTTCAGATTCTCATTTTTCTCATATGTCAAATGGTGTTAGGGTGCCTGGGTGGCTCAGTTGGTTAAGTATCTGTCTTCAGCTTAGGTCATGATTCCAGGGTCCCAGGATCGAGTCCCCACATCGGGCTCCCTGCTCCACAGGGAGTCTGCTTCTGCCTCTGCCCCTCCCCCCACTTGTTCTCTCACTCTCTCTCTCTCTCTCTCAAATAAATAAAATCTTTAAAAAATAAAAATAAATAAAATGGGGTTAGTGAGACCCAGTCATTGATTAGTTTGGGTGAGTAAATGAGATAATATATAAGGAGAATATTTTAGAGTATCTAACACATGTCAAACACTCAAGAAATGCTCATTATTTTTACTTTCTAAAATGATCTCTACATTTGACTTCTTCCGCTCTATTTTTTTTTACCCAATATCTATATTTTGTTCCATACCTATAATTCACCTGTAGATGCCCATCAGCCAAAGACCATCAGGAACACAGCTGTCATCAACAACAATTTACTACTTGCTATAACAAGGGAGATTACTTAATTTGATAGCTGTGGACCCTCTTTAATAGAGAGTGAGGTAGAAATGGCACTTTGGTTTTGTGCAGGAGTTAAGTAAGCATAGGAGAGTCTTGAAAAGGATGGTTCAGATTTTCTAAACTGTAGAAGTCAGTAATCTTACCTTTAAAACTGTAGTAATAAGCAAAGACAACGCAAATAAGAACAGAGATTATTTATTCAGAGCTTGTTATATAGCAAGGGAGTCAGCCACAATCACTTGAGTTTCAAAGAGACTCATAGACAGGTAGGAATGGAACAGGGAAGTATTTGTTTTTATAGTGGGGAAAAAGAGAAAGCTTCAAATATCCTCTGACTGGAGTATGTTTGCTTCAAGATGCGGGAGGAAGTGTAACGAGACGTGGGACATTCTATGTGATTGGTTTGAGAAGCACATTTGTTTTTTTTCCAGTTGGTCCTGAGTTGGAAAGAGGGACAAAAGTTCGGGAAGCTGGCAGTCACTGACTGTTCTGGTCTGGTTGCTGCAGAGCTTGTAGCCTGGCTTCCTGGTCTGGTTGCTGCAGAAGCTCTGAGTTAGAGCTCTGTTGTCCTTTAAGGCCTGGTCGTTGTCCATGTTTGTATTCAGTCTCTCAGAACACATGAAATTCCATGTTTATATTCAGTTTCTCAGAACACATGAACTTCTGCACAGTAAATTTCAGATCAATTTGTCTGTGATTAACCTGGACCTTATGACTCTAAATAAACTGTTGGGGTTTTTTTGTTTGTTTGTTTGTTTCTAAATCAAGTTTAGGTATTTTATGGAGAACATTGTGGCTTTGGTTTGACTAGGTTTATAATTTTAAAAGGCATGGTGTATTATACAAGTTGTGTTTTCTTTTTCTTTTTTTTATTTTATTATGTTATGTTAATCACCATGCATTATATCATTAGTTTTTGATGTAGTGTTCCATGATTCAGTGTTTGCATATAACACACAGTGCTCCATTCAATACATGCCCTCTTTAATACCCATCACCAGGTTAACCCATCCTCCCACCCCCCTCCCCTCTAGAACCCTCAGTTTGTTTCTCAGAGTCCATAGTCTCTCATGGTTCATCTCCCCCTCCGATTTCCCCCCCCCTTCATTTTTCCCTTCCTGATATCTTCCTCTTTTTTTTTTTTTTTTAACATATAATGTATTATTTGTTTCAGAGGTACAGGTGATTCAACAGTCTTACACAATTCACAGTGCTCACCATAGCACATACCTCCCAATGTCTATTATCCAGCTACCCCATCCCTCCCACCCCCCACCACTCCAGCAGCCCTCAGTTTGTTTCCTGAGATTAAGAATTCCTCATATCAGTGAGATCATATGATACATGTCATTCTCTGATTGACTTATTTCACTCAGCATAATATCCTCTAGTTTATCCACATCGTTGCAAATGGTAAGATTTCATTCCTTTTGATGGCTGCATAATATTCCATTGTATATATATGTGTGTGTGTGTGTGTGTGTGTGTGTATGTATATATATATATATATACCACATCTTCTTTAACCATTCATCTGTCGATGGACATCTTGACTCTTTCCGTAGTTTGGACATATTGTGGACATTGTTGCTATAAACCTCGGGGTGGACATCTTGGCTCTTTCCACAGTTTGGCTATTGTGGGCATTGCTTCCATAAACATTGGGGTGCACATACCCCTTCGGATCACTACATTTCTATCTTTGGGATAAATACACAGTGGTGCAATTGGTGGGCCATAGGGTACCTCTATTTTCAACTTTTTGAGGAACCTCCATACTGCTTTCCAGAGTGGCTGCACCAGCTTGCATTCCTACCAACAGTGTAGGAGGGTTCCCCTTTCTCTGCATCCCTGCCAACATCTGTCATTTCCTGACATTTTAATTGTAGCCATTCTGACTGGTGTGAAGTGGTATCTCATTGAGGTTTTGATTTGTATTTCCCTGATGCCGAGCAATGTTGAGCACTTTTTCATGTGTCTGTTGGCCGTTTGGATGTCTTCTTTGGAAAAATGTCTGTTCATGTCTTCTGCCCATTTCTTGATTGGATCATTTGTTCTTTGGCTGTTGAATTTGATAAGTTCTTTATAGATTTTGGATATTAGCCCTTTATCTAATATGTCATTTGCAAATATCTTCTCCCATTCTGTCAGTCACTTTTTGGTTTTGTTGACTGTTTCATTTGTTGTGCAAAAATTTTTTATCTTGATGAAGTCCCAATAGTTCATTTTTGCCCTTGCTTCCCTTGCCTTTGGCGATGTTTCTAGGAAGAAGTTGCTGCAGCTGAGGTCGAAGAGGTTGCTGCCTGTGTTCTCCTCTAGGATTTTGATGGAATCCTGTCTCACATTTAGGTCTTTCATCCATTTTGAGTCTATTTTTGTATGTGGTGTAAGGAAATGGTCCAGTTTCATTCTTTTGCATGTGGCTGTCCAATTTTCCCAACACCATTTGTTGAACAGACTGTCAAACTTCTGTCAAAACAGAAGTTTTCCATTGGACATTCTTTCCTGCTTTGTTGAAGAGTAGTTGACCATAGAGTTGAGGGTCCATTTCTGGGCTCTCTATTCTGTTGCATTGATCTATGTGTCTGTTTTTGTGCCAGTACCATACTGTCTTGAAGATGACAGCTTTGTAATAGAGCTTGAAGTCCGGAATTGTGATGCCACCAGCTTTTCTTTTCTTTTTAAACATTCTTCTGGCTATTTGGGGTCTTTTCTGGTTCCATACAAACTTTAGGATTATTCCATTTCTTTGAAAAAAGTGGATGGTATTTTGATAGGGATTGCATTAAATGTGTAGATTGCTCTAGGTAGCCTTGACCTCTTCACAATATTTGTTCTTCCAATCCATGAGCATGGAACGTTTTTCCATTTCTTTGTGTCTTCTTCAATTTCTTTCATGATTATTTTATAGTTTTCTGAGTACAGATTCTTTGCCACTTTGGTTAGATTTATTCCTAGGTATCTTATGGTTTTGGGTGCAGTTGTAAATGGGATCGACTCATTAATTTCTCTTTCTTCTGTCTTTTTGTTGGTGTATAGGAATGCCACTGATTTCTGTGCATTGGTTTTATATCCTGCCACTTTACTGAATTCCTGTATGAGTTCTAGCAGTTTTGGGGTGGAGTCTTTTGGGTTTTCCACAGAAAGTATCATATAATCTGCAAAGAGTGAGAGTTTGACTTCTTCTTTGCCAATTTGGATGCCTTTTATTTCTTTTTGTTGTCTGATTGCTATGGCTAGGACTTCTAATACTATGTTGAATAGCAGTGGTGATAGTGGACATCCCTGCTGTGTTCCTGACCTTAGGGGGAAAACTCTCAGTTTTTCCCCATTGAGAATGATATTTGCTGTGGGTTTTTCATAGATGGCTTTTATGATATTGAGATATTTACCCTCTATTACTATACTCTGGAGTTTTGATCAAGAAAGGATGCTGTACTTTGTCAAATGCTTTTTCTGCATCTATTGAGAGGATCATATGGTCCTTATTCTTTCTTTTATTAATGTATTGTATCACATTGATCGATTTGTGGATGTCGAACCAAACTTGCAGCCCAGGGATAAATCCCACTTGGTCCTGGTGAATAATCCTTTTAATGTACTGTTGGATCTTATTGGCTAGTATTTTGGTGAGAATTTTTGCATCCATGTTCATCAGGGATATTGGTCTGTAATTCTCCTTTTTGTTGGGGTCTTTGTCTGGTTTTGGGATCAAGGTAATGGTGGCCTCATAAAACGAGTTTGGAAGTTTTCTTTCCATTTCTGTTTTTTGGAACAGTTTCAGAAGAATAGGTATTAATTTTTCTTTAAATGTTTGGTAGAATTCCCCTGGGAAGCCATCTGGCTCTGGGCTTTTGTTTGTTGGGAGATTTTTGATTACTACTTCGATTTCCTAAGTGGTTATAGGTCTGTTCAGGTTTTCTGTTTCTTCCTGGTTCAGTTTTGGTAGTTGATACATCTCTAGGAATGCATCAATTTCTTCCAGATTATCTAATTTGCTTGCATGTAGTTCCTCATAGTACGTTCTTATAATTGTTTGTATTTCTTTGATGTTGGTTGTGATCTTTCCTCTTTGATTCATGATTTTATTTACGAATAAATAAGTTCGATTTCTTTTTGATAAGTCTAGCCAGGGGTTTATCAATCTTGTTAATTCTCTCAAAGAACCAGCTCCTAGTTTCATTGATCTGTTCTACTGTTCTTTTGGTTTCTATTTCATTGATTTCTGCTCTGATCCTTATTATTTCTCTTCTCCTGCTGGGTTTAGGCTTTATTTGCTGTTCTTTCTCTAGCTCCTTTAGGATTAGGGCTAGTTGTATATTTGAGACCTTTCTTGTTTCTTGAGAAAGGCTTGTATTGCTATATATTTTCCTCTTAGGACTGCCTTTGCTACATCCCAAAGATTTTGAACAGTTGTGTTTTCATTTTCATTTGTTTCCATGAATTTTTTTAATTCTTCTTCAATTTCCTGGTTGACCCGTTCATTCTTTAGTAGGATGCTCTTTAGCCTCCATGTTTTTGAGTTCTTTCTGACTTTCCTCTTGTGATTGAGTTCTAGTTTCAAAGCATTGTGGTCTGAAAATATGGAGGGAATGATCTCAGTCTTTTGGTACCAGCTGAGACCTGATTTGTGACCTAGGACGTGATCTACTCTGGAGAATGTTCCATGGGCACTAGAGAAGAATGTATATTCTGTTGCTTTGGGGTGGAATGTTCTGAATATATCTGTGAAGTCCATTTGATCCAGTGTGTCATTTAAAGTCTTTATTTCCTTGTTGATCTTTTGCTTAGATGATCTGTCCATTTCAGTGAGGGGGGTGTTAAAGTCCACCACTATTATTGTATTGTTGTCAATGTGTTTCTTTTATTTTATTATTAATTGGCTTATATAATTGGCTGTTCCCATGTTAGGGGCATAGGTATTTACAATTGTTAGATCTTCTTGTTGGATAGACCCTTTAAGTAGGATATAGTGTCCTTCCTCATCTCTTATTATAGTCTTTGGTTTAAAATCTAATTTGTCTGATATAAGGATTGCCACCCCAGCTTTTTTTTGGTGTCCATTAGCATGGTAAATGGTTTTCCACCCACTCACTTTCAATCTGGGCGTGTCTTTGGGTCTAAAATGAGTCTCTTGCAGACAGCATATTGATGGGTCTTTTTTTTTTTTTAAGATTTTATTTATTTTTTGACAGAGAGAGACACATCGAGAGAGGGAACACAAGCTGGGGGAGTGGGAGAGGGAGAAACAGGCCTCCCGCGGAGCAGGGAGTCCGATGCATGGCTCAATCCTAGGACCCTGGGATCATGACCCGAGCCAAAGGCAGACACTTAATGACTGAGCCACCCAGGCGCCCCGATGGATCTTGTTTTTTTATCCAATCTGACACCCTGTATCTTTTGATTGGGGCATTTAGCCCATTTACATTCAGGGTAGCTACTGAAAGATATGAATTTAGTGCCACTGTATTGCCTGTAAGGTGACCGTTACTGTATATTGTCTTTGTTCCTTTCTGGTTTATATTACTTTTAGGCTCTCTCTTTGCTTAGAGGACCCCTTTCAAGATTTCTTGTAGGACTGGGTTCATGTTTGCAAATTCCTTTAGTTTTTGTTTGTCCTGGAAGCTTTTTATCTCTCTTTCTATTTTCAGTGACAGCGTAGCTGGATATAGTATTCTTGGCTGCATAGTTTTCTCATTTAGTGCTCTGAATATATCATGCCAGGCCTTTCTGGCCTGCCAGGTCTCTGTGGATAGGTCTGTTGCCAATCTAATATTTCTACCATTGTAGGTTACAGATCTCTTCTCCCGAGCTGCTTTCAGGATTTTCCCTTTGTCTCTCAGACTCAAGTTTTACTATTAGATGTTGGGGTGTTGACCTATTTTTATTGATTTTGAGGGGGGTTCTCTGTGCCTCCTGGATTTTGATGCCTGTTTTCTTCCCCAAATTAGGGAAATTCTCTGCTATAATTTGCTCCAATATACCTTCAGTCCCTCTCTCTCTTCCTTCTTCTTCTGGGATCCCAATTATTCTAATACTGTTTCATTTTATGGTATCACTTATCTCTCGAATTCTGCCCTCATGATCCAGTAGTTGTTTATCTCTCTTTTTCTCAGCTTATTTATTTTCCATCATTTGGTCTTCTATATCACTAATTCTCTCTTCTGCCTCATTTATCCTAGCAGTTATAGCCTCCATTTTTTATTGCATCTCATTAATAGCCTTTTTGATTTTGACTTGGTTAGATTTTAGTTCTTTAATTTCTCCAGAAACAGTTTCTCTAATATCTTCAATGCTTTTTTCAAGCCCAGCTAGTATCTTTAAAATCATCATTCTGAACTCTAGTTCCAACATCTTACTAATGTCCATATTGATTAGGTCCCTGGCAGTTGGTACTGCCTCTTGTTCTTTTTTTTGAGGTGATTTTTTTCTATCTTGTCATTTTGTCCATAGGAGAATAGATGAATGATAGAACAAAATGCTAACAGGGTAACAATGACCCCAGAAAAATATACACTAAACAAGTCAGAAGAGACCTGAAACCAGGGGCAAAGAAAGGGAAAGAAAGAAGAAAGGAAAAAAAAAGAAAAAAGAAAAAGATAAACAAACAAACAAACAAAACAGAATATGATCAAATATGATCAGGGTGGTGCATAGATCAGTGCCACACACTAGATTTTGGACGTATTTTGGTCTGTTAGAGAAAATGCCTCCCAAAATTTTAAAGCAAGAAAAGCTTCTATATGTACAAAAATAAGTGTAAATATGATGAAGGGATGAAATATGACTGTAAATATGAAAATTATAAAAGATTTTATAAAAGGAATTGATAAGAAGCTGGTTGAAAAAAGAAAGAAGAGGATTTAAAAAAAAAAAAGGGAGAGAATGTGATCAGACGGGAGACTGGAACAAAGCCATACACTAGAGATTTAGGATATGTTTTGGTCTGTTAGAAGAAACTGTATCCCAAAATTTTAAAGAGAGAACAATTTATATATATATATATATATATATATATATATAAAATACCAAAAATAATGTTAACAACAATGATGTGATAGAACATGATTCTAAAAATGAAAAATAAAAAAAACTTTTTAAAAAAGGAATTGATAAGATGTTGGTTGAAAAAGGGAAAAAGAAAAATTAAAAAAAAAGAAAAAGAAAAAAAGGAAAATTAAAAAAATTAACTTTGAAAGACTAAAGAATCATGGTAAAAAAAGCCACGAATTCTATGTGCAGTATTCCCGTAGCGCTGTGGTTCGGTTCTCATTGATCGGTAAACTTGGTCTTGGCTGGCTGTTCTTGCTGATCTTCTGGGGGAGGGGCCTGTTGCCGTGGTTCTCAAATGTCTTTGCATGAGGTGGAATTGCCCCGCCCTTGCAGGTCCCTGCTAAGTAATCTGCTTGGGTTTGCTTGGGAGCTTTTGTTCCCTGCAAGCTTTCCGTCCACCTTTGGAGGACGAGAGTGAAAGTGGCGGCCTCCCAATCTCTACCCCGGAGGAGCCGAGAACTCGAGGCCCCACTCTTCAGGGAGCCCCCAGAGAAAAGCAGTCAATCACTTCCATCTCCCCGGTCTCCAGCCGCACTCCATGCTCACCCGGCCTGTGACCGAGCATTTCTATCTCTGGCACACAACCCTGTGTGGAGTCTCCAAACCCAGCAGATCCCTGTAGTGCACTCCCGCCTCCTGTGCTGCTCCTCCTAGGGCAGCAAGGGGAGTCTCCCCGAATCTGCCACTTGTTGGGTCCCTGCTGGAAGAGCAGTGGCCCGACTGTGCTGCGGATCATGGTCTATGGCAACCCCAAGCTGAGAACCCACTCCTCGGCCCCATCTCTGCAGCTGGCTTCCCCACTCCGATACCTGGGAGCTCTGCCGCACTCCGGCACCCCCGGCCTTTCTGTGACCCCGAGGTTCCTGAGACCACACTGTCCCAGTGAGGGTTTCACCTGCTTAGGCACTGGAGAGACGTCCCTCAGCAGAGCAGACTTCTAAAAGTTCTGATTTTGTGCTCCATGGCTCTATCATTTGCCAGAAGCAGCCAAAGGAGGCCCCCTCCCCTGCCGTCTATCCTCCCGAATATCTCCTCGGATTCACTTCTCCGCACATCCTACCTTCCAGAAAGTGGTCACTTTTCTGTTCAGACAGATGTTGCTATTTTCTTCTATCTCCTGTTGAGTTTGTAGGTGTTCAGAATGGTTTGATCGCTATCCAGCTGAATTCCTGGGACCAGACGAAATCCAGGTCTCCTACTCCGCCATCTTGCTCCTCTCCCTATGGTTTATTTTTCAATTCTCAGTTCTCTCCTAACAGCTCAGCAGACAGCAAGATCAGGTCTTCACTCATCACAAACTACGAGTAAGATACATCCATCTGGATATTTTGAAACAAACGGCTCAACTTTTCCCACCTATACCTAGACAATATTTTTTTACTTATATTTAATTTCCAACACTGACTGTTCCCTTTGTTTTTTAATTTTTATTTGTACTGACTTAGTCTAAGGTTTAGCTGTCTGTGGCATGGACAATTGTAATATACTCCTACGTGGTGTATGATTCCAGTCTCCCACCACTTCAGTCTTTCTACCTTCAAGCTACCAAAATTATATCTTTAGAAGTATAGAATTTACTTTAAAATATACAGTGAATTCTGTATTTAATACACAATAAATCCCAAACATAACATACTCTTCATATCCTGGTTCAGCCCACTTTTCCATAGCCTCCACCTTTTCCTGCCATATGCACACCCATAAGGACCCAAATATTTCCTGAGTCTGACAAATGCTTTTACAACATTGTTTATTTGTTGCTTTGATTTGATTTTCATCTGAACCTTCAAAGGTCCAGACTAATATAATCTCTTCATTAAGCCTCTTTGGACCAAATTAATTGCTTCTCCTGTGTCCCTAAAGTACTTTATCTTACTATTCCTGCAGTATAGCTATCACGTTGTGATAATCTGGGTCCATCCTGTATCAGATTTCCCTTCATTACCATTATCCCCACTGTACAGATGAGATTAAGTCTTAGGTAAGGGCTTATGAACTATCTCACACATTTAGTTTACCACATGTAAATTTGCTCTCCAGTTTACTGCCTTAAAAACCTGTAATATTTACTAACATATTCCCTTTGCTCCCCCTGCATTATAATTAGAGGTGTAGGCATATCCCTCTCTCCCACCATTGGATCCTCTCCTCCATTGCAGGAGTCAGCTCTTGTCCCTATTTACTTTCCAATATCCTGCTTCACTTGTTATAAAAAGCAAAAATTCAACTGCCACAATACTGTCAGACATTTTCTTCTTTGTTCCTCTTAAAAATGATAGTTTGTAGAGGAGGCTGGCGAGCAGGCACAGACATGGGGGAAAAAAATGATTGTTTCTTTAGAAATAGTATATATCCCATGTGGAAAATTAAGGAAGCACATAAAAATTTTAAAAAATGAAAATTACCAAAATCTTATTACCAATAAATAATTATTGTCAACATTTGTGTGTAACAAATACATATTTATGTACTTAAGATAATGCTGTATTTAAAATTTTGTATCCTACTTTTTTGCATTTCACATTTTATTATATGTAAGATAAAATATTATAAAATAGTTTTAATTTTTGTATAATAGTTTATTCTACATGTAGTTATACCATATTTAACTAAATATTATCATGTATTTAGTATATTTAATTTTTTATTTGTCACTTTCTTAGTAAGGTAAATAAAGCTGAATAAAAATCACTGCATAAATATTTGGTTGAGTCTGATTACCTTTTAAAATTATTTTCGTGCAACTACAATTAGTGGCATAAAGAATATGAACATGTTAAAATATTTATGTCTAAGTTGCCTTCCAAAAAGAAGCATTAAAGTGTATTCACTACACTTTTTTATTGAGGTATAATTAACATACAACATCATATTAGTTTTTGGTATGTAACATAATGATTTGATATTTGTGTACATTGCAAGATGATCATCACAATGTCTAGTTAACATCCATCACCACATAGCTACAGAAATTATTTTCTTGTGAGGAAAATTCTTGAGATTTACTCTCTTAGAGACTTTCAAATACATAATAATACAGTATTATTAACTATAATCACCATGCTGTATAGTACATTCTCACGACTTATTTCTTTTATAATTATAAGTTTGTATCTTTTGACTCTCTTCACCAATTTTACCCACCCCTGACCCCCTGCCTTTGCTGACAATCAAACTGTTCTCTGTATTCTGTATGGATGAGCTTGCTTTTGTTGTTGTGGTTGTTGTTTTAGATTCCACACGTAAGTGAGATCATGTGTTTTTCTCTCTGTCTGATTTATCTCACTTAGTGTAATGCCCTCCAGGTCCATTCATGTTTTCCAAATGGCAAGATTTCATTCTTTTTTATGGCTGAATAATATCTATATCTATATCTATATATATATCTATATCTATATCATCTATATCTATATCATCTATATCTATATCTATCTGTATCTATCTATATCATCTCACAATTTCTTTATCCATTCAACCATCAGTGGACATAGGTTGTTCCCATATCTCAGCTATTTTAAATAATGTTGCAATGAACATGGGGGTGCATATATCTTTTCAAGTTAGTGTTTTTGGCTTTTGGGGGTAAATACCCAGAAATGGAATTGCTGGATCATATGGTGGTTCTATTTTTAAAATTTTGAGGAACCTCCATGCTGTTTTCCATAGCGGCTGCACCAGTTTACATTCCAACAGTGTACAAAGATTCCCTTTTCTCCACGGCTGCACCAGTTTACATTCCAACAGTGTACAAAGATTCCCTTTTCTCCACATCTTTGCCAGCAGCTGTTATTTCTTGTCTTTTTGATGAAAGCCATTCTAACAGGTGTGAGGTGATACATCATTGTGCATTAGATTTGCATTTTCCTAATGATTACTAATGTTGAGCATCTTTTCATGTCCTTGTTGTCCATCTGTATGTCTTCTTTGGCAAAATGTTGATTCAGGTCCTCTGCCTATTTTTTAATCCAATTGTTTGCTTTTTTGTTGTTGGGTTGTAGGAGCTCTTTATATATTTTTGATATAAACCCCTTATCATGTATACAATTTGCAAATATTTTCTCCCATTCAGCAGGTTGCTTTTTCATTTTGTTAATGGTTTCTTTTGCTGTCAAGAATCTTTTTAGTTTGATTTAGTCCCACTGGTTTATTTTTGCTCTTCTTGCCTTTGCTTTTGACATCAAATCCAAAAAAAGTCTGTTGCCAAGACTGATGCCAAGAAGCTAACACCTATGTTTTCTTCTACGAGTTTTATGGTTTCAGGTCTTACATTTGAGGCTTTAACCCATTTTGAGCTAATTTTTTTAAGATTCTCTTGTAAGAAAGTGGTCCAGTTTCACTCTTTTGCATGTGGCTGTCTAGTTTTACCAACACTGCTTATCAAAGAGACCATCTTTTCCCGATTGTATATTCTTGGCTCTTCTGTCATAAACTAATTGAGCATATTTGCATGGGTTAATTTCTGGGCTCTCTATTCTGTTCCATTGATTTATGTGTCTGTTTTTATGCAAATACCATACTGCATTGATTACTAGACCTTTGTAATATAGTTTGAAATATTTCACCACATATATATACTAGAATTTTGAAAATATAATGGTGAAGTAAGATTTAATTATTTAATTACTTTTACTGATGTTGAACACTTTTTCTTTCTCTGAATTGTTTAGCCTCCTTTCCTGTAGGAAATCTTATTATATCTCTTTTAAACATATATTAGCTTTCCACAACGTTTTTCTCCATCTAGTTCTATTCCTTGATCAATAGTTAGCCTTTGAAGTAAGTCCTCTCTTTCCTCTCTCGACTTAAGAGTTTCTCTAGTCCCACAGCCTCCATTGTATAATTCCTGGGTTAAAAGATCAGAAAGAAGGTTTCAAAATCCTCTGGCTTCCTATGTTTCTTTTAAAACATTGTTTTTGCAATAATTACACCATTAGTTTACAACCCTTATCATTCATGTAATCTATGAAAATCCAGGGTTTTATCCTTTTTTTATCATTTTGTCTTCTATTTTTCCATCTGCCTGTAAGAACCTTCATCTTACTATTTTATTTTCCAGAAAAATCCTACTTTATCTTCCGGGATGGATTAAAATGTCACTTGCCATGTAACATCTCTATAAATTTCTTTAATCCAGAGTAAAAGCCTCTTCTGTGTTTTCATAATTGTCTATCTTTCTAGCTCCTGTGCTTAAAACAATGCCTGCCAGAGAATAGGTGTTAATGATTTTTTTTGAATAAATTAGTTTATATCAGCATGTTATAACCTTTATTCATAGCCGCGTTCTTCGCAATTATGTGTGTATATTCATATCACATACCACATACACATAAACGCTTTTCATTCTTGATGGTGAGTTTATTGAACATAGGCCCAATGTTATACATTTTTTTTCATATAATACATGTGATGAATGTTTCTAGAGGAAAAGCTCTAGCAAACACAAATGCACATGTATGCTCAAACATACACACTCATGTAATCAACCTATGATATAGATGAGCTAATATTGGAATTAGTTACTCAAGGTCAGCAGAAGATCATGAAAGAAATAACAAATCCAGACAGAATATTTTAAATCAGAGGTAAGGAGAGACAAAAATTAAGTCATCTCTGATTGGTTTAAAGCTGAATTTTTATTTAAGACTCTTGGTTAGCAATCAACAGAGATATTGGGGGAAAAAAAGGCTAGCAAGTAACATTGTAACATTATCCTCATTTGAACCTAATTCAAAGATGTTTTTTTCAAATTCTCCACTTCTTTTTGAAGTAGCTGGCTTGAGTCCACTGACAGTCTACCAACTGAATTTAAAGGGCCTTTCATCTGAAAATATGTGTAGCTTTAGACACAGACTCTACAGATATTTGGACAGTTTTAAAATCTGATTTAGATAGTTTAATGCAAGATTAGGCTATGTGTAGAAAGCTTGATAGACAATAAAACAGATTAAATGACAGATACATGATCAAAGATAAACGCTGCATAAAACAGTGAATGTTAAAGGTGTTCCAGATAATTGATCAATGCAAAGTGATGTTCTGATTATTCAGAACAATACATTGCACTTCGGTCCCTTATTGTCCAAAATGATCAAAATATTCAGGTAAGGCATAGTGTGCACTCCAGTTGGCATCATCTATTTCCATTTTGAGCTATATTTTGCAATGAAATGCTAGATAGAAGTTGGATATAATTTTTCCATAATAGAAATAGCAAAATATCTTCCCTGTTAGCCCATAACAAACAATATTCATATCAAAATGAACCTATTTAATAAAAAGTATAGCTGCTTTTATACACTTTTATGGCAGTTTGATCATATTTTGGCAAAATCAGCCCTGAAATAAATCTGGCATATGTCTCAACATAAAGTGTTAAAGCTGAATAAAAAATTGCACAGATCCAGTTTTCTCGTGCACAATTTTTAAAGTGATGCTCAAAACTACACAGAACTATGCTGCTTAGGCATTTCTTTAATGAATTGGAGTGAATGATAGTGCTTTCTTATAAACAAACAGGCACATAGAAACAGTAAAGTGGAAAGGAGGATTCAGAGAATTGCATTATGCTAATCCCAAGAAACTAATTCTTGTGATATAGTACAAGAACAGTCTATATCCCATTCACTTCAAATAAGAAAATACACTACAGAGGCCATTCAGAAGTTACTGTTACTTCAAAGTACATTCAGCAAATCAATGTAATATGTGTTCACTATTTTAGCAATGTGGGTTATGTGGGTGCTGTCAGAGTTCCAAAATTCCACCAATTCATCTAGAAGAAAAGGCAATTTGCTTTTTAAAAAAATAAATGTAAAATCAAGGGTTCATAATTGTAGTCTCATGCAGAAGACCATAAATAAAGGAGTATGCATAGATATATTTATTTGAATTTTATGTAGCTTTGTTACTGAACTTAGTTTTAAATATCAGCATTAAATCCTACGTTTAATAAAAAATACAACATATAATGGCTTAATAAATATTAATTTCATTAAATGGAATGTGTTAGTTAATGAGGTTTTTCTTTGAAGAAATTTATAATGTCTGACTTTAAATATATTATGATTATATTTTCATGAGACCACTGTGCTGCTTTTAGGGTATAATGTATCTTAAGTAGGTGAATGTTTTATTTATTTGATAATTAAATTATGATTCCTCATTCAAAGTCTGCCAGATATGAAATTTTATGCTTGATATAGTTAATATTGATTGTCTACATAAGATGTGTGCTGATTTAAGATAATAAAAATGCTCAAATCCTATTGGTTGTAACAGAAAGACACGTATTCAGTCCAATTGATAATCTTTATTAAATTGTTTATTAAAAGTAATACATGTTCTTTGAAGAGGACCTTATAGTCAAAAATATATAAATATAAAGAGTATTGTTTGAGGTCAAGTACCAGACTTAATCATCAAATGTGCTTTATGCTTTTATAAATTCTCTTGCAAATAGCTTTCAGAATCGTATTAGAAGCTAAGCTTAAAACATTCTGTTGAGGGTATGGAATATTATAATCATTTAGATGTGGGGAAATTTTATAAACATGCTTGTTTTGATCCCAGTGTTTTCATTAGGGAGACATTATGAAATGGGATCTATTGTTATACGTGACTTTACTTATATAGAATCCTGAATAAGAATATATCCTATAGAACCAGATGCTTGTATTCAAACCCTACTCTATCTAATCATAAATATGTGACCTTAAGATAGTTACAAAGCCTAACAGTACATAAGTGTATTCATTTTTCAATCCAGAAGAATAATAGAAGCTTTCTAATAGAATTTTCTAATGTGTCATTTTCAAAAAGTTAAAAACCACGACCCTCAAAGAAATACAAAATAAGCATTTATCAAAGTTGATATTTAACTTATTATTTAATAATGGGAGCAGTAACATGTTATAAGCAGGTTAAAGGGCATTAAATATCCAGATAGAAATAGATAATATAGATATGAAATTTGATAGATTGCTGGGAAAATGCAAAACTGGCTAATGTCCAACAAATCCATATGCCATAATATTTAATGTTATCTTTTCTACTGGACAGAAATTATTTACATCTATACCAGGCAAAATTCCATAAGTTAACCACTGCCCCTAGAGGGTTGAAAATCACCATAAATAAACCCAGCAGTGCACTAAAAGAATGTCTAGTAATCTCTTTTACCTATATTAAAGTTGTGGATATTTTGATTTGACAGTCTCTCCTGGTCATGGTTAGAATCTCCAAAGATTATTCTTGTTCACAAAAAGCTGATATTATTAAATTTGGCCTGATTATTTGCATAGGTAAAGCAGGAGTGTTACTTAACTCATTAAGACTCCTGAGTTGTTCTGCAGATCAGACTTGAATAATTTGAGCAACTAATAATGCCAAATAATTAAATTCTGTCTATAAAGTTTCACAAGGAATCATAGATTGACTCTCAAAATTATATGACTTACTCTTTATTCCTGAGGCTAAGGAGCCAAGCCCAATACACACTCTCCATTAGACTTCAACTGTTATATCAATATATTTGGGTAAATTTGTCTTGAATTGAGATTCTCTAAGATGTATTAGGGTCCCGAGATTATTAGATATTGAATTTCTTACTATGAAATTTACCTGTGAATTCTAAAACTGTGAGAATAAGACTTTATAATCCAGGTAAGAAGTCAGATTTCTAGGGAGGATATTATAGAATTTGGCTCTGAAATGAAGTTGATCCCTATTTCTTAATATGGGCTTGTCAAACCTGATTAAATCAGATTTTTCTCATATGTGACACTCCAAGTATAACCTTGGCTGCACTAGTAATTTGTCCAATTATACTCTGGTAAGACAGAGGGCAGAGTTTTATGCAAATAATTGATTATCATTATAAGTAAAAAGACTCAGCAAAAAAAAAAAAAAGCTTTTGATTTTTGAGGGGATAGTCAATATCCCAGAAATTAACTTAGAATAGTTCATCTCAGTTTAAAGAAACACAGGTCTACTAAATTAGGAGTTAGAGATAGCTTTTTTTTTTTTACAAAGCAAATAACTTTTTTGTTTCATTAGACTCAAAAGAATGAAAATGGGTGTATTCCAATTTGGATTTTAAAAAAATGAGAAGGCACACTATCTCTAAAGCTACTGTAAATTACCAGTTTAATAAATTACAAGGAATGTGTGTAGCTATTTATTCTTCTGTTCAGGAAAAAAAAAATATATAGTTACCATGGCAACTACCAAATCTCACAGTGTGTTACCACTATGATATGATCACTTTTTGTAATACAGATATGAGTAATATATTATCTGGGCTCTGGTATTAAATGTTTTGAAATGCTTTAAAACACACAGATTGGGGGCGCCTGGGTGGCTCAGTCGGTTAAGCGACTGCCTTCTGCTTAGGTCGTGATCCTGGAGTCCCTGGATCGAGTTCCACATCGGGCTCCCTGCTCAGCGAGGAGCCTGCTTCTCCCTCTCCCACTCTCCGTTTGTGTTCCCTCTCTCGCTGTGTCTTTCTCTGTCAAATAAATAAATAAAATCTTAAAAAAAAAAAAAAACACACACACACAGATTGGTGACATACATATTCACTATTTTTTACTCCCTTAGCTCTCTGACATTAAACACACTTTAAATTTTAACATTTTTGTGTTTCAGATATATTCTAAATGTATAACCACAAATATCAACTCTCTGAGAATTGTACAACTGGAGTCAACCCCTCAAATTTTTCAATGATTTGTAATTGGCTTTCCATGAACACTATAGAAACGAATAAAAGGAAGACTTTTTCTTAAAGAATTTTAAATGCAGTTCCATCTTGTAAAAGAAATTAAACCTTCTATGAGAAAATAAAATACTTTTTGTATTTTCTTAAAACAAAGAAAAATAACAATTTGTATTAGAAAAAGTCACTTCTTTATAAAATATTACCAATAGTATCCCAGGACTTTCACTGGACCAAGATGGAATAACAATGATTCGACTTACTCTCTCACTTGAAACAATGAAAAGATCAGAATTTTTCCAAAAATAGCTTTCAGAATTTGAACAACTGGAATCTCAGCATGGATCCCTGAGCAAGGAACAACAAATAAAATGAGCCCTGTGAATACTCTAGCTTATACCCTGACACAAGTGCATTTCCAGGCTGTGGAGATCTGACTATAGAATCAGAGGTCAGAGTGATATGACTGCTGGCTGCAAGAGCGCAGGAGCCAAGGAAGAGACATAGCCTTTAGAAACTTAGCCTTTAGAAACTGAGAAATTCAAGTTAGCAAAATTTTCCCTAGAGTCCCAGTAGGCATGCTGCCCTGTTGACATCTTTATTTTAGCCAAGTGAGACCCAATTTGGAAGTCTGACTTCCAATATTGTAAGATAATAAATTTGGGGTGTTTTAAGTCACAGGTTTGTGATAATTTCTTACAGCAGTATTAGAAAACTAATATAAAGTTTTATAAATCAAGGCAAATAATATCTGTGCTTCTCATACCTTTTATAACTTGCTATACTTCCTCAAGTTTTGCCTTTCATTCTACTCTGACATATTCTGAGACAATCTTTATCTATACCATAGGACCAAACTATTTACCATTGAAAAATTAAAATTCTTTCTATTATCTTGCATGCATGGTTTTATTTCTTTGTCATTATTGTTCTGTGAATGCTTTAAACCACCCACATGAATAACTTTTAATCAGAGTAGCTAACTTCTAACACACAGAGAAGTAGGAGGCAGAAAGCTCAGAACTGTGCCATAATCAAGTATTTTAGCAGGTTCGCAAAGCTTAAAAATGCACCTAACACAACTTTCTATAGGCATATACCCTTCTTTACACCTTTTTTAAAGTGGTAAAAATGAACATGTTCATTAATATGACTTTAAAAGAAAAAAACAATGTAGCATATAAAAATAAGAAGAGAAAGTATATAAATTTAAATCTATGCTTCAGGATCAATGTTTTATTATTCAGTTTTACTTACAAAGTATTGATATTCAGGATTATTAATTAATAAACTCAATTTAATAATTCAAGGTTTTAAATTACCTGAAGATCTTGGAAATCGTTTAAGCTGACAAATACCGATGTAAAAAGTTATAGTTATTATGTTATTATGATTTATGTTAGCTTACTTGAACAGATAACCAGTATAAAAAGCTTAGGAAGTTCAGATGTAACTGAACTGACTCTTCACTTAAAGCAAACACAAATTTGTTAAAGATAAATAAGTAAATAAGATATACATGTGTATTATCCTCAAGAAAAATACACATAGCTTTAAAATTTTCTTAAAACACACAATATTTTTATGCCAGTATAAGATTTAACTATGAGCTTAGATTCTGACAATGTTTCTGAGCCAGCAGTTAATCTAAGAATTGTTTTTCCTTAAAATCCTGTACATTTAAAGCATTAACATTTCATTTCTATATTCTCTGAGAATTTGGGAATGTTTTATTTACTTAAGCATTTATTAATACCAACAAATCAATGAAAACAGAGCTCCTTTCATTTAAGAGATGTTATAGGTCGGAAAGCATTTCAGACTTACACAAAAGGGAGAATCTTTTCTCAAGTACAAACATGCAGATTTACAGACACATAGAAATTTTTTTGGTTTTGGTTTTGGTTTTGTTTGTTTCAAGTTTTTATTTAAATTCCAGTTAGTTAACATATAGTGTAATATTAGTTTCAGGAGTAGAATTTAGTGATTCATCACTTACTTATCACACCCAGTGCTCATCACAACCAAGCTTTCCTTAATACCCATCACCCACTTAACTCATCCCGCTGCCTTCCTCCCCTCCAGCAACCCTGTTTGTTCTCTATAGTTAGGAGTCTGTTTTAAGGTTTGCCTCTCTCTTTTTTTCCCCCCTATGTTCATCTGTTTCTTAAATTCCACATATGAATAAAATCATATGGTATTTGTCTTTCTCTGACTAACTTAATTCACTTAGCATAATAAACTCTAGCTCCATCTACATTGTTGCAAGTGGCAAGATTTCATTCTTATTTATGGCTGGGTAATATTCCATTGTGTATATATATATCACCTCTTCTTTATCAATTCATCAGTCCATGGACATTTGGGCTCTTGCTATAATTTGGCTATTGTTGAAAATGCTGCTATAAACATCAGGCTGCATGTATCCCTTCGAATCTGTATTTTTGTATTCTTTTGATAAATAACTAGTAGTACAGTTTCTGGGTTGTAGGGTAGCTCTCTTTTTAACTTTTAGAGGAACCTCCATACTGTTTTCCAGAGTGGCTGCACCAGCTTGCCTTCCCCCCGACAGCATAAAAGTGTTCCCCTTTCTCCTCATCCTCCCCACCACCTGCTGTTTCCCGCGTTGTTAATTTTAGCCATTCTGACAGGTGTGAGGTGATATATCATTATAGTTTTGATTTGTATTTCCATGATGAAGAGTGATGTTGAGCATCTTTTCATATTCTAGCTCTATGAAAAATGCTGGTGGTATTTTGATAGGGATTGCATTAAATGTATAGATTGCTTTGGGTAGTATAGACATGTTAACAATATTTGTTCTTCCAATCCATAAACATGGAATGCTATTCCATTTCCTTATATCCTCTTCAATTTCTTTCATAAGTGTTCTACAGTTTTCAGAGTACAGACCTTTTACCTCTTTGGTTAGGTTTATTCCTAGGTATCTTATGGGTTTTGGTGCAAGTGTAAATAGGATTGATTCCTTGATTTCTCTTTCTGCTGCTTCATTATTGATGTATAGAAATGCTACAGATTTTTGTCTATTGATTTTGTTTCCTGTAACTTTACTAAATTCATGTATCAGTTCTAGCAAATTTTTTGTGGAATCATTCGGGTTTTCTACACAGAGTATCATGTCATCTGTGAATAGTGAAAGTTTGACTTCTTCTAAGCAGCCTGAAATGACCTCTGAAAATGGTTCATTATTCTCTTGACCCAGAAAACCCTACAAAATCATGCAAATCAAGAGGCTCAAATCTTTGTGTTCATTTTAAGAACACACGTGAAACTGCCCAGGCCATCAAGGGTGTGAATATCTGAAAAGTCACCAAGTATCTGAAAGATGTCACTTTGCAGAAGCCATGTGTGCCATTCCGTTGCCACAAAGGTGGAGTTGGTTGGTGTGCCCAGGCCAAACAGTGGGGCTGGACACAAGGTTGAAGGCCCAGGAAGACTGCTGAATTTTTACTGTGCATGCTTAAAAATGCAGAAAGTAATGCTGAACTTAAGGGTTTAGATGTAGATTCTCTGGTTATGGAGCACATCCAAGTGAACAAAGCCCCCAGGATGCAGCATAGAACTTACAGGGTTCATGGTCAGATTAACCCATACTGAGCTCTCCCTGCCATACTGAGATGATCCTTACTGAAAAAGAGCAGATTGTTTCTAAACCAGAAGAAGAGGTTGCACAGAAGAAAAAGATATCCCAGAAGAAACTGAAGAAACAAAAACTTATGGCCTGTGAGTAAATTCTGCTTAGAATAAATACAAATAATTTTTTTTTTAATTTAAAAAGATGAAGAAGCTCAAAAGTCAGGGAAGGGAAAGGGCAAAGTTAACATTCTGTTACTTCTCGAGATTCTTTTATGGGAGGAAAGATAGGGGAGGGGAAGAGGGAGGGAGAGAAGGAGAAAGAGAGGGGAAGAAAGGAAGGAAGGGCGGAAAGAAGGAAGGAAGAAGGAAGGAAGAAAAACATGGCTGCACCAAAGAGCCCTTGAGGTGCTTGTTGGGAAAGAGTTCTCCATGTGTTTTCAAAGTTCTTCAGCATAATCAATAACTTATTTATGAACTAACAGTCCAGGATGTTTGTAGACTTAATGGCCCTGGAAGATAGGGTGTCTCACTCCAGGTCAGTTTGCCAAAAAGATCTGTTTGCCATGGAGGATAAGGAAGATAATACCTCCCTTCAGGTCAAAATGTGGACAAGTTTGCTCAGAGCCACTGTAAAAGATTAGAGTTATCTGAAATTGTGTCTCCTTGGCTGTGATACTAACTCCTTGTGTGTGGAATTCGCCTGGGTCTATCTCTGCATCACCTCATGGACTTGGAGTGTGCAAGGGAACATGCAAACGTCAAGTTGATACTGCCTGTTGTACTACAGTAAAGTTCTTTGCTGTGACCCAGGAATTTCACAACTTCCACCAGCGCCAGTGAAACTGTGGCTGGCTAACTTGTTAACTTGTAGGATAAAATCTCACACCGTTCACAGTTCTTGACAAGGGCGTTTCTTTAACCATGCAGTTTCCTTGAATCTTTTAGGTATGTCTTTTTGGACATCTTCATGGGTGATCTCCAAAGCTGTTAAAGCATTCAGTTTCAAAAGTTTAAAAAACATGACTCTTTTACCAATATAAAATGAACATGTATCAAAGATTTCCTTTAATTCATTAAGAAAGTAGTGGGTAAATTACTGTGACTCCTTTAAAGAACATATGAGAACCTAGGTTACTTATAGAAGAATAAGATTGCTGGGTTGGATAAAAAAACTTGTTAATGTTGAATTGGAATAAAAACCATAACTTTTGGCCCTTTACCACAACATGGTCAAAGCTCTGGCACTAGAAATATAAAAGAGTTCAGTAAATAGAAAGTCTAATCTACCGCTGAAATGAAAAACAATTTAGTCATTTTTTTGCCTATTTTCAGGTTTCAGATGATGTTTCTCACGGTTGAGAAGATTCTATATGGTTTAATGTTCTTTGAACAATTCTTGCCACATAATTAAATGCTATATATGTGGTAGCTATCATTTTGTTTATATATATATATATATATATATATATTTGAAAACTGAATATAAAACAGTTTTCTCTTCTTTTAGGTGGGAAATAGCTAAAACTGAATTTTAACTTCTCTATGACCAACTTATAGGTAGTTAATGATGATACTTACCCTCCACCCAAAACAGTAATAGCACAATGCTATCAAAATCTTAGGCCTCTGTGTTAATCTGTTTTCCCCTCTTATTTTACCATTCTAATACTGTGTGTTAGGAGCACTGTCTGAATTCTGTTATAACAGAATTACTCACCAAGTCTTTTCTGAATCATAGTTCCCTGATTTCATTGTATATAATGAATTAACCTCTCATATGCATCTAGAAGATACTAGCTATATATCATTCTTGGGAGAATTGTAAGAATTTTTGCTAAAATCATTCTCCACAGTTCTTCATTCTCTTGAGGAAACTTGATTGGGAAAGGCTCAAGCTAGACCAGCAAGGGCAATATCAGCACCTGGGAACTTGCTAGAAACTCAGAATCTTAGGCTCTACCTTACAGCTATGGAGTCAGAACCAGAATTTTAGTGAGATACAAAGGTAATTCATATAGATATTAAAGTCTGTGAAATGCTGCTCTGGACTATCCATCTATAGGTAGAGACTAGACTAGAGGATAAATCTTCATCTGAAAGGCAGTTTATGTGAGGCCTCTGAAGCCTGATGACTTTGGTTAAAAAGCTTTAACAGTTTTGTGACTTCTCAAGATAAATAACCCTTTTGCACTTTAGTTTCTTTCTCTATAAATTGTATTTATATAAGGGTATTATCAGATTTATAGCATTGTAGAATGGAGTTCCACATATGTAAATGGTTTATATTAGCACATGATAAGCTCTCAATTAATGAGAACTATTGTTATTTATATCCATGTCTTGGAGACCCTTTTTATGTTTTTACCCAGATATGACTGTTGGATGCATTTTAATTTCCATCCCTTGTGTGCCCTGAACATTTAACATTAATACACTACTGTTTTACATTAATTCTGCATGACTTTCTATATGAATTGAATAAAGGATGTCATAAGCACTGTGAAAAAAATATTGAATATTGCCTCAATATTGCAACTTTCAAGGATTTTAAGATTACATTTAGCTTTAGATAAATTATATTTATTTTCATTCTAAAACATGGCCTTATAAAAGAAAAACATGGCCTTATGTGATTTTCAGCCTCTATAGTATTAGATCTGTTTGAATTAATAAATATATGTACACCTTGCCACATCACTCATCCTCCTGAACTAAGGTAATTAATAAAATACTTAATCATTTTATCTGTGAAAAAGGAGGAATTGGAGTTCCAAGAGAACCTAGTCCTAGGGAAAGATTAATTGTAACTTCGGAAATATTAAAGTAACCTTAGGTAAGAGTTATTCTGAGGTGAAGAAAGCTTTTAAAATCACCCAACAGCATTTTGGCATTATTACCACAGGAATGCCATGGAGCCATAAACACAGGACAGAAAATTTTCCTAAGAAGGCTATTATTCTTGAAGAATTTAAGCAGAAAATCACTTCCTACTCCAGAAAGAATTCTTCCATCTTTGTTTCAATGGTACTGTGCTCATGTGAGTTTCTCTCAATGGTCTTTTGCCATCTTTTGCAGAATCATACGTTGTTCTTCTATTTTTCTTAAAACCTTAAAATATTTGCAAATAGTAAAAAAAAAAATCGAGAGTACAGATGTATTTAAAATATAAAGTAATAATAATATCCTGTTCCAATTCTCCCAAAACCCTCCTCTCTTCCTTGTGAACTATTTTAAATAATTTGTTTGTAATTTCATCCACAAGTTTAAATAACAGGCTTATGTCCTGTAAATTGAAGTGCCTATTATAGACCTTTAGGTCCATTTTCACCTCACTATATGTAACTCTCCTGTTTTATAAGTTATCACCTATCTCCACATACTGTTTTAAAGTCCTAAGAAAGCAGAAATGTATGTCCCTTTTTTTCACTGCTGTATTCTCAGTGGTAGAATAGTGCTTGTCACTTAGCTTTTGTTGAGTTAGTAAATAATGGGTAAATAGATCAAAATTGCTCTCATATCAATCCTCAGACTTTTTACCCTCCAATCTTTGATAGTGTAAGTATTTTTCTTATTCTTCCCTTAATTAGATTTTTAATTTTAATAATATGCCTAAATTAAGTGCTTTACTTCATGAACTTGAAACTCCTGGCCTTCTAATGATGAAGAGTCTCAATGTTTTCTCAGTTCTCTCATCTCTACTATAGATTATGCTTCCTCAACAATAACATTTATATTCACAGTCTTCATTTTGATAGTTTCAGAATTTATATCATTGTTTTAGATATAATCTGAGTTACACAGTAATAATTCCATTTGGTTATCTAAAAGTAGATGCAAGAGTAAAAAAAAATTATTTGCAAATGAGGTCTCACAGGTTGGAATAATTGTTAAGATATTGATCCTTTACACTTATTACTTTATTTAGAATTGTATCTCTACTTCTCTTTTTTATTACTACTTCAAACACTTTGAGGCTGTCATTGTGTTTTACCTATATTAATTCAACGGGCGACTGATTTATATATCCTATATTATTCTCTCTGTACTCTGACCTATCCTATAGCCTACTACCAGTTTGTCACATCGATTTTCACAATTCTTCTATTTGTCTTTAGTTACAAACTCTAGGTATGTCATATATATCCAAACTCTTGTTCTTGTTTAATATACCAGTACTCTCATATATACACTATAAGCTCTAAAAGATTGAAGCTACATGGCATTCTGAAACATACCGCCATGCACCATGCTTCAGTGACAATATTACTTCCAAGTATTTTGTCAGACTCCCATGACAACAAAACTTAAGGAAATTCTTTCATGGCATGACGCAATACAATCCATACATTCTAGAGCACTAGAGATTGGCCTTTTACATTTAAGTAAGTCATAATCTATCTTGAAATGATTTTTGTATACAAAATGAGTTAGAATTCTATTTTTTTCAATTAACAGATAATTATTACATCTGAAACTATGGGCAAATTAACACTTTTACCTGCTACAGGTAAACACGTGACCATGCACACACACACACACACACACACACACACCCCACACCATTCACTCACAAAGCATCTTAGCAGCATGTGTTCCCACACAGAGTGATGTGATGAGGTTCAGACATACCTACATGTGCAATGGGGTTTGTATTACAGAAGAGGAACCCTAAATTTATGAGGTTCATATCTTATATAGAGCAGCTGTCAGATATGTACCTTTGTCCTTCTGAAGGGAAAAACAGAAAATTTTGCCCTATAAAATAGACAAATCATCCTTGGATAGGGAAAAAAGATTTCTAGGTCTATTCCCTTTGGAAATTATGCCATGGATTAAGGGGAGATGAATCTTTAAATCTCCCCTGAGCAGTTCATTATCTCTAAATTCCAAAGAATGTTTGTCATTCAATATTAGACTTGCTGAAATATGAAAATATTCATGAAGCATTGCTTCCCACCAATAATTTTTCTCAGTATCAATTAGTGAATAGTCATCCTTTCCCCAGTGTTCTGCAGAGCAAATTGGTTGTGTAGCATATTTCCATGTGAGCATAGATCCTTTCTGTATTCCCTTGTCTATTCAATTGTTTTATTTCTATTTTCACATTAATAATTTAATGTCACATTGTTCACATTAATCCTGTAGCATTTTATAAAATCTTTATGACAAATTACATTACCTGATAGGGCCAGTTCCTTGTTTCTTCTTCTTTTTTTTTTTTTCAAGGATTCTCCTAATTATTTTGATCCCTTATACCATGAATAATTTTGGGGGGAATTTAATTGAAATTGAATTGAATCTATAAATCAGTATTATAAGAACTAATGTTTTATAATGTTTAATAATCTAATTTATAAACCTCACATGCTTTTTCATGGGTTTTCTTTAATATTAAAATATTCAAAATATAAATAAATTAATTGGTAAGTTAGAACAACATCTCAATGCTCTATCATCAATCAAGGGTATAAAAAATTGAAGCTTATTCATTCAATGCAACATACATGGCAGTGAAAAATAATAAATTACAATTGCCCACATGAACAAAAATTAATCTCAACAAATAATACTGAACAAGAAAGACAAATTTCTGAGAATAATAAAATTTTAGTATGAGTATGTCCCATACCATATTGGGAATAAATTTGGTAAATCTGTTAATCCTGATTGCAGATTAGTTGTTGACCTAGTACTTCTTTTAAGTAGTCCTCAAATAAGAGGACTTGACAACACCATACTTCATCCTAGACTCCTCTGGCAATTGAGGGAACCATCTGTGTTAACTTGGTGCCTTTCTCCAGAAGAGAAACAACCTTTTCATGTCTTCATGATAGGAAGTAGTTTTGCAATGTGGAACAAGATGCCCACTGAAATTAAGCTTCTGCCTTCCCACAGAAACTGGGATCTCCCTTGATGTTTGCCTTCCAATGAGATGACTCCCAGATTCTTGAGGAAGACATTGCTGGGACATAAAAAGTGACAAAAGGCCAGCTAAAAAAGGACCTCTCTAGTCTTCAGAAGAAAGTACATACATTTCAAAGAGATGGGAAAGTTCTTACAATTACATGTTATCCAAGGAAATTGCTTAAAGATAAAGGAGAGGGAAATCTCTCCCTTTTCTTTTTTTTTTCTCCCTTATTTTTAACAGATAGTATTACACCCCTTATTTTTAATTTGTATTTGTCCTTTTAGTTGTCAGATAAAATACAAGATGCCCATTTAAGTTTGAATTTCACATAAGTATTTTTAGTATATTTTTTTAAGTGTTATGTCTCAAAGTACATGTGGAACAAATTTCGTTAAGTCTGTCAATCCTCACTCCAGGATAATTGTTGACATAGTATAGAGGGGAAAATTCCTACCAACACAGTAGTCCAAGCTAACTGTATCAGGCACAAGATCCCACAGCCACATTTGAAAAGTATAGGGTTTCAGACAAAAAGAACAAAGATGGCTTTTTTCCATTAGAGCTTCATTTGTGAAAGCTCTGATAAATAATAATTCCTAAGAGAAGGTAGGTAAAGGCAGCTAGGATCTGGATGAGACTCCAAGATGCTCCACATGAAGAACCTTATGCAAATAGTAAATAAATGTAAAAATCTTTTTAGTTTGGGTTCTTAATAAGTTAAGAGGGGTCTTTATCCCAACAACAACAACAAAGGCACTTAAATTAATCATTTAGTACAAGATAATTTTAAATGTACATGCCTATTTTGTATATTGAAGCTATTCAAATCCAACTAGAGTACGTAAGATGAAGATCATTATCTCTGTGAAGATGAAAGAGTGATAAATTACTAACAGCTGATGCCAGGCTAAACAGTTTACACTTGTGCTTTGATATGCAGCTAGAAATGCTGTTTGCAGACCCTAATCACTTAAACCCACAATTATTCTTAAGACTTTGCTCAAAAACACTTATTCCATTTGTAATTATAATGCTTTACCTCAACAATCTTAGCAATTGCTATTATTTTCTAAAGTTAAAATTCCCTGTTGCTTTCACCCATCTTATGAGTATTCAATATAAAGTCTTGTGAGTAGTTCTCTTGTATAGCCTTCTCTGTAATCTTGCTTCTTAGATTCATATTATTCAGTTGCTGAGAAAATTGAGTGTTGACACTTTTGAGATTTGCATGCACTTTTATTTAAAAAAAAAGTATTATCATACATTTTGTTGATTAACAAATAAAAACTCAAGGCTGTCTTATTCTCTTCAATAGACCATAAAAAGTAAATTACGGGGCCATCACTACATCTCCCAAATGAAAAGCTTCAGAAATCTCAGTAGGATAGTAGTTGAATTAAACTGCCATAAAAAGAAATAATAATATATAAATCATCAAGTCATATTTCTCAGTTAAGCTTATACACATGCAATACATATATCTAAATCTGGCCAGGAATGCTACATTTGGTTGGAATGTTTCCATGGCGCAAAACCCTACATATTAAATTGATTGATCACTTAAACCATCTCCTGCTTCCTTTCATCTCCCATCATTTGCTATAGTGTCTGATGGCTGACATCACCAGCAGGGGTACATCATCTAGACAGAGTGCTAGCCTAGAGAAACAGGGAAAAAAAAAAAAACAAAAACGTGTCTGTCAAATATACATGATCAAAAAAGTGATATTTTACAGGCATATTATCACTGTCAGCTAAATGAAGAGGTAAGTGAAATAAATGGGATCTGAAATTAGAGATGAAAAGGGATTCTGCAACTTAAATTTTCAAAGACAGAACAATACTGAGGGTAAAATTATTTATGAATGCCATATTGCTTTACAGTCCAAAGCATAGAAACAATTTTCAGATAATTCACATCTTTATTCTTCTATAATATTTATGCAGTTTGGGAGCTGAGTGGTTTGTTTTTTGTGATTTAACTCTTTTGCTTTTTTTTCCCCTCTGAATGTAAAACAACAAACAAAAGCTACCATAAGATCAGAGTATTTTGGATCAGCATATCTGAATATTCCTATCAATCAGTCATGTTTTCGTATCAGTTACACCAATTGTTTTCCACTGTATATGAAAGGAAATAAATTACACTATCCAGATTTCTCTGAACAGAATACACTTAAAGAGTAGTTTAAAATGTAGTTTATAATTTAATACTCTCCACAGCAATGATCTGAGCTAACATCCTACTGCTATTTTTAATTGCAACTCTGGCAGGGAAGGATTAAGCATCATTATCAAAGCTACAGAGTAAATAGGTCAGTCTCTTATCCATGGGTCCTTACACCATGATGCCATTTACCATTCCTACTATCTTGTGATAAAACCCTCAGCCTCAGCCCTTATTAAAGAGCCCTATGCCCAAAGATCTCAGTTAAAAAAGAAAAAAATCTAAAGAAAACATTATACTTCTTAAATCATTTTATAGAGAAAATAGTTCTATATTTTCTATTTCTGTGTTAATTTATGAAATCTTATACCTGAGAGCCATTGTTTCTATTTTGCACTGGAGTGACAAGCACTATGACCTAACAGGTCTTTTGCCCCTCCAATTTCTAAGATTAAACTGAATTGTAATGACAAGTTATTTGTGCAGAAACACTTAGACTAATGAAAGAAGCTTGTATTAAACCTTGGATTTCAAAGTGCAATTCCTAAGGGAGTTGTTGCTAACCTTTTATCCCCAGCGCCTTCCCTCTGACTAACTCTTCTGGCTACTCAGCTTTTCTTGTGTCAAATGCATGAGTTTCCTCCACTTCTCTCTGCCCTTCAGGAGTCCTCATCACCTTAAGTGTGATGAGTTATTTGAAATACCCTACTCAGAAAACTTGCCTTCTCTCTTCTTCTGTTGTTTTCATGCTAAATCCTAACCTGGGTTCAGAAAATTTTTAAGGAATCTGATTAAAACCCAGTGAAACTAAACACAAGGGAGAGAACAGAATATAAAAGAAGTCAGATAACCTAAAGGAGATCAATTTCAATCTGTTTTTAAGCTTGTTAATAATGTGGGGCCTGCCTTCTCCCACATGAATGTACGTCTGGGATTTGCAGCACTAGGCCAGCAGGAATGTTTCTCTTTGATATGTTTTCTCTTTGGGAACCTTGGTCCCACATCTAGAACACCTCAAAACTTCAGTAGCTGCCATAATACTTCCTTCAATTCCCTTCAGTTTTCCTGAACCTCCTGGAATCGTTCCTTATTCCTTCTTGAAGTACAATGCTATCCTGGGAGTTTGGGGGGGAAATCCTTGTTAAAAAACAAAATTCAACTGAGTAAATTTTAAATATCTTATTGGCTTTATTCAGTGATTCATGAGTCAGGCAACATCCCATCTAGTAGATGGAAAGGAGCTCCACAGAGCTGTACAAAATGAAAGGCTTTTATAGGCAGAAGGAGGTGGGACAAAAGTTATTAAGAGAGTAAATTGTTTCAGGCAGAGTTACTTTTCTTTGGGAGATGGCAAGTGTCTTATCAGGCACATTACGTCACTAGTGCTGACCAGGAAATTGTAGACTGACTAGTTAAGATTACATTTTTGATAGAGGCTGAAATTGAAATTTGGTTAGGTAATAAGTCTCAGTTTGGTGATGTGGGCTTAGCACAAGTGACTCCATTTTGAGCTTGTTGTCTCTCTCTCTCTCTCTTTTTTTTAACATTGCCTATCATATTTAGAATATAATTCTCAATTTAGCTACTAAAAGCTCACAAATATGGGCACCTGGGTGGCTCAGTCGTTAAGCGTCTGCCTTCGGCTCAGGTCATGATCCCAGGGTCCTGGGATCGAGTCCCACATTGGGCTCCCTGCTCGGCAGGAAGCCTGCTTCTCGCTCTCCCACTCCCCCTGCTTGTGTTCCTGCTCTCGCTATCTCTCTCTCTGTCAAATAAATAAATAAAATCTTAAAAAAAAAAAAGTTCACAAATCTGTTTCTATTAAATCATTTGTATTTTTCACCCTATATTTGTTCTGATTTCTCCCATGAAAAATTGGTCACAAAATTAATCTGCCTATAAACAAAAATCATTTCCCCCATTTTTTCTCCCACCTCCTTAACATCAAACATATAAATTTTCCTCAATCTTAAAAAAAATTATCTTCTTTCTCACATATTCAATTTAAAAACAAAAATCATTTACACATATGAAGGATATGCCAACAAAGAAGTAATTGTTAGCAGAAGAAAATGGATAAAGGTCTTACAAAGAAGATGTTAGGTCACACAATTACACAATTTGTAAGTATATCTGAATGAAGTATATTGCTCTGGGTCACATTAATTAGGGTTGAGTTATGAAAGATGCCCTATGATCTCATCAAACATGTTTTTCTTTTATTTTAAATTGTGTTTATTTAATTTTGTGGTGTTCATATAGAATGGGTCCTGGGAACACTGAATCATAACAAACTCCATAAATCACGCCAGTCAAAAACTACTAACTAATCCAAGATCCTACAGAGTAAGTCTCAAAGAAGCAGAATCTAGGATATAACTTGAAGAACTCTGTTTTTGTTTGTTTATTTATTTGAAAGTAGTTCAAATATGCTTACTAAAGAAATTGATTAAGGACACTTTTCTTCTTTTAAACAAGTAAAGTTACATGTAGGATTCACTATGTACAGCAGAAAAGGGTGTTATGAAAAATATTGATTTAAAATGCTTTACCAAGTTTGAACAAAACTTGACTCAAATATAGTATTTATTAGATCAGGATTGGTAGTATACATTTTATTACATATTTTATTACATTTATTACATTTGCTTATTAAAAAAATTGTGTTTTATAAGATGGTAATCTGTTCTAGAATTCGTCCCGCAACAGAGTACCAAATATAAGCATGAATATCAATGAGATAAGCAAGGACTTTTTTTTAAGTGGATAAAGTGCTATTAACAATTTTCCATAAAGCTTCACCCTAGATGTCCTACACATTATTTGAATAATTAAAATATTAGTTCTTTGATTTCTGGGAATATCTATTAGATAGCATTTCTTCTACTTTGGCAATCATTTGCTGCCAATTTAATTTGAAAATAAATTCTTATACATGTCATTTGCAATAATTTTTGAGGGCAGAACCCATAAAAATTGAGAAAAATAATTTTAGAGAGAAAACACTACACCCCTTGGGCCTACTAGAAATGCTTTTCAATTTTTCTACTACAAAGAAAATTCCAACTCATACTCAATTAAAGTTAGTCTGGAAGTCTCCCTTCATTGTAACAGATGGCACTCAACTTGATCTTTTCTAAGCAAGATATCAATTTGTCTCACAGAATGCTGACAACATGGAAAGCATACAAGGCGAAGCATTTATGAATTGAACATACAATATGAAGTGGAATGAAAGTGCTCGAATGTGTTCATCTTAAACTATCACCACCTGACCCAGCAAAAGCACTGTATGAGAATTTCCTGTGCATCCTTACCACTATGCAATTGATATTTAGGAGTATGTATAAGCAGAGTGGGCCATACTTATAGGCTTGAAAACAAAGGACCAGACATGCCTAAAGTTTATGGAGATGCTATAGTTAACTATGTGATCATCTAATAATTGGCCACAGTAAGTAATTATTCACTCTTACCAAGGTGACCAACCTCCCAAAAACAAAGAAGCAAAGAATTACTTGGCTTGACTAATGGAAAAAATACTCTGTGCATACAAGTCAACTTTTATTTCTATATCCCATACGCAGTGTTAATGCAGCTTAATTCTACCCATGATAAAACTAGGCAGAATACCTTGATGTGGTCCTCACATTCACCTTGTTCACATTTCAAGAAGACTACCAATGGATTAACACTTTGAAATCTTTGCTTTTATTTTGATTTAGTCTTATCTCTCCTCTCAACCTAAAATATTCCCTTTATTAAATATAAATATGTATATAACAGAATATATTATAAGTACTTGAGCTACTGTGAATGATCAGTTCAGATATATCTATTTCTAGCCGTATCTGTCTATAATCTATCTATCTAGATTTATTGTAAGATGATTTTGTTTCCTTTGAATATCTTAATAGCCAATCTGGAAATACCTCTAAACTAAGCTACTTTACTTATGTCTATATTTTAGTAAGTCTAGAATATATCATTGTATTATTTTGCTGAACTAGGAGCTCAGGTGGCATGACAAAAACAAGGGATAATAGAAAGAGACAATGCTGATGCTTAATTCAAGCACTCGTTTATTTTCTTCTTCTTTTTAACATGCTTATTGATTTAAAACTAAAGAATTTAAGTAACAAAGTCACATATCAATAAAAAACATTAATTATTAAATAAAGGATGCCAAAAAGACATGAAAATCAATTTATTACACACCAGTCTCTTTTTTCAAAGATCCATAATTTGAAGGCAAATGTAGTATAACTGTAACTAATCACCCACACATCAGTTTATTTTCCTTAGTTCAGTAATATACTGAAAAATATAAATACAAAAATCACCCTGAAAGTAAATTAACTTTTATAAGAATAGTGCTTTAAGATTCTAGTCTTCCTTCCATAGATAGGGTATAATTTTACCTTAAGTGATTATATTTTGTTTGGATCATGACACTATTATATGAATTTACTCCTCTTATCTGTCAAAATCATTGCTCTAAAGTTGAAAATAGTCATATTGATACAACTGCCTTAGGCTTTTGTGCAAGAATACTTAGTTTTTCTGAATAGATAGTAGTTTATTAAGTTGGGTAATATATTATCAAATATAGAAAATGGCATATATCATTAATAATATAATATTCCAAGAGTACCCAGTTAGTTCACAGGCATCATATTATTGTTTTTTATGAATATAGTTATGGTAAACATGTCACTTTAGCATCTTAAGATTACTTATATTTTTATTTCCTCCCTATCATTATAAATCAATATTAATTAACAAACTATAGTATAACTAGATTCATGAACTGGTTATATTTAAGAATTAAATATAATTTAATTCTTATACTTAAGTAACAGATTCCTTATTTACTCTTTAAGATTATTTTTCTTGCTATTGTTAAATAAAATTACTTACCAATCTATAGTATGATTAAGAACATAAGTTGATTATTTTTAAAATTAAAGATTTTCTGATTATTTGTGATAAAATTTATTTTTACCTTTTAAAGTTACAGTTATATAAACCTGGGAATGTTCATATTATCCTTCTTCTAGTCATGACAAATACAATAATATAGTGCATGTTGAACGTATAATCTCTAAATAATACTGTGAAAATGTTGCAAAGTTGTATATGAACCTAAAAATTTACTTATGGAAACACTCTACTCATTGCTTCATTGAATGACCGAGGATCATATATAATGCAATAGTGCAATTGCTAAGAGCAGGACTAATCAAATTAAAGTTTAAGACTATTGACTGTCAATTTGTTTTAACACTTTCATTATAGAAAAGGTCTTCAACTTGGTAACTCTACTTTAAAATGAAAACAAACTGATGCGTTGCTATATGTTTAAATTAAGCTTGTTATTTTGGCCTTGACACATCCAAAATAAGAACATTATTCAACATGCGCACAACTTGTCTGCATATCAGCTAGAACTATTGGAGCTTAGTGTCCTCTGTAGACATTGAACACAATTACTTGATGAGTGGAAAGGCGGTTGTTTTTCATTGACTTGAAAGGGCATATGCAATAATTAAAATTTTGTTTAAAAAACTGACTTTGCCCTTTTGAACCTGGCTTGAGAAAATGACTAAAGCAGTCTTCAATGGAATTGCATTTGGACACCCTCAGCTAGACCTTAGAGAAAGTTCCTCTGTTCCTTTGTATTTGACAAGCATTTGACAATTGAACTGAAGAAACTTTTCTATTACACATAGGTCTTTTTGTTCACATTTGCAGAAGATGATGAATGCAAAGCAGAAGTAATAATATTCATTTTTTGGCCTTTTGACTAAGATCAAGTGCAAAGCAGAAGTAATACATATCACTTGCTAAATTTCAAGTCTTTTGTTACAATTTACCCGATTCTTCTGTTTTTACAGAAATATAAAAGAGAAGTCAGGCTGCTCCACACTACCTTACCACCACCATTACCATTTGTATATTAGTGAATCAAACGCAGCATTTTGTTTCTAGGTTTTAAAACCTGAGAGTAATAATGCACAATTTCAAATTATTTAATCGAGAAGGCTTTTGCTAAATAATTTCTAAATAGTCTATGTAAAGTTCTCTCCATTCATGGGGACTTTAAAAATGGTCAGTAAAATTAACTGTCAGTCCACTGTAGTCATCATCGCTGATAGCTTAGAACAAACACCACAGGAAGCATTTCATGTTGTGGAAAAAATCAGAATGCATGACCATACAATTACAAAGTCGAAAGGTCTCTACACATTTAGGTAACTTCAAAAAATTGAATATTTCTAAACTTGTCATGTACAGCAAGAGTTTCCTGAACGCCTAATGACCTGATAATATCGAAAGCTTCCAAGGCTGTAAAGGTACTATTTAGAGTGATAGCAGGGAGTTGCTCCTTATTGTCAGATTCATGTGTTTCAGAAAAACTACTTTGGCTGTCTTCTCTGCACGAGGAGCAGCTCTTCTGCCACAGCTCCTCATCCCCTGAAAATATACACCTGTGCGAAGTTCTTCTCCACGCCCTTCCTGGTCAGGAGCACCTCTCAGCTGTGGAGCCAATCAATCACTGTAGTGGTTCTAAAACTGCCAAAGACAGATGAGAGCCTCAGCAGTTTGGCAGCCCCATGTCCCCTGACCTCACTAACTCCTCGACGCAACTCCTGAACCAGTGCCATTTCAAGGGACATTGACATTGCAGCCAAGTTCACTGGGGCTGGGGCTGTCATGGCAGGGATGGCTGGCTCTGGGCCTGGAATTGGGACTGTGTTTGGGAGCCTCATCATTGGTTATAACAGGAGCCCTTCTCTGAAGCAATAGCTCTTCTAAGCCATTCTGAACTTTGCCTTCTCTGAGGCCATGGGGCTATTTTGCCTGATGGTGACCTTTCTCATTCTCTTCACCATGTGAAGGAGCTGTCTCCACCTCCAATGTCTTTCCCGCATGTCTCATTTTCCCTGTATGTTCCTTTTTTCTAAACCTCCCCAGGGAGACAGGGGAAAGTAGTTGGCTCAGTTTGACAAGAGGAAGAAATAACAATGTATTAATAAGAAAAAGAAAAAAGAAAAACTACTTTCATTTTTCTGACACATAGAAGTTATGAAGCAAACCATGAGAGTCTCTTAACTATAGAGAACAAATAGAGGATGGAGGGAGGTGGCTGGGGCATGGGCTAAATGGGTGATGGGCATTAAGCCGGGCACTTGTGTTGAGCACTGGGTGTTGTATGTAAGTGATGAATCACTAAATTCTACACCCGAAACCAATTTTACCATATATGTTAACTAACTTATATTTAAATAAAAACTTGAAGTTAAAATAAAAGAAGTTATGGACTCTAAAAGTGAAATCAGAAAGGAGACAAAACTTATTAGGAGGTTTTATTATTTCATATCAAAGTCATGTTAGTTCTTTTTTCACCAGTAAGAAGATTTCAGGAGTGTCGATGCAATATAGTTATTTTAAAAATGAAATTTAGGAACTATGTGCTCATCAGTAAATGAACAGAGAAGCAGAAAAAAATTATAGACACCATTTTTTAGCATGGGTACTCACTGACAGATGGGTCATACAATAGTGTAAAGCCTAAGAACAGTGAATACAGAGATTATGCCTGATAGTTCAGATTCTATCTTGCTTTTCCTTTTTTCTGTAGTGAATCTTTCTCTGTCCTCTTTCTTTTCAGCTACTTGATAAACCTCCTAAAATCCTTTACATTTAAAGTTAAGTATTTGCTCATATTAAAACATTTCCAGAAGCCCCCAGAAGTGTTAATGCTGTTTTGAATATTGAATTAAAGCTATGATGATTTATTTTCAACTTTGAATTCTTCAGTGTTAGATGCACACTGTCTCTCACACACACACTCAACTTTGTAATACAGGAAAAAAAAATGGATGGATGGATGTGGTGGTGAGAGCCAGTAGAGATTGCTTGATGTCCTTCCTTTATGGCCACTCAGTATCCATGTAAACCCCTCTATCCATTATAAACTTCCATACAAGTATATCAACAGCATCATGCTTATGCCTCATAGGATGCGACTATCCACATACAAATGAAGTACTCATCTTCCCTGAAAGAGATAATAAGGTCGTATTAGTTATTATATTTTTCTGAATAAAGTTAATTTATTTTCTAGACTATTTGCAATGCTACCTCCATATTCTGTAAAGATCAAATATTATACTTTAGCATCATTACAAGACCTTCCCATTATAGGACCATAATTAAAAAGCTGTGAAGTAGGGTGCACAGTGGCTCAGTCTGTTAAACATCTGCCTTCAGCTTAGGTCATGATCCCAGGGTCCCCTCCCCCAAGCAGGGAGCCCACTTCTCCCTTTCGCTCTGTCCCTCCCCTCTGCTCATGCTCCCTCTCTCCCTCTCTCTCGCCCACCCTCTCTCAAATAAATTAAATCTTTAAAAATAAATAAATAAAAAGCTGTGATGCTCACTCTCCTTTAATGGTAACTCAAAAGTGGTATGTATTTACCAGAGCTACATTATATATGTAGCTGATTATATATGCAAGTAATATAATAGTAGGCCCCCCATCCAGGACACTATGGTTAATTACACCACCATTATATATCCCTGTAGATCAAAACATTGCAATTGTCACTCTGGTCTTATGCCCTCCACAGTCACTATTATCTGCCACTCCAGAATTCAAGTCATACTCACTGAAATGAAAGAGCGAAGCTCAATGGAAACATTGCCATCGACATCCCAGGCCTGCAAAGAGTAGACATCACAGAGCCGTATAAGGATATTGGAACTCTTCTTTTCAAGACATTTCAAACATTTTCAAAATAGTGACCTTTAAGTCTTCCCATGGGACATATTAGTCATGATAAATTTACATCAAGATGGCTATCTCCCTAGATGTTTGAATTCCTTCTTCCATAGACTAAGCAAATTCTGGCAATGAATCTCATAATGTAGGCCAGCGTTGAGACCAGATTTCAGTCAACCAACCAAGAAAAATGTTAAAGCCACTATAAGTTGCTTGAGTTAACCGTTGAATCAGAATCTCTGTTACATGCTCTACAAAATTTGTAGAGACAAATTGTGCTTGATGTAATGTTATGTTTGTCTTACTTGATCAAGTACCTTTAGGATCCATCCTCACAAATAATGCCTGGGTTTCTGATAATGCAAAATTAGCAAAAAATTGTAAATCCTTTAGTGTATAAGCAATCAAGTATATTGTTCTTTATATTTGTTACCAAGGGGCATTTGTAGATCTCCTCTAGTAATGGATATAAAGAGGAAGGGGACTATGGTATGGAGATTAGAGAATAAATATACCATATATAGCAACTGCCTAAGATAAGATTATAACAGACGTTTTAAGCAGAGCATAGCTAGTATGTTGCCAAGGGTAGGAGGGACTGCTTCTACTAGTTAGAAAGCCTTGAAGGTTTTGAAAGATCTTTAGAGTCAATGAAATCTACCTGAATGTCTTCAATTCCTATATGCAGGTCTCCAATTCTTACCAAATAATATTTCACATAAGTCACTGGGTGAGGCTCTGAACTCTACTTCTGTTGCAAGATTATATTTTGATTTTATTTAGTGTCATCACAGAAACTAACTTGTTCTCTGATCAGACCTTGATCTGAGTGTTTAACAATCTGACCTCATGACGTTATTTTTCAGTAACCTCTCCGGTAGAGTCAGAAGTAGTCAACACATCCCATCATTCCTATAGGCCTCACCCACCATAACAAACAGTTAAGTGCAGTCTTACCTTCACTGATCACTTCATCTTAAGCAACAGGTGATAGCTTAAGAAAGCATTTGCCTTTGCATGGTGTGGATTACTTGTGTCTCAGTTTTCCATTTTCTGAGGAAAATCAGGTTGTATAACAATTTTCAAATTTATAGGTTTAGTGTTCTATGCCCTGGAGCCACTCCTTGTAGTACATGTACAAGTAAAGGAAGTCAGACTAATCATCCCTATATCATCATCTAAGATGGAGCAATCTGAATGGTTTCTTTTTTGAAAATGATTTTCTTCATAGAAATTATGTGTGTGTGTATACATATGAAGATGTTTTGCAAGATGTAAAGCAGAAAAAAACCCCTCTATATTGCATGATTATAGCTCAGTACTAGAAGCTTCTCAAATTCTTTGGAAAATTACAATTAATTCCTGTTTTGAAGCATATTGTGGATACAATCATTGTAGAAGGAAGACATTGCTTCTCAAGAAAACTTTTAAAAAATTACATATATAATTGGCATTGCATTGGAAAAGGAAGATTGAGTAAAATCACTATGAAAAGTAATTGTTTTTAAAGTTAAGTAATAGAAAAAACTAAACAAAATATATATTTTCCTGTCATGCAAAACAATTTAGTCTCTAAATGTCATTGCTGACAATAAAAGTACTTTTAAGGTTAGTAGACAGCTCTGCTTTCATAAAAACATGGGTAAATTTTAAAGAAAATAAAAGTAATCTGCAGAATTCCCTGCAAAACTAAGAGTATTGGTATCCAAACGTCTATGAAATGTTTAATGTCAAGAAGCACTACAAACAGATAAATATGGATTTCCCAGTAATGTCAAAGTAGCACTATGCACAATTTTAATTTACTATGACATGTTCCAGTAAGTATGGCCACTATGCTTTGGAGAGTGATATCTGTCCAATAATTATCTCACTTTTGTTTATTAAACGTTTGCCTTATTTTGGTTTTTATTACACATATGTGTGTATATTTTTCCCTATTATTCTCTATTCTATTGTTATCTTAGTCTTTCCTGTTATCTTCTTTGTCTATTTCCCCTAGATTATTTTTTCAAACATTCTCTTTATAGTGTTTTTAACTCACTTTATTCCTATATAGATAAGGGATTTGACAAAAGTGTATGGAATGATCAAAGTTAGTAAGATAGCTTTAGATGCCATGAGTGATGCAAAGATATGTGAATTCTCTCCCCTCCCTCCATAAAGACATGCAATTTAGAAGGGGAATGAGATGAATAAAATAAGTACTATAATACAGATTTGAATAAAGTAATTGTCTTAAGGCTAAAAAAGAAAGATATTTTTTAAATGTTTTAGTCCAACCTTTTCCTAACCAACAGGAAAATTCTTAGTAAAATGCCCTTAGTAGATATTTTGTCTCAGTATTGCATAGGACACTCCAAGTTCGTTGATTATAATCATTTAAAAATCTCTTACTATATGAAACTGAAGCCTGCCTCCTTGTTTTATCTTATGATGGATAGATACCATGGGCAAAGGTTTTTAAAGAGGGAACAGCAATACTCAACCACAAAGGCTGAAAAACACAAGGATTCTTTAGTAATGGAAAAATTCAGTTAAACAGTGGAGGTAAATGTGGTATAGAGACAAATGTAGTGATAATGATATGTATCAAGAACTTCAGAATTTTAACAACTTTTTGCAAACATTTAATCTAATGAGTAGGGAAACAAAAAAAAGTATGAGTCCACTGGTAATAGATAAATCATCTAACATCATAGTTTGCAAATTGTCTGGAGATCTGCCACTTATTAGCTGTGCTTCATTGAAAAAAAAATCCCTTGTTCTCTGCGTCTGTTTTCTTACTTGTAATAAAAGATGGGTTTTTTAATTTATTTTTATTTTTTAAAAAATGTTGAATATCTATCTAAACAAGAGCTTTTAAGAATTAAATGACATGTTATATTTGAAAGTAAGTACTACATGAAGTATTTTATTATACAATTTCAAATTGTTATTTTATATACATGATTCATAAGATATTACCACTAAAATGTGATTATAAAACTTGGCATTGTACATTTTACTGAGGAGGCAATCAAAAATATTTGTTGCTTTGACTTCAGTTAGTGATTTCTCTGCAGGTAACAAACAAAATGTATTCTGTAATATATTTATTGGGAGTACAAAATGCAAGGACTATAAAGCAATCTACCATTTATGGTTAGAATTGATTAACATTTATGAGTATATTTTTCAGCTCAGCTCCATAGTACAAACTTTAAAATATTTTTTAAAGAATTGTAAAGAATTTTGTAAATGTTGGAAAAGTGGCCAAAATGTATAAGTTCTTGATTTAAAAGGAAAAAAAAAAAACAACACTTCAAAAGCATCGTCAGTTGTTCTTATTGTTTTGATGTTCTATTCTCTTTTTTGTGCCAAAAAAGAGAAACCTTAGGAGTAAATAATAAGAGTTTATATATACAAATCACTTTGATATTAGTCTTTAGTGCTAAAGACAAAATAGAGGAAATTGGTTAAAATGCACACAAAAGTATTTAGATTAAGTAAAATAGTTATTAATTTGAAAGTGTGATCTCTTTTTTTTAAAGATCTTCTTTAATTTCTTTTATTAATATTTTATAGTCTGGGGTATAAAAGTGTTGCATTTCTTTTCTTTTAATTGAAATATGATTAACATACAGGGTTATGTTAGTTTCAGGTGTACAATACGATTCAGCATTTCTATACAGTACTTAGTGCTCATCACAATAAGTGTACTCTTAATCCCCTTGCATTTCTTTCTTTTAATTATGTTATATTAATAACCATACATTAATCATTAGTTTTTGATGTAGTGTTCCATGATTCACTGCTTGCATATAACACCCAGTGCTCCATTCAGTATGTGCCCTCCTTAATACCCATCACCAGGCTAATCCATCTCCCCACCCCCCTCCCCTCTAGAACCCTCAGTTTGTTTCTCAGAGTCCATAGTCTCTCATGGTTCATCTCCCCCTCTGATTTTCCCCCTTTCATTTTTCCCTTCCTGCTATCTTCTTTTTTTTTTAACATATAATGTATTATTTGTTTCAGAGGTACAGGTCTGTGATTCAGCTGTCTTGCACACTTCACAGCGCTCACCATAGCACATACCCTCCCCAGTGTCTATCACCCAGCCACCCCATCCCTCCCACCCTCCACCACTCCAGCAACCCTCAGTTTGTTTCCTGAGATTAAGAGTTCCTCATATCAGTGAGATCACGTGATACATGTCTTTCTCTGATTCACTTATTTCGCTCAGCATAATACCCTCCAGTTCCATCCACATGGTTGCAAATGGCAAGATTTCATTCCTTTTGATGGCTGCATAACATTCGATTGTATATATATATATATATATACCACATCTTCTTTATCCATTCCTCTGTCATGGACATCTTGGCTCTTTCCATAGTTTGGCTATTGTGGACATTGCTGCTATAAACATCTCTAGGTAAGGTGTGAATTACACATAACAAAATCTGAAAGGGGAATTTTTGGCTACTATTTTTGTTTCTGATCAACAGAATTTTAAGCTAAGAAACATAGAGAAATGGACTCATAAAATTAAACATGTGAGTGGGGAACAGGAATTGAAAAGAAATGAGGGGCACCTGGGTGGCTCAGTCAGTTAAGCATCTGACTCTTGATTTCAGCTCAGGTCATGATCTCAGGGTTGTGAGATCCAGCCCTGCATCAAGCTCTGTGTTGGATGTGAAGCCTGCTTAAGATTCTCCCTCTGCCCCTTCTCTCTCCCTCTCTCTGTTTCTCAAAATGAATAAATCAATACATAAATAAATTTTAAAAAATGAAGATTGTGACTAAATTTTTTTGATGAAAATAACAGGAAAAAAGGTAAAATCTTTTATATTCCAGATGTCAATATTTCTTTGTATGGGGTTTTTAACAAAAGAAATATTACAACGACTTCATGGAAAATAAAAATTGTTGGCATTTATTAGAGTCATCTGACATACTACGCACTTCACATATCTATAATTATATGAATAGTATGTACTAATAAACACATACATGCATATATATACAAAATACACACATTAGAATTCAGTAACTTAACATTCACACCTAGGTAAGAGCTGATGCCAAAACTCATGGGTCCATCCACCAGGTAAGTCTTGCAAATGATTCTAATATATGAATTCATAACAGAAATATGATAATAGAAAATGAATTTTCTTCCAAGAATAACTCATCCATTATTTGCAGTGAGGGCATGGAAGTAAAAAATTATAGATAGATAGGTAGATAGATAGATAGATACATACATACATACATACATACTTAGATAGATACATAGATAGATGATAGAGAAATCCATAGACATAATGCATTCTAAAAGTTATTTCAAAGGAAAGAAGAAAAAGTGTAGGTAAGAATTATAGAACTATTAACATGTGACCACAGTACAGTGTGCTTAGATTGGTAGAGTGTGTGCCTTTCTACCACAGTTAAAAATATGTATGTAAAATATGTTTTTGAAAAAAAGGGAGTTTTCAAAAATCTGCATGTTCTGTAACAGTTTCAACAAGGTAAAAACAAAATTTGCGACATTACTAAATTAAATAAATTGTACTTTGTAAAAAGGCAAAAATTATAAGTAATAGTGGACAGTTATACATTGGACTTAGTTATGACCAAAAATACAGAACAGACTAGTGATAAAGAAGTGAAATAAATGCACAAAGTAATAGTCATATACCATAGAAGTTATAAGAGTAAAATTAAGAAATCTTCAACAAACAAAGTATTCCCCTATTTAATTGAGCACAAGAGCTTTCTAAAGATTCAGATAAAACTGTCTGACTTTATCTAAGGAGGTTTTTTTGTGTGTAATTTCAAAAGGAAATAAGGTATGTTAAAACACTAATAACTGACTATAACTTACAAATGTCTACAGATATAAAATGTGACATGGATGTCATCCTGTAAGTCATGTATCCATGTTACTATAAATTCACTACTCTTAAGATCAAATCTTGGGGCGCCTGGGTGGCTCAGTTGGTTAAGCGACTGCCTTCGGCTCAGGTCATGATCCTGGAGTCCCGGGATCGAGTCCCACATCGGGCTCCCTGCTCGGCAGGGGGTCTGCTTCTCCCTCTGCCCTCTTCCCTCTTGTGCTCTCTGTCTCTCATTCTCTCTCTCTCAAATAAATAAATAAATAAATCTTTAAAAAAAAAGATCAAATCTTCAAAAACTATATGTAGATCATATGACGAGCAATAAAACAAAAACAAAACAAACATGTAAGTTTACCTAGAATAAAACTAGAAAGAATCTTCTGAGGCTTTAATAAACTGTTACATAAAGGAATGTCATCTAATTTAGAAATGCATATTTTTAGAGAGGAATGGTAAGGATTTGTGACCTCTGGGTGGATGATAAGAATAGCAAGAAGTCTTCCAAAAACTTTACACTGCAAAACGATTTTCAGATTGTTGTATGTGCAAAGCCAAACTTATACCATTTGGAGAATGAAGTTAACAAACATTAATGACACTGATCTAATTTTGAATTAATTCCAGGGATTGTTTAATAGCATTATACAAGAAATATAATGCTTTTTACATTTTCATATGCTGATGGACTCCAATAGGCATTTTGAAACAGACAAGAAAGAAATTTAAAAAGCACAATCCTCTTTTTATCACTATAGTGCAGCAGAAAATTCAGCACTTAGTAAGTTACTATAAGACATTAAACACTCAAGTCAGACAATTGATTAATCAAGGTGGCTAGCCAGTGGTAACAAGTCTCAAATATATAAAGGGTCAACTCAAGACCAGTCTGCCTCTTGCTCATGTAACAACGGTGAGCAGATAAACAGGTCCACGTGGCAGGTCTTCTCTATAGTTATTCAGGGACCCTAGCCTCTGCCCTCTTCAACAGGTGACATTTAAGGTTTCCGTAGTCTTCTCCATCCCACAGAACTGATTTTATGGGTCAGAGGAAAACTCCCATTAGTGAGTGGGAGCTGAAGGCAGATTCCTGGATACTATTCAAAGATGATGGGGCCTGGAACTTCAGTCTTGACAAGGATGAAACAAGCCCCGTATATACTGAGTACAAGAGGTAGATGCACTCTGGGTGAAGACTGGGATTAGTACTACATTTATGCACAAGTGAAAAGAAGCAAAAGAAGATCCAACTATGTCCTCAGATTTGGGTCTACAATTCACAATTTGCCTTGAGAAAAGGGAAAAAACAGAACTAATTTTATACCCAGAAGCCTAGCGACTCTGTACCATTGAATATTATTATGCAGTCTCCTTGAAGGTATCTACAAAGCAATATTGCTTCTGTAGTGTAGTCTCTAGGAAGTAGCTGAGGTGTGAGACAACTGCAAAAATGTTTGAAAGAAAGAATGAATATAAAGAAAGAAAAACTTACATGAAATGTGGACCCGCAGAACAAAATTACAACATACAGAAAGAAACCCAAAGCCATGGAGAAAAACAAACAATAAACATAAATTTCACAATGTTGAGTTAAAAATACCAGAATGCTCTGAAGATATTAAAATAAGTGTACTTTTAAAGCTCAGAGTGACTATGAAGGACATAGTACCCATAAAACAAGATCAGAAAATAAGAAAAAGAAAAAAATTGTTGAAATGGAAAACTGCAGATATTGAAATGAAAATAAGAGGAAAAGATAAATAGTAGTCTGAGAACAGGGAAAGAGAGAATTAATGAATCAAAATTTAGAATTGAGATAGTTGTCCAAGACATTATGAAATGAAAAATATAGAAGATAAATTGAGGAGCTATGAATTACATATGATGAAATTTCCAGTAGAAGAGAATGGAACAGTTGGGAGAGCATTCAAATTCAAATGAACAATGCTTCAGGATTTTCTTTTTTTTTTTCAGAATTTTCTGTAATTAACAAAAAATACATTAGAATGAAAATATATTCCACTGCTGAATGAGACAAACAAACATAAGGATAAAAAACTGAGGAAAAATAGATTATAAAATAAATCTCAAAGAAAATGGGAAAATACTAAAAACTATCAGAATTATAAATCTGTAATCTGAAGTAGGGCATTCTATCAGAATAATAGATACAATAAGTCACCACAGTGAGAGAAAATAAATCCCAGTATTTGCCTCATATCCAGATAAGCTAATATTATTGAGAAAGAAAACAATCAAAACATTTTCACCAATAGTGTTTATAATTCTAGACATTCATTGCAAATTTACTGAATAATGTACTCAGGCAAGAAAAAATGCAAACCCACTAAAAAGTGTGGAGCAAACAATAATAATGAGCAAAAATATAAATAAAACATCTCAATAAATTAGATTATGTATTGAAAGCTTATAAAATAAATGACTATTTTTGTTTGTTTTGAAACAAAGTAGAAATGCAATTTTGCAAAACAAAAACTTCAATCAGTGGGGAATATTCAGAGACATTTTATAACATGCTAACCTCTTGAACATGGATGAGTTAGAAAAATACAAAAAATAAAGTAAGTATGTTTAAAATGTAAGAAAAAATAGTAAGAGTATACACATAGAGTATACAGTTTTCCATCATGGTAAAAATGAAAGAAAGGATTAACTAATTTTTAATCCAACAAGACACAGAAAAAAGGAAGAACAAAACGTCCTTTGTAGTGTTCTGCTTTCTTTGGACAAAAACTGTATATATTTTTATCAAACACTTGAGAATGTCAATATCAATTATAGAAGAGTTATTAGAGAAATTTCTAATATCCAAACAATTAGAATCAAAGACATATTTGTAAGCTAAAATGTACAAAGCCAATAACTTAATCAGAGCAAAACAGTACACTAGCTTTAAGTTTCAAATATTATTCGAAGAATAGTCTATTTGAAATTAACTGCACATGGAAAAAAATCCTATGAGTTATAGTTGACCACAAGCTCAATAATAATTCATAAAATTTTAAAGAAATAACTGTATGATGAGCAATGTACAAGGTAAATTAAGTAACAAAAGATTCATAATATTTATTCAGTTCTTAAAATGCTTCAGGACTAGACCAAGGACTTCATATATTATACATTAGCTCATTTGATTCTCACAGCAACCCTATGACACACGTGTTATTAATAATTATCATTTTGGGGTGCCTGGCTGGCTCAGTCGGTGGAGCATGAAACTCTTGATCTAAGGGTTGTAAGTTCAGGCCCCATGTTGGATGCAGAGATGACTTAAAAAATAAAATCTTTAGAATAAATAAATGAATAACAAAAATTGTTTCTATTGTGCAAAGGAAAAATCAAGTCACAGATAGTTTAAGTAACCTAACCAAGGCACACAAATGTTAGATGAAGAAACCAAGAATCAAACCTAGGTAGACTGGGTCTGAAGTCTGTGATCTTAACTGCAATGCTCTACCGCATTACATATTGTTATCTTTCATTAATTGCCAGGCACCAATGTTTTCACTTTTAACCACTATACTATCCTTCATTGTACAACATGATTCTGCTTTGTTAAAAATATAATATGCTGATTGAGGGGATTGTGGTGGATTAAAATGTCATGTTACTTTCTTTTTTTGGTTGTTGGTCCTTCCACAAGAAGTGAGATCAACTGCCTTTCCTTTTGAGTCTTGGATAGTCCTGCAGCCTTCTTTTATTAATAGGATGTATCCTCTCAGGACCCTGACACCCTCATTTTGCAAGTAAACACTGTTTAGCCCCTTTGAAGATGAGAAATCATGTAAAGAGAGACATCACACACACAAAGAACATTCAGCCACCTCAGCAAAAGCTCCAGACATGTAAGTGAGGCCATCTGGGACCATCCAGCCCCAGATAACTGTTAACTCCATGAGTCGCCTTAGGCAAGACCAGCAAAAGAATGGCACAGTTGAGCCCAGCTCACCAAACTGCTTACTGATAGAAATGTGAGCAAACAAATGGTGGTTGTTTAGAGCTACCAAGTTTTGGAGTGGTTTGTGATGCAGGAAATTTTTCCTAAAACTTTTATTAATCCTTCCGTGATTTTGCTAATCAGATACATCTTGAGTATTGAGTCTATTTTTGAACTCCACAACTGCAAAATATCTTTGACAAGATATGTCTAAAGGCTGATAATCATAATGATGATATATTCAGATACATATGAAGATAAAAAAATAATAGCTGCTCTAAATTATTATCCCAGACTTTCATCCTGAAAGTATGATCCAGGGCTAGTGCCTCTAGAAATAAATGTGGAGTAATATGTTATCTATGTTTTACCAAGCTGGGTAATTGTACCTAGCTGTCAGGATTCTTTATTGTGATCTGCTGACTGGTGAACTGCAGCCTCGATGGGAGGTATGCGCCTTGACACATACTCCTTGATGGGCTATGTGACATGCAGAATATAATAAATAGGAAAGAAATGGCAGGGATAGACTTAATTAATTGAAGTGGACAGAACTGTCTTCAACCTTGTCTTTTATACCCACAAGTTCTACTTGAGAGGGAGCCTCACCTCCCAAAGCAATGCAGGTCAGTGTGCTGTGTTGCCTATTGTGTGTCATTCAATGGAAGTGAATGGGTTGGGGACATAGAATTTCTTGTGAATTTTCATGGATTCTAAACGTAGTATCACCTGATGTTGAATCAATGGCAGTGTCACAGGAAGATGAGAGGAAGATGTGGAACTAACACAAAGACCTCTGTTCAATAGAGCAAAAGATTTATGAAGTAAGTGACAACATGGGAAGAAAGGACTTGATAAGACTTTAATTCCTGGGTGGTGGCCAATCCATCTGTAGTCTGAGATGGTGAAAATTTTGCTAGGGAAATTATATGATGTAAATTTGACTACAGTTGAATAGGCAAAAAGAGTCAAACAGTGAAAGTGACCCCATCCCCTCACACACACACACACAAAAATAGTGACTGCAGTTGACTGTATTGGCAAAAATGAGACCATTAGCTAGAGAATAACAGTAAAAAAATTAAGATCAGCATTGAAAAAAAAAAGTAATGGTTCATACTGATGTTCTGGTACTCTTTTGAAGACTGGAGGAAAATTAAGGTTAATCTAATAATTTGATGCTTAGACATAACAGAATAAAGAGATCTACTTGGAATGAGTACCTATCTAAAATCATTTGTGGTTTTGTCATTCAACCCATTCATGACCAAAATGTGGTAGATCTATCCTTTTTGAGATGGTAAAAGCTACCTTGTATTTACAAAAAATGAGAATTGGCATTTTCTTCTCTTCCATATTAAAATGGAACATGGCTGTTGAACAATAAAATGCTGATAGTGGCAACTCCGTTGGATTGGTTATATGGTAATCAAAATAGAGTTGCCCCTAATGACACCTTCCCCAAACAATGTTGGGTATAATAATTCAGAGAAACTTCAATCTTTCTATTTAGGGGATAAAAGAGCATTATAATATAGTAAAGAATTAACTTCCTGAATTATTTTCTATAGAGTTTGAGAATGTGTAAAAGGTTAGAGCAATTTTTAAAAGGGTGAAGAAAGAGAAAGGGAAACTAAGCCTAAGGACAATGGTTGAAAAAAGAAAGAAGATTAAGTCAGGTAGAGTTGTTCTGTCATATACACACATTTATAAGGAGAGAATTAAAATATAAAAAAACAGACAGGTACCCACAAAGCATCTACTTTGCAAGTCATCTCTCTTAAAGGATCTTGTCATATTCAATCTTTCCTTACCTGGATAAATTTAAAATAGGAAAAATGAAAGAAGAACTAAATAGGAGGGCTGAAACATGGTGCAAAATTAATCTCCTCTATGAGGTATGGTTTAGCCCAGGAATTTGTAACTACATTCCCCAGCATGATCTCTAAGGCTATGTTAAATTTTTAAGCTAGATATCAGGGTATGTGGAGAATTTCCTCTTCGGCTTGTTGGATAAATGTAGCTAATATACCAGCATCCCTACCTATGACAGTGAGGAGACCCTACAGGGACTTCAGTGGGATTGGGTGGTTATGGGGATGCTTTCTTGAAATTATTCATGAATAAAACAAAATTGCAGATCAAAATACTGGAAGCTAAAAGGTATTTACCTAAATTCATATTTGCAATAAATGTGGTGTAAGTGGCAAACATTGCTATTATCTTCTTTAGGTCAAATTTCAGACAAGTTTGTCCTCATTCAGAATAAATTGGACACGCGAAGTGAAACTTCATAGGCCTATTAGTCAATAAGTATTAGGAAATATAAAATTCCCAAAGGGCAACATAAAATTTCAACTTTGACTTAAAAAATGGTAGAAGTGGGGATAATAATATCAATGTCTCCTATAGCAATTTGAGTTTGACTAATGAGAGAGGAAAAAGGGTTGTGAAGACTGATGGTAGACTAACAAAGAATGAATAATGAATGTAGTACAATTGATAGTAGTATCCGATATAAACTATCCAAAAGATGCAGCAGGCTAATGGATACTGGTATACTGTGATTGATTGTACTAATGCTTTATTTTCATACTTTCAGCAAAAGAAAATAAAATTCACATTTGCCTTTATGTGGGTAGAAATTCAATATATTTTTACCACATTGTCAAAGGTTTTAAAATTTTACCATGTACTATATCATACTTTTGTGAGGAGAGATTTGGGCTTGATATTCATGAAAAGAAAACTGAATCATTGTGTTTTTGGCATTATAAAATAATAGAATGAGGAAAGGAAGCAAAAAAAAAAAAGCTTGACAACAAAGGTTACACATAAATTTTATAGAGAATGGTTGAGGAATTTCAAAATTTCAGAAATTGGCTAAGTCTATAAAATCTTGGGAATCATTTGACTGGTGCCTCAAGAGATAGTCCCCAAAACAGAGATAAATTACTGCTTCTGAAGAATTTGGCTAGAATAAGACAGTCCAGCATTTAGTGGATATGTTTAATTTTGAATTGCACACCTTCTTAATTTTTGGAATCGTGTTGCCTATTTAAAATAGACAAAGTGAAAGAAGAACTAAGTGACTAGGAAAAAAAAACAATTCAAATGGACATCTGAACAGTGTTTCACATTGTGGGATATAAAAAGTGCTGTAGGAGAGCACTTGTGCTGGGCCACTGAGACCTTAAGAACCAAATGAATATATAATGTCAGACATTTTACCAACTTGCCACCACGCTCATTGAACTTTGTGACAAATCAGATTATTGCCTCCTCAACCCCTTGTTACAGGCTACTATGGTGATAGACCAAAAAGCTACCAAAAGCTGATGCTATGTATTGTTCTTTTCACCAGAAACTATTCACTTGGTATTGGGCTCTAGTAGAGACAGCGCCCAACAACTAAAGGCATACAAGGTAACAATAATGAATACGCTTTCTTAATTATCTTGCATAGGATTTGTGGTTTGGGAAAAAAGTTAGAAAGATTCAGAGAAAGTGTGTTAGAAGACAAAAGGGAAACTCTGAGCCTGTGATGAAGACAACTGAAACTCTAGTTGGAAGTTTCCGAAGAAAGTTCATTTATCGAGCGAAAATTGTGTGTGTGTGTGTGTGTGCTGTATAGATATATTAATATGTTTATCCATATATACATACTGAATACTATAGCTGAGGCCGCAGGAGAATCACCACATAATATGGCTATCATTTGCATGACAACCAACCCTAGGTCCAGATTTCTCCCATATCCTATTGCTGAATGACCTAACCATATGACTCTTCTTTAAAAAAAAAAAAAAAAAAGATCATATTTATTTATGAGAGAGAGACAAGCAGACAATGCTGAGCACAGAGCCCAACGTGGGGCTCAATCCCAGGACCCCAAGATCATGACCTGAGCTGAAACCAAGAGTCAGGGGCTCAACCAACTAAGCCACCCAAGTGTCCCAACTATATGACTCTTCTTGATAAAACAATGCAAACAGCATCGTATACCTGTGACAACACTCAGAAGAATGGGAGTTTCAGCAGTTCAGCTGGTGGAGGAAAAAATTCTTGGAAAAGTAGGAAAGAGCAAATCTGCTTACTAGGCTAAATTACTTGCAGTAGTACATTTAGTTTTTATACAAGAACTAGTTTATTCTAAGGAAATATGTGTGGATTTTTACAAATTCTTGCAGTGGTGATAGCCTGCCTATGCATTTAGTTAAGTGAGTTATAGACAATTAGATAATTTAAAATCCTCACATGTGGAGCTCCTTAATTTTGGAAGGACTTCTGGAATCCCAAAGAATTAAGAAAAGGTAGTAGATATTGAATGATCCCTAAAAAAAACTTAAGCAGAAAGTTCTGAAGGAAATGGAATGGGATGTTTAAAACAATATTTGAAGTAGTAGGCTGAGTATAAGAGATGAGTTTCCATGGGGCTACCAACCTATGCAGTTCATCTGAATGAAGATTTATTTCTTTGTTCTCTGTTGAGTTACCAATAATTGCCTATGACTCTTCAAAATAACAGGAAAAGATCGTTTGTTTTGTTTTTAACTTGCCATAGAATGAATTCCACAGGGACAGAGTCCAGCTGATTACTATCAGGTAGATCATTTTGGACCATTACCTACAGTTCCTAGAGGATTTCTAAGGGTTCTGATAGGCATTGGTACATTCTCCACTTTTTTTGTTGTAAATGTCTTTACTGGAGCAATGGCCAAGAATGTTATAGAAAGATAGGAACAATGTGAATCATTTCAATTCGGAGCACCCATATATATTTCCTCAGCTTAAGGGACTTACTTCACAATGATCATGATATACTGATCTGCTAAAAGCACTATATTATTTGGAGATATTTCATTCATTCTCACCTTCAGAATAGTGTTTTGATAAGAAATTGAAAGGGGCAATTAAAACATTTGCTAAAAAATGGAACATGGGAAAAGGAACAAAGAGCCTGTCTACATTCAAGTAACTGGTTTTAACGCTTGAATAGGGAGAATATAAAATGGAATATTTTGGGTGTAGAAATGAGAATGCATGTAGAGTAGGAAATGATGCCATAATACAAATCTCTGTCTTTTCCACTTGACAATTTTTTTCCTATTGTAATGTAGGATCCCATGGTACCAGGCTGTGCTTCCGTTTGTTAGCTCCCATTAAAAGAAACATTTTGGCACATGACATTAACTCTAAGACTCAAATCCAAGACTCAAATAAGCAACACTTATTTCAAAAGAATTCTTGGTTTGGATAGGCCTTATGTTGACAACTCTGACTTTGTTTGGTGTGAGAGATATCTCTATGGCTCACAAATCCAAGAATGTGAATGGGTGAAAGAAAAGACATTGGTGCAGTTACACCTTTTGCCAATTTTATGGTTGTGGATTATGCCTGAACCCCTCAACCCAATCCAAGTAGAAAGAGTCTGGGTAAATCTGGGGATAATGAAAAATGGGGAAATGGTAGCTTAAAGTAAAATACTTTTGAAGTGAGTGATAACATCAGGAAAATTGCTAATGCTTTGTTCCCTCAAGAGTGTTTCAAGACAAGAAAATGACCAAAGTTAGTTTTTGTTCCCTGGGGAAGACCACCAGCAACTTCCTCCTGAAAAAAGTCATTGTACTGAAGAGGAGGTAGGAACTTTGCCAAAAAAATTCTTGTATAATCCAGAGGGGGAAAAATGGTGATGCATCACTCATCGATGACCTTAGTGAATCTTAGTCATTTGGAACCTTCTTTTAGTTAAAGGTTTATAGACTGTGTTCACTAATCAAGTTTTCATGCTGAAAGAGGTATTATATTTACATTGCACAGATCTATGATTGTACAATATTTGATCTCCTGTGCATTAAATAACGAAGCTGACAAATTGTAGAAGCAGTTGCCAGAATATGAGGAATGTTATATTACTGTAGCTTGTTTGGTATGCCTGAGCCTTCTCTGCTGTTCTGAATATACTAAATGTGAATGTAATGAACTCAAGAATGGGAATTGCAAAGAAGTTGATGATAATGAGGGAGCTAATAATATAGGAAAAATTAAAGAAATAATATAGAAAACATCCGTACTCACTGATGTTCTCTTCTAGAGTTCCAAACAAACTCTAGTTAGGAAGTTTTTTTGTTTGTTTTTTTTAAGATTTTATTTATTTATTTGTCAGAGAAAGAGAGCACAGGCACAAGCAGGGGGAGTGGCAGGCAGAAGGGGAAGCAGGCTCCCTGCTGAGCAAGGAGCCCAATGTGGGACTAGATCCAAGGACCCTGGGATCATGACCTGAGCCACAGGCAGATGCTTAACCGACTGAGCCACAAACATCCCAGGAAGTTCTTTTGGTACACATAGATTGAGTAGATTTTAGGAGTAGAATTATGTGTGATTATTGATTTCCTAATAACCCCAATATGGGGTGGGGTGTGTAAATACATTTTCTGTAGACCATACTCATGCTTAACAGCAGCAATGGCAAGTGTAGTGGTGAAGTCAACACTGACCACAATGGTCTTGAAGGGATTCAAGAACCTTTGATTTGTAGCAAAGTGTTTTGAGCCAAGCAGAAATAGCATTTTTGGAAGCATGCCACGTGTTGAAAAGTACATACTTTCCCATATAGAAATTTTAGAGGGATTACTTTGGCAAGAAACTAGCCAAATTTGGCGAGGCTTGGAAAGATGATGAACAACAAGTATGTGGAGCACAAATATCCATAAAAAGTTGTGGCAATTTTCCTGAGTGACACTTTGGGAGAAGGCATGATCCCTTGTTTAGGATGAGTGTCTTATATGTTGATGACCATAGAGTCAAATATGTTGTGAAGAGAATACCTGGGTATCATGGAAGTCCAGGCTAGAGGAGCTCACTCATGGAAATAGTCTTAAGAGTCCAAGTTTCGAAGAATGTAAGGGAAGCATTTACTAGGAAAGGCTTCCTGGTAACACAATTGGTAGGAACAGGGCAAAATATAGTCTATGTATGTTATCTCAATAGGAAGTAGATGGATCATGGTACACAATGATTCTTAAAATATATTTGTCAAAGCTGACTATTTGTAACTGGGCTATGACTAGGAGCAGAGACTTGATAGACTCCAACGGAATTCAGTGAATGATGACTTTTTAATAATTACTTGTCTTATTAGAAGACACCACTGATATATTGTGAATATATATCTGGTGTACAAAACATTACTGTAATAACACATTTACTGGTATTTGGTATTTTAAAAGATTTGTTGGTTGTTTGAAAGAAACTGAGTAGAAAAGTATATATTCCAGTGAGAAATCACAGAATGGAATATTATTTAAAAAGTTGATTTCAATCTCTAATTGTTGTAGCTCACATGGAAATTGACTTGACTGAAGAGGCAATAAGTTTATTTTCAGAATAATTAGATATATGTTTAAATACATCTCTCGTATTTATTTTTTGAAAAGTAGAATTAGTAATAAATAAAGGGGTGAAAAGTAAAATTAAATTAGTTTAAAAATATTAAAAGTATGTGAAAAGATATGGTCGAAACTAATGTAATTAGCCAATCATACTAACACTGAACTTTACATGTATTGGCTGTAGACAAGAAAACTGCTTTTTTGTTCACAGTGTCAAAAGTAGATCTTTCAGAAAAGATATAAAAGGGTGTTAAAATTATATGTGATAGGACTGTATCCAGAATTCAGGGGTAGACTGATGGTAAAGAGTTAACAGTGAGTCTGAATTCATAGTCATACCAGGATACAGTTAATAATAATGAACCTGGATTTACCTTCTTGCAACTCTGCTCTGGAATGTGTTGACAATCTGAATGATGATATACCAAGCATATTATACCTGGTTATCAGAATTGTTTATTGTTAAATTCCATGGGTGAGTTGTGGCTGCCCTTGAAATGATACGTCTTGGTACATACTGCTAGAAGAACTTCATGGGAAAACAATATAGAAGTTAGGTAAGAAATGGAAAGAGTTGCTTCCCTGAGTGGTTGTGTCTGGACCCTCTTCAGCTTCTTTTGCATTCAAATATGCTTTGTGCCATGGAGACCCTGGAGAGCCATGGCTATTATGAGTCCTGTGGATGCAACTGCTATTTTGTAGTTTGATGTATTCCCCGCCTTCCAGTGAATGACAAGTGAGAAAGAGCAAGCCAGACAGAAGTCAAAGTCTTTTTGTAACCTAATTTTAGAAGTGACATCCCATAAATTTTGCCATCTTCTATTTGTCAGAAGTGAGGCATTACCAGCCTACAAAGAAAGAAAGAGAATTATAGATAATAAGGGCATGAATACTAGGAAGGACAATCACTGGGGATCATCTTAGAGGCTGCCTACATTTGTGATAGAAAACATTCAAGAATCAAATTAGCATTTGTCTTGAAGTGAATTCATATGACTTCTAAGTTCTTTGCAATCCTATGTTTCTATAATTTTACAAGTTAATGGCAGAGTTAGAGAGAAACATTTTATTTTAAGATTTTATTTATTTGAGAGAGAGAGAGCATGAACAGGGGAGAGGGAGTAGTAGGCTCCCTGCTGAGCAGGGAGCCCGATAAGGGCCTTGATCCCAGGACCCTGAGATCATGACCTGAGCCCAAATCAGACACTTAACCAACTGAGCCACCTAGGTGCCCCTAGAGTGAAACAATTTAATGCATTTTTAAAAAACTGAAGAGATCTTTATATTTTTAGGTTATTTTCCCCTCAATAAAAATATAGACTTAGAAGATAAGAATTCAAAATATTTTTTCAAAATTCTATTTTTGTAATTTTAAAATATTTTAAGCTCCTATATTTTCTGTAAATGTATCTTAGATGAAATTTAAAAGGCTATTTACAGAAATTTACAGGTATCGTCATGAATTGTCAAATTTTTTGGCAAATCTATCTGTTTGATACATTTATTTTTAATGTGGTTTTCCAAAGCAAGGTAAATATTTTTGGTTGATTTCATAATAGTAGAATTAGTACAATTTTATAATTATAAAATGTTTTATATTCATTTTTATACATCTGTCAAAAACTAAATGTCTTAGTACAGTTTACAAAGTCTGAATTAAAGCCCTAAGATTCCAGTCTACTTTTTAAGTGAATGAGTCACACCAATTCATCCTCATTCAAAATAAAGTATTTTTTTTTAAATCTATACTTCCTGTATACAATTGTAGTACTCTTATTGCTTAACCTAGTTAAAGGCATGAAACAAGGATTTCTTAAGTCTAAGTACCTAGTTTATTTTTAAAGAAACAGATTTCTCCAAACTGAAATTTTATTTCTACTCTAATACACAAAATTAAGTTGTTTCAGGAGTAATACAAACACATAGAACCATTTTTCTTTTAAATAATAAGGAAAATTGATTGAAAAATGTATGAAGTATCAATACCTCTGATTATTTTGCAACTCTGGAAAGATTCAAAGGATATCTATTTTTTTAATACTCTAAATTGACTTTTCAAAATCCATCAACACTGGTGGTTAAGTTCCAGATATTTGAATAACTGATTCAGGGCAAATATTCTGAATGACCCCATAATGTTAAAATAAATAACGTACTTTATTTCACCTTTATTTACTCTAACCAGGATATGAGCAGGTGAAAGTCACACTTAAGGTGTTTATACCATTACCCTCTCTATATTAATATATCCTGAGCTTCAGAAAAAAGAAAAAGCTCTCTGCATTTCTAAGCCTTTTCAGTACAAAGTATACATCTGTGTGATTGGTTGCTGGGTGAAGAGGTTGCATAGATTACTAGATCAAGCCACGTTTTACATCCAAATTAATGTCACAACTATAACAAATTGGGATGCTCAGCTATTGTCAAACAATGTAGGGCCAAGGTTGGCAAATTAGTTAGCATTAGCATATAGACCTTTTGGCAGAAAAGGAAAGCTTTTTACTTGAAGCTGGGCATTCTGCAGGATTTGTCAACTTGAATTTGCCACTGGTCTCATTATCTCATTTGTCTTATTTAGGCTAAATTGGCAGCTATGTCTTCATGGCAAATGTTTGTTTTCACAAATGAGCAATGAAGCAGAATCTGGGAAACACAACACTAAAACAGCTTTATTGTAAGTTTTAAAGATATTTCTAGAGCTGGATCATTGATCTATAGCCATAGAAAATTTTCTTTACCCCTTGAATTTGTTTTATATTGTAAATTTGTGTCTACTAGGGCTTCTATCACAGAAATTAGAGTTCATCAAGTCAATTAGACAAAAATATATTGAGTATTGAAAACGTGAAAGACTTATTTATGATACTGGATAAGTTAAAGAGTATGAGATTATTCTTTATTTGGGCTCTTTTTAGTGTTGTAAGTTAAAATTTTTATGTGATACTGAGTGGCACAATCATATACCTTATGTACCTGTGTGGATATATCTATATGCATGCACAAAACTACACACACAGAAACACATATACATAAATATGTATACATACATGTACATACATATGATCTCACTATAGCATGATTTGTTCTGATAAATAATATGTAAAACAAGTTTATTTTATTTAGCTTGTAAATAAGGAAGTTTAGAAAATTAAATAATAGCAGGACTCTCTTTTCATGGAGACATATAAACACAGACTTACATGCGTACACACACAGCCTCAGAATACTATGGTATATGTGTTGTGTGAAAGTAATATATTAACAACATGTTAACAATCATACATAAACAATTTAATACTTTTGTTAAGACTAGATCAGCTGGATTATACTATGCTTTCAAAAATAATGTCATTTCTAGCAAAATATAATTACAATACATATATCCTAGTTAATGTAGGTAGAAAACGAAATGCAGTCAAAGAAAACAGTAAATGCTACATCATATACATTTTTCATAGGATTATCTAGTTCTGTAATCTTACTTTAAGTAATATTCTTGAAATTATAGTTTAAGATCTACTAGCCAAGTGCTGCCATTCTTTTACCCCAAATCATTATAGACTTCATAAATTATGGATTCCAAAAGGAATTATTGCTCAAATTTACAAGTGAATTATTTATGGACAATAAGAAAAATTCTTGTGGAAACAAAATAATGAAAGCCTTTCACTAAAATGAGTAACAGAAAAAGTACATTTCCCAGATAAGTAAACAAAAATTGTCCTTCTCTCTGTTTTTAATATAAAATGTGACTATTGCGATATTGTAAGGAAATTCACAATGCACAGTTTGATTTAATATTCAAGAGGAGCCTTTTTCCTTTGGTCACAGAGATTAGTTCATATTGGTGTTTGATCAGGTTATGGATGTATAAACATCAAAATTCCATTTGCTTCAATGTCAGTTGTAAGAATAGAACATCACTTATGGATTACAGTAAAGACCCCACATTGGAAACACTAGTAAATCAAATACTGGCCTTAGTGGGCATAAGTGAAAATATATTAAACCAGTTCTTCTAAATTACTCTGAAAATGTATTTCCAACTATACAGGAAATAGACCATTTGTAATTATCATTACACTGAAGTTTACAATTACATTTTTGCCAATTAATATGGAATTGTATCCTTATTTTAAAACTATAATTCCTTTATAGTTCACTGAAAGAATGAGTAAGATTTTTTTTTTTTTGGCTTTGTACATTTTGGTTTCAGTGAAATCTAATCAAAACGTGGGTAAATATTGGCTTATGTGGAGTATTCTGCTTTATAGAATCTCTGACAGAGGTTACCATTTAAGTTTAAGAAATGAATATTGAACTTCTTTTGTTCATCCACACCATGCAGAACATTGCACTACAGAGTATTGCCATCCTAAACGTGTAATCTAAAAGCTACTATAAACTTATTTGACTTCAAATGACCAAAGAGAAAACTGTATCCTGGACACTTGTAATATACTACTTCAAAAATGATAATTATCAATAATTATCAAACCCATTTTGGCAAACTATCAATAAGTAGTACTTATTACTTCTAATTACTTATAATAAGACTTAGAACATGGAAATAAATTTCTAAAACTTATTTTGTAAGCTCTATTTACTTTAAATAAGTCTAAAGTAATATTAAATTACCATTTTGAAATGGAATCCACATTTTAATGAACTCAAATAAGTTAATATTTTCAAAAACTGAAGCATAGTTGTGTTTACTTCAATATGAACCAATGGCTATAAAATAAAATTGCTAGACAAAATAAAAATTATATTTTTAAAATTGTGGCTGTATATGATAGTCACAGAGAAATGGAATTTCTTTGGGGTCAGAACAAATTACGAAGACAAAGACAGGAAAATAAGCAATTGCTGAAGCTGCTATAAATCCTGAATTTGTATACCTCTGAGGGGGTGTGTTGGGAATCAGTGAACCTGTACCTGGGCAGGGTGGGGAACTATATAGGAATTCACCACACATAAAGTTAAGAAGGGAGAAAGACCTATACTATAAGAAAAGTAGTTACCTAAAATAATTTTGAAGACAGGAAAGAAATAATATTTATCTTTCATGTTCCAGGTTCTTGGTAGAAGTAAAATAGAAATTGTTTCTCTTGAGATTGTATGGCAACTTGCTAGGTGTGGGAATTGAATTTGTACTGTTTGTCTGGTTCAAAAAATATGAAAGAAAAACTAATCTTAAGTGGACTGGATTTGTATTTCCTCCAGATCTCAGGCAGAGAAAGGAAGAAAGGAAAAAAAACAAAAAACAAAAAAAACCCCACATCTTCTGTAGAGAATCAACCATAAAACCAAGCCTCAAAGAAGAGCCATTGAGACATAAAAAAATTAAAATCCCAATTACAAATCATAAAATATTATAAGAAACAAGGCTCCATTAGTGATATGCATCAGGGAAAAATGATTTAAAAACTAGATACTTAAAGATTATATATTAGAATTATTGAATATTATGGTAGGCTGAGTAATGACCTCCAAATATGTTGACATCTGACTCCCTGTGATCTGTGAATATGTTACCTTATATAGTAAAAGGAATTTAACAGATGTGATTAAGTTAAACATTTTAAGATGAAGACATTATGCTGGATTATCCTGTAATCACAAAGGTCCTTATAAGAAGGAGTAGAGTTACAGCCAGGGAGAAAGTAATGTGTTGACAGAAGCAGAGGCTGAGCTGAAGCAGCTATGAGCCAAAGAATCAAGGAATGCGAGCAACCTTTAGAAGCTAGAAGCGTCCAAGAACAGACTCACCTCTAGAGCCACCAGAAGGAACCGAACCTGCCAACCTCTTGATTTTAGCCTTTTAAGACTTAAGACTTCTAACCTCCACAATTGTAAGAGAATAAAATTGCATCATTTCAATTCACTAAGGTAACTAGTGTAATAATTATCACAAATTATTATGATAATTTGTTCCGGTAGTAATAGGAAATTAATAACATGTATATATGAAATAAGAACATTTTGGAGCTTAAATTATTAGAATATAAATTGAAATTTTCCTGACTAGAGGAAACTATATGTATAAGGAGATTTTTTGTGGAGGAAAGCCCACTAAAAACCAACTAGGAGAGATTTTCAAAAATTCTGTATAAGAGTTAAACAGCAGAAAAGACACAGCTAAATAATTAGTTGGATGGATGAATCATCTGAAGAAAAAACAGAGAAGTCAATATAAAAAGTCAGAAATAGGGGCACTTGGGTGGCTCAGCTGGTTAAGCATCTGACTCTTGATTTTGGCTCAGGTCATGATCTCAGCCCCGTGTCGGCTCCACACTCAGCACAGAGTCTGCTTGTACCTCTCCCTGTGCTCTCGTACACTCTCTCTCTCTCAAAAAAAGTCAGAAATAGGGGAGCCTGGGTGGCACAATCTGTTAAGCATCTCTATTGGTTTCAGCTCAGGTCATGATCTTGGGATCCTCATAATATATATAGATTACATTATATTATATAATGTGACAGTCAAATGATGAGATAAAGTACTTGGCTCCTTTGATTTTTTTCTAAAAAAATAAAATGTGAATGGAATGGAATTTTTTTAAAGGACAAGGTAGAATAATATGACAAAATACCAATGACAAGGGCATGCACCACCTTCTCTACCCAGTTACCCCAACATATTTTCTTCCTTTTTCAAACCCGTGTTTATAGAATCAGAACTTGTTGAGAATATTTTCTGTATTTTTATTCCTATTCATTTCTTATCATTCAACTCTACCTTGCAATACACACAAAACACTCATATTTTCTCCTCAAATCCAGCAATCTTTCTAGGTCTAACTTGCCACATTGTCCATGATTATTTGAGGAACAATGAACACATAACTTTATGGAATAGCCTTTGGGGAAAAAACAAAAACAATGCAACAGACCAAAACAAAATATCATGCATAATTCTCTTACATTAGTTCATGAGTCATTTATTTCTCACAAGAGACAGGTGTATTATACAGGTTGAAGCTATTGGCCATCAGTTTACTGAGGCTGTGTGCCCTTTATTTTTTTTTTAAGATTTTATTTATTTCTTTGACAGAAAGAGAGAGAGCACAAGCAGGGGGTAACAGCAGGCAGAGGGAGAAGCAGGCTCCCCACTGAGCTGGGAGCTCGATGCGGGGCTCAATCCCAGGACCCTGGGACCATGACCTGAGCCGAAGGCAGACGATTAACCGACTGAGCCACCCAGGCACCCTGTATGCCCTTTAAACAATAAATTCCCCTTATTCAATGAGTGATGACCACAGGTGATATCTTTAGATACTTTAGGAAAAAAGTCTTCCTTGTTAATAAATTTCCTTCTTTCTTTGAATAAAAGATCAATGTCTCGGATAGAGTAAGATAATATGATTGGATATAACAAGCCCTTAAATTCTGCCCTGAATAGAACAGTAAGAAGAGATAAAATATGTCATATTCCAAAATAAATGTACATTTATATATGTAGAACTATCCTTTTGCCACAGTGCAGATCACCAGAGAAAGGGCAAATGCCTCTTTGAACCCTGAGTATTTATAACTTCAGGCAGAGGACTATACAGAGGACTAGACTAGTAAGACTCATTTAGGCAGATAGCAAGAAATCTTCCTGTCTTTCATTTCCAATTTTTTGCAACCAGAAGACTTGATGTATAACCTTGCCCAAAGAGCAAAGGCATATACCCCTAATTTGGGCAGCTCCTATGTCACTATCTCTTGCCTAAAAATACTTAAGCTAATATTCCATACATACACCATATTGTACTGTGGTACAATTTCATTGGTGAGAATGGCACATCATATCCTTAAAATATTTCTCAATTTTCTGAAATTTCAATATTCTAAATTTTAAAGAAATCTCCTTTGAAACAGAAAACTGTGTATTACAACAAACGTTGGCAGTTAAAATTACTGTCAAAGGATAAAAAAATTCGAGACTTAGTAATCTTTGCACTTATTTGGTGGGGATTCATTTCACTGGCTTATGGCAAGTTATTCATTTCACCTGATTCCAGAGCAGTTTGTCATATTAGCAATTGTTTGATCAATCTATATATGCTACATAATAACACTAAATATTTAATTTTACACAAGGAGCATGAATCTAACTGTATGAATTATTTATTCTAATTGTTAGGATTCCTTCCTTCTTCTGGAACAACATCCCTCTTCTTTTCTCTGCCTCTCTGTACCTTGAGTACAGTCCCGATGTAAATGGGCATTATCCTTCCCATTCCCTGAACAAAGAGATTGCTGAGTAAATGGGCCCTTAATTAAAACTATAAAAAATATGTTTGTGGTGATTAGGTCACAGTGCTGACAGACAAATGAAGAAGCTATACGAGAGATTCCCCATTATTTTTCATCTGATGCTAGTTGGTAGGAGCTCTTTCCATGTGGCTTAGCTGTGAAGGTGTCTGTGGCAGTTGATGGTGCCCATTTCTCCAGCTATAAGGAAAAGCCTAATCAACTTTAGGAAAAGCAAAGTCAAAAAGAGAGAGTGAGGTAAAGGAGGAGAGTGCTAAATTCTGAACCCTGGATTCAAGTTGCTGGGATTCCTAGGGCTGCCAAATGCTTGCAATCCCAAAGTTGGATTTACTAACTCCTCCTTTGATTATTTGAGCTAACTCAGTATTCTTTAATATTTTTTTTTAAGATTTTATTTATTTATTTGAGAGAGATGAGATAGAGAGAGAGAGCATGAGAGGGGGGAGGGTCAGAGGGAGAAGCAGACTCCCTGTTGAGCAAGGAGCCCGATGCAGGACTCGATCCTGGGACTCCAGGATCATGACCTGAGCCAAAGGCAGTCGCTTAACCAACTGAGCCACCCAGGCGCCCTTTAATATTTTTTTAAGCTAGCTAAATTTAGGCTTACTTTGCTGGAAGACAAGTTAGACTTCTGACTAGTGAGCATGGGCAGATTTTACAATTTCTTCCCTTTGCATTCTATTTTACACCATACAAATGTTTGAATGTCATAATTAGCATTGGACCCATGGGAAACTTACCTTTTTAAATAAAGTTGTTTAATTCACATGTACACAGAATTTGACAGTAAAGAAAATAGTTTCTAGAGAAATAAAAGTATCTACTTTTGATTGAGCTTCATTCTAAGGGCAAGGTGGTAAGTGAAATATATTTTACTTTATTTTAATCTTTAGAGCAACCCACTGATGGTATTATTATTACTGCTAGAAAGCATGGGCTTAGCGAAGCTAAGAAATTGTGCAAATTCAATCTTTGACTGCATCACATCAGAGCCATGTACTGAAACCACTAGGGTCACTCATTCCCTGGGTTCTCCTTTATGAAAAAGAAAACCTTCAATGAACCAACGCATCAGCTTTCTAAATACCTTTAACAAGCTGCATTAAAAATTATGGCAGCTGATAAAAGGCCGTTGATGTTACTCAGTGAATCCCCCGAAAAAATAATGGATGCTTCCTTATGGAAATAAATATGAAAATCCCAGAGTGTATTGTTTTGTTTTCATTATTTGGAGATGATTCTTACGCTTCTGTGTAGGTTTTCGTATTGGCCTTTATATCAAACCTGGAAATAAAAAATCATAAGGTAAACAGTAATACATGTATACTATTTATTTAGAAAATGAGTAATTTATTACTTCAGTGTTGTCACAGTGATAGGAATGTTTAAGCAGATAAATGGAATAATAATAGAACTTGCTATTTCTCATTATTCTCTCTCCCTCTCTCTCTTCTCTCTCTATCTATATTTCTTTCCATCTCTCTCTCCCTCCATCTATTTCATTTGGCTTTCTCCATTTTCATAATCTAACACGTGCAAAATCTGTACACCTAACAACTTCCTGGTTTACATTTTAGAGCATCAGCCAAAAAGAAAGAGAAAAGGGTTTACATTAAATAGGCATACTAACATGAAAGCAATTTTAAAGTATTGAGGCAAATACAAATTATGCATGAGTCACAGGAAGGTAAAATACACGACCTAAATGTAATCGTATATATCACATATGATATATATGTCACATGAATCATCATGGTGTAATCTAAGCTGTGCTGTCCAGTAAAATTTACTGCAATGATGGAAATGCTCTATTTCTTCTCTGTCCGATTAGGTAGCTACTGGCCATGTGTGGCTTTGAGTACTTGCAATATGGGGAATGAGACTGTGGAACTGAATTTTTAATTTCATAACATGTGGTTAATGCCTACTGTGTTGAACTGTGCAGATTGAAAGGAAATAAATTTGGAGGGAATTGATTCACAAATATCAAGAGAAAGATTGGTTTTTGTGATAAAAATTTAAATAATTATTCTGTCCAATTGAATGAATATGCTAGTTTAAAAAGCATTTCTGAGTTGACAAACTGAAAATGTTAAACAGAAAACCACTTATAAAATAAGTGTATGAGTGTATGCCATAGATTCTAATATAACTGTACTAATTTTTAAGACTACAGATATTTCAGGATCTTTTACCATGCAATAATTTTGCATCTCTCTCTTTTTATAATATGGAGGGGAATTGAGTTAAGTAGATAAGTAGAGTAAGTAAATAAGTAAGTAGACACTGAAAATTATTAAATATCCACTAGATGTATTTAAAATATTTTGAAATAATTGGGTCACCTCCCAGGATGAAGGTATTTCATCCTATTTAGCATTATCCTATTTTATGGTTGATGAAAGTTATTTTGTAATGATATGCTTCTGCTCTAAATTTATTATTAATTTCCTAAGAAAAAGAAAAATTTACTCAGAGAGAAATCATATACAATCTTATGAAAAGAAATCTCAAAAAGGGTCATATGAAGTGTTCAAATCTGGATGGGACAAATACAGATTTAAAAAAAGGTGTTCAAATTCTTAACTGTTCACAACTTTCATTTTCTGATTTAAAAGTCTTTGCCCTAAAATCACTATTTGAATCACAAAGAAGTGTTCCCTAACTGCATTACAGATTCGAAAAACACTCCTTTAATGTGTGGCCCAAACTAAAGACAGGAATCGCTAATTGAGCCATGTTTTGTATTTAAGTGTCAACTATGTTTGGAAATTGAACTGGGACTATCAAGTAATTTCACTTAGGCCATTGAAAATCTATTGGATATTATAATGTTTAGTCACCAGTGGTTTGGTTTGAATTTAATGCATCTGTGAGCTAGAAGTTAACATCTTTGTATCCTATTACTAATCTCCTGAGAAAGCCAGATTTATTTATTTCCCCATTTAAGATTCAAAGGGATCATTTGTTCCTGATTAAAGACAAACATTGATCCTTAAGTTAAAAAAAAAAGTTTTCTAATGTCTCGTACTTGGTTTCCTACTGTGACTTTTAAATGTGAAAATATAGTTTAGTCAAGCAGAAAATCTCTTTAGAGAACCAATTCTCTTTTTTAAAGATTTATTTATTTATTTCAGAGAGAGAGAGATTGGGAGAGAGAGCCTAGAGAGGCAGAGGGAGTTGGAGAAGGAGAGAAGCAGACTCCCTGCTGAATGCAGAGCCCGACACAGGGCTCGATCCTACAAACCACGAGATCATGACCTGAGCCAAAATCAAGAGTCAGACCCCTGACCAACCAAGAAACACAGGTGCCCCTTAGAGAACCAATTCTGCCCTCAATATCAATCTCAACCTGTTGGCCTTTTTTGAGAAAGTACTCGCCTTTCCTCAGCAATGAAATTGTTCTTGGTATGATAGAGATCCTGTGATTTCCTTCCTTTTATTTCTTAGTCTTTACAGGGTTCAGAAGTTGTTGAATTCTTTTTCTTTTCCTTACAGTGTTAGGATGCCCAATCACTAATGTTACTTCCTTTCTTTTCTGCAATAAGAAAGAATACGTTGCTGATGTCAGTAATCACAGCATTTGAAAAGTAGCGTAAAGAGTAATGCTGTGCTGTACCTTGTCAACAGTCAGCTACATAAGGAGCTAGCCTCTGCAAGTCCCCAGGTCTTATTAAACAAAATGTGCAGCAAGGTAGAGCTAACCCTGTCGTGTGTACCCCCACTCTATTTTATCATAAGGATTTTACATTACTGCAGAACATGGCAGCAGAGTTATAAATAAACCAACAGTCTGTGACTCATGCTAAAGGACAATAAAGAATCCGCACCAGACAGAGTCACCTTCTTGTTCTATTAAATTATCATTCCAATTTTCAATTCAGGTTTTCCAAGGCTCTTAAATATGATTTTCCCCCCACTTGGTCACATATTTCCTTTTATCTTTATTTCCCTCTCTCAAAATTTCTATCAAAATTTGTTGAATAGTAGAACTTATTTTATCATGCTGCCTTTCAGAAATACATCTTTGTTGATCACTGTTTTTCATCACTGTCCTCTGTCATCCATTTATTAATTCCTCTGCTAATTCAGTCCACAAATAAGTTTTGATACCTTGCTATATGCCATAGTTTGTGGTAGGTAACAAAAATATTATGCATGAGCAACTTCTTCTGAAAAAGTAATATCCATATAATCTATCTGTGCAAAGTGATCACCTGCAGTATAAACTACTGGCCACCCAATAGATTGGATTATGCAAACTATCTAAGTAGTTGCTAAATTTAGAATGATCTGTGAGGCTTTTAAAAACCAGATTCTTCAAGCCTCACTTCAGACTTACTGAATTAGACTCCCTGGTGGTGGGTTTTGGCATATATGCTTTGGATAATGAACCCAGGAGATTCTGATAATGCCAGGTGAGGCCACAGCTCCAAGATTTTCTAGAATTCGTATTTTTATTATGATGGGTACAGCAAACATATGGAAATAAAGCATGATCAAGTGAACAAATGCTAACATTGAATTACAGAAACTGTCTTGTAATCATGTAATCCATGATTCCATATGTTGAATTAGCATCATAGGCTACAGTGCTTCAGGAAAGAGAATTGTATTTAAGTGTGTTTAAGGAAAGAAATCTTTTATAGAATTGTCGCCTCCACCCCAAATTCATATGTTGAAGCCCTAACCCCCAATGGGACTGTATTGGAAGATATGGACATCAAGGAGGTAATTAAGGTTAAATGAGATCATAAGGGTACGGCCCTAATCTGATAGGACTGGTATCCTTACAAGAAGTGGAAGAGACACCGCCAGAAATACCTCTCTCCATCTCTACACAAACACAAAGGAAACGCAATAAGAAGGTAGTCCTCTGCAAGCCGGGAAGGAAAGTTTCACCAGAAACCAACCCTGCTGGCACATTGATCTTGGACTTAAAATCTCCAGAACTGTAAGAAAATAAATTTCTGTTGGTTAAGCCTCCCAGTCTGTGGTATTGTCATGGCAGCCCAAGTAGACTACTATATTATCTTAAAGCTACTTCTCCTGTCATGTGTTCCGAGGGGACAGGAAGAAACCATGCCTGAGTAAAGTGTAAGTCATCTATATTGAACATAGTAGGGCCAGAGGGAAAAATGTTGACAGGAAAAAATGAAGCTCAAACAGAGAGACACGCCACATATCGAGGAACAGGTCCTAGCATATAGCAGATTCCTGCCCATCATGTTAATAACGAACTATCAAAACTGATCATATCAACATTAACTAATTAATTAAAAAACATTGGTATCAGTCTCTGTGTTAATTCCTGGAAAATTCCTTGAGGTTCTTTCAGAGTCACTACTAATACAGAAGAGAAATCTTATTGCGGTCATGATATTCAACAAGGAAAAAACTGCGAAGTGCGTAGCACTACAATGACAGGCAGATGATCAATTCATGGCAATTAGTAGATTGGTCATCCACTTTCAAATAAGGACATGAAACTTAAAAGAAATATCAATACCCAGAGAGCAGCACAATTTATTGTGCAATATTTTATGACTTTTATTTCTTGTATAGTTTTTGTTACTATTTTGTGGCAGAATAAAATAGATTAGAGAAATAATCTGCCCTGTTTCATGGCAGAGGAGAAAGAAATAGGTAATTATTATTTATAGAACACCTATAACATGCTATGCAATATGCTAAATATTTTATATTCCAGAGAGTAAGTATAATCTTAAAAGTTAATGTAGGTCATTAATGCAGATATTAACCCAGAGGAGGCTTAAAATTATTAGTAATGTTTGAAAACAAAAAAAATAAATAAAAAAGAAGAAGGGAAGGAAGGAGGGAAGGAAGGGAAGGTAAGGAGGGAGGAAGAGAGGACAGGAGGAAGGGAGGAAGAGAAAAGAAAAGAAGGGGCGCCTGGGTGGCTCAGATGGTTAAGCATCTGCCTTCGGCTCAGCTCATGATCCCAGGGTCCTGGAATCGAGCCCCACATCGAGCCCCACAGCGGGCTCCTGGCTCTGCGGGGAGCCTGTTTCTCCTTCTCCCTCTGCCTCTCTCCCTGCTCATGCTCTCTCTCTCTCTATCTCTGTGTCTCAAATGAATAAATAAAATCTTAAAAAAAAAAAAAGAAAAGAAAAGAAAAGAAGGCAAGTGAAAACTTGGAAATTCTGAGCCTATAACCACACTAGGAATGTGTCTATTCATCCTCCAAATTTATTTTACCAAAATTTTATGCAAGTATTTGGCTAAAGAGAGAAAACGGAGTAATTTCCAGCAACACACTGTAGTAACTATCCTTAAAACAAAAACAATGGTCTTGCTATAAAATACCGGCAATGATAGATGACATATAGCTAACCTTCTGAAGCAAAGAGAATTGTGTCTGTCTTATTTGATGCTATTGAAAAAGGAGTTGAAAACTGATGTCTACACGACAAGCTGCATGTGGATATTTACAGCAATTTTGTTCATAACTGTATAACTTGGAAACAACTAAGATGTCCTTCGGTAAGTGGATGGATAAATGAACTGTGGTGCATTCAGACAATGGAATATCACATAATGCTGAAAAGAAATGTACTATCAAGCCATAAAAGGCATGGAGGAAACTTGAATGCATCTTACTAAGTGAAAGAGGCCAACTCGAAAAGGCTATATACTATTTGATTTCAACTATATGACATTCCAGAAAAGGAAAACTATGGAGACAGTAAAAAGATCAGTGGTTGCCAGGAGTTAGGGGAGGAGGGATGAGCAGAGCACATAGGATTTAGGCAAAGCACAGAGGATTTACTCTGTGTAAAACTATAAAGGGTGCTGAATGCATGTTATTATGCATGTGTCCAAACCCGCTTAAAGTACAACACCCAAAACAAACCTTAACATAAGCTATGGACTCTGGGTGGTGATGGTGTTTCAATGTAGGTTCATCAATTACGTAAATACCACACTGGAGGGGGATGTTGATAATGGGAGAAGCAATCGTGTGAGCGCAGGGTGTATATCCGAAATCTCTGTAGCTTCCACTCAATTTTGCTGTGAACCTAAAACTGCTCTAGAAGATAATGTCTATTAAAAAAAATTCCCCAAAAGAATAAGTACTCTGAAACATTTATTATATTTGTTCAAATAACATGCTGCATATGTGTAAACATGCAGATGTATGATAAAATTGGAACAGTGCTATCTCTAAGGAGGGAAGGATATAAAATATGCTTCAATTATAACTGTAAAGATGAAATTTCTGAAGCTGGGTGGTGGTGTATGTGTGTTTACTACATCATTTGCTATATGTTTTATATGCGTGAAACATACACAAGCGCAATAACAAGAAACATAAAATACACTAAGGATTATATACATGGGAATAGGAGGTCTTAAATGAAATACCCGTAATAAATAACTTCCATCCTCAATAAATATTACTTCCCCACATCCGTCCCGTGGTTGACCATAACCAGGGTCCTTTTATTCTCTCTCCTTCTCATTCTGCTTACACGGCTTGCCTGATCACAGTCTCCTTCTTCAATTCTCCATATACTGTTCCTTTCTTAATTATACAGGGGTGTTTGGCCCTGTCCCTGTCCCTTCTTCAAAATGTGTGCACCCAAATCTGCTACAGAGCTCAGCAAACAGGTAACACTCTAAATAGTAGAGCCCTGTTTTTACCCATACACATGCATATACACACTCCCACACATGTACACACAGTATTTAAGAAAATAAAAAGATACATATATGTATATATCTTATTTATAGATACAAAAAATGGATCTTCTGCAAAGCAAAGGAATATTTTATTATTTTTCCCCAGTATCTACCTCCTAGCTCAGTGTACGGCAAGGCCTACCAAATAAGAGGTCCCTTGGTGTTGCTGGGATGGCCTGACTGGCCAGTGCCTTGACAGACTGGCTGCCCGAAAGGCCTATTATTCACATGCATGTACATAGTACATTAGTTAAGTCTTTTTTTTTTTTTTTCAAATATATGTACGAATGAATTCAGGAGGAGAGAAAACATTACAAATCATGGTAAAAATATGAAAGAAGTTGGTGGGGGGGAGAAACGTGGCTCAGATAAACTTTGCCAATTGCCCTAGAAAGCAGTCTTCTTTAGATTTTATTCAAAAGAGTACTAAAGTAATTTATTATTGAAGCTTAAAATAAAAGAGATTTATATAATATGCTAAAGCTGTGAATAAGGGAGAGATGCAGTTCATATACAAGCAGGCTGTTGTAATTGTCTTTGCTTTTTAGAATGTATGTTCCTACAAAACAATCATGCAGACGTTTGTACCACTGGCTTTTTCCTGATTCTCCTAACTCCAACCCCATCTCTGATCGCCACAAACCAACCGAGAACCACCAACAGCTCTTATTTTCTGGCAGTTTATTGCTTTGCAGCTCTCGGAAATTGCTTTGGTGGTTTTGTTGTTGTTTATTTTCATTTTTGTTTTTCTCTCAATCTCAACCCACAAATACCTGGCGTGGGGTTAGATAAATTGTTGATACTACATAGATTCTAGTTGAATTACGATGTAATTTCTAAGCCTTCTGTTGGCTTCCTTTGCCCAAAGGCTAGCCACTCAAGAATAGCATCTCTTAGAGGTGAAATTCCTGCAAATTATATGTTTTTGGTAAAGTAGCAGAGAGTGGTCTAGCTCTTTGAGCACACTAAAGTATTGAGCATTATTAGACATCGTCAAACTTCCACAAGGAATTTAGCTTAATTTAATTTAGAATTTAAATAGTTTTTATGGATCCTTCTCAACATTTTCCCACCATTCTCTGTTTTTTGGCTCTGCTTTCTGTTGTAGTTATTTCAAAAGATTAATAACCAGATTTTATCCACAGAATATACTTTTCCCTATGTATTTTTTACAAGCATGTAAAAAAAGTATGAAATGCCAGCTGAATTTTAAGGTATTTTGAAGAAAGAAACACTAAATATTCTTATCCAACAGGGATATTTTGTTAATATATGAAGGAAAAAAAAAGTTTGGCTTCAGCACCTAGGAAGATATTTTTGGATGATTTGAGAACATGGAGGAAAGTGAATAGCAAATGCACAAATTGACTTTTGGCTGATGTACTTATATTTTCTAAATATGACTCTTCCTGCTCTCTGGAAAATGCCATTTTATGAACTGAATTTGAACTCAAAAGGTTAGCTCATTAAAGGTTAGATCGCTACCCAAAAAAGTTTAAGAAAATAAAAGACCTCTGTGTTGTATATATCATAACTCAGAATAAAAGGGAAAATAGTGCAATTTAAGGAAAGATTTCAATATCCCATGTCCTTTTACCAACTGCTTTGTTTACTAGATCCTCTTTTATTTGTGTCTATGAACTCACTTGAAGCGTATTTCAAATTAGATTTAAATCACTTCAAATGTTTTTCTAATTGCAACAACTGCATGGACTACTCTGATAAGGCCAAACAATATATAACTGATGTCATTGTAACCTTTTCCCTAACCACTGTTTTGAGAGAGAACATAACATCAGGGAAGAGACACGTCACACCTCTGAGAACTCAGAATATATGATTTGGCCTAAAAGAAAAAAATGTTAGTGAGTAACTTTACCCTGCGATTGTATATTTATTGGTCTAGTTCACTTCAAATGAGGTCATAGGTATAGATTTCTGTGCCCTGTGCCCAAGTATACGTGGATTGTGGATTATGTTTGGCATTTTCTAATATGATGATATGTAAATCTTTTTAAATGTTGTGCCCTCACATTTTGCCAAGTCAAATATGGGACACCAGTTGCATGATTCTGCCCTAACATAGAGCAGTGACTCAGTGACAAAATAAGAGGTGGTTTCTATTTCAATAAAAATGAACTTCATAGTCACCGCGGGGAAATGTTACAAAAATATATAAAAAATATAAGAATGGACAAACTAAATGTTAAGTTGAAGTATAAAACAGAATTGCGTCATTGTTTTCAACAAGTTTCCTCAGGATCTCTTGGCTTCTATATTCTTCTTTATTCTCTATCTCCTTTCCATATTTTCTTCCCAACATCCTATTTTTGGTTTTTTTTTGGTCTGTTTTTTTCTTCAGTCTCTCTTTTTTTTTTTCTTTTGAGTTTATGTAATTAACTATTGGGAGTAGCATGTCTTTTCTTTTTATTTATTTACTTATTTTTTTAAAGATTTTATTTATTTATTTGACAGAGAGAGCGAGAGAGCACAAGCAGGGGGGACAGTAGAGGGAGAGGGAGAAGCAGGCTCCCCACCAAGCAGGGAGCCTGATGCAGGGCTCAATCCCAGGACCCTGGGATCATGACCTGAGCCAAAGGCAGACACTTAACCATCTGAGCCACCCAGGCGCCCCTCTTCTCTTTTTAATATCTTCTCCTTGTAATGGTAGATTTTAAAGTTCCACTTCTTACAAGAGGCTTCCTAGATTGGAAAGAAGTTGGACCTTGTTTATTTCCCTTTTCCTAATTATTCAACTGCCTTACAACTTCTAAGCTCATCAGGAATTATAGCTATTTTTTAATTATTAGATGGATTTTAGCTTTACAGGTTGTTGATGGTACTCAGCCTGCTATGCATTCTTTGTATTTCTTTATACTGTCTGAACAGGGCATTAAGATCCCTTTAATTTAGGAGTCTCAATCGTAAATATTTTGAGAGGCCAAGTGGGTCAATCCACGTATATATGCAAGCTCATGTAATACAGAGTGGTAAGAAACCTGGGGAATTAGAACTTGATGTCTTTTCCAAAATTGTGCAAATTTGAATTCCTAGAAAAAACTATATGAGTCAAATCAAACACAAGGTACTATTACTAGTTATATATCCTGGTATAAAGTAATTTATAGAGGAACAAATTAACCCATATGCAATCAAAAGTAGACACAAATACTAGTTTGCTTACCTCAAATAACTAGAACTTCAGGTGAAAATTATCTTTTTATGTTATGGTAAAGAGCTTCTCATCAATATTAAAATTAAAACAAAGTGTCTCATATGATTACATATAATTCAAACCAAAAAATATTTGAATATTAAGATATAGATTCTGGATTGATTTGCATGATAGAAAGAACTGAAAAAAGAGGGAAAAAAAGAATTATCCATTGGAATAGATTCAATAAGGAAAAAAATTTTAAGTAAAAAAAATATTTTTTCACAGAACGAATACTAGCTTTATACCTATGAAGAATATTATTGATGCTGAACAATAGCAAAAGTCTATGAAAAAAGAATCTTGACTAACTCAGCAGCTACAATCAAAGATAGAATACCATTTTGCACAAAGTTATTGTTACAGGAGTACCTGGGTGGCACAGTCTGTTAAGCTTCGAACTGTGGTTTCGGCTCAGGTCGTGATCTCAGGGTTGGGACTGGGCTCTGCACTCAGTGAAGAATCAGCTTGGGACTTTCTCTCTCCCTCTGCCCTTCCCCCTCCCTGCTCTCTCTCTAAAATAAATGGATACATCTTAAAAAAAATTAACTGCTACAGATTAAAAACCTAAAGCATTATCTTTTGCACATGTATAATGCCATCTAATTGTGAGTCAGGTTTGTCTGTTAGGCAACATTTGCACAACCGAGAAGATCCTGTCAACAGTAGTGTCTACCAGTAAGAAGGAAAAGTAGAGGAAAAAAATAAACCAAAACAGTGGTATGATTTCATCAGAATCATAATCTAAAGGAGCGCTTCTCAGGGAAAGAACAGAGGAGTGTCAGAAATACATTGGGGGCTTTCTCAAACTAAGTAGACACAATATTCACCTGTGGACTTACTTGTTGGCAGAGGTAAGGGAAGCTCAGAGATTCTATTTGGCACTGATACATTGAACATCATCCCTATTATATATAAGCCCCCACTGGTCACATATTCTCACGCGTAAGCTCCCAGTTATGCTTACGTGTCCTCATACACCTTCACACATGCACACTCCACTCACATTTACTCACACAGCTTTTCACACGCACACCTGCGTTCAATCATACTCCCACTCCAAGGCTAGTAGAGAAACACTGATCTAAATCCTATAGAAATTAAAAATAGTTGCTCAGAATTCCCCTTTGAAGAGAAAAATATACATCTTCAATTGCCAGCAGATGGATTATAGACTTAATATTTACATGTTGAAAGATTTCCAATTACAGTAGTATCTATCAGCATTTTTTGGTCTATATTGAACCGCTCCCTTCTATTTGGAATACAACTCCATTTCCCGAATTTAGCTAACCTCAACTTATTTTAGGAACATAGTTATCCAGCAAAATGAGGCAGCTTTACAACTGAGAAAAATACAATGTTTGTATATTGAATTTTCCATCTGAGACATTATCAATTTTAATGATAATTTTTTTTTTTCTCTCTCTCTGAAAATTACTTACCTAGTAAACTTTCATTGACCATATGGAGAGTGTTAGATCTCAGACTCTTTTTAAAAAAGTAAAAGCAAATGGAATGTGGAGGTTCTAATCTTTGAATTATAGAGGGAAAGAGAACATACTAACAGTTATTAAAATCTAGGCACTGTGTTGGACCCTGCAATAGGTGTCATAGACACATACTCTCATTTAGGGAGGCCAGGGCTTTATTCTTGCTTCTGAGGCAAGCAGCAATCAACCTTAAGTGCCAGCTAATTGCTCTGGCTCAAAGCTTATGTCCTTTAAAATTATACTACAATTAGTTATTAATATCATAAGTTTATTGACAAAATGACATTATTATAACTATCATGGTCTATGACAAGACCTGTCCTTTCTTCAGCAGGTTTTAAAAGTCCAACTTTTATTTTTCTTTTATTTCATTTCAATTCTAATTCTCTTTTTTGGGGTTAGACCAATAAAGACTACATGTCATTATTTCTAAGTGACTCTCTTCATGCAAACCCAATATGAAATAACTAAAAATTGTGTAGCCACTATTGTTTATAAAGTTCTTTCACAAACATTAGATTGATTCAATTTTATATAACTGAGATCTACAATATTCAAGGAATTGTGACAGTTTTGAGTTTAGAATTTAGAATTGCCTAACTAGAGAAAGAGGTGGTAATTTTTGGAAGTTTAAGGAGTCCACTGTTCCTCCTCCAACTTCTGAACTGACAGTCCCAAGTGTCACACAGATGGAAATCAAAATACGTTATATATTTGGTAAAAGCTGAACTGGAGAACTTGCCTTAGATATCTAGACACAAGGAGGGATTTTAACACTTTACTGCTGATCAGTGTCCAGATTGTTCCCTGCATCACAAGCATAGCCTGAATTACAGATTTCCCCATCAACACAATCCAGAAGCCCTATCATGAAAGAGAGAACACATATATTCAGAGAAGAAGCCACTCCAAAGAGTGAGGATCCAGAAAGCCTTCAATCCTCTGTGCTATAGGCTAGTTGTGCTCCCCTAGACTTCATATTTTGAAACCAAATGCCCAATGTGATGATGTTGGGAGGTGGGGGCTTTGGGGAGGTGATTACATTGTGAGGGCAGAGCCCTCATGAATGGTATCAGTGCCCTTACAAAAGAGACTTCAGAGCGCTCCCTCGCACCTTCCACCACATAGGTTATAGTGGAAATATGGCTGTCTATGAACCAGGAAGCAGGCTCCCAGCAGACACAGGAATCTACCAGCTGCTTGATCTTGGGCTTTCCAGCTGCCAGAACTGTGAAAAACAAATTCCAGTTTGATATTTTGTTATGGCAGCCCAAATAGACTAAGACACAAGTGTGAGAACATCCTTATCTCCAACTCACCCATTGACTAAGCTGCCCTTTCAATGGCAGATATGAAGGGATGTGCAGATGAAAATAACTAAGGGTCTTCTAATACTCTCCCTACAGTGGAGTAGAAGTTTCTTATCTTCTAAAGAGACATGACAAGTGGTTATTCACCCCTTTTATTTTTCACACTTCTTTTTAGTCTAGGTCATGTCTGAAAGGACTCAAAGTGAATTGCTGAGTTTCCATGAAGTTGCAAAAGGGAGACAAGATTTCTTTTCTACTTGATGACTGAATATTTTAAATGTGTTGTTGTGAGAATTAAATAATCTACTTTATATCAAGCAATTAGTATGTAAATTTTAGCTAGGAAATGGCAATTATTTTTGAAAAGCCAGTATGACCTTTTGTGGGGGGAGACACTTTTTGGATAGAAGTAGATTTTTAATTCTGGATTTTTGCTGTACTATTTGACCATGATCAAGTTAGAGGATTTTTTTTTTTTTAATTTCCATTTATAAAATTGGGAAATAACCTCCAGAGAATTTCTGAAGATTTAAAAAAAAAAGAGAAAATATATGTAAATTATTAAAATTGCAACATGGCATATACTCATTAAATGGTAACAATTATGTTCACCAGTAAGTGCTTAAATTTAGAAGTCTGCCTGTAGTGTCAGGCATCGTTTATTTTTTCATTCATCATAAATTCTCCTATATTCTTAGATCAACTACTATTCAGCGGGCACTGTTCTGGGCGTATGAGTTACAATAGGGAAAAAAACATAAAAAAATCCCAACCCTAGAGAAACTCAGATGACAGATTTAATTGTTAGGTCTCATAAATATAAACGGAATATAAATACACAAAAGATCTCATTCCATTCTTCAAATAATTAAAAGTACTCTCTGGTAATTTTATATGAATAGTCGACTTTATTTTCCTCAAATTCATACCAGAAAGATAACACAAACACACACACGCAAATATAATATCTACACAGTACAGTAAGAAAAACCATGAAACTAAGACTCTCCTTACTTGCTTTTGGTAGAAGTGGGTAAGTTTTGTTTTGTTTTGTTTTAAATGAGAGGTTTTTATGGTTCTGGCTAAGACTCAAGTTCAGAGGTATGTTGTTTCCAGACCCCAAACAGATAGTGAAAGTAAAAGATCTCCCTCACCTAAAGAAGTGAAGTGAGACCAAAGTAATAGATTGAACAGCAAAGATATTCATGCCTAGTGGAAACGTTCAGCAGCAGAAGGTCTCTAAAAAAGTTCCAGAACAAGGGGCACCTGGGTGGCTCAGTTGGTTAAAAAAGTTCCAGAACATGGGGAGAACAACAGGATGGATATCACCAGGCAGAGAAAAGTCAACATGATAGCAAAGTAAATATGAGGTCACAGATAACAGGGGATTTTAAGCAGCAATATATCCTCAATTCTAATTAGCTTTGTACAATCTGCAGTCATTTGTTTATGTTCCGTATCTTGTGTTTTTCCTCCTTTATACTAAGCTTATAATAAATAATAAGGGCTAAATAACCTCTAGGTAGTTGTGTCTCTAGAATATGACATTCTGCCTTTAGAAAATGGATTAAACATGTATATACTTCTTTTTTTAAAAATCTTGCACCTTTTTACTAAATGTCATCTTGAGACATACAAATGTTATCAAGACAAGTTTCTTTTGTCATTTCTGTTTCTAGTTGGCTATTGCTAGTGCAGCTGACTAAGAAGAATTAAGATTTTTTTCTGGAAAGTAAACTACACTACTTTTATTCTCCTTTATTTTTCCACTAAAAAAATGGCATTTTCTTTCTACCTCTTAACAGGCTACAAACATTATTTCTTTCTGTCTTCAAGAAAAGGGAAACTCTACATTTTTACTCATTAATGATTTAAGACCATTGTGTTAATAATCTATTGATGTCTATGAGAAACAAAACAATAATACATTTTAGCAGAAGAAAAAAATAGAAAATAGGTATTTAGTGAGTGAGGCAGTGAAATAAATATGAGAGAGGAAATCTGAGTATAGGGGAGAAGAAAAAGAAGAGAACTACATTAATAGCAGTATTTCCCAACTTGGAGGGCTTTGCTGTTTATACAGAAGTTGCCCAAGAAATGAGAGGATCAGCTGCCAGCTGAGTAAATCTAGGACTCTTTCTGAGAAAATGGTTCATGTGACCATTAACTGTGGGAGCCCTATGAGACATCATTCACTAATGCACCATACCTCACTTGATCTGAGAATTTCCCACCACCTGCTCCCAGAACCTCTGCCAGGTGACTCTCCATCAATGTCCAAAGAAGATGGCCCTCCAACTCCATCCATTAACTTGCTTATTTCCTGTCCTTTGGAAATGAAACCTATCTATGCCATGCTTAGATTCTGCTCTGTCTTCTTTTTATAATCATATGTGGACTCTATCCTTCTAATACCCAAAAGAGTCAAAAGCCTCAGGGGGAGGTAGGACCCTGTGGACAGTGGGCTGGTCTGAGGAAGAACCAATACTGGCTTTTGGAGGTAAGACAAACACAGTAGGTTAAAGGATACCTCATTGTATTCGCACTTAAAAACAACAAACAAACAGCAATGGTGGAGCCTCCAGCTATTTTACCCACCTATTCTTAGTTATAAACATCATCTAGGACACTCAGGATTAATCCAATTACAGTTGCCTCCAGGAACACAACCTGAAATACCCAGCAGCATTCACTCTCAATTTAATTGTCAGGTGGAGGGCAACAGAAAGTATTTGCAGATCTAGCTATCTATGAACCAAAGACTTTTAAATCTTTGGCTTCTTTGGCTGAATGGAGGCAAGAGTAGGATTTGCTGCTGCCCTGGGGGAAGGGAAGGAGCTAGAAGGATTATTTTTCATATTGGTGCAATACCATGGAGGGGGATACCAACACTGTGCCTGACCTTTGCAGCTGTGTGTCTTAGGAAAAGACTTTTTTCCCCTGATGAACATGACAATTAAAACAGGGGCAAAAAATTAGTCGACAGTGTATAAGTTTGATTTGTGATTGTGTTTTTTACATTTCAGTAACAGGAATGAGGGAAAAGGCACTGTCTTTCTTCTTTGGGACAGGTTCACAGAAATATCCCATATGGTTGTGCAAATAAAGCTTGTGCAGTATTCAGGAAAAAGTTTATTTGGTTTTCTGAACTTGGCTGTCAAATCAGATCCCACAGAATAACAATGTTAACATCAGCTCTAGCACTGCACATTCTTAGTTTTGAAGTTCGGTGAAACCTGATTTACAGGTGAATACTAGCCAGTAACTAAGAAAATCTTGAAAAAGAGGAATAACAATTTGCCATAGTTGACTTTAAAAGTCATTGTAAGTCATCATAATAAAAAATATAGTATCAGTGAAGAGATAGGCAAATAGGTATTTAGAATAGAATCTAGAAATAGGTCCAATTAAGATACAAATGAGGGAGGTAACATGACAGTTAAAGGAAGGGCTAGATTATACAGGTAAATTAAATGGGCCAGCAGTGGGGCACCTGGGTGGCTCAGTCGTTAAGCATCTGCCTTCAGCTCAGGTCATGATCCCAGGGCTCCTGCTCCACGGGAAGCCTGCTTCTCCCTCCCCCATTCCCCCTGCTTGTATTCCCTCTCTCACTGTGTCTCTCTCTGTCAAATAAATAAATAAAATCTTTAAATGGGCCAGCAGATGTTTCATTTGCAAGGGAATAAATTATATCCCTACTTTGCACAGTATTCCAAAATAAAATCAATATAGATTAAGTATCTTAAGATAATAACAGTGATAATTAATAGTACAATTATAGCTAATAATTTTTAGTTCACATTTTTCCTAGCAGTGTTATAAAATATTGTTGCAATCTAGCCAGTTAATGTTCCAACCATCTTTATTTTACTGATAAGGGAACTAAAGTACAGAGAATCTAAATGATTGCTGATAACTATGGAGCTAGAATTTTGAAGCAGAGGAGATATTTTGCCCTTGACAATTATTTTATTATAAATCCATAAAAATAACAAGAAAAATATGATATGACTATTTTAATATCTTTAGTAGGAATAGATATTTTTCTGAATATTAGGGTCCAAGAAATGTTGAATTTCTTTATTTCTCTAAATCAAAATTAATCTACTTGGAATCTCTACTCAGAGGGAGAGGAAATTCAGTTACTGGTTGGAAAGAAGACTTTTCCCAAAGTCTTAAAAGTGACAATCTCTGTATTAGTTTCTATTACTATGTAACAAGTTACTACAAATGTAGCTATTTAAAAGAACACAGATTTCTTATCTCAGTTTCAATGGGTGAAAGGTCCAGGCATAGCTAAACCGTGCCCTTTGTTCAGGGTCTCCCCAGGCTGAAATCATGATGTTGGCTGGCCAGTATTATCTGGAACAGGGGTATACTCCAAGCTCATCCAGGCTGCTGGCAGAATTCAGTTGCTTGCAGCTGTAGAATCAAGGTCCCTATTTTCTTGCTGTCTGTCGACTGGGGTCACCTCAGCTCCTAGAGGATCCCCTAAGGTCCTAGCCATGTGGCCCTCTGACAACATCAGTATTGGACTGACTTCTGTAATGCCAGCAGGAGAATCTCTCATGGTCCAACAAGATTGTGTCTTAACCACTGTAATGTTATCGCATAACATTTTCCGCCAGGATGGTCCACAAGAAAATCTAAATGAGGTTGATTTCTGGGCACTGGGCAATTTCATCTTTTGGTACTGTAACTCAAAACTCATACACAACCGGGGCGCCTGGGTGGCTCAGTCGTTAAGCGTCTGCCTTCAGCTCAGGTCATGATCCCAGAGTCCTGGGATCGAGCCCCTCATAGGGCTCCCCGCTCTGCGGGAGGCCTGCTTCTCCCTTTCCCACTCCCCCTGCTTGTGTTCCCTCTCTCGCTGTGTCTAATAAATAAAATCTTTATTTTTAAGGATTTTATTTATTTGAGAGAGAGCATGAGAGAGAGAGAGCATGAGAGGGGGGAGGGTCAGAGGGAGAAACAGACTCCCTGCTGAGCAGGGAGCCTGATGTGGGACTCGATCTCCAGACTCCAGGACCATGACCTGAGCCGAAGGCAGTTGTTTAACCAACTGAGCCAGCCAGGCGCCCCAATAAATAAAATCTTAAAAAAAAAAAAAACAAAAAAACTCATATACAGCATAGAAAGTAAGAAAATGTAAACATTTAGATACCAACTTGAGGCAGCAAAGGGATAATACCTCTTGTTCTCTCTAGTTTTTTTTTTTTTTTTTTAAAGATTTTATTTATTTATTTCAGAGAGAGAGAGAGAGCACAAGAGGGAGGAGCGGGAGAGGGAGAAGCAGACCCCCTGCTGAGCAGGGAGCCCGATGCGGGACTCGATCTCTGGACTCCAGGATCATGACCTGAGCCGAAGGCAGTCGCTTAACCAACTGAGCCACCCAGGCGCCCTTGTTCTCTCTAGTTTTTGATAGAAAATACAAACAATCATAAACAAATAAACTCTAGATTATTTTTCCAGGTTATTAGGACATGTAACTAAAAACACTGAAATAAAGAGATCAAAGAATGACTAAAGTAAAAGTATTAATTTGGTAAAAGACACTGTGAATAGTATTGAAATATAAAAGATAGACCACTGGAAAAAAATATTGCTAATGTACATGACAGAGAAATACAAAGAACAATTTTAAATTAATGTAAACAGCTCCTATAAATTAATAAGTAAAATAACTCAATTGAAAAATGGTAAAGGTTTTGAACAAATAACTTACAGAATAGAAAATATGAAAAGAGAATAAACATATTGTAAGATGTCTAGCATTACCAGAAGTCGGGAAAATGCAAATTAAACCAGTAATGAAATATCATTTGTCACTGTCGCACTGAAAGGTATAGAAGAATAAATATCCTTACCCATTGTTGGTGGTACTGTAGATTATAGAAATTTTAGAAAGTAATCTGACAGTATTTATTAAAATTTAAAATATATGTACTTTTAGAACCAGCATTTTTCTTCTGTGAAATTTCTCTACAGATATGAAAGCATCAATAATTGAGAAACATAAGAATGACTGCAATTAATATAAAAATTCTAGTAACAATGTTGACACCTGAGTACAGATCTTCCTCAACTTAACAGTTGCATTATGTCCTGATAAACTCATCATAAGTTGAAAAAAAAATCGTAATTTGAAAAGGCATTTAATACACCTAATCTACTGAACATCATAACTTGGTCTAGCCTACATTAAACATGCTGAGACCACTTACATTATCCTACAGTTGGGCAAAAATCATTTAATGCAATATGAATAGCTCATGTAATTTATCAAATACTGTACTGAAGGTGAGAAATAGGTTGTATGGGTGCAGGATGATACTAAATATATTAGTTGTTTACCCTGGTGATCACATGGCTGAATGCACCTGTGTGTGCTGCCCCTGCTCAGCATCATGAGAGACTACCTTATCACATATTGCGAGCCCAGGAGAAGATCAAAATTCAAAATTGGAAGCACAATTTCTACTGAGTGCATATCACTTTCACACAATAACAAAGTCAAAAAACCATAAGTCATACCATTGTAGGACAGGAACCGTCTGTATAGAAAAAGGGTTGCATATGCTCTGAATTCATTTTATAGAAAACTATAAGCTAATAAAAAATGACAAATTAAATGTTTAATATATATCAGTATGGAAGGGTGTCCATGGCATATTTTTCTGTGGAAACAATTAAGTTAAAATACTTTAAATATAATCTCATATTTTTGAAAATGAAACAAATCAAATGAAAGAAAAATTTTAATATGTATATATTTGAACAAAGGTACCATTTAGAGAGATAGAGTAAATACTAAAAACATAATTTTTGTTCTATTTCTCTATATCCAATCAATATAAGTGCTTTTAATTTTTTGCAGGAATATATTACTACCATCTAAATGTCATTTATCAGTAGATGGATATGACCTTTTTTTTTTTTAAGATTTTATTTATTTATTCATGAGAGACAGAGAGAGAGAGAGAGAGAAGCAGAGGGAGAAGCAGGCTCCCAAGGAGCAGGGAGCCTGATGCGGGACTCGATCCCAGGACCCTGGGATCATGACCTGGGCCGAAGGCAGACGCTTAACCATCTGAGCCACCCAGGCGCCCAGGATATGACCTTGATGGAGAAAAATGTTTTACACTATATCGCTCCTCATCTTTACCACACTTGCTCTTGGAACTCTAATTCCCATAGCGTTTTGCTTTTCTGTTCTGCACAAAACAGCTTTCTGACCACGATGCTATTGGCTCTAAGTTACGTAAGACTATTTCTACATTTCCAACTTTATATGTTACTTTTGATTGTTTATTGCTTTCTATTAAGTAAGTATTAACTATTTCACAGACTATTAGTTTTCGAAAAAGATATACTAAAATATATTGGAAAAGAGAGATGAGACCACTCTATGTTGAATAATTATTTTTTGCCACAAAACTTGCTAATTGCTTTCAATGTCCACAAACTTGAAATGTATTCATAAAAATTCTTATTTGTAGAGTGGCAAGCAGACACATACAAGAGGAAGACTAATACAAATAGGGACAAAAACCAGAGTAAATGAATTTAATTCAAAAAGAGTTAAGAGGGAGATCCAGAAGCTACATGAAGGGCCCCAAATCTCTGCTTATTCTTCCACATGTTAAATTGTTCATTTTCTCTCTAGCAGACTGTTCCTATTCTGTTTTCTTAAGTAGGCCTGAAATAAGACGTGACTGTGATGCCATTATGATTCCGAAAGCGGTGTATAGCATTGTGCCTTACAGAAACAAGTAAATAATGTTACACATTTCAGTCTTTTTCACAGTCAGCTAAAAAAAATCTAGTTTATTTTTCCTTGACACATTTTATTCCCATTCATAAAATTCTTATTGGTATTCTTTAGCTTTCAACACCATATTATCATGAATGTAAATTTGACAGATCATTTTTTTCATTTGTTCTTTCATACTGTCTTAGTTTATTTGGACAGCCATAGCAAAATACCATAGACTGGTTGGCTTACATAAAAGAAATTTATTTTATCACAGTTCCGGAGCCTGGGGAGTCTAAGGACAAGGTTCAATAGATTTGGTTTCTGGTGAGGCCTCTCTTTTAGCTTTGGACAGTCACCTTCTTGCTGTTTCCTCACATGGCCTTTCCTCAGATCTCTTCCTCTTCTTTTGTTTTTGTTTTTGTTTATTTTAAGATTTTATTTATTTATTTGAGAGAGAGAGAAAAAAGAGAGAGAGAGAGAGTGCACAAGTGGGGAGTAGGAGGGGCAGAGGGAAAGGGAGAAGCAGACTCCCTGCTAAGCAGGGAGCCCAGGACACTGGGATCATGACCTGAGCCAAAGACAGATGCTTAACCAACTGAGATACCCAGGCACCCTCTCTTCCTCTTCTTATAAGCCACCAATTAGGTGGCTATCGGATTAGGGCTCCACCCTTTTGACTTCATATAATCTTAATCACTTCCTAAAAGCCTGATCCCCAAATATTAGAGATTAGGACTTCAACATATGAATTTGGGGACACAATTCAGTCCATAGAACATACCAATGTTTATTATTTCATTTAGTTATTTCAAAGCAATTTCTAAATATCTATTACAAACAGGGAGAGTGGAGGATACAGTGGTATACACAATTATACTATACACAGGATATATTAATTTATGTAATTATACTATAATGCAGGCACTATATGTGAGTCTATTCACTCATGAGTTTATTCTTTTAGTAAACCTTTTAGAAGGTTATTCCAGCCACTATGAAACATAAAAGCCCAGAATATTAAGTAAATAATTTTAATTCCTGAAATTTGGGGAAAATTTAAGATATTTCTGTTGTCATATCAAATAACTAGTCACTAATATTTTTGATCATCTGCTCTATACCCAACATTCTCAGATCTGTTTTGGAAAATAAAAATGGTAGCATATAATGCAGACCTTGCCATTAAAGGAACAATATGTTCATAAATCTCTAATATCACTGGGAATAATTACTATCTCAGTTATCTATAGGCCACCACAATGCTGTATAATAAATGATCACAAGACTTCCATGGCAATAGACAATTATTTTTACTCATGAATCTACATGTTAGCAGCTGGGCAGCTCTCCTGACTAAGCTGGGCTCACTAGAGGCCATCCTTGCATCTCTGGTCAGCTGTCTAACTATTCAGTTCTACTGATCTTGGGTGGAGTTGCATGTCTAGGCTGTCAGCTAGAAAAACTGAACTGACTTGATTCTGCTTGATACATCTCCTTGCGAAAGAGAGCCAGGCTTGGTCTTGGGATGAAAGTAGAAGAGCAAGAGAAAGAGTGGAATCATGCAAGACCTCTTAATGGTGAGTCTCAGCACTGGAATGGCATCATTACCTTAGTCTATTATGTAAAACAAGTTACAAGGCCAGTCTAGAGCCCAGGGGTTAAAAAAAAAAACAAAAAAAACCCATGCATCAATTGAAATAAAGAACTAAAAAATCACATTGCCAAGTGTGTAGATATTAGCGTGGGTTGGTAAGTGGCTGAAGAATTGGGGCCATTTTTGCAGTCAGTCTACCACACTCGCATGCATAAAAATTGGGGGGGGGAGTAAACTTTAATTGCTAATCACTTTAATAGATAAGAGAAACTACCAAATGAATCCAGAAAGGTGCCCAAGTTAGTGGGTCACAGATACTAAAATAAACTAAGTCAAGAGACCTGTTTAGAACTTGAAGTGTCCCATTGTGAGGAATGGATGGAAGCAGTTTCAGATTAGATGCCCCTCCCCCCATGCACATGCACACAGTTCCATGTCTCTTAATTATCAGCGTACAGTCCCTAACTGTTGGTTGTTCTACTCAAGTATACTATGACAAATGTAATATTTGTAATTAGATGTAACCTTTATGTTTTTCTTTCTCTTCTCAACTGAGACCACAGTTCCATTTCCCATTATCCCACCCTAGTCAAATCTACCATCATCTCTTGCCTGTACTTGCCTCCTGACTTTGAGTACAATTCACTACACTGGAGCCAGGGCAAGTTTGAACACACACATGCACATACAATTAAAGTGTTGTCTACTGCACTTTAATATATACTATTGTTAACATGGACTACATTTTCTCTGATTGGTCAACACATTCCTCTGATGAAGAATTATCAACTTTGCCACAATTGTTATGTTCAGAAAAATAAGCTCATTTAACTCTATGTCATCACTAAAATCTACGACTTTTCTTCAAAAAGCTATTCATTGCGCAACTGTAGTTTAACTTACAAAGAAATTTTAAATGTATGGTGATTAACATAACATAATAAAATAAAATTTAAAAAAAAAAGAAATTTTGGTATAAACCAGGAAAACCTCCAGATTGAACTTTCTCCAGACTATGCTATGCTCTCTTTTTTAAAGTTGTCTATCTATCAGGGCTCCCTTCTTTGATGTAGTTTATTTGTGTATTATTCTCTATTGAGGAATTTACTGTTTTTATTATCTAATATTATCTTTTTGTCTTATTTGACAAATTTACATCTTAATTAGTATGCCCATAGAGAAAATCCCTTAAGTGCCCCTTCTCTAATTTTCATGTATAGTGTTTTAGTATTTGGCACAGAATCCATATCTATAGAAGATTATTGCCTCTCATTAGCAAATTATCTTTTCTCCTCTTTGCTTCCTATGGTTTTATAAAATATAGAAGGTTGTTTTCATATATACTTTTAAACCTCTCCAGAACTATTTACATTTATGTAATTTGAAATTTCACTTCCCAACTTGAAACCTAGGACCTAGAATTTAATCTCTAGTCTATGGCTTGCTGTTATCCCTTTAGTGAACATTAAACATGGTGACAGAGGAGGCAGAAGTGGGGTGCAGTCAGTTCCACATAAAATTGCATGTTGAGTGTTTGGCTGGAGAGGGGTAATCTCTATGGAAGTTCTTCCTTAGCATTTTAAAGCACCGTGTTTTATCCGGCTTGAGAAAGGAAGAATTTAAATTTGTTTTTTTAAGGTTTTATGTGTTCAGTATGTCAAAACAGTTTTTCTAGAGTTAAATTCTTTTTATAATGAAGTCAAGCTTTTATTAGTAAAAACATAATAACTTCCTAGGGATTATTTTAAATGTATTTTATGATGTGATTTTGTGATTAATTATCAGGGACTCTGTGAATTAACTGCCTGTGATTTTGAGACATAACATTCAAACACACATTGATTCTAAACAATCTTATATTTACACATGATAAACCCCTTGTTACAGTCAGTCTTGTTTACATTAGCTAAGTGAACGAAAAGGAATTTGAGGGACGCCTGGGTGGCTCAGTTGGTTAAGCAACTGCCTTCGGCTCAGGTCGTGATCCTGGAGTCCCGGGATCGAGTCCCACATCGGGCTCCCTGCTCGGCAGGGAGTCTGCTTCTCCCTCTGACTCTCCCCCCTCTCATGCTCTCTCTCTCTCATTCTCTCTCTCAAATAAATAAATAAAAATATTAAAAAAAAAAAAAGGAATTTGAATATTGAAATACTAAAAAGTGAACCCCCACAAATAATAATCTGTATTGACATGTAAAGAATAGCTCTTTAAAGTGGCAATTTATTTGTAGTTCTCTTGTACACTTCTGCCAAAACTCAGTATTTAAAAAAAGAAAGAGAAGATTTAAATAGTTACCCAACCCTAAAAAAAGTCTTCCAATAGTTTCATAGGGCTTTTATCAGTTAAAATGAAAATATATATATACACAACCATTTCTTTTTTTAATTTTTATTTATTATTATTATTTTTTTTGATGTAGTGTTCCATGGTTCATTTTTTGTGTATAACACCTAGTGCTCCACTTAATACCCTCCTTAATACCCATCACTGGGCTAACCCATCCCCCACCCTCCTCCCCTCTAAAACCCTCAGTTTGTTTCTCAGAGTCCATAGTCTCTCATGGTTCATTTTTCCCTTCATACTATCTTCTTTTTTTTTTTAACATATATGTATTATTTGTTTCAGAGGTACAGGTCTGTGATTCATCAGTCTTACGCAATTCACAACACTCACCATAGCACATACCCTCCACGATGTCTATCACCCAGCCACCCCCTCCTTCCTGCCCCCACCACTCCAGCAACCCTCAGTTTGTTTCCTGAGATTAAGAATTCCTCATATCAGTGAGATCATATGATACTTGTCTTTCTCTGATTGACTTATTTCGCTTAGCATAATACACTCTAGGGTTCTATCCACATCATTGCAAATGGCAAGATTTCGGGTTTTTTGATGGCTGCATAATATTCCTGTGTGTGTGTGTGTGTGTGTGTACCACATCTTCTTTATTCATTCATCTGTTGATGGACATAGTTGCTACCCTATGACCCAACAATTGCACCACTGGGTATTTACCCCAAAGGTACAAATGTAGTGATCCAAAGGGGTACGCACACCCCAATGTTTAGAGTAGCAATGTCCACAATAGCCAAACTATACAACCATTTTTTTTTTTTAAGATTTTATTTATTTATTTGACACAGAGATAGACAGTGAGAGAGGGAACACAAGCAGGGGAGTGGGAAAGGGAGAAGCAGGCTTTCTGCCGAGCAGGACCCTGAGATCATGACCTGAGCCGAAGGCAGTTGCTTAACCAACTGAGCCACCCAGGTGCCCCTATACAACCATTTCTATCTATAACAAAGATAAACCATGTCTTAAATATATATAGTCATTATTAAGATTTGTGTTCAAAGGAAAGCTAAACCTTCAAATTGTAATCTATTGCATCATTTGCCCTCTCTATATAAAACTAAACAAAAAATCAAAATAAGATAAAATAAATAAAATCTAAAAGAATTTTCCCCATTTTCCACAAAAGGAAATTACCTTGTTAGAGATTTCTACACATTTCTCTATGTAATCAGCCTGAAGAACTGCTAATAATAAAGGGGATAATGGAAAGGACAGTCAGACAATGAAAATAATACTAGAATCTTGTGAACTTTTTTTTGTCCCACTCAGTATCAGTAAAGTATGATACTATGTCCTATGATCTTTATAATGTCATTAAGTTGTTATAAGCTTGCTACCCTTCTAGTTTGGCTTTACCCACAGCATGAGTGACATATGTATATATGATACTTCTGATATTTAAGGTCAATGTATATACTTTGGCTCTCTTTCTCCAAAATCTGTTACAGTGTTCTTTGCATGTCCTAAATTCTTCACTAATTCTATACAAGTTAGGAATTGGTTACTTTATTATAATTTTTACAATTATTACTTCAGAAAACACTGAGTAATTACTGTCCACAACACCTTTGTGCTAGGAACTGGTGGCTTTATAAAAATGAGAGCATCTATGCTCAAAGAGTTTATAATCTATAAGGGTGATATGATCACACTATTTTTAAGATAAGGAAAGTAATAGATCAAGACGTGGAATATAAATGTGGAAAAGGATGTTATAGATGTAGATGTAGATACATAAATGCAAACCTGAGTAAGTATCTCAGATAGTTTCAAAAACCATTACCATTGAGATTCCAAAGAGAGAAATTTGTATTTGCTTCACAAAATAAGTGGCCTTAGAGTTAAATGAAGAGTTTAGACAAACTTCATAAAGTATTTCCACACTTCATCAATTTATTATAGTTTCCTAAGCAATACCTAATATTTTAACTGCAGAAATCTCTTCCTTTGACTGCTAGGAAGACTGGCTAGAAACAAAAAGTACCATTAGTAAATGATAGTGATGATATTAATAACAGTGGTAATGATAACAATAATAAAGTTTAGAATTTGCTGATCCCTTACTCTGTACTAGAGACAGATTATTTTTAACCTGCATAATCTCAATTCACACAACAAAGTTATGAGGCTACTTTTATGAGTAATAGCATCAATTTTTTTCAAATGGAGCTTTAGAGATTTTAAACCTTGTCAAGGTTTAAATGGTTATTTACAAAATCAGGTTATAAATCATGATCTATCAAAATTTAGAATCCAAGACTTTAATAGCAATTTTCTTTGCATTATAGGAATACTAGTAAGTCCTCAAATAATATAGCTTAATTTCAAAAAAAAAAAAAAAGGGGCAAATTTAGCCTGAAAGCATGTACATTTTTTTCCTTTAGTTTGTCATTACTTGCTATTAAACTACTAAGCCTAAGTATTGTCTGATTACCATAGTCATCTAGTTGGAGTAAGGACACTTACACACTCATTTGTGGCCATCATCATGAATCTGCTACACATTCACCACAGGTAAAAAAATCAACATGCTATTACAGGTTGTTTACTTAATCTTGAAGCACCTGCCTGGCCCAGTTGGTAGAGCATGTAACTCTTGATCTCAGGGTCATGAGTTCAAGCTCCACTTTGGGCATGGAGCTTACTTAAAAAAAGAAAGAAAGAAAGAAAGAAAAAAAAAACGCGTTACTCTTTAAAATAAGCTTTCATTTAAGCAAAGACATATTTTTGTTTGTTTTGTCAAACTGTAGCCTTTCCCTTGTTCTTCAATTACTATCTTCACAAGCCTCTTATTATAACTTTAGTGTATCTATACCATTGGAAACACATTGTACAGTTGCAAAAAGGCCAATTTACTGAGACCCTTGGTGTCAGAAGATATCTTACAGGATTTTAAAGAAGTTATCCTTATAAAAATTAGTTATTTTTTATATAGTTCCCAAATTATTACAACAAAATTGTTCTAATTTTATTACATTCAACTTAAGAATAATGATATTAGAAGATGGCCATAATTCAGTCTTATGTAATAAATGTCTTTGATAACTTAATTTTCAGACATATTTTAATGGATGCTAAGTGATATTTTGATCTTTTGCTTCCTTAAGTGTGAGCTCTAGTGGTCTCAAACCAGGTTAAGCTTTCCTAAAATGGCTCTGTTATAAATAATCAGTCTAAAGTGGGCTTGGAATTGCTCTTCCAACATGAAAGTATTGCCTCTCGAGCATTTTCTGCTTTGTTTTGGAAATTTTCCTTTCCTGTCTCCTTAATGCTTTGTTTGAGCCAAGATCTGAGGCATATATGCAATTGAATTTTAATGGGTTGGGAGAATACCATTTCTAACACTATCCTTTAACATAATAACATAACTCAATGAGTATTGCTTGTAGTCAGAAGTCCTGGTGACAGCAAGTATTAATGTAGTGACAATTACTGCCTCAAATCTCTCCTAGCTATGTTTGAAGAGCCTTTGCTATTTTTTCTACTTCAAATATAGCTCTTAAAATTACAGAAAAGCACTACTTACTATAGTTCTAAACACAAAGAGATAGAAACTTTTATATCTACTAAGGTTTTCTTGATGCCTTCAAGGATTTATTAAAAATATTCTAGGTGGCGCCTGGGTGGCTCGGTCGTTAAGCGTCTGCCTTCGGCTCAGGTCATGATCCCGGGGTCCTGGGATCGAGCCCCGCATTGGGCTCCCTGCTCGGCAGGAAGCCTGGAAGCCTGCTTCTTCCTCTCCCACTCCCCCTGCTTGTGTTCCCTCTCTCGCTGTGTCTCTCTCTGTCAAATAAATAAACAAAATCTTAAAAAAAAAAAATTCTAGAATTTTCTAGGCTCATAGAAAAGCTTTCAATCCTGGCTAATTGCTATAAGAAACTACAGAAATCTTAAGCAATACATGGTCCTAAGCCTTAGTAGCTCTGAGGTAAAGACCAAAATTATGCTTTCTAAAATGTTTCATAGAGGAGATGAGTCACCTGGGTGGCTCAGTCGGGTAAGTGTCTGACTCTTGATTTAGGCTCAGGTCATTATGTCAGGGTCATGAGATCGAACTTCATGTCAGGCTCCATGCTCAGTGGGAAGTCTGCTTGAGATTCTCTCTCTTCTTTTCTCTCTGCTCCCAAACCCCACTCTTGCTCTTTCTCTCTCTCTCTCCTATAAATAAATATTAAAAAAAAAAATGTTTCATAGAAGAGAATTCCATTTATGATGATGACAGAATAGCCTATAACAGACTTACCCTTCCTGCAGATAAAAATTAAAATTTCTGGACAATTTTTATTATTTTTCATAGTAAAACTTTATGAACACTGGGGAATGACCTTAAGCAGAAGGAAACTGGCAGTCTAACCTTGAAAAAGGGTAACAAATTTGGTGCAATTTGCAATTATGTTATTTTTTGCCTGGGGGCACTCTCCAGTGGGCCTGCCTATGACAGTTGAAAAGCAATAAAAAAACTGTAATCTTATTGTCTTGAGGAGCCAGATGGTGATGTTTGTGTCAGAAATGGCTAGAAAATGAGAGGGAAAATTCTGAAAAGAAAATGCTACTGAGGAGGAGATAAAAAATTTGCATGTGAACTCTGCCCACATTCTTATATGAGTTACATATATGCTTTGAGGAGGTTCCAGTGTACTCAGCAGAAAGCAGTGGCTGGAAGACTAAAACAACAGAGCAGAGAATTTAGCTTCTGACCACCATAGGAGGAACAAAGTTTAGAATTTGAGTTCAGCCAATTTATCTGCATGACATTCTTCACAGGAAGATAACAGAATACAGATCAGTACTGGATTATCTAGAATGTCCAAGATATAACCTCCCTAGAAAAAAAACTCTCTGGGTCTAAATGAATTTATTGATAATTATATTAGATGTTAAAAAAAAAAACCAAAACTAAAGTCAATCTTACACAAACTCTTTTCAAAAATAAAGAATGAAGGAATATTCCCTGGTTGCTTTATGAAGCCAGCACAATCTAAAAATGAAAACAAGGCAAAGATAACAGAGAAAAAGAAATTTTTGTACTTCTATTCCTGATAAACATAGATGAAAATATTAATAACAAAAGCTCTCATTGTAAGAGAGTCAGAGAATTGCAGAAGATCTGGGCTAATCTCTTTATAAACATACCAAGGACAAACCTCCTGGCAGACACACTATATTATTTGCTTGTGTAAAAGTTCTTGCCTATGGAATTTTTTTTACAAGATGTACCTGGTGTAGGATTGCTTCTGGTATATGCTGTGGGAAAAAATCAGGTATCCGTATTGGTTGACTATTCTAAAATAAAATAATCTAATTTTTCCTAGATACTTCAAATTATCATCCAGGTTTAGAAACCACTGTATTCTTATAAGATTAATCTTACATGTCATGTCCAGTTGGCCCAGAAGGGCAGCAGAAGATTTCAGTTACTCTTAGGCAGTGACAACAGAGACTAACCATCAAATTAGAAGACAGTTGTTTACATCAAAGTCTTCTCTTATACCAGCTTCTAATATTCTCAATACTTTCTAAGCAGAAAGTCCCCACTAACAGGAAATTTCATTTCTCCTTAGCTGCCTCCCAACTGATAATTCAGCCATTTTTCACTTACTGATGAATGTATAATATGCCTGGTATTTTTATTATTTTATAATGTTTAAGTTGTCTCTAACAAAATTGAACACAAATCCTTATAAAATATAAAGTTATGTTAGTGTTTGAATATTTAGTCATTACTCCATTAATTATGTCATAAAATGCCTACAATTTTACTCAGCGCTTTCATGACAAGTCATTTTATTGAAAACAAAGGAACATTGAAAAAATTTTTATTCTCTTACTTTAAGAAAAAGTAAATTGCAGCACCAGGAATTATCATCACAATGAAGTTAACATTTTTAAGCTCTCATTATTTGTCAGTCATTATGGCCAGGGCTTATATACATAGTCTCGGTTAATCTGCAAAACCACAGTAAAACTATACATTTTATTATCTCTTTCCTCAGCAAGGCAGAAATGATGCAGTCTTCAGGTGATTCTAACATACCCTGATATCTGTTTGTGAACCATTAGTTTAGACACAATGCTTCAAATTTGCATGTGATTAATACTTCTCAGATGAAAATAGAGATCCATCTTATTTTGAAAATATCCCATGTGACTTACATAGACATCAGAGATATAGAATCATGCATGTAAATTGTATTTCAGAGAAGTAAATCCAAAAGTATTTGAACAGTTCTACTTCCACCTGATAGATCCCATTACTTTGGGTCACATATTTGCAGCCATTTTCATTAATTACATTATAGTGGGTTATACTTTGCTATTGAGGGGGGTCACATGATACTGAATGTTTGTGAAAGCAAAATCAGTCCACTTGGAAAGTCATTGAGATAGATAGTGTTATGACCTTGGACAAATTGATCCTGTAGCACATTGGTCACTTAACAGTTGCAAATCAAAACAAAAGCAGAATTAATAGTCTGATTAAGGAAGTGCCGGCATGACTCAGATGCCACACGGAATAAATGCTCTGAGAAGAATTCTTCTATTGAACAAGAATTTTAAAAGTAATCCACCAAAGTACCAAGCCATGACCATTTCAGCAAGGGTGAAATAGATGGAAGGAGTCAGGAAACAAAATCCTATTTGATATATGAGTTGCTGTTCATAAACCACTTCTGAAATCTGAAGATACTAATTGAGGATTGATGGCTCTGATTCAACTAGCATCCCCTAATAATAAAATTTCTCAATATCTAGAATCTAGTCACATGGAAAGGCAAAAAAAGAAAAATGGCTCTCAGTTCACTAGCTCTATAAAGTGATGTTAATCTTTCATTTCCTTGGGAAGCTTTCAAAATTATCTGTTAAAGTCACATATCAAGGTAAAATAAAGATTCATAGATATATAAAGGACTTTTGTAAACTGAGTCAATATTATTCAAGCACATGGGTTGGTGAAGTAACGTCAATGGAGAAATCTAGCCTACTGCCTGTTTTTATATGTAAAGTTTTATTGGAACACAGCCACACTCATTCTTTGTGTTATCTTCGTATGTTAACTTCATATCCAGAAGTTAAGAAATATATTTTTCCAGTAATGAAGAAAGCAAATTCTTAATAAATCCCATGGGACATATAAAGTTTTTCTGTTTACTAGACCAATAAGAAAATCTCAATAAATTCCACACATAAAAATTACATTAGACCTCTCTTTCTCACAACAAAGCATTGTAACTAAAAGTCAACGTGAAAAGATAATCTTTCCACCCTCCCCCTAACTCAATCTCCTTGAAAATATCCCAAAACCTTTGGGAAAAGAAATAACAGAGTTGAAATTGCAAGCTTTCAAGAAAAAAATAATGAGAACTACAAAACTCTAATGAAACACCAAAATACACTCCAAGAAAAATTTCTAGCTAGAATCAAATGAGTTCATTAAAAGTTAGAAGTAGGGCGCCTGGGTGGCTCAGTTGGTTAAGCAACTGCCTTCGGCTCAGGTCATGATCCTGGAGTCCTGGGATCGAGTCCCGCATTGGGCTCCCTGCTCAGCGAGGAGCCTGCTTCTCCCTCTGACCCTCCCCCCTCTCATGTACTCTCTCTCATTCTCTCTCTCTCAAATAAATAAATAAATCTTTAAAAAAAATAAAAAAATAAAAAAAATAAAAGTTAGAAGTAATTTAAAGTATGAAATAATTGAACAAAACAAAGAAAATAAGCTTAAAGAAAATAAAACAAAGGATATAATAATAAAACATGAAATTAATAAAATAGAAAATTTTAAAGCCTTCAAACTTTTAAATTCTTCTTATTAAATGAAAAGCTGATCCTCTCGTGGTGCCTGGGTGGCTCAGTCAGTTAAACGGCTGCCTTTGGGGATCGGATCATGATCCCAGGGTCCTGGGATTGAGTCCTGCATCAGACTCCCTGCTCAGCAGGGAGTCTGCTTCTCCCTCTCCCACTGCCTGCTGCTCTGCCTACTAGTGCTCTCTCTCTCTCAGTCTCTCTGTCCAAAAAAAAAAAGCTGATTCTTTTCAAATGTCAGACTAGGCCAAATTTGAAAAACCATTCAAGAAAAAAATTAGAAAGGCTATTTTAAGTTGCTTTAGGATCTGGAAAGTGGAAAAAATTCGGATATAAAACATTTTATTATAACATCAATATATACAGAGAGCAAGAAGGAAACTGGTTGGATTTATATATTTAATGTATATAATGATTTTTGTCTCTGTTTTGAAACCCCCAAACTGACAGGGTCATTGTGCTCTTGGCACTGCAGACGATTAGGGGCAGGCTCCATACTTTTTCTTCTCATTTGGGATGACAGACACAAGGGCGAGATTCCAATACAGAGCAATCAGATTTGTTTTCCTGGAAAATTGATTCTTAAGCTGATAGATACAAAGAAGGTGTTTAGCACTGACTTGCTTTCAGAGAAGCCTGCAGAAAATCTCCAGGAGCTCCTGCGGCTAAGGTCTTGGGGTTCTATCTAAAAGTATGTTTGTTGGGGTGCCTGGGTGGCTCAGATGGTTAAAAGTATGTTTGTTCACTTCTTTTAAGTTATCAGTCATTCCAATAACCTTCCAAAAAAATCCTTTTTTTCCTTTTTCACTTCAAGTGAGCCAAGGTAAGTTGTTGCTAGCAAGCAAAACAACCTGCTGCCAGAGATCTGTGAGATGAGAAATATCAGATTTCAGGGTCGGGTTGTTGCTTCTGATATGTCTAAACAACTCAAAATAATAGAATGACTATTTCAACTCTCAGAAGTTTACCTCAAGTAAAGAATAAAATGTAAGGCTTTCATGTGCTTCTCCTAAAGGAATTACTTACTACTTAAAGTCATGGGGCTGAGATTGGCAAAAAAACATTTCGGAAAATAAAACTTCCACAAAATACACCCTCAGCTAAATTCACAAACATTTTACTTCTCTCTGATGAATGTTAGAACATTATTCTGGAAAGGATGGAAAAATTGAATGATACTATATCAGAGGATGTATAAGTTCAGTAACTTTCTCAACCCCTTTTCCATACTAATGTATTCTGAAATTACCACTGCAGCTCTTTCTATACTGGAAAACATAAACAACTTGCTCCATTCTTCAATTCCTTTCTCACTGCACTTTAAACGGAATTTAATTCAATATGGCACTCAGGATGAAGTGAAATATCCAGAAGGAAGAAAAAGGTCACATTCAAAAAGGATTTATAAGACTTTCCTAATTTACATGTTTTAAACAAATGGGAAATTTTACAAGTGCAATTTTCGAGGTCCTTAATCAAAGAAGGTGCAATTTTTAAAATTATTTCATTGCTATAGTTATACATGCTTACCGATATGGATATTTTCATGCACACACACATACTCATGCATTAATAGATTCTGCCTTTAATATGATAGTTTGGAAATCTAGCTATAGTTTTTTCCATTGGCTGAGTTGGGTAATACAAATCTTGATTTTTTTTTAATGATACCTATTTATTATCTCACAGTTCTGAAGATTAGAAGTCTGGTAGTTTCTCTGCTCCTAGGGTTAAAATCAAGAAGCTGACAGGCCTGGAATGATATTTGGAGGCTCTAAGGGAGAATCCATTTCCAGGCATCTTCAGACCACCTGCATTTCTTTTCACTTGTCCCCCTTCATTTTCAAACCAGCCATGGGGCATTGAGTTTTTCCCACATTTTGAATCTCTCTTTTGTTTCTCACTCTGCCTCATCTCTTCTCCCTCTGATTGCAGAAAATTCTTTGCTTTCAGGGCTCAGGTGGTTAGATTGGACCCATCGGATAGGCCAGGCTACTCTCCCTATTTTAAATCTTTATCCCCAGTTATAAGGTTATAAGTTACAGGTTCCAGGAATTAGGGTGTGTATACCTTTTTGGGTCATTCTGTTTACTATAGTATTTTATGCAAAGGTTGAGAAAAGCAGTGATAAAGATTACTAGCCTACCATTCTCAGGTTTGCATGCAATATTGGATGTTTATATTGTAACTGTTGTATTTGGTATCATATAATGTTACTGAAGTTGAGCCACCATTAAAAAGCATTCATGATGTTAGAAGAATGAAATGGGTTAGAATGTACACTTTAAAAAAAAATAAGAGAATCAGCAAGACTTCAAGTTGTTTCAAACAATACAAACTAGCAAAACAAAATTATATACAGGAGTCAGCAAAGAACAAACATTTTTTTAATAAATCTGTCATTCTTATGGATATAAGAACAATTTACTTTGAACTGCTTTTTAAAATTAGTTGAGGAAAACCAGGAAAAACAAAAATTTTAAGATCATGATACATTGAAGTTTGAACTAAAATATTTAAATAATTTTTAAAAGAATGAAGTTAGTATTTCAACAATAATAGAATCATCATCACAGGACTAAAACAATCTGATCTTGAAAAATACTAAGCACACTCCTAGATAATCCTTTGAGAAATCTTTAAGAGAGATGAAGTAAGAATATTAGAAAATATTGGAGTGCCTGTGTGGCTCAGTCAGCTGAGCATCTGACTCTTGATCTGGGCTCAGGTCTTGATCTCAAAGTCATGAGCTCAAGCCCTGCACTGAGCTCCATGCTGGGAGTGAAGCCTACTTAATTAAAAAAAAAAAAAGAAAGAAAGAAATATTAGAAAATATTATTTTTTAAATTGTTTTATATATATATATATATAGCATATATGTCTGTGTACACACACACACACAATGGAATATTATCCAGCCATAAAAAATGAAATCTTGCCACTTGTGACAACATGGATGGGCCTTGAAGGCGTTATGCTAAATGAAATGAGTCAATCAAAGACAGACAAATACTATATGATCTCTCTTACATGTGGAAACAAACAAACAAACAAAAAGACCAAGGTCATAGGTATAGAGCACAGATGACTGGTGGTTGCCAGAGGTGTAGAGTATGAGAAAGTCACTAGGTCTGAGGGAGACATGCCCTGACTAGAACCATTGTCACTAAAACATTCGAGAAAAGGGGAGTAAAAGTGACCCCAAAATCAGCCATCAGGTTAGTGAGTGAAGAGAACTAACCAAATAGAGAAAAATACATTACCTTCTTAAAAACCTAGCTATGAAATGAACACATCAGTCCTGAACACAGTTCAAGATGTAAGAAATAAGAGGGAAAATAGTCTGTGGAGAACCAAAATAGATGCTATAGAATCCATGTACTTTCTTAATTTAAAAAGAAAATCCCCTTGGCCTTTAATTAATAGGTAATGTGAATCTTATCCAAAGTCTAACACATGTTGGGGGTATAGCTCAGTGGTAGAGCATTTGACTGCAAAGTCTAACACATGTTATGTGGCCTTGGAAGATTATATATATAGTATAATATAGAAGGATGGCTTGCAAGTCTGCAGAGATAGGGATATTTTTTTTTCTTTTGTCCTGTGTAGTCATTTCACCTGGCCCAATCTGTATTCTTTCCAGCCTCATAGGCTCTGGAAATTCTTTCTCTTTCTCTAGACAACTGATGGATAGATAATAGATGATAGATGATAGATAGATAGATAGATAGATAGATAGATAGATAGATAGATATAAATACAGAAATAGATATGGAATATATGTAAGTATATATATGAAATAAATTGAGGAGGGGAGTATAAGAATCTTTGAAACTTGCTTTGTTACTGTTCTCTCTGTACTAGATATGATGATGGTAGAACATATAATCCAGTGGGGATTTCTGTTCTTAATTATAAATCAGAGGAACCCTTAGCTTTATCAGTTCACTTTTTTCAGAAGTGAAATGTATGTGATCATCACAATAGTCCTCAGCCTATGCTCAGCAGCCAGGGCTTAGGGAATGATATGGCATGGAGAATACTCTGACAATCAATGGATTCCTAGGAATTAAAATGAAAGACAGCTAAGCTTCTTGATTTGTAAAACCAAAACAATTCAAGATTGACAAATAATTCTGTTTTGACTTGAATCATAACCATAAAAAAATCAAAACCTCTCAAAAAATCACATAACTGACTTCATTTATCAGTCCTATGGTTTACCTACTGTCTACCTTGATTATAGGGGACACTGGGTCCTTTACATTGCTCACATTTCCCACAGAGAAGTAAGCTAAGAAGACATAGAAATAAAGATTTTGAGAAAATGATCTTAACTCCAAGCTAACTATAATTACTAGAAACCTAAAATATTACTGTAGGTGCAAATTAGAGTAAGTATTTGTAGGAGTAAGAACTTTTTACCCTTGACCCTAATCTCTGATCATTTTTCAAGTTCCTGAAGATATAACAAAAATGGATATCCCAACATTGGTTCCTTAGTCTATAAATAATATTATGGTGTGAAGAAACATCTGGAAGTCAATGGAGTAGCCCATCCTCATTATTGTCATTATTGTCATCATTGTCACTATCATTCTTGGGGAAATATAAATGTTTAATCATCAAAGGCTTGAAAGTCACAGGTATAATAACAGTCTTTTTCAGTCCAATTCAGTTTTTCAGATTAGTTAGTAAAGAAAAGTTGTATATTCCTACGGAATAGTATAAGACTCAAATAGAACTGCTGTTAACAAATATAACTAAATATGGTGTGATAGATAAAATAACTCCTCTCCTCCTCTAGGCTGTTCATGCTTAATCCCCAGAATATTACATTACATGGCAAATGGAATTTTACAGATGTAAATAAGTTTAATGACCTTGATATGGGGAGATTATCCTGGATTATCCAGGTGTGCCCAATCTAACTACATGAATCTTTAAAAGTGGAGAATTTTCCCTGCTTTGGTAGGAAAAGAGCTGTGAAGATGGAAACAGGGTGAGAGAGACACTCTGTTGCTGGCTTTATAAATGTGGAAGACAACCATGAGGTAAGGAATGTAGGTAGCCTCTAGAAAGTAGAAAAGGAAAGGAAGTAAATTCTCCTCTAAAACCTCCAAAAAGAAACAGTCCTGCTGACACCTTGATTTTAGCCCAGTGAGACCCATTTTGGATATCTGATGTACAGAATTATAAGATATTTTTTTTTATTTAAGTCACGAATTTTGTTGTAATTTGTTATAGCAGAAAATAGAAAATTGTTATTGGCCTCTGATATTTGGAGTGAGCTGTTGATGAGGATAACACATTCCATAAAGTAAACAACAGCTACCAAACCCATTTGCCCTTTTTTACAAAATGGAAGAGCAGATTTTACTCTACTGCCTCAGTCACACATCAGTTCTTGCACTTTCTGCCATAATATGGTCCACAGAGTCCAGGACCCCTCACCATCCCACAGAACACCACCCTAGTCCACCGTCCTTACACTCTCATGCTCTTAGGACTTGGAAAGCAGTAAGGAGCAAGAGCCTGATATTTTCTCAATACCTCGCAAAAGGTTTATATCAGAGGATGAAAAAGACATCCTATTAAAAAAAGACCCGTTACTTCAGTAAGGTTATTGGTGGAAAAATGACACAGGGACATGGGTATATATGGTATACATATTGCTGCTTATTAATCCTCCCTGCACCTAAGAAAGAGGTTCAATGTTGAGGACTTTGGAGGCGTGTTATATTTCTTTATGGAAACAATTTTTTTTCTAAAAATTTTATTTATTTATTTGACAGAGAGATAGAAGAGCACAAGCAGAGGGAATGGCAGAGGGAGAAGGAGAAGCAGACTCTGCACTGAGCAGGGAGCCCGATGCGGGACTCGATCCCAGGACCCCGGGATCATGACCTGAGCCGAAGGCAGACGCTTAACCATCGGAGCCACCCAGGCGCCTGGAAACAATTTTCTTAATAACTCACATATTCAGTCTTTAAAAACAGTCTAATATATAAGAGAAAGATCTTGCACCATCCCATGCTTCAGAACAAGAGTATTTGAAATGTGGCTTTAGGATATGGTAGATCCTGCAAAGTGAAAACAGTGGCATATTACAGAGTTAAAATGTCTCATATAGGAGATTTATTGAAGAGAAAACAGAGACTTCTGACCAATTTCATGTATATTTCAGCAAGAATATCTTCTGCTGTAAGTCCTATAACATTGAGCCAAAAGCTGTAAAAAGGACATGGCTTGTGTAAGTTTTGAAGGTATGAATGTTTCATGTGTGTAGGTTTACTCTCTAATATGTATACCCCTGCAAAATGGTATGGTTCATGGTGAACTTAAATTGATGGTTCAAATCCATGATTAAAGATGATGAAATTGAGAGGTCTTTTTAATTATGGCTAGATACTTAGTCTAAATCTGATTTTCTTTCCTTCACAGTCATGGCTTCTCAGATTGATTGGATGTCACTCTAGGCTATAATATATGTCCTGAATTGATGACCTGTATTTCGTGCTTTATCTCCCACAGTCTTAGTTTCATTCTTAGTTTCAGACAATAGAACTCTGCAGCTATTTTAAGGATGAAGAGATTATTACAGGTTAACTAACAGGCAGTTTACAAAATCATTTAAGAGCTGGAGAAACCAGATCCTTCTAGGAATGACTTCCAGAAATACACTGACCACTCAACTAGAAAGTCAGTGGATGTCTGCTGCCGCCAGACCCCAGATATCACTATCATCCTCAACAACAAAATTCATTTTACATGTCCTGAATGTTCCTCATGTAATTAACTTCCATATGATGGTATTCTAGAGGTAAGATAGGCTTTGAAATGTGATTTTATTATTATTTTAATTCTATGTGTGAAAAGTGGAATTTATACTATGGTAAGCTATCAAAATATAGGAAGCCAATTTTCAGATTTTATTTTCTAAATACCATTTTCCATTAAAAAGGAATCAGGGCTTCTTGAAGAAATAGTTGATTCTAGGGCCAGGGTAGGGAAAATACAAGAATATGGAACATCGTGTAATGCCAGAAAGTTAAGGAAGTACAAGGTGAGGGGAAGAAGAGGGAAGAATGGGTACAAATAGGGATTACCTGAAAACACTCTCAATGGACAAATGTTGCATGCAGAAAATATTTGAGCAACAATTTAAATAATGATAGGATTGGATTATAACTCAAATTATGAAATAAATGTACATGAATCCAACATGATTGGATAAATAACTAGAGAAAAAAGGAAACTCTTTCTTAGAGAAAAATTCTGAATACTGTATGTAGTCACTTGCCCTCCCTAAGAGGTGGTGCTTAACTCTCCTCCTCTTGATTGTGGGTTGAACCTAATGACTTACTTTCAAATGATAGAGTATGTGAAGGGGAAAATAGTGACGTGAAGAAAGCTGGCAAACACTATTTTATTTGTTTATTTATTTATTTATTTATTTATTTATTTATTTATTTTATATTATAAAGACATTCTTTAAGTAATCATTTGGTACTAGTGACAAACACTACTTTAATCAAGTGATCAAGGTTAGCATCACCAGTAATGAGTCAGATTGATATCATGAAGTTTCATGAGAAAAACATCAGACAAACCTCATTGAGGGACATTCTAAATACCTGACCAATATTTTTCAAAACAGTCAAAACCCTGAGAAACAAAGACTGAGAAACTGTAATAGAACAGAAAAAGCTTGGAAACATGATGGCTAAATGTAATATGATATCCTGGATTGAATTATAGAACAGTAAAAGGACCTTAGTGGCAATCTTGATAAAGTTACAGTTTAGTTGATAATAATGTGCTAATGATGATGTTCTAGTTTGGACAAATGTTGCATGTAATATGTTAACATTGGGAGAATCTGTAGGTTATAAGGACCTCTGTACAGCTTCCAACTTTTCTATAAAACTAAGAGAATTTCAAAACAAATCATTTATTTAAAAACATAGAGAAAAGGTCTTCCAAAGATTTTATGCTGCCGTAGTATTTCTTTAATAAGAAAGATACAAAGAATAAAGGCCACAGTTTGAAAGGAAAAGTCCCAGACACCAAAAGAAGCAGATCAATGGTGAGACATATTAATGTTCAAGCAGTAGAGAGAAGATCTACAAATTCTGCTGTTGATTCTAGACCTAACTTTAATTCAAGTCAAACCTTTATTTTTAGATTACATGAGGGCAAGCCTACCGTAGTCGTGTTGTATATTTCTGATATCAAATTTCATTATTAGCACGTGTAAAGGTTAAAAACCAAAATATTTGCAATTAAATAAGCTGTATATATCCACCGGCCAGAGGCTAACAGGAATGTGCAAAATTAACAGAGTTAGGCTTAGTACATGCTAAAGCAAGAAAATTCCCACAGTATGGGGAATTCTGGGGCATCTCAAAAAATAGCCTTAGAAAGAGTACTAATAAAATTTGGAAGACAGAATTTAGTCATGAAATGATCTTGTCAGGGATTGTAAAAAATTATAAACTAGAGTTTTGAGAACAGTGGTCTTGTCTTTAGAACACATTAGTCCATGAGGAGTTACTGTAATATTTTCTTAGACTACATGTATCTAATGAACTGGAAAGAGTTTAAGAGTTAAGCTTAGTCTGTTAGTAACATCCTGGTTTGGTTTGAAACAGTTCCTCTGTTTTATAAGTTATAATGTAGTCCATTTGGAAAATTCTGTGGTTTCTCTTACATGTCTCAATTCCTCCTGACATTCTCCCTGTCAGAAGGGCTATTTTTCACTTTATCAAAGCCAATCAACACAGCAGAAGATTAAGTAATGAAGTAAAATGTAATTTTTAATGCTTCGAAACAAATCTGTTCTATATGCCAGGTGCTGTTCTATTCAGTCCGAATGTTTTTTTTTAATCTGTGAAAGTCCTTGTAATTGTATGTTGCCATGATTTAGGACAGAATTAGCCCAGAACAGTGTGTATAGCAGTAAAAGTTTATTTTGCTAAATTGCTTGCCTATTCTATAAGTCCTATAAAATTGTCTTTTAAAGAACCTAGAAATTCTTCAAATATTTTTCTTATAATAAGCTGTAACATTTTCAAATATGACTAAATAAATGATGTATAATCTATATCAATCCTTTATTTGCCTTACAATTTAAGTTGTATGTCATCTTTTATTTTTTATTAAAGAATTCATATTAGCAACTTTTAGTTATATACTTAGCATAATAAGTCCAGCAGCTTTTACTTAATAAGTTCAGGATTCCAAGCTCAAAGACGGTATGTTTTATGCTTATTCTGGCACAGTGATTGACACCTACTTAATGCTCAGTAAACATTGTTAAATGTATGATTGCCTGATGAGTTAGTGGAAATGGTCATGTGGAGAGAAATTTGAGGTGCATTCTCAAATGATAAAGCAGAGGGACCAGAAGACAGAAGTAATAAATGAATTTACTGACTGCTTATTTTGTAATGATCTTATCAGTATTGTGATTTTTTAAAAATATGCTAGTGAATATTGAAATTATTGTAGTCATAGGCCATAACAAGTTACAAAAAAAGAAAGAAAGAAAGAAAGAAAAAATAGCTTGTTGTATTCAATTAGTTTTTCTTTCTGCTCAAGAGAAGATTATAACTAAGATTAAGATCAATTGCTAAAAATGTGTGTGAAAATACCTGAATAACTAATCCCCCTCTGCTATCAATTTCATTGTACCTGTAGAATAAACTTATTTACTGCTCATAGTAGAAATAATTATTAGGAAGCCAATATTTTCTGTAAAGGGAAATACAAGTTTTTCAATGAGCTTTTGATTTCCTGAATTCCAGAGAATATGTCATGTATCATGTTTACTGGTTTATTAGCTTGGTTTACCCATGTAAACTGGTTCTCTCAGGGAGAAGTCATAACAGAGGCATATATCACTTTGTCCATCTTCCAATAATTATCTTATATCTTACATTTGAACAACTATTAGTATGCAACCAAATATTATCCTTAAATTATATTACAGTACAGTAATCAAGCTCCATGCTTACTATTAGAAATTAAGTATTTCCAATAGTTATCTTTGAAATCACAAAAATCCTGATAATTTTACATTTGCCTTACAGATCATTGTAACTTCCCCTTGTCAATAGTCTCAGCATGATTATAACACCATCCTAGAAACTTAACTTTGTTACATCTGGAACATAACCTATTTTTCAGTCACACATACAAAATTCATTAAGCAAAACTCTTGAACATTGGAACACTCTAACTTCTTGATCGTTATTCTTAAGCTCACCACCAAATCCACATATATTTAATAGCAGCTGATTTTCTCAGTTCAAATTAATTTAAAAATAAAATTTTGTTAAAATATTATATTTTTCAAAATCATTTATCTCTTTGACCGCTGAGAGGAAGCCTGTTGTTCTGACCAGAAAGCCATTGATAAACTTCCAGTGTTCCTGAGTTTAAGTCCTTGAGGTATCATAATTGTCCTCTTTAATGACTTTCCCCAGTACATTTGATTTAACTTGTGGAGCTATATTTTCCATGTCCTCATGATACAGTGCATATTGGTGAGGTTTTATTGTCTAGATGCTTATCTAGAGATAAGACCTAAGAGATCACTGGCTCCCTATCAAGAGAGTGGAGCACCTCCTCCAACCCTAGCTAGGGTAGTGAAACTGAAAGGGGCTCAAGCTCTGCTCTGTTTTTTAATTTTAAACCACAGAATTTTTATTCTCTATACCTTCTCACATCTGCCAATTAGTGGAAAACATTTACATACTTTTTATTAATTAATTAATATTAATGATTATTTTAGTCTGTATAAAAATGCCATGTCTATGACGATGCTATTTGCAGGGGCTTATGAAATAAGAGGCAGTCATGATATTACTGTAGAATACACTGCATAATATTATAGCCATCTTATTTCATAAGCCCCTGCAAATAGCATCATCATAGACATGGCATTTTTATACAGACTAAAATAATCGTTAACATTAATTTAGCACTACTATGTTAAACACTTATCTTTCTTTTTTTTTTTCTCATACAATTCCATGTAGAAAGCATTCTCATTATCCCTAGTTATATGCAAGGAAAATGATGTTTACAGACGTTAGCTAAATTGCACAAAGTTAAACAGCCAATAAAAGGTAGAGTCAGGATTTGCATGTTAGCATTCTAGCTGCAGGAGTGCATGAATTTAAAACACGCCCCGCCATTCAGTGTGTTCACTAGCCAAAGAGTAAGTGTGACCTGTAATTGTCCCTGCTCTCTGCTCACCAAGCCAGGAGCTGTTGTGACCTGCATCAGCCTGGAGGATGGTAGCCTTGAATATTACTCAAAGGTTAAAAGATATGTTCAAGACTGGCCCTTGTTAATACAGTGTCCAGCATCTAACTGGTCAGCATCCAATACCTGGGTACTCCTCCTTAGTAGGTTTTACCCCATATTTAAAATCTGTTATAAGAAACCGTGTCCTGTGTTCCCAACACAGTGTTTCAAGCTTGATCTTTTTAATTCATTCTAACAACTGTAACAAATCCACAAATGCACAAGTGAAATGACTTACTGCTGGGACCACAAAACGAGTTCTATGTGCCCTGACTTAACATTTGTGGCTTTTCCAGCAGAGTAAACTAGACACGTGAGTTCTTATTTATTAAAATGTAAAGAAACAGCATTCAAATTTCCCCTCTTCCCAAATAGTAGCTATATTGTTAAAAGGTGACTTTACAAGGGATATTCAGAAAATGCAAATAAAAATACACTTTATTCTTTATTGAACACATTGCTATCAGCAAAAGTTTATTTTAAGAAGGATTTTTAAATATATTTTTTTAATTTTTTATTATGTATCACCAATCCTTTAAAGTGTACAGCACTTAAAAACATTGATGCTCTAATAATTTGAATTAAAGACAATCTAAGTATTTGAGCAGCCGTGCTATGAACTGAAGTGTTCCTGACCTCTGAATACTTATTTTACTACCTTTCATCAGTCAACCTATTTAAAACTGTAGAATAATTACATCAAGTAACAGCATGTATGTCTGTTTTGAGGCAGATATTTATGAACTTAGACTATGTAGTTTAAAGAGATTTACCTGTTTTTCCTAATTATTTTTACAAGAAATATAACTGAGTGTGTATTTTAATAAAAAATCAGAAAGTATAATACAGAAAAAAGAAAGTATCCTTGTATAAATCTTCTTGTGAGAAAATTTTTATTCTTTTATCTTTATTTATGTACTATATTATGTTAATTAGTACCCATTGTTATAAATCATTATCTAATTATGTATATTACATAGTAGACACAAATTTCTCTGTGTAAACATATTTTTAAAAATGTGGAACCAATTTGTCTGGCCTTAAATCAGCCTTACCAACTGATCATCAGTTCAGAGAATAGCTGCCAATAATTAAGCATATACGAGGGAACTGGCCTTCTACTAGGTACTTTATGTATGTTACCTCCCATGTGGGGTAGAACTACCTGGAGATGTTGATCAGTGGGAAAAAATACTTTTTCTGTTGTGAATGTCATTCTCTTGACATGGTACCTTATTCTCTATTTTTTTTTTTAGATTTATTTATTTATTTGAGAGAGAATGAGAGACAGAGAGCACAAGAGGGAAGAGGGTCAGAGGGAGAAGCAGACCCCCCGCTGAGCAGGGAGCCTGATGTGGGACTCGATCCCGGGACTCCAGGATCATGACCTGAGCCGAAGGCAGTTGCTTAACCAACTGAGCCACCCAGGCGCCCCTTATTCTCTATTTATTTCATGTTTTTATCACTAATTTTTGAAGGTTTCAAAATGTTTGTTTCTGGAATATAAAGCTAATTATCAAGAACAAATAGCCCTTTCCTGTTTTCTTTAAAATCACTGACAATCATGTATATCCATAATACTTCTCTGTGTTTCTTTGCAAAGATTCACAGAGGTAGTGGCAAATGTTTTGTTTCAAGGAATAAAATTCAGTTCTCAAGAAGAGAAACATCCTATTATAATTGAAATGCTTAGATTCCCTTGACATAGATGAAATTCGATGGGTAACTCTTTACTTCATGAAACCATTGTAGATACAGCCGGGCTTGGGTGAAAATGATACATTTTGGGAAAGATTTTAAACAGGCACAACTTAATGTTATAAGTTGGATTTAACTCCAAGTTACTGAAATATTTACGTACTGTTTCTTTCTGCTGTCAAGTAGCTTGCTATATGTGAATGTTATTTAGACATGTAATCATTGAGGTTAGGTTACTAAGCTACTGTGCAAGTAAGGAAAGTTGAAATCCTTTTTCTTTATTATCAGTTGAGTTTGATGCACTCTGGCTTTCAGATAATATTCATACTGTGTTCCACTAAGAATAAGCTTTAACTGAGCCTCCAGGGACCCACATAGGTGTGATACACAAAAGGAACAGGGATGCTTGAGATATCACTTATAGAGGATGACTTAGTTGAGGGCACACTCAAAAGAGCCTATTGATATTATCCCATTAAAAGATGGACAACGAGAAAGCAAAAGGAGAAAATTAATGTGGGAAGAAGGGTTAAAGAGAAAAGCAAGAAATATAAGGGAGGGAATCCTACATTCATAGAATCTTTATTGTTTTACCTGGCTTAAGAGATGAATGTAGCATAAAATTATAAAATAACAGTATGAGTTAGAAGCAAGATCATTGCAATTATAATCATGATGATCGTGATAAATTACTTATAAGACAATGAGAAAATGCTTGAATTTTAAGTGATATGCAATCCTATAAGAATATCCAGGTTGCCATTTATTATGCTCAGGCAGGAGTGGGCATATATTGCAAAAAAGGTAAATCTCTCCATTTTAACTTATTTTCAGAGAATATTTCATAAACTACTTTTAAATAAAGTCAAGATTTTTAAATGTTTTTTTTTCAGGAATAAAATAAATCATATTTTGATAGATATCTGTTTATTTTGAAGAAAATAAAACAAATCATTGATTCTTCTCCTTCTCCTTCTTTTTCTCCTACTTCTCCTCCTCCTCCTTCTTTTTCTACTTCTTTTTCCTAAATAATAAATGTTAGTGACAGGTCCATAGACTAAAGCTGTAAGTAGACAAAAGCTCCATTTGGATTTAGTCATACTGCTTAATACATAAGGGAAGTCGTGCAAAATTTTTTAAAATTTGTGTAGGATTTAACCTACGTCTCAAGGACAGTATATTATTATGAAGGACTATGCATCCAAAAATGAATTAATCAGTTAATTAACAAAAGAACAAAGCTGTTTCTATTTGACAACATTAAATGAATCATTCTACAAAATATCAAGCTTATATTTAAATGTTCTAAGTCTTATTCTTCCCATGTAAAAAGTTACTTTTTATTTTATTCTTTTTTTTAATTTTTTTTTAATTTTTTTTTAAGACTTTATTTATTTATTTGAGAGAGAGAGAATGAGAGACAGATAGCAAGAGAGGGAAGAGGGTCAGAGGGAGAAGCAGACCCCCCGCTGAGCAGGGAGCCCGATGTGGGACTCGATCCCGGGACTCCAGGATCATGACCTGAGCTGAAAGCAGTCGCTTAACCAACTGAGCCACCCAGGCGCCCACTTTTTATTTTATTCTTAATACTTGTGATTTCTTTCTTGCTAAAGTTTTTTGTGCCCCTTTTATTTAGATCAAGTTTGGATGTGGTTTTCTTTCTTTTTTAATATTGAAGGTTTCATGGTCAACATAACATAACAACATGAAAGCTTTGTCCTAATTATGCAAAATAGTTTTGATCATTTTAACGTATGAATTTAAATTTCACACATGTCAGCTTTAAAAACTAACACGGTGGTTTCTGTGTAAGATTACTCATAGAGCCAACATCATGAATATTTTGAAGTAGGCTCTTTCAGTTATTTAACTTTCATTAATGGTTATTTGTACTAATAAAAATGCAGTATCAATTGTCTCAAGCTACGTAAAACTACCTTTCCTATGATCATAATGCAATGCAAATGTTCTCTATTTCCTGAAAGCTCTTTTTTGCTGTCTTACCTCTTCATTTCCTAAAGCACAAGCCTTTTCATTTGTCCCTGTTGGGATATGAATTATTCCTTCATAGGTATACAGGATATCATAGTAAAAAGATAACACTTTATGGGGTATATAAATAGAACTCTGATTAAATCCTGACTATTCTTTTTAACAGCTGCGTGACCCTGAGCAAAGAACTTGACTTCTCTGATCCTTAATTCCTAGATGTGTAAATGGAGATAATAGCACCTGCCCCAAAGGTAAATGATGTAGCGTAATTAAAGCATCAGACAGAAAGCACATCAGTAGTGAGCACTTCATAAATATGAGTTCATTACCTCCTCCCTCCTACTACTGTATAGCAAGTTCTCCTAAGATAAAGCAGGAGCTTTGCTGGTGCCAAAAAAAACCAGTGTAATGACACTTAGGGAATATATTATTCATTCATTTTATATTCATCATTGTGCATATGGTTAAGATTTTTTTTGACAGGCCTTAGAAGTCAAAGTAATAAAATCATACATTTAAATTCCATAAGTGTAGGGGCGCCTGGGTGGCTCAGTCATTAAGCATCTGCCTTCGGCTCAGGTCATGATTCCAGGGTCCTGGGATCGAGCCCCGCATCGGGCTCCCTGCTCAGCGGGAAGCCTGCTTCTCCCTCTCCCACTCCCCCTGCTTGTGTTCCCTCTCTGTCTGTCTCTCTCTCTCTCTCTGTCAAATAAATAAATAAAATCTTTAAAAAAAATAAAAAATAAATTCCATAAGTGTATTTGTTGCCCTAGGAAATTTTGATGTTTTTTGACTCCATACATTGAAATGCAACTACAAATTTTAAGTATGATAATTTTCCATGAAGTCTTTGGAATGTAACCCCTTAAGATACAGAATTCCAAAGTCTGCCTATTATTTGAGAGAATATTAGAAATAGCAACCCTTAAACACCTATTTCAAATTATTATTTAATTGTCAAACTACACGGACTTAAATAAGTAAGCCAAATGCCCAAGAACACATAACTATTCACCCGTGATGTAGTAGATACTATGCCAGATGGTTTGGAAACCTCAAAATAAGTCAGTGAAATAGACACTTTTAAACTTTGTCAAACTGGACAAATCTGGACTTAGAGAGAAGGAGACTTTAATTTAAAAAAATTAAATATTGCAATAGGGAGACTGCTCTAATCTCAGAAATCGGTGACTATCTCAAATTCAAACAGAACAAGGTTTTTTCTTATATAGGATAAAACGGGGACCAGCACATATAGGCGGGATCTTTGGTGGGGAAACTGGAAATGACCAGTTGCGTCTGATAGGAAAAGCGTCTCCCTGCGATCAGCTGATTCCCAGGAGAAGCTGACAAGGTGGGCATGTTTCACTTTTGTTCTTGATCAGGCTTGGGGCCAAGCAGAGTTCAGGGGTCTGTAGGTAAAAGAGAAACCTGACTAAAATTTGGTAAAGGCAAAGCAGAGGGTAAAAAATGGGCAATGGTGAACATGTGTTCACTTTCTTTTATTTATTTGAAGATTGTTAGGACTGAATTGTATTCTCCCAACATTTATGTGTTGAGGCCCTAACTCTCAAGGTGACTGTTTTTTTGAGATAGAGCTAGAAGGAGGTAATTAAGGTTAAATGAAGTCATAGGGTGGGGCCCTAATGTGATAAGATTGCTGTCCTTGTGAAGGACCAGAACTCTCTTTCATGTGTCACAGGGGAAAGGCTACCCGAGGACACAGCAAGAATGCAATCATCTGCAAACCAAAAAGAGAGCTCTCGCAAGGAACCAAATCTGCGGGCATCTTGATCAGGATTTCCAGACACCATAACTGTGAGAAAACAAATTTCTGTTGATTAAACAACTAAATCTGTAATATTTTGTTATGACAGCCCTAGCAAACTAAAACATAGGAAAAATTGAAGCTCCAAGAATTTAGAGTTTATCCCATTTCACAACCTAGTATGTAGGGGAATCAAATATCATTCCCAGATCTGTCCGATACTAGTATCCATGACATACCACCTTGTCACACTGTCTTTGCAATTAGTGAATTGCTGAATTATTTAAACCTTATTTTTTGTTTCTTAATCCAGATACCAAACTATTATGTCATAGCTGCCTTGATATGATATAACAGTGAAGTCCACTTCACCATAGTGCTCTCTTGAGAATATTCAGCTAGCAGTCCTTGAAAAGGACAACGTTGCCCTCTCTACACTCTTACTCCATTCAGTGGAGTTTCCATACCTTTTACATATCAGGGATTAAAGTCTTCATTTTCATTCAAAGGACAGTAATAAAATTTAAGCAAGGTTGCTTATGCAGAGCAAGTATCTGTTTTACTTCAACTATGTTTATTTAGGGTGGTTTTAGGAAAATCATTGGGAAAAACTAAAAACATCCCTATTCATGCTATGCCTTGGTGCCTCCGTGGATTCTCTTAATTTCACTTTTCTTCACATTTTTGCTAGGGGAAAATTGTTTTTTAAAAAACTATATTAATTATGTCTATACTATTTTTACTTTCCATCTTTCATTTGTCTTATTGATCCATATGATCTTTCTTCCTTACAGATATAAGGTGTTGTTTCATGCAACTTCAAACGAATAATAGGAATATTAAGGAATTTATGTGTCTGTTTTGCTAAGGCATTATTTACATATATTTATTACTGTAGATTAAAAACAATTTTCTCTGAGAATGAGATTAAACATCACACAAGATCATAATGGGGCATGCTTTATTTAGAAAAATCAGCATTTGCGTAAAGCATGTGGTTTAGGATCATATGTATCTTGCCTTCCGTACACAATGAGCATTTTAATTTGTGGATTTTCTTAAATAGGAAAATGAGTCATCAGATAATAGAAGTTCATTTTGCATAATAGAAACTGTATAACAAGACAGCACAACTCTTACCAGGTGAGAATAAGACAAAAAAAAATAGCATAAAATAGGAGCTTTCTATTTAGGACAACACTTTTTAATAGTTTTTAGATTCCTTTGCTAATCCAATAAAAGCTATTTACCTTTCCCTAAAAAGGGCATAGGTGCATAACCATAATAGCATGCATATAATTACAGTGGATTCGTAGACTCTAGAAACCCTAAATCTATAGGAAGTTTTATCATTATATTTTTTAATCCTTTCATTTAATATCAAATCTTCTACATGTTAGAAGGGATATGGGAATTTAAACAAAAAGTAAATGTTAGATAATAGTTGTTAAACATTATCTTGTCAGGATGAGAGCAAAATACAACCTCATTTGAAGTTTAGTAAAATATTCCACTCCAGAAATT